>NC_143258.1:33555846-34805846 GCF_984573655.1 Nuphar pumila | reverse complement strand
AGGTTCAATCGGGTGAGAAGAAGCAAAAGAATTCAGGAAAAGAAAGGATTTCAGAAGAAAATGGGCTGAATGGAAGGGTGAAGACTGATGAAATTTGGAATTGTATTCAAGTTATTTATTCAAATGAGGAGGAAGAAGAAAAAGAAGGGGAAAGGTGAGAATGGGGTATAGGTGGTGTTGGGAGTTGGAAGAGGTCGAGATGAGAAGGTGAAGAAGCACAAAATTGTAACCGAACTGTGAAGGATCAAGAAAAATATGAGAACTGAGTTTCTTGTTTGGAGGTTAGGGCAAGCTGGGTCCATCTATACAATGACCCTTCACTTAATTTTGTGTTTGTTTGGCTTTCCTGTCTTGCAGAGGCAAGTCAAAATCAGATTCTAAAATGGAGTATGGCAAGGTTTCTTGCAAGACAGTAGTATTGCCATGTGCAGGGAAAACAATTTTTGAAGTTCTATAGTGGTAGATGGGAAGACCACCATCTATTGGAAATTTGTATTCTTGTAACAGGCTTGGCTTGCATACCAATTGTGGACCTTCATTTCTCTCATACATAGGTACAACTATGAACAAGAATCATGATTTTGCATTTTCTGTCGTTAATTATTCAAATTCCATTTCTTTTCAAACACGGTAAGAACAAAGATAAAAAGTTGATCATCTCAAGTTATTTTGCCAAGTTTCAGGCTTTTCTACCTCATTTGAACAATCCTTCAAGTTATTGAAGCATTAGCCAGTGCAAAATCTTGAGACATATTGTTGATAAAGCCAAAAACTAAATACAGTTAAAAGTAGATTTTGATCTGTTAAGGAAAGATCAGATCTAGTTTAGATTCAATCAGAATGCTCAAATGTAGATCATGTCCCAAATAGAGATAACGTTCCAAATGATGAAGATAAACATCCCAATAAAGATCCAAATCAAGGTGACGTTCCAAATGAAGATTCAGATTAAGATAATGCCTCAAGTGTAGATAAGGCGACTGTCATGAGGACTCCTAATGTCCAATGCAAAGGAGGAGCGGTCAACTTGAAAATGACTCCTACAATTAGGAGAAACCTAACAAATATAAATCCAAGAAAGATGTTGGTTAAAGATAAAGTTGTATCATTTGTAGATTGTGATAAGAAAGAAGAAGAAAGCCAAAATGTAACCCAGTCCTATTTAAAAGGAATCTCTTATCTCTGAAAAGTATAGAGAGAGAAAATAGTTAGTCGTAGACCAATTCTGGTCATACCACGTTACATCTCATGTTATCATGTATGTGTGACTTAGATAACATCTCTAACATGGTATGAGAGCCTCTTTGATCTTGCAATCTATTGAAGCGAGTGCATTTGCAAATTCATGAGCGTCAACTAATTTAGCTTGTCCTCATCTTCATCAGTCCCGTTGACAACGTCCTTCATGATCTGCTTGAGTGCTCAACTTCATCAGTATCTTGTGATCTTCATCAAGGTCTGTACACTCATTTTCATCATGGCTGCAAAAAATTGCACTGTCACAACAGAATCAATTGATTTTTTCCCCTTAATATCTGCTCCAACACATACAACACTTTCTATTTGTAAATTGTTTATAGACAGTTTTCTACTGTAGGAATCACAATTCATTCCACTGTTAAAAGGTTATAATCTCATGGGGTTTATAGATGGAACAAACCCTCATTCAAATGAGTATCATAGTGAACCGGGAAAAGAGAAAATTTATGATTGCCTTAATTAGGAACAAATGGATCAGCTATTGTTAAGCTGAATCTTATCTTCATTAACGAACATAATTCATTGTCAAGTGGTAGGGTTAACCGCTTCTTACAGCATGTGGAACACACTCAGGAAAACTTATGTTGCCTACTCCAAAGCTTGAGTTCAATAGCTCAAATCCCAATTGCAAAACCTAAAAAGGGACTGAATAATATATCTACCTATTTTCATAAGGCCAAATGCATCGCCCAACAACTCTTGATGGCTAGAAAACTCATCCTTAATGAGGATCTTAACATGCATATTCTTGCGAGTCTTCTCATGAGTGAATATGGTTCTTTAAGAACTGTATTAAATACTTAAGATGACCCTAACCCTATCACCCCAAAGATCTCTTAGGTATGCTACTGGTTCATGAACCCCAAATACATGAACTTGATGATCCTGAACCACCTATGTCTAATCTAACCTACAAGCAGAATAACCGTGATCAAACTTAGAAAACCATGGTACTCAAAATCGGTATAACCCCTCAAGAGGAAGAAGGGGAGGATGACACTTTAATAGGCCTAGACAAAAATAGAAGAGCTAAGCAATCTACACCAATAGTATGTCATGCAATCGGCAATCAAGATCACATTGTTGTACAATGCTGAAACACTTGTCAAGCATGTAGAAAGCATAAACACAATGCATTACACTATAAAACATTCAGGTTTCAGAAGGATCCACTTAATCCTAAAGTACTTTATGGTACATTGGGTAACGAGGCTTGGTTTCCTAATTTCGAAGCTACTCACCACCTCATGAAAGATTTGAACAACCTCTCACTCCAGTCAGAGTACCAAGGAAGTGATCACGTCAAAATTGGTAATGGTTCTTGCTTACAAATAAAGAATATTAGTGATTTAGTTTTCAACAATTCAAGTTTTAAAGTTGCTATGAACAATATTCTTCATGTCCCTGCTATTACTCATAACCTCTTATCTGTTCAAAAATTTACTAAAGACAATCATGTCCTTTTTTTAAAAATTTTATCATGATCAATGTTATATTAATGACTGCAAAACGGAGAAAGCAGTGTTGCAGGGTGCTAATGATCATGGGTTATAAAGGCTGAATATTCATAAGGAAGGACAGGCAAAGAAGGCTCATGTTGCATCAACATACGTAGGAGAGCGGGCATCCATTGAGCAATGGCATAAACATATGGGGCATCTTTTTCGTATAATTCAATTTTTTTTGAACAAATATAATCTTCTTTTTCTTCATAAGTTATAGTTCTATATGTGAGGCGTCTCAAATGGTCAAGAGTCACACCCTACCCTTTGAACATTCTACACATAAGATAGATAAACCTCTTGATTTGTTTTATTCATATGTTTGGGGGCCAACATTGGTTTATAAAACTAGAGGACATTCATATTATGTTAGCTTTGTGAATATTTTTTCAAGATTTACATGGATCTTTCTTATTCAGAAAAAAACTCAAGTTTTCTTTGTATTTCAGAATTTTCAAAAACTTGTGGAAACCAAATGTCGATGACATATAAAGTCTCTCCAAATTGACTAGGGAGGAGAATATAGATTGATTTCCATGTACTTAAGATTGTGTGGTATTGAACACCAGGTGAAACTAACCTTACTCTGTTAACTAAGGTTGGGTTACATAAAAAATAATGGGATTATGCGTTCTTAACTGCTGTCTATTTGATTAATAGGCTGCCATCTAGTGTTACAAATCAGAAGTCTCCTTATCAAATCTTGTTTCAAACTATTCCTAATTATAAGTTTCTTAAAATTTTTGGGTGTGCATGTTATCCTTGTCTTCAACCTTTCAACAATCATAAACTTCAATTTAGGAACAAAATTTGTATTTTCTTGGGTTATAGTAGCCAACACAAATAGTATTTTTGCCTTGACCCTGAAACAAGAAAGGTCATTATCAGTAGAAATGTCAAGTTTGATGAAAATGACTTTTTTGTCAAACCTATCTCACCCCTCTGTGTCTTTCCCTCCATCCATAGTCCCGATACCTATCACACTCCCCCTTTCACATCGTGTTCAACTTGACCCGCCTGAGGTCTCTCCACCTGACCCGCCTCTCCCCACAGTGGATCTGGGTTCTGCTTCTGCAACTCTGGATTCCCTAGTACTAACCAATACACCTACTCCCACATCTCAACTTCCTGAGTCACACCCATATCCCCCTCCTTTTACTCACTACATGGTTACTCATTTTAAGATTGGATCGCTAAAACTAAATCCATTTATGCCACCCGCTATCCTATTCCCTTGTCTTTCTCACCGAATTTTATAGGGATTGTAAGCCGACCTATTTCACCTAAGCCCATAAAGATCTTTATTGGCATAAAGCTATGGATGACAAGTTCAATGACCTGCTAAAAAATGGAATGTGGACTCTCATTCCTCCTTGACCCAACACCAATGTCATTGAGTGCAAGTGGATCTTTAAAGTCAAACATCGGGCATATGGCACCCTTGAGTGGTAAAAGGCATGTCTTGTTGCCAAAGGCTATAGTCAAGAAGAGGGGATTGATTATTTTGAGACATTTAGTTTAGTAGTCAAACCCCGACTATCTGTATTGTGATCACTATTGCAATGTCTCGAGGATGACGAAGGGTTAACCGATTCTTCAACTTAATGTTCACAATGCCTTTCTCTATGGTGTCATATTTGAGGAAGTATACATGGCACAACCAAAGGGTTTCATGGATCTTAGTTATCCTAACTATGTGTGCAAGTTATACAAGGTGATTTATGGTCTTAAACAGGCTCTCAGGGCTTGGTATCAGTGGCTCAGTGTGAACACCCCAAATTTTTCAAAATTTTATAAATATCTCCTTTTTGCCCTTGGCCCCCATTTTCTGAATAAATAGAGTCCGTTTCAATCTAAATTTCGGTTTATTCCTTGGGTTCACTGGAATCAAATCCATTTTTTATAACTGACTCGATTTTGGATCCGGACCTATTATCCAAACCCAAATATGAGCCTCGTTATCCAATTTTTAAACTAAAACTACAAAAATTATCAAAATAATTTCTGAAAGGCTCGGACAGTCCATCCGGTATCCAGTTGGATCCCCGCCCCTGTATTTCTCGATTCAAGGTTCAAAACTCGAATATTTCCTCAAAATCTGGATCTAAACCCGTTTTCTAAGGAAATCGAATCCGAATTCTCAGAAAACCCCTCTTTTTAAATATTCCTAAAAAATATATATATATATATATATACAAAAAATACTTTTAAATCTCTGTTTTTCCTTTAGTTTTAGAATTTTATGATAAAAACACAAAAAATACAAAAAAAATATAGAGAAAATGAACAAAAAAATCAAAATAGAAAAGAAAAATACGAAAGATTGGTTGAGAGACCCTTTTTAGGTTGTTTTAGTGAAAACTCCTTTTGAAAAATATTTTTTAAGAGAACCCTGTTTTTGAAAAATTTAAAAACTGCAACGGTCTTTATCTCTCTTCTCTCACCCGATCACGCTCTCGTTCGTCTCCCTCCCTCTCTCTCTCTCGCTGGCTCGACCCTTCGATCGATGGCCCCCTTTCCTCATCCACCAATCTCCAACCACCCTCCATGTGCCTCCTCCTTCATGAACCTCTCTCTCTCTCTCACCCTCCATCGCCAACCGTCTGCCTCTTCCCCCCCCCCCCCCCCCTCGTTCGTCGATTTCCAACGACATCCGCCCCTTCCCGATCCTTCTTCTCCTTCTTTAAAAAGGGGCACGCAGGGGATGCCAAGGATCGATCCATTTTTTTTTACATTCACAATCCACCCCATTTCACCATCGCCTTCTTCTTTCTTCTTCCCTTGTCCTCTTCTTCTTCTTCTTCTTATCTCCCTGGTGTCTCCCCTAAATCGACAGAAGGAGATCGACAATTTCTGCATGAGGAATACAGTAAGTACCCCCCCTCTTCTCTCTGATTTTTCTGATTTCTTTGAATTTTCCTACTCATCCTCTTATTTAAAGCACCCCATGTGATATCAATTTGCTTATAGCAAAATCGATCCACAATAGTGCAATATTAACGGAATCATCTGATTCCAACAATTTCTTTCCTGTTTTTTTTTTTTTTGGTTTGTATACTTTAAAATCGATATTCCCATCATCATTTTGCTTTCATTCTGGTTTGACCATGAATATCCATATATTTTGCATTCGCTTGTCTCACTGGCATCGATGGTCATATTCAGCATTATCGCATCACATGTTAGTTTCATTTTTTTTTCTTTGGGGTTTAGTTTTGTTTTCAGATATGTCAGTTCGTGTTCATGGCATTTGTTAGATCAATTATATCCATTAGTTTAGCATATTTTTGCACATCAAATCGCATTCATTGAGACCAACCACTCTGCTGATCAGTAATTTTTTGTAATTGACTCACTGGGATTTATCTAGAGCGTCTGAGGACCAAATCCATCTACCTAGATCTGTTACTCAGATCTGCGTTACTATTAATCTTATCTTCAGTAATCCACCATGATCTGCATTTAATATCTGAAGATCTGGATTGCGGGGAATGCAGATCAACTCGATGTAACTCAATCTATAATGCAGTGAATTCATTGTAAATCCTAATCAGATTCATGTTCTGATTTTTTTTTGGAAAACACTTACTAGTTGGAGGAGTAAATTGTGAAAACAGTTTAGGCACTCCCAGGGAATATAAAACTTGCATATGCATAGATTCATCGTTGTGTCCTATGGGTGTCTTGTTTTTGCATCGTATGCGTGAGATTGTCAAGGCAGTTAGTTTACTGAGGTATGGTCTGGAGATTCAGATTAGTTTAAGTTATTCTTCCTGCTTGCCCCTTTCAATCTATATGAATTTGCTTGGTTTTGATTTCCCTTTGAAAGTCTGTAAGTAAAAGCCCACATCGTATATAGGTGAATGCTCTGGTCTCTTATTTAAAAAAAAAAGGCAATGTCTGATATGCATTTTGCATGCATCTGTTAAATGCAATCTTTGATATGTTTAATGAACTATGGTGTTATCAGAAGTCATTTTGTTCTCTTTTTCTTTTCCATTTTTGGGTTTAACGCCTTCCTCTTCATTTTAGCATCTAATACATTACAAACTCATCTATATATGCTGATCCAGCATGTTGCTCATACTTTCGTTCAGTTTATCATAACCTGTTTTCCTGCAACTTGGAAGGATGATCGCAAGTTCATGTGCTAAATATTGATGGTATTTGACAACATTGGCATCATCTGATGGCATTCACATTATAATTTGATGGTATTTGCAAGGGCACTTAAAAAAAAAAATGGGATTCAATACAGTATCATATATGTGTTAGTTCTAAAAAAAAATCAATCAAAGAGTCTCACCAGTGATATAGGTTTCATGTTTTCAGTTATGGAAAGTCAATTGCATTAGGTAGCCTCTCTGAGATTATTTTCCATTAGAACTCCAAAGTTATGATCTCCTCTCTTATTCCATTTTAAGCATTACAATAGCCATCATACCACTCATCAACACTCCATAATCCATCCTATCACACCAATCTGGCTTGTTTTTCAGTTCTTACAGTAGAATAGGTATTGAATCTGAAATTGGGGAGAAGCGAGTATCTGCATTCCAGTGTGAACCTAATGGGGAACTTGTTTTTGAGCTTGTATCTTATATCCCTTCTAGTCTTCCTCTGAGTAGGCAACTGAAAACCATAGGAACGACTTCTGTATCCCTGCAGGATTTGGTTAACTCATCATCATTTTCTGTAGAAAAATGGTTTGAATTGTCAAGTGATGCTGTAGTTGCAGGATGTGAGCCAGTTTACTTGCACATCGTCGTCTCTATCACTGTTCCAGTTATTGCACCACATGTATTTCACATGTCCCAGTCTGGTCAATATGCATTAAACTCATGTTTCAATCCACTTCTGGGGAGGATTCAGCGGCTCAAGTCCTGGACTCGTTTTGTAGATAATAAGGGAAATGAGATTATTAGCATCCAAATGAGAAAGAAAGCATTTTTCATCTTTGTTTGAAAAAAAAAATGGATAATGGACAAGAACTGGAGTGGCTTGAAGCTCAAAGGATCGTAATTAGTCAAGATCTAGTTGCAATTGCCAAACAACAATTGTTGTTCCTTGACGCAGTTGATAGAAATCCATGTCTGTATGATGGTCCTGTTTTAAGACAGAGCTATCCACAGGTACAAGAATTACTGGCTTTCCTTGCTTGCTAAGCACCATGAGTCCAAGGTCATGAAAGGGCCATTGGTTGTGCCTCTTGATTGTGAATGGGTTTGGCATTGTCATAGGCTTAATCCGGTACAATACAAATTGGACTGTGAAGAGTTCTATGGAAGAACCCTTGACAATCATGATGTGCAGTCTACCATGAAAGGGTCTTCCAAAGAAGAATCTTCTGAACTTTGGGGTAGTTTATATCCAAAAGAACCGTATGAGCTTGATTTATACTGCTATTCCCAAGAAAATATTATTGAAAAGGTTTCTGATACTGTTGCATCCATTAGATATGACCTTGTTGCAGCTGTTAAGTGGCAGAACTCTTTTCCAAACCATGTAGCTAGACCTTGTATGCAAGATGTTCTATTTCTTGAAGAAGTTGTAGCGAGGTATAAAGGCTTCCTGCATTTGATCAAGAGAAACAAGCAAAAGTTTGTGCGACGATTCTGTGTGCCAACTTATGATATTGATTTGATATGGCACTCACACCATACTGCTTCGCACCCTACCCTTCATCACCATCACTATGCAACATACTTGCTGCTAACATTTTCCCTACAACCTGCCATACTCATCTCTACTGTATTCTTCAGCCACTACTGGTTGCCTTCACCATATCATTACTCAGCTCTTTATAGCACAACCCTCCCATGAGTAGCTGAAATGTTTTCTGCAAATCAGCTATAGCTTCAGCCATTTCCATCACATACACTTACTACTTTTTAACATCAAGTAGCCATTTGTAAATAGCCCTATTACAAGCTCCAACCACCCCCTACATTTTTCACTTATTTTTATGTATTTACTTCAACATCCATATGCATTTGGCCCTTCCACTTCGTAGCCATCATACAACATCCAGTCATTTTATCTTTTCCCTATACTTCCATCTCCTGCTATAGTTTCCAACCCCAGTTACCTGCACTATTCACTCCCACTGCATCTTTTTGCATCCCTCCATTGCTATCCCATCTCCACTCATTGGTGCATCATACAATACATTGCATGTTCTTAGTGGTATATGCATTTAGCTCCCCTATTACAATATCCATGATAATACGCATGTCAATCTAGTTCATACAATCCATATTCATATAGATCTCTATCTTACTGCATCTCCATCTTGTGTGCATGTTTTTTATAACATTAAAAGGGTATTTCATACATCATCTAGGCTTGGTCAGGTGCATTCTTCATTTAGACCATAAATGGTTATTGCATCATCTGTATTCCAAGTCCACAATGATATCCCTTTTCATATGCATTTTTTATTTTATGCTAACTCTATTCTTGTAGGAAGATATAGGAAGAGTGTCTTCTTCCTTGACTTAGAAATTGTAATTTTAATTCTCAAATTGTAATAGCTAGAAATTAATGAGAATGTTTACTTTCCAGCATAGATTAGAAGGTATGAGCATGTATATATTTTAAAAATTGCTCGTTTCATGTCGTTTCTCTTTTACTTCAAAATTTCACGAATGAGAACACGAATGTCACATGCACCATTCTAATAAAAGGTGATTAAATCCTAAGTTGATGATTTGCATCAATGACCATAGTCAGGGTGTGAACAAAACTTAGGATTTTCATCTTCTATGGAATAACATTGGATCCACACTGGATCCCTTTTAAAAAATCATCATATTTTCAAATATTTTCTTCCTTTATCAGGGTTTAATTTAAAATTAACTCAAAATATAAATCAATAGCCATAGTCAGGATATATTGAGAGTTAATTTCATTTTAAACTCTATAAAGGCACCAAAAATGTATTTTATTGTTCACTTGAATTTAAATATGATTATTATATAATACATTTTATGACCATAGTCAGAGATGTATTATATTCTCAAATCTTATTTTAATTCACTTAAAGAATGAAATATATTTTTCAAAATCCGATTTCAAATTCTTTTAAATTCATTCATCATTTAGGATAGATTTACATCATATTTTCAAAATTCCTTTTCAAAATCCAAGTGATTTTGAGATATATTTTCAAATATTTTCTTCATTTCTCAAACCAATCTTCATTTTTTATTCCAATTCATCTTTCTATCTCATTTCAAAAATTCAAAATCCGAATTCAAAGTCCAATTTGACTTTGAAATTCTCAATTCCCTTCTATATTCTACATTCAATTTCCAGTTCAAAATCCAATTTCAAAGTCCAAATTCAAACTTTGAAATTCAAAATTCATTTCCAGTATTCAATTTAGCATTTCAAATCAAATTTCAAAGTTCAATTTAACTTTGAAATTCCCGATTCATCATCTGATTTCAAAATTTTTAGTTTTAAAAATCAAGTTTTATTCTTCATTTCAGATTCTCAAATCTTCCAGATCCATCCTCAAAAATTCCATTTGGATTTTCAAAACCCAGTTCCATCCTGGATTCAGATTTCCAAATCCAAATTCCATCTAGGATTCCAGACTTCAGATCCAATTCCATTTAGGATTCCAGATTTCGGATTCAACTCCATCTTGGATTCCAGACTTCAGATCCAATTCCATTTAGGATTCCAGATTTCGGATTCAACTCCGTCTTGGATTCCAGATTTTGGATTCAATTCCATTTAGGATTTCAGATTTTGGATTCAACCCCGTCTTGGATTCCAGACCTCGGATCCAATTCCATTTAGGATTCCAGATCTCAGATTCAATTCCGTCTTGGATTCTAGACTTCGGATCCAATTCCATCTAAAATTTTAGATTTTAGATAAAAAATCCATTTAGCATTCCAGATCCCGGATTCAATTTCATCTTGGATTCCAGATTTTCAGATCCAACTCCATCTTGGATTCCAGACTTCAGATCCAATTCCACTTAGGATCTCATATTTCAGATTCAAATCCATCCTGAAATCCAGATTCTTAATCCAATTCTATTTTCAAATTGCACCTAAATCCAAGATTCATTCTAATTTCGGACTTTAAAATCCGAAATTCAATTCCCTTTCAAGATTCTATCTCAAAATTGAATCCTAGATTCAAAATCAAAATTCAAAGTTCATTCTAAACTTTGAAAAATCATTTTCACTTCAAAAGGGTCTATCTCAGTTTCAAAATCTCCTTCTCTCCTTATTTTTTTTCAAAACAAAGTCCATTTTTCAAGTTCTGGTTATTCCAAGACTTGGAATTTTAAGTCTCTTCTTCAAGATCTATTTCCAATTCTAAGTTAGATTCAAAATCTAACTTTTGCAAATCAATTTCAAACCTTTGAATCATTTCTTCACTCCATTATCAAATTTATTTCAGAATCACTTGGAAAATCCCAAATTTCTAAATTGTTTTCTCAAAAGCATACATTTCTGCATTTGCATTACACAAGCATGATTCTTTGTGCATTTTAGACTTAGAATAAAATATTAAATAATATTTAGGCAAAGCAAAAGGCATAAATTCGATCCTTGGTTCGATTACCCCTGGTAAAGGCACTAGGAACGATCAAACCTCGTACTGACGAGCGAATCTTGTCTCTTCATTTTTCCCGTAAATTTTCAAAACGGAGGCTGGTAATTTTTCAAAACATTTTTTTGGTCAAATGAGACCTTGCAAAAGAGTTCCTCTCTCTTCTTTATTTTCTTTTCTCTCTTATTTTCTAAGGGAATAGAGGTTAGAAAGGCAAATAGAAGGAAAAGGGGAACGAGAGGAAAAATTTTGCATGATCACAGAAGTTGGCAACCGTGATGGGACACGTCTCCGTCTGGTCGAATTTGTGCCTTTTGCTTTGCTTTGATATTATCTAAGTCTTTATTTTACAAATGTCAGCTTCATTTTCATGCAAACCTTAGGATCCTAGACTCTGTCCCAGCTGACATAATGCATATAGGATTTAAGTATGGTTTGGTAGGACCATATTAAGGAGATTTATGCATGTTCACTTAGACTTAGGTCTGAAATACAACTCTCCTCAATTCTAGGGATTGAATGCAAACAATGTATGCAAGTGTATGCTTCTCTTTATTTAAATCCTATCTCTTTAGGACTTGCATTAGAGCCATCTGTTTTATTGCATGTTGAACATGTTTTCGAAAACATCTCTACCTATATTGTCCCGGTCTTCACGTTGCTGGGCTGCCTCACTGAACCATAGTTCGGGAAAGGGCCTCACAACTGGACTACTTATTTGGGTTAACACCCCCTACCATGTACCTAAGGGCCATAGTCCGAGGTATATCGGTAGGTGCTCAAGGATGTTGGGAAGCCATTATCTTAGAACTGGAGAAATCTTTCTATGCCACGTACTTTGAGCTTCGGCTTGAGTATATCAGCGTACCTTGATTGGAATCAGATGATCTGAACCATAGAGTCAGGATTAAGGTCTTACAAGCCATTTCAAATATTGCATTTAGAGTAAGCCTTTAGAGAGTGCTGTGTGCGCATCCTTGTTTGTGCAGCTGTGATTATGCGATGTTTTCTTGTATTCTCCTATATATATATATATATATATATATCAACCTTTTTCAAACCCTGGGTATATTATTCAAAACGTCCCCTTATTTTTAGAAACCCAGGTGTATATTTTTCCTCTATCTACATTCTTTTCTCTTTTATATCAAATTTTCTTCAAAAACCCTGGAAATTCTTCTAAAAATTCCTCAATCTTTTCAAAATTTCCAGGATTTGTATTCATTCTCATTTTTCTTCAAGAGTCTATTCGTAAGTCCTGCATTCTATCTGATCTTCTTCATTTTTCCTTTACCCCAGTATTATTCCAATGGCGTCCAATTTCTTTGATGTTGTCTTTCCCGAAGATCATGTCTTCTATCAGATAAGGGATGGATCCCCAGATCATTGGGTTATTCAGACTCATTCCTTTTTTCCTCGGTGGTATTATTCTTGGTTCGCTACCTTCTCGCGTATGTTCCCAAACCACTTGGATGACTATGGATTGGAGATGGCATCGATAGTAGGCAAACAGACCATCAATAAAAGTCTGATTCAGGCTATGGTAGAGCGGTGGAATCCACGTACCTACACATTTTGGTTTCCATGGGGAGAGATGACTCTGCTGATGGACGAGTTCAATAACATCATGGGATTGCCAGAACCAGCGGGTCAACCAGATGATCCTGTCGAGCAACGGTTTCTGATTAACATCAAAGGGGTAGATGTTCGAGAAGCATTAGCCAGAGCAACAAGGAGCAGATCTTGGTCTCTCACCGAGATCAGTGGAAATCGGTTTATTGACCTGTTTGGACTCTATCACAAGTATGAAGCATACAAGGAGATTGACATCTTGTCTCGAGCAGCCGAAGACAGAATTCAGCATGCCATGGTCCTATACACAGTGGGATTAACATTCTTTTAGGACGGTCAGAATGTTTGTTGATGTCAAAATTATCCAGCTCTTTCGAAGATGGGGAAATAAGCAGACCTGTCAACTTTCAGTTTCCATGGTAGCTTTAGCCTTCCTCTATCGAGGCTTAGCTCATTTCACCCTTGGAGAGACCATCTTGGTGGAAGCATGCACCTATGCCTTGCAATCGTGGTTCCTGCGACACGTGCCGTCAAAAGCCAGTTCTTTCAGGTTCAACAGTAAGAAGCCGAAGTCTGCCATTCAGTGTCGAGCTTTGATCGAGAGTCTGCATCAGGAGGAGATCGTTTGGGACTACTTCGACAGGCGAGAATCAGTTCCTCGCTACACTTATGCAAGGAGCAAACGCTACAGATTGCTTGGCCCCTTCTTCTGTGTCGATTATCAGCCAGAGAGGTCCCTCAGACAGTTCTCGCAGCGGCAGGTTCGCATCAACACTTGTTTTCTGGCAGACAACATGCCAGAATTCGATCTGCAGTCGGATAAGTGGTCTGGGGCATACCATGTAACCAAATACACTTAGGATTCCTTCATTTCTTTGTCTGTATTTCTTGGACCCAATGTATCTACTGAATATCAAGAGTGGTGGCAAACTGTCTGCCCACCCCCTCTTTGTCTTTGAATCTATTATCAATAAATTTTACTTTTTGTTCTGCTGAAAAGCATTTTGGGCCAAATATTGTTTTAAGCATAGATAGCCGCGATGTTTGTGGCGACCTTATCTCTGGTAATGAGGATATTCCTTTAAATATTCTCCTTATTCTTCTTCAGCATCTTTTATCATGGTTGACGACCTCGCCTAGTTAACAAGGCACATTTTTCAGTTGGCATAAGAATGATGACGCAATTATCACAAAATTTATGACGACCCAATCCCTGGTAATGGGGTAATCCTTTCAATTGTCTGCCACATCCTTCATTCTTATCTCAAAATTTTATTTTGAAAAAGTTTCTTCTTCGCTCTAACCATTCCCTTATTCTGCAGAAAGTATTGACATTGTCAGAATGGTTCAGACAAGGACTGGAAAGGAAACAGTTCCTCAACACAGTGACAGTGAAATCGAAGGAATGGATTATCCCAAGTCAGTCAGAGGACAAGGTCAGTACAAGGGAGACGATATTGATCTCGTTATGTACAGTATGTTCTAAAAGATGATGGCCAAGATGATGTCCGAACAAGCTGAGGCCAGTCAGAAGAAGGTCATTCCTAAGAGCAAACTAAAGAAGAAGGCTGTGAA
The DNA here is from genome assembly GCF_984573655.1 of Nuphar pumila. NCBI lineage: Eukaryota > Viridiplantae > Streptophyta > Magnoliopsida > Nymphaeales > Nymphaeaceae > Nuphar > Nuphar pumila. The sequence continues at coordinate 34,791,360 of NC_143258.1, read as the reverse complement.
AAAGCAGGTCAGGATTGTCAGAAAGAAACTCCAGCCAGATACTACTTCTGAGGATACAGAATCAGCGGAAGAAGAGTCAGAAGAGGAAGAGCAGTTTATGTTCAATCAGAATCCTCTGCGGCAGTTTGTAAAGATCGTTGAAGAGCCTGAATCTGTGAACAAGCCTAAGTTTGGAACTCCAACTGAAGATTTGATGGGCGAACAATTGAAGGAAATGACTCGAGCGATCAAAGATATTCAGGCCAAGAGCAAAGGCAAGCAGACCTATACTGGCAAGGATTTCTACGATGGCCTTGACGGGGACGATGATCTGGAAAATCTTCCTCGCAAATTCCTCAAATTTGATGGAACGGGCAATCCAAAAGCTCATTTGGCCACCTTCTATGCAGAATGCGGCTGCTTTAGAAAGAACAATAGGGCTTTGTTCATTTGCTTCCCCCGCAGTCTGGAAGGAGTAGCAGCCAGGTAGTATGCAGACCACATCAATCCTATCGAACTACGAGAGTTCGATAAAGTTATGAACTTGTTCATTGAGCGCTTCATGTTCAATGTTGAGGCCTCGCCCACTCTCAACCATTTGTATAATCTGAAGCAGAATGAGAACGAGAGAACAGGAGAATTCATTCACAGGTGGAGGAGCACCTGTAACAAAATGAAGGTTCCCATCCCAGAGGAGCATGCGCTGCAGATAATCCTCAATAACTTTTTCTAGCCTTTGAGGAATCTCATATCTACGTCTTCTGCGAAATCGTTCATCAAATTGATCGAGAGGGCCGAATGGCTTGAAATAGGATTGGACAATGGCCTCTATGAAGGTTACCCTTTTGTTCGAGGTAACCTTGAGCAGGAAAAGAAGGCACATTTTGCTTATTCCACAGATATCTCAGGCAGTAGCAGCGGTGCTGGCAGCAAGAAAAATAAGAAAAAGCGCAACAAGAACTCCAGAAGCCCTAAATCTGAGAGAATGAACTCTGCAGCCCAGAAGGGAAAGTTCGTCAAGCCGCAACCTGTTCAACCAGTACCACAGCCTGAAGAAAAACATCAAATGAAACCAAAACACGATGGTTGGAGTTATGACAAAGAGTTCACAGCTCTAGAGCAAACCTAGGAAGATATTCTGGAATACATGTTGTCAAAGGGAATGGTCAAACTCCCTAAGGTGGTTGATCCTTCAGTCGTTATGGGCAAATGGACAGAAAATTTTGCAAATTCCATCAATCTGTAGGGCATGACACAGAGCACTGTTTTGTCCTTAAAAATATCATCCAGGACTGTATCAACAAAAATTTGTTGATCGAGGATGAGAATGAAGAGCAGCCTGAGATCTTGTCCAAGCCTTTCCCCAAACATTCAGCTTCAGTTATTTCGGAGCAAGCAGTCTTTCTTTAGGACAGTATTCAACCGTGTTTCAGCCAGAACATTCAGGATCAACATCAGGTTCTAGTTCTACGTCAGGCACAGTCTTCCACCAAGAGGGTGGATATCACTTCAATTCTCAGCAACAAGAAACCAGTCAATGAGCCAACAAAGGTGACAACAGAAATCACCAAGCAGATTCCCAGGATTCCGAAGCGCTTCATCAAGTCAGCTTCAAAGAAGGGTGAAATATCAGAATCAGTTCAGAAACCGACCACAGCTCTATCGAACATCTCCATCTTAGATTTAACCCTTGCTTCCCCGGAACATCAGCAAATTCTGAATGACTTACTAAGGAAGATCAAGGTCAAGCCAAGCACGACCCCGCAGGACATGGCTCAGATAGTCAACCAAGCCATGACAAATGCACCCATAACTTTCTCAGATGAGGACTTGCCAAAGCCTTATACATTCCACAACTGTGCTTTGTATATAGTGGTGCAAACCAGGGGCATGACAGTCCCGCATGTGCTAGTGGATGGGGGCAGCAGCCTCAACATCTGTCAAAAAATGACGACCAAGGCCTTGGACCTGAAAGAAGAAGAATATACCCCAGATCCGATAATGATCTACGGTTTTGACAACCATGGGCAGACCGCCAAGGAGAAGATCTTCCTTGAAATTTTCATCAACTACTCAGTGCATACCGTGTTGTTCCATGTGGTAAACATACCGCCCATGTACAATCTTCTTTTGGGGCGTACTTGGATTCATAATGCTAACGTTGTTCCCACTACTCTTCACCAATGCCTAAAATGGTTGAAAGGGGGCATGATTACCACAGTCTTGGGGGAAGATCCGGAAGAGAGACTCCAGCAGCCGATCGTTCCCGCCCAACATATTACCGGTGCAGGTTTGGGTTTCACAGGTCAGTCATCAGGAAGAGGAACTACCTTCATCAAAAGAGCAGAATGAAGACAATGCCTTTGTTTTTTGTTTTCTTTTCTTCTTATGTCATCTTGTAGGGACAATTCAGTCTCAGTTCTCCTTTCTTTCAATCGTCTGTAAATATCAAAGTTGCTCTATCAATGAAATTTTGATCTTTTCTCTTCACATCTTGGCGTATATGATTCTTTGCTTACATGTTTGTCTATGTTATCATTCTTTGTTTCTGTACAAAAGGCTATTTTTTAAATTGCTTACTTCTACTCAAAAACCTTCTTTGCGTTTTTCAGGATTGCCAAATCATGGCTCCTAAATTTCTCAAAAGGCTCGTTATCAATCCCAATTTTTCTCAAAATAACTCCAAACTGGCCAGAATCTGCAAGGCAAAGGCAGTGGCAGGGGTCAGCAAGATGGCAGAACAGATTGAAAAGCTAGCAGAGTTTGACTCAGCGATTCAAGAGTTGTCAGTATTCAGAAACAGGATGAATCGTCGCCTTTGGTGCAGGATCCGACAGAGGATGTCAATATTGGTTTAGATGATGATCCAAAAATCCTCAAGATTGGCTTCAACTTAAGTTCAGATGAGAAGAAAAGGCTCATCCATTTTCTCAAGCAACATCAAGAATTCTTCGCTTGGACTTATGAGGATATGTCAGGCTTAGATCCCAAACTGGTCGAGCATCGTCTTGTGCTGAAGACAAACTACAAGCCAATAAAGCAGAAACTCAGAAAAATGGATCCCCGAGTAGCACATCAAGTTAAAGAAGGACTTGACGAGTTGCTAAAAGCAGGATTCATCCGAACTATCGATTATTCAGACTGGTTGGCGAATATCGTAGCAGTTCCCAAAAAGAATGGCAAGGTCCGAATTTGTATTGATTTCAGGGATCTCAATAAGGCTACTCCTAAAGATGATTATCCACTCTCCAACATCGATCTTTTGATCGATAGCACGACAGACCACACCATGTTTTCCTTTATGAATGGATACTCAGGCTACAACCAAATCAAATTGGCCGCTCGTGACCAATTCAAAACTTCTTTTACCATGCCTTTGGGTATATTTTGCTACACAGTCATGTCGTTTGGGCTCAAGAATGCTGGGGCAACCTATCAGAGAGCAATGACAGTTATTTTCTATGACCAGATGCATAAAAACATGGATGCCTATGTGGATGCCATCCTGGTCAAATCGAAAGAAGGAGAGGATCATCTTGATGCTCTCAGCCAAGTTTTTGAAAGACTCATTTTATACAAGTTGAGACTCAACCCGCAAAAATGTGTCTTCGGAGTAGAGTCAGGCAAACTGTTGGGCTTTATGATCAGCAAGAATGAAATAGAGGTGGATCCAGCTAAGGCAAAAGCAATCATTGATATGCTGCCTCCTACCAATCTCAGAGAACTGAGGAGCCTTCAAGGGCGCATCCAGTCGATTCAACGCTTTATCTCTAATTTGGCCATGAGATACGAGCCCTTCAATCACTTGTTGAGAAAAGAAGTAAAATTTGAATGAGGATTAGACTATCAGCTTTCGTTTGAACGCATCAAGCAGTATCTCATCAATCCACCCGTTCTGAAGCCACCAGAACTTGGAAAGCCACTTCTCTTGTATATTTATGTTAACCAGAATGCTTGTGGCGGATTTCTTGCACAGTATGAGGAAGGCAGACAGATAGAGCATGCCATCTACTACGTAAGCAAGACTTTCATCGATTATGAAAAAAGATATTCTCAGATGGAAAAGACATGTCTAGCCTTAGTATGGATATGTTAGAAGCTGAGACATTACCTGTTGGCATCAGAAATCAAAATTTTGTCAAGGCTCAATCCCCTCAAGCATATCCTTGAGCAGCCTTTTCTTACTGGACGGATTGCAAAATGGCAAGTTCTTCTGATGTAATACGACTTAGAGTATGTATCTCAGAAGTCAATCAAAGGCCAGTCTATCACAGATCAGTTGGCAGATTTCTCGTTGACAAAAGAGATCAAGGCAAAAGATGATTTTCTCGATAATCGCATCTGCAATGTTAAGGAATCTCCTGTTTGGACCCTGTTCTTCGATGGAGCCAGGAATATGTTCGATATAGGGATTGACATCTTATTGATCACTCCCGAGAAGGAGATGATTCCTTATTCCCTCAAGCTCAGCTTTCAGTGTACTCACAACATGGCCGAGTATGAAGCTCTAATACAAGGCCTCAGGATTCTACAAGACTTCAATGTCAAGAGAGTACATGCCTTCGACGATTGTTTGCTCGTTGTCAGTCAAGTTAACGCAGAATGACAAGTCAAAGATTCAAAATTGATCCCTTATCAGAAGATTGCCTTAGCTCTTATAGGCAACTTTGAAGAATTTCAGCTCAACCATGTCAAGAGGGAATACAATCACATAGCAGATGGTTTGGCCTGCCTAGGTTCCATTTTGTCTTTTAAGGACAGTGAATCCTACCGTTCCTTTGAAATTGATAGACTTGATCAACCTGCCTTCGTTCCAGCTGAACAAGTAAACCAAACCACTCAGAAAGAGAAGCCTTGGTACAAAGACATCAAAAACTTTATTGAAACCAATGAATTTCCAACAGAGATGCCAAGAAGAGAGCAACGTGAGATCCAATGCATGTCAACCTGCTATTTCATCCTTGTCAATACTCTCTACCGTCGTAGGTTCAGTTCTGAGTACGTCAGATGCTTAGATAAGGAGGAAGCCATGAAAGTTGTCCGAGAGGCACACAAGGAAATTTGTGGTGGTCATTTGAATAGAAGGTGCATGCATCTGGCATTGAACACACTTCTTCACAAAATGATAGCAATCTTGTTGCATGGTCCTCCAGTAATATCCTGCTCGGATGATTTGTTTGACAAGAGTTTGGTAGCCAACACGACCACCGCAAATGCCTTCATGTGCTTTTTGCACAACTTCTTTGGCTTCGTCTTCGTCCAAACATCTGGAATATTCAGAACTGAATCCACGATGATAAATGACGTCGGCAAGAATAAAATATCGAGCAGACATGCGCTGAATTGCTCGCTGCTCTTTCTTTGAGAATTCTGGAGGAAACTCGCTAGTTTTAATGAAATTCTTGATGTCATGATACCAAGGCTTCTTTTTCTGCTCAGCCTGGTTTATCTGCTCTACTGGGATGAAAGCGGGTTGATCAAGTCTGCCAATTTCAAATGAGTGACAAGATTCTCCGTTCTTGAAAGACATATGGATCCCAGATTAGCTAAACTGTCTGCAACTTGATTAAAGTCTCTCTTGATATGAAAAAGTTGGAATTCTTCGAATTTGCTGGCGAGAGCTGAGATAATCTTCTGGTAAGGAAGTAATTTCTGATCTTTCACTTGCCATTCAGCTAAGACTTGATTGACGACGAGCAAAGAGTCATCATAAGCATGCGCTCTTTTGACATTGAAGTCCTGTAGAATTTTCAGACCTTGTATCAAAGCTTCATACTCTACCATATTATGCGTGCACTGAAAATCCAGTTTGAGAGAAAAGGGAATCATCTCCTTCTTTGGTGTGATTAGCAGAATTTCGATTCCTATACCTGCCATATTCTTGGAACCGTCGAAGAATAAATTCCAAATCGGGGATTGTTGAATATTGCAGATTAGCTCATCGGGGAAATCAACTTCGGCTTTAACGTCCTCTGCTAGAGGAAAATTTGCCAATTGATCTGCAATTGCTTGGCCTTTGATAGATTGTTGGGAGACATACTCCAGATCATACTGCATTAACAGAACTTGCCATTTGGCAATCCGTCCACTGAGGAATGGTTGTTCTAGAATGTACTTGAGAGGATTTAGTTTTGAGAGAATCTTGACTTCGGATGCCAGCAGATAGTGCCTCAATTTCTGACACATCCAAACCAGAGCTAGACATGTCTTCTCTATTTGAGAGTATTTCTTCTCATAATCAATGAAGGTTTTACTCACATAGTAAATGGCATGCTCAATCAAACTGCCTTCCTCGTATTGTGCTAAGAAACTGCCGCAAACAACTTGATTGACTGAAATGTATAGCAATAGGGGTTTTCCCAATTCTGGTGGCTTTAGAACAGGATGATTGAGAAGATATTTCTTGATACGATCGAATGATTGCTGACATTCTGGTCCCCATTCGAACCTAACTCCTTTTCTGAGCAACTGATTAAAAGGCTCACATCTCATGGCCAAATTAGAAATAAATCGCCGAATTGATTGCATGCGTCCCTGAAGGCTACACAATTCTTTGAGATTAGTCGGGGGCGGCATGTCAATGATAGCCTTGGCCTTAGCGGGATCCATCTCTATCCCCTTTTTGCTGACCAGAAAGCCTAACAACTTGCCTGATTCGACTCCAAAAACACATTTTTGTGGATTGAGTCTTAGCTTATAAAGAATAAGTCGCTTGAAGACTTGATTGAGAGCTTCGATGTGATCTTCCTCTTCTTTGGACTTCACCAGAATATCATCGACATATGCGTCCATGATTTTATGCATCTGGTCATGGAAAATGACGGCCATAGCACACTGATAAGTGGCTCCAGCATTCTTAAGCCCAAAAGGCATAACCGTATAACAAAAGGTGCCCCATGGCGTGGTGAAGGATGTTTTGGATTGGTCATGAGCGACCAACTTGATCTGATTATATCCAGAGTATTCGTCCATAAAGGAAAACATAACATGCCCAGCTGTGCTATCAACTAGGAGATCAATATTTGAGAGCAGATAATCATCTTTTGGAGTGACTTTATTGAGATCACGGAAGTCGATACAGATTCGAACTTTACCATTCTTCTTGGGAACTGCTACAATGTTCGCCAACCAATCCGGATAATCTATTACTCGAATGAACCCTGCTTTGAGTAAGTCTTCAAGTCCTTTGACCTGTTGCTCGATTCGAGGATCCATTTTTCTTAACTTCTGCTTAACTGGTTTTGCATCAGGCTTCAGAACGAGGCGATGTTCCACCAATTTAGGATCTAAACCTAGCATATCCTCATAAGTCCATGCGAATACTTCTTCATGCTGCTTGAGAAAATTAGTGAGCCTTTCTTTCTCTTCCGGACTCAAACCGCTGCCAATCTTGAGAATTCTAGGATCATCTTCTGATCCGATATTGATGTTCTCAGTCGGATCCTGAACTAAGGATGATGGCTCGTCTTGTTTCTGAACTGATGCAAATTCTGATAATTCTTGAAGAACTGAATCAAACTCTGCGGATTCTTCTGACTGCTTTATAGCCTGACTGTATTCTGCTCTTATTTTGACTTGATGAATTACTGTTGATTTCGAACAGGCATTTGGATTAAGGACGAGCTTCTTGATAGATCGGGAAGACATTCTGAAAATTAGAGAATAAATTGATTCAGGGAGATCGCCCATCATAAAACAAATTGCTTTTATTGAGAAGATAATTGAAAAAATAAGAGATCAAAGTAATGACAAATTTGCAAAGATTTGATAATAAGAAGTAAAGAGACAAATGTCATCAAGAAACTTGCAACTTTATGGAAAGATAGAATTGATCAAAATGACAATGATGAAAATGAAATGGGATATCATCCCGACAAAAGAATATAAAAGAAAAGACGAGCAGATCATTTTAATGTGTCCCCTTGATGAAAACAGTGCCCTTCTGAAATCTTCTGCCATTAAAGCCCAATCCGGCTCCTTTAGGGTGGTACTGAGGAACCACAGGTTCGAGACGACCATCTCCATGTTTGCCTAGGCCTTGAAAAGGCTGATAGCCATGCTTCATTAATAGATCAAATCCCCTTTTGGCCTTCATAAATTTGGAAAATAGAGGATGATCCTTGAGTGTGCTGTAGTCAATTCGTCCTCCAATCTTGAAGAACTGTGGGCCTCCCCATCGGGTCGTAGCCACTGTATGCTCGGGTTGCACTGTCATCTGTAATATTCCTTAATTTTCTTCGAAGCTGACCTCTTCAATACCCCTAATGCTAGGGATATCAGTAGTAAAGGTGGGTCTGAGAACCATGGGCTGTGCTAGCCTCTGCTCCGAATCTTCGCCCAGGACTGTTGTGATCATACCATCTTTTAAACACTTGATACATTGATGCAGAGTAGATGGTACCACATTCGTGTTGTGGATCCACGGTCTCCCGAGAAGCAGATTATAGGTGGGTGGCACATTGACCACGAGAAAGAGGATTGGATGGATCGAGTAGTCAATGAAAATTTCCAGAAAGATTTTTCCTCTCGCTGTTTGGCCATGATTATCGAACCCATAAATGGTGATTGGATCTGGAATATACTCTTCTTCTTTAATGCCCAAAGCTTTGGCAGTCATTTCCAGGCATATATTGAGGCTGCTGCTTCCATCTATCAGCACGTGAGGAACGATCATCCCTCTTGTTCGAACCACAACATACAGGGCGTTGTTGTGAAATACATGAGGCTTAGAGAGATCCTCGCCTGAGAAAGTAACTAGAGCATTAGTCATGGCTTGATTGACTACGTGAGCCATGTCCTCAGGGGTTATGCTTGGTTTCACTTTGATTTTCTGCAGTAGATCATTCAACACCTGCTGATGCTTGGCAGAAGCTTGGGTTAAGTCCAAAATTGAGACATTGGATAATGCTGTAATTGGCTTTGGTGCAGGTGTCTCACTTTTTTCTGGGTCTGACTTAACGAAATGTTTGGAGATCCATGGCATTCTTCTGGCTACCTCAGGGGATACCCCAGCGGGCTTATCAGATACCTTCATTTTTCTGAAGGCTGCAATAAGGTCCATTTTCTGAGCTTTAGCCTAAGCCTGTTGCAACACAAGGACCTGATGCTGAGCTTGCATATCTGCTTTAGAGCATGGCCTGATATGCTCCTGTGGTTGAAACGACTGTTCAGTGACGACTGTTGTGGAATGACGGGGAAATGGCTCTTTCAGAATTTCTATATTTTCGTCTTCGACACCTTCTACCAGAAGATTCTTATCAATAAAGTCTTAAACAATATTCTTCAGAACAAAGCAATTCTCGGTATCGTGTCCCACTGTTATGTGAAATTTTCAGAATTGGTCTTTGAATTTTCCCATAGGAGCGGAAGGATCGACCAGCCTAGGCAATTTGACCATCTCCTTGGTCAACATGTACTCGAGCACAGTCTCGAGTGATTGGTCTAATGGGGAGAACTTCCTGTCATAACTCTATCCTTCATGTTTTACTTTCTCTCGGGGTTTCGGTCCCTGCTCTAACTGAAGTAGCTTGCTGAATTGTGGGATCGACTTCCCTTTCTGATCGTTCTTGCTTGAATTTCCCGCCCCATAACAGAAATCTCCGTTTTGCCCCTTGCGATGATTCCATTTATCATTTCTGGCGGAGTGAGTGAAGTGAGTATTCTTCTTTGACTCATTCTGATTGTTGTTCTTAGCAAAAGTAAAGCCTTTATAGAAATCGTTTTTCATGCTTAACTCGAGCCATTCGGCCCGCTCTGTTAACTCAATAAATGATCTGGATGGTGCAGTAGAGATGAGGCCTTTTAGAGGCTGCGAGAAATTGCTTAGAATCAAGGACAAAGCATGCCCTTCTGATTCTGATATGGGGTCTCTCATCTTATTACAAGCTGACCTCCAGCGATGAATGAAATCTCTGGCCTTTTTATTTTCTCTCTGCTTGAGGCTGCAGAGATGACTGAGAGTGGGAAGCGCCTCAGCGTTAAAGAGGAATCGTTCAATGAACATGTTTACCACTTTGTTAAATTCTTTCAGCTCGATTGGGTTAACATGCTCTGAATACCATTTGGTTGTTGTTCCCTACAGGCTGCGAGGGAAACAAAGGAAAAGTGCCCGGTTGTCTCGCTTGAATTTGGAACATTCGGCAAAGAACATAGCGAGGTGTGCTTTGGGATCACCAGAACCATCGAATTTAACGAATTTCTTAGGGAGATTATCCAGATTGTCATCTCCCTCCAAACCGTCACAGAAGTCTTCGTTGGTGAAGACCCTTTTACCCTTGTCACGGGCCTGCAGATCCTTGACTATTTTCATCACATCTCGGAGTTATGACTGAGTAGGGTCGTCAACAGACTGATTTCTGGATTTGTAAGCCGACTCCTGCCCCTGAGTCGACCTTTTAAATTCTTGATGGGTTTCATACTCTTTATCGGTATCATCTGCTGATTCTGACTCATCAGATACTTTCTCATGGCGATTATGCTTTTTACTGATTTTCACATTTTTGGTTGTGTGACCCCTAACCTCTTGCTTGATCTGAGTTTGCTCAGCATTAGCCTCAGCTTATTCTGCCAGCATCTTGGTCATCATTTTCTTGAACATAACATACATTTGAGGATCAATGTCATCCTCCACCTGCTGTCCTTGACTTTTGACTGATCGGGGTGAGTCCATTTCTTCTTCTGAAGCGATTGAGTATGCAACACCTTCAACTGATGAGGTTTTCTTTCCGGACCTTGTATGAACCATTGAGTATCACGAATGCTCTCTCTGCAAGGCAGAACTGATGGTTAGACTTTTGAAGGAAATTTGGTTGGAGGAAAATATTTGTTGTGAATTTTGGTAGACAATTGAAATAATATCCCATTACTAGGGATTGAGTCGTCGCTAGAGTTACGACAATTGCGTTGCTATTCTTTGCAAAATAAACAACTGAAAATATGCCTTGTTACCTAGGCGAGGTCGTCAAACCAAAGTGAAATGAAGATTAAAGGAATTTTATTGAAAACATGATTTTAATAATATACTTGACAGAGGGGAGGGGGACAGACAATTTTCCACCACTCCTGATAATCAGAGGACACTCGAGGACCAGGAAAAATAGTGAGAGTGACAAAAGAATCCCAGCCATGTCTGGCAGAATGGTATGCTCCGGACTACTGATTTGATGTGAGATCGAACTCTTGCAAGACCCCTGATAGTGGACGAATCTCTACCCGCTTTTGTCTCTGAGAGAACTGCCTGACACATTACTCTGGATGGTAGTATGCGCAGAAGAAGGGACCAAATAGCCTGAACCGCTTGCCATATGCATAAGTATATCTGGAAGGTGACTCCTGACGATCAAAGTAGTCCCATACGATTTCTTCCTCCTGAAGGTTATCGATCAAGAACCGGTATCGCGCAACTGGAAGAAGCTTTTCACCATTGTATCTAAATGAGCTGGATCGGGCTGGCACATGCCGAAGGAACCAAGATTGCAATGCGTAAGTGCACCATTCGACTAGAATCGATTCTCCAAGTGTGAAGCAGGTCAACCCTCGGTACAGAAAGGCGAGTGCGGCCATGGCTATGGAGAGGCGACTGGTCTGTCGACTTCCCCACCTTCACAGAAATTGGACTATCCTGATATCTATGTAATTTCGTCCGTCTGGAAAGAGAGCTAATCCCACAGTGCATAGGACCATCGCGTGCTGGATTCTTTCTCGAGTTGTTCGAGACAATGAGCTGACCTCCGCAAATGCCCCATACTGTCTGTAGATTTCGAGCAGGTCCACATATTCGTTTCCACCCTCCTCGATCAATGGCCAAGACTTGCATCCTGTCATGCGAGCTAAAGCGTCTCGGGGGTCCAGACCCTTGACATTAATCAAAAACTGCTTCTCCAATGGATCTCCAGGCTGACCGGCTGGCTCGGGCAATCCCATGATTTCTGAAAATTCATCTATCAGCACTGTCATCTCGCCCCATGGGAACCAGAAAGTAGAAGTGCTCGGATTCCACCGTTTCGCCACTGCGTGGATCAAATTGTTGTTAACTGTCTGCTTTCCCACTGTGGACGCCAGTTCTAACCCACAATCGTTCAAGTGGTCCGGAAACATACGAGAGAAGTTCTTGAACCATGAATAATACCACCAGGGAAAGAAGGATCCGGTGCTGAGGACTCGATGCTCGGGAAGACTTTGTCGCACCTCGTAGGAGATGTGGCCCTCAGGGAAGACTGAATCAAGCTGACTGGATGCCATCAGACTGGAAGACATAAAAAAAATTGGAATAAGACTTGGGGAAATAAGAGGATTTTGAAAAATGCAGGCAGGATAAAATGAAGTAGGAAATTCGAGATCCAGAAGAACGAAAGGATGGAAATCACCTGGAGTTTTGAAGGAAATTAAGGGAAATTTGGAAAATCGTCCAGGGTTTGATGAAATATGAAGAAATATTTCATAAAATGGATAATGAAGTATTTGAGAAATCGTCCAAGATTTAAAACATGGACAGTATATGGAAATGGATTGGGGATTTCTGAAAAATTGTCCAGTATTTTAGAAAATTGAGAAAATATGAAAAAGAAATGACTACATTTAATCACATCCTGCACAAACAAGTATGCACATACATCATTTCCTAAAAGGTGACTCTAGATGCACAAATTTTTGAAATAGCTGTAGGACCTTAATCCTAATTCTAAGGTTTAGATCAACTGTGTCCAACCATGCTATGCCGATATACTCAAGCCAAGGCTCGATGTACGTGGCATAAAATCAATTTCTCCGGTTCTAGGTTCAAGTTTTCCAACATCCTTAAGCACCTGCCGATATACGTTGGACTATGGCCCTTGGTACGTGGCAGGGGGGTTTTCACCCAAATAGGTGGCCCAGTTGTGAGGCTTTATCCCGAACTATGGTTCTGGAAGAAAGCCCAGCAACGTGAAGACCGGGTAAAGATAGGTGGGGTGGTTTTTGAAAATATGAGCACATGCAAGCAAATAGAGGGCTCTAAAACCTAAAGAGATAGAGATTTTTTTGAAATATTTAAAGAAGCAAACATTGTTTTCATATAATTCCTAGATTGAGGAGTGTTGTATTAGACCTAAGTCTGTGTGAGCATGAATAATTCTCCTTAATATGGTCCTACCAAACCATACCTAGTCTACATGCAATCCATGTCAGTTGGGTTCAAGTCTAGGGTCCTAGGTTCACATGATATCATGAAATAAAAACTGACATTCCATGGAACACGATTTTGACAATTTGAACTAAGTTAAGCACACAATTGATCAGGCGAAGACAGGTCCCATCTCGGTCGCCAAACCTGTTATCATCGCAAAATTTTTACGTTTTGCGAGTCAAACTGACCTTTGAAAAAGATTTTGAAAATAACTCACCTCCGTTTTAAAATGCAGGATAATTCCAAAGAATGAGACTCGCCTGTCGGTACGAGGTTCAACCGTTCCTGACGCCTTTACCAGGGGTAATCAAACCAAGGATCAATTGTATGCTTAACTTTCCTCAACTTGTCTAAATCGTGTTCTATTTCCTAAATGCACAAAGAATCAGGCATGTGCTATGAATTTTTTGAAAATGCAAATTTGAAAACATGATGTTTGCTTTAAAGTTTAGAGAAAATACTTGGAAAATAAACTCTTTGAAAATCATGAATCATGATTGAGATACTGTATTTGAGAAAGTGAAAATCGATTTCTGAAGAAATATAAGGATTTTGTGAAAATTGATTTTTGAGAAATGTGAAATAGCTTTGGAAAACTTGATTTCTTTGAATTCAAACTTTGAAATTGAAAATATAACTTAAAAAAATCGAATTTGGAACTTAGTAAATGCTTGAAATATCATTGGAAAATCAATGTTTTGAGAAAATCAATTTTTGAATAAGACTTAGAAAAATTTTGAGAAAATTGATTTTTCTGAATTGAAATTGAAATTTGCAAATGAATGAATATGGATTTGAAAGACTTGATTTTGAGGAATTGAGGAAATCCTTTTTGTATTTTCGAGAAATACAGTGCATTTTGAAGTTAGGCTAAGAGTGTAGGCTGAATGTGGCTAATACGAAGATCACAAATCTAGGTATCATTCGTATTCTGACTATGTCCATAAATACAAATTCCACCGAGTTTGTCAATTCCATAAGAGCTAGTGCACGTGCCATTCATGTAGACCATAGTGAATTTATAAAATGTGCATGAATTGACATACATTGGAGTTATATATCAAAGCTTAAAACTATATGCAATGCAAATCCTAATCTATGCAGGAATTTAAATTCTTATTCCAAAGTTTAATTACAAATTACATCACTATTGAAATTTAAATACAAGAAATTTAAAAAAGAAGTACAGTCTTCAATGTTCATGCAAAACTAGAAAACTTTGTTAGTGATGATATGTTGGCTTTTCTAGATTTATCCAGCAATATATAGAAATTGCTGGATTTTGCTAGATATAAGCCTTTTTCCATGATTCCCTTAAATTAAAATGATGAAATATGAAATAAAATAGAATAAATAAGAAATATAAGATATGAAATTTCGAAATTGGGGTCAAAATGACCAAAATACCCCTGATAGCAAGACTATGGCCTTGAAATCAGGGTTTTCAGAAGGATATTTTGTAAAATGCAACTTTTGAAATACAAATAAGGATAAATTAACTCAAATATGATATGACATGATAAAAAATATGAAAATTAGGGTTTAGAATTTCGAAATTTAGGTCAAATGACCAAATTACCCCTGATAGCAAGACTATGGCCTTGAAATCAGGGTTTTCTGAAATAGATTTTGATAAAAAATTGAGATTTATGATTGAAATAAGCATAAAATCAACCATAAAACATCCTAATATGATTCTAAACATGAAAAACCCTAAAACTACACACTTATGCACGAAAATCAAGAAATATCACCAAAATTGTGATTTTATCAGTGTTTTTGAATCTTTCAAGTATCCTGTTTTGCAATTTTATTCATTCAGACATCAAATGAATTCTAAATTTTATAAAAATTGGCACAGACACTTATTATAACCCTAAAATCAGATTGTAATTGCAAAAATATTTTTTTGACATTATTTTAATCCTAAAATTGCATTAACAACCTAAAATAAGCTATTTTTAACCTAGGCCACATACCAGTTTCAAAGTTAGACCCGAATCAGGGGTCAATCCTCCATGAAAACTTTTGAATTTTTACAGAGATAAACTAGAAAGCAAAACAGAGATTTCCCAATTTACAGATTGGAAAAAGCATCTTCGGTTAGGGAGAAACCCTTCTGGCAATCTGAACTAAAATCTAACAAATCTAACCGGGGTTAAAACAGCTACTTCAGATTGAAAATACAGACATAAATAGAAAAATTAATCAAAATTTTTTGAAATTTTAACAGTGAACAATATACAGAAAAATAACAATACTCACTTTTTACAAATCATGAATCGGATCTGTGGTTTGAGATCTATGAACAACACAAGTCTGATTAGGTTTGGTAAACCCTAACGAGTTTTAAATTTAAAATCACACTTTTTGTCAGAGGAAAAATACTAAACAGATATAAAAAACTCTAAAAATTTCACAGTAGATAGATCTAATCAATATGAATCCATGACACTTTACAGATTTCAAATCGGATATAGGATGAGAAAAATATCATAACAGCAAGTTACCCTTTTGATTTTAACAACGATTTTACAGTTTTAAAAACCCGATTTGATATCTGATTTTTCTGACAGGGTTCCCCAATCCCAAAATCTATGATTTTTTTACAGTAGTTCAATTACACATGCATGTATCACATATAAAAAAATCAGACATTAACAGTAAGTATTTCAGTACGAAATAGCATGCTCTTTACTGTTCTAAACTTAAAACACACAAAAATCTAAGAATCTTGAGAAAACATGCATTAACTAATGAAAAACAATAAAATTAACACTAAAACAGTAAAATAAAAAATATTTCTATACTGGAAAACGTATAATAAACATGAATAAACAAATAAATAAATAAAGATCAGGGAATCAATGGCTGAAATTTGATGTTACCTTTAAAAGCATGGATTTAACCCATTAAAATGGTAAATCACATGTTTTATTGGTTAATAATACAAAAGACAATGTTAAAATCGATTCTAATGGATTAGAATCCCTGTAAAACACAAAAAACAGAGTTAGATCATCTTCTTGGACTGTTCTTGAGGTTCTTGGACTTGAATCCATGGTTTAATCCATGGAATAGATGATATTAATGGCTAAATTGATATTAAAACAATGAAAACTATTAAATAAAACTAAGAAATTAATAAAATTTCTTACCTTGGTATTGCAGCAATGGAGGAAGGGATGGAGAGGAGAGAGAGGCTCCAAGATTTACAAAGGATCACCCTCTAAAATCGTCCCCCATACCCCCCCTTTTATAATAAAGAATTAGGTTTAAAAATTAGAATTTTGAAAAATTTGGACTTCTAGGGGGGGGGGGGGGGCGATTTTCTCTAATTGAGTTTGACTCTTTGACTTTCCTAATTAGGCTCTTATCTAACCTAAGACTCCTAACTAAACCCTAAAAACTCCAAATGTGGCGCCACCTAGTGTGAACCCACATTTGTTTTTCAAGTTTTAATTAAAACCTTTAAAAACAATAATTTAAAAACCAAATAAAAAGATGGATTTTCAAAGTGGATTTTGAATCTTCTAAACTTCTAAAACTAAACAAGACACTGACTAAGCCTAGACTAACCCCAACTTTCTCAAATGTGGCGCCACCCCGAGTGGGCCCTACTTGAGTTTTTTTTTTCAAAAAGTGATTTTGAAACTTGAAATTGAGAAAGTTTTCAAAAGATTTTCAAAAGTAAACTTTAAAATTAAATTTTTTGAAAAGGCATAGGGTTCTAACTGGGTCAAAACTCCTTTGGATATGGTTCCAACTGAGTGGGCCCACATCGATTTTTGAAATCTTTGAAATAACACTGAAAACAACTTTGAAAAGGGGTTAAAATCAATAATTGAAATTCAAGATTTTTGAAAACAGAGTCTCAAGCGAACTGGAACTCCGGGTTAGAGCCCTGAACTCTTAGAACTCTGAGATTTTGGATTTTAAAAGCCAAGCGAAAGAGTTGTTGAAAGATTTTATCAAAAATGGTGAAACAAGTCAGAAAATACAGTCAGGGTTAGACTCCTAACTCAATCAGAACTCTAAAATAGAGTCCTGGATCAACTAGACTCTACAAAATGACCTAATTTTTGAAAACAAATGGAAATAAATGAAAATGGAAGTAAAAACAGACTCCTGACTGGATTTGGACTCTGGGACAGAGTCCTGATCGGATTGAAACTCTAGATTTTTTTGGTATTTTTCTGAAAAATAGATGAAAGAACTTGTGAAAACTGTGAACAATAACAAGTATTGAAATAGAACAGAGTTTTGATTCAACTGAGACTCTGAAGACAGAGTCCTGATTGAACTAGGACTCTCAGATTTTTGGATTTTCTGAGAAAACAAATGAGAGAATTTTGAAAAACAGTAGAAACATGACGAAATTGAAGTTTTGGTACAGAGTCCTGATCTGATTAGAACTCTAAGAAAGAGTCCTGATTCGATCAGAATTCTAAGAATTTTGGTTTTTCTGATAAGCAAATGATGAAATTTGGGCAAAACTTTTGAAAACTAGTGAAAATGAAGTATGAAAACCAATTTTGGATAGAGTCCTGATTCGATCAGGACTTTAGGGTAGAGTCCTGATTTGATCAGGACTCTAGGATAAAACCTCAGAATTTTGAAATTCTTTGATAAAAGTGTAACAGTTTTGATAAATTGAAAGATTTGATTGAAAATGGATAAAATAGTTGTAAAAGATTAGAGTCCCAATCCAATTGAAACTCTGAAGAAGAGTCCTGATCCGACTGGACTCTTGAAGAAGAGTCCTGATCCAACTAGGACTCTGAAATTTTGGCCAAAACAGAAGATTTTGAAAGGTTTTCTTCAAAAATAAGTAAAAAGGTAGTGAAAAGTAGAGTTTTGATCCGACTAGGACTCTGGAAAAAGAGTCCTGATCCAACTAGGACTTTAAGATTTTGGCCAAAATGGAAGAAATGGACAAGGGATAGGACCATAATTGGTTCAAAATCAGAATGATGTTTTAAAAAGGTTCAAAAAGATTCAAACTGATAAAAATACATAGTCCTGATCCAACTAGGACTCTAAATTTTTTGAGATTTTTTGATAAATGAAAGAATTCAGAAGCGACACCACCTAAATGAGCCTCATCTGAGAATTGAAATCAATTGAAATTGAGTTTGAAATGAATCCAGATTGTTTTATGAGAAAATACTTCAAAATATAAGGTCCTGGGGGTTTGGCAAACGACAGAATGTTGATTAAAAACCCAGGTTTTAAAATTATTTTTTGAAAGGAAATTTTTAAAAACCCAAATCTGGATTAAATGTTTTGAAAACAAGAGTGCTGGATCTCAAAAATGAGATGTAATGCTATGCGATGCAATGAAATGACATGCCGAATGCATGCAATGATATGCAATGACACATGAAATGTAAGCACTGGATAAGAGTGAAAATTTGGGGTGTTTACAGTATTGGTGTATTTTCAAAGTCTAGTACTCGTACTGGTGTATTTTCAAAAACCCAGTGCTCGTACTAGTGCATTTTCAAAAATCCAGCGGTCGTACTGGTATATTTTCAAAACCTAGTGCTCGTGCTGGTGCATTTTCAAAAACCTAGTGCTCGTACTGGTGCATTTTCAAAAACCCAGTGCTTGTACTGGTGTGTTTTCAAAATCCAGTACCCGTACGGGTGTGTTTTTCAAAATCCAGTGCTCGTACTGGTGCATTTTCAAAATCCAGTACTCGTACTGGTGCATTTTCGAAAACCCAGTGCTCGTACTGGTGCGTTTTCGAAATCCAGTACCCATACTGGTGTGGTTTTCAAAATCCAGTGCTCGTACTGGTGTATTTTTGAAAACCCAGTACTCGTACTGGTGCATTTTCAAAAACCCAGTGCTCATACTGGTGTGTTTTTCAAAATCCAGTGCTCGTACTGGTGCATTTTTCAGAAACCCAGTGCTCGTACTGGTGCGTTTTCAAAAACCCAATGCTCGTACTGGTGTGTTTTAAAAAACCCAGTGCTCGTACTGGTGTGTTTTTCAAAATCCAATGCTCGTACTGGTGCATTTTCGAAAACTCAACGCTCGTACTAGTGCATTTTCAAAACCCAGTGCTCGTATTGATACATCTTCAGAATTCAGTGCTCGTGATGGTGCATCTTTCAAAATCCAATGCTCATACTGGTACATCTAGCGCTCGTGCTAGTGTCTGGCTGACTGATCAGTTAGCCCCCCAGGTTCATTCTTTGTACTAACCATTCATCACAATTCAAGCTCTAAATCTCAATTCCAACCTTTGGGTTACCATTTTGTCAAAAATCAATCTTGTTCTCTTGTGAAAGACCCTCTTCAGGGAGAGTTCGAGGGAGCTCGTTCCTTTCACATGCAACCATCTTTTCGTTCGCAAGAACCCTTTTCTAGGGAGAGTTTGAAGGGACTTGTTTCTTCGCAAACTGTTTGCACAACAGTAACCCAATTTTTACACAAAGGAACCCTTGTCTAGGGAGAGCTTCGACGGAAGGCCGTTTCCTTTTGTGGCCCCCAATTTTATTGTCTTTGGCCAACCCCTTCACAAAGGACCCTCTTCCAGGGAGAGTGTGATGGACTCGTTCCCCTGTGATACTTTTTCAACCTTATTTTCGGCCACATTTCCATAAGAGAAGCTTAGAGATAGGGAGTTTTGACGAAAACTTAATTTCTCTTCGAAAGTTCCGTTTTGCAAACACCTCCTCTTTAGGAAAGAGAGGAGTATTTTCTACTTCCCATTCAGGTAAGGGCTAAGCCTGAGTCTCTCTTTTTGGGGAAAAAGCGAGGAGAATTTTGTCGTGGATGTATCGATTCGACGTCAAGCAATTACTTTCATCAAGGATTTCTAGAATATTTTTCCAATTTGCTATCAGAAACCATTGTTGATCTCAAAATTTCATTGCACAAAGAATTACCTCAAACTACCTTCAGTATTATTTTCAATAGGACAAGACTTTTGCGAAGAAAGAACAAAATTCAAGCTTTTTCTGTTGGTCAACCAAGAGGGTGAAAAAAAATCTTCGATATGATTGTCAAAGGAAAATTCAATGATGTTGAAATAAGTGAATTGATATTGATCATAGCTATGGCACATTCTTTAAGATCGTTCTTCTGGTAGTAAGACAGTGGAAATATCTTGGGCAGTAAAAGAACCTACCCTATTCATATCTCCTCAGTCATTAAAGTTGCAATCAAATATCTGCAAAAGAGATCTCTCAATTGTCGTCAAGATGAAGATGAATATATGAGCTAGACCCCCGGGGCCAAAGAAGATTTGGATCACCTCCAAGATGAAGGAGTTCGTGACGGATCCTTCTAGAGAAAGTTCAGATCACTGTCAAGATGAAGGCGACTGTGATGAACCTCCCTACAAACCCTAAAAGATATTTGATTTCTGCTACCATGTAGAGATCTTCGACCAAGAAACAATATCATCAGTATATTTTTTGAGAAAAAGAAGGATCAAAACATCTCCGAGATGAAGGAGTTTGTGACGTACCCTCCTCAGAAAAATAAGAAAAAGTCAGGACATCTCCAAAATGAAGGGTGATGTAACAAGCTTTTCTCAAAACCCAAGAAAGCTCCATGACTCAAAAGAGTGCAAAAGATCATGGGAAAAGCCCCGGGATATCAAGCTGCCAAAACTGCCAAGAATCTTCTTTATCTATGTGAAATTCTTCTATCAATATATTTCTATTCAATTGCTTTTATGAAGCTAAGAATATTTCCTCTCTTTTCATATCAAGGAAATTGATATCTTCCTTGAAGAAACTCAACAACAACAAATTTGAATTTGATTCTTGATTCTACAGAGTTAGCTCAATTGGCGTTAATACTCTAGGTAGAAAGAGGCAATGTTTTCACACTTGTATGCACAGTTCAATCATTCTGAATCAACTACAATTTTGATATCTTGTTGGCAATATTTTCTAGTTACCCCAACATGAAGCAAGAACTTGGTGTTTGTTTTGACATATCCTGACGTCATCCCTCATTAGGACCGAAAAGTCCTTCCCTTCTGTTTGATCTTAGTCTCTCGGATCTGCACACTTCCCTATGTTCCCCACTGTCCCGCCATAGGCTGTTCCCGCTCAGGATAAGGGTTAAGCCTGAACTTTCTGCAATAGGTCTTTTGTTTTTAAAAGCTGATTTAGTCTCAGTAATGAGGCGCCCAAGAGCATCCTTTTTCCAAGCTTTAGGGAACCCCATTTTCCTCCTTTTCCAAACCCCTCTTGGACTTATTGTGCGAAGTCTAGAGGTCCCATCATAATTTCCTCACTCCTCGAGGATTCTGTATCCATTCAGGCTAAGGATTAAACCTGTTACCTCGCTCCTCGAGGTATCACTCACTCAGGTTAAGAATCGAACCTGAACTTTCTGCGAGAGGTCGTCTGTTTTTAAAAGTTGATTTAGTCTCAACAATGAGGCTCCAAAGAACATCTCTTTTTCAAGCTTTAGGGAACCCCATTTTTCTCCTTTTACAAACCCCTTTCAGATTTGTTCGTCCAAATTCTGAAGGTCCCATCATAGTCTCTTCGCACAAGGATTCTGTATGGTCGACCCCTTCAGGTCAAGGGTTAAGCCTGAACCTCGCTCCATGAGGTATCTTCCGTTCAGGTTTGGGTTAAACCTGAGCCTCGTTTCAATGAGGTAGTTCTCTTAGTCCCATCATGGTCCTTCCCATCGCGAAATCCATGTTGTTCATATCCATCCAAGAAAGGATCGTACTTGAGTTTCATCTCACGATGCATTGTTCTAAAAAATGTCCCATCAACGCCCTCATGTATTCCTTTCCCCATTTCAATTTGTCCTAATATATCTTTATCCCATCCAGGTTAAGGGCTAAACCTGAGTCATTCCAAAAAGCTGATCTCGTCTCACCCACGAGACTTGATCGAAATTCTTACTTTTAATCATTCTGGGTTCTTCACTCAAAGTCCCATCACGATTTCCTCATTCTCTGTTATTTAGTTATGCCATTTTTGAGGATTTCGTCTCTCCAAAGCCATTTAGGATAAGGTATTAAGCCCGAGAATGATAATTTCTTTCACACCCAGTTCAGATCTTATGACTGGGGCATTTTCAAAATTTGGAGTGTTTTCTTTGCCATTAAGCTCGGCTTTCAACCGGCTTAGTAGCAAAGATGGGCATCTGTGAACACCCCAAATTTTTTAAAATTTTGTAAATATCTTCTTTTTGCCCCTGGCCCCCTTTTTCTGAATAAATGGAGTCTGTTTCAATCTAAATTCCGGTTTATTCCTTGGGTTCACTGGAATCAAATCCATTTTTTATAACTGACTCGATTTTGGATCCAGACCTATTATCCAAACCCAAATTTGAGCCTCGTTATCCAATTTTCAAACTAAAACTACAAAAATCCTCAAAATAATTTCTGAAAGGCTCAGACAGTTCATCTGGTATCCAGTTGGATCCCCGCCCCTGTATTTCTCAATTCAAGGTTAAAAACTCAAATATTTCCTCAAAATCCGAATCTAAACCCATTTTCTGAAGAAATCGAATCTGAATTATCAGAAAACCCCTTTTTTAAATATTCCTCAAATATATATATATATATATATATATATATATATATATATATATATATATATATATATATATATATATATATATATATATATACACACAAAAAATAGTTTTAAATCTCTGATTTTTCTTTAGTTTTAGAATTTTATGATAAAAACACAAAAAATACAAAAACAATATAGAGAAAATGAACAAAAAAATCAAAATAGAAAAGAAAAATACGAAAGATTGGTTGAGAGACCCTTTTTAGGTTGTTTTAGTGAAAACCCCTTTTGAAAAATCTTTTTTAAGAGGACCCTATTTTTGAAAAATTGAAAAACTGCAACGGTCTTTCTCTCTCTTCTCTCTCCCGATCACGCTCTCGTTCGTCTCCCTCCCTCTCTTTTTCTCTCTCTCGCTGGCTCGACCCTTCGATCGATGGCCCCCTTTCCTCATCCACCAATCTCCAACCACCCTCCATGTGCCTCCTCCTTCATGAACCTCTCTCTCTCTCGCTCGAACCCTCCATCGCCAATCGTCTGCCTCTTCCCCCCCCCCCCCCCCCCCTCGTCCGTCGATCCCCAACGACATTCACCCCTTCCCGATCCTTCTTCTCCTTCTTTAAAAAGGGGCACGCAGGGAAACCAAGGATCAATCCATTTTTTTTTACATTCACAATCCACCCCATTTCACCATCGCCTTCTTCTTTCTTCTTCCCTTGTCCTCTTCTTTTTCTCCTCCTTATCTCTCTGGTGTCTCCCCTAAATTGACAAAAGGAGATTGACAATTTCTGCAGGAGGAATACAGTAAGTACCCCCCCTCTTCTCTCTGATTTTTCTGATTTCTTTGAATTTTCCTGCTCATCCTCTTATTTAAAGCACCCCATGTGATATCAATTTGCATATAGCAAAATCGATCCACAGTAGTGCAATATTAACAGAATCATCTTATTCTAACAATTTCTTTCCTTTTTTTTTTGAAGTTCTTTTGTTTGTATACATTAAAATCGATATTCCCATCATCATTTTGCTTTCATTCTGGTTTGACCATGAATATCCATATATTTTGCATTCGCTTGTCTCACTGGCATCGATGGTCATATTCAGCATTATCGCATCACATGTTAGTTTCATTTTTTTTCTTTGGGGTTTAGTTTTGTTTTCAGATATGTCGGTTCGTGTTCATGGCATTTGTTAGATCAATTATATCCATTAGTTCAGCATATTTTTGCACATCAGATCGCATTCATTGAGACCAACCACTCTGCTAATCGGTAATTTCCTGTAATTGACTCACTGGGATTTATCTAGAGCGTCTGATGACCAAATCTATTTGCCTAGATCTGTTACTCAGATCTGCGTTACTATTAATCTGATCTTCAGTAATCCACCATGATCTGCATTTAATATCTGAAGATCTGGATTGCGGGGAATACAGATCGACTCGATGTAACTCATGTTGAGAAACTATATTTTGATGACACACAATATGATATACTATTATATTTGATTTAATATGATATGATAATATGTCTTCTTGAAAAATGTTATATTATGACTGGATATGCTTTGCCATATATCTAACGAGTATTTGATGCAAGGATATCTCACCCAAAAGGATGGAGACCTCCTGTTCAAGTACAACCGTGGTGCAATCATACTCCTTGAAGAAAAAGCTTGATGAGCCATGCATTCTTAAAGATCATCTAAAGGGATCGGCTACCTCAAGATGAAGATTTTTTTCTTCTTTAGAGTCATATGTAACAGAACCTTCAGAAGCATGCATATTGCATATTACATACTTTATTATAAAAGTCACTCATTCACAAAAGCTATATTTCATAAAAGTATACGATAGTTTCAAAAAGCACCTTTTTGAAAACCAATAAGTGTACCTTCTTACAAACCTTTATGGAAAAGGTATTTTGACATGATATATTAGCTCATGATTTCAAAAAGCAATAATTGTACCTTCTATCATGTATAAGACAACTTGAAAAGAAATAAAAAGAAATGATTTCAAGTGTGTAAGAAAAAGACAAAACATAGAAATCGGCTAGACAAAGAAAATCAAATATAATATGTTTAGAAAAAACTTTAGTTACTTTTTTACAACTCAAGAATGTCGACTTACTTAAAGTCATCATTCTCTTTGTAAAACATTAAATACCTTCTCTAAAAACCTTTTTAGAAATGACTATTTTAATCCCACTCAAGAATGTCGACTTGTTTAAAGTCTTCATTCTCTCTCTGTAGACATTAAATAGCACATCATAAAGTATTTTCTAGATATGACTATTTACAAATAAAGAACTCAAAGCATTTATTGTACTTACACTCATTTAAGTAAAGAAGTGACAATTTCTAAATAAAATACTTAAGTATCATTAATTTGAATAAAGACAAAACTACATGATGGCCTACAATCCAACGTTCAATGTACTATTATGAGAAATAGACTTTTTACATAAAATATATCATACCTAAAATATTACAACGACTAGTGTACCCCAAATAATACTTTTATGAAAAGTAGACTTTTTCGAAAATCCATAAAGTTGTGTTTTGAAATGACTTGACATCTCACATTCCAAAAAGACTATCATTTCAAAAAGGCAACGACTATTTTTCTGAGGCTATATAAACACACTCAAATAATTTATTCAAGATGGACATGTGAGCTTACAACGAGAAAAATTCCTATTCGATATTTGAAAGAGAGCCTTGAAAAAAAAAGAGAAAAGAAAAAGAAAAGAAAGAAAAAGAAAAAGTCAAGAATAGCTCTTTGACAAAGAGTATCTTCTGAGTGAAAAGAACAGAACATTCTGAGAATCCTTCATTCGTGCATTCATATCATTCTGAAGGTTCTATAGGAAGTATTGCAACTTTCTGTTATTCACTGTATTCCTTCTTTGTTGAAAGAAGTAGACCTCTGAGAAAGAGGGTGTTGTCCTTCTCTGTTGAGAGAAGAAGACCTTTGTGAAAGAGGGTGTTCCCCTTCTCTGTTGAGAGAAGAAGACCTCTGTGGAAGAGGGTGTGCCCCTTCTCTGTTGAGAGAAGAAGACCTCTGAGGAAGAGAGTGGTGTACTATTTATCCGGTAACTCGGATGTTATAGTGAAAAGCTTAAGTGGTTTGCTTGGGGACTGGATGTAGGTCAGGGTTTTGACTGAACCAGTATAAATTCTGTGTTTTATGTGTTGTGCCTTATTGCATTTTATTTTTAATTTATCGATCTATTTAGTATTTCACTATTCAGCCCCCCTCTAGTGGAATTTCAACTCAATATGTAATGCAGGGAATTCATTGTAAATCCTAATCGGATTCATGGTCTGATTTTTTTTTGGAAAACACTTACTAGTTGGAGGAGTAAATCGTGAAAACAGTTTAGGCACTCCCAGAGAATGTAAAACTTGCATATGCATAGATCCATCGTTGTGTCCTATGGGTGTCTTGTTTTTGCATCGTATGTGTGGGATTGTCAAGGCAGTTAGTTTACTGAGGTGTGGTCTGGAGATTCAGATTAGATGAAGTTATTCTTCCTACTTGCCCCTTTCAATCTATATGAATTTGCTTCGTTTTGATTTCCCTTTGAAAGTCTGTAAGTAAAAGCCCACATCGTATATAGGTGAATCCTCTGGTCTCTTATTAAAAAAAAAGGCAATGTCTGATATGCATTTTGCATGCATCTGTTAAACGCAATCTTTGATATGTTTAATGAACTATGGTGTTATCAGAAGTCGTTTTGTTCTCTTTTTCTTTCCCATTTTTGGGTTTAACACCTTCCTCTTCATTTTAGCATCTAATACATTGTAAACTCATCTATATATGCTGATCCAGCATGTGGCTCATACTTTCGTTCAGTTTATCATAACCTATTTTCCTGCAACTTGGAAGGGTGATCACAAGTACATGTGCTAAATATTGATGGTATTTGACAACATTGGCATCATCTGATGGCATTCACATTATAATTTGATGGTATTTGCAGGGGCACTTTTAAAAAAAAAATGTTATTCAATACAGTATCATATATGTGTTCTAAATAAAAAATCAATCAAAGAGTCTCACCAGTGATATAGGTTTCATGTTTTCAGTTATGGAAAGTCAATTGCATTAGGTAGCCTCACTGAGATTATTTTCTATTAGAACTCCAAAGTTATGATCTCCTCTCTTATTCCATTCTAAGCATTACAGTAGCCATCATACCACTCGTCAACACTCCATAATCCATCATATCACACCAACCTGGCTTGTTTTTCAGTTCTTACAGTAGAATAGGTATTGAATCTGAAATTGGGGAGAAGCGAGTATCTGCATTCCAGTGTGAACCTAATGGGGAACTTGTTTTTGAGCTTGTATCTTATATCCCTTTTAGTCTTCCTCTGAGTAGGTAGCTGAAAACCATAGGAACGACCTCTGTATCTGTAAACACTCCAAATTTTCACCCTCATCCAGTGTTTACATTTCATGAGTCACTACAGGTCACTGCATACATTTGACATGTCATTTCATCGCATGGCATAACATTGCATGCCATTGCATCTCATTATCGAGATCTAGAATTCCCGTTTTCAAAATATTAAATCCAGATTCGAATTTTACAACTTTTCTTTCAAAATTAACTTCAAAACCTGGGTTTTAAATCGACATTTTTGCCATTTGCCAACCCCCAGGATCTTATATTTTGAAATATTTTTCCTAGAAAACAATCTGGATTCATTTTAAACTCAATTTCAATTGATTTCAATTTTCAGATGATGCCCATTTAGGTGGTGTCGCTTCTGGATCCCTTTATTTATCAAAAATCTAAAAAAATTTAGAGTCCTAGTCGGACCAGGACTCTGTATTTTCATCTTTTTGAATCTTTTTAAAACCCCATTCTGATTTTAAACCAGTTGTGGTCATATCCTTGCTCATTCTTGTTATTTTTGGCCAAAATTTCAGAATCCCAGTCCAATCAGGACTCTTTTTCTAGAATCCTAGTTGTATCAGGACTCTTTTTCCAGAGTCCTAGTCGGGTCAGAACTCTACCTTTTACCACCCTTTTTACCTGTTTTTGAGAAAACCTATCAAAATCCTTTGTTTTTGGCCAAAATCCTAGAGTCCCAGTCGAATTAGGACTCTTTCTCAGAGTCCTAATTGAATCAGGACTCTACCTCGATTTCATCCTTTATTTCTGTTCTTCACTTGATTTCAAAACCTTTTCAGCTGATTTTCAGAATCTTTTATTTTAGCCAAAACTTTAGAGTTTTAGTCAAATTAGGATCTTTTCTTAGAGTCCTAATCGAATCAGAACTCTGTCTTTCATCGTTATTCTTACCTGTTTTTAATCAATTCTTTCAAAGAGAAGTAAAAAACTGAGAGTTTTAGTTGAACTAGGACTCTGTTTTAAGAGTCCTAGTTGGATCAGGACTCTGATCCTAATTTTAATTTTGAGAGAATCTTTCAAAAATCCTTTTATTTATCTTTTCAGGAATCAAAATTGTTATACCTTTATCATGAAATTTCAAAATTCTGAGGTTTTATCCCAGAGTCCTTATCGAATCAGGACTCTATCCAAAGTTCGTTTTCTCACTTCATTTTCACTGGTTTTCAAAAGCTTTGTTTAAATCTCATCACTTGCTTCTCAGAAAACCAAAAAAAAATTCAGAGTCCAAGTCGAATCAGGACTCTTCTTCAGAGTCCTAATCAGATCAGGACTCTAAACCGAACTTCAATTATATCTTGTTTTACTTGTTTTTCAAAATCCCCTCAGTTGTTTCTCAGAAAATCCAAAAATTCTGAGAGTCCTAATCCAATTAGGACTCTGTCCCTAGAGTCCCAGTTGGATCAGGACTCTGTTTTATTTTAATATTTGTTATTGTTTTCACTGTTCTCATAAGTTCTTTCATCTGTTTTTCAGAAAATACCAAAAAAATCTAGAGTTTCAGTCCGATCAGGACTCCGTCCTAGAGTCCTAATTCAGTCAAGAGTCTGTTCTAGAGTCTGTTTTTACTTTCATTTTTACTCTTTTCCATTTGTTTTTCAAAAATTAGGTCATTTTGTAGAGTCCCAGTCGATCATAACTCTATTTCAGAGTTCTGGTTGAGTTAGGACTCTAACCCTGACTGCATTTTCTGCCTTATTTTATAATTTTTGATAAAATCTTTCAAAAAACTCCTTCATTTGGCTTTTAAAATCCAAAATCTCAGAGTCCTAATTGGTTCAGGACTCTAGTCGAGACTTCCGGTTTGCTTAGTACTCTATTTTCAAAACTTTGAATTTCAATTGTGATTTTAACCCCTTTTCAAAATCATTTTCAGTCTTTGTTTCAAGTATTTCAAAACTTCGATATGGGGCTCACTCAGTTGGCACCATATTCAGAGGAGTTCTGACTCAGTCAAGACTGTGTACCATTTCAAAACTTTCAATCTCAAAGTCTACTTTTAAATATCTTTTTGAAAAACCTCTCAATTTCAAGTTTTAAAATCGTTTTTTGAAAATTCAAGTGGGGCCCACTCTGGGTGGCGCCACATTTGTAAAAGTCAGGGTTAGACTAGGATTAGTCATGTCCTACCTAGGTTAGATGTCTAGGTGAGTCAAAATTTAATTTTAAAAACCCCTATTTTCACTCTAGTTTTTAACTTTGATTTTAAAGTTTTAAAAATTAGGTTTTTCTGAAAAACCCAAATGGCGCCACATTTGGGGTCTTTAGGTTAATTAGAGGTCTAATTAGGAGTCTTAGGTTAGTTAGTGGCTTAATTAGGAAGGTCAAGAGTCGAATCCAATTAGGAAAAATCGCCCCCCACTAATTGTTTCAGATAGACTTTTAAAAGGGACAAAATTGGAATTAATTAGCCATCTTTTTTTAACCTAATTTTTTCTATTTAAAGAGGCTAGAGGAGAGGTCGACCCCTATTTCTTTTTTTGCTGTTTCTTGGTGCTTCTATCTGCCTCCTCCATTGCTGCACCATCCAAGGTAGGATTCCTTAGTGATTTTTAATAGTTTTTATTATTTTTTTTTTATGATTTTTCATGAGATTTCACCATGGAAACCATTGTGTTCATGGATTCAACCATGATTTTTTATCAAGAACCCTCAAGATCAATCCAAGAAGATGATCTAACCTTATTCCATGCTGTTTTTCATAATTTTAATCCATTAGAATCGTTTACGATATTGTTTTTCATGTTCTTAACCAAGAAAACATGAGATTTATTCGTTAAATGGATTAAATCCATGATTTCAAAGGTAAAAATTAATTCCAGCCATGAATTGCCTGTTTTATTTTTATTTTTTAGCATATTAATGTTTATTACATGTGTTCCAGCATTGAAATCAATTTCGTTTTACTGTTTAGATATTTTTATGGTCTTTTATTGATTAAATCATGTTTTTTTTAGGGTTTCTTAGATTTCTGTATATTTTCATCTTGGATCCATAGAAAGCATGTTAGTTCTTATTGAAATATTTGTTAGAAATTGCTGATTTTTTTATATATGATGCACGGATATGTTATTGAGACACTGTAAAAAAATTAGACGTTTTGGGATTCGAGAACTTTGTCAAAAAAATAAAAGATCGAACCGTGATTTTCAATCATTAAAATCGCTATTGAAATTCATAGGTAACTTGCAGTTGCATTATTTTTTTCATCTCATATTCGATTCAAGATCCATAAAGTGCAGTGGATTCGTGTTTATGTAGGCTATTTAATGTAAAATTTTGATAATTTTTTGTCTCTGTTTGATATTTTCGTCTGTCAGAAAGTCGGATCCATGTTTTGAAACTCGATATGATTTACTAAAACCCTAATTCAACTTGTGTTGATCATAAATCCTTAAGCATAGATCCGATTCATAATCTGTAAAAAGGGAAGTTGATTATTTTTTTGTGTACTATTCATTGATGAAATCTCAGAAATTTTTGATGAAGTCTGCTATTTTTCTCTGTATTTGCAACCAGAAGGGCCTATTTTGATCAATTTTGTATTCGTTAAATTTAAGTTCAAATTGCCGAAACGATATCTCCCTAACCGGCGATGATTTTTCCGATCTGTAAAATGGAGATCCTGTACTTTTATGTCTAGTTTGTCTCTGTAAAACGTCAGGAATTTCCATGGTGAATTAACCCCTGATTGGGGTCTGGAACTGAAACTGGTACGTGACCGTGGGTCAAAATAGTATATTTTAGAGTTTTAATGTAATTTTTGAATTGAAATAGTGTCAAAAATATATTTTTATGATTCCAATCTGATTTTAGGGTGATAACAAGTGCAGGTGCCGATTTGTATGAATTTTGGAATCTATTTAATGCTTGAATGGATTAAATTGCAAAATAGGGTGCTCGTAAGATCCTGAAACACTGCCAAAATCATGATTTTTGTGATATTTTTAGTTTTTTATGCATAAGTTCATGTTTTTAGTGTTTGTTCATGTTTAGAATCATGCTAGGATACTTCATGGTCGATTTTCTTGTTATTTGATTTTATTTAAATCCTAAACCCAAAGTTTTTACCAAAATATTTTCTTAAAACCCTGAATTCAAGGCCATAGTCTTGCTATCAGGGGCATTTTGGTCACTTGACCTCAATTTCAAAATCTCTAACCTAGATTTTCTTATTTTTGATCATATCACATCACTTTATGTTTGATTTATCTTCATTTAAATCCCAAAACCTCATTTTTACAAAATATCTTTCTGAAAACCCTGATTTCAAGGTCATAGCCTTGCTATTAAGGGTATTTTGGTCATTTTGACCCTAATTTCGAAAATTTTAAATTCCATTTTCATATTTCTTCAATTTTATTTCTTATTTCATTATGTTTATATCAGAGAATCATGAAAAAAGGCTTATATCTAACAAAATCCAGTAATTTCTAGGTATTACTAGATAAATCTAGAAAAACCAGCATATCTTCACTAACAAATTTTTTAGTTTTGCAGGGATATTGATGACCTTACTTTCCTTTAATTTCTTTTATTTAAATTCAATTAGTGATGTAAATTAAATGTAAACTTTGGAATAAGAATTTCAATTTCTGCTTAGATTAGGATTTGCATTGCATATAGTTTGAACTTTTATATATAACTGTTATGCTTGTCATTCATGTGCATATTTTTACAAATTCACCATGGTCTACACGAATGGCATGTGCACTAGCTCTTAGGCAGTTGACAAACTCGGTGTTATTCGTATTTATGGCCATAGTCATAATATAAATGAGACTCAGATTTGTGATATTCGTATTAGCCACATTCAACCTACACTCTTAGGCTAACTTCAAAATGCACTGTATTTTTAAAAAATACAAAAGGATTTTCTCAATTCCTCAAAATCATGTCTTTCAAATTCATATCCATTCATTTCATTCAATTTGCAAATTCCAATTCCAATCCAGAGAAATCGATTTTCTTAAAATTTTCTAAGTCTTACTCAGAAATTGATTTTCTCAAAACTCTGAACTTTCAAATGATATTTCAAGTATTTTTCAAAGTTCAAAATACGATTTTCCAAGTTATATCTTCAATTTCAAAGTTTGAATTCAGGGAAATCAAATTTTCCAAAGTTACTTAAAATTCCTCAGAAATCGATTTTCCTAAAACACTTGAATTCTTCAGAAATCGATTTTCATTTTTTTCAAAAATATTCTCTCACCATGATTCACGATTTTCCAAGTGACATCTTTTCCAAGATTTTTTCAAGTATTTCAGTTATTCTAAGCAAACATCATGTTTTCAAATCTGCATTTTCAGAAAATCATAGCACATGCCTGATTCTTTGTACATTTAGAAAATAGAACACGATTTAGACAAGTTGAGCAAAGCTAAGCACACTCTTGATTCTTGGTTCAATTACCCTAGTAAAGGCGCCAGGAACGGTTGAACCTCGTACCGACAAGCGAGTCCCATTCTTCGGAATTATCCCGCTTTTTAAAACGGAGGTGAGTTATTTTCAAAAAACTTTTTCAAAGGTCAGTTTGACTTGCAAAAGTAAAATTTTGCGATGATAACAGGTTTGGCGACCGAGATGGGACCTGTCTTCGCCTGATCAATTGTGTGCTTAACTTAGTTCAAATTGTCAAAATCGTGTTCCATGGAATATCAGCCTTTACTTTTGATCATCATGTGAACCTAAGAGCCTAGACCTGAACCTAGCTGACATGGATTGCATATAGACTAAGTATGGTTTTGTAGGACCATATTGAGATGATATTATTCATGTTCACATAGACTTAGGTCTAATACAACCCTCCTTAATCTAGGTTTGATTGAAAACAATGTTTGCTTCTTTAAATATTTCAAAAACTCTACTTCTTTAGGTCTTAGAGTCCTCTGTTTGCTGGCATGTGCTCATGTTTTAAAAAACCACCCCACCTATCTCTACCCGGTCTTCACGTTGCTGGGCTTTCTTCCAGAACCATAGTTCGGGACAAAGCCCCACAACTAGGCCACCTATTTGGGTTAACGCCCCCCTGCCACGTACTAAGGGCCATAGTCCAACGTATATCGGCAGACGCTCACGGATGCTGGAAAACTTGAACCTAGAACCAGAGAAATTGATTTTATGCCATGTACATCGAGCATCGGCTCGAGTATATAGGCATAGCATGACTGGACACAGAAGATCTGAGCCTTTGAGTTAGGATTAAGGTCCTAAAGCTATTTCAAAACTTATGCATTTAGAGTCAACTTTTAGAGAATGTTGTATGTGCATACTTGTTTGTACAAGATGTGATTGAATGTTAGTTTCTTTTATTACATTTTCCACAAGTTTTCTAAAATACTGGATGATTTTAAAAAATCCCCAATTTTTCCATCTGTTTCCATATACTTTCTAAAATTCCTGTTTTATTCAAACCCTGGATGATTTTTTAAATTCTCCTTTGTTTTCCTTAAAACTCAAGGTGATTTTCCATCCTTCCTTTTGGATCTCGAATTTTCTGCTTCATTTTTATCCTGCCTGCATCTTTTTCAAAATCTTTGTATTTTCCTAAGTCTTATTCTAATTTTTTATGTTTTCCAGTCTGATGGCATCCAGTCAACTTGATTCGGTCTTCTCTGAGGGTCACATCTTCTACGAGGTGCGACAAGGTCTTCCAGAACATCGAACTCTCAGCACCGAATCCTTCATTCCCCGGTGGTACTATTCATGGCTCAAGAACTTTTCTCGTATGTTTTCGGACCATTTGAGCGATTGTGGGTTAGAACTGCCACCTACAACGGGAAAACAGATAGTCAACGACAATTTGATCCATGCACTGGCAGAGTGGTGGAACTCGAGTACTAATACCTTCTGGTTCCCATGGGGAGAAATGACTTTGTTGATGAATGAGTTTTCAGAAATCATGGGATTGCCCGAGCCTGCCGGTCATCCATAAGATCCATTGGAGAAACAGTTCTTAATCAATGTCAAGGGTCTGGATCCCCGAGACGCTTTAGCCCACATGACAGGACGCAAGTCTTGGCCATTGATCGAGGAGAATGAAAATGAATATGTGAATATGCTCGAAATCTACAGGCAGTATGGGGCATTTGTAGAAGTCAATTCTTTATCTCAAACAATTCAAGAGAGAATCCAACATGCGATGGTCCTATGCATTGTGGGATTGGCTCTCTTTTCAGATGGATGGAATTACATGGATATCAGGATAGTTCAACTTCTGCGAAGGTGGGGAAGTCGACAGACCAGTCACCTGTCTATAGCCATGGCTGCACTTGCTTTTCTATACCGAGGGTTGACCTGTTTCACACTCGGAGAATCAATTCTAGTCGAAGGGTGCACCTATGCATTGCAATCTTGATTCCTCTGGCATGTGCCAGCCTGAGCCAGTTCATTGAGATATAATGGTGAAAAGCTTCCTCCAGTTGCATGATACCGATTCTTGATCGACAACCTTTAGGAGGAAGAAGTCGTGTGAGACTATTTTGATCGTCAGAAATCACCTCCCAGATATACTTATGCTTACGGCAAGCGGTTCAGGCTACTTGGCCCATTCTTCTGCGCATATTACCATCCAGAGCGTTGTGTCAGACAGTTCTCTCAGATACAAAAGTGCATAGAAATTTGTCTACTCTCAGGGATCTTGCCAGAGTTCGATCTCACATCAGATCAGTGGTCCGGAGCATACCATTTTGTCAGACATGGCTGGGATTCTTTTGTTACTCTCACTATTTTTCCTGGTCCTCGAGTATCCTCTGATTATCAGGAGTGGTAGAAAATTGTCTGTCCCCCTTCCCTTTGTCAAGTTTATTATTAATAAAAGCATGTTTTTCCTTCAATACAATTTCTTTAATTTTCATCTTGGTTTGACGACCTCACCTAGGTAACAAGGCATATTTCCAGTTGTTTATTTTGTAAAGAATAGCAGCGCAATTGTCGTAACTCCAGCGATGACTCAGTTCCTAGTAATAGGACATCCTTCAGATTGTCTATCAGATATCCAGCAAATGTTTCCTATTCAAAAACCATTTTCAGTAGCTAACCCTCAGTTTTGCTCTGCAGAGAGCACTTGCATCCTTACATGGTTCAAACGAGGTCCGAAAAGAAAACCGCGTCAGTCCAGCTTATCAGTTCCCCATCAGCTTCAGTACAAGAAATGGCCTCTTCACAATCCGTCGGAAACGGAAGTCAGCAAGCTAATGATGACATCAACCCACATATGTATTTGTTGTTTTAGAGAATGCTAAGTAAGTTATTGTCTGAGGAAACAGGGGCCAGCTCAGGAAAAGCCCACAACAAGAAAAAGGTCAAAGGCCGAACAGTGAAAAAGAATGTGAAGATCACCAAAAAGCAGAGTCATCATGAAGAAACCTCTGATGAGGCAGAATCAGCGGGAGATACTGATGAGGAATATGAAACTTAGCATGCATTTAGAATGTCAACTCAAAGGTAGGGGTCGGCTTATAAATCCAGAAATCAGTCTATTAATGACCCTACTCAGTCACAACTCCGAGACGTGATGAAGATGGTCAAAGATCTGCAAGCCCGTGATAAGGGCAAAAGGGTCTTTACAAGTAAAAATTTCTATGATGGACTAGATGGGAATGATGATCTTGACAATCTTCCCAAGAAATTTATCAAGTTTGATGGTTCGGGTGACCCAAAGGCATACCTCGCCCTATTCTTCGCAGAATGCTCCAGGTTCAGGAGGAATAACCGAGCCTTATTTCCTTGTTTCCCTCGCAGTCTGGAGGGTATTGCAGCGAAATGGTATTCAGAGCACATTAACCCTATAGAGCTGAAAGAGTTTGATAAAGTGGTCAATTTATTCATTGAGCGCTTTTTATTCAATGTTCACAAAAATACATGCACACAAAGAACAACATGTTCACAAAAATACACTTAGGGGAGAGGCAGATAAAAAACAGTCTAACCTTTGGCCTTTTGCACAAGTAAACTCATTTTCTCCACTGACAGCCCAAAAACCTTACAACTGTTGGTTTGGAGACTCACATCAAAGGTAAGATGAAATGTTTATTCTGAGAGTGTAACGGAAATGTTGCTAGAAGCTGAAATGTCGAATCCCATGGATTCCTACTCAATCGACCGAAACATATTTATGAGGTTATATTGAGTAAAAAAAACTTTTTGTTTTCCATGTGGAGTCTAAACAACTTGCATTGTGAGATTCCAACTAGATTGTAGGTACGATCAATTGCAGCAAATATAAATCTCATATGGAAAGATAAAAAACCGTCATCACATCCATTAAACATATCATAAACAAAACATAAATGAACAAAAAGCACATAATACCAAGATTAACACTCAAATTAGCCAAACATATGAGTTTAATCAAGCTTAGTGCATACCACTTAATGATCCACCCAAAGATGAAATGCTGCATGATGGGCAACTTCTCCAGAACCTCCGCCTTACATCTTGAGAATCCCACTCTTCACCTTGCTCCATGTCGGCACTTCGCTGATGTCGTCCAACATCGGCCCCTTCTTCTCCTTTCTCACGAACGCCATGCACGAGAGGTACATGGACTCGTTGAAAAAGTTATCCAGGATATCCTGATTGTGGATGATTTCGGCTTCATGTACTTGTGATCGATCAACTACGCCGAGCCAAAGGCGAAGGGGACGGAATGATAGTTGTCGATCCCCCACACCCCGTGCGAGCTCGCAGGCTCCAGGCAGTAAACCGTCTGCAGCTTCCTCATCAATTGTGCCTTGGATGCCGTTCATTCGTGAAGTTGTTTTTTCGTTTGTTTTTCAGCCGTTCAGTTTTTGTGTTTTAGATGGCATTCATCTACAAAGATAAATAACTCAGAAAATTTTTGTGGGACCCATCTGAAAAGTAAACCATCCAACCATGGTGTTTGGGTACCGTCATGAGCGCCTCTGACATGATCATGCCTATTTCCCTTGGATGCCATTCACCGTGAGATGGATAGCATTAAAGGCATCTTGACAGTAAGCCATACGTCAGTACAGACATAATTCATAAGTGGTAGAGGATGTCTCATTGTATGCTGACACCCGTTTTAAAAGAAATACAGGAAATATATTGATTGAAAGAATTATCACAGTACGTAAGCAGGTGACGATAAGTTACCAAGCAAAGCAAGAGAAAGGGGTACAGAAAAGCAGAAAACAAAGAGACAAAAAAGTTACAATGAAGAAACAGAAAATATATGACCCCAAAACACCAAGAGGGGGGGCTCCCCTTGTCTGGTAAGAGCAGTTAGTGCATGTCATTGGGACGTTGCAAGTTCAAATCCTAATGGTATGGTTATATAACTCCAGCTTGCCTATAAAAAAAACAAGTATATGACCCCAAAACTGGGTTTCTGAGTCTTTTCGCACTATGATCTATTTGTTTTGTGTATATAAGTGTGAAGAATTCCAATAGGTATTACCATGCATGTAGGCACAGACTCAGCAGAACCACGCTGTCTCCTTCCTTCTTGAGTTTAGTGTTTTTTTAACTAGATCTAATTCAACGTCAGATCTGATTTGTTTTCATGGTACCCGAGCTATGATCTACTAGTCGTATAGAGAGTCGTCCAACCCAGTCGTGTTTTGATTCAACGTGAAGAATCACTGGGTGCATTAATCAGGAACCGTGGGGTAAGCTTCGTTGTTGATCTTCCTACATGTTTTGTTCATATTTTATGCATACAAGTTTAGTAATTGGGGCCTTAAAATCAGTTTGGTCCCTGATTCAACATCTGCATCAAAGTGGTGTTGGTGCATGCATTTGCTTGCTGTGAAGTAGGGGTCACTTAAGTGTTTTTCGATCCTTCTTGTGCTCACTTTAATGCTGGTGTGTGATCAGTCATAATGAGTTCATCATCTGCATCTCTAGTTCCTAATGCAGCGATCCAATGGAACACCTTCTTGAGTTTGGTCTCAATAAAACTTGATTGTAATAATTACTTATTATGGTGATAAAAAAATCCAATCAGTTATGTTCAACCCGGATTTAATTAAGTTTGCTGATGGCACATGTCCAGCTCCCAATCAATGTTTAAGTGTGACTAAGGAAGGTGAAACTTGTTCTATAAACCTTGAATATCATGTATAAAAAAAGATCTGACCAATTGAGCCAAGTTGAGGTAAGACTACAATGATTGAGGTTGGAATCAGTCAAATCTCTAGGATCCTCATTGCTAGGGAAGCATGAATTGCTCATGAGAAAGCATATGCCTCTCAATCAAGCCTTAGAATCATGCAAATGAAGAAAAATCTTCGAGATGTTAGCAAATGAGACATAATCATGACAAAATATTTGAATCATATTAAATATCTTGTTGATTCTCTAAGTATTGTTAATGAAGAAGTTTTTGATCTTGATTTAGTGCATTATACGTTGAATGGTCTCACCCATGAATATAAAAGTTTTGCTGCCACTGTGACTACTCTTGAGAAGATCCATTCATTTTATAGGTTGTATGATATGCTTCTAAATAAAAAAATAATGTAGTTGTTAAATTTGTGATCCTCTCAAGGTACCTCTATTGTTGCTTTCTTTGCTCAGCAAGAAAGTGGCCATGATCAAAGGTTCGCAGGGAAATTCAGATGATGGAGAAGTGGTGGTCTTCAAAAATTTTTGTGGTTGTGATCGTGGATTTCCTGCAAGAAATAACAAAGGTAGAGGCAGTGGTGGACAGGATAAAGGAAACCCCAGTCAACACGGGGTCCTTTGTGAGTTTTGTGATTGGAGGAACCATATTGCTAGGGAATGCTACGATATTTCCAAGGCTTTTGTTGTTGTCATAAATATGTAATCAATAGGAAATTCCAACTAGTTCCTAGATACAAAAGCAATCCATCATATGATAGCAGAAAAAGACATGACAAAAAAGGCAGAATATCAAGGTCCAAAAATAGATCATGCCCAATGCATTTATGTGGTTGGAACTGCGAAAAAAACAGCAGAAGAACAGTAAAACCCATCAAGCATGTATCACAAGCATCTAATGTTCAAATACCTACGCTCTACTATATATATATATATAATGCTACAGTGCTACGGGAGTACCTATGAATCATGTTTTTTGATATTAAAATATGATTTTTTAAGTCATGATTTTTTTGTACATTATGAGTCCTTGATTTTTGAGGATCATAAAAAACCTGCAAGTATATCATCACCAAATGATGCAAAACCTATTTTCCACTAAATAATAATTGTAGATCATATCTGCAGGGTTTAATCAACAAAAAATACTCAAAATTGTTGTAAATTTCTATTTCTTATAAAACCAAACATGTTGATCACAACTGTATGGTTAAATTCAAGAGAAAAGAATAAAAAACCTATGAAAGTCGCAGCTCACATGGTAGTTCTTATATATATAGATAGATAGATAGAGAGAGAGAGAGATTGCTAAATGAGTTTCTCTACTAAACTTGCTAAATCAACCATTGCCATTGGTTGAACCCTTTAAGCCCTTTTTTCCCCTCGTTGCTGCCCTAAACTGATCCCCCCTGTCGAGCCCCCTCTCTCTCGCTTGACCCCTCGATGATCTCCCTAGTGCTTGCTGAAACCTTTGGTGCTTGCCATCGTTGGATCCTGCAGTGCTCGCAGATCACCGTGTGAAGCAGCGAGGGAAGAGGGAGAGAGGAAGCAGGGAAGAGGGGAGGTTGGGTACAACATGTCTCTAGAAGGGAAAAATGGGATGCGTCACTCGAGGCCCAGTTTGTCGTCGTCAGAGGTTTGGGTGGCTATCATCAGAGAGGGAGAGAGTAGAAAGGGGAGGTATCTGACTAGGGATGGCAGTGGATCGGGGCAAAATAGGTCCCTGCCTCACCCCGTTTAGACAAGGAATGGAGGACATAAAATAGAAAATGGATCAGGGACGGAGGACATGAAACATAGAATGGATCAGGGATAGAGGTTAAAATCAAAACCCGTGCGAGGATGGACTTACTTTTGCCTTTACCCTGTCTCACCTCGCCCCACCCTGTCCCTGATCCCCATTAAGAAAATTACTATTATATCTTTATACATATTATAAAATCCTATATATATATATATATATATTCCTAACCCTAACATAAAACCCTTTCTCAAATCTCTTATCTCCCTTTCCTTTAATGAGCCGCACGAGCTTCCATTTCTCTCCTCCTCTTCCTCTAACGATGAAAGATGGCAGTGGCAGATGGATCGGGAAAACAGGACCTCGCCCTACCTCACTCTGTTTGGACCTAGGATGGAGACATAAAACTGAGGATGGATCAAAGATGAAGGTCAAAATCAAAACCCATGCAGGGATGGAGGGCAAAATTTTAAGACAGAGCGAGGGTGGAGATCTTGCCCTTCGCCCTCGCCTTAATTGACTGCCATTCCCATATCGGACTAGGGGAAGGCGGCAATGTGAGGGAGAGAAAAGAGGGAGAAAGGGGTGTGGGAGGGGGAGAGGGTTTATAGTCATTTAGCAGGTTTCAATCTCTCTCTCTCCCTATATATATATATATATATATATATATATATATATATATATATATATATATATATATATATATATATATATATATATATATATATATATATATATATATATATATATTTGAGAATGAACATATTCGGCCCTCTTTTCTTGTTTTGCCCCATTAGGCCCCATAGTTTGAATTATTTTTATGATATATTTGAACCGTTAGATATTTTTAACATGCTCAATTTAGTGGGAGTCAGACTATTGGATCATGTTATTTTGATGAAAAAAATGTATTTTTATGAGCCGAAAAAAAATGATGCCTTCATAGACATTGATTTTGGATCACCGAAAAAAACTGTATATAGGCCAAATTTTGGTGATCCAAAAGTCTGTTCTCACTAAGAAAAACCTATAGATCTCATATATGGTGTTAGATGTGAGAAAAAATACAAAAAACTATTATTTTTAAGGGGTCTAATGGGGCAAAACTAGAAAATAAGGCAGAATGAGCGCATTATTCTCTCTCTCTCTCTCTCTCTCTCTATATATATATATATATATATCAACCTGCTTTGTTTTTCTTCTAATTTACGTGCAAGCTTGGGAAATTACTAATAGAAGAACGAAAAAAAGTAGAGGAATGAAACCAGGATTGAAAAAAACTAGAGAGGTAGAACCTACTTGTTCCTAAAATTCATGTGCAAAAGCTTCAAAAAATATTAAGAGTATAGCAACAAAGAGGATGGCTATGGAAACTCCCTTCATTGCCATATCAAATGGTAGAGGAAGGATGGACCATTGTAGAATAGAACCCAATGTTTATCTATTTATAAGAGTGGTTAGGATACGAGTGAGAGCTAGTTGCATTATTGATAGTAGTTAAGAAGGGAAGCAGATTAGGTCATGCTGAACATGAGCATTTTTGCTCATGCCAACATCGTGGTCGTCCGATTTGTATTTTGAAAAGCTAAAAAGTCAACAAACTATGTGGCATTCATCCAAAATGCAAAGAGACAACCACAATGTTAGCATGAGCAAAAACGCTCATGTTCAACATGACCTAATCTGCTTTCGTTAAGAAGATGTTTGTTGAAGTTAATAAGATGTTGGGTGTTAGCCCCAAGGGGTTTGGTGTAGTGGGAGGGGCCTTGGATGCTTGACGGGTGGTCAGGGTTCTATTTCTACGGGTGCTAGCCCCTTGTATATAAGAAAGTGCAAGGGCATTAAGACTTTTGCTCTTGCTGAAACAATGTGCCTCTTTGGGGACAAGGGGTGGGACACAAGTTTACACCATTGGGAAAATGACCATAAGTACAACAGACGTAACCAACGTGACTATGTCTCTGTTCCTTAGGGATAGCTTCCCCGTTCCTCATGGAAAAGAAAAGAAAATGTTGGGCATTCAATCTTATCACATTTTAGACCAGTACTTAGCAACCATTAAGAGCCTGAGGTAAGTCTTATGTGGTTGGCCCTTTGGATGTTGCTAAAATTTCTTACTTGTTTTTTCTTATGCTTCACATATTTATCAAACATTGACTTGATGTTTCATATTTTTACACATCACTTTCTGATACCCACTTCACTTCTCGTGTCTTGGTTTTTTTTTTCTTGGATAATCCAAGGGAAAATCCCTATCACTGACAGAACATTGGCTGGCCTCCGGTTGGCTGTTGGTAAAACCCTTGAGGTCCCCCTACCTACTGGGGAATACACCAGCTTCGACCCTGCGACAAGGGACGCCACCCACGGGTTTCAAACTTGTGACATCCCACCAACTTGGTGATGTTCACAAGTCACCCTTACCCTATGAGCGGAGCCCTCGCAGGCTTCTCATGTCTTGGTTCTTATATGGTTCTCACAACCACTTCTAAATCTCGTAACTATTGTGCAGCAAGACAATGGAAAGAAAACAAATTAAACAAAGTGGGGGATCAAGCAAGTCCTCTTGAATGAGCTCATGCTCTATCGAGAGAAAGAGTTTTTGAATCAAATGTCATCAAGCCTGTGGACTTGCACATGATAGAGACTAGTGATCCAATTGTCGATCGACGTCAAAGGGTTGCTTGTCATGCGAAGTTGAATCAAAGCAAGAGGAAGAC
This sequence comes from Nuphar pumila, assembly GCF_984573655.1. Classification (NCBI taxonomy): domain Eukaryota; kingdom Viridiplantae; phylum Streptophyta; class Magnoliopsida; order Nymphaeales; family Nymphaeaceae; genus Nuphar; species Nuphar pumila. The sequence continues at coordinate 34,748,736 of NC_143258.1, read as the reverse complement.
AAAGGAATAATTAATGAGAGATTGAATGTACTGTTGTGCATTGACCTAGATGCATGGAGTCATACTTGCTTTATCATAATTCAATACCATAATTAATTCAAAAGATAAGCATATTTGATATGAATATGAAAAATAATGTAGTCAACTACTATAATAATCACAATTAGTTTATTCAGATCTGTTGTGTTTAAATAATGCACCATGAACCACTTGAAAGTGTTCGTTGTGTTCTTTTTGTTCTCTTGGTTCTGTTGCCTTATTAAGATCCAACCATATTTGTTACCAGATTTTGACCCAGATCCTGAGCCCAGCCATATTTGTGGTTCAACATGGATTCAGATACATGGTATCTGGATCTAATGATATGGACCAGATCTGGTTAAGCCTACGCCGGACTCCTATACACACTTGGCATCCCTGATTCCCAAATGCAAACCTGAACATGTTTGATATCAATTCAAGTTTGGCTATAATTTTAGACATCATGACATGAAAAAATTGTCTATAAACCTTAATCCATTTAATCTGATGATCTGATATATGATATTTTAAATCAAAATCATATCATATTGGAGACATAATCAATTGATATTGGTCAAAGTAGAGTCTAGTTTTTAGGCTTGATGTTAGATCCAGGTCTGATGAGACCCTACTGAACCTAACCAAGTTAACTTTGATGGCAGATCAGGTGCAATCACGCACACGTTAGTGTGCCACTAAAGTTGATATGCCCTTCATCTTCTGCTGGCCCCATAGCTGTACCACAGAGATTGAGGGCAGTCAGCCTGTGTCAAAGATGGGCCATGGTAAAATTGTTTAATAAAAAAATGGTGGTGGCGGAAAAAGAAAGGAAGATAGTGATTAATAGAAGATCACGATAGAGGATAGGAAAATGAAATAAACATGAAATGCGGTAGAAAAACAATAGGCGATGGTGGCAGCAGTAGCAAAAAGAAGTAATGGTGGTTACAAGGAGTAATGAAAGTATAGGAGTAAATGGCGGTAATAATTGGAACGAAGGGAAATGAGAGAGAGAGAGAGACTATTTTCTTGGTTTTTCTGTTTCAAGGGTAAAATTGTCAACATCACATAAATTTGATAGTTAGTCGAACGGTTTTAGGGGTCGGCATTGGGCCGAGCCGGCCATTTTACTAACGGGTTGGGTTTTGACCCAGTTCTTAACGGTCTTAGGTTTGAAGAGAAGCGCATGGCCCGGCCCATTGGCCCACTAGCCAATGTGAAGCGGGCTGGGTCCGGCTTGGCCTATCCCAAACTTAAAATGCATAAATATTTGTCTGAGATTATGGGTTAATGAGAGAATAACAAGTTTCCATGCAACTAATTCTTAATTAGTGCAACTAATTAGGTAAATAATAATAATTAACAAATATCAAGTTCTCGTGTAACATATTTGGTAAATAATAATAGTTATTCAAGTTACTATGTAATAGTTAAATTTTAAAATTTTATATTATTAAAAAAATTAATAAATAACTTAGGCCCATCGGACTGCAGGCTGGCCCATGTATATAAGAGACTATATTTTGGCCCGGTACCTAATGGGCCCAGGCCAAAAATCATGGCCAAAACCCTACACAAAGCGGGCTGGGTCGGCTTGGCCCATCGTGCCACCAGGCCGACTCCCTGTTAGATCTAGGATCGGGGTGTGCACAGGGAAGGCTAGGGAAGAAGAGAAGAATGGTTGATATTAATGGTCTGCTTCAGTGGGGATCCTAGATATGAATATCGAGTTCTCTGTCTATTCTGCAGAGGAAGGGGCTGTGATATTTAACCTTCCTTGGGTAGCTGTTATCCAGCTCTAATTGACTCAGTGGATTCCCAAACATGATAGGAATCCAATGTTTAAGGGTTCCACCAGTATTCTAGTGGTGCATATATCAATGACCCACTACTCAAGTGGGTCATTGGATTTCATGTGAGACCCATTTGGCCATACTGGATCTGTACCAGGATCCAACATCTCCCACTTGGGCATATAGGGCGAACATCCACATTTTATGACAACCAGTGCATTATGTATTGCACTCACGACATTATAAGGTTTTACATACTCTAATTGGATTTCTCCTTCATGATATATCCCTATCATGAGGTTATTAACAATTTAGGTTGTTTTTCTGTCATGTCATAGATTTCAAGTATTCACCATTCACTGCATACTAAGTCATGTAGTCCATGAATAGATCGTAATGTGGGTCTTACATAGTCATGGGGTTCTTATGGCTCCTCCATGACCATACCACGGGCATGCACACTAGTGGAGTATTATGAAATTTATTAATTCATAAATCCATGATTTGCCAACATAGCAAATACTCTTACTTTTCAAAATTTCTTCAGAGTTTATACTCTCACTTTCCATGTGCATTATTATATGTTAATCACCACCTAATCATTTCATATCAGTATATCCAGATCCAATAGTCATAAATGTGACTGGCTAACACCATTTAGCATTTTAAATGAAAGTTGCAGCTGCAGTCATTTGCGTTTTGGGGAAATGTGAGGAGAGTGGGTGGGTAGAAGTTTTCACTGATTGTAGGGGTAACTTTGTCCTTTTCCTTTCACTAACCCAGTTTGAACCAGAGTTAACCTCACAGTGGTAATGTGGAGCGATTGTTTGTGAATTACTAGAAACATTAAGCATGTTAAATGTAATTTCTAAAACATCAGGTATTAGTTTATAAATACATCAGAAGTTAGGTACCTTTGTGTAAATTGTTATTTATTGTAACATGGGGTAAACAGTCCTGGGCAGGGCGTCAATTTATCATGGTTATCAAATGCCTTACTTAAAGAAAAACAACATTTTGGTCGAGACCAATATTTAAAGAGAAACCATTTATTTGAAAGTAAAAGTTGACAATCTTTGCTTGAAAGGCAAGCTAGGGTTAGGCAGACCACTACTAGTTATACAACTATACCATTGGGTTTTGAACCTGCAACGTCCCAACACAAGGTGACGTGCACTAACTGTACCTACCACACAACACCCCCATACATGCATATATGGGCTATGAGGAAGCAAAGAAGCTTCAGTTCTGAGATCGGTTTTGCTTTCAATACTTGGATAGTGACTATACACTTGTTTTCATTGTTTGTTTTTTATGACAAGGAACCTTCGCTGAAGCGAGAAAAGCCCCGGATAGGACCCCACGACCACTCTGCCTTATGTGGCCCACCTCAAAAAGCTATGAACACACCCGTGTACCAACAAAGTTTGATATGGTGACTTCATCTCAGCACCCTCGTAACCACCCTACTAGCCAAGTGGGCACCCTTGTTTTCATTGTAAAACTACAAAATAGGCTTGATCACATGACATATCCTAGCCATCGTACTAAATGCATCTCGACCCCAACCTCTCTCTCTCTCTTGTCAACGGGTCAGGTTTGGTTCAGACCTAGGTGGAACCCTGATCTTGATTTTCAGGTATGGTATCAGGTTTGGACCCGGCTCTAATCAGAACAACCATAAGAGAAATCATACTTAGACTTGATAAAAACTACACGAACTAGACCCGGGCCATACCTAGACCCAGGACATACCCTGTAAAATAATATTTTTTACAATTTATACATTGAAAATTATGGATCTTAATTGAAACTCGGGTTCGATACGGGTCTGGTATAAAATTTCACAAACTATACCCAGTTCCATGTATTAATCGGACCTTTGAATCTGGACCCGGGTCTTAGTCAGATCTTCTTATTTATTACCATACCCGGACCCTATAAGGGCTGGTATGGGTTGGGTCTGGCTAAACCCTACCCGTCTCTCTCTCTCTCTCTCTGAAACGCCAGGATCACTACTTGGTTCTTCAAATGAATGTTTTATTTCTGTGTTTTTTCTTCAAGCAATATTATGTGTTATTCTACATGCTTAATTTTAATTAGAAACTTATAATTTTAGGGTTTTTTCAATTAACATATATATAAATTTATGAATGAAGTTTGTTAGGACTTAGGTTTTTGATTTATTTTATTTTTAATTAGCATGAATGATTAATTAGGTTTTAGGGTATTATGTATTTTTTTCAATTAGCATTAAACATGAAATTATGAATAATGAATACTTGATTTTGGTTAGAACTTAGAATATTAGGGGTTTTATTTGCATTTTATCAATTAGCATAGATAAGACATCTATGCTTTTTTTGGAGGATTCAAGTTTCTTATTTGCATCATTTTAAATGACATTAAATTTTAATTAAGCCTGAGAGGGTTTTCCATGATTTTCTTTTTTCTTTCTAATTAGCATTTCAATTATTAACAATGTTTTTGGTTAATTGAGAAAGGGTTACACTACAAGAAAAATGCTAATTAGCGATGAAAATTTATGACGGATTTTTTTTCGTCACAAATTTGCGACGGATTAGCGAGAGAAAACTATTCGTCGCTAAAATTTCAATTATTTGCAAAATTAGCGATGGAAAACATTTTGTCGGAAATCCGTCACTAATTAGCGACGGATTCATGATAGATTAACGATATCTCAAACTCTGTCGCAAGTTAGCAACAGAAAAAATCTGTCTCTAATTCCGTCGCTACTTTTCAATTTAAACCACGCAATTTTTTTTCACCCCCTTCACACTTTTCCCCCTTTCACTATACGCAGCCCCCCCCCCTCTGAGCCTTCTCTTCTTCTCCTTTCTTTTTCTCATTCGCAGACTGGTTGGAGCCACATCGTCGTCGACCAACTCTTGTCTTCCCCTCCTTCCTCTCTCCTTTCCTTTCCCTTCCCTTCTTCTTTTACCCACTTCCTTTCTTTCTCCTGTGTTTCCCCTTTTGTCCGAAAGATCCTCCACCGTACCGTCAATGGCAAAAACCCTAGGGGAGGAGGAATCCCTTCCCGATCTCTTCCTCGATGCCCCTGATGATCCCCTCCCCTCCAATCCGAGCGAAGGAGTCGGCGATCATGATAGTGCAGCTCAGCTAAATGGAAAATGTAATTATTGGATACTTTTTTTGTTGTTCAGAATATGAGAGTTGAGAAGCTGTGACCAGCAAGCTCTCTGAGTATTTCAGATGTTTTTTTTTTATTGACATTGATTTTATGTTATTACCTTTTAATAATTTCTTCTTGATCATCTGATATCTATACATAAGTTATTTCATATGACAAGGCTTTAAGGTTTTGTTATTTGTTTTAAGTTTTTAATTGTTCCTCTTCTGGTGAAAGTTTCCTTTTCATAAAAAGGGTCTATAGAGTCATTTTTTGTCTTTGAGTGTGGTTCAATTAGTAATGTGACTCTCATTATGAGCCCTTACTGAATCTTCTTCGTTGTTTATAACATTCTAGTTTTGTTCCTTCAAGTTTTTGGTAAGATCTTACATGCTTACAAAAGGAGAGGGGCAAAGAGGGATTTTAGCACTGCAATTCTAGACCGTAAAAAGGCTCCCAATCAGCTTGTTGTTGATGAAGTTGTGAATGATGACAATTCTGTTGTTTCAATGAACTCTGTGACAACGGATAAACTTCAATTTTTCAGGGGAGATACCATCTTGATTAAGGTATTAAGTTTGAGCTTTCTATTGCTGTAAAATTGGTCACTTTGCTCTTTACATATAATCGCTTTTGCAGGGTAAAAAGAGGAGAGACACAGTGCACATTGTTCTTGTTGATGACACTTTGTTCTTTCATCTGTTTCTCAGAAAATACCAAAAAAATCTAGAGTTTCAGTTCGATCAGGACTCCGTCCAAGAGTCCTAATCTAGTCAGGAGTCTGTTTTTACTTCCATTTTTACTCTTTTTCATTTGTTTTTCAAAAATTAGGTCATTTTGTAGAGTCTCAGTTGATTCAAAACTCTATTTCAGAGTTTCGGTTGAGTTAGGACTCTAACCCTGACCGCATTTTCTGCCTTATTTTACCATTTTTGATAAAATCTTTCAAAAAACTCCTTCATTTGGTGTTTAAAATCCAAAATCTTAGAGTCCTAATTGGTTCAGGACTCTGGTCGAGAGTTCCAGTTAGCTTAGAACTCTATTTTCAAAACTTTGAATTTCCACTGTGATTTTAACCCCTTTTCAAAATCATTTTCAGTCTTTGTTTCAAATTTTTCAAAACTTCAATGTGGGGCCCACTCAGTTGGCACCATATCCAGAGGAGTTCTGACTCAGTCAAGACTGTGTACCATTTCAAAACTTTCAATTTCAAAGTCTACTTTTGAATATCTTTTGAAAAAACTCTCAATTTCAAGTTTTAAAATCATTTTTTGAAAATTCAAGTGGGGCCCACTCTAGGTGGCACCACATTTGTAAAATTCAGGGTTAGACTAGGATTAGTCATGTCCTACCTAAGTTAGATGTCTAGGTGAGTCAAAATTTAATTTTAAAAACCCGTATTTTCACTCTAGTTTTTAACTTTGATTTTAAAGTTTTAAAAATTAAGTTTTTCTGAAAAACCCAAATGGAGCCACATTTGGGGTCTTTAGGTCAACTAGAGGTCTAATTAGGAGTCTTAGGTTAGTTAGGGGCTTAATTATGAAGGTCAAGAGTCAAATCCAATTAGGAAAAATCACCCCCCACTAATTGTTTGAGATAGACTTTTAAAAGGGACAAAATTAGAATTAATTAGCCATCTTTTTTTAACCTAATTTTTTCTATTTAAAGAGGCTAGAGGGGAGGTCGACCCCTATTCCTTTTTTTGATGTTTCTTGAAGCTTCTCTCTCCTCCCATCTGCCTCCTCCGTTGCTTCACCATCCAAGGTAGGATTCCTTAGTGATTTTTGATAGTTTTTATTATTTTTTTATGATTTTTCATGAGATTTCACCATGGAAACCATTGCGTTCATGAATTCAACCATGATTTTTGATCAAGAACCCTCAAGCTCAATCCAAGAAGATGATCTAACCTTATTCCATGCTGTTTTTCATGACTTTAATCCATTAGAATCATTTACGATATTGTTTTTCATGTTCTTAACCAAGAAAACATAAGATTTATCTCTTAAATGGATTAAATCCATGATTTCAAAGGTAAAAATTAATTCCAGCCATAGATTCCCTGTTTTATTTTTGTTTTTAGCATATTAATGTTTATTACACATGTTTCAGCATTGAAATCAATTTTGTTTTACTGCTTAGATATTTTTATGGTCTTTTATTGATTAAATCATATTTTTTTTAGGGTTTCTTAGATTTCTGTATATTTTCATCTTGGATCCATAGAAAGCATGTTAGTTCTTATTGCAATATTTGTTAGAAATTGCTGATTTTTTTATATGTGATGCATGGATATGTTATTGAGACTCTGTAAAATAATCAGACGTTTTGGGATTCGAGAACTCTGTCAAAAAAATAAAAGATCGAACCATGATTTTCAATCGTTAAAATCGCTATTGAAGTTCATAGGAAAACTTGCAGTTGCGTTATTTCTTTCATCTCATATACAATTCAAGATCCATAAAGTGCAGTGGATTTGTGTTGATGTAGGCTATTTACTGTAAAATTTTCATAATGTTTTGTTTCTGTTTGATATTTTTCCTCTGTCAGAAAGTTGGATTCATGTTTTGAAACTCGTTATGATTTACTAAAACCCTAATTCAACTTGTGTTGATCATAAATCCTTAACCGCAGATCTGATTCATAATCTATAAAAAGGGAAGTTGATTATTTTTTTGTATACTATTCACTTCTGAAATCTTAGAAATTTTTTATAAAGTCTGCTATTTTTTTCTGTATTTGCAACCAGAAGGTCCTATTTTGATCAATTTTGTATTCGTTAAATTTAAGTTCAGATTGTCGGAATGATATCTCCCTAACCGGAGATGATTTTTCTGATTTGTAAAAAGGCGATTCTGTACTTTTTTGTCTAGTTTGTCTCTGTAAAACTTCAGGAATTTCCATGGTGAATTGACCCCTGATTCGGGTCTGACACTGAAACTGGTATGTGATCGTGGGTAAAAATAGCATATTTTAGGGTTTTAATGCAATTTTTGAATTGGAATAATGTCAAAAATATATTTTTATGATTCCAATCTGATTTTAGGGTGATAACAAGTGCAGGTGACAATTTTTATGAATTTTGGAATCCATTTAATGCTTGAATGGATTAAATTGCAAAACAGGGTGCTCGCAGGATCCCGAAACACTGCCAAAATAATGATTTTTGTGATATTTTTAGTTTTTTATGCATAAGTTCATGTTTTTAGGGTTTTTTCATGTTTAGAATCTTGTTAGGATACTTCATGATCGATTTGCTTGTTATTTGATTTTATTTAAATCCTAAACCCAAAGTTTTTACCAAAATATTTTCTGAAAACCCTGATTTCTAGGCCATAGTCTTGCTATCAGGGGCATTTTTTTTGTATACTATTCACTTCTGAAATCCCTAACCTAGATTTTCATATTTTGATCATATGACATCACTTTATGTTTGATTTATCTTTATTTAAATCCCAAAACCTCATTTTTACAAAATATCTTTATGAAAACCCTGATTTCAAGGCCATAGCCTTGCTATCAGGGGTATTTTGGTCATTTTGACTCCAATTTTAAAAATTTTAAATCCCATTTTCATATTTCTTCAATTTTATTTCTTATTTCATTATGTTTATCTCTGAAAATCATGAAAAAGGCTTATATCTAACAAAATCCAGTAATTTGTAGATATTACTAGATAAATCTAGAAAAGCTAACATATCTTCACTAACAAATTTTTTAGTTTTTCAGGGATATTGAAAACCTTACTTTCCTTTAATTTTCTTTATTTAAATTCAATTAGTGATGTAAATTAAATGTAAACTTTGGAATGAGAATTTCAATTTCTGCTTAGATTAGGATTTGCATTGCATATAGTTTGAACTTTGATATATAATTATTATGCTTGTCATTCATGTGCATATTTTTACAAACTCACCATGGTCTACACGAATGGCATGTGCACTAGCACTTAGGGAGTTGACAAACTCGGTGGAATTTGTATTTATGGCCATAGTCATATACAAATGAGACTCAGATTTGTGATATTCGTATTAGCCACATTCAACCTACACTCTTAGGCTAACTTCAAAATGCACTGTATTTCTCAAAAATACAAAAGGATTTTCTCAATTCCTCAAAATCATGTCTTTCAAATCCATATCCATTCATTTCATTCAATTTGCAAATTCCAATTCCAATTCCAATTCAAAGAAATCGATTTTCTTAAAATTTTCTAAGTCTTACTCAGAAATTGATTTTCTCAAAACTCTAAACTTTCAAATGATATTTCAAGTATTTTTCAAAGTTCAAAATTCGATTTTCCAAGTTATATCTTCAATTTCAAAGTTTGAATTCAGGGAAATCAAATTTTTCAAAGTTACTTAAAATTCCTCAGAAATCGATTTTCCTAAAACACTTGAATTCTTCAGAAATCGATTTTCATTTTTTTCAAAAATATTCTCTCACCATGATTCACGATTTTCCAAATGACATCTTTTCCAAGAATTTTCCAATATTTCAGTTATTTTAAGCAAACATCATGTTTTCAAATCTGCATTTTCAGAAAATAATAGCACATGCCTAATTCTTTGTGCATTTAGGAAATGGAACACGATTTAGACAAGTTGAGCAAAGCTAAGCACACTCTTGATCCTTGGTTCAATTACCCCTGATAAAGGCGCCAGGAACGGTTGAACCTCGCACCGACAGGCGAGTCCCATTTTTTGGAATTATCCCACATTTTGAAACGGAGGCAAGTTATTTTCAAAAAACTTTTTCAAATGTCAGTTTGACTTGCAAAAGTAAAATTTTGAGATGATAACAGTATCCCTGCAGGATTTGGTTAACTCAACATCATTTTCTATAGAAAAATGGTTTGAATTGTCAAGTGATGCTGTAGTTGCAGGATGTGAGCCAATTTACTTGCACATCGTCGTCTCTGTCACTGTTCCAGTTATTGCACCACATGTATTTCACATGTCCCAGTCTGGTCAATATGCATTAAACTCATGTTTCAATCCACTTCTGGGGAGGATTCAGCGGCTCAAGTCCTGGACTCGTTTTGTAGATAATAAGGGAAATGAGATTATTAGCATCCAAATGAGAAAGAAAGCATTTTTCATCTTTGTTTGAAAAAAAAATGGATAATGGACAAGAACTGGAGCGGCTTGAAGCTCAAAGGATCGTAATTATTCAAGATCTAGTTGCAGTTGCCAAACAACAATTGTTGTTCCTTGAGGCAGTTGATAGAAATCCATGTCTGTATGATGGTCCTGTTTTAAGACAGAGCTATCCACAGGTACAAGAATTACTGGCTTCCCTTGCTTGCTAAGCACCATGAGTCCAAGGTCACGAAAGGGCCATTGGTTGTGCTTCTTGATTGTGAATGGGTTTGGCATTGTCATAGGCTTAATCTAGTACAATATAAATTGGACTGTGAAGAGTTCTATGGAAGGACCCTTGACAATCATGATGTGCAGTCTACTGTGAAAGGGTCTTCTAAACAAGAAACTTCTGAACTTTGGGGTAGTTTATATTCAGAAGAACCGTATGAGCTTGATTTATGCTGCTATTCCCAAGAAAATATTGTTGAAAAGGTTTCTGATACTATTGCATCCATTAGATATGACCTTGTTGCAGTTGTTAAGTGGCAGAACTCTTTTCCATACCAGGTAGCTAGACCTTGTATGGAGGATGTTCTATTTCTTGAAGAAGCTGTAGTGAGGTATAAAGGCTTCCTGCATTTGATCAAGAGAAACAAGCAAAAGTCTGTGCGGCGATTCTATGTGCCAACTTATGATATTGATTTGATATGGCTCTCACACCATACTGCTTTGCACCCTACCCTTCATCACCATCACTATGCAGCATACTTGCTGCTAACATTTTCCCTACAACCTGCCATAATCATCTCTACTGCATTCTTCAGCCACTACTGGTTGCCTTCACCATATCATTACTCACCTCTTTATAGCACAACCCTCCCATGAGTAGCTGAAATGTTTTATGCAAATTAGCTGTAGCTTCAGCCATTTCCAGCACATACACTTACTACTTTTTAACATCAAGTAGCCATCTGTAAATAGCCCTATTACAAGCTCCAACCACCCCCCCTACATTTTTCACTTATTTTTATGTATTTACTTCAGCATCCATATGCATTTGGCCCTTCCACTTCATAGCCATCATACAACATCCAGTCATTTTATCTTTTCCCTACACTTTCATCTCCTGCTATAGTTCCCAACCCCAGTTACCTGCACTATTCACTCCCACTGCATCTTTTTGCATCCCTCCATTGCTACCCAATCGCCACTCATTGGTGCATCATACAATACATTGCATGTTCTTAGTGGTATATGCATTTAGCTCTCCTATTACAATATCCATGATAATAAGGATGTCAATCTAGTTCATACAGTCTATATTCATATAGATCTCTATCTTACTGCATCTCCATCTTGTGTGCACGTTTTTTATAACATTAAAAGGCTATTTCATACATCATCTAGGCATGGTTAGGTGCATTCTTCATTTAGACCATAAATGGTTATTGCATCATCTGTATTCCAAGTCCACATTGATATCCCTTTCCATATGCATTTTTTATTTTATGCTAACTCTGTTCTTGCAGGAAGAGTGTCATCTTCCTTGACTTAGAAATTGTAATTTTAATTCTCAAATTATAATAGCTAGACATTAATGAGAATGTTTACTTTCCAGCACAGATTAGAAGGTATAAGCATATATATATTCTAAAAATTGCTCGTTTCATGTCGTTTCTCTTTTACTTCAAAATTTCACGAATGGGAACACGAATGGCATGTGCATCATTGTAATAAAAAGTGATTAAATCCTAAGTTGATGATTTGCATCAATGGCCATAGTCAGGGTGTGAACAAAACTTAGGATTTTCATCTTTTATGGAATAACATTGGATCCACACTGGATCCCTTTTAAAAAATCATTATATTTTCAAATATTTTCTTCCTTTATCAGGGTTTAATTTAAAATTAACTCAAAATATATATCAATGGCCATAGTCAGGATATATTGAGAGTTAATTTTATTTTAAACTCTATAAAGCACCAAAAATGTATTTTATTCTTCACTTGAATTTAAATATGATTATTATATAATACATTTTATGACCATAGTCAGAGATGTATTATATTCTCAAATTTTATTTTAATTCACTTAAATAATGAAATATACTTTTCAAAATTCGATTTCAAATTCTTTTAAATTCATTCATCATTTAGGATAGATTTACATCATATTTTCAAAATTCCTTTTCAAAATCCAAGTGATTTTGAGATATATTTTCAAATATCTTCTTCATTTCTCAAACCAATCTTTATTTTTTATTCCAATTCATCTTTCTATCTCATTTCAAAAATTCAAAATCTGAATTCAAAGTCCAATTTGACTTTGAAATTCCCAATTCCCTTCTATATTCCACATTCAATTTTTAGTTGAAAATCCAATTTGAAATTCCAAATTCAAACTTTGAAATTCCAAATTCATTTCCAGTATTCAATTTCAAATTCAATTTAGCATTTCAGATCAAATTTCAAAGTTCAATTTAACTTTGAAATTCCCAATTCAACATCTGATTTCAAAAATTTTAGTTTTAAAAATCAAATTTTATTCTTCATTTCAGATTCTCAAATCTTCCAGATCCATCCTCAAAAATCCCATCACTACAAGAAAAATGCCAATTAGCGACGGATAGTAGCGACGGCATTTTTCCGTCACCAATTAGCGACGGCTTAGCGACCGTCACTAATCCGTCGCTACGTTTCGTGATATTCACAGATGTAGCGATGGAAAATGGGCCATCGCTAATTGGCGACGACTTAGCGACAGACCAGTTTTGTCGCAACAACATGCTGCGGTTAGCGACGGATGGGGCGACTGTATTTTTTCGTCGCTACTTAGCGACGCCGTGAGCGACAAACATATTCCGTCGCTAAGGAGTTGTATATATTTACGTTTCGCCAATCCGTCGCTAATTTTCGCGTAAATCTGATCAGAACCCTTTTCCCTCTTTTCCTGTTTCCTCTCTCCCGCCCTACCTACGCAGCCCGACGCCTTCCTCCGCCGCCGACCCCCTGCCGCCCGAGCCGTCGCCCCGCCGACCGACCGTCGCCCCGCCGACCGACCGTCGCCTCGCCGGAGACAGGTTCGCCCGCCCTACGTGTTTCAAGCAGGGGATAAACCCCCTGCCTTTCCGGCATGGGGGGTCGACGCCCTGTCGGAAAGGCATGGGGGGTCGACTCCCTGCCGGAAAGGCATGGGGGGTCGACCCCCTGCCGGAAAGGCAGGGGGTTTAACCCCCTGCCGTGCTTTCCGGCATGGGGGGTTGACCCCCTGCCGGAAAGGCAGGGGGTCGACCCCCTGCCGTGCCGTAAAGGGATGACGGCACGACAGGGGGTTTAAACCCCTGCGTTTCCGGAAGGGGGGGTCGACCCCCTGCCGTGCTTTCCGGCATGGGGGGTTGACCCCCTGCCGGAAAGGCAGGGGGGTCGACCCCTTGCCGTGCCATAAAGGGATGACGGCACGACAGGGGGTTTAAACCCCCCTGCCTTTCCGGCAGGGGGTCGACCCCCTGCCGTGCCGTAAAGGGATGACGGCACGACAGGGGGTTTAAACCCCTGTGCCTTTCCGGCAGGGGGGGTCGACCCCCTGCCGGAAATGCAGGGGGTTTAACCCTCTGCCGTGCCGGAAACGCAGGGGTTTAACCCTTGCATTTCCGACATGGGGGGTCGACCCCCTGCCTTTCCGGCAGGGGGTTAACCCCATGCCGGAACAGGCAGGGGGTTAACCCCATGATGGAACAGGCAGGGGGTTAACCCCTTGCGTTTCCGGCAGGGGGTCGACCCCCCTGCCTTTCCGGTAGGTCGACCCCGGCAGGGGGTCGACTCACTGGCGGAAAGGCTGGGGGTCAGTTAACCCCCTATGTTCCGTAAGGGGGTCGACCCTCTACTGGAACAGCAGGGGAGTCGACCCCTTGTCGGAACAACTTCCTTTTTTTGTGGCGACTTTTTTTTAAAACTGCATTTTTTTGTGCAGATTTTTCAACGGAACCAACTCGTGCTCAGCCACCTGTGGTAAGTAAATGACAAAAACAATGCAAATCGGGTAAATACCCGTGGTGAATAAGTGATGCAAGCGTATCACATGTTATTTAATTTATTAGATGTAACACTTTATTGTTCACACACTCACTTAGTTGTTGATATTTAGGGTTGCTTTGTTGGAGTTCGGAGATCATGCTGAGCATGATTTTAATATATGAATATGGAAGTGTTCTTATTTTTGGAGTACGTGCTAAGCATGGTAGTAGTTAGTGAGATATTGAAGTGTGTTTGCTGCAGGTACATGTTTGTCATTTATTTGATATGAATGATTACGATGTATTGCAATGTTTGATGTAATTGTATCCATGCTTGCATGTAGTTACTTTCAATTTGATTTTGACTTTCATGTGAAATTTTATAATAAAAGCATGCTTCAAATGATTGTATCGTGTCATTAATAGTTTGCACATGAAAATATTAAGTTATTAATGCATGCATCAAAATTCTTGTTATTGTTTGACATAGTATATTGCATGATAAATTTGATATTTTCTTCATCGTAGCATTCTGATTGTTTTTTTTTAATTCGTTAGGATACTATTCGTAACATCATACGACAGAATGACTGCAAACCGTGAATGGATGTACCGTAGGATAGTGGACAATGAGTTATCACATGAATATATGGATGATGTTGACAGTTTTATTGAATTTGCAACGTCAAGTGTCTGTACAGTGGATCGTACAAGTCAGATTAGGTGTCCCTGCAAGATTTGTAAGAATAATCGATTTGTAGAACCTCATAGCGTTAGACATCACCTATACAGGAAGGGTTTTGTGAGTGATTATCAGAACTGGATGTTTCATGGAGAAGAATTTAGAAACGATTTTGATGCACGGGTGAATGTGGTGCACGATAATCCATATACGGATTTGATATTTGATGCCGCAGGAACAGAACTGGGTTCTGCTATGAGTTCTAGTGATGTAAGAACTGCCGTAGATGAAGAATCACCAAACGATGCAGCTAGTAGATTTTATGATTTACTTAGAGATGCTGATGAGCCACTTTGGAACAGTTGTGAGAGTCATACTATCTTGTCTGCAGTTCTTCAACTAATGAATTTGAAGTCCGAGTATAATTTGAGTCAATCATGTTTTGACCGTTTGTGCATGATTGTGAAGAGTATGTTGCCCAAAGATGAGAAATTGCCACAAAATTTCTATCGTGCGAAAGTTATGGTCAACGCTCTAGGTATGGGTTACAAAAAGATTGATGCTTGTCCAAATCACTGCATATTGTATTTCAAGGATCAGGAAAATGACATATCATGCCCGTCATGTGGGTATCCTCGGTTCAAGCCAAAGACAAGAGGCAATGGTAGCATGAGATCAAAAGAAGTTTCATACAAGTCGCTCCGCTACTTTCCTATCACTCCTAGATTGCAGCGATTGTATATGTCTTCAAGGACAGCTAAACACATGAGATGACATGCAAATAAAGTTCGACACGATGAAAACAAGATCACGCATCCTGTTGACGCTAAAGCTTGGAAGCACTTTGATCGTACTCATCAGAACTTCGCAATGGAAGTGCAAAATGTTAGACTCGGTCTATGTACAGATGGATTTAATCCATTTGGGGGTAGATCAACTTTATACTCATGCTGGCCAGTATTTGTAACTCCATACAACCTTCCACCAAGCTTGTGTATGAAACGTCCAAATCTTTTCTTGTCTCTGTTGATCCCTGGTCCGACCTCACCTGGCCAAAATCTTGATGTATATCTAAGGCCATTGATTGATGAACTAAAAGTACTGTAGGATGACGGTGTTACCACGTATGATGTCCACAAAAAACAAAATTTCAATATGAAGGTCGCTGTTCTATGGACAATCAGTGACTTCCCTGCATATGGTATGTTATCTGGTTGGAGCACACATGGGAGGTTGGCTTGTCCGTACTGCATGGAGGATTCCAAAGTTTTTAGATTGAGGCATGGAAGGAAGCCTTGCTGGTTTGAGTGCCATCGTCAATTTCTACCCAGCGATCATCCGTTCCGACGTCAAAAGAATGCATTTAAAGCAGACACAACTGAAACGGAAGGTCCATCCTCAAGATTGTCTGACATAGAGATTCTAAGAAGATTGTGATACTTTCTAGATGTATTAACAGATGCCCGCAGTCCTACACCCTTCCGTGGATTTGGGAAGGATCACAATTGGACGAAAAAATCTATTTTTTGGGAACTACCGTATTGGCCGACCCTATTGATACGACATAATTTGGATGTGATGCATGTAGAGAAAAATGTGTTTGATAATGTGTTCAATACAATAATGAATATTAAAGGAAAAACGAAGGATAATCCGAAGGCCCGTATGGATTTAAAATTAATATGTAAAAGACCAGAATTGGAACTCAAAGAGTATAATGGCAAAGTACTGAAACCAAAGGCGAAGTACGTGCTCGGACCTGATCAAATAAAACATGTATGTCAATGGTTGAGACAACTGAGATTTCCAGATGGATATGTCTCTAACATTGCTCGGGCTGTGAAGATTGACAATGGACAGTTATATGGGTTGAAGAGCCATGATTGTCATATCTTTATGCAACGATTGATACCCCTAGCATTCCATGATATGTTAGACAAACCTATATGGGGGGTATTGTCTGAGTTGAGCGGATTTTTCAGAACATTGTGCGCATCGGAGGTCGTTGTATCAGATGTAAAGAATCTCGAGGACTCTGTCATCACCACTATTTGTCTGCTAGAAAAGATATTTCTGCCAGCATTTTTCGATGTTATGAAACATTTGATCATACATCTGCCATATGAACTAAGGGTTGGTGGCCCTGTGCAATATCGATGGATGTACCCATTTGAAAGGTATATATTTTTTTATATTTGTCTCTTTAATGACAGATATTTAAAATTTGAAATGTATATTATTGTCAGATGCATGTTCGACCTAAAAAAAAAGGTTCGTAATAAAGCCAGAGTAGAAGGCTCTATTTGTGAGGCGTACACTTTAGAAGAGATTTCAAATTTCTCATCTATGTACTTCGAACCTCATATTCCAACACGTTACACATGCCCGCCCCGTAACGATGATGGAGAACAAGTAACTGTAGCTGACAAGCTGTCGATATTTCAACCACTTGGGCATGCATTTGGTAGTTGCCAATCAAGGCTATTGACAGATCGAGAGCAAGATGCAGCACACATCTATATTCTTTTTAATTGCTCAGCGATCGACCCATACATCGAGTAAGTATATGTATATGCAACTCAATTATAAATCCTTTTATGTTCTATATGTGGATACATGGCTCGGTAATATAAGTATTTGTGGTTTGCAAACGATTTGATTTGGAGTTGCAAAGCGAAGTTTCACATCTCACTGATGCAGAAGTACAAAAAGAACGTGAAACTAAGTTTGTGGAGTAGTTGAAACAGTTGGTAAAGAAGCTAACATAAATTTTGTACTTATAAACAACACTAAGTTACTTAATTGATCGTGATCACAATCATTGTTTATGTCTGTGCGTAGGTTCGCCATGGTGATGTTAAAGATCAAGGAATATGTGATTTAGAAAATGGTCCGACCAAAGTTGTGCAATGCTACAACGGGTATATCGTAAATGGTTATCGATTCCATACAAAAGACTACGGTATAAACAAATCAACGATAAATAGTGGCGTGTGTGTCAAGGGTAGCAGCTACGGTGAAAATGAACATGATTACTACGGTGTTATAGAGGAAATAATGGAGTTGACTTACTTAGGCATGAATAACAGGGTTACGATATTCAAGTGTCATTGGTTTGATCCAACTGCAACAAGACTCGACAAAGCTTCAGGCATTGTGGAGGTGAATCATAAATCCAGGTTTGGAACATATGAACCATTCATATTAGCCTCGCAAGCTCAACAAGTTTATTATACTTCATATCCGAGTATAAAAAAGTCAGATAGAAATGAATGGTGGGTAGTTTGCAAGGTGAAATCCAAACTATACCCTGAGTATGATCAGTTACAGGAAGATGAGTTAGCTGAAGACAGTGATTACTATCAATCAGATGATGTCTATGACTTCGCTTATGGTCACGATGTTGCGCATGATATGCATGTCATATCTCCATTGGCCGATGAAACATTCATAGAGGAATGTGATCCAAATGATGTACCAAGTAGATGGGCAAACAATGAAGAAGAAGAAGAAGAAGAAGAAGAAGAAGAAGAAGAAAGTCAAACTAGTGACGAGGAAGAATTCTCAAGCTAGTGAGCAAAATCTTATACTACAAACCTCTATTTAAATGCATTGTAATACTTGATGTGAGTTGTATTGCAATACTTGGTGTGAATGATTAAAAATTTTATTTGAATGTATTGTAAAACTTGATACGAATGATTCGAATGCATTGTAATACTTGATGTGAATGATTTCAATTATCTGAATGTATTATAATTTATGCAACGAATGATTTGAATTAGTGCAATACTTGATGTGAATGATTTGAATTATTTGAATGTATTGCAATGCTTGATGTGAATGACTTGAATGCATTGTAATATTTGATGTGAGTTGTATTGCAATACTTGGTGTGAATGATTAAAAACTTTATTTGAATGTATTGTAATACTTGATACGAATGATTCGAATGCATTGTAATACTTGATGTGAATGATTTCAATTATTTGAATGTATTATAATTTATGCAACGAATGATTTGAATTAGTACAATACTTGATGTGAATGATTTGAATTATTTGAATGCATTGCAATGCTTGATGTGAATGACTTGAATGCATTGTAATACTTGATGTGAATTATTTGAATGTATTGTATGGCATATGTTATTTGTTAGAATATGGTTCGTGGAGGTTATAGTGGTCGCTCATCCAGTAGTAGCCAGGCTCAGCCTTCATCTTCACGGGCTCCTGTGATAGGTATATCATATAACTAATTAGATGCTTGATTAGTTCAAATGCGCATTCTGAGAATTTCTAATGTATTTTTTTACAGATGATGTTGCGCTTGTACACGACCCACCTACACCAGTTGATCACACAAGTCAACAGCCAACACAGGAAACAGGGTCTTCTCAGACTGGCACAAGAAGACTCATTCGAATAGTGTATATCGATAATCGACCGTAAGTATTTTGTTTTCAATTATTGCATATCTTTTAAATATTTTATATTGATATTTATTGTGTAACAATTCATGTGCAGCACGAGGTTTGAGCCACAAGAAGTAGTACGGGAGATTAGGAATTCACTTCTTCAACATCTATCAAGACCAGTTACTCAATGGAAAGAGTACCCAAAGGAGGTGTTAGACAGATTGTGGTCCTCATTCATGATATACAGTTGTTCCTCATAGTTAATGTGTTTCATATTTAATTTATTTAAGCAATGTCTACTAACTTTCTGAAAATATTTGTAGGCTTCGAATCGCTTCGCAACTACGGTGGAAGAAAATGATGCAAGGAAGGTGTGGCAGAAGGTGGCTGCCAATCGATTTGCAGACATGCTGCACACTATGAAGACTGCAGCAAAAAAAACATCTGGCGTAGTAGATGATCTATTACTGTGGAAGGGCCATGGTCCTATTACTATCAGGAGAGATTACTGGGATGAAATGTGCGATAAGTGGGCGAGAGATGCATTTAGAAATCGCTCTGCGAAGGCTGCATAAAATCGATCGAAGATGCCCGAAGCCCATCTACACACAGGTGGATCTAAGACATTTGAGAGCCACCTAAAGAAAATGGTAACTCATCAATATATAATATTAATTTTATAAGTATTGTTGCAAACTTGTGTACTAAATCTTTTATCATTTAACTTCGCAGGAAGCAGAAAAAGGAGGCAGTGTACCATATAGGGATGTGTTTGTAGAAACACATAAACGGAAGACCACGGGAGTCTTTGTATCAGAGAAGGCGAGAACGACAACGGTATGCATTAATTCTATTAATAATCATTGTAATATATATGCAAGTTATCATAATGTTATCATTAATTATTAATGAATACTTTAAACATTATTTTGTAGGAGACATATGAGCAACAGATGGTAGAGCGATATGGCGATGACGCTACTCAGCATCCATCATTTGATACTACAGCATGGGTGACTGCAGCAGGTGAACCCCAAAAAGGTCGCGTGTTCGGGTTTGGGAGTAATATGAACACTTCACCAGTTATTGGTTCTTCCAGTTACGGCTCACCGACTTCTTGCTCCGACATAAGCTCCAAGCAGCCGACTATTCTTTCCGGTGATGATGTACGCCAGATCGTTAATGAATCACTGAATAACTACTTCCAATACACCGTCGCCCCCTTTCTCCGAAATGAGATCAAGGCCGCTGTTCAGGATAGGGGATCTTCGATTCCAGGTCCCTTTCAGGTATAATCACATATTCAGTTTTTTGTCTGCCTTAGAACACATATGAGCATAATCGAATCACATATATAACTTTTTGCCTGCCTAAGAACACATATGAGCATGTTATAATCACATATTCAGTTTTTTGACTGCCTTAGAGCACATATGAGCATGCTATAATAACATATAGAGTTTTCTTATTGCCTTAGAGCACATATGAGCATGCTATAATCACATATAAAGTTTTTTTGCCTGCCTAAGAACACATATGAGCATGATAGAATCACATATAAAGTTTTTTTGACTGCATTAGAACACATATGAGCATGCTATAATCACATATTCAGTTTTTTGACTGCCTAAGAACACATATGAGCATATTATAATCACATATTCAGTTTTTTGACTGCCTTAACACACATATGAGCATGCTATAATAACATATAGAGTTTTTTTACTACCTTAGAACACATATGAACATGCTATATATCATTTATGATAGAATCACATATAATTTTTTTTGCTTTGCCTGCCTTAGAGCACATATGAGCATGCTATAATCACATATTCAATTTTTTGACTGCCTTAGCACACATACGAGCATGATCGAATCACATATATAGTTTTTTGCCTGCCTTAAAGCACATATGAGCATGGTAGAATCACATATAGAGTTTTTCTAGATGCCTTAGAACACATATGAACATGCTATAATCACATATTCAATTTTTTGACTGCCTTAGCACACATATGAGCATGATAGAATCACATATATATATATATATATATATATATATATATATATATATATATATATATATATATAACTTTTTGTCTGCCTTAGAGCACATATGAGCATGATAGAATCACATATAGAGTTTTTTTATTGCCTTAGATCACACATGAGCACATGATAGAATCACATATAGTGTGTAATTTATTTCATTATATTTTGTTTATCAATACTGACTGTTCTTTTCTTGTGTAGGCTGCTAGCGATAATCAGCGTAGTGGAGCTGAAGGGACAGATAAAGACAATGAACAAGAAGACGCAC
The DNA here is from genome assembly GCF_984573655.1 of Nuphar pumila. Taxonomy (NCBI): domain Eukaryota; kingdom Viridiplantae; phylum Streptophyta; class Magnoliopsida; order Nymphaeales; family Nymphaeaceae; genus Nuphar; species Nuphar pumila. The sequence continues at coordinate 34,727,252 of NC_143258.1, read as the reverse complement.
AAAATCTTGGCGATGATTAGAGGACTGTGTTGAAGAAGTTCTATTTTTTAATGTTTCCTAATTGTAATTGTTGAATTGTAAATAATTAAACTTCTTAATTTTAAAGTGGAACAATTAATTGTTGTAGATTCTTGTTATATGAAATTTTTTGTGTGGTTTGTTTTTTATTTACAGGAAATATAAATTGTATAGAAATAGAAATTGTACAGTTCTCGGTATTTAATTTTCAAATAAATTTTTTTAATTTTTTTTCGTGTTTGCGACGGAACCATCCGTCGCTATTCATATTAATCTAGCGACGGCATAGCGACGGAAGTAAATCCGTCGCCAAGCCGTGGTCGTCGTTTAGTACCGGCGGATTGGTGACGGAATATAGCGCTCGTTATTCCGTCGCAATTAGCGACGGACCTGGCGACGGAATAATTTCGTCGCCAGTTAGCGTCGAAATATTCGCGACGTAAGTATACTGTCGCCTCGTTGTCGCTAATCCGTCGCTACCCATGTTAGCGACGGAATGTAGTCGTCGCTAATCTACTGCTTTGTTGTAGTGCATTTGGATTTTCAAAACCCAGTTCCATCCTGGATTCAGATTTCCAAATCCAAATTCCATCTAGGATTCCAGACTTCGGATCCAATTCCATTTAGGATTCCAGATTTCAGACTCAACTCCATCTTGGATTCCAGACTTCGGATCCAATTTCATTTAGGATTCCAGATTTCAGATTCAACTCCGTCTTGGATTCCAGACTTCAGATCCAATTCCATTTAGGATTTCAGATTTTGGATTCAACTCTGTCTTGGATTCCAAACTTCAGATCCAATTCCATTTAGGATTCCCGATCCTAGATTCAACTCCGTCTTGGATTTCAGACTTCGGATCCAATTCCATCTAAAATTTCAGATTTCAGATCAAAAATCCATTTAGGATTCCAGATCTCGGATTCAATTTTATCTTGGATTCCTGATTTTCAGATCCAACTCCATCTTGGATTCTAGACATCGGATCCAATTCCACTTAGGATCTCATATTTCAGATTCAAATCCATCCTGAAATCCAGATTCTTAATCCAATTCTATTTTCAAATTCCACCTAGATCCAAGATTCATTCTAATTCTGGACTTTAAAATCCAGAATTCAATTCCCTTTCAAGATTCTATCTCAAAATTGAATCCTAGATTCAAAATCAAAATTCAAAGTTCATTCTAAACTTTGAAAAATCATTTTCACTTCAAAAGGGTCTATCTCAGTTTCAAAATCTCCTTCTCTCCTTATTTTTTTTCAAAACAAAGTCCATTTTTCAAGTTCTGGTTATTCCAAGACTTGGAATTTTAAGTCTCTTCTTCAAGATCTATTTCCAATTCTAAGTTAGATTCAAAATCTAACTTTTGCAAATCAATTTCAAACCTTTGAATCATTTCTTCACTCCATTATCAAATTTATTTCAGAATCACTTGGAAAATCCCAAATTTCTAAATTGTTTTCTCAAAAGCATACATTTCTGCATTTGCATTACACAAGCATGATTCTTTGTGCATTTTAGACTTAAAATAAAATATTAAATAATATTTAGGTAAAGCAAAAGGCATAAATTCGATCCTTGGTTCGATTACCCCTGGTAAAGGCACTAGGAACGATCAAACCTCGTACTGACGAGCGAATCTTGTCTCTTCATTTTTCCCGTAAATTTTCAAAACGGAGGCTGGTAATTTTTCAAAACATTTCTTTGGTCAAATGAGACCTTGCAAAAGAGTTCCTCTCTCTTCTTTTCTAAGGGAATAGAGGTTAGAAAGGCAAAGAGAAGGAAAAGGGGAACGAGAGGAAAAATTTTGCATGATCACACTCAGTAATTTCTCTTTTAGCATTGGTTTTGTGAGCTCTCATGTTACACTTTTTTGTTTGTTTTCCACAATGATAATCTCATAGTTTTTATTCTCATCTATGTGGATAATATTGTTATCACTTGTAGTTCTATATGTTTTGTTGTAAACATTATTGCCAAGTTGAGAAATGAATATGCTATTAATGATTTGGGAGACATACATTTTTTCTTGGGCATTGAAGCTTATGTTACCCCTTCCGGTATTTACTTATCTCAATAGAAGTATGTTACAGTCCACACCATCATAATTGGAGCCAAACTTGTTATCACTCATTTGGCCACCTCAACCAAGTTATCCATTCATGAAGGTGACCCCTTACTTGATCCGACCCAATACCACCAAGTGTTTGGTGCCTTGTAGTACTTGACTTTGACCAGGCCAAATCTTGCTTTTGTAGTTACCATGGTATGTCAATATATGCATGATCCTACTACGATTCGTTGGAAAACAATCAAGTTGATCTTTCACTACGTTAAACATACTCTTAATGATGGCCTTTTTAATTCCTAAGTTCAACCACCTTCATATTTTTTGCATTTTCAGATGCAGACTAGGTTAGTAGTATTGATGTTAAAAAATCAACTGGTGGCTTTGCTGTCATTCTGGGATAATCTCTTATTTTGTGGTCTATTCACAAATAGTACATTATGTCCCACTCTAGTATTGAAGTTGAATATCAGTCCTTGTCGAACATGACTACTGAAGTTCTTTGGCTTGCATATCTATTGAATGATCTTCATGTTTTAAGCAACTCTATCCCTACATTATGGTGTGACAATATTGGTGCATCCTATCTTGCTGTCAACCCTATGTTTTATAATCGCACTAAGCAAATTGACATTGATGTACACTTTATTCAGGATCACGAGGGCTAATGACATCTTCACGTGAAGTATATCTCTTCTGTGAACCAACTTGTTGATGTCATGATAAAGCCCTTATCATTGTGCCAATTCAATCTTCTTCGGGCCAAGCTCAACACCCTTCCTAGGCTGTTGAGCTTGCGAGGAGCTATTAAGAAAGGATCAGATCTGGTTTAGATCCAATCAAATGCCACAATGTAAATCACATCCCAAATGAAGATAACTTTCCAAATGATGAAGATAAAGTTTCCAATAAAGATCCAAATGAAGGTGACATTCCAAATAAAGATCCAGATAAGATAATGCCCTAAGTATAGATAAGGCAGCTGTCATGAGAACTCCTAGTACCCAATGCAAAGAAGGAGGAGAAGTCAACTTGAAGAGGACTCCTACAATTAGAAAAAACCTACCAAAAAAATCTAGAGTTTCAGTTCGATCAGGACTCCGTCCAAGAGTCTTAATCCAGTCAGGAGTCTGTTTTTACTTCCATTTTTACTCTTTTTCATTTGTTTTTCAAAAATTAGGTCATTTTGTAGAGTCTCATTTGATTCAAAACTCTATTTCAGAGTTTCGGTTGAGTTAGGACTCTAACCCTGACTGCATTTTCTGCCTTATTTTACCATTTTTGATAAAATCTTTCAAAAAACTCCTTCATTTGGTGTTTAAAATCCAAAATCTTAGAGTCCTAATTGATTCAGGACTCTGGTCGAGAGTTCCAGTTAGCTTAGAACTCTATTTTCAAAACTTTGAATTTCCACTGTGATTTTAACCCCTTTTCAAAATCATTTTCTGTCTTTGTTTCAAGTTTTTCAAAACTTCAATGTGGGGCCCACTCAGTTGGCACCATATCCAGAGGAGTTCTGACTCAGTCAAGACTGTGTACCATTTCAAAACTTTCAATTTCAAAGTCTACTTTTGAATATCTTTTGAAAAAACTCTCAATTTCAAGTTTTAAAATCATTTTTTGAAAATTCAAGTGGGGCCCACTCTAGGTGGCACCACATTTGTAAAAGTCAGGGTTAGACTAGGATTAGTCATGTCCTACCTAAGTTAGATGTCTAGGTGAGTCAAAATTTAATTTTAAAAACCTGTATTTTCACTCTAGTTTTTAACTTTGATTTTAAAGTTTTAAAAATTAAGTTTTTCTGAAAAACCCAAATGGAGCCACATTTGGGGTCTTTAGGTCAACTAGAGGTCTAATTAGGAGTCTTAGGTTAGTTAGGGGCTTAATTAGGAAGGTCAAGAGTCAAATCCAATTAGGAAAAATCGCCCCCCACTAATTGTTTGAGATAGACTTTTAAAAGGGACAAAATTAGAATTAATTAGCCATCTTTTTTTAACCTAATTTTTTCTATTTAAAGAGGCTAGAGGGGAGGTCGACCCCTATTCATTTTTTTGATGTTTCTTGAAGCTTCTCTCTCCTCCCATCTGCCTCCTCCGTTGCTTCACCATCCAAGGTAGGATTCCTTAGTGATTTTTTATAGTTTTTATTATTTTTTTATGATTTTTCATGAGATTTCACCATGGAAACCATTGCGTTTATGGATTCAACCATGATTTTTGATCAAGAACCCTCAAGCTCAATCCAAGAAGATGATCTAACCTTATTCCATGCTGTTTTTCATGACTTTAATCCATTAGAATCATTTACGATATTTTTTTTCATGTTCTTAACCAAGAAAACATAAGATTTATCTCTTAAATGGATTAAATCCATGATTTCAAAGGTAAAAATTAATTTCAGCCATAGATTCCCTGTTTTATTTTTTTTTTAGCATATTAATGTTTATTACACATGTTTCAGAATTGAAATCAATTTTGTTTTACTGTTTAGATATTTTTATGGTCTTTTATTGATTAAATCATATTTTTTTTAGGGTTTCTTAGATTTCTGTATATTTTCATCTTGGATCCATAGAAAGCATGTTAGTTCTTATTGAAATATTTGTTAGAAATTGCTGATTTTTTTATATGTGATGCATGGATATGTTATTAAGACTCTGTAAAAAAATCAGACGTTTTGGGATTCGAGAACTCTGTCGAAAAAATAAAAGATCGAACCATGATTTTCAATCGTTAAAATCGCTATTGAAGTTCATAGGTAACTTGCAGTTGCGTTATTTCTTTCATCTCATATACAATTCAAGATCCATAAAGTGCAGTGGATTTGTGTTGATGTAGGCTATTTACTGTAAAATTTTCATAATTTTTTGTCTCTGTTTGATATTTTTCCTCTGTCAGAAAGTTGGATCCATGTTTTGAAACTCGTTATGATTTACTAAAACCCTAATTCAACTTGTGTTGATCATAAATCCTTAACCGCAGATCTGATTCATAATCTATAAAAAGGGAAGTTGATTATTTTTTTGTATACTATTCACTTCTGAAATCTTAGAAATTTTTTATAAAGTCTGCTATTTTTCTCTGTATTTGCAACCAGAAGGTCCTATTTTGATCAATTTTGTATTAGTTAAATTTAAGTTCAGATTGTCGGAATGATATCTCCCTAACCGGAGATGATTTTTCTGATTTGTAAAAAGGCGATTCTGTACTTTTTTGTCTAGTTTGTCTATGTAAAACTTCAGAAATTTCCATGGTGAATTGACCCCTGATTCGGGTCTGGCACTGAAACTGGTATGTGATCGTGGGTAAAAATAGCATATTTTAGGGTTTTAATGCAATTTTTGAATTGGAATAATGTCAAAAATATATTTTTATGATTCCAATCTGATTTTAGGGTGATAACAAGTGCAGGTGAAATTTTTTATGAATTTTGGAATCCATTTAATGCTTGAATGGATTAAATTGCAAAACAGGGTGCCCGCAGGATCCCGAAACACTGCCAAAATCATGATTTTTGTGATATTTTTAGTTTTTTATGCATAAGTTCATGTTTTTAGGGTTTTTTCATGTTTATAATCATGTTAGGATACTTCATGATCGATTTTCTTGTTATTTGATTTTATTTAAATCCTAAACCCAAAGTTTTTACCAAAATATTTTCTGAAAACCCTGATTTCAAGGCCATAGTCTTGCTATCAGGGGCATTTTTTTTGTATACTATTCACTTCTGAAATCCCTAACCTAGATTTTCTTATTTTTGATCATATGACATCACTTTATGTTTGTTTTATCTTCATTTAAATCCCAAAACCTCATTTTTACAAAATATCTTTATGAAAACCCTGATTTCAAGGCCATAGCCTTGCTATCAGGGGTATTTTGGTTATTTTGACTCCAATTTTGAAAATTTTAAATCCCATTTTCATATTTCTTTAATTTTATTTCTTATTTCATTATGTTTATCTCTGAAAATCATGAAAAAGGCTAATATCTAACAAAATCCAGTAATTTCTAGATATTACTAGATAAATCTAGAAAAGCTAACATATCTTCACTAACAAATTTTTTAGTTTTCCAGGGATATTGAAAACCTTACTTTCCTTTAATTTTCTTTATTTAAATTCAATTAGTGATGTAAATTAAATGTAAACTTTGGAATGAGAATTTCAATTTCTGCTTAGATTAGGATTTGCATTGCATATAGTTTGAACTTTGATATATAATTGTTATGCTTGTCATTCATGTGCATATTTTTACAAATTCACCATGGTCTACACGAATGGCATGTGCACTAGCTCTTAGGGAGTTGACAAACTTGGTGGAATTCGTATTTATGGCCATAGTCATATACAAATGAGACTCAGATTTGTGATATTCGTATTAGCCACATTCAACCTACACTCTTAGGCTAACTTCAAAATGCACTGTATTTCTCAAAAATACAAAAGGATTTTCTCAATTCCTCAAAATCATGTCTTTCAAATCCATATCCATTCATTTCATTCAATTTGCAAATTCCAATTCCAATCCAAAGAAATCGATTTTCTTAAAATTTTCTAAGTCTTACTCAGAAATTGATTTTCTCAAAACTCTGAACTTTCAAATGATATTTCAAGTATTTTTCAAAGTTCAAAATTCGGTTTTCCAAGTTATATCTTCAATTTCAAAGTTTGAATTCAGGGAAATCAAATTTTCCAAAGTTACTTAAAATTCCTCAGAAATCGATTTTTCTAAAACACTTGAATTCTTCAGAAATTGATTTTCATTTTTTTCAAAAATATTCTCTCACCATGATTCACGATTTTCCAAATGACATCTTTTCCAAGAATTTTCCAATATTTCATTTATTTTAAGCACACATCATGTTTTCAAATCTGCATTTTCAGAAAATCATAGCACATGCCTAATTCTTTGTGCATTTAGGAAATGGAACACGATTTAGAAAAGTTGAGCAAAGCTAAGCACACTCTTGATCATTGGTTCAATTACCTCTGGTAAAGGCGCCAGGAACGGTTGAACCTCGCACCGACAGGCGAGTCCCATTCTTTGGAATTATCCCGCATTTTGAAACGGAGGCAAGTTATTTTCAAAAAACTTTTTCAAATGTCAGTTTGACTTGCAAAAGTAAAATTTTGCGATGATAACAGTATCCCTGAAGGATTTGGTTAACTCATCATCATTTTCTATAGAAAAATTGTTTGAATTGTCAAGTGATGCTGTAGTTGCAAGATGTGAGGCAATTTACTTGCACATCGCTGTCTCTGTCACTGTTCCAGTTATTGCACCACATGTATTTCACATGTCCCAGTCTGGTCAATATGCATTAAACTCATGTTTCAATCCACTTCTGGGGAGGATTCAGCGGCTCAAGTTCTGGACTCGTTTTGTAGATAATAAGGGAAATGAGATTATTAGCATCCAGATGAGAAAGAAAGCATTTTTTTTCTTTGTTTGAAAAAAAAATGGATAATAAACAAGAACTGGAGTGGCTTGAAGCTCAAAGGATCGTAATTATTCAAGATCTAGTTGCAGTTGCCAAACAACAATTGTTGTTCCTTGAGGCAGTTGATAGAAATCCATGTCTGTATGATGGTCCTGTTTTAAGACAGAGCTATCCACAGGTACAAGACTTATTGGCTTCCCTTGCTTGCTAAGCACCATGAGTCCAAGGTCACGAAAGGGCCATTGGTTGTGCCTCTTGATTGTGAATGGGTTTGGCATTGTCATAGGCTTAATCTGGTACAATATAAATTGGACTGTGAAGAGTTCTATGGAAGGACCCTTGACAATCATGATGTGCAGTCTACTGTGAAAGGGTCTTCTAAACAAGAAACTTCTGAACTTTGGGGTAGTTTATATTCAGAAGAACCGTATGAGCTTGATTTATGCTGCTATTCCCAAGAAAATATTGTTGAAAAGGTTTCTGATACTGTTGCATCCATTAGATATGACCTTGTTGCAGTTGTTAAGTGGCAGGACTCTTTTCCATACCAGGTAGCAAGACCTTGTATGGAGGATGTTTTTTTTCTTGAAGAAGCTGTAGTGAGGTATAAAGGCTTCCTGCATTTGATCAAGAGAAACAAGCAAAAGTCTGTGCGGCGATTCTATGTGCCAACTTATGATATTGATTTGATATGGCACTCACACCATACTGCTTTGCACCCTACCCTTCATCACCATCACTATGCAGCATACTTGCTGCTAACATTTTCCCTACAACCTGCCATAATCATCTCTACTGCATTCTTCAGCCACTACTGGTTGCCTTCACCATATCATTATTCACCTTTTTATAGCACAACCCTCCCATGAGTAGCTGAAATGTTTTATGCAAATTAGTTGTAGCTTCAGCCATTTCTAGCACATACACTTACTACTTTTTAACATCAAGTAGCCATCTGTAAATAGCCCTATTACAAGCTCCAACCACCCCCCTACATTTTTCACTTATTTTTATGTATTTACTTCAGCATCCATATGCATTTGGCCCTTCCACTTCATAGCCATCATACAACATCCAGTCATTTTATCTTTTCCCTACACTTTCATCTCCTGTTATAGTTCCCAACCCCAGTTACCTGCACTATTCACTCCCACTGCATCTTTTTGCATCCCTCCATTGCTACCCCATCGCCACTCATTGGTGCATCATACAATACATTGCATGTTCTTAGTGGTATATGCATTTAGCTCCCCTATTACAATATCCATGATAATAAGGATGTCAATCTAGTTCATACAGTCTATATTCATATAGATCTCTATCTTACTGCATCTCCATCTTGTGTGCACGTTTTTTATAACATTAAAAGGCTATTTCATACATCATCTAGGCATGGTTAGGTGCATTCTTCATTTAGACTATAAATGGTTATTGCATCATCTGTATTCCAAGTCCACATTGATATCCCTTTCCATATGCATTTTTTATTTTATGCTAACTCTGTTCTTGCAGGAAGAGTGTCATCTTCCTTGACTTAGAAATTGTAATTTTAATTCTCAAATTATAATAGCTAGACATTAATGAGAATGTTTACTTTCCAGCATAGATTAGAAGGTATAAGCATGTATATATTCTAAAAATTGCTCGTTTCATGTCGTTTCTCTTTTACTTTAAAATTTCACGAATGGGAACACGAATGGCATGCGCATCATTCTAATAAAAGGTGATTAAATCCTAAGTTGATGATTTGCATCAATGGCCATAGTCAAGGTGTGAACAAAACTTAGGATTTTCATCTTTTATGGAATAACATTGGATCCACACTGGATCCCTTTTAAAAAATCATTATATTTTCAAATATTTTCTTCCTTTATCAGGGTTTAATTTAAAATTAACCTAAAATATATATCAATGGCCATAGTGAGGATATATTGAGAGTTAATTTTATTTTAAACTCTATAAAGGCACCAAAAATGTATTTTATTCTTCACTTGAATTTAAATATGATTATTATATAATACATTTTATGACCATAGTCAGAGATGTATTATATTCTCAAATTTTATTTTAATTCACTTAAATAATGAAATATACTTTTCAAAATTTGATTTCAAATTCTTTTAAATTCATTTATCATTTAGGATAGATTTACATCATATTTTCAAAATTCCTTTTCAAAATCCAAGTGATTTTGAGTTATATTTTCAAATATATTCTTCATTTCTCAAACCAATCTTTATTTTTTATTCCAATTCATCTTTCTATCTCATTTCAAAAATTCAAAATCCGAATTCAAAGTCCAATTTGACTTTGAAATTCTCAATTCTCTTCTATATTCCACATTCAATTTTTAGTTGAAAATCCAATTTCAAAGTCCAAATTCAAACTTTAAAATTCCAAATTCATTTCCAGTATTCAATTTCAAATTCAATTTAGCATTTCAGATCAAATTTCAAAGTTCAATTTAACTTTGAAATTCCCAATTCAACATCTGATTTCAAAAATTTTAGTTTTAAAAATCAAGTTTTATTCTTTATTCTTCATTTCAGATTCTCAAATCTTCCAGATCCATCCTCAAAAATCCCATTTGGATTTTTAAAACCCAGTTCCATCCTGGATTCAGATTTCCAAATCCAAATTCCATCTAGGATTCCAGACTTCGGATCCAATTCCATTTAGGATTCCAGATTTCAGACTCAACTTCATCTTGGATTCCAGACTTCGGATCCAATTCCATTTAGGATTCTAGATTTCAGATTCAACTTGGTCTTGGATTCTAGACTTCGGATCCAATTCCATTTAGGATTTCAGATTTCGGATTCAACTCCGTCTTGGATTCCAAACTTCAGATCCAATTCCATTTAGGATTCCAGATCCTAGATTCAACTCCGTCTTGGATTCCAGACTTCGGATCCAATTCCATCTAAAATTTCAGATCAAAAATCCATTTAGGATTCCAGATCTCGGATTCAATTTTATCTTGGATTCCAGATTTTCAGATCCAACTCCATCTTGGATTCCAGACTTCGGATCCAATTCCACTTAGGATCTCATATTTCAGATTCAAATCCATCCTGAAATCCAGATTCTTAATCCCAATTATATTTTCAAATTCCACCTAGATCCAAGATTCATTCTAATTCTGGACTTTAAAATCTCGAATTCAATTCCCTTTCAGGATTCTATCTCAAAATTGAATCCTAGATTCAAAATCAAAATTCAAAGTTCATTCTAAACTTTGAAAATTCATTTTCACTTCAAAAGGTTCTATCTCAGTTTCAAAATCTCCTTCTCTCATTTTTTTTCAAAACAAAGTCCATTTTTCAAGTTCTGGTTATTCCAAGACTTGGAATTTTAAGTCTCTTCTTCAAGATCTATTTCCAATTCTAAGTTAGATTCAAAATCTAACTTTTGCAAATCAATTTCAAACCTTTAAATCATTTCTTCACTCCATTATCAAATTTATTTCAGAATCACTTGGAAAATCCTAAATTTCTAAATTGTTTTCTCAAAAGCATACATTTCTGCATTTGCATTGCACAATCATGATTCTTTGTGCATTTTAGACTTAGAATAAAATATTAAATAATATTTAGGCAAAGCAAAAGGAATAAATTCGATCCTTGGTTCGATTATCCCTGGTTAAGGCGCTAGGAACGATCAAACCTCGTACTGACGAGCGAATCTTGTCTCTTCATTTTTCCCGTAAATTTTCAAAACGGAGGCGGGTAATTTTTCAAAACATTTCTTTGGTCAAATGAGACCTTGCAAAAGAGTTCCTCTCTCTTCTTTCTTTTCTTTTCTCTCTTCTTTTCTAAGGGAATAGAGGTTAGAAAGGCAAAGAGAAGGAAAAGGGGAACGAGAGGAAAATTTTTGCATGATCACACTCAGTAATTTCTCTTTTAGCATTGGTTTTGTGAGCTCTCATGTTACACTTTTTTGTTTGTTTTCCACAATGATAATCTCACAGTTTTTATTCTCATCTATGTGGATAATATTGTTATCACTTGTAGTTCTATATGTTTTGTTGTAAACATTATTGCCAAGTTGAGAAATGAATATGCTATTAATGATTTGGGAGACATACATTTTTTCTTGGGCATTGAAGCTTATGTTACCCCCTTCCGGTATTTACTTATCTCAATAGAAGTATGTTACAGTCCACACCATCATAATTGGAGCCAAACTTGTTATCACTCATTTGGCCACCTCAACCAAGTTATCCATTCATGAAGGTGACCCCTTACTTGATCCGACCCAATACCACCAAGTGTTTGGTGCCTTGTAGTACTTGACTTTGACCAGGCCAAATCTTGCTTTTGTAGTTACCATGGTATGTCAATATATGCATGATCCTACTACGATTCGTTGGAAAACAATCAAGTTGATCTTTCACTACGTTAAACATACTCTTAATGATGGCCTTTTTAATTCCTAAGTTCAACCACCTTCATATTTTTTGCATTTTCAGATGCAGACTAGGTTAGTAGTATTGATGTTAAAAAATCAACTGGTGGCTTTGCTGTCATTCTGGGATAATCTCTTATTTTGTGGTCTATTCACAAATAGTACATTGTGTCCCACTCTAGTATTGAAGTTGAATATCAGTCCTTGTCGAACACGGCTACTGAAGTTCTTTGGCTTACATATCTATTGAATGATCTTCATGTTTTAAGCAACTCTATCCCTACATTATGGTGTGACAATATTGGTGCATCCTATCTTGCTGTCAACCCTATGTTTTATAATCACACTAAGCAAATTGACATTGATGTACACTTTATTCAGGATCACGAGGGCTAATGACATCTTCACGTGAAGTATATCTCTTCTGTGAACCAACTTGTTGATGTCATGATAAAGCCCTTATCATTGTGCTAATTCAATCTTCTTCGGACCAAGCTCAACACCCTTTCTAGGCTGTTGAGCTTGCGAGGAGCTATTAAGAAAGGATCAGATCTGGTTTAGATCCAATCAAATGCCCCAATGTAGATCACATCCCAAATGAAGATAACTTTCCAAATGATGAAGATAAAGTTCCCAATAAAGATCCAAATGAAGGTGACATTCCAAATAAAGATCCAGATAAGATAATGCCCCAAGTATAGATAAGGCAGCTGTCATGAGAACTCCTAGTACCCAATGCAAAGAAGGAGGAGAAGTCAACTTGAAGAGGACTCCTACGATTAGAAAAATCCTAACAAATATAAATCCAAGGAAGATGTTGGTTAAAGATAAAGTTGTATCATTTGTAGATTGTGATAAGAAATAAGAAAGCCAAAACGTGTAACCCAATCCTATTTAAAAGAAACCTCTCATCTTTGAAAAGTGTAGAGAGAGATAGAGAGAAAACAGTTAGCCGTAGACGTAGACGGTCATGTTATCATGTGTGTGACTTAGATAGCACCTCTAACATGATCACTTGATGCTTAGGAGAAAAAAAGACCAATCCAACCAAAACATATTTGGTGTGAAGCTGGAAATAAAGATACAACATTTACTTTTTTCTGAGGTTCTGCCGATGGAGTGGTCAAGTTTTGGGGATGAAACTTTTGAACTTATTGGATCAGCCGACGTCGTGGTACATAAGATATCATTTCTACAATTAGTCCATATATGCCCTTTTTTGTGGTTTTTTTTTAGTGTTATTGGCACTAGGTTTTTTCCTTATTACGTTGGTAGTATTATTAGCTGAAGCATATAATCTGAGATGTCTCTTTTGCAAGCATTATTGGGATCTGATCTGTTTGCAACCTTATCCACGATTATGTGATTGAATCCATGGAAGGCCATCTGCTCTTTCAAAACTTCCGAAGAAAGGATCTAAAGGTGAATGAAGTGAATGCGATCCTTCATTTGCTAAGGATGGAGGTTACAAAGTTATTCAATGGAATTAACTAAAGAAAAACAAAGAAAAAGAAGAAATTGGCATTTCTATAAAAACATCTCAATATGCTGTTGTATTACAATTGTTTTTCTATATTTCCCATATTTAGATATTTTGTACAGCTACAGTTACGTATCTGTTAAATAGTTTTTGTTGAGGAATCATCTGACGATGGTTGAACACTCCTAGGGGCTCGCATCGACCGCAATTAAAAATGGATCTCTTCTCGTGAGGTTGCTGGAGTATACAAATACAAGAATGCCACAATTGATGTCAAAGTTGACACATAATCCAATGTATGAATCTCGCTTGCTATTTTTTTATGTATCCTTGATTTTGGTTATTCATTAGTTTCATTAAATTTTTTTGTTTGCTAGATTTTTACAACAATCACCGTTTCAGAAATTCTGCCTTCGACAAAGACCATAGCTAGCATCAAGCTGCCTGATTACAATTCTGGCAAGGTGAACTTGATTCCGTTGTTGTTCTTTTTCTTCTTCTCTCTCTCTCTCTCAAATCTGTGATCGGATGGAAGAAGAAGATTATAAGCAGCCCAATTTTCATCTTAATTTTTTTGCTGTTTCAGATAGCTGGAAGTGCAGTACTTCCATGACCATGCGGCTTTGAGTACAACTGTTGGTTTGAACACGTCTCCTGCTATTGATCTTTCAGCAACAATTGGCACAAAAACATTTGCTTTTGGTGCTGAGTTGCTCTGAAATTTTTTGTGGGACCCATCTGATAAGTAAACTATCCAACTATATCATAGGCGCCTCTGACCTGCATCTGTCTCATTTCCTTGGATGCCATTCACCGTGGGAGGCATCTTGACAGTAAGCCATACACCACTGCAGCTGCAGTCGTAGCCACCATAATTCATAAGCGGTAGAGGATGTCTCACTGTGTGCTGACGCCAGTTTTAAAAGAAATAAAGGAAATATATTGATTGAAAAAATTAGCACAGCGCGTGACAAGAAGTTACCAAGCAAGAGAGAAAGAGGGGACAAGCAGAAAACAAAGAGCAAAAAAAAAAAAGAGTTACTCTGAAGAAACAGGAAAATATGACTCCAAAACACTTCTGGAGAGGATTCAGCGGCTCAAGTCCTGGACTCGTTTTGTAGATAATAAGGGAAATGAGATTATTAGCATCCAGATGAGAAAGAAAGCATTTTTTTTCTTTGTTTGAAAAAAAAATGGATAATAAACAAGAACTGGAGTGGCTTGAAGCTCAAAGGATCGTAATTATTCAAGATCTAGTTGCAGTTGCCAAACAACAATTGTTGTTCCTTGAGGCAGTTGATAAAAATCCATGTCTGTATGATGGTCCTGTTTTAAGACAGAGCTATCCACAGGTACAAGAATTACTGGCTTCCCTTGCTTGCTAAGCACCATGAGTCCAAGGTCACGAAAGGGCCATTGGTTGTGCCTCTTGATTGTGAATGGGTTTGGCATTGTCATAGGCTTAATCTGGTACAGTATAAATTGGACTGTGAAGAGTTCTATGGAAGGACCCTTGGCAATCATGATGTGCAGTCTACCGTGAAAGGGTCTTCCAAACAAGAAACTTCTAAACTTTGGGGTAGTTTATATTCAGAAGAACCGTATGAGCTTGATTTATGCTGCTATTCCCAAGAAAATATTGTTGAAAAGGTTTCTGATACTATTGCATCCATTAGATATGACCTTGTTGCAGTTGTTAAGTGGCAGAACTCTTTTCCATACCAGGTAGCTAGACCTTGTATGGAGGATGTTCTATTTCTTGAAGAAGCTGTAGTGAGGTATAAAGGCTTCCTGCATTTGATCAAGAGAAACAAGCAAAAGTCTGTGCGGCGATTCTATGTGCCAACTTATGATATTGATTTGATATGGCACTCACACCATACTGCTTTGCACCCTACCCTTCATCACCATCACTATGCAGCATACTTGCTGCTAACATTTTCCCTACAACCTGCCATAATCATCTCTACTGCATTCTTCAGCCACTACTGGTTGCCTTCACCATATCATTACTCACCTCTTTATAGCACAACCCTCCCATGAGTAGCTGAAATGTTTTATGCAAATTAGCTGTAGCTTCAGCCATTTCCAGCACATACACTTACTACTTTTTAACATCATGTAGCCATCTGTAAATAGCCCTATTACAAGCTCCAACCACCCCCCCTACATTTTTCACTTATTTTTATGTATTTACTTCAGCATCCATATGCATTTGGCCCTTCCACTTCATAGCCATCATACAACATCCAGTCATTTTATCTTTTCCCTACACTTTCATCTCCTGCTATAGTTCCCAACCCCAGTTACCTGCACTATTCACTCCCACTGCATCTTTTTGCATCCCTCCATTGCTACCCCATCGCCACTCATTGGTGCATCATACAATACATTGCATGTTCTTAGTGGTATATGCATTTAGCTCCCCTATTACAATATCCATGATAATAAGGATGTCAATCTAGTTCATATAGTCTATATTCATATAGATCTCTATCTTACTGCATCTCCATCTTGTGTGCATGTTTTTTATAACATTAAAAGGCTATTTCATACATCATCTAGGCATGGTTAGGTGCATTCTTCATTTAGACCATAAATGGTTATTGCATCATCTGTATTCCAAGTCCACATTGATATCCCTTTCCATATGCATTTTTTATTTTATGCTAACTCTATTCTTGCAGGAAGAGTGTCATCTTCCTTGACTTAGAAATTGTAATTTTAATTCTCAAATTATAATAGCTAGACATTAATGAGAATGTTTACTTTCCAGCATAGATTAGAAGGTATAAGCATGTATATATTCTAAAAATTGCTCGTTTCATGTCGTTTTTGTTTTACTTCAAAATTTCACGAATGGGAACACGAATGGCATGTGCATCATTCTAATAAAAGGTGATTAAATCCTAAGTTGATGATTTGCATCAATGGCCATAGTCAGAGTGTGAACAAAACTTAGGATTTTCATCTTTTATGGAATAACATTGGATCCACACTGGATCCCTTTTAAAAAATCATTATATTTTCAAATATTTTCTTTCTTTATCAGGGTTTAATTTAAAATTAACTCAAAATATATATCAATGGCCATAGTTAGGATATATTGAGAGTTAATTTTATTTTAAACTCTATAAAGGCACCAAAAATGTATTTTATTATTTACTTGAATTTAAATATGATTATTATATAATACATTTTATGACCATAGTCAGAGATGTATTATATTCTCAAATTTTATTTTAATTCACTTAAATAATGAAATATACTTTTCAAAATTCGATTTCAAATTCTTTTAAATTCATTCATCATTTAGGATAGATTTACATCATATTTTCAAAATTCTTTCTCAAAATCCAAGTGATTTTGAGATATATTTTCAAATATCTTCTTTATTTCTCAAACCAATCTTTATTTTTTATTCCAATTCATCTTTCTATCTCATTTCAAAAATTTAAAATCTGAATTCAAAGTCCAATTTGACTTTGAAATTCCCAATTCCCTTCTATATTCCACATTCAATTTTTAGTTGAAAATCCAATTTCAAAGTCCAAATTCAAACTTTGAAATTCCAAATTCATTTCCAGTATTCAATTTCAAATTCAATTTAGCATTTCAGATCAAATTTCAAAGTTCAATTTAACTTTGAAATTCCCAATTCAACATCTGATTTCAAAAATTTTAGTTTTAAAAATCAAGTTTTTTTCTTTATTCTTCATTTCAGATTCTCAAATCTTTCAGATCCATCCTCAAAAATCCAATTTGGATTTTCAAAACCCAGTTCCATCCTGGATTCAGATTTCCAAATCCAAATTCCATCTAGGATTCCAGACTTCGGATCCAATTCCATTTAGGATTCCAGATTTCAGACTCAACTTCATCTTGGATTCCAGACTTCGGATCCAATTCCATTTAGGATTCCAGATTTCAGATTCAACTCCGTCTTGGATTCCAGACTTCGGATCCAATTCCATTTAGGATTTCAGATTTCGGATTCAACTCCGTCTTGGATTCCAAACTTCAGATCCAATTCCATTTAGGATTCCAGATCCTAGATTCAACTCCGTCTTGGATTTCAGACTTCGGATCCAATTCCATCTAAAATTTCAGATTTCAGATCAAAAATCCATTTAGGATTCCAGATCTCGGATTCAATTTTATCTTGGATTCCTGATTTTCAGATCCAACTCCATCTTGGATTCTAGACATCGGATCCAATTCCACTTAGGATCTCATATTTCAGATTCAAATCCATCCTGAAATCCAGATTCTTAATCCAATTCTATTTTCAAATTCCACCTAGATCCAAGATTCATTCTAATTCTGGACTTTAAAATCCAGAATTCAATTCCCTTTCAAGATTCTATCTCAAAATTGAATCCTAGATTCAAAATCAAAATTCAAAGTTCATTCTAAACTTTGAAAAATCATTTTCACTTCAAAAGGGTCTATCTCAGTTTCAAAATCTCCTTCTCTCCTTATTTTTTTTCAAAACAAAGTCCATTTTTCAAGTTCTGGTTATTCCAAGACTTGGAATTTTAAGTCTCTTCTTCAAGATCTATTTCCAATTCTAAGTTAGATTCAAAATCTAACTTTTGCAAATCAATTTCAAACCTTTGAATCATTTCTTCACTCCATTATCAAATTTATTTCAGAATCACTTGGAAAATCCCAAATTTCTAAATTGTTTTCTCAAAAGCATACATTTCTGCATTTGCATTACACAAGCATGATTCTTTATGCATTTTAGACTTAAAAGAAAATATTAAATAATATTTAGGCAAAGCAAAAGGCATAAATTCGATCCTTGGTTCGATTACCCCTGGTAAAGGCACTAGGAACGATCAAACCTCGTACTGACGAGCGAATCTTGTCTCTTCATTTTTCCCGTAAATTTTCAAAACGGAGGCTGGTAATTTTTCAAAACATTTCTTTGGTCAAATGAGACCTTGCAAAAGAGTTCCTCTCTCTTCTTTTCTAAGGGAATAGAGGTTAGAAAGGCAAAGAGAAGGAAAAGGGGAACGAGAGGAAAAATTTTGCATGATCACACTCAGTAATTTCTCTTTTAGCATTGGTTTTGTGAGCTCTCATGTTACACTTTTTTGTTTGTTTTCCACAATGATAATCTCATAGTTTTTATTCTCATCTATGTGGATAATATTGTTATCACTTGTAGTTCTATATGTTTTGTTGTAAACATTATTGCCAAGTTGAGAAATGAATATGCCATTAATGATTTGGGAGACATACATTTTTTCTTGGGCATTGAAGCTTATGTTACCCCTTCCGGTATTTACTTATCTCAATAGAAGTATGTTACAGTCCACACCATCATAATTGGAGCCAAACTTGTTATCACTCATTTGGCCACCTCAACCAAGTTATCCATTCATGAAGGTGACCCCTTACTTGATCCGACCCAATACCACCAAGTGTTTGGTGCCTTGTAGTACTTGA
This sequence comes from Nuphar pumila, assembly GCF_984573655.1. Taxonomy (NCBI): domain Eukaryota; kingdom Viridiplantae; phylum Streptophyta; class Magnoliopsida; order Nymphaeales; family Nymphaeaceae; genus Nuphar; species Nuphar pumila. The sequence continues at coordinate 34,708,378 of NC_143258.1, read as the reverse complement.
CTTTGACCAGGCCAAATCTTGCTTTTGTAGTTACCATGGTATGTCAATATATGCATGATCCTACTACGATTCGTTGGAAAACAATCAAGTTGATCTTTCACTACGTTAAACATACTCTTAATGATGGCCTTTTTAATTCCTAAGTTCAACCACCTTCATATTTTTTGCATTTTCAGATGCAGACTAGGTTAGTAGTATTGATGTTAAAAAATCAACTGGTGGCTTTGCTGTCATTCTGGGATAATCTCTTATTTTGTGGTCTATTCACAAATAGTACATTATGTCCCACTCTAGTATTGAAGTTGAATATCAGTCCTTGTCGAACATGACTACTGAAGTTCTTTGGCTTGCATATCTATTGAATGATCTTCATGTTTTAAGCAACTCTATCCCTACATTATGGTGTGACAATATTGGTGCATCCTATCTTGCTGTCAACCCTATGTTTTATAATCGCACTAAGCAAATTGACATTGATGTACACTTTATTCAGGATCACGAGGGCTAATGACATCTTCACGTGAAGTATATCTCTTCTGTGAACCAACTTGTTGATGTCATGATAAAGCCCTTATCATTGTGCCAATTCAATCTTCTTCGGGCCAAGCTCAACACCCTTCCTAGGCTATTGAGCTTGCGAGGAGCTATTAAGAAAGGATCAGATCTGGTTTAGATCCAATCAAATGCCACAATGTAAATCACATCCCAAATGAAGATAACTTTCCAAATGATGAAGATAAAGTTCCCAATAAAGATCCAAATGAAGGTGACATTCCAAATAAAGATCCAGATAAGATAATGCCCTAAGTATAGATAAGGCAGCTGTCATGAGAACTCCTAGTACCCAATGCAAAGAAGGAGGAGAAGTCAACTTGAAGAGGACTCCTACAATTAGAAAAAACCTACCAAAAAAATCTAGAGTTTCAGTTCGATCAGGACTCCGTCCAAGAGTCTTAATCCAGTCAGGAGTCTGTTTTTACTTCCATTTTTACTCTTTTTCATTTGTTTTTCAAAAATTAGGCCATTTTGTAGAGTCTCAGTTGATTCAAAACTCTATTTCAGAGTTTCGGTTGAGTTAGGACTCTAACCCTGACTGCATTTTCTGCCTTATTTTACCATTTTTGATAAAATCTTTCAAAAAACTCCTTCATTTGGTGTTTAAAATCCAAAATCTTAGAGTCCTAATTGGTTCAGGACTCTGGTCGAGAGTTCCAGTTAGCTTAGAACTCTATTTTCAAAACTTTGAATTTCCACTGTGATTTTAACCCCTTTTCAAAATCATTTTCTGTCTTTGTTTCAAGTTTTTCAAAACTTCAATGTGGGGCCCACTCAGTTGGCACCATATCCAGAGGAGTTCTGACTCAGTCAAGACTGTGTACCATTTCAAAACTTTCAATTTCAAAGTCTACTTTTGAATATCTTTTGAAAAAACTCTCAATTTCAAGTTTTAAAATCATTTTTTGAAAATTCAAGTGGGGCCCACTCTAGGTGGCACCACATTTGTAAAAGTCAGGGTTAGACTAGGATTAGTCATGTCCTACCTAAGTTAGATGTCTAGGTGAGTCAAAATTTAATTTTAAAAACCCGTATTTTCACTCTAGTTTTTAACTTTGATTTTAAAGTTTTAAAAATTAAGTTTTTCTGAAAAACCCAAATGGAGCCACATTTGGGGTCTTTAGGTCAACTAGAGGTCTAATTAGGAGTCTTAGGTTAGTTAGGGGCTTAATTAGGAAGGTCAAGAGTCAAATCCAATTAGGAAAAATCGCCCCCCACTAATTGTTTGAGATAGACTTTTAAAAGGGACAAAATTAGAATTAATTAGCCATCTTTTTTTAACCTAATTTTTTCTATTTAAAGAGGCTAGAGGGGAGGTCGACCCCTATTCCTTTTTTTGATGTTTCTTGAAGCTTCTCTCTCCTCCCATCTGCCTCCTCCGTTGCTTCACCATCCAAGGTAGGATTCCTTAGTGATTTTTTATAGTTTTTATTATTTTTTTATGATTTTTCATGAGATTTCACCATGGAAACCATTGCGTTCATGGATTAAACCATGATTTTTGATCAAGAACCCTCAAGCTCAATCCAAGAAGATGATCTAACCTTATTCCATGCTGTTTTTCATGACTTTAATCCATTAGAATCATTTACGATATTTTTTTTCATGTTCTTAACCAAGAAAACATAAGATTTATCTCTTAAATGGATTAAATCCATGATTTCAAAGGTAAAAATTAATTTCAGCCATAGATTCCCTGTTTTATTTTTTTTTTTAGCATATTAATGTTTATTACACATGTTTCAGAATTGAAATCAATTTTGTTTTACTGTTTAGATATTTTTATGGTCTTTTATTGATTAAATCATATTTTTTTTAGGGTTTCTTAGATTTCTGTATATTTTCATCTTGGATCCATAGAAAGCATGTTAGTTCTTATTGAAATATTTGTTAGAAATTGCTGATTTTTTTATATGTGATGCATGGATATGTTATTAAGACTCTGTAAAAAAATCAGACGTTTTGGGATTCGAGAACTTTGTCAAAAAAAGAAAAGATCGAACCATGATTTTCAATCGTTAAAATCGCTATTGAAGTTCATAGGTAACTTGCAGTTGCGTTATTTCTTTCATCTCATATACAATTCAAGATCCATAAAGTGCAGTGGATTTGTGTTGATGTAGGCTATTTACTGTAAAATTTTCATAATTTTTTGTCTCTGTTTGATATTTTTCCTCTGTCAGAAAGTTGGATCCATGTTTTGAAACTCGTTATGATTTACTAAAACCCTAATTCAACTTGTGTTGATCATAAATCCTTAACCGCAGATCTGATTCATAATCTATAAAAAGGGAAGTTGATTATTTTTTTGTATACTATTCACTTCTGAAATCTTAGAATTTTTTTATAAAGTCTGCTATTTTTCTCTGTATTTGCAACCAGAAGGTCCTATTTTGATCAATTTTGTATTAGTTAAATTTAAGTTCAGATTGTCGGAATGATATCTCCCTAACCGGAGATGATTTTTCTGATTTGTAAAAAAGCGATTCTGTACTTTTTTGTCTAGTTTGTCTCTGTAAAACTTCAGGAATTTCCATGGTGAATTGACCCCTGATTCGGGTCTGGCACTGAAACTGGTATGTGATCGTGGGTAAAAATAACATATTTTAGGGTTTTAATGCAATTTTTGAATTGGAATAATGTCAAAAATATATTTTTATGATTCCAATCTGATTTTAGGGTGATAACAAGTGCAGGTGAAAATTTTTATGAATTTTGGAATCCATTTAATGCTTGAATGGATTAAATTGCAAAACAGGGTGCCCGCAGGATCCCGAAACACTGCCAAAATCATGATTTTTGTGATATTTTTAGTTTTTTATGCATAAGTTCATGTTTTTAGGGTTTTTTCATGTTTATAATCATGTTAGGATACTTCATGATCGATTTTCTTGTTATTTGATTTTATTTAAATCCTAAACCCAAAGTTTTTACCAAAATATTTTCTGAAAACCCTGATTTCAAGGCCATAGTCTTGCTATCAGGGGCATTTTTTTTGTATACTATTCACTTCTGAAATCCCTAACCTAGATTTTCTTATTTTTGATCATATGACATCACTTTATGTTTGTTTTATCTTCATTTAAATCCCAAAACCTCATTTTTACAAAATATCTTTATGAAAACCCTGATTTCAAGGCCATAGCCTTGCTATCAGGGGTATTTTGGTCATTTTGACTCCAATTTTGAAAATTTTAAATCCCATTTTCATATTTCTTTAATTTTATTTCTTATTTCATTATGTTTATCTCTGAAAATCATGAAAAAGGCTAATATCTAACAAAATCCAGTAATTTCTAGATATTACTAGATAAATCTAGAAAAGCTAACATATCTTCACTAACAAATTTTTTAGTTTTCCAGGGATATTGAAAACCTTACTTTCCTTTAATTTTCTTTATTTAAATTCAATTAGTGATGTAAATTAAATGTAAACTTTGGAATGAGAATTTCAATTTCTGCTTAGATTAGGATTTGCATTGCATATAGTTTGAACTTTGATATATAATTGTTATGCTTGTCATTCATGTGCATATTTTTACAAATTCACCATGGTCTACACGAATGGCATGTGCACTAGCTCTTAGGGAGTTGACAAACTTGGTGGAATTCGTATTTATGGCCATAGTCATATACAAATGAGACTCAGATTTGTGATATTCGTATTAGCCACATTCAACCTACACTCTTAGGCTAACTTCAAAATGCACTGTATTTCTCAAAAATACAAAAGGATTTTCTCAATTCCTCAAAATCATGTCTTTCAAATCCATATCCATTCATTTCATTCAATTTGCAAATTCCAATTCCAATCCAAAGAAATCGATTTTCTTAAAATTTTCTAAGTCTTACTCAGAAATTGATTTTCTCAAAACTCTGAACTTTCAAATGATATTTCAAGTATTTTTCAAAGTTCAAAATTCGGTTTTCCAAGTTATATCTACAATTTCAAAGTTTGAATTCAGGGAAATCAAATTTTCCAAAGTTACTTAAAATTCCTCAGAAATCGATTTTTCTAAAACACTTGAATTCTTCAGAAATTGATTTTCATTTTTTTCAAAAATATTCTCTCACCATGATTCACGATTTTCCAAATGACATCTTTTCCAAGAATTTTCCAATATTTCATTTATTTTAAGCACACATCATGTTTTCAAATCTGCATTTTCAGAAAATCATAGCACATGCCTAATTCTTTGTGCATTTAGGAAATGGAACACGATTTAGAAAAGTTGAGCAAAGCTAAGCACACTCTTGATCATTGGTTCAATTACCTCTGGTAAAGGCGCCAGGAACGGTTGAACCTCGCACCGACAGGCGAGTCCCATTCTTTGGAATTATCCCGCATTTTGAAACGGAGGCAAGTTATTTTCAAAAAACTTTTTCAAATGTCAGTTTGACTTGCAAAAGTAAAATTTTGCGATGATAACAGTATCCCTGAAGGATTTGGTTAACTCATCATCATTTTCTATAGAAAAATTGTTTGAATTGTCAAGTGATGCTGTAGTTGCAAGATGTGAGGCAATTTACTTGCACATCGCTGTCTCTGTCACTGTTCCAGTTATTGCACCACATGTATTTCACATGTCCCAGTCTGGTCAATATGCATTAAACTCATGTTTCAATCCACTTCTGGGGAGGATTCAGCGGCTCAAGTTCTGGACTCGTTTTGTAGATAATAAGGGAAATGAGATTATTAGCATCCAGATGAGAAAGAAAGCATTTTTTTTCTTTGTTTGAAAAAAAAATGGATAATAAACAAGAACTGGAGTGGCTTGAAGCTCAAAGGATCGTAATTATTCAAGATCTAGTTGCAGTTTCCAAACAACAATTGTTGTACCTTGAGGCAGTTGATAGAAATCCATGTCTGTATGATGGTCCTGTTTTAAGACAGAGCTATCCACAGGTACAAGACTTATTGGCTTCCCTTGCTTGCTAAGCACCATGAGTCCAAGGTCACGAAAGGGCCATTGGTTGTGCCTCTTGATTGTGAATGGGTTTGGCATTGTCATAGGCTTAATCTGGTACAATATAAATTGGACTGTGAAGAGTTCTATGGAAGGACCCTTGACAATCATGATGTGCAGTCTACTGTGAAAGGGTCTTCTAAACAAGAAACTTCTGAACTTTGGGGTAGTTTATATTCAGAAGAACCGTATGAGCTTGATTTATGCTGCTATTCCCAAGAAAATATTGTTGAAAAGGTTTCTGATACTGTTGCATCCATTAGATATGACCTTGTTGCAGTTGTTAAGTGGCAGAACTCTTTTCCATACCAGGTAGCAAGACCTTGTATGGAGGATGTTTTTTTTCTTGAAGAAGCTGTAGTGAGATATAAAGGCTTCCTGCATTTGATCAAGAGAAACAAGCAAAAGTCTGTGCGGCGATTCTATGTGCCAACTTATGATATTGATTTGATATGGCACTCACACCATACTGCTTTGCACCCTACCCTTCATCACCATCACTATGCAGCATACTTGCTGCTAACATTTTCCCTACAACCTGCCATAATCATCTCTACTGCATTCTTCAGCCACTACTGGTTGCCTTCACCATATCATTATTCACCTTTTTATAGCACAACCCTCCCATGAGTAGCTGAAATGTTTTATGCAAATTAGTTGTAGCTTCAGCCATTTCTAGCACATACACTTACTACTTTTTAACATCAAGTAGCCATCTGTAAATAGCCCTATTACAAGCTCCAACCACCCCCCTACATTTTTCACTTATTTTTATGTATTTACTTCAGCATCCATATGCATTTGGCCCTTCCACTTCATAGCCATCATACAACATCCAGTCATTTTATCTTTTCCCTACACTTTCATCTCCTGTTATAGTTCCCAACCCCAGTTACCTGCACTATTCACTCCCACTGCATCTTTTTGCATCCCTCCATTGCTACCCCATCGCCACTCATTGGTGCATCATACAATACATTGCATGTTCTTAGTGGTATATGCATTTAGCTCCCCTATTACAATATCCATGATAATAAGGATGTCAATCTAGTTCATACAGTCTATATTCATATAGATCTCTATCTTACTGCATCTCCATCTTGTGTGCACGTTTTTTATAACATTAAAAGGCTATTTCATACATCATCTAGGCATGGTTAGGTGCATTCTTCATTTAGACTATAAATGGTTATTGCATCATCTGTATTCCAAGTCCACATTGATATCCCTTTCCATATGCATTTTTTATTTTATGCTAACTCTGTTCTTGCAGGAAGAGTGTCATCTTCCTTGACTTAGAAATTGTAATTTTAATTCTCAAATTATAATAGCTAGACATTAATGAGAATGTTTACTTTCCAGCATAGATTAGAAGGTATAAGCATGTATATATTCTAAAAATTGCTCGTTTCATGTCGTTTCTCTTTTACTTTAAAATTTCACGAATGGGAACACGAATGGCATGCGCATCATTCTAATAAAAGGTGATTAAATCCTAAGTTGATGATTTGCATCAATGGCCATAGTCAAGGTGTGAACAAAACTTAGGATTTTCATCTTTTATGGAATAACATTGGATCCACACTGGATCCCTTTTAAAAAATCATTATATTTTCAAATATTTTCTTCCTTTATCAGGGTTTAATTTAAAATTAACCTAAAATATATATCAATGGCCATAGAGAGGATATATTGAGAGTTAATTTTATTTTAAACTCTATAAAGGCACCAAAAATGTATTTTATTCTTCACTTGAATTTAAATATGATTATTATATAATACATTTTATGACCATAGTCAGAGATGTATTATATTCTCAAATTTTATTTTAATTCACTTAAATAATGAAATATACTTTTCAAAATTTGATTTCAAATTCTTTTAAATTCATTTATCATTTAGGATAGATTTACATCATATTTTCAAAATTCCTTTTCAAAATCCAAGTGATTTTGAGTTATATTTTCAAATATATTCTTCATTTCTCAAACCAATCTTTATTTTTTATTCCAATTCATCTTTCTATCTCATTTCAAAAATTCAAAATCCGAATTCAAAGTCCAATTTGACTTTGAAATTCTCAATTCTCTTCTATATTCCACATTCAATTTTTAGTTGAAAATCCAATTTCAAAGTCCAAATTCAAACTTTAAAATTCCAAATTCATTTCCAGTATTCAATTTCAAATTCAATTTAGCATTTCAGATCAAATTTCAAAGTTCAATTTAACTTTGAAATTCCCAATTCAACATCTGATTTCAAAAATTTTAGTTTTAAAAATCAAGTTTTATTCTTTATTCTTCATTTCAGATTCTCAAATCTTCCAGTTCCATCCTCAAAAATCCCATTTGGATTTTTAAAACCCAGTTCCATCCTGGATTCAGATTTCCAAATCCAAATTCCATCTAGGATTCCAGACTTCGGATCCAATTCCATTTAGGATTCCAGATTTCAGACTCAACTTCATCTTGGATTCCAGACTTCGGATCCAATTCCATTTAGGATTCTAGATTTCAGATTCAACTTGGTCTTGGATTCTAGACTTCGGATCCAATTCCATTTAGGATTTCAGATTTCGGATTCAACTCCGTCTTGGATTCCAAACTTCAGATCCAATTCCATTTAGGATTCCAGATCCTAGATTCAACTCCGTCTTGGATTCCAGACTTCGGATCCAATTCCATCTAAAATTTCAGATCAAAAATCCATTTAGGATTCCAGATCTCGGATTCAATTTTATCTTGGATTCCAGATTTTCAGATCCAACTCCATCTTGGATTCCAGACTTCGGATCCAATTCCACTTAGGATCTCATATTTCAGATTCAAATCCATCCTGAAATCCAGATTCTTAATCCCAATTATATTTTCAAATTCCACCTAGATCCAAGATTCATTCTAATTCTGGACTTTAAAATCCCGAATTCAATTCCCTTTCAGGATTCTATCTCAAAATTGAATCCTAGATTCAAAATCAAAATTCAAAGTTCATTCTAAACTTTGAAAATTCATTTTCACTTCAAAAGGTTCTATCTCAGTTTCAAAATCTCCTTCTCTCATTTTTTTTCAAAACAAAGTCCATTTTTCAAGTTCTGGTTATTCCAAGACTTGGAATTTTAAGTCTCTTCTTCAAGATCTATTTCCAATTCTAAGTTAGATTCAAAATCTAACTTTTGCAAATCAATTTCAAACCTTTAAATCATTTCTTCACTCCATTATCAAATTTATTTCAGAATCACTTGGAAAATCCTAAATTTCTAAATTGTTTTCTCAAAAGCATACATTTCTGCATTTGCATTGCACAATCATGATTCTTTGTGCATTTTAGACTTAGAATAAAATATTAAATAATATTTAGGCAAAGCAAAAGGAATAAATTCGATCCTTGGTTCGATTATCCCTGGTTAAGGCGCTAGGAACGATCAAACCTCGTACTGACGAGCGAATCTTGTCTCTTCATTTTTCCCGTAAATTTTCAAAACGGAGGCGGGTAATTTTTCAAAACATTTCTTTGGTCAAATGAGACCTTGCAAAAGAGTTCCTCTCTCTTCTTTCTTTTCTTTTCTCTCTTCTTTTCTAAGGGAATAGAGGTTAGAAAGGCAAAGAGAAGGAAAAGGGGAACGAGAGGAAAATTTTTGCATGATCACACTCAGTAATTTCTCTTTTAGCATTGGTTTTGTGAGCTCTCATGTTACACTTTTTTGTTTGTTTTCCACAATGATAATCTCACAATTTTTATTCTCATCTATGTGGTTAATATTGTTATCACTTGTAGTTCTATATGTTTTGTTGTAAACATTATTGCCAAGTTGAGAAATGAATATGCTATTAATGATTTGGGAGACATACATTTTTTCTTGGGCATTGAAGCTTATGTTACCCCCTTCCGGTATTTACTTATCTCAATAGAAGTATGTTACAGTCCACACCATCATAATTGGAGCCAAACTTGTTATCACTCATTTGGCCACCTCAACCAAGTTATCCATTCATGAAGGTGACCCCTTACTTGATCCGACCCAATACCACCAAGTGTTTGGTGCCTTGTAGTACTTGACTTTGACCAGGCCAAATCTTGCTTTTGTAGTTACCATGGTATGTCAATATATGCATGATCCTACTACGATTCGTTGGAAAACAATCAAGTTGATCTTTCACTACGTTAAACATACTCTTAATGATGGCCTTTTTAATTCCTAAGTTCAACCACCTTCATATTTTTTGCATTTTCAGATGCAGACTAGGTTAGTAGTATTGATGTTAAAAAATCAACTGGTGGCTTTGCTGTCATTCTGGGATAATCTCTTATTTTGTGGTCTATTCACAAATAGTACATTGTGTCCCACTCTAGTATTGAAGTTGAATATCAGTCCTTGTCGAACACGGCTACTGAAGTTCTTTGGCTTACATATCTATTGAATGATCTTCATGTTTTAAGCAACTCTATCCCTACATTATGGTGTGACAATATTGGTGCATCCTATCTTGCTGTCAACCCTATGTTTTATAATCACACTAAGCATATTGACATTGATGTACACTTTATTCAGGATCACGAGGGCTAATGACATCTTCACGTGAAGTATATCTCTTCTGTGAACCAACTTGTTGATGTCATGATAAAGCCCTTATCATTGTGCTAATTCAATCTTCTTCGGACCAAGCTCAACACCCTTTCTAGGCTGTTGAGCTTGCGAGGAGCTATTAAGAAAGGATCAGATCTGGTTTAGATCCAATCAAATGCCCCAATGTAGATCACATCCCAAATGAAGATAACTTTCCAAATGATGAAGATAAAGTTCCCAATAAAGATCCAAATGAAGGTGACATTCCAAATAAAGATCCAGATAAGATAATGCCCCAAGTATAGATAAGGCAGCTGTCATGAGAACTCCTAGTACCCAATGCAAAGAAGGAGGAGAAGTCAACTTGAAGAGGACTCCTACGATTATAAAAATCCTAACAAATATAAATCCAAGGAAGATGTTGGTTAAAGATAAAGTTGCATCATTTGTAGATTGTGATAAGAAATAAGAAAGCCAAAACGTGTAACCCAATCCTATTTAAAAGAAACCTCTCATCTTTGAAAAGTGTAGAGAGAGATAGAGAGAAAACAGTTAGCCGTAGACGTAGACGGTCATGTTATCATGTGTGTGACTTAGATAGCAACTCTAACATGATCACTTGATGCTTAGGAGAAAAAAAGACCAATCCAACCAAAACATATTTGGTGTGAAGCTGGAAATAAAGATACAACATTTACTTTTTTCTGAGGTTCTGCCGATGGAGTGGTCAAGTTTTGGGGATGAAACTTTTGAACTTATTGGATCAGCCGACGTCGTGGTACATAAGATATCATTTCTACAATTAGTCCATATATGCCCTTTTTTGTGGTTTTTTTTTAGTGTTATTGGCACTAGGTTTTTTCCTTATTACGTTGGTAGTATTATTAGCTGAAGCATATAATCTGAGATGTCTCTTTTGCAAGCATTATTGGGATCTGATCTGTTTGCAACCTTATCCACGATTATGTGATTGAATCCATGGAAGGTCATCTGCTCTTTCAAAACTTCCGAAGAAAGGATCTAAAGGTGAATGAAGTGAATGCGATCCTTCATTTGCTAAGGATGGAGGTTACAAAGTTATTCAATGGAATTAACTAAAGAAAAACAAAGAAAAAGAAGAAATCGGCATTTCTATAAAAACATCTCAATATGCTGTTGTATTACAATTGTTTTTCTATATTTCCCATATTTAGATATTTTGTACAGCTACAGTTACGTATCTGTTAAATAGTTTTTGTTGAGGAATCATCTGACGATGGTTGAACACTCCTAGGGGCTCGCATCGACCGCAATTAAAAATGGATCTCTTCTCGTGAGGTTGCTGGAGTATACAAATACAAGAATGCCACAATTGATGTCAAAGTTGACACATAATCCAATGTATGAATCTCGCTTGCTATTTTTTTATGTATCCTTGATTTTGGTTATTCATTAGTTTCATTAAATTTTTTTGTTTGCTAGATTTTTACAACAATCACCGTTTCAGAAATTCTGCCTTCGACAAAGACCATAGCTAGCATCAAGCTGCCTGATTACAATTCTGGCAAGGTGAACTTGATTCCGTTGTTGTTCTTTTTCTTCTTCTCTCTCTCTCTCTCAAATCTGTGATCGGATGGAAGAAGAAGATTATAAGCAGCCCAATTTTCATCTTAATTTTTTTGCTGTTTCAGATAGCTGGAAGTGCAGTACTTCCATGACCATGCGGCTTTGAGTACAACTGTTGGTTTGAACACGTCTCCTGCTATTGATCTTTCAGCAACAATTGGCACAAAAACATTTGCTTTTGGTGCTGAGTTGCTCTGAAATTTTTTGTGGGACCCATCTGATAAGTAAACTATCCAACTATATCATAGGCGCCTCTGACCTGCATCTGTCTCATTTCCTTGGATGCCATTCACCGTGGGAGGCATCTTGACAGTAAGCCATACACCACTGCAGCTGCAGTCGTAGCCACCATAATTCATAAGCGGTAGAGGATGTCTCACTGTGTGCTGACGCCAGTTTTAAAAGAAATAAAGGAAATATATTGATTGAAAAAATTAGCACAGCGCGTGACAAGAAGTTACCAAGCAAGAGAGAAAGAGGGGACAAGCAGAAAACAAAGAGCAAAAAAAAAAAAGAGTTACTCTGAAGAAACAGGAAAATATGACTCCAAAACACTTCTGGAGAGGATTCAGCGGCTCAAGTCCTGGACTCGTTTTGTAGATAATAAGGGAAATGAGATTATTAGCATCCAGATGAGAAAGAAAGCATTTTTTTTCTTTGTTTGAAAAAAAAATGGATAATAAACAAGAACTGGAGTGGCTTGAAGCTCAAAGGATCGTAATTATTCAAGATCTAGTTGCAGTTGCCAAACAACAATTGTTGTTCCTTGAGGCAGTTGATAAAAATCCATGTCTGTATGATGGTCCTGTTTTAAGACAGAGCTATCCACAGGTACAAGAATTACTGGCTTCCCTTGCTTGCTAAGCACCATGAGTCCAAGGTCACGAAAGGGCCATTGGTTGTGCCTCTTGATTGTGAATGGGTTTGGCATTGTCATAGGCTTAATCTGGTACAGTATAAATTGGACTGTGAAGAGTTCTATGGAAGGACCCTTGGCAATCATGATGTGCAGTCTACCGTGAAAGGGTCTTCCAAACAAGAAACTTCTAAACTTTGGGGTAGTTTATATTCAGAAGAACCGTATGAGCTTGATTTATGCTGCTATTCCCAAGAAAATATTGTTGAAAAGGTTTCTGATACTATTGCATCCATTAGATATGACCTTGTTGCAGTTGTTAAGTGGCAGAACTCTTTTCCATACCAGGTAGCTAGACCTTGTATGGAGGATGTTCTATTTCTTGAAGAAGCTGTAGTGAGGTATAAAGGCTTCCTGCATTTGATCAAGAGAAACAAGCAAAAGTCTGTGCGGCGATTCTATGTGCCAACTTATGATATTGATTTGATATGGCACTCACACCATACTGCTTTGCACCCTACCCTTCATCACCATCACTATGCAGCATACTTGCTGCTAACATTTTCCCTACAACCTGCCATAATCATCTCTACTGCATTCTTCAGCCACTACTGGTTGCCTTCACCATATCATTACTCACCTCTTTATAGCACAACCCTCCCATGAGTAGCTGAAATGTTTTATGCAAATTAGCTGTAGCTTCAGCCATTTCCAGCACATACACTTACTACTTTTTAACATCATGTAGCCATCTGTAAATAGCCCTATTACAAGCTCCAACCACCCCCCCTACATTTTTCACTTATTTTTATGTATTTACTTCAGCATCCATATGCATTTGGCCCTTCCACTTCATAGCCATCATACAACATCCAGTCATTTTATCTTTTCCCTACACTTTCATCTCCTGCTATAGTTCCCAACCCCAGTTACCTGCACTATTCACTCCCACTGCATCTTTTTGCATCCCTCCATTGCTACCCCATCGCCACTCATTGGTGCATCATACAATACATTGCATGTTCTTAGTGGTATATGCATTTAGCTCCCCTATTACAATATCCATGATAATAAGGATGTCAATCTAGTTCATATAGTCTATATTCATATAGATCTCTATCTTACTGCATCTCCATCTTGTGTGCATGTTTTTTATAACATTAAAAGGCTATTTCATACATCATCTAGGCATGGTTAGGTGCATTCTTCATTTAGACTATAAATGGTTATTGCATCATCTGTATTCCAAGTCCACATTGATATCCCTTTCCATATGCATTTTTTATTTTATGCTAACTCTGTTCTTGCAGGAAGAGTGTCATCTTCCTTGACTTAGAAATTGTAATTTTAATTCTCAAATTATAATAGCTAGACATTAATGAGAATGTTTACTTTCCAGCATAGATTAGAAGGTATAAGCATGTATATATTCTAAAAATTGCTCGTTTCATGTCGTTTTTGTTTTACTTCAAAATTTCACGAATGGGAACACGAATGGCATGTGCATCATTCTAATAAAAGGTGATTAAATCCTAAGTTGATGATTTGCATCAATGGCCATAGTCAGAGTGTGAACAAAACTTAGGATTTTCATCTTTTATGGAATAACATTGGATCCACACTGGATCCCTTTTAAAAAATCATTATATTTTCAAATATTTTCTTTCTTTATCAGGGTTTAATTTAAAATTAACTCAAAATATATATCAATGGCCATAGTTAGGATATATTGAGAGTTAATTTTATTTTAAACTCTATAAAGGCACCAAAAATGTATTTTATTATTTACTTGAATTTAAATATGATTATTATATAATACATTTTATGACCATAGTCAGAGATGTATTATATTCTCAAATTTTATTTTAATTCACTTAAATAATGAAATATACTTTTCAAAATTCGATTTCAAATTCTTTTAAATTCATTCATCATTTAGGATAGATTTACATCATATTTTCAAAATTCTTTCTCAAAATCCAAGTGATTTTGAGATATATTTTCAAATATCTTCTTTATTTCTCAAACCAATCTTTATTTTTTATTCCAATTCATCTTTCTATCTCATTTCAAAAATTTAAAATCTGAATTCAAAGTCCAATTTGACTTTGAAATTCCCAATTCCCTTCTATATTCCACATTCAATTTTTAGTTGAAAATCCAATTTCAAAGTCCAAATTCAAACTTTGAAATTCCAAATTCATTTCCAGTATTCAATTTCAAATTCAATTTAGCATTTCAGATCAAATTTCAAAGTTCAATTTAACTTTGAAATTCCCAATTCAACATCTGATTTCAAAAATTTTAGTTTTAAAAATCAAGTTTTTTTCTTTATTCTTCATTTCAGATTCTCAAATCTTTCAGATCCATCCTCAAAAATCCAATTTGGATTTTCAAAACCCAGTTCCATCCTGGATTCAGATTTCCAAATCCAAATTCCATCTAGGATTCCAGACTTCGGATCCAATTCCATTTAGGATTCCAGATTTCAGACTCAACTTCATCTTGGATTCCAGACTTCGGATCCAATTCCATTTAGGATTCCAGATTTCAGATTCAACTCCGTCTTGGATTCCAGACTTCGGATCCAATTCCATTTAGGATTTCAGATTTCGGATTCAACTCCGTCTTGGATTCCAAACTTCAGATCCAATTCCATTTAGGATTCCAGATCCTAGATTCAACTCCGTCTTGGATTTCAGACTTCGGATCCAATTCCATCTAAAATTTCAGATTTCAGATCAAAAATCCATTTAGGATTCCAGATCTCGGATTCAATTTTATCTTGGATTCCTGATTTTCAGATCCAACTCCATCTTGGATTCTAGACATCGGATCCAATTCCACTTAGGATCTCATATTTCAGATTCAAATCCAATTCTATTTTCAAATTCCACCTAGATCCAAGATTCATTCTAATTCTGGACTTTAAAATCCAGAATTCAATTCCCTTTCAAGATTCTATCTCAAAATTGAATCCTAGATTCAAAATCAAAATTCAAAGTTCATTCTAAACTTTGAAAAATCATTTTCACTTCAAAAGGGTCTATCTCAGTTTCAAAATCTCCTTCTCTCCTTATTTTTTTTCAAAACAAAGTCCATTTTTCAAGTTCTGGTTATTCCAAGACTTGGAATTTTAAGTCTCTTCTTCAAGATCTATTTCCAATTCTAAGTTAGATTCAAAATCTAACTTTTGCAAATCAATTTCAAAACTTTGAATCATTTCTTCACTCCATTATCAAATTTATTTCAGAATCACTTGGAAAATCCAAAATTTCTAAATTGTTTTCTCAAAAGCATACATTTCTGCATTTGCATTACACAAGCATGATTCTTTGTGCATTTTAGACTTAGAATAAAATATTAAATAATATTTAGGCAAAGCAAAAGGCATAAATTCGATCCTTGGTTCGATTACCCCTGGTAAAGGCACTAGGAACGATCAAACCTCGTACTGACGAGCGAATCTTGTCTCTTCATTTTTCCCGTAAATTTTCAAAACGGAGGCTGGTAATTTTTCAAAACATTTCTTTGGTCAAATGAGACCTTGCAAAAGAGTTCCTCTCTCTTCTTTCTTTTCTTTTCTCTCTTCTTTTCTAAAGGAATAGAGGTTAGAAAGGCAAAGAGAAGGAAAAGGGGAACGAGAGGAAAATTTTTGCATGATCACACTCAGTAATTTCTCTTTTAGCATTGGTTTTGTGAGCTCTCATGTTACACTTTTTTGTTTGTTTTCCACAATGATAATCTCATAGTTTTTATTCTCATCTATGTGGATAATATTGTTATCACTTGTAGTTCTATATGTTTTGTTGTAAACATTATTGCCAAGTTGAGAAATGAATATGCCATTAATGATTTGGGAGACATACATTTTTTCTTGGGCATTGAAGCTTATGTTACCCCTTCCGGTATTTACTTATCTCAATAGAAGTATGTTACAGTCCACACCATCATAATTGGAGCCAAACTTGTTATCACTCATTTGGCCACCTCAACCAAGTTATCCATTCATGAAGGTGACCCCTTACTTGATCCGACCCAATACCACCAAGTGTTTGGTGCCTTGTAGTACTTGACTTTGACCAGGCCAAATCTTGCTTTTGTAGTTACCATGGTATGTCAATATATGCATGATCCTACTACGATTCGTTGGAAAACAATCAAGTTGATCTTTCACTACGTTAAACATACTCTTAATGATGGCCTTTTTAATTCCTAAGTTCAACCACCTTCATATTTTTTGCATTTTCAGATGCAGACTAGGTTAGTAGTATTGATGTTAAAAAATCAACTGGTGGCTTTGCTGTCATTCTGGGATAATCTCTTATTTTGTGGTCTATTCACAAATAGTACATTATGTCCCACTCTAGTATTGAAGTTGAATATCAGTCCTTGTCGAACATGACTACTGAAGTTCTTTGGCTTGCATATCTATTGAATGATCTTCATGTTTTAAGCAACTCTATCCCTACATTATGGTGTGACAATATTGGTGCATCCTATCTTGCTGTCAACCCTATGTTTTATAATCGCACTAAGCAAATTGACATTGATGTACACTTTATTCAGGATCACGAGGGCTAATGACATCTTCACGTGAAGTATATCTCTTCTGTGAACCAACTTGTTGATGTCATGATAAAGCCCTTATCATTGTGCCAATTCAATCTTCTTCGGGCCAAGCTCAACACCCTTCCTAGGCTATTGAGCTTGCGAGGAGCTATTAAGAAAGGATCAGATCTGGTTTAGATCCAATCAAATGCCACAATGTAAATCACATCCCAAATGAAGATAACTTTCCAAATGATGAAGATAAAGTTCCCAATAAAGATCCAAATGAAGGTGACATTCCAAATAAAGATCCAGATAAGATAATGCCCTAAGTATAGATAAGGCAGCTGTCATGAGAACTCCTAGTACCCAATGCAAAGAAGGAGGAGAAGTCAACTTGAAGAGGACTCCTACAATTAGAAAAAACCTACCAAAAAAATCTAGAGTTTCAGTTCGATCAGGACTCCGTCCAAGAGTCTTAATCCAGTCAGGAGTCTGTTTTTACTTCCATTTTTACTCTTTTTCATTTGTTTTTCAAAAATTAGGCCATTTTGTAGAGTCTCAGTTGATTCAAAACTCTATTTCAGAGTTTCGGTTGAGTTAGGACTCTAACCCTGACAGCATTTTCTGCCTTATTTTACCATTTTTGATAAAATCTTTCAAAAAACTCCTTCATTTGGTGTTTAAAATCCAAAATCTTAGAGTCCTAATTGGTTCAGGACTCTGGTCGAGAGTTCCAGTTAGCTTAGAACTCTATTTTCAAAACTTTGAATTTCCACTGTGATTTTAACCCCTTTTCAAAATCATTTTCTGTCTTTGTTTCAAGTTTTTCAAAACTTCAATGTGGGGCCCACTCAGTTGGCACCATATCCAGAGGAGTTCTGACTCAGTCAAGACTGTGTACCATTTCAAAACTTTCAATTTCAAAGTCTACTTTTGAATATCTTTTGAAAAAACTCTCAATTTCAAGTTTTAAAATCATTTTTTGAAAATTCAAGTGGGGCCCACTCTAGGTGGCACCACATTTGTAAAAGTCAGGGTTAGACTAGGATTAGTCATGTCCTACCTAAGTTAGATGTCTAGGTGAGTCAAAATTTAATTTTAAAAACCCGTATTTTCACTCTAGTTTTTAACTTTGATTTTAAAGTTTTAAAAATTAAGTTTTTCTGAAAAACCCAAATGGAGCCACATTTGGGGTCTTTAGGTCAACTAGAGGTCTAATTAGGAGTCTTAGGTTAGTTAGGGGCTTAATTAGGAAGGTCAAGAGTCAAATCCAATTAGGAAAAATCGCCCCCCACTAATTGTTTGAGATAGACTTTTAAAAGGGACAAAATTAGAATTAATTAGCCATCTTTTTTTAACCTAATTTTTTCTATTTAAAGAGGCTAGAGGGGAGGTCGACCCCTATTCCTTTTTTTGATGTTTCTTGAAGCTTCTCTCTCCTCCCATCTGCCTCCTCCGTTGCTTCACCATCCAAGGTAGGATTCCTTAGTGATTTTTTATAGTTTTTATTATTTTTTTATGATTTTTCATGAGATTTCACCATGGAAACCATTGCGTTCATGGATTAAACCATGATTTTTGATCAAGAACCCTCAAGCTCAATCCAAGAAGATGATCTAACCTTATTCCATGCTGTTTTTCATGACTTTAATCCATTAGAATCATTTACGATATTTTTTTTCATGTTCTTAACCAAGAAAACATAAGATTTATCTCTTAAATGGATTAAATCCATGATTTCAAAGGTAAAAATTAATTTCAGCCATAGATTCCCTGTTTTATTTTTTTTTTTAGCATATTAATGTTTATTACACATGTTTCAGAATTGAAATCAATTTTGTTTTACTGTTTAGATATTTTTATGGTCTTTTATTGATTAAATCATATTTTTTTTAGGGTTTCTTAGATTTCTGTATATTTTCATCTTGGATCCATAGAAAGCATGTTAGTTCTTATTGAAATATTTATTAGAAATTGCTGATTTTTTTATATGTGATGCATGGATATGTTATTAAGACTCTGTAAAAAAATCAGACGTTTTGGGATTCGAGAACTTTGTCAAAAAAAGAAAAGATCGAACCATGATTTTCAATCGTTAAAATCGCTATTGAAGTTCATAGGTAACTTGCAGTTGCGTTATTTCTTTCATCTCATATACAATTCAAGATCCATAAAGTGCAGTGGATTTGTGTTGATGTAGGCTATTTACTGTAAAATTTTCATAATTTTTTGTCTCTGTTTGATATTTTTCCTCTGTCAGAAAGTTGGATCCATGTTTTGAAACTCGTTATGATTTACTAAAACCCTAATTCAACTTGTGTTGATCATAAATCCTTAACCGCAGATCTGATTCATAATCTATAAAAAGGGAAGTTGATTATTTTTTTTGTATACTATTCACTTCTGAAATCTTAGAAATTTTTTATAAAGTCTGCTATTTTTCTCTGTATTTGCAACCAGAAGGTCCTATTTTGATCAATTTTGTATTAGTTAAATTTAAGTTCAGATTGTCGGAATGATATCTCCCTAACCGGAGATGATTTTTCTGATTTGTAAAAAAGCGATTCTGTACTTTTTTGTCTAGTTTGTCTCTGTAAAACTTCAGGAATTTCCATGGTGAATTGACCCCTGATTCGGGTCTGGCACTGAAACTGGTATGTGATCGTGGGTAAAAATAGCATATTTTAGGGTTTTAATGCAATTTTTGAATTGGAATAATGTCAAAAATATATTTTTATGATTCCAATCTGATTTTAGGGTGATAACAAGTGCAGGTGAAAATTTTTATGAATTTTGGAATCCATTTAATGCTTGAATGGATTAAATTGCAAAACAGGGTGCCCGCAGGATCCCGAAACACTGCCAAAATCATGATTTTTGTGATATTTTTAGTTTTTTATGCATAAGTTCATGTTTTTAGGGTTTTTTCATGTTTATAATCATGTTAGGATACTTCATGATCGATTTTCTTGTTATTTGATTTTATTTAAATCCTAAACCCAAAGTTTTTACCAAAATATTTTCTGAAAACCCTGATTTCAAGGCCATAGTCTTGCTATCAGGGGCATTTTTTTTGTATACTATTCACTTCTGAAATCCCTAACCTAGATTTTCTTATTTTTGATCATATGACATCACTTTATGTTTGTTTTATCTTCATTTAAATCCCAAAACCTCATTTTTACAAAATATCTTTATGAAAACCCTGATTTCAAGGCCATAGCCTTGCTATCAGGGGTATTTTGGTCATTTTGACTCCAATTTTGAAAATTTTAAATCCCATTTTCATATTTCTTTAATTTTATTTCTTATTTCATTATGTTTATCTCTGAAAATCATGAAAAAGGCTAATATCTAACAAAATCCAGTAATTTCTAGATATTACTAGATAAATCTAGAAAAGCTAACATATCTTCACTAACAAATTTTTTAGTTTTCCAGGGATATTGAAAACCTTACTTTCCTTTAATTTTCTTTATTTAAATTCAATTAGTGATGTAAATTAAATGTAAACTTTGGAATGAGAATTTCAATTTCTGCTTAGATTAGGATTTGCATTGCATATAGTTTGAACTTTGATATATAATTGTTATGCTTGTCATTCATGTGCATATTTTTACAAATTCACCATGGTCTACACGAATGGCATGTGCACTAGCTCTTAGGGAGTTGAAAAACTTGGTGGAATTCGTATTTATGGCCATAGTCATATACAAATGAGACTCAGATTTGTGATATTCGTATTAGCCACATTCAACCTACACTCTTAGGCTAACTTCAAAATGCACTGTATTTCTCAAAAATACAAAAGGATTTTCTCAATTCCTCAAAATCATGTCTTTCAAATCCATATTCATTCATTTCATTCAATTTTCAAATTCCAATTCCAATCCAAAGAAATCGATTTTCTTAAAATTTTCTAAGTCTTACTCAGAAATTGATTTTCTCAAAACTCTGAACTTTCAAATGATATTTCAAGTATTTTTCAAAGTTCAAAATTCGGTTTTCCAAGTTATATCTTCAATTTCAAAGTTTGAATTCAGGGAAATCAAATTTTCCAAAGTTACTTAAAATTCCTCAGAAATCGATTTTTCTAAAACACTTGAATTCTTCAGAAATTGATTTTCATTTTTTTCAAAAATATTCTCTCACCATGATTCACGATTTTCCAAATGACATCTTTTCCAAGAATTTTCCAATATTTCATTTATTTTAAGCACACATCATGTTTTCAAATCTGCATTTTCAGAAAATCATAGCACATGCCTAATTCTTTGTGCATTTAGGAAATGGAACACGATTTAGAAAAGTTGAGCAAAGCTAAGCACACTCTTGATCATTGGTTCAATTACCTCTGGTAAAGGCGCCAGGAACGGTTGAACCTCGCACCGACAGGCGAGTCCCATTCTTTGGAATTATCCCGCATTTTGAAACGGAGGCAAGTTATTTTCAAAAAACTTTTTCAAATGTCAGTTTGACTTGCAAAAGTAAAATTTTGCGATGATAACAGTATCCCTGAAGGATTTGGTTAACTCATCATCATTTTCTATAGAAAAATTGTTTGAATTGTCAAGTGATGCTGTAGTTGCAAGATGTGAGGCAATTTACTTGCACATCGCTGTCTCTGTCACTGTTCCAGTTATTGCACCACATGTATTTCACATGTCCCAGTCTGGTCAATATGCATTAAACTCATGTTTCAATCCACTTCTGGGGAGGATTCAGCGGCTCAAGTTCTGGACTCGTTTTGTAGATAATAAGGGAAATGAGATTATTAGCATCCAGATGAGAAAGAAAGCATTTTTTTTCTTTGTTTGAAAAAAAAATGGATAATAAACAAGAACTGGAGTGGCTTGAAGCTCAAAGGATCGTAATTATTCAAGATCTAGTTGCAGTTGCCAAACAACAATTGTTGTTCCTTGAGGCAGTTGATAGAAATCCATGTCTGTATGATGGTCCTGTTTTAAGACAGAGCTATCCACAGGTACAAGACTTATTGGCTTCCCTTGCTTGCTAAGCACCATGAGTCCAAGGTCACGAAAGGGCCATTGGTTGTGCCTCTTGATTGTGAATGGGTTTGGCATTGTCATAGGCTTAATCTGGTACAATATAAATTGGACTGTGAAGAGTTCTATGGAAGGACCCTTGACAATCATGATGTGCAGTCTACTGTGAAAGGGTCTTCTAAACAAGAAACTTCTGAACTTTGGGGTAGTTTATATTCAGAAGAACCGTATGAGCTTGATTTATGCTGCTATTCCCAAGAAAATATTGTTGAAAAGGTTTCTGATACTGTTGCATCCATTAGATATGACCTTGTTGCAGTTGTTAAGTGGCAGAACTCTTTACCATACCAGGTAGCAAGACCTTGTATGGAGGATGTTTTTTTTCTTGAAGAAGCTGTAGTGAGGTATAAAGGCTTCCTGCATTTGATCAAGAGAAACAAGCAAAAGTCTGTGCGGCGATTCTATGTGCCAACTTATGATATTGATTTGATATGGCACTCACACCATACTGCTTTGCACCCTACCCTTCATCACCATCACTATGTAGCATACTTGCTGCTAACATTTTCCCTACAACCTGCCATAATCATCTCTACTGCATTCTTCAGCCACTACTGGTTGCCTTCACCATATCATTATTCACCTTTTTATAGCACAACCCTCCCATGAGTAGCTGAAATGTTTTATGCAAATTAGTTGTAGCTTCAGCCATTTCTAGCACATACACTTACTACTTTTTAACATCAAGTAGCCATCTGTAAATAGCCCTATTACAAGCTCCAACCACCCCCCTACATTTTTCACTTATTTTTATGTATTTACTTCAGCATCCATATGCATTTGGCCCTTCCACTTCATAGCCATCATACAACATCCAGTCATTTTATCTTTTCCCTACACTTTCATCTCCTGTTATAGTTCCCAACCCCAGTTACCTGCACTATTCACTCCCACTGCATCTTTTTGCATCCCTCCATTGCTACCCCATCGCCACTCATTGGTGCATCATACAATACATTGCATGTTCTTAGTGGTATATGCATTTAGCTCCCCTATTACAATATCCATGATAATAAGGATGTCAATCTAGTTCATACAGTCTATATTCATATAGATCTCTATCTTACTGCATCTCCATCTTGTGTGCACGTTTTTTATAACATTAAAAGGCTATTTCATACATCATCTAGGCATGGTTAGGTGCATTCTTCATTTAGACTATAAATGGTTATTGCATCATCTGTATTCCAAGTCCACATTGATATCCCTTTCCATATGCATTTTTTATTTTATGCTAACTCTGTTCTTGCAGGAAGAGTGTCATCTTCCTTGACTTAGAAATTGTAATTTTAATTCTCAAATTATAATAGCTAGACATTAATGAGAATGTTTACTTTCCAGCATAGATTAGAAGGTATAAGCATGTATATATTCTAAAAATTGCTCGTTTCATGTCGTTTCTCTTTTACTTTAAAATTTCACGAATGGGAACACGAATGGCATGCGCATCATTCTAATAAAAGGTGATTAAATCCTAAGTTGATGATTTGCATCAATGGCCATAGTCAAGGTGTGAACAAAACTTAGGATTTTCATCTTTTATGGAATAACATTGGATCCACACTGGATCCCTTTTAAAAAATCATTATATTTTCAAATATTTTCTTCCTTTATCAGAGTTTAATTTAAAATTAACTCAAAATATATATCAAT
The DNA here is from genome assembly GCF_984573655.1 of Nuphar pumila. NCBI lineage: Eukaryota > Viridiplantae > Streptophyta > Magnoliopsida > Nymphaeales > Nymphaeaceae > Nuphar > Nuphar pumila. Next base: position 34,684,558 of record NC_143258.1, on the reverse strand, counting down.
GGCCATAGTGAGGATATATTGAGAGTTAATTTTATTTTAAACTCTATAAAGGCACCAAAAATGTATTTTATTCTTCACTTGAATTTAAATATGATTATTATATAATACATTTTATGACCATAGTCAGAGATGTATTATATTCTCAAATTTTATTTTAATTCACTTAAATAATGAAATATACTTTTCAAAATTTGATTTCAAATTCTTTTAAATTCATTTATCATTTAGGATAGATTTACATCATATTTTCAAACATCCTTTTCGAAATCCAAGTGATTTTGAGATATATTTTCAAATATATTCTTCATTTCTCAAACCAATCTTTATTTTTTATTCCAATTCATCTTTCTATCTCATTTCAAAAATTCAAAATCCGAATTCAAAGTCCAATTTGACTTTGAAATTCTCAATTCTCTTCTATATTCCACATTCAATTTTTAGTTGAAAATCCAATTTCAAAGTCCAAATTCAAACTTTAAAATTCCAAATTCATTTCCAGTATTCAATTTCAAATTCAATTTAGCATTTCAGATCAAATTTCAAAGTTCAATTTAACTTTGAAATTCCCAATTCAACATCTGATTTCAAAAATTTTAGTTTTAAAAATCAAGTTTTATTCTTTATTCTTCATTTCAGATTCTCAAATCTTCCAGATCCATCCTCAAAAATCCCATTTGGATTTTCAAAACCCAGTTCCATCCTGGATTCAGATTTCCAAATCCAAATTCCATCTAGGATTCCAGACTTCGGATCCAATTCCATTTAGGATTCCAGATTTCAGACTCAACTTCATCTTGGATTCCAGACTTCGGATCCAATTCCATTTAGGATTCTAGATTTCAGATTCAACTTGGTCTTGGATTCTAGACTTCGGATCCAATTCCATTTAGGATTTCAGATTTCGGATTCAACTCCGTCTTGGATTCCAAACTTCAGATCCAATTCCATTTAGGATTCCAGATCCTAGATTCAACTCCGTCTTGGATTCCAGACTTCAGATCCAATTCCATCTAAAATTTCAGATCAAAAATCCATTTAGGATTCCAGATCTCGGATTCAATTTTATCTTGGATTCCAAATTTTCAGATCCAACTCCATCTTGGATTCCAGACTTCGGATCCAATTCCACTTAGGATCTCATATTTCAGATTCAAATCCATCCTGAAATCCAGATTCTTAATCCAATTATATTTTCAAATTCCACCTAGATCCAAGATTCATTCTAATTCTGGACTTTAAAATCCAGAATTCAATTCCCTTTCAGGATTCTATCTCAAAATTGAATCCTAGATTCAAAATCAAAATTCAAAGTTCATTCTAAACTTTGAAAATTCATTTTCACTTCAAAAGGTTCTATCTCAGTTTCAAAATCTCCTTCTCTCATTTTTTTTCAAAACAAAGTCCATTTTTCAAGTTCTGGTTATTCCAAGACTTGGAATTTTAAGTCTCTTCTTCAAGATCTATTTCTAATTCTAAGTTAGATTCAAAATCTAACTTTTGCAAATCAATTTCAAACCTTTAAATCATTTCTTCACTCCATTATCAAATTTATTTCAGAATCACTTGGAAAATCCTAAATTTCTAAATTGTTTTCTCAAAAGCATACATTTCTGCATTTGCATTGCACAATCATGATTCTTTGTGCATTTTAGACTTAGAATAAAATATTAAATAATATTTAGGCAAAGCAAAAGGAATAAATTCGATCCTTGGTTCGATTACCCCTGGTTAAGGCGCTAGGAACGATCAAACCTCGTATTGACGAGCGAATCTTGTCTCTTCATTTTTCCCGTAAATTTTCAAAACGGAGGCGGGTAATTTTTCAAAACATTTCTTTGGTCAAATGAGACCTTGCAAAAGAGTTCCTCTCTCTTCTTTCTTTTCTTTTCTCTCTTCTTTTCTAAGGGAATAGAGGTTAGAAAGGCAAAGAGAAGGAAAAGGGGAACGAGAGGAAAATTTTTGCATGATCACACTCAGTAATTTCTCTTTTAGCATTGGTTTTGTGAGCTCTCATGTTACACTTTTTTGTTTGTTTTCCACAATGATAATCTCACAGTTTTTATTCTCATCTATGTGGATAATATTGTTATCACTTGTAGTTCTATATGTTTTGTTGTAAACATTATTGGCAAGTTGAGAAATGAATATGCTATTAATGATTTGGGAGACATACATTTTTTCTTGGGCATTGAAGCTTATGTTACCCCCTTCCGGTATTTACTTATCTCAATAGAAGTATGTTACAGTCCACACCATCATAATTGGAGCCAAACTTGTTATCACTCATTTGGCCACCTCAACCAAGTTATCCATTCATGAAGGTGACCCCTTACTTGATCCGACCCAATACCACCAAGTGTTTGGTGCCTTGTAGTACTTGACTTTGACCAGGCCAAATCTTGCTTTTGTAGTTACCATGGTATGTCAATATATGCATGATCCTACTACGATTCGTTGGAAAACAATCAAGTTGATCTTTCACTACGTTAAACATACTCTTAATGATGGCCTTTTTAATTCCTAAGTTCAACCACCTTCATATTTTTTGCATTTTCAGATGCAGACTAGGTTAGTAGTATTGATGTTAAAAAATCAACTGGTGGCTTTGCTGTCATTCTGGGATAATCTCTTATTTTGTGGTCTATTCACAAATAGTACATTGTGTCCCACTCTAGTATTGAAGTTGAATATCAGTCCTTGTCGAACACGGCTACTGAAGTTCTTTGGCTTACATATCTATTGAATGATCTTCATGTTTTAAGCAACTCTATCCCTACATTATGGTGTGACAATATTGGTGCATCCTATCTTGCTGTCAACCCTATGTTTTATAATCACACTAAGCAAATTGACATTGATGTACACTTTATTCAGGATCACGAGGGCTAATGACATCTTCACGTGAAGTATATCTCTTTTGTGAACCAACTTGTTGATGTCATGATAAAGCCCTTATCATTGTGCTAATTCAATCTTCTTCGGGCCAAGCTCAACACCCTTTCTAGGCTGTTGAGCTTGCGAGGAGCTATTAAGAAAGGATCAGATCTGGTTTAGATCCAATCAAATGCCCAATGTAGATCACATCCCAAATGAAGATAACTTTCCAAATGATGAAGATAAAGTTCCCAATAAAGATCCAAATGAAGGTGACATTCCAAATAAAGATCCAGATAAGATAATGCCCTAAGTATAGATAAGGCAACTGTCATGAGAACTCCTAGTACCCAATGCAAAGAAGGAGGAGAAGTCAACTTGAAGAGGACTCCTACGATTAGAAAAATCCTAACAAATATAAATCCAAGGAAGATGTTGGTTAAAGATAAAGTTGTATCATTTGTAGATTGTGATAAGAAATAAGAAAGCCAAAACGTGTAACCCAATCCTATTTAAAAGAAACCTCTCATCTTTGAAAAGTGTAGAGAGAGATAGAGAGAAAACAGTTAGCCGTAGACGTAGACGGTCATGTTATCATGTGTGTGACTTAGATAGCACCTCTAACATGATCACTTGATGCTTAGGAGAAAAAAAGACCAATCCAACCAAAACATATTTGGTGTGAAGCTGGAAATAAAGATACAACATTTACTTTTTTCTGAGGTTCTGCCGATAGAGTGGTCAAGTTTTGGGGATGAAACTTTTGAACTTATTGGATCAGCCGACGTCGTGGTACATAAGATATCATTTCTACAATTAGTCCATATATGCCCTTTTTTGTGGTTTTTTTTTAGTGTTATTGGCACTAGGTTTTTTCCTTATTACGTTGGTAGTATTATTAGCTGAAGCATATAATCTGAGATGTCTCTTTTGCAAGCATTATTGGGATCTGATCTGTTTGCAACCTTATCCACGATTATGTGATTGAATCCATGGAAGGTCATCTGCTCTTTCAAAACTTCCGAAGAAAGGATCTAAAGGTGAATGAAGTGAATGTGATCCTTCATTTGCTAAGGATGGAGGTTACAAAGTTATTCAATGGAATTAACTAAAGAAAAACAAAGAAAAAGAAGAAATCGGCATTTCTATAAAAACATCTCAATATGCTGTTGTATTACAATTGTTTTTCTATATTTCCCATATTTAGATATTTTGTACAGCTACAGTTACGTATCTGTTAAATAGTTTTTGTTGAGGAATCATCTGACGATGGTTGAACACTCCTAGGGGCTCGCATCGACCGCAATTAAAAATGGATCTCTTCTCGTGAGGTTGCTGGAGTATACAAATACAAGAATGCCACAATTGATGTCAAAGTTGACACATAATCCAATGTATGAATCTCGCTTGCTATTTTTTTATGTATCCTTGATTTTGGTTATTCATTAGTTTCATTAAAATTTTTTGTTTGCTAGATTTTTACAACAATCACCGTTTCAGAAATTCTGCCTTCGACAAAGACCATAGCTAGCATCAAGCTGCCTGATTACAATTCTGGCAAGGTGAACTTGATTCCGTTGTTGTTCTTTTTCTTCTTCTCTCTCTTTCTCTCAAATCTGTGATCGGATGGAAGAAGAAGATTATAAGCAGCCCAATTTTCATCTTAATTTTTTTGCTGTTTCAGATAGCTGGAAGTGCAGTACTTCCATGACCATGCGGCTTTGAGTACAACTGTTGGTTTGAACACGTCTCCTGCTATTGATCTTTCAGCAACAATTGGCACAAAAACATTTGCTTTTGGTGCTGAGTTGCTCTGAAATTTTTTGTGGGACCCATCTGATAAGTAAACTATCCAACTATATCATAGGCGCCTCTGACCTGCATCTGTCTCATTTCCTTGGATGCCATTCACCGTGGGAGGCATCTTGACAGTAAGCCATACACCACTGCAGCTGCAGTCGTAGCCACCATAATTCATAAGCGGTAGAGGATGTCTCACTGTGTGTTGACGCCAGTTTTAAAAGAAATAAAGGAAATATATTGATTGAAAAAATTAGCACAGCGCGTGACAAGAAGTTACCAAGCAAGAGAGAAAGAGGGGACAAGCAGAAAACAAAGAGCAAAAAAAAAAAAGAGTTACTCTGAAGAAACAGGAAAATATGACTCCAAAACACTTCTGGAGAGGATTCAGCGGCTCAAGTCCTGGACTCGTTTTGTAGATAATAAGGGAAATGAGATTATTAGCATCCAGATGAGAAAGAAAGCATTTTTTTTCTTTGTTTGAAAAAAAAATGGATAATAAACAAGAACTGGAGTGGCTTGAAGCTCAAAGGATCGTAATTATTCAAGATCTAGTTGCAGTTGCCAAACAACAATTGTTGTTCCTTGAGGCAGTTGATAAAAATCCATGTCTGTATGATGGTCCTGTTTTAAGACAGAGCTATCCACAGGTACAAGAATTACTGGCTTCCCTTGCTTGCTAAGCACCATGAGTCCAAGGTCACGAAAGGGCCATTGGTTGTGCCTCTTGATTGTGAATGGGTTTGGCATTGTCATAGGCTTAATCTGGTACAGTATAAATTGGACTGTGAAGAGTTCTATGGAAGGACCCTTGGCAATCATGATGTGCAGTCTACCGTGAAAGGGTCTTCCAAACAAGAAACTTCTAAACTTTGGGGTAGTTTATATTCAGAAGAACCGTATGAGCTTGATTTATGCTGCTATTCCCAAGAAAATATTGTTGAAAAGGTTTCTGATACTATTGCATCCATTAGATATGACCTTGTTGCAGTTGTTAAGTGGCAGAACTCTTTTCCATACCAGGTAGCTAGACCTTGTATGGAGGATGTTCTATTTCTTGAAGAAGCTGTAGTGAGGTATAAAGGCTTCCTGCATTTGATCAAGAGAAACAAGCAAAAGTCTGTGCAGCGATTCTATGTGCCAACTTATGATATTGATTTGATATGGCACTCACACCATACTGCTTTGCACCCTACCCTTCATCACCATCACTATGCAGCATACTTGCTGCTAACATTTTCCCTACAACCTGCCATAATCATCTCTACTGCATTCTTTAGCCACTACTGGTTGCCTTCACCATATCATTACTCACCTCTTTATAGCACAACCCTCCCATGAGTAGCTGAAATGTTTTATGCAAATTAGCTGTAGCTTCAGCCATTTCCAGCACATACACTTACTACTTTTTAACATCAAGTAGCCATCTGTAAATAGCCCTATTACAAGCTCCAACCCCCCCCCCCCCTACATTTTTCACTTATTTTTATGTATTTACTTCAGCATCCATATGCATTTGGCCCTTCCACTTCATAGCCATCATACAACATCCAGTCATTTTATCTTTTCCCTACACTTTCATCTCCTGCTATAGTTCCCAACCCCAGTTACTTGCACTATTCACTCCCACTGCATCTTTTTGCATCCCTCCATTGCTACCCCATCGCCACTCATTGGTGCATCATACAATACATTGCATGTTCTTAGTGGTATATGCATTTAGCTCCCCTATTACAATATCCATGATAATAAGGATGTCAATCTAGTTCATACAGTCTATATTCATATAGATCTCTATCTTACTGCATCTCCATCTTGTGTGCACGTTTTTTATAACATTAAAAGGCTATTTCATACATCATCTAGGCATGGTTAGGTGCATTCTTCATTTAGACTATAAATGGTTATTGCATCATCTGTATTCCAAGTCCACATTGATATCCCTTTCCATATGCATTTTTTATTTTATGCTAACTCTGTTCTTGCAGGAAGAGTGTCATCTTCCTTGACTTAGAAATTGTAATTTTAATTCTCAAATTATAATAGCTAGACATTAATGAGAATGTTTACTTTCCAGCATAGATTAGAAGGTATAAGCATGTATATATTCTAAAAATTGCTCGTTTCATGTCGTTTCTCTTTTACTTTAAAATTTCACGAATGGGAACACGAATGGCATGCGCATCATTCTAATAAAAGGTGATTAAATCCTAAGTTGATGATTTGCATCAATGGCCATAGTCAAGGTGTGAACAAAACTTAGGATTTTCATCTTTTATGGAATAACATTGGATCCACACTGGATCCCTTTTAAAAAATCATTATATTTTCAAATATTTTCTTCCTTTATCAGAGTTTAATTTAAAATTAACTCAAAATATATATCAATGGCCATAGTGAGGATATATTGAGAGTTAATTTTATTTTAAACTCTATAAAGGCACCAAAAATATATTTTATTATTTACTTGAATTTAAATATGATTATTATATAATACATTTTATGACCATAGTCAGAGATGTATTATATTCTCAAATTTTATTTTAATTCACTTAAATAATGAAATATACTTTTCAAAATTCGATTTCAAATTCTTTTAAATTCATTCATCATTTAGGATAGATTTACATCATATTTTCAAAATTCTTTCTCAAAATCCAAGTGATTTTGAGATATATTTTCAAATATCTTCTTCATTTCTCAAACCAATCTTTATTTTTTATTCCAATTCATCTTTCTATCTCATTTCAAAAATTTAAAATCCGAATTCAAAGTCCAATTTGACTTTGAAATTCCCAATTCCCTTCTATATTTCACATTCAATTTTTAGTTGAAAATCCAATTTCAAAGTCCAAATTCAAACTTTGAAATTCCAAATTCATTTCCAGTATTCAATTTCAAATTCAATTTAGCATTTCAGATCAAATTTCAAAGTTCAATTTAACTTTGAAATTCCCAATTCAACATCTGATTTCAAAAATTTTAGTTTTAAAAATCAAGTTTTATTCTTTATTCTTCATTTCAGATTCTCAAATCTTCCAGATCCATCCTCAAAAATCCCATTTGGATTTTCAAAACCCAGTTCCATCCTGGATTCAGATTTCCAAATCCAAATTCCATCTAGGATTCCAGACTTCGGATCCAATTCCATTTAGGATTCCAGATTTCAGACTCAACTTCATCTTGGATTCTAGACTTCGGATCCAATTCCATTTAGGATTCCAGATTTCAGATTCAACTCCGTCTTGGATTCCAGACTTCGGATCCAATTCCATTTAGGATTTCAGATTTCGGATTCAACTCCGTCTTGGATTCCAAACTTCAGATCCAATTCCATTTAGGATTCCAGATCCTAGATTCAACTTCGTCTTGGATTCCAGACTTCGGATCCAATTCCATCTAAAATTTCAGATCAAAAATCCATTTAGGATTCCAGATCTCGGATTCAATTTTATCTTGGATTCCAGATTTTCAGATCCAACTCCATCTTGGATTCCAGACTTCGGATCCAATTCCACTTAGGATCTCATATTTCAGATTCAAATCCATCCTGAAATCCAGATTCTTAATCCAATTCTATTTTCAAATTCCACCTAGATCCAAGATTCATTCTAATTCTGGACTTTAAAATCCAGAATTCAATTCCCTTTCAAGATTCTATCTCAAAATTGAATCCTAGATTCAAAATCAAAATTCAAAGTTCATTCTAAACTTTGAAAATTCATTTTCACTTCAAAAGGGTCTATCTCAGTTTCAAAATCTCCTTCTCTTTTTATTTTTTTTCAAATCAAAGTCCATTTTTCAAGTTCTGGTTATTCCAAGACTTGGAATTTCAAGTCTCTTCTTCGAGATCTATTTTCAATTCTAAGTTAGATTCAAAATCTAACTTTTGCAAATCAATTTCAAACCTTTGAATCATTTCTTCACTCCATTATCAAATTTATTTCAGAATCACTTGGAAAATCCTAAATTTCTACACTGTTTTCTCAAAAGCATATATTTCTGCATTTGCATTGCACAAGCATGATTTTTGTGCATTTTAGACTTAGAATAAATTCTTAAATAATATTTAGGCAAAGCAAAAGGCATAAATTCGATCCTTGGTTCGATTACCCCTGGTAAAGGCGTTAGGAATGGTCAAACCTCGTACTGACGAGCGAATCCTGTCTCTTAATTTTTCCTGCAAATTTTCAAAACGGAGGCGAGCGATTTTTCAAAACATTTCTTTGGTCAAATGAGACCTTGCAAAAGAGTTCCTCTCTCTTCTTTCTTTTCTTTTCTCTCTTCTTTTCTAAGGGAATAGAGGTTAGAAAGGCAAAGAGAAGGAAAAGGGGAACGAGAGGAAAATTTTTGCATGATCACACTCAGTAATTTCTCCTTTAGCATTGGTTTTGTGAGCACTCATGTTACACTTTTTTGTTTGTTTTCCACAATGATAATCTCACAGTTTTTATTCTCATCTATGTGGATAATATTGTTATCACTTGTAGTTCTATATGTTTTGCTGTAAACATTATTGCCAAGTTGAGAAATGAATATGCTATTAATGATTTGGGAGACATACATTTTTTCTTGGGCATTGAAGCTTATGTTACTCCCTTCCGGTATTTACTTATCTCAATAGAAGTATGTTACAGTCCACACCATCATAATTGGAGCCAAACTTGTTATCACTCATTTGGCCACCTCAACCAAGTTATCCATTCATGAAGGTGACCCCTTACTTGATCCGACCCAATACCACCAAGTGTTTGGTGCCTTGTAGTACTTGACTTTGACCAGGCCAAATCTTGCTTTTGTAGTTACCATGGTATGTCAATATATGCATGATCCTACTAAGATTCATTGGAAAACAATCAAGTTGATCTTTCACTACGTTAAACATACTCTTAATGATGGCCTTTTTAATTCCTAAGTTCAACCACCTACATATTTTTTGCATTTTCAGATGCAGACTAGGTTAGTAGTATTGATGATAAAAAATCAACTGGTGGCTTTGCTGTCATTCTGGGATAATCTCTTATTTTGTGGTCTATTCACAAATAGTACATTATGTCCCACTCTAGTATTGAAGTTGAATATCAGTCCTTGTCGAACACGGCTACTGAAGTTCTTTGGCTTACATATCTATTGAATGATCTTCATGTTTTAAGCAACTCTATCCCTACATTATGGTGTGACAATATTGGTGCATCCTATCTTGCTTTCAACCCTATGTTTTATAATCACACTAAGCAAATTGACATTGATGTACACTTTATTCAGGATCACGAGGGCTAATGACATCTTCACGTGAAGTATATCTCTTCTGTGAACCAACTTGTTGATGTCATGATAAAGCCCTTATCATTGTGCTAATTCAATCTTCTTCGGACCAAGCTCAACACCCTTTCTAGGTTGTTGAGCTTGCGAGGAGCTATTAAGAAAGGATCAGATCTGGTTTAGATCCAATCAAATGCCCCAATGTAGATCACATCCCAAATGAAGATAACTTTCCAAATGATGAAGATAAAGTTCCCAATAAAGATCCAAATGAAGGTGACATTCCAAATAAAGATCCAGATAAGATAATGCCCCAAGTATAGATAAGGCAGCTGTCATGAGAACTCCTAGTACCCAATACAAAGAAGGAAGAGAAGTCAACTTGAAGAGGACTCCTACGATTAGAAAAATCCTAACAAATATAAATCCAAGGAAGATGTTGGTTAAAGATAAAGTTGTATCATTTGTAGATTGTGATAAGAAATAAGAAAGCCAAAATGTGTAACCCAATCCTATTTAAAAGAAACCTCTCATCTTTGAAAAGTGTAGAGAGAGATAGAGAGAAAACAGTTAGCCGTAGACGTAGACGGTCATGTTATCATGTGTGTGACTTAGATAGCACCTCTAACATGATCACTTGATGCTTAGGAGAAAAAAAGACCAATCCAACCAAAACATATTTGGTGTGAAGCTGGAAATAAAGATACAACATTTACTTTTTTCTGAGGTTCTGCCGATAGAGTGGTCAAGTTTTGGGGATGAAACTTTTGAACTTATTGGATCAGCCGACGCCGTGGTACATAAGATATCATTTCTACAATTAGTCCATATATGCCCTTTTTTGTGGTTTTTTTTTAGTGTTATTGGCACTAGGTTTTTTCCTTATTACGTTGGTAGTATTATTAGCTGAAGCATATAATCTGAGATGTCTCTTTTGCAAGCATTATTGGGATCTGATCTGTTTGCAACCTTATCCACGATTATGTGATTGAATCCATGGAAGGTCATCTGCTCTTTCAAAACTTCCGAAGAAAGGATCTAAAGGTGAATGAAGTGAATGCGATCCTTCATTTGCTAAGGATGGAGGTTACAAAGTTATTCAATGGAATTAACTAAAGAAAAACAAAGAAAAAGAAGAAATCGGCATTTCTATAAAAACATCTCAATATGCTGTTGTATTACAATTGTTTTTCTATATTTCCCATATTTAGATATTTTGTACAGCTACAGTTACGTATCTGTTAAATAGTTTTTGTTGAGGAATCATCTGACGATGGTTGAACACTCCTAGGGGCTCGCATCGACCGCAATTAAAAATGGATCTCTTCTCGTGAGGTTGCTGGAGTATACAAATACAAGAATGCCACAATTGATGTCAAAGTTGACACATAATCCAATGTATGAATCTCGCTTGCTATTTTTTTATGTATCCTTGATTTTGGTTATTCATTAGTTTCATTAATTTTTTTTGTTTGCTAGATTTTTACAACAATCACCGTTTCAGAAATTCTGCCTTCGACAAAGACCATAGCTAGCATCAAGCTGCCTGATTACAATTCTGGCAAGGTGAACTTGATTCCGTTGTTGTTCTTTTTCTTCTTCTCTCTCTCTCTCAAATCTGTGATCGGATGGAAGAAGAAGATTATAAGCAGCCCAATTTTCATCTTAATTTTTTTGCTGTTTCAGATAGCTGGAAGTGCAGTACTTCCATGACCATGCGGCTTTGAGTACAACTGTTGGTTTGAACACGTCTCCTGCTATTGATCTTTCAGCAACAATTGGCACAAAAACTTTTGCTTTTGGTGCTGAGTTGCTCTGAAATTTTTTGTGGGACCCATCTGATAAGTAAACTATCCAACTATATCATAGGCGCCTCTGACCTGCATCTGTCTCATTTCCTTGGATGCCATTCACCGTGGGAGGCATCTTGACAGTAAGCCATACACCACTGCAGCTGCAGTCGTAGCCACCATAATTCATAAGCGGTAGAGGATGTCTCACTGTGTGCTGACGCCAGTTTTAAAAGAAATAAAGGAAATATATTGATTGAAAAAATTAGCACAGCGCGCGACAAGAAGTTACCAAGCAAGAGAGAAAGAGGGGACAAGCAGAAAACAAAGAGCAAAAAAAAAAAAGAGTTACTCTGAAGAAACAGGAAAATATGACCCCAAAACACCAACGTCGCGCTCCGCTTGTCTGGTAGGAGCAGTTAGTTTTTGTCACCTTGTGTTGGGAGGTTGCAAGTTCAAATCCCAATGGTATGGTTGTATGGCTGGTGGGTGTCTGCCTAATCCCAGCTTCCCTATAAAAAGAAGTATATGACCCCAAAACTGGGTCTTTGAATCTGTTGGCACTGTGATCTGTGTATATAAGTCTGAAGAATCCTAGCAGGAAGAAGCAGGATGAAGTTCATAGTAGGTACAGTAAAGAACCCCGAAATGAAAAGAGCCAAATATAGAACGAGCATTGTTAACAACATCACCACCATTGCACACTCCTATTGACTGCACTCCAACGGGAGGAATTGAGATCAGGTGTAATGTGATTAAACACTTTAATTAAGTGTGCTGTTGCACCTCATCACCCACCATCTGCTGTTGGGCATATGGTTGGGAAATGAGATGAACGAGCAGCTTGCCATTCGACTTGGCTCAGCTCGTGAGAAGCTCAGCTTGGCTTCCATATTCAGCTCGGCGAGGGCGAGCAACTAACCAGCTCATTTAGGTAAATGAGCTGAACACGAGCATGGCAAGTATATTTTATATATTATCAAGCTTAGCAATCATTTAAAAATAATTTTTTAAAGAAAAATGAGCAAGCTCAACTCGTAACGAGCTCGGGCTCGGCTTGTCTCGAGCTGGTGTGTAGCCCTAACGAGTCAAGCTCGAACAGCCAAAGCTCACTTCATTTGGATCATTTACCAGACTTAATTGGGCCCCACAGCTGACAGACTGTATCCCATAGATGGTGGGTGAACAGGTGCTGCAGCACACTGAAAGTATGCAATCACATTGCAACTGATCAGCCCTCAACACGAGGGGAGATCCAGTGATCAGTCATTGGGGCCCAGTAGCTTTGCAAGGTACCGGGCTAAGTACCGCATCTGCTCCGCCCCAACTCACACTACCACATTTGACTTGATCCAATACACAGACTGAATGCTTAGTAAAGTACTCGGCCCACAAGTGCAAATTTTTTTTTTAAAATAGGACATGTAGAGTTTTTTTTGTAATCAATCAAAGCTATTTTTGATATTTTAATATTAAAAAATGATCTTTAATCAGAATATTATTAAAAATAATAAAAAATTTCCCACACGAATGTGTGTCTCGGCTCGTGTCACCAGGGATGCGCAGCCAAAATGGCTTGATTCAAAATACCTCGTTTCCGGTACTTTAAACTGAAAACATATTCACACATTCCTAATTACAGGAAGAGTTTTGGTAATTGAATTTCACATTAAGCGAGCACCAGAATCTTATAATTATAATAGCTTTTATTACAATAATAAAGTACAACATTTCATGACAACACAGTACCGGGAGAAAGAAACTTTATTCCTAGCACAAGCTACATGCCACACTGCACTTGGTGCACACAGTTGAAGTACTTTTATTTAAGCATCTACTGCTTATTGATTCACAACATATATGGACTATGTGGAAGCAAAGGAGCTTCAGCCTCAGCGAACTCAGCAGCACGGAGGAGGATAATAAATTGGAGTGACCCCATAATATTCTGGAGGTGGAGAAGGTTCATAATCTTCAGAAAGTCCTCCATAAGAATGTTCTGAAGCAAAAATACACAAACGTTAGTAGGAAAATAACCAAACCACTAACATTGTTAACTTTATAAGGATGTGCATGGGGTGCTCAAGTTTTTTCCATCCAAATTGTAAACCAAGCAATCACTTCCACTCACTAATCTTGGAATGGTCCTTGTCCAGAGTACACCTGACCCTACTCTGTACTCTCTATTAGAAACTACACATTTTCATCATTTTAGTGTTTTTTTTTTTATGAATCATGCCTTATGGGAATGATGTACAAGGCTTTCATAGTCAAAAACAGGTTTTCGATCATCCAATCATTTTGCTTAATCTGGCCTGTCAAGATCTCAAAAAATCAACGGTTTACAAGGAAAAATTCTTTTACGATTAGAAAATTATGTATTCATGCAGAAACTAATAAATCCAGCGTGCAATTCTTGATAGATAAACAATGGAAAACACATCTGTGGGGTCAAATAATGCATGCACGCATGAGTTTCAGTGTGGAATATGGTGTAATCAATTGGAGGTATTGCAGCCCATAAAGAAGGTGGTAGCTGCTAACCACTTTTCTGGCAAACCCCCCAGCTAACCGGGCTTTTGACCGGGTTTTATCATGTTTTACCTAAATCTGACCTTACAGATGTGTTCAGCATGATCAACTAAAACGAAAATGTCACTTGGATCATGTTTTCTCAATAAAAATATGATATTTTAAGCATTGAATATTCATGAAAATCTTAAGACTGTCGATTTTTTAAACCTTGTAAATGCCTACCGACATATTGGAATCGAATGATCCAAGAGCCGATTGCTATAAAATCAAGCATGCACAACATATCTGTAGGGTAAGATTTAAAGAAAACATGAAATAACCCTTTGAAAGCTTGTTTTCTATCATGCTTGAGCATCAATGATCAGACCTCATATATTTGTTCTTTATAATTGACTTAGAAAATAGTGCTTTTTTTTATTTTTTTATTTTTTTCTCACATGTAACACCATAGATGTGATTTACATAGGAATATGCTTTTCTATCACCAAAATCTGACTTGTATGCTGGTTCTTCCAGCAATCTAAAAATCAACGGCTAATCAAACAATGTTTTCCTTACTCATAAAAACATATTTTTCCATTGAAAAGACATGATCCAAGGGTTGATTCCTGTTAAATCGAGCTTGCTAAATACATCTATGAGATTAGATTAACTCAAAAAACTTGCATCATGAGATTCTAACTTAATTATAGGCAGAATCAAACAATTATAGCAACTATATATATATATATATATATATATATATATATATATATATATATATATATATATATATATATATATATATATATATATATATATATATATATATATAACAAAGACCATATAGCCGGAGGGATAAAAATTAAGTAACCAAGTAGGATTGAAAAGGACTAGAGGATAGAACCTACTTTGCTTTTCATCCAATTCACGTGCGAAGGCATGAGAAAATACTAAGAGCAGAGCAAGAAAGAGGATGGCTATAGAAGCTCTCTTCATTGCCATATCAAATGGTAGAAGAAACGTGGATGAGTGCAGAATGGAAGCCCCATACTGATCTATTTATAATGGTGGTTAGGATGAGAGAGAGAGAGAGAGCTGCATTATCACGGTGGGTGAAAAGATGCTTTGCATTCAATCTTATCACATTTATCGGCAGGTTAATTAACCAGCTGGTGGCTCAGCTCGGTTCAGCTTGTTATGAACTCTTTTGTACTCAGTTCATGCGGCTGGCAAGGGAAGCCGCAGGCAGCTCATTCACCTAAAATGACTCATGCGTGAATAGATAGTGTGCACCTCGGCTCGGCTAGAGTGAGCTTGTGTAGATAAAATATATAGGTTTTAAGTGTAATGTGTGTTATAGCTGGTTAGAGTAGTTGACTCTCAGCCTTACCTTCGACCTAAATGTTTAAAGTTTAAATCTCATTAGTTTCACTCTTTAAAATACATATTGTCTTTTTGCACGAGCCAGCTCATGGTATAGGCTCACCGGGCTCAGGACAGCCCAGCTCACCCAGACACAAGCCCGAACTTAAATACCTTCCACTGGTAAACAAGCTGAACCCAAACACCTAGTGTTCAGTTCATTCGGCTCTTTTACCAGTTTTACTATCAAACATTATGTTATGTTAAGGGATTGTTTGATAAAGCGTTCCGCGTCCCCCCTGTTACCCTGAGAACAGGGACGGGGCTACACTAATATATATATATATATATATATATATATATATATATATATATATATATATATATATATATATATATATATATATATATATATATGGCAGGGGTAATACCACCCTATCGACACTCTTCATTTTGTCTCCCTCTCCACTCTCTGTAAACCTCCCCTCGACGCCAACTGCCCCTCTCCTCTACAAGCCTCCCCCTATGACGCAGACCTTTCGGTCCTTCCGGCAAGAATCTAAGCTTGAAATATGCTTATCTTTTGAATTAATTATGATATTGAATTATTGTAAAGCAAGGGGTATTTTAAGTTTTAACTCTCAGAATTTGACCTCAACTATAACTAAATCAAGTCAAATCTTTGTCAAAAACTTTGTTTAGCTAATTCAGAGCCTGGTTAAACCCTAACTTAGTTTCATTAGAACCACCTCTATGACACCGTGACCGACTTTAGTCCATGAACTGGTATAACAAAACTGAAGAAAATTTGCAAATTTCTTTTTTCAATGGAGTTTTGTGGTATGGACCTTAGTTTCAAAAAACCCAGTCAAACCTAGCACAAACTAGGTCCAACCAAACCAAATTAGATCCAATTAGGTTTAAACGAGTCAAATTGGGTCGAATCAGCCAAAAGCAGTAAAAAACCAAACTGCTTGACCTTCAGTCATTGGTAAAATTGCCAGAAAAGAGCTCCATCAACACCAAGGGAATGGTCGAGGGTCAATTTTTACCCTAGATTAGCTGTGCCAACTGAGCTGGTGCAGTTAAGCTAACCACACCAGCTTAGTGCCAGCCAAGGTAGCGCATTGGCTTGGCCTAGTCTATTTAATTGCACCAGCTAAGTTGTTGCATCTACTACTGCTGCACCAGCTTATCTGATACGGCCAGCCCTCCAACACTAGCTAAACTGGCATGGCTAGACTTGTTGCACCGGCAGGGCTAGCGTGGCAAACATGCTACAGAACAGCACAGCTACAGCCTACATATGAACTGACCCCTCTCGTTTTGAGGGATCCATTTTGGTGATTTCGGACCCATTTTGAATCATATTGGACCCAAATTCCTTGTCCAAGAGAAACAAACTGACTAGGAACCCTACAACTAGCGGTGTCAACGGGCCTGGTTTACCCGGACCTGACCCTATAGGGTCCAGGTATGGTGACAAATAAGAAAACCCGATTAAGACCTGGG
Organism: Nuphar pumila; assembly: GCF_984573655.1. Classification (NCBI taxonomy): domain Eukaryota; kingdom Viridiplantae; phylum Streptophyta; class Magnoliopsida; order Nymphaeales; family Nymphaeaceae; genus Nuphar; species Nuphar pumila. The sequence goes on along the minus strand of NC_143258.1, from coordinate 34,667,441 downwards.
TTCGGACCTGAAGGTTCGATTAATACATAGACCCGAGTATAGTTCGTGAAATTTTATAGCAGACTCGGGCCCAACCTGAGATCCGATTAAGACCCGCAATTTTTCAATGTAAAAATGATAAAAACTACTGTCTTACCGGGAATGATCCAGGTCTGGTTCATGTAGTTTTTATTGGGTCTGGGTATGGTTTTTCTCATAGTAGACCCAATTAGACCCGGAAGTGTCCGGACCCGATATCATACCAGAAAATCTGGTACGAGTGTGGTTCCACCTGGGTCCAAACCAAACCCGACCCGTTGACACCCCTACCGGCAACCGTTGCCCCTCTTGCAGCCGAGGGACAGGAGTTCAAGAGTCGAGGACTACTTGTTCATGTGAAAATCAAAAGATTATTGCACTTGAACTGAGTCAATGAAACGCATAATTATTGCACTTGGACTGAGTCAATGAAAATAAAAAAATTATTGCACTTGGACTGAGTCAATGACACCTAAATGCATAATTATTGCACTTGGACTGAGTCGCATACTATCTTCATTGTGACGTGTACTTATCTTTTGAATTAAATATGATATTGATTTATTGTAAAGCAAGCATTAGTGCAGGACTCTAACCAATGCACAAGCAGGGCTGTCAACGGGTCAGGGTTGACCCAGACCCACTTGGGTTTGGATTCAGATTTTTTTTTGGGTCACTAAAATAGAATCCCAAACCCAAACCTACATAATTATATATATTATAGAAAATATCAAAAACAGGTAGGATACATGCCCAATGGACCAGTACTCATCCCATTGCCCAGTTTTCCCTCCTGGATTTTGTGAGCCTCTTTTAGAGCACTCAACTCAAGCACGTGGTTAAAGTTCATGACAGAGATGCTACCTGTAATCTCACTTCACGACTAACAAGAGTTGCTTTCCGTTCTTCATTTAGAAAAAAACGAAAAAGAAAAAACACTAACCCATCAGCCAAGATGGGCAAATTTCACTTGTTTCTATACTCTAGTAGTGACATCATATTATCTCTCCATCCTCAACAAAGAAACTCCCTGAATTACTTCCTCAATCACTTCTCCGTTTATGAAAAAGCCATTCAAAAAAATAGATAAAATAATTACAAATGGCAAGGAGCAATTTATAAAGTGATCCAATTTAGCTCATCCCAACTACTTGTGAAATTTTGTTGCTCCTCTAAAAGAAACTAATTTTTGTTACATTGTGAAAGAGTATCCAACTCATTTTTGTTACTTTAAGGACTATTGTTATTAAGGCTTTCAAAAATTAATTAGATGGAACTTGTAACAAATTAATAATAGTTAATTAAACATTTTTCTTATCGCTTTTATTTTATTTTAGATTGGCAAGATGGGGTTAGGCTGACCCCGACCAGTACGTACAACCATGAATCAAAAGGAAACCAATCTGGAGGCTTGTCCTTCCAGATTGTCCCTTCCGCAAAACTCAATTCTAGCCAAAGATTGAGGTATTTAGTTTCGTTCTTTAGTTACTACGTTGCACTTGAAACACTTGATCTGCCAAATAATTTCACTGCAGGCCCAAAATCGCCCAAGTCCTCTAATATTCTCTACCATACTCACACTCAGCATGCTCTAGGAAGAATTTACACGAGATAAGTGACCGTAATGAATGGGGGTGATGAGAAATCACTCCACAAGCCCATATTAAATTTATCGAGAATGCACTAATGAATTTTAAGTGCAAAAATATACCAGAAAAATTTTCAGCCTCACATACCAAAACCATTATTTGCTCCAAGTGTTCACAGCAATTGGATGAAAGCTCCACTTGTGGATAAGTGTGACAAAATTGCATTGACTCCATCTTCTCAACTACCATAATAATGCATCTCTCTCTCTCTCTCTCTCTCTCTCTCTCTCTCTCTATATATATATATATATATATATATATATATATATATATATATATATATATATATATATATATATATATCTATATATATATATATATGTATATATATATATATATATGTGGAATTCTTTTAAGGTAACTTTTTTTTCCAGAACTGAGTAAAGAAATATTACTTGTGTGGGATATTGGAAGATTAGATCCATTACTCACCATACCATAATTGACTCTGAACCCTAAAAGTTAGCTAATGATCTAGCAAGTAGATCAGTGTTGTCAAAGACGAAAGGTCAATTAAAACTAAAAGTCTGAAAATGCATTCTCCTTCTTACCAATCTGCCTCGTAAATAGCCAAAGAAAAGTTAGTATTTTTTGTTTGTCTCATCACTCATAACTCGGGCAAAACCAAAACACAATCATACCTGCACACAAAGAACAACATGTTCACAAAAATACACTTAGGGGAGAGGCAGATAAAAACAGTCTAACCTTTGGCCTTTTGCACAAGTAAACTCATTTTCTCCACTGACAGCCCAAAAACCTTACAACTGTTGGTTTGGAGACTCACATCAAAGGTAAGATGAAATGTTTATTCTGAGAGTGTAACGGAAATGTTGCTAGAAGCTGCAATTTATAGTAAAATGAAATGTCGATTCCCATGGATTCCTACTCAATCGACCGAAACATATTTATGAGGTTATATTGAGTAAAAAAAACTTTTTGTTTTCCATGTGGAGTCTAAACAACTTGCATTGTGAGATTCCAACTAGATTGTAGGTACGATCAATTGCAGCAAATATAAATCTCATATGGAAAGATAAAAAACCGTCATCACATCCATTAAACATATCATAAACAAAACATAAATGAACAAAAAGCACATAATACCAAGATTAACACTCAAATTAGCCAAACATATGAGTTTAATCAAGCTTAGTGCATACCACTTAATGATCCACCCAAAGATGAAATGCTGCATGATGGGCAACTTCTCCAGAACCTCCGCCTTACATCTTGAGAATCCCACTCTTCACCTTGCTCCATGTCGGCACTTCGCTGATGTCGTCCAACATCGGCCCCTTCTTCTCCTTTCTCACGAACGCCATGCACGAGAGGTACATGGACTCGTTGAAAAAGTTATCCAGGATATCCTGATTGTGGATGATTTCGGCTTCATGTACTTGTGATCGATCAACTACGCCGAGCCAAAGGCGAAGGGGACGGAATGATAGTTGTCGATCCCCCACACCCCGTGCGAGCTCGCAGGCTCCAGGCAGTAAACCGTCTGCAGCTTCCTCATCAATTGTGCCTTGGATGCCGTTCATTCGTGAAGTTGTTTTTTCGTTTGTTTTTCAGCCGTTCAGTTTTTGTGTTTTAGATGGCATTCATCTACAAAGATAAATAACTCAGAAAATTTTTGTGGGACCCATCTGAAAAGTAAACCATCCAACCATGGTGTTTGGGTACCGTCATGAGCGCCTCTGACATGATCATGCCTATTTCCCTTGGATGCCATTCACCGTGAGATGGATAGCATTAAAGGCATCTTGACAGTAAGCCATACGTCAGTACAGACATAATTCATAAGTGGTAGAGGATGTCTCATTGTATGCTGACACCCGTTTTAAAAGAAATACAGGAAATATATTGATTGAAAGAATTATCACAGTACGTAAGCAGGTGACGATAAGTTACCAAGCAAAGCAAGAGAAAGGGGTACAGAAAAGCAGAAAACAAAGAGACAAAAAAGTTACAATGAAGAAACAGAAAATATATGACCCCAAAACACCAAGAGGGGGGGCTCCCCTTGTCTGGTAAGAGCAGTTAGTGCATGTCATTGGGACGTTGCAAGTTCAAATCCTAATGGTATGGTTATATAACTCCAGCTTGCCTATAAAAAAAACAAGTATATGACCCCAAAACTGGGTTTCTGAGTCTTTTCGCACTATGATCTATTTGTTTTGTGTATATAAGTGTGAAGAATTCCAATAGGTATTACCATGCATGTAGGCACAGACTCAGCAGAACCACGCTGTCTCCTTCCTTCTTGAGTTTAGTGTTTTTTTAACTAGATCTAATTCAACGTCAGATCTGATTTGTTTTCATGGTACCCGAGCTATGATCTACTAGTCGTATAGAGAGTCGTCCAACCCAGTCGTGTTTTGATTCAACGTGAAGAATCACTGGGTGCATTAATCAGGAACCGTGGGGTAAGCTTCGTTGTTGATCTTCCTACATGTTTTGTTCATATTTTATGCATACAAGTTTAGTAATTGGGGCCTTAAAATCAGTTTGGTCCCTGATTCAACATCTGCATCAAAGTGGTGTTGGTGCATGCATTTGCTTGCTGTGAAGTAGGGGTCACTTAAGTGTTTTTCGATCCTTCTTGTGCTCACTTTAATGCTGGTGTGTGATCAGTCATAATGAGTTCATCATCTGCATCTCTAGTTCCTAATGCAGCGATCCAATGGAACACCTTCTTGAGTTTGGTCTCAATAAAACTTGATTGTAACAATTACTTATTATGGTGATAAAAAAATCCAATCAGTTATGTTCAACCCGGATTTAATTAAGTTTGCTGATGGCACATGTCCAGCTCCCAATCAATGTTTAAGTGTGACTAAGGAAGGTGAAACTTGTTCTATAAACCTTGAATATCATGTATAAAAAAAGATCTGACCAATTGAGCCAAGTTGAGGTAAGACTACAATGATTGAGGTTGGAATCAGTCAAATCTCTAGGATCCTCATTGCTAGGGAAGCATGAATTGCTCATGAGAAAGCATATGCCTCTCAATCAAGCCTTAGAATCATGCAAATGAAGAAAAATCTTCGAGATGTTAGCAAATGAGACATAATCATGACAAAATATTTGAATCATATTAAATATCTTGTTGATTCTCTAAGTATTGTTAATGAAGAAGTTTTTGATCTTGATTTAGTGCATTATACGTTGAATGGTCTCACCCATGAATATAAAAGTTTTGCTGCCACTGTGACTACTCTTGAGAAGATCCATTCATTTTATAGGTTGTATGATATGCTTCTAAATAAAAAAATAATGTAGTTGTTAAATTTGTGATCCTCTCAAGGTACCTCTATTGTTGCTTTCTTTGCTCAGCAAGAAAGTGGCCATGATCAAAGGTTCGCAGGGAAATTCAGATGATGGAGAAGTGGTGGTCTTCAAAAATTTTTGTGGTTGTGATCGTGGATTTCCTGCAAGAAATAACAAAGGTAGAGGCAGTGGTGGACAGGATAAAGGAAACCCCAGTCAACACGGGGTCCTTTGTGAGTTTTGTGATTGGAGGAACCATATTGCTAGGGAATGCTACGATATTTCCAAGGCTTTTGTTGTTGTCATAAATATGTAATCAATAGGAAATTCCAACTAGTTCCTAGATACAAAAGCAATCCATCATATGATAGCAGAAAAAGACATGACAAAAAAGGCAGAATATCAAGGTCCAAAAATAGATCATGCCCAATGCATTTATGTGGTTGGAACTGCGAAAAAAACAGCAGAAGAACAGTAAAACCCATCAAGCATGTATCACAAGCATCTAATGTTCAAATACCTACGCTCTACTATATATATATATAATGCTACAGTGCTACGGGAGTACCTATGAATCATGTTTTTTGATATTAAAATATGATTTTTTAAGTCATGATTTTTTTGTACATTATGAGTCCTTGATTTTTGAGGATCATAAAAAACCTGCAAGTATATCATCACCAAATGATGCAAAACCTATTTTCCACTAAATAATAATTGTAGATCATATCTGCAGGGTTTAATCAACAAAAAATACTCAAAATTGTTGTAAATTTCTATTTCTTATAAACCAAACATGTTGATCACAACTGTATGGTTAAATTCAAGAGAAAAGAATAAAAAACCTATGAAAGTCGCAGCTCACATGGTAGTTCTTATATATATAGATAGATAGAGTGAGAGAGAGAGAGATTGCTAAATGAGTTTCTCTACTAAACTTGCTAAATCAACCATAGCCATTGGTTGAACCCTTTAAGCCCTTTTTTCCCCGCGTTGCTGCCCTAAACTGATCCCCCCTGTCGAGCCCCCTCTCTCTCGCTTGACCCCTCGATGATCTCCCTAGTGCTTGCTGAAACCTTTGGTGCTTGCCATCGTTGGATCTTGCAGTGCTCGCAGATCACCGTGTGAAGCAGCGAGGGAAGAGGGAGAGAGGAAGCAGAGAAGAGGGGAGGTTGGGTACGACATGTCTCTAGAAGGGAAAAATGGGATGCGTCACTCGAGGCCCAGTTTGTCGTCGTCAGAGGTTTGGGTGGCTATCATCAGAGAGGGAGAGAGTAGAAAGGGGAGGTATCTGACTAGGGATGGCAGTGGATCGGGGCAAAATAGGTCCCTGCCTCACCCCGTTTAGACAAGGAATGGAGGACATAAAATAGAAAATGGATCAGGGACGGAGGACATGAAACATAGAATGGATCAGGGATAGAGGTTAAAATCAAAACCCGTGCGGGGATGGACTTACTTTTGCCTTTACCCTGTCTCACCTCACCCCACCCTGTCCCTGATCCCCATTAAGAAAATTACTATTATATCTTTATACATATTATAAAATCCTATATATATATATTCCTAACCCTAACATAAAACCCTTTCTCAAATCTCTTATCTCCCTTTCCTTTAATGAGCCGCACAAACTTCCATTTCTCTCCTCCTCTTCCTCTAACGATGAAAGATGGCAGTGGCAGATGGATCGGGAAAACAGGACCTTGCCCTACCTCACTCTGTTTGGACCTAGGATGGAGACATAAAACTGAGGATGGATCAAAGATGAAGGTCAAAATCAAAACCCATGCAGGGATGGAGGGCAAAATTTTAAGACAGAGCGAGGGTGGAGATCTTGCCCTTCGCCCTCGCCTTAATTGACTGCCATCCCCATATCGGACTAGGGGAAGGCGGCAATGTGAGGGAGAGAAAAGAGGGAGAAAGGGGTGTGGGAGGGGGAGAGGGTTTATAGTCATTTAGCAGGTTTCAATCTCTCTCTCTCCCTATATATATATATATATATATATATATATATATATATATATATATATATATATATATATATATATATATATATTTATATATATTTGAGAATGAACATATTCGGCCCTCTTTTCTTGTTTTGCCCCATTAGGCCCCATAGTTTGAATTATTTTTATGATATATTTGAACCGTTAGATATTTTTAACATGCTCAATTTAGTGGGAGTCAGACTATTGGATCATGTTATTTTGATGAAAAAAATGTATTTTTATGAGCCGAAAAAAAATGATGCCTTCATAGACATTGATTTTGGATCACCGAAAAAAACTGTATATAGGCCAGATTTTGGTGATCCAAAAGTCTGTTCTCACTAAGAAAAACCTATAGATCTCATATATGGTGTTAGATGTGAGAAAAAATACAAAAAACTATTATTTTTAAGGGGTCTAATGGGGCAAAACTAGAAAATAAGGCAGAATGAGCGCATTATTCTCTCTCTCTCTCTATATATATATATATATATCAACCTGCTTTGTTTTTCTTCTAATTCACGTGCAAGCTTGGGAAATTACTAATAGAACGAAAAAAAGTAGAGGAATGAAACCAGGATTGAAAAAAACTAGAGAGGTAGAACCTACTGGTTCCTAAAATTCATGTGCAAAAGCTTCAAAAAATATTAAGAGTATAGCAACAAAGAAGATGGCTATGGAAACTCCCTTCATTGCCATATCAAATGGTAGAGGAAGGATGGACCAATGTAGAATAGAACCCAATGTTTATCTATTTATAAGAGTGGTTAGGATACGAGTGAGAGCTAGTTGCATTATTGATAGTAGTTAAGAAGGGAAGCAGATCAGGTCATGCTGAACATGAGCATTTTTGCTCATGCCAACATCGTGGTCGTCCGATTTGTATTTTGAAAAGCTAAAAAGTCAACAAACTATGTGGCATTCATCCAAAATTCAAATAGACGACCACAATGTTAGCATGAGCAAAAACACTCATGTTCAACATGACCTAATCTGCTTCCGTTAAGAAGATGTTTGTTGAAGTTAATAAGATGTTGGGTGTTAGCCCCAAGGGGTTTGGTGTAGTGGGAGGGGCCTTGGATGCTTGACGGGTGGTCAGGGTTCTATTTCTATGGGTGCTAGCCCCTTGTATATAAGAAAGTGCAAGGGCATTAAGACTTTTGCTCTTGCTGAAACAATGTGCCTCTTTGGGGGCAAGGGGTGGGACACAAGTTTACACCATTGGGAAAATGACCATAAGTACAACAGACGTAACCAGCATGACTATGTCTCTTTTCCTTAGGGATTGCTTCCTCGTTCCTCATGGAAAAGAAAAGAAAATGTTGGGCATTCAATCTTATCACATTTTAGACCAGTACTTAGCAACCATTAAGAGCCTGAGGTAAGTCTTATGTGGTTGGCCCTTTGGATGTTGCTAAAATTTCTTACTTGTTTTTTCTTATGCTTCACATATTTATCAAACATTGACTTGATGTTTCATATTTTTACACATCACTTTCTGATACCCACTTCACTTCTCGTGTCTTGGTTTTTTTTTCTTGGATAATCCAAGGGAAAATCCCTATCACTGACAGAACATTGGCTGGCCTCCGGTTGGCTGTTGGTAAAACCCTTGAGGTCCCCCTACCTACTGGGGAATACACCAGCTTCGACCCTGCGACAAGGGACGCCACCCATGGGTTTCAAACTTGTGACATCCCACCAACTTGGTGATGTTCACAAGTCACCCTTACCCTATGAGCGGAGCCCTCGCAGGCTTCTCATGTCTTGGTTCTTATATGGTTCTCACAACCACTTCTAAATCTCGTAACTATTGTGCAGCAAGACAATGGAAAGAAAACAAATTAAACAAAGTGGGGGATCATGCAAGTCCTCTTGAATGAGCTCATGATCTATCGAGAGAAAGAGTTTTTGAATCAAATGTCATCAAGCCTGTGGACTTGCACATGATAGAGACTAGTGATCCAATTGTCGATCGACGTCAAAGGGTTGCTTGTCATGCGAAGTTGAATCAAAGCAAGAGGAAGACAAAGGAATAATTAATGAGAGATTGAATGTACTGTTGTGCATTGACCTAGATGCATGGAGTCATACTTACTTTATCATAATTCAATACCATAATTAATTCAAAAGATAAGCATATTTGATATGAATACGAAAAATAATGTAGTCAACTACTATAATAATCACAATTAGTTTATTCAGATCTGTTGTGTTTAAATAAAGCACCATGAACCACTTGAAAGTGTTCGTTGTGTTCTTTTTGTTCTCTTGGTTCTGTTGCCTTATTAAGATCCAACCATATTTGTTACCAGATTTTGACCCAGATCCCGAGCCCAGCCATATTTGTGGTTAAACATGGATTCAGATACATGGTATCTGGATCTAATGATATGGACCAGATCTGGTTAAGCCTACGCCAGACTCCTATACACACTTGGCATCCCTGATTCCCAAATGCAAACCTGAACATGTTTGATATCAATTCAAGTTTGGCTATAATTTTAGACATCATGACATGAAAAAATTGTCTATAAACCTTAATCCATTTAATCTGATGATCTGATATATGATATTTTAAATCAAAATCATATCATATTGGAGACATAATCAATTGATACTGGTCAAAGTAGAGTCTAGTTTTTAGGCTTGATGTTAGATCCAGGTCTGATGAGACCCTACTGAACCTAACCAAGTTAACTTTGATGGCAGATCAGGTGCAATCACGCACACGTTAGTGTGCCACTAAAGTTGATATGCCCTTCATCTTCTGCTGTCCCCACAGCTGTACCACAGAGATTGAGGGCAGTCAGCCTGTGTCAAAGATGGGCCATGGTAAAAATGTTTAATAGAAAAATGGTGGTGGCAGAAAAAGAAAGGAAGATAGTGATTAATAGAAGATCACGATAGAGGATAGGAAAATGAAATAAACATGAAATGCGGTAGAAAAACAATAGGCGATGGTGGCAGCAGTAGCAAAAAGAAGTAATGGTGGTTACAAGCAGTAATGAAAGTATAGGAGTAAATAGCGGTAATAATTGGAACGAAGGGAAATGAGAGAGAGAGAGATTATTTTCTTGGTTTTTCTGTTTCAAGGGTAAAATTATCAACATCACATAAATTTGATAGTTAGTCGAACGGTTTTAGGGGTGGGCATTGGGCCGGGCCGGCCATTTTACTAACGGGTTGGGTTTTGACCCAGTTCTTAACGGTCTTAGGTTTGAAGAGAAGCGCATGGCCCGGCCCATTGGCCCACTAGCCAATGTGAAGCGGGCTGGGTCCGGCTTGGCCTATCCCAAACCTAAAATGCATAAATGTTTGTCTGAGATTATGGGTTAATGAGAGAATAACAAGTTTCCATGCAACTAATTCTTAATTAGTGCAACTAATTAGGTAAATAATAATAATTAACAAATATCATGTTCTCGTGTAACATATTTGGTAAATAATAATAGTTATTCAAGTTACTATGTAATAGTTAAATTTTAAAATTTTATATTATTAAAAAATTAATAAATAACTTAGGCCCATCGGACTGCAGGCTGGCCCATGTATATAAGAGACTAGATTTTCCCCCGGTACCTAATGGGCCCAGGCCTAAAATCATGGCCAAAACCCTACACAAAGAGGGCTGGGTCGGCTTGGCCCATCGTGCCACCAGGCCGACTCCCTGTTAGATCTAGGATTGGGGTGTGCACAGGGAAGGCTAGGGAAGAAGAGAAGAATGGTTGATATTAATGAATATCGAGTTCTCTGTCTATTCTGCAGAGGTAGGGGCTGTGATATTTAACTTTCCTTGGGTAGCTGTTATCCAGCTCTAATTGACTCAGTGGATTCCCAAACATGATAGGAATCCAATGTTTAAGGGTTCCACCAGTATTCTAGTGGTGCATATATCAATGACCCACTACTCAAGTGGGTCATTGGATTTCATGTGAGACCCATTTGGCCATACTGGATCAGTACCAGGATCCAACATCTCCCACTTGGGCATATAGGGCGAACATCCACATTTTATGATAATCAGTGCATTATGTATTGCACTCACGACATTATAAGGTTTTACATACTGTAATTGGATTTCTCCTTCGTGATATATCCCTATCATGAGGTTATTAACAATTTAGGTTATTTTTCTGTCATGTCATAGATTTCAAGTATTCACCATTCACTGCATACTAAGTCATGTAGTCCATGAATAGATCGTAATGTGGGTCTTACATAGTCATGGGGTTCTTATGGCTCCTCCATGACCATACCACGGGCATGCACACTAGTGGAGTATTATGAAATTTATTAATTCATAAATCCATGATTTGCCAACATAGCAAATACTCTTACTTTTCAAAATTTCTTCAGAGTTTATACTCTCACTTTCCATGTGCATTATTATATGTTAATCACCACCTAATCATTTCATATCAGTATATCTAGATCCAATAGTCATAAATGTGTCTGGCTAACACCATTTAGCATTTTAAATGAAAGTTGCAACTGCAGTCATTTGCATTTTGGGGAAATGTGAGGAGAGTGGGTGGGTAGAAGTTTTCACTGATTGTAGGGGTAACTTTGTCCTTTTCCTTTCACTAACCCAGTTTGAACCAGAGTTAACCTCACAGTGGTAATGTGGAGCGATTGTTTGTGAATTACTAGAAACATTGAGCATGTTAAATGTAATTTCTAAAACATCAGGTATTAGTTTATAAATACATCAGAAGTTAGGTACCTTTGTGTAAATTGTTCTTTATTGTAACATGGGGTAAACAGTCCTGGGCTGGGCGTCAATTTATCATGGTTATCAAATGCCTTACTTAAAGAAAAACCGCATTTTGGTCGAGACGAATATTTAAAGAGAAACCATTTATTTGAAAGTAAAAGTTGACAATCTTTGCTTGAAAGGCAAGCTAGGGTTAGGCAGACCACTACTAGTTATACAACTATACCATTGGGTTTTAAACCTGCAACGTCCCAACACAAGGTGACGTGCACTAACTGTACCTACCACACAACACCCCCATACATGCATATATGGGCTATGAGGAAGCAAAGAAGCTTCAGTTCTGAGATCGGTTTTGCTTTCAATACTTGGATAGTGACTATACACTTGTTTTCATTGTTTGTTTTTTATGACAAGGAACCTTCGCTGAAGCGAGAAAAGCCCCGGATAGGACCCCATGACCACTCTGCCTTATGTGGCCCACCTCAAAAAGCTATGAACACACCCGTGTACCAACAAAGTTTGATATGGTGACTTCATCTCAGCACCCTCGTAACCACCCTACTAGCCAAGTGGGCACCCTTGTTTTCATTGTAAAACTACAAAATAGGGTTGATCACATGACATATCCTATCCATCGTACTAAATGCATCTCGACCCCAACCTCTATCTCTCTCTTGTCAACGGGTCAGGTTTGGTTCAGACCTAGGTGGAACCAGACCTGATCTTGATTTTCAGGTATGGTATCAGGTTTGGACCCGGCTCTAATCAGAACAACCATAAGAGAAATCATACTTAGACTTGATAAAAACTACACGAACTAGACCCGGGCCATACCTAGACCCAGGACATACCCTGTAAAATAATATTTTTTACAATTTATATATTGAAAAATTATGGATCTTAATTGAAACTCGGGTCCGGCACGGGTCTGGTATAACATTTCACAAACTATACCCAGTTCCATGTATTAATTGGACCTTTGAATCTGGACCCGGGTCTTAGTCAGATCTTCTTATTTATTACCATACCCGGACCCTATAAGGGCTGGTATGGGTTGGGTCTGGCTAAACCCTACCCGTCTCTGTCTCTCTCTCTCTCTCTCTCTCTCCGAAACGCCAGGATCACTACTTGGTTCTTCAAATGAATGTTTTATTTCTGTGTTTTTTCTTCAATCAATATTATGTGTTATTCTACATGCTTAATTTTAATTAGAAACTTATAATTTTAGGGTTTTTTCAATTAACATATATAAATTTATGAATGAAGTTTGTTAGGACTTAGGTTTTTGATTTATTTTATTTTTAATTAGCATGAATGATTAATTAGGTTTTAGGGTATTATGTATTTTTTTCAATTAGCATTAAACATGAAATTATGAATAATGAATACTTGATTTTGGTTAGAACTTAAAATATTAGGGGTTTTATTTGTATTTTATCAATTAGCATAGATAAGACATCTATGCTTTTTTTGGAGGATTCAAGTTTCTTATTTGCATCATTTTAAATGACATTAAATTTTAATTAAGCCTGAGAGGGTTTTCCATGATTTTCTTTTTTCTTTCTAATTAGCATTTCAATTATTAACAATGTTTTTGGTTAATTGAGAAAGGGTTACACTACAAGAAAAATGCTAATTAGCGATGAAAATTTGTGACGAATTTTTTTTCGTCACAAATTTGCGACGGATTAGCGAGATAAAACTATTCGTCGCTAAAATTTCAATTATTTGCAAAATTAGAGATGGAAAATATTCTGTTGGAAATCTGTCACTAATTAGCGACGGATTCATGATAGATTAACGATATCTCAAACTCCGTCGCAAGTTAGCAACAAAAAAAATCTGTCTCTAATTCTGTCGCTACTTTTCAATTTAAACCACGCAATTTTTTTTCACCCCCTTCACACTTTTCCCCCTTTCACTATGCGCAGCCCCCCCCCCCCTCTGAGCCTTCTCTTCTTCTCCTTTCTTTTTCTCATCCGCAGACTGGTTGGAGCCACATCGTCGTCGACCAACTCTTGTCTTCCCCTCCTTCCTCTCTCCTTTCCTTTCCCTTCTTCTTTTCCCCACTTCCTTTCTTTCTCCTGTGTTTCCCCTTTTGTCTGAAAGATCCTCTACTGTACCGTCAATGGAAAAAACCCTAGGGGAGGAGGAATCCCTTCCCGATCTCTTCCTTGATGCCTCTGATGATCCCCTCCCCTCCAATCCGAGCGAAGGAGCCGGCGATCATGATAGTGCAGCTCAGCTAAATAGAAAATGTAATTATTGGATATTTTTTTTGTTGTTCAGTACATGAGAGTCGAGAAGCTGTGACCAGCAAGCTCTCTGAGTATTTCAGATGGTTTTTTTTTATTGACATTGATTTTATGTTATTACCTTTTAACAATTTCTTCTTGATCATCTGATATCTATACATAAGTTATTTCATCTGACAAGGCTTTAAGGTTTTGTTATTTGTTTTAAGTTGTTAATTGTTCCTCTTCTGGTGAAAGTTTCCTTTTCATAAAAAGGGTCTATAGAGTCATTTTTTGTCTTTGAGTGTGGTTCAATTAGTAATGTGACTCCCATTATGAGCCCTTACTGAATCTTCTTCGTTGTTTATAACATTCTAGTTTTGTTCCTTCAAGTTTTTGGTAAGATCTTACATGCTTGCAACAGAAGAGGGGCAAAGAGGGATTTTAGCACTGCAATTCTAGACCGTAAAAAGGCTCCCAATCAGCTTGTTGTTGATGAAGTTGTGAATGATGACAATTCTGTTGTTTCAATGAACTCTGTGACAACGGATAAACTTCAATTTTTCAGGGGAGATACCATCTTGATTAAGGTATTAAGTTTGAGCTTTCTATTGCTGTAAAATTGGTCACTTTGCTCTTTACATATAATCTCTTTTGCAGGGTAAAAAGAGGAGAGACACAGTGCACATTGTTCTTGTTGATGACACTTTGTTCTTTCATCTGTTTTTCAGAAAATACCAAAAAAATCTAGAGTTTCAGTTCGATCAGGACTCCGTCCAAGAGTCCTAATCCAGTCAGGAGTCTGTTTTTACTTCCATTTTTACTCTTTTTCATTTTTTTTTCAAAAATTAGGTCATTTTGTAGAGTCTCAGTTGATTCAAAACTCTATTTCAGAGTTTCGGTTGAGTTAGGACTCTAACCCTGACTGCATTTTCTGCCTTATTTTACCATTTTTGATAAAATCTTTCAAAAAACTCCTTCATTTGGTTTTTAAAATCCAAAATCTTAGAGTCCTAATTGGTTCAGGACTCTGGTCGAGAGTTTCAGTTAGCTTAGAACTCTATTTTCAAAACTTTGAATTTCCACTGTGATTTTAACCCCTTTTCAAAATCATTTTCAGTATTTGTTTCAAGTTTTTCAAAACTTCAATGTGGGGCCCACTCAGTTGGCACCATATCCAGAGGAGTTCTGACTCAGTCAAGACTGTGTACCATTTCAAAACTTTCAATCTCAAAGTCTACTTTTGAATATCTTTTGAAAAAACTCTCAATTTCAAGTTTTAAAATCATTTTTTGAAAATTCAAGTGGGGCCCACTCTAGGTGGCACCACATTTGTAAAAGTCAGAGTTAGACTAGGATTAGTCATGTCCTACCTAAGTTAGATGTCTAGGTGAGTCAAAATTTAATTTTAAAAACCCGTATTTTCACTCTAGTTTTTAACTTTGATTTTAAAGTTTTAAAAATTAAGTTTTTCTGAAAAACCCAAATGGAGTCACATTTGGGATCTTTAGGTCAACTAGAGGTCTAATTAGGAGTCTTAGGTTAGTTAGGGACTTAATTAGGAAGGTCAAGAGTCAAATCCAATTAGGAAAAATCGCCCTCCACTAATTGTTTGAGATAGACTTTTAAAAGGGACAAAATTAGAATTAATTAGCCATCTTTTTTTAACCTAATTTTTTCTATTTAAAGAGGCTAGAGGGGAGGTCGACCCCTATTCCTTTTTTTGATGTTTCTTGAAGCTTCTCTCTCCTCCCATCTGCCTCCTCCGTTGCTGCACCATCCAAGGTAGGATTCCTTAGTGATTTTTGATAGTTTTTATTTTTTTTTATGATTTTTCATGAGATTTCACCATGGAAACCATTGCATTCATGGATTCAACCATGATTTTTGATCAAGAACCCTCAAGCTCAATCCAAGAAGATGATCTAACCTTATTCCATGTTGTTTTTCATGATTTTAATCCATTAGAATCATTTACGATATTGTTTTTCATGTTCTTAACCAAGAAAACATAAGATTTATCTCTTAAATGGATTAAATCCATGATTTCAAAGGTAAAAATTAATTCCAGCGATAAATTCCCTGTTTTATTTTTATTTTTTAGCATATTAATGTTTATTACACATGTTTCAGCATTGAAATCAATTTCGTTTTACTGTTTAGATATTTTTATGGTCTTTTATTGATTAAATCATATTTTTTTTAGGGTTTCTTAGATTTCTGTATATTTTCATCTTGGATCCATAGAAAGCATGTTAGTTCTTATTGAAATATTTGTTAGAAATTGCTGATTTTTTTATATGTGAAGCATAGATATGTTATTGAGACTCTGTAAAAAAATCAGACGTTTTGAGATTCGAGAACCCTGTCAAAAAAATAAAAGATCGAACCATGATTTTCAATCGTTAAAATCGCTATTGAAGTTCATAGGTAACTTGCAGTTGCGTTATTTCTTTCATCTCATATACGATTCAAGATCCATAAAGTGCAGTGGATTTGTGTTGATGTAGGCTATTTACTATATAATTTTCATAATTTTTTGTCTCTGTTTGATATTTTTCCTCTGTCAGAAAGTTGGATCCATGTTTTGAAACTCGTTATGATTTACTAAAACCCTAATTCAACTTGTGTTGATCATAAATCCTTAACCGCAGATCTGATTCATAATCTATAAAAAAGGAAGTTGATTATTTTTTGTATACTATTCATTTCTGAAATCTCAATTTTTTTTTATAAAGTCTGCTATTTTTCTCTGTATTTGCAACCAGAAGGTCCAATTTTGATCAATTTTGTATTCATTAAATTTAAGTTCAGATTGTCGGAATGATATCTCCCTAACCGAAGATGATTTTTCTGATTTGTAAAAAGGCGTTTCTGTACTTTTTTGTCTAGTTTGTCTCTGTAAAACTTCAAAAATTTCCATGGTGAATTGACCCCTGATTCGGGTCTGGCACTGAAACGGGTATGTGATCGTGGGTAAAAATAGCATATTTTAGGGGTTTAATGCAATTTTTGAATTGGAATAATGTCAAAAATATATTTTTATTATTCCAATCTGATTTTAGAGTGATAACAAGTGCAGGTGCCAATTTTTATGAATTTTAGAATCCATTTAATGCTTGAATGGATTAAATTGCAAAACAGGGTGCCCGTAGGATCCTGAAACACTGCCAAAATCATGATTTTTGTGATATTTTTAGTTTTTTATGCATAAGTTCATGTTTTTAGGGTTTTTTCATGTTTAGAATCATGTTAGGATACTTCATGATCGATTTGCTTGTTATTTGATTTTATTTAAATCCTAAACCCAAAGTTTTTACCAAAATATTTTCTGAAAACCCTCATTTCAAGGCCATAGTCTTGCTATCAGGGGCATTTTTTTTGTATACTATTCACTTCTGAAATCCCTAACCTAGATTTTCTTATTTTTGATCATATGACATCACTTTATGTTTGATTTATCTTCATTTAAATCCCAAAACCTCATTTTTACAAAATATCTTTATGAAAACCCTGATTTCAAGGCCATAGCCTTCCTATCAGGGGTATTTTGGTCATTTTGACTCCAATTTTGAAAATTTTAAATCCCATTTTCATATTTCTTCAATTTTATTTCTTATTTCATTATGTTTATCTCTGAAAATCATGAAAAGGGCTTATATCTAACAAAATCCAGTAATTTCTTGATATTACTAGATAAATCTAGAAAAGCTAACATATCTTCACTAACAAATTTTTTAGTTTTCCAGGGATATTGAAAACCTTACTTTCCTTTAATTTTCTTTATTTAAATTCAATTAGTGATGTAAATTAAATGTAAACTTTGGAATGAGAATTTCAATTTCTGCTTAGATTAGGATTTGCATTGCATATAGTTTGAACTTTGATATATAATTGTTATGCTTGTCATTCATGTGCATATTTTTACAAATTCACCATGGTCTACACGAATGGCATGTTCACTAGCTCTTAGGGAGTTGACAAACTCGGTGGAATTCGTATTTATGGCCATAGTCATATACAAATGAGACTCAGATTTGTGATATTCGTATTAGCCACATTCAACCTACACTCTTAGGCTAACTTCAAAATGCACTGTATTTCTCAAAAATACAAAAGGATTTTCTCAATTCCTCAAAATCATGTCTTTCAAATCCATATTCATTCATTTCATTCAATTTGCAAATTCCAATTCCAATCCAAAGAAATCGATTTTCTTAAAATTTTTTAAGTCTTACTCAGAAATTGATTTTCTCAAAACTCTGAACTTTCAAATGATATTTCAACTATTTTTCAAAGTTCAAAATTCGATTTTCCAAGTTATATCTTCAATTTCAAAGTTTGAATTCAGGGAAATCAAATTTTCCAAAGTTACTTAAAATTCCTCAGAAATCGATTTTCCTAAAACACTTGAATTCTTCATAAATCGATTTTCATTTTTTTCAAAAATATTCTCTCACCATGATTCACGATTTTCCAAATGACATCTTTTCTAAGAATTTTCCAATATTTCAGTTATTTTAAGCAAACATCATGTTTTCAAATCTGCATTTTCAGAAAATCATAGCACATGCCTAATTCTTTGTGCATTTAAGAAATGGAACACGATTTAGATAAGTTGAGCAAAGCTAAGCACACTCTTGATCCTTGGTTCAATTACCCCTGGTAAAGGCGCCAGGAACGGTTGAACCTCGCACCGACAGGCGAGTCCCATTCTTTGGAATTATTCCGCATTTTGAAACAGAGGCAAGTTATTTTCAAAAAACTTTTTCAAATGTCAGTTTGACTTGCAAAAGTAAAATTTTGAGATGATAACAGTATCCCTGCAGGATTTGGTTAACTCATCATCATTTTCTATAGAAAAATGGTTTGAATTGTCAAGTGATGCTGTAGTTGCAGGATGTGAGCCAATTTACTTGCACATCGCCGTCTCTGTCACTGTTCTAGTTATTGCACCACATGTATTTCACATGTCCCAGTCTGGTCAATATGCATTAAACTCATGTTTCAATCCGCTTCTGGAGAGGATTCAGCGGCTCAAGTCCTGGACTCGTTTTGTAGATAATAAGGGAAATGAGATTATTAGCATCCAGATGAGAAAGAAAGCATTTTTTGTCTTTGTTTGAAAAAAAAAATGGATAATAAACAAGAACTGGAGTGGCTTGAAGCTCAAAGGATCGTAATTATTCAAGATCTAGTTGCAGTTGCCAAACAACAATTGTTGTTCCTTGAGGCAGTTGATAGAAATCCATGTCTGTATGATGGTCCTGTTTTAAGACAGAGCTATCCACAGGTACAAGAATTACTGGCTTCCCTTGCTTGCTAAGCACCATGAGTCCAAGGTCACGAAAGGGCCATTGGTTGTGCCTCTTGATTGTGAATGGGTTTGGCATTGTCATAGGCTTAATCTGGTACAATATAAATTGGACTGTGAAGAGTTCTATGGAAGGACCCTTGACAATCATGATGTGCAGTTTATCGTGAAAGGGTCTTCCAAACAAGAAACTTCTAAACTTTGGGGTAGTTTATATTCAGAAGAACCGTATGAGCTTGATTTATGCTGCTATTCCCAAGAAAATATTGTTGAAAAGGTTTCTGATACTATTGCATCCATTAGATATGACCTTGTTGCAGTTGTTAAGTGGCAGAACTCTTTTCCATACCAGGTAGCTAGACCTTGTATGGAGGATGTTCTATTTCTTGAAGAAGCTGTAGTGAGGTATAAAGGCTTCCTGCATTTGATCAAGAGAAACAAGCAAAAGTCTGTGCGGCGATTCTATGTGCCAACTTATGATATTGATTTGATATGGCACTCACACCATACTGCTTTGCACCCTACCCTTCATCACCATCACTATGCAGCATACTTGCTGCTAACATTTTCCCTACAACCTGCCATAATCATCTCTACTGCATTCTTCAGCCACTACTGGTTGCCTTCACCATATCATTACTCACCTCTTTATAACACAACCCTCCCATGAGTAGCTGAAATGTTTTATGCAAATTAGCTGTAGCTTCAGCCATTTCCAGCACATACACTTACTACTTTTTAACATCAAGTAGCCATCTGTAAATAGCCCTATTACAAGCTCCAACCACCCCCCCTACATTTTTCACTTATTTTTATGTATTTACTTCAGCATCCATATGCATTTGGCCCTTCCACTTCATAGCCATCATACAACATCCAGTCATTTTATCTTTTCCCTACACTTTCATCTCCTGCTATAGTTCCCAACCCCAGTTACCTGCACTATTCACTCCCACTGCATCTTTTTGCATCCCTCCATTGCTACCCCATCGCCACTCATTGGTGCATCATACAATACATTGCATGTTCTTAGTGGTATATGCATTTAGCTCCCCTATTACAATATCCATGATAATAAGGATGTCAATCTAGTTCATACAGTCTATATTCATATAGATCTCTATCTTACTGCATCTCCATCTTGTGTGCATGTTTTTTATAACATTAAAAGGCTATTTCATACATCATCTAGGCATGGTTAGGTGCATTCTTCATTTAGACCATAAATGGTTATTGCATCATCTGTATTCCAAGTCCACATTGATATCCCTTTCCATATGCATTTTTTATTTTATGCCAACTCTGTTCTTGCAGGAAGAGTGTCATCTTCCTTGACTTAGAAATTGTAATTTTAATTCTCAAATTATAATAGCTAGACATTAATGAGAATGTTTACTTTCCAGCATAGATTAGAAGGTATAAGCATGTATATATTCTAAAAATTGCTCGTTTCATGTCATTTCTCTTTTACTTCAAAATTTCACGAATGGGAACACGAATGGAATGTGCATCATTCTAATAAAAGGTGATTAAATCCTAAGTTGATGATTTGCATCAATGGCCATAGTCAGAGTGTGAACAAAACTTAGGATTTTCATCTTTTATGGAATAACATTGGATTCACACTGGATCCCTTTTAAAAAATCATTATATTTTCAAATATTTTCTTTCTTTATCAGGGTTTAATTTAAAATTAACTCAAAATATATATCAATGGCCATAGTTAGGATATATTGAGAGTTAATTTTATTTTAAACTCTATAAAGGCACCAAAAATGTATTTTATTATTTACTTGAATTTAAATATGATTATTATATAATACATTTTATGACCATAGTCAGAGATGTATTATATTCTCAAATTTTATTTTAATTCACTTAAATAATGAAATATACTTTTCAAAATTCGATTTCAAATTCTTTTAAATTCATTCATCATTTAGGATAGATTTACATCATATTTTCAAAATTCTTTCTCAAAATCCAAGTGATTTTGAGATATATTTTCAAATATCTTCTTCATTTCTCAAACCAATCTTTATTTTTTATTCCAATTCATCTTTCTATCTCATTTCAAAAATTCAAAATCCGAATTCAAAGTCCAATTTGACTTTGAAATTCCCAATTCCCTTCTATATTCCACATTCAATTTTTAGTTGAAAATCCAATTTCAAAGTCCAAATTCAAACTTTGAAATTCCAAATTCATTTCCAGTATTCAATTTCAAATTCAATTTAGCATTTCAGATCAAATTTTAAAGTTCAATTTAACTTTGAAATTCCCAATTCAACATCTGATTTCAAAAATTTTAGTTTTAAAAATCAAGTTTTATTCTTTATTCTTCATTTCAGATTCTCAAATCTTCCAGATCCATCCTCAAAAATCCCATTTGGATTTTCAAAACCCAGTTCCATCCTGGATTCAGATTTCCAAATCCAAATTCCATCTAGGATTCCAGACTTCGGATCTAATTCCATTTAGGATTCTGGATTTCAAACTCTACTTCATCTTGGATTCCAGACTTCGGATCCAATTCCATTTAGGATTCCAGATTTCAGATTCAACTCCGTCTTGGATTCCAGACTTCGGATCCAATTCCATTTAGGATTTCAGATTTCGGATTCAACTCCGTCTTGGATTCCAAACTTCAGATCCAATTCCATTTAGGATTCCAGATCCTAGATTCAACACCGTCTTGGATTCCAGACTTCGGATCCAATTCCATCTAAAATTTCAGATTTCAGATCAAAAATCCATTTAGGATTCCAGATCTCGGATTCAATTTTATCTTGGATTCCAGATTTTCAGATCCAACTCCATCTTGGATTCCAGACTTCGGATCCAATTCCACTTAGGATCTCATATTTCAGATTCTTAATCCAATTCTATTTTCAAGTTCCACCTAGATCCAAGATTCATTCTAATTCTGGACTTTAAAATCCAGAATTCAATTCCCTTTCAAGATTCTATCTCAAAATTGAATCCTAGATTCAAAATCAAAATTCAAAGTTCATTCTAAACTTTGAAAATTCATTTTCACTTCAAAAGGGTCTATCTCAGTTTCAAAATCTCCTTCTCTTTTTATTTTTTTTCAAATCAAAGTCCATTTTTCAAGTTCTGGTTATTCCAAGACTTGGAATTTCAAGTCTCTTCTTCGAGATCTATTTTCAATTCTAAGTTAGATTCAAAATCTAACTTTTGCAAATCAATTTCAAACCTTTGAATCATTTCTTCACTCCATTATCAAATTTATTTTAGAATCACTTGGAAAATTCTAAATTTCTACATTGTTTTCTCAAAAGCATATATTTCTGCATTTGCATTGCACAAGCATGATTTTTGTGCATTTTAGACTTAGAATAAATTCTTAAATAATATTTAGGCAAAGCAAAAGGCATAAATTCGATCCTTGGTTCGATTACCCCTGGTAAAGGCGTTAGGAATGGTCAAACCTCGTACTGACGAGCGAATCCTGTCTCTTAATTTTTCCTGCAAATTTTCAAAACGGAGGCGAGCGATTTTTCAAAACATTTCTTTGGTCAAATGAGACCTTGCAAAAGAGTTCCTCTCTCTTCTTTCTTTTCTTTTCTCTCTTCTTTTCTAAGGGAATAGAGGTTAGAAAGGCAAAGAGAAGGAAAAGGGGAACGAGAGGAAAATTTTTGCATGATCACACTCAGTAATTTCTCCTTTAGCATTGGTTTTGTGAGCACTCATGTTACACTTTTTTGTTTGTTTTCCACAATGATAATCTCACAGTTTTTATTCTCATCTATGTGGATAATATTGTTATCACTTGTAGTTCTATATGTTTTGTTGTAAACATTATTGCCAAGTTGAGAAATGAATATGCTATTAATGATTTGGGAGACATACATTTTTTCTTGGGCATTGAAGCTTATGTTACTCCCTTCCGGTATTTACTTATCTCAATAGAAGTATGTTACAGTCCACACCATCATAATTGGAGCCAAACTTGTTATCACTCATTTGGCCACCTCAACCAAGTTATCCATTCATGAAGGTGACCCCTTACTTGATCCGACCCAATACCACCAAGTGTTTGGTGCCTTGTAGTACTTGACTTTGACCAGGCCAAATCTTGCTTTTGTAGTTACCATGGTATGTCAATATATGCATGATCCTACTAAGATTCATTGGAAAACAATCAAGTTGATCTTTCACTACGTTAAACATACTCTTAATGATGGCCTTTTTAATTCCTAAGTTCAACCACCTACATATTTTTTGCATTTTCAGATGCAGACTAGGTTAGTAGTATTGATGATAAAAAATCAACTGGTGGCTTTGCTGTCATTCTGGGATAATCTCTTATTTTGTGGTCTATTCACAAATAGTACATTATGTCCCACTCTAGTATTGAAGTTGAATATCAGTCCTTGTCGAACACGGCTACTGAAGTTCTTTGGCTTACATATCTATTGAATGATCTTCATGTTTTAAGCAACTCTATCCCTACATTATGGTGTGACAATATTGGTGCATCCTATCTTGCTGTCAACCCTATGTTTTATAATCACACTAAGCAAATTGACATTGATGTACACTTTATTCAGGATCACGAGGGCTAATGACATCTTCACGTGAAGTATATCTCTTCTGTGAACCAACTTGTTGATGTCATGATAAAGCCCTTATCATTGTACTAATTCAATCTTCTTCGGACCAAGCTCAACACCCTTTCTAGGCTGTTGAGCTTGCGAGGAGCTATTAAGAAAGGATCAGATCTGGTTTAGATCCAATCAAATGCCCCAATGTAGATCACATCCCAAATGAAGATAACTTTCCAAATGATGAAGATAAAGTTCCCAATAAAGATCCAAATGAAGGTGACATTCCAAATAAAGATCCAGATAAGATAATGCCCCAAGTATAGATAAGGCAGCTGTCATGAGAACTCCTAGTACCCAATACAAAGAAGGAGGAGAAGTCAACTTGAAGAGGACTCCTACGATTAGAAAAATCCTAACAAATATAAATCCAAGGAAGATGTTGGTTAAAGATAAAGTTGTATCATTTGTAGATTGTGATAAGAAATAAGAAAGCCAAAATGTGTAACCCAATCCTATTTAAAAGAAACCTCTCATCTTTGAAAAGTGTAGAGAGAGATAGAGAGAAAACAGTTAGCCGTAGACGTAGACGGTCATGTTATCATGTGTGTGACTTAGATAGCACCTCTAACATGATCACTTGATGCTTAGGAGAAAAAAAGACCAATCCAACCAAAACATATTTGGTGTGAAGCTGGAAATAAAGATACAACATTTACTTTTTTCTGAGGTTCTGCCGATAGAGTGGTCAAGTTTTGGGGATGAAACTTTTGAACTTATTGGATCAGCCGACGCCGTGGTACATAAGATATCATTTCTACAATTAGTCCATATATGCCCTTTTTTGTGGTTTTTTTTTAGTGTTATTGGCACTAGGTTTTTTCCTTATTACGTTGGTAGTATTATTAGCTGAAGCATATAATCTGAGATGTCTCTTTTGCAAGCATTATTGGGATCTGATCTGTTTGCAACCTTATCCACGATTATGTGATTGAATCCATGGAAGGTCATCTGCTCTTTCAAAACTTCCGAAGAAAGGATCTAAAGGTGAATGAAGTGAATGCGATCCTTCATTTGCTAAGGATGGAGGTTACAAAGTTATTCAATGGAATTAACTAAAGAAAAACAAAGAAAAAGAAGAAATCGGCATTTCTATAAAAACATCTCAATATGCTATTGTATTACAATTGTTTTTCTATATTTCCCATATTTAGATATTTTGTACAGCTACAGTTACGTATCTGTTAAATAGTTTTTGTTGAGGAATCATCTGACGATGGTTGAACACTCCTAGGGGCTCACATCGACCGCAATTAAAAATGGATCTCTTCTCGTGAGGTTGCTGGAGTATACAAATACAAGAATGCCACAATTGATGTCAAAGTTGACACATAATCCAATGTATGAATCTCGCTTGCTATTTTTTTATGTATCCTTGATTTTGGTTATTCATTAGTTTCATTAATTTTTTTTGTTTGCTAGATTTTTACAACAATCACCGTTTCAGAAATTCTGCCTTCGACAAAGACCATAGCTAGCATCAAGCTGCCTGATTACAATTCTGGCAAGGTGAACTTGATTCCGTTGTTGTTCTTTTTCTTCTTCTCTCTCTCTCTCAAATCTGTGATCGGATGGAAGAAGAAGATTATAAGCAGCCCAATTTTCATCTTAATTTTTTTGCTGTTTCAGATAGCTGGAAGTGCAGTACTTCCATGACCATGCGGCTTTGAGTACAACTGTTGGTTTTAACACGTCTCCTGCTATTGATCTTTCAGCAACAATTGGCACAAAAACTTTTGCTTTTGGTGCTGAGTTGCTCTGAAATTTTTTTTGGGACCCATCTGATAAGTAAACTATCCAACTATATCATAGGCGCCTCTGACCTGCATTTGTCTCATTTCCTTGGATGCCATTCACCGTGGGAGGCATCTTGACAGTAAGCCATACACCACTGCAGCTGCAGTCGTAGCCACCATAATTCATAAGCGGTAGAGGATGTCTCACTGTGTGCTGACGCCAGTTTTAAAAGAAATAAAGGAAATATATTGATTGAAAAAATTAGCACAGCGCGTGACAAGAAGTTACCAAGCAAGAGAGAAAGAGGGGACAAGCAGAAAACAAAGAGCAAAAAAAAAAAAGAGTTACTCTGAAGAAACAGGAAAATATGACCCCAAAACACCAACGCCGCGCTCCGCTTGTCTGGTAGGAGCAGTTAGTTTTTGTCACCTTGTGTTGGGAGGTTGCAAGTTCAAATCCCAATGGTATGGTTGTATGGCTGGTGGGTGTCTGCCTAATCCCAGCTTCCCTATAAAAAGAAGTATATGACCCCAAAACTGGGTCTTTGAATCTGTTGGCACTGTGATCTGTGTATATAAGTCTGAAGAATCCTAGCAGGAAGAAGCAGGATGAAGTTCATAGTAGGTACAGTAAAGAACCCCGAAATGAAAAGAGCCAAATATAGAACGAGCATTGTTAACAACATCACCACCATTGCACACTCCTATTGACTGCACTCCAACGGGAGGAATTGAGATCAGGTGTAATGTGATTAAACACTTTAATTAAGTGTGCTGTTGCACCTCATCACCCACCATCTGCTGTTGGGCATATGGTTGGGAAATGAGATGAACGAGCAGCTTGCCATTCGACTTGGCTCAGCTCGTGAGAAGCTCAGCTTGGCTTCCATATTCAGCTCGGCGAGGGCGAGCAACTAACCAGCTCATTTAGGTAAATGAGCTGAACACGAGCATGGCAAGTATATTTTATATATTATCAAGCTTAGCAATCATTTAAAAATAATTTTTTAAAGAAAAATGAGCAAGCTCAACTCGTAACGAGCTCGGGCTCGGCTTGTCTCGAGCTGGTGTGTAGCCCTAACGAGTCAAGCTCGAACAGCCAAAGCTCACTTCATTTGGATCATTTACCAGACTTAATTGGGCCCCACAGCTGACAGACTGTATCCCATAGATGGTGGGTGAACAGGTGCTGCAGCACACTGAAAGTATGCAATCACATTGCAACTGATCAGCCCTCAACACGAGGGGAGATCCAGTGATCAGTCATTGGGGCCCAGTAGCTTTGCAAGGTACCGGGCTAAGTACCGCATCTGCTCCGCCCCAACTCACACTACCACATTTGACTTGATCCAATACACAGACTGAATGCTTAGTAAAGTACTCGGCCCACAAGTGCAAATTTTTTTTTTAAAATAGGACATGTAGAGTTTTTTTTGTAATCAATCAAAGCTATTTTTGATATTTTAATATTAAAAAATGATCTTTAATCAGAATATTATTAAAAATAATAAAAAATTTCCCACACGAATGTGTGTCTCGGCTCGTGTCACCAGGGATGCGCAGCCAAAATGGCTTGATTCAAAATACCTCGTTTCCGGTACTTTAAACTGAAAACATATTCACACATTCCTAATTACAGGAAGAGTTTTGGTAATTGAATTTCACATTAAGCGAGCACCAGAATCTTATAATTATAATAGCTTTTATTACAATAATAAAGTACAACATTTCATGACAACACAGTACCGGGAGAAAGAAACTTTATTCCTAGCACAAGCTACATGCCACACTGCACTTGGTGCACACAGTTGAAGTACTTTTATTTAAGCATCTACTGCTTATTGATTCACAACATATATGGACTATGTGGAAGCAAAGGAGCTTCAGCCTCAGCGAACTCAGCAGCACGGAGGAGGATAATAAATTGGAGTGACCCCATAATATTCTGGAGGTGGAGAAGGTTCATAATCTTCAGAAAGTCCTCCATAAGAATGTTCTGAAGCAAAAATACACAAACGTTAGTAGGAAAATAACCAAACCACTAACATTGTTAACTTTATAAGGATGTGCATGGGGTGCTCAAGTTTTTTCCATCCAAATTGTAAACCAAGCAATCACTTCCACTCACTAATCTTGGAATGGTCCTTGTCCAGAGTACACCTGACCCTACTCTGTACTCTCTATTAGAAACTACACATTTTCATCATTTTAGTGTTTTTTTTTTTATGAATCATGCCTTATGGGAATGATGTACAAGGCTTTCATAGTCAAAAACAGGTTTTCGATCATCCAATCATTTTGCTTAATCTGGCCTGTCAAGATCTCAAAAAATCAACGGTTTACAAGGAAAAATTCTTTTACGATTAGAAAATTATGTATTCATGCAGAAACTAATAAATCCAGCGTGCAATTCTTGATAGATAAACAATGGAAAACACATCTGTGGGGTCAAATAATGCATGCACGCATGAGTTTCAGTGTGGAATATGGTGTAATCAATTGGAGGTATTGCAGCCCATAAAGAAGGTGGTAGCTGCTAACCACTTTTCTGGCAAACCCCCCAGCTAACCGGGCTTTTGACCGGGTTTTATCATGTTTTACCTAAATCTGACCTTACAGATGTGTTCAGCATGATCAACTAAAACGAAAATGTCACTTGGATCATGTTTTCTCAATAAAAATATGATATTTTAAGCATTGAATATTCATGAAAATCTTAAGACTGTCGATTTTTTAAACCTTGTAAATGCCTACCGACATATTGGAATCGAATGATCCAAGAGCCGATTGCTATAAAATCAAGCATGCACAACATATCTGTAGGGTAAGATTTAAAGAAAACATGAAATAACCCTTTGAAAGCTTGTTTTCTATCATGCTTGAGCATCAATGATCAGACCTCATATATTTGTTCTTTATAATTGACTTAGAAAATAGTGCTTTTTTTTATTTTTTTATTTTTTTCTCACATGTAACACCATAGATGTGATTTACATAGGAATATGCTTTTCTATCACCAAAATCTGACTTGTATGCTGGTTCTTCCAGCAATCTAAAAATCAACGGCTAATCAAACAATGTTTTCCTTACTCATAAAAACATATTTTTCCATTGAAAAGACATGATCCAAGGGTTGATTCCTGTTAAATCGAGCTTGCTAAATACATCTATGAGATTAGATTAACTCAAAAAACTTGCATCATGAGATTCTAACTTAATTATAGGCAGAATCAAACAATTATAGCAACTATATATATATATATATATATATATATATATATATATATATATATATATATATATATATATATATATATATATATATATATATATATATAACAAAGACCATATAGCCGGAGGGATAAAAATTAAGTAACCAAGTAGGATTGAAAAGGACTAGAGGATAGAACCTACTTTGCTTTTCATCCAATTCACGTGCGAAGGCATGAGAAAATACTAAGAGCAGAGCAAGAAAGAGGATGGCTATAGAAGCTCTCTTCATTGCCATATCAAATGGTAGAAGAAACGTGGATGAGTGCAGAATGGAAGCCCCATACTGATCTATTTATAATGGTGGTTAGGATGAGAGAGAGAGAGAGAGCTGCATTATCACGGTGGGTGAAAAGATGCTTTGCATTCAATCTTATCACATTTATCGGCAGGTTAATTAACCAGCTGGTGGCTCAGCTCGGTTCAGCTTGTTATGAACTCTTTTGTACTCAGTTCATGCGGCTGGCAAGGGAAGCCGCAGGCAGCTCATTCACCTAAAATGACTCATGCGTGAATAGATAGTGTGCACCTCGGCTCGGCTAGAGTGAGCTTGTGTAGATAAAATATATAGGTTTTAAGTGTAATGTGTGTTATAGCTGGTTAGAGTAGTTGACTCTCAGCCTTACCTTCGACCTAAATGTTTAAAGTTTAAATCTCATTAGTTTCACTCTTTAAAATACATATTGTCTTTTTGCACGAGCCAGCTCATGGTATAGGCTCACCGGGCTCAGGACAGCCCAGCTCACCCAGACACAAGCCCGAACTTAAATACCTTCCACTGGTAAACAAGCTGAACCCAAACACCTAGTGTTCAGTTCATTCGGCTCTTTTACCAGTTTTACTATCAAACATTATGTTATGTTAAGGGATTGTTTGATAAAGCGTTCCGCGTCCCCCCTGTTACCCTGAGAACAGGGACGGGGCTACACTAATATATATATATATATATATATATATATATATATATATATATATATATATATATATATATATATATATATATATATATATGGCAGGGGTAATACCACCCTATCGACACTCTTCATTTTGTCTCCCTCTCCACTCTCTGTAAACCTCCCCTCGACGCCAACTGCCCCTCTCCTCTACAAGCCTCCCCCTATGACGCAGACCTTTCGGTCCTTCCGGCAAGAATCTAAGCTTGAAATATGCTTATCTTTTGAATTAATTATGATATTGAATTATTGTAAAGCAAGGGGTATTTTAAGTTTTAACTCTCAGAATTTGACCTCAACTATAACTAAATCAAGTCAAATCTTTGTCAAAAACTTTGTTTAGCTAATTCAGAGCCTGGTTAAACCCTAACTTAGTTTCATTAGAACCACCTCTATGACACCGTGACCGACTTTAGTCCATGAACTGGTATAACAAAACTGAAGAAAATTTGCAAATTTCTTTTTTCAATGGAGTTTTGTGGTATGGACCTTAGTTTCAAAAAACCCAGTCAAACCTAGCACAAACTAGGTCCAACCAAACCAAATTAGATCCAATTAGGTTTAAACGAGTCAAATTGGGTCGAATCAGCCAAAAGCAGTAAAAAACCAAACTGCTTGACCTTCAGTCATTGGTAAAATTGCCAGAAAAGAGCTCCATCAACACCAAGGGAATGGTCGAGGGTCAATTTTTACCCTAGATTAGCTGTGCCAACTGAGCTGGTGCAGTTAAGCTAACCACACCAGCTTAGTGCCAGCCAAGGTAGCGCATTGGCTTGGCCTAGTCTATTTAATTGCACCAGCTAAGTTGTTGCATCTACTACTGCTGCACCAGCTTATCTGATACGGCCAGCCCTCCAACACTAGCTAAACTGGCATGGCTAGACTTGTTGCACCGGCAGGGCTAGCGTGGCAAACATGCTACAGAACAGCACAGCTACAGCCTACATATGAACTGACCCCTCTCGTTTTGAGGGATCCATTTTGGTGATTTCGGACCCATTTTGAATCATATTGGACCCAAATTCCTTGTCCAAGAGAAACAAACTGACTAGGAACCCTACAACTAGCGGTGTCAACGGGCCTGGTTTACCCGGACCTGACCCTATAGGGTCCAGGTATGGTGACAAATAAGAAAACCCGATTAAGACCTGGGTTCGGACCTGAAGGTTCGATTAATACATAGACCCGAGTATAGTTCGTGAAATTTTATAGCAGACTCGGGCCCAACCTGAGATCCGATTAAGACCCGCAATTTTTCAATGTAAAAATGATAAAAACTACTGTCTTACCGGGAATGATCCAGGTCTGGTTCATGTAGTTTTTATTGGGTCTGGGTATGGTTTTTCTCATAGTAGACCCAATTAGACCCGGAAGTGTCCGGACCCGATATCATACCAGAAAATCTGGTACGAGTGTGGTTCCACCTGGGTCCAAACCAAACCCGACCCGTTGACACCCCTACCGGCAACCGTTGCCCCTCTTGCAGCCGAGGGACAGGAGTTCAAGAGTCGAGGACTACTTGTTCATGTGAAAATCAAAAGATTATTGCACTTGAACTGAGTCAATGAAACGCATAATTATTGCACTTGGACTGAGTCAATGAAAATAAAAAAATTATTGCACTTGGACTGAGTCAATGACACCTAAATGCATAATTATTGCACTTGGACTGAGTCGCACTATCTTCATTGTGACGTGTACTTATCTTTTGAATTAAATATGATATTGATTTATTGTAAAGCAAGCATTAGTGCAGGACTCTAACCAATGCACAAGCAGGGCTGTCAACGGGTCAGGGTTGACCCAGACTCACTTGGGTTTGGATTCAGATTTTTTTTGGGTCACTAAAATAGAATCCCAAACCCAAACCTACATAATTATATATATTATAGAAAATATCAAAAACAGGTAGGATACATGCCCAATGGACCAGTACTCATCCCATTGCCCAGTTTTCCCTCCTGGATTTTGTGAGCCTCTTTTAGAGCACTCAACTCAAGCACGTGGTTAAAGTTCATGACAGAGATGCTACCTGTAATCTCACTTCACGACTAACAAGAGTTGCTTTCCGTTCTTCATTTAGAAAAAAACGAAAAAGAAAAAACACTAACCCATCAGCCAAGATGGGCAAATTTCACTTGTTTCTATACTCTAGTAGTGACATCATATTATCTCTCCATCCTCAACAAAGAAACTCCCTGAATTACTTCCTCAATCACTTCTCCGTTTATGAAAAAGCCATTCAAAAAAATAGATAAAATAATTACAAATGGCAAGGAGCAATTTATAAAGTGATCCAATTTAGCTCATCCCAACTACTTGTGAAATTTTGTTGCTCCTCTAAAAGAAACTAATTTTTGTTACATTGTGAAAGAGTATCCAACTCATTTTTGTTACTTTAAGGACTATTGTTATTAAGGCTTTCAAAAATTAATTAGATGGAACTTGTAACAAATTAATAATAGTTAATTAAACATTTTTCTTATCGCTTTTATTTTATTTTAGATTGGCAAGATGGGGTTAGGCTGACCCCGACCAGTACGTACAACCATGAATCAAAAGGAAACCAATCTGGAGGCTTGTCCTTCCAGATTGTCCCTTCCGCAAAACTCAATTCTAGCCAAAGATTGAGGTATTTAGTTTCGTTCTTTAGTTACTACGTTGCACTTGAAACACTTGATCTGCCAAATAATTTCACTGCAGGCCCAAAATCGCCCAAGTCCTCTAATATTCTCTACCATACTCACACTCAGCATGCTCTAGGAAGAATTTACACGAGATAAGTGACCGTAATGAATGGGGGTGATGAGAAATCACTCCACAAGCCCATATTAAATTTATCGAGAATGCACTAATGAATTTTAAGTGCAAAAATATACCAGAAAAATTTTCAGCCTCACATACCAAAACCATTATTTGCTCCAAGTGTTCACAGCAATTGGATGAAAGCTCCACTTGTGGATAAGTGTGACAAAATTGCATTGACTCCATCTTCTCAACTACCATAATAATGCATCTCTCTCTCTCTCTCTCTCTCTCTCTCTCTATATATATATATATATATATATATATATATATATATATATATATATATATATATATATATATCTATATATATATATATATGTATATATATATATATATATGTGGAATTCTTTTAAGGTAACTTTTTTTTCCAGAACTGAGTAAAGAAATATTACTTGTGTGGGATATTGGAAGATTAGATCCATTACTCACCATACCATAATTGACTCTGAACCCTAAAAGTTAGCTAATGATCTAGCAAGTAGATCAGTGTTGTCAAAGACGAAAGGTCAATTAAAACTAAAAGTCTGAAAATGCATTCTCCTTCTTACCAATCTGCCTCGTAAATAGCCAAAGAAAAGTTAGTATTTTTTGTTTGTCTCATCACTCATAACTCGGGCAAAACCAAAACACAATCATACCTGCACACAAAGAACAACATGTTCACAAAAATACACTTAGGGGAGAGGCAGATAAAAACAGTCTAACCTTTGGCCTTTTGCACAAGTAAACTCATTTTCTCCACTGACAGCCCAAAAACCTTACAACTGTTGGTTTGGAGACTCACATCAAAGGTAAGATGAAATGTTTATTCTGAGAGTGTAACGGAAATGTTGCTAGAAGCTGCAATTTATAGTAAAATGAAATGTCGATTCCCATGGATTCCTACTCAATCGACCGAAACATATTTATGAGGTTATATTGAGTAAAAAAAACTTTTTGTTTTCCATGTGGAGTCTAAACAACTTGCATTGTGAGATTCCAACTAGATTGTAGGTACGATCAATTGCAGCAAATATAAATCTCATATGGAAAGATAAAAAACCGTCATCACATCCATTAAACATATCATAAACAAAACATAAATGAACAAAAAGCACATAATACCAAGATTAACACTCAAATTAGCCAAACATATGAGTTTAATCAAGCTTAGTGCATACCACTTAATGATCCACCCAAAGATGAAATGCTGCATGATGGGCAACTTCTCCAGAACCTCCGCCTTACATCTTGAGAATCCCACTCTTCACCTTGCTCCATGTCGGCACTTCGCTGATGTCGTCCAACATCGGCCCCTTCTTCTCCTTTCTCACGAACGCCATGCACGAGAGGTACATGGACTCGTTGAAAAAGTTATCCAGGATATCCTGATTGTGGATGATTTCGGCTTCATGTACTTGTGATCGATCAACTACGCCGAGCCAAAGGCGAAGGGGACGGAATGATAGTTGTCGATCCCCCACACCCCGTGCGAGCTCGCAGGCTCCAGGCAGTAAACCGTCTGCAGCTTCCTCATCAATTGTGCCTTGGATGCCGTTCATTCGTGAAGTTGTTTTTTCGTTTGTTTTTCAGCCGTTCAGTTTTTGTGTTTTAGATGGCATTCATCTACAAAGATAAATAACTCAGAAAATTTTTGTGGGACCCATCTGAAAAGTAAACCATCCAACCATGGTGTTTGGGTACCGTCATGAGCGCCTCTGACATGATCATGCCTATTTCCCTTGGATGCCATTCACCGTGAGATGGATAGCATTAAAGGCATCTTGACAGTAAGCCATACGTCAGTACAGACATAATTCATAAGTGGTAGAGGATGTCTCATTGTATGCTGACACCCGTTTTAAAAGAAATACAGGAAATATATTGATTGAAAGAATTATCACAGTACGTAAGCAGGTGACGATAAGTTACCAAGCAAAGCAAGAGAAAGGGGTACAGAAAAGCAAAAAACAAAGAGACAAAAAAGTTACAATGAAGAAACAGAAAATATATGACCCCAAAACACCAAGAGGGGGGGGCTCCCCTTGTCTGGTAAGAGCAGTTAGTGCATGTCATTGGGACGTTGCAAGTTCAAATCCTAATGGTATGGTTATATAACTCCAGCTTGCCTATAAAAAAAACAAGTATATGACCCCAAAACTGGGTTTCTGAGTCTTTTCGCACTATGATCTATTTGTTTTGTGTATATAAGTGTGAAGAATTCCAATAGGTATTACCATGCATGTAGGCACAGACTCAGCAGAACCACGCTGTCTCCTTCCTTCTTGAGTTTAGTGTTTTTTTAACTAGATCTAATTCAACGTCAGATCTGATTTGTTTTCATGGTACCCGAGCTATGATCTACTAGTCGTATAGAGAGTCGTCCAACCCAGTCGTGTTTTGATTCAACGTGAAGAATCACTGGGTGCATTAATCAGGAACCGTGGGGTAAGCTTCGTTGTTGATCTTCCTACATGTTTTGTTCATATTTTATGCATACAAGTTTAGTAATTGGGGCCTTAAAATCAGTTTGGTCCCTGATTCAACATCTGCATCAAAGTGGTGTTGGTGCATGCATTTGCTTGCTGTGAAGTAGGGGTCACTTAAGTGTTTTTCGATCCTTCTTGTGCTCACTTTAATGCTGGTGTGTGATCAGTCATAATGAGTTCATCATCTGCATCTCTAGTTCCTAATGCAGCGATCCAATGGAACACCTTCTTGAGTTTGGTCTCAATAAAACTTGATTGTAACAATTACTTATTATGGTGATAAAAAAATCCAATCAGTTATGTTCAACCCGGATTTAATTAAGTTTGCTGATGGCACATGTCCAGCTCCCAATCAATGTTTAAGTGTGACTAAGGAAGGTGAAACTTGTTCTATAAACCTTGAATATCATGTATAAAAAAAGATCTGACCAATTGAGCCAAGTTGAGGTAAGACTACAATGATTGAGGTTGGAATCAGTCAAATCTCTAGGATCCTCATTGCTAGGGAAGCATGAATTGCTCATGAGAAAGCATATGCCTCTCAATCAAGCCTTAGAATCATGCAAATGAAGAAAAATCTTCGAGATGTTAGCAAATGAGACATAATCATGACAAAATATTTGAATCATATTAAATATCTTGTTGATTCTCTAAGTATTGTTAATGAAGAAGTTTTTGATCTTGATTTAGTGCATTATACGTTGAATGGTCTCACCCATGAATATAAAAGTTTTGCTGCCACTGTGACTACTCTTGAGAAGATCCATTCATTTTATAGGTTGTATGATATGCTTCTAAATAAAAAAATAATGTAGTTGTTAAATTTGTGATCCTCTCAAGGTACCTCTATTGTTGCTTTCTTTGCTCAGCAAGAAAGTGGCCATGATCAAAGGTTCGCAGGGAAATTCAGATGATGGAGAAGTGGTGGTCTTCAAAAATTTTTGTGGTTGTGATCGTGGATTTCCTGCAAGAAATAACAAAGGTAGAGGCAGTGGTGGACAGGATAAAGGAAACCCCAGTCAACACGGGGTCCTTTGTGAGTTTTGTGATTGGAGGAACCATATTGCTAGGGAATGCTACGATATTTCCAAGGCTTTTGTTGTTGTCATAAATATGTAATCAATAGGAAATTCCAACTAGTTCCTAGATACAAAAGCAATCCATCATATGATAGCAGAAAAAGACATGACAAAAAAGGCAGAATATCAAGGTCCAAAAATAGATCATGCCCAATGCATTTATGTGGTTGGAACTGCGAAAAAAACAGCAGAAGAACCGTAAAACCCATCAAGCATGTATCACAAGCATCTAATGTTCAAATACCTACGCTCTACTATATATATATATATAATGCTACAGTGCTACGGGAGTACCTATGAATCATGTTTTTTGATATTAAAATATGATTTTTTAAGTCATGATTTTTTTGTACATTATGAGTCCTTGATTTTTGAGGATCATAAAAAACCTGCAAGTATATCATCACCAAATGATTCAAAACCTATTTTCCACTAAATAATAATTGTAGATCATATCTGCAGGGTTTAATCAACAAAAAATACTCAGAATTGTTGTAAATTTCTATTTCTTATAAACCAAACATGTTGATCACAACTGTATGGTTAAATTCAAGAGAAAAGAATAAAAAACCTATGAAAGTCGCAGCTCACATGGTAGTTCTTATATATATAGATAGATAGAGTGAGAGAGAGAGAGATTGCTAAATGAGTTTCTCTACTAAACTTGCTAAATCAACCATAGCCATTGGTTGAACCCTTTAAGCCCTTTTTTCCCCGCGTTGCTACCCTAAACTGATCCCCCCTGTCGAGCCCCCTCTCTCTCGCTTGACCCCTCGATGATCTCCCTAGTGCTTGCTGAAACCTTTGGTGCTTGCCATCGTTGGATCTTGCAGTGCTCGCAGATCACCGTGTGAAGCAGCGAGGGAAGAGGGAGAGAGGAAGCAGAGAAGAGGGGAGGTTGGGTACGACATGTCTCTAGAAGGGAAAAATGGGATGCGTCACTCGAGGCCCAGTTTGTCGTCGTCAGAGGTTTGGGTGGCTATCATCAGAGAGGGAGAGAGTAGAAAGGGGAGGTATCTGACTAGGGATGGCAGTGGATCGGGGCAAAATAGGTCCCTGCCTCACCCCGTTTAGACAAGGAATGGAGGACATAAAATAGAAAATGGATCAGGGACGGAGGACATGAAACATAGAATGGATCAGGGATAGAGGTTAAAATCAAAACCCGTGCGGGGATGGACTTACTTTTGCCTTTACCCTGTCTCACCTCGCCCCACCCTGTCCCTGATCCCCATTAAGAAAATTACTATTATATCTTTATACATATTATAAAATCCTATATATATATATTCCTAACCCTAACATAAAACCCTTTCTCAAATCTCTTATCTCCCTTTCCTTTAATGAGCCGCACGAACTTCCATTTCTCTCCTCCTCTTCCTCTAACGATGAAAGATGGCAGTGGCAGATGGATCGGGAAAACAGGACCTTGCCCTACCTCACTCTGTTTGGACCTAGGATGGAGACATAAAACTGAGGATGGATCAAAGATGAAGGTCAAAATCAAAACCCATGCAGGGATGGAGGGCAAAATTTTAAGACAGAGCGAGGGTGGAGATCTTGCCCTTCGCCCTCGCCTTAATTGACTGCCATCCCCATATCGGACTAGGGGAAGGCGGCAATGTGAGGGAGAGAAAAGAGGGAGAAAGGGGTGTGGGAGGGGGAGAGGGTTTATAGTCATTTAGCAGGTTTCAATCTCTCTCTCCCTATATATATATATATATATATATATATATATATATATTTATATATATTTGAGAATGAACATATTCGGCCCTCTTTTCTTGTTTTGCCCCATTAGGCCCCATAGTTTGAATTATTTTTATGATATATTTGAACCGTTAGATATTTTTAACATGCTCAATTTAGTGGGAGTCAGACTATTGGATCATGTTATTTTGATGAAAAAAATGTATTTTTATGAGCCGAAAAAAAATGATGCCTTCATAGACATTGATTTTGGATCACCGAAAAAAACTGTATATAGGCCAGATTTTGGTGATCCAAAAGTCTGTTCTCACTAAGAAAAACCTATAGATCTCATATATGGTGTTAGATGTGAGAAAAAATACAAAAAACTATTATTTTTAAGGGGTCTAATGGGGCAAAACTAGAAAATAAGGCAGAATGAGCGCATTATTCTCTCTCTCTCTATATATATATATATATATCAACCTGCTTTGTTTTTCTTCTAATTCACGTGCAAGCTTGGGAAATTACTAATAGAACGAAAAAAAGTAGAGGAATGAAACCAGGATTGAAAAAAACTAGAGAGGTAGAACCTACTGGTTCCTAAAATTCATGTGCAAAAGCTTCAAAAAATATTAAGAGTATAGCAACAAAGAAGATGGCTATGGAAACTCCCTTCATTGCCATATCAAATGGTAGAGGAAGGATGGACCAATGTAGAATAGAACCCAATGTTTATCTATTTATAAGAGTGGTTAGGATACGAGTGAGAGCTAGTTGCATTATTGATAGTAGTTAAGAAGGGAAGCAGATCAGGTCATGCTGAACATGAGCATTTTTGCTCATGCCAACATCGTGGTCGTCCGATTTGTATTTTGAAAAGCTAAAAAGTCAACAAACTATGTGGCATTCATCCAAAATTCAAATAGACGACCACAATGTTAGCATGAGCAAAAACACTCATGTTCAACATGACCTAATCTGCTTCCGTTAAGAAGATGTTTGTTGAAGTTAATAAGATGTTGGGTGTTAGCCCCAAGGGGTTTGGTGTAGTGGGAGGGGCCTTGGATGCTTGACGGGTGGTCAGGGTTCTATTTCTATGGGTGCTAGCCCCTTGTATATAAGAAAGTGCAAGGGCATTAAGACTTTTGCTCTTGCTGAAACAATGTGCCTCTTTGGGGGCAAGGGGTGGGACACAAGTTTACACCATTGGGAAAATGACCATAAGTACAACAGACGTAACCAGCATGACTATGTCTCTGTTCCTTAGGGATTGCTTCCTCGTTCCTCATGGAAAAGAAAAGAAAATGTTGGGCATTCAATCTTATCACATTTTAGACCAGTACTTAGCAACCATTAAGAGCCTGAGGTAAGTCTTATGTGGTTGGCCCTTTGGATGTTGCTAAAATTTCTTACTTGTTTTTTCTTATGCTTCACATATTTATCAAACATTGACTTGATGTTTCATATTTTTACACATCACTTTCTGATACCCACTTCACTTCTCGTGTCTTGGTTTTTTTTTCTTGGATAATCCAAGGGAAAATCCCTATCACTGACAGAACATTGGCTGGCCTCCGGTTGGCTGTTGGTAAAACCCTTGAGGTCCCCCTACCTACTGGGGAATACACCAGCTTCGACCCTGCGACAAGGGACGCCACCCATGGGTTTCAAACTTGTGACATCCCACCAACTTGGTGATGTTCACAAGTCACCCTTACCCTATGAGCGGAGCCCTCGCAGGCTTCTCAT
This sequence comes from Nuphar pumila, assembly GCF_984573655.1. Lineage (NCBI taxonomy): Eukaryota > Viridiplantae > Streptophyta > Magnoliopsida > Nymphaeales > Nymphaeaceae > Nuphar > Nuphar pumila. The sequence goes on along the minus strand of NC_143258.1, from coordinate 34,627,859 downwards.
GTCTTGGTTCTTATATGGTTCTCACAACCACTTCTAAATCTCGTAACTATTGTGCAGCAAGACAATGGAAAGAAAACAAATTAAACAAAGTGGGGGATCAAGCAAGTCCTCTTGAATGAGCTCATGATCTATCGAGAGAAAGAGTTTTTGAATCAAATGTCATCAAGCCTGTGGACTTGCACATGATAGAGACTAGTGATCCAATTGTCGATCGACGTCAAAGGGTTGCTTGTCATGCGAAGTTGAATCAAAGCAAGAGGAAGACAAAGGAATAATTAATGAGAGATTGAATGTACTGTTGTGCATTGACCTAGATGCATGGAGTCATACTTACTTTATCATAATTCAATACCATAATTAATTCAAAAGATAAGCATATTTGATATGAATACGAAAAATAATGTAGTCAACTACTATAATAATCACAATTAGTTTATTCAGATCTGTTGTGTTTAAATAAAGCACCATGAACCACTTGAAAGTGTTCGTTGTGTTCTTTTTGTTCTCTTGGTTCTGTTGCCTTATTAAGATCCAACCATATTTGTTACCAGATTTTGACCCAGATCCCGAGCCCAGCCATATTTGTGGTTAAACATGGATTCAGATACATGGTATCTGGATCTAATGATATGGACCAGATCTGGTTAAGCCTACGCCAGACTCCTATACACACTTGGCATCCCTGATTCCCAAATGCAAACCTGAACATGTTTGATATCAATTCAAGTTTGGCTATAATTTTAGACATCATGACATGAAAAAATTGTCTATAAACCTTAATCCATTTAATCTGATGATCTGATATATGATATTTTAAATCAAAATCATATCATATTGGAGACATAATCAATTGATACTGGTCAAAGTAGAGTCTAGTTTTTAGGCTTGATGTTAGATCCAGGTCTGATGAGACCCTACTGAACCTAACCAAGTTAACTTTGATGGCAGATCAGGTGCAATCACGCACACGTTAGTGTGCCACTAAAGTTGATATGCCCTTCATCTTCTGCTGTCCCCACAGCTGTACCACAGAGATTGAGGGCAGTCAGCCTGTGTCAAAGATGGGCCATGGTAAAAATGTTTAATAGAAAAATGGTGGTGGCAGAAAAAGAAAGGAAGATAGTGATTAATAGAAGATCACGATAGAGGATAGGAAAATGAAATAAACATGAAATGCGGTAGAAAAACAATAGGCGATGGTGGCAGCAGTAGCAAAAAGAAGTAATGGTGGTTACAAGCAGTAATGAAAGTATAGGAGTAAATAGCGGTAATAATTGGAACGAAGGGAAATGAGAGAGAGAGAGATTATTTTCTTGGTTTTTCTGTTTCAAGGGTAAAATTATCAACATCACATAAATTTGATAGTTAGTCGAACGGTTTTAGGGGTGGGCATTGGGCCGGGCCGGCCATTTTACTAACGGGTTGGGTTTTGACCCAGTTCTTAACGGTCTTAGGTTTGAAGAGAAGCGCATGGCCCGGCCCATTGGCCCACTAGCCAATGTGAAGCGGGCTGGGTCCGGCTTGGCCTATCCCAAACCTAAAATGCATAAATGTTTGTCTGAGATTATGGGTTAATGAGAGAATAACAAGTTTCCATGCAACTAATTCTTAATTAGTGCAACTAATTAGGTAAATAATAATAATTAACAAATATCATGTTCTCGTGTAACATATTTGGTAAATAATAATAGTTATTCAAGTTACTATGTAATAGTTAAATTTTAAAATTTTATATTATTAAAAAATTAATAAATAACTTAGGCCCATCGGACTGCAGGCTGGCCCATGTATATAAGAGACTAGATTTTCCCCCGGTACCTAATGGGCCCAGGCCTAAAATCATGGCCAAAACCCTACACAAAGAGGGCTGGGTCGGCTTGGCCCATCGTGCCACCAGGCCGACTCCCTGTTAGATCTAGGATCGGGGTGTGCACAGGGAAGGCTAGGGAAGAAGAGAAGAATGGTTGATATTAATGAATATCGAGTTCTCTGTCTATTCTGCAGAGGTAGGGGCTGTGATATTTAACTTTCCTTGGGTAGCTGTTATCCAGCTCTAATTGACTCAGTGGATTCCCAAACATGATAGGAATCCAATGTTTAAGGGTTCCACCAGTATTCTAGTGGTGCATATATCAATGACCCACTACTCAAGTGGGTCATTGGATTTCATGTGAGACCCATTTGGCCATACTGGATCAGTACCAGGATCCAACATCTCCCACTTGGGCATATAGGGCGAACATCCACATTTTATGATAATCAGTGCATTATGTATTGCACTCACGACATTATAAGGTTTTACATACTGTAATTGGATTTCTCCTTCGTGATATATCCCTATCATGAGGTTATTAACAATTTAGGTTATTTTTCTGTCATGTCATAGATTTCAAGTATTCACCATTCACTGCATACTAAGTCATGTAGTCCATGAATAGATCGTAATGTGGGTCTTACATAGTCATGGGGTTCTTATGGCTCCTCCATGACCATACCACGGGCATGCACACTAGTGGAGTATTATGAAATTTATTAATTCATAAATCCATGATTTGCCAACATAGCAAATACTCTTACTTTTCAAAATTTCTTCAGAGTTTATACTCTCACTTTCCATGTGCATTATTATATGTTAATCACCACCTAATCATTTCATATCAGTATATCTAGATCCAATAGTCATAAATGTGTCTGGCTAACACCATTTAGCATTTTAAATGAAAGTTGCAACTGCAGTCATTTGCATTTTGGGGAAATGTGAGGAGAGTGGGTGGGTAGAAGTTTTCACTGATTGTAGGGGTAACTTTGTCATTTTCCTTTCACTAACCCAGTTTGAACCAGAGTTAACCTCACAGTGGTAATGTGGAGCGATTGTTTGTGAATTACTAGAAACATTGAGCATGTTAAATGTAATTTCTAAAACATCAGGTATTAGTTTATAAATACATCAGAAGTTAGGTACCTTTGTGTAAATTGTTCTTTATTGTAACATGGGGTAAACAGTCCTGGGCTGGGCGTCAATTTATCATGGTTATCAAATGCCTTACTTAAAGAAAAACCGCATTTTGGTCGAGACGAATATTTAAAGAGAAACCATTTATTTGAAAGTAAAAGTTGACAATCTTTGCTTGAAAGGCAAGCTAGGGTTAGGCAGACCACTACTAGTTATACAACTATACCATTGGGTTTTAAACCTGCAACGTCCCAACACAAGGTGACGTGCACTAACTGTACCTACCACACAACACCCCCATACATGCATATATGGGCTATGAGGAAGCAAAGAAGCTTCAGTTCTGAGATCGGTTTTGCTTTCAATACTTGGATAGTGACTATACACTTGTTTTCATTGTTTGTTTTTTATGACAAGGAACCTTCGCTGAAGCGAGAAAAGCCCCGGATAGGACCCCATGACCACTCTGCCTTATGTGGCCCACCTCAAAAAGCTATGAACACACCCGTGTACCAACAAAGTTTGATATGGTGACTTCATCTCAGCACCCTCGTAACCACCCTACTAGCCAAGTGGGCACCCTTGTTTTCATTGTAAAACTACAAAATAGGGTTGATCACATGACATATCCTATCCATCGTACTAAATGCATCTCGACCCCAACCTCTATCTCTCTCTTGTCAACGGGTCAGGTTTGGTTCAGACCTAGGTGGAACCAGACCTGATCTTGATTTTCAGGTATGGTATCAGGTTTGGACCCGGCTCTAATCAGAACAACCATAAGAGAAATCATACTTAGACTTGATAAAAACTACACGAACTAGACCCGGGCCATACCTAGACCCAGGACATACCCTGTAAAATAATATTTTTTACAATTTATATATTGAAAAATTATGGATCTTAATTGAAACTCGGGTCCGGCACGGGTCTGGTATAACATTTCACAAACTATACCCAGTTCCATGTATTAATTGGACCTTTGAATCTGGACCCGGGTCTTAGTCAGATCTTCTTATTTATTACCATACCCGGACCCTATAAGGGCTGGTATGGGTTGGGTCTGGCTAAACCCTACCCGTCTCTGTCTCTCTCTCTCTCTCTCTCTCCGAAACGCCAGGATCACTACTTGGTTCTTCAAATGAATGTTTTATTTCTGTGTTTTTTCTTCAATCAATATTATGTGTTATTCTACATGCTTAATTTTAATTAGAAACTTATAATTTTAGGGTTTTTTTCAATTAACATATATAAATTTATGAATGAAGTTTGTTAGGACTTAGGTTTTTGATTTATTTTATTTTTAATTAGCATGAATGATTAATTAGGTTTTAGGGTATTATGTATTTTTTTCAATTAGCATTAAACATGAAATTATGAATAATGAATACTTGATTTTGGTTAGAACTTAAAATATTAGGGGTTTTATTTGTATTTTATCAATTAGCATAGATAAGACATCTATGCTTTTTTTGGAGGATTCAAGTTTCTTATTTGCATCATTTTAAATGACATTAAATTTTAATTAAGCCTGAGAGGGTTTTCCATGATTTTCTTTTTTCTTTCTAATTAGCATTTCAATTATTAACAATGTTTTTGGTTAATTGAGAAAGGGTTACACTACAAGAAAAATGCTAATTAGCGATGAAAATTTGTGACGAATTTTTTTTCGTCACAAATTTGCGACGGATTAGCGAGAGAAAACTATTCGTCGCTAAAATTTCAATTATTTGCAAAATTAGAGATGGAAAATATTCTGTTGGAAATCTGTCACTAATTAGCGACGGATTCATGATAGATTAACGATATCTCAAACTCCGTCGCAAGTTAGCAACAAAAAAAATCTGTCTCTAATTCTGTCGCTACTTTTCAATTTAAACCACGCAATTTTTTTTCACCCCCTTCACACTTTTCCCCCTTTCACTATGCGCAGCCCCCCCCCCCCCCTCTGAGCCTTCTCTTCTTCTCCTTTCTTTTTCTCATCCGCAGACTGGTTGGAGCCACATCGTCGTCGACCAACTCTTGTCTTCCCCTCCTTCCTCTCTCCTTTCCTTTCCCTTCTTCTTTTCCCCACTTCCTTTCTTTCTCCTGTGTTTCCCCTTTTGTCTGAAAGATCCTCTACTGTACCGTCAATGGAAAAAACCCTAGGGGAGGAGGAATCCCTTCCCGATCTCTTCCTTGATGCCTCTGATGATCCCCTCCCCTCCAATCCGAGCGAAGGAGCCGGCGATCATGATAGTGCAGCTCAGCTAAATAGAAAATGTAATTATTGGATATTTTTTTTGTTGTTCAGTACATGAGAGTCGAGAAGCTGTGACCAGCAAGCTCTCTGAGTATTTCAGATGGTTTTTTTTTATTGACATTGATTTTATGTTATTACCTTTTAACAATTTCTTCTTGATCATCTGATATCTATACATAAGTTATTTCATCTGACAAGGCTTTAAGGTTTTGTTATTTGTTTTAAGTTGTTAATTGTTCCTCTTCTGGTGAAAGTTTCCTTTTCATAAAAAGGGTCTATAGAGTCATTTTTTGTCTTTGAGTGTGGTTCAATTAGTAATGTGACTCCCATTATGAGCCCTTACTGAATCTTCTTCGTTGTTTATAACATTCTAGTTTTGTTCCTTCAAGTTTTTGGTAAGATCTTACATGCTTGCAACAGAAGAGGGGCAAAGAGGGATTTTAGCACTGCAATTCTAGACCGTAAAAAGGCTCCCAATCAGCTTGTTGTTGATGAAGTTGTGAATGATGACAATTCTGTTGTTTCAATGAACTCTGTGACAACGGATAAACTTCAATTTTTCAGGGGAGATACCATCTTGATTAAGGTATTAAGTTTGAGCTTTCTATTGCTGTAAAATTGGTCACTTTGCTCTTTACATATAATCGCTTTTGCAGGGTAAAAAGAGGAGAGACACAGTGCACATTGTTCTTGTTGATGACACTTTGTTCTTTCATCTGTTTTTCAGAAAATACCAAAAAAATCTAGAGTTTCAGTTCGATCAGGACTCCGTCCAAGAGTCCTAATCCAGTCAGGAGTCTGTTTTTACTTCCATTTTTACTCTTTTTCATTTTTTTTTCAAAAATTAGGTCATTTTGTAGAGTCTCAGTTGATTCAAAACTCTATTTCAGAGTTTCGGTTGAGTTAGGACTCTAACCCTGACTGCATTTTCTGCCTTATTTTACCATTTTTGATAAAATCTTTCAAAAAACTCCTTCATTTGGTTTTTAAAATCCAAAATCTTAGAGTCCTAATTGGTTCAGGACTCTGGTCGAGAGTTTCAGTTAGCTTAGAACTCTATTTTCAAAACTTTGAATTTCCACTGTGATTTTAACCCCTTTTCAAAATCATTTTCAGTATTTGTTTCAAGTTTTTCAAAACTTCAATGTGGGGCCCACTCAGTTGGCACCATATCCAGAGGAGTTCTGACTCAGTCAAGACTGTGTACCATTTCAAAACTTTCAATCTCAAAGTCTACTTTTGAATATCTTTTGAAAAAACTCTCAATTTCAAGTTTTAAAATCATTTTTTGAAAATTCAAGTGGGGCCCACTCTAGGTGGCACCACATTTGTAAAAGTCAGAGTTAGACTAGGATTAGTCATGTCCTACCTAAGTTAGATGTCTAGGTGAGTCAAAATTTAATTTTAAAAACCCGTATTTTCACTCTAGTTTTTAACTTTGATTTTAAAGTTTTAAAAATTAAGTTTTTCTGAAAAACCCAAATGGAGTCACATTTGGGATCTTTAGGTCAACTAGAGGTCTAATTAGGAGTCTTAGGTTAGTTAGGGACTTAATTAGGAAGGTCAAGAGTCAAATCCAATTAGGAAAAATCGCCCTCCACTAATTGTTTGAGATAGACTTTTAAAAAGGACAAAATTAGAATTAATTAGCCATCTTTTTTTAACCTAATTTTTTCTATTTAAAGAGGCTAGAGGGGAGGTCGACCCCTATTCCTTTTTTTGATGTTTCTTGAAGCTTCTCTCTCCTCCCATCTGCCTCCTCCGTTGCTGCACCATCCAAGGTAGGATTCCTTAGTGATTTTTGATAGTTTTTATTTTTTTTTATGATTTTTCATGAGATTTCACCATGGAAACCATTGCGTTCATGGATTCAACCATGATTTTTGATCAAGAACCCTCAAGCTCAATCCAAGAAGATGATCTAACCTTATTCCATGTTGTTTTTCATGATTTTAATCCATTAGAATCATTTACGATATTGTTTTTCATGTTCTTAACCAAGAAAACATAAGATTTATCTCTTAAATGGATTAAATCCATGATTTCAAAGGTAAAAATTAATTCCAGCGATAAATTCCCTGTTTTATTTTTATTTTTTAGCATATTAATGTTTATTACACATGTTTCAGCATTGAAATCAATTTCGTTTTACTGTTTAGATATTTTTATGGTCTTTTATTGATTAAATCATATTTTTTTTAGGGTTTCTTAGATTTCTGTATATTTTCATCTTGGATCCATAGAAAGCATGTTAGTTCTTATTGAAATATTTGTTAGAAATTGCTGATTTTTTTATATGTGAAGCATAGATATGTTATTGAGACTCTGTAAAAAAATCAGACGTTTTGAGATTCGAGAACCCTGTCAAAAAAATAAAAGATCGAACCATGATTTTCAATCGTTAAAATCGCTATTGAAGTTCATAGGTAACTTGCAGTTGCGTTATTTCTTTCATCTCATATACGATTCAAGATCCATAAAGTGCAGTGGATTTGTGTTGATGTAGGCTATTTACTATATAATTTTCATAATTTTTTGTCTCTGTTTGATATTTTTCCTCTGTCAGAAAGTTGGATCCATGTTTTGAAACTCGTTATGATTTACTAAAACCCTAATTCAACTTGTGTTGATCATAAATCCTTAACCGCAGATCTGATTCATAATCTATAAAAAAGGAAGTTGATTATTTTTTGTATACTATTCATTTCTGAAATCTCAATTTTTTTTTATAAAGTCTGCTATTTTTCTCTGTATTTGCAACCAGAAGGTCCAATTTTGATCAATTTTGTATTCATTAAATTTAAGTTCAGATTGTCGGAATGATATCTCCCTAACCGAAGATGATTTTTCTGATTTGTAAAAAGGCGTTTCTGTACTTTTTTGTCTAGTTTGTCTCTGTAAAACTTCAAAAATTTCCATGGTGAATTGACCCCTGATTCGGGTCTGGCACTGAAACGGGTATGTGATCGTGGGTAAAAATAGCATATTTTAGGGGTTTAATGCAATTTTTGAATTGGAATAATGTCAAAAATATATTTTTATTATTCCAATCTGATTTTAGAGTGATAACAAGTGCAGGTGCCAATTTTTATGAATTTTAGAATCCATTTAATGCTTGAATGGATTAAATTGCAAAACAGGGTGCCCGTAGGATCCTGAAACACTGCCAAAATCATGATTTTTGTGATATTTTTAGTTTTTTATGCATAAGTTCATGTTTTTAGGGTTTTTTCATGTTTAGAATCATGTTAGGATACTTCATGATCGATTTGCTTGTTATTTGATTTTATTTAAATCCTAAACCCAAACTTTTTACCAAAATATTTTCTGAAAACCCTCATTTCAAGGCCATAGTCTTGCTATCAGGGGCATTTTTTTTGTATACTATTCACTTCTGAAATCCCTAACCTAGATTTTCTTATTTTTGATCATATGACATCACTTTATGTTTGATTTATCTTCATTTAAATCCCAAAACCTCATTTTTACAAAATATCTTTATGAAAACCCTGATTTCAAGGCCATAGCCTTCCTATCAGGGGTATTTTGGTCATTTTGACTCCAATTTTGAAAATTTTAAATCCCATTTTCATATTTCTTCAATTTTATTTCTTATTTCATTATGTTTATCTCTGAAAATCATGAAAAGGGCTTATATCTAACAAAATCCAGTAATTTCTTGATATTACTAGATAAATCTAGAAAAGCTAACATATCTTCACTAACAAATTTTTTAGTTTTCCAGGGATATTGAAAACCTTACTTTCCTTTAATTTTCTTTATTTAAATTCAATTAGTGATGTAAATTAAATGTAAACTTTGGAATGAGAATTTCAATTTCTGCTTAGATTAGGATTTGCATTGCATATAGTTTGAACTTTGATATATAATTGTTATGCTTGTCATTCATGTGCATATTTTTACAAATTCACCATGGTCTACACGAATGGCATGTTCACTAGCTCTTAGGGAGTTGACAAACTCGGTGGAATTCGTATTTATGGCCATAGTCATATACAAATGAGACTCAGATTTGTGATATTCGTATTAGCCACATTCAACCTACACTCTTAGGCTAACTTCAAAATGCACTGTATTTCTCAAAAATACAAAAGGATTTTCTCAATTCCTCAAAATCATGTCTTTCAAATCCATATTCATTCATTTCATTCAATTTGCAAATTCCAATTCCAATCCAAAGAAATCGATTTTCTTAAAATTTTTTAAGTCTTACTCAGAAATTGATTTTCTCAAAACTCTGAACTTTCAAATGATATTTCAACTATTTTTCAAAGTTCAAAATTCGATTTTCCAAGTTATATCTTCAATTTCAAAGTTTGAATTCAGGGAAATCAAATTTTCCAAAGTTACTTAAAATTCCTCAGAAATCGATTTTCCTAAAACACTTGAATTCTTCATAAATCGATTTTCATTTTTTTCAAAAATATTCTCTCACCATGATTCACGATTTTCCAAATGACATCTTTTCTAAGAATTTTCCAATATTTCAGTTATTTTAAGCAAACATCATGTTTTCAAATCTGCATTTTCAGAAAATCATAGCACATGCCTAATTCTTTGTGCATTTAAGAAATGGAACACGATTTAGATAAGTTGAGCAAAGCTAAGCACACTCTTGATCCTTGGTTCAATTACCCCTGGTAAAGGCGCCAGGAACGGTTGAACCTCGCACCGACAGGCGAGTCCCATTCTTTGGAATTATTCCGCATTTTGAAACAGAGGCAAGTTATTTTCAAAAAACTTTTTCAAATGTCAGTTTGACTTGCAAAAGTAAAATTTTGAGATGATAACAGTATCCCTGCAGGATTTGGTTAACTCATCATCATTTTCTATAGAAAAATGGTTTGAATTGTCAAGTGATGCTGTAGTTGCAGGATGTGAGCCAATTTACTTGCACATCGCCGTCTCTGTCACTGTTCTAGTTATTGCACCACATGTATTTCACATGTCCCAGTCTGGTCAATATGCATTAAACTCATGTTTCAATCCGCTTCTGGAGAAGATTCAGCGGCTCAAGTCCTGGACTCGTTTTGTAGATAATAAGGGAAATGAGATTATTAGCATCCAGATGAGAAAGAAAGCATTTTTTGTCTTTGTTTGAAAAAAAAAATGGATAATAAACAAGAACTGGAGTGGCTTGAAGCTCAAAGGATCGTAATTATTCAAGATCTAGTTGCAGTTGCCAAACAACAATTGTTGTTCCTTGAGGCAGTTGATAGAAATCCATGTCTGTATGATGGTCCTGTTTTAAGACAGAGCTATCCACAGGTACAAGAATTACTGGCTTCCCTTGCTTGCTAAGCACCATGAGTCCAAGGTCACGAAAGGGCCATTGGTTGTGCCTCTTGATTGTGAATGGGTTTGGCATTGTCATAGGCTTAATCTGGTACAGTATAAATTGGACTGTGAAGAGTTCTATGGAAGGACCCTTGACAATCATGATGTGCAGTTTATCGTGAAAGGGTCTTCCAAACAAGAAACTTCTAAACTTTGGGGTAGTTTATATTCAGAAGAACCGTATGAGCTTGATTTATGCTGCTATTCCCAAGAAAATATTGTTGAAAAGGTTTCTGATACTATTGCATCCATTAGATATGACCTTGTTGCAGTTGTTAAGTGGCAGAACTCTTTTCCATACCAGGTAGCTAGACCTTGTATGGAGGATGTTCTATTTCTTGAAGAAGCTGTAGTGAGGTATAAAGGCTTCCTGCATTTGATCAAGAGAAACAAGCAAAAGTCTGTGCGGCGATTCTATGTGCCAACTTATGATATTGATTTGATATGGCACTCACACCATACTGCTTTGCACCCTACCCTTCATCACCATCACTATGCAGCATACTTGCTGCTAACATTTTCCCTACAACCTGCCATAATCATCTCTACTGCATTCTTCAGCCACTACTGGTTGCCTTCACCATATCATTACTCACCTCTTTATAACACAACCCTCCCATGAGTAGCTGAAATGTTTTATGCAAATTAGCTGTAGCTTCAGCCATTTCCAGCACATACACTTACTACTTTTTAACATCAAGTAGCCATCTGTAAATAGCCCTATTACAAGCTCCAACCACCCCCCCTACATTTTTCACTTATTTTTATGTATTTACTTCAGCATCCATATGCATTTGGCCCTTCCACTTCATAGCCATCATACAACATCCAGTCATTTTATCTTTTCCCTACACTTTCATCTCCTGCTATAGTTCCCAACCCCAGTTACCTGCACTATTCACTCCCACTGCATCTTTTTGCATCCCTCCATTGCTACCCCATCGCCACTCATTGGTGCATCATACAATACATTGCATGTTCTTAGTGGTATATGCATTTAGCTCCCCTATTACAATATCCATGATAATAAGGATGTCAATCTAGTTCATACAGTCTATATTCATATAGATCTCTATCTTACTGCATCTCCATCTTGTGTGCATGTTTTTTATAACATTAAAAGGCTATTTCATACATCATCTAGGCATGGTTAGGTGCATTCTTCATTTAGACCATAAATGGTTATTGCATCATCTGTATTCCAAGTCCACATTGATATCCCTTTCCATATGCATTTTTTATTTTATGCCAACTCTGTTCTTGCAGGAAGAGTGTCATCTTCCTTGACTTAGAAATTGTAATTTTAATTCTCAAATTATAATAGCTAGACATTAATGAGAATGTTTACTTTCCAGCATAGATTAGAAGGTATAAGCATGTATATATTCTAAAAATTGCTCGTTTCATGTCATTTCTCTTTTACTTCAAAATTTCACGAATGGGAACACGAATGGAATGTGCATCATTCTAATAAAAGGTGATTAAATCCTAAGTTGATGATTTTCATCAATGGCCATAGTCAGAGTGTGAACAAAACTTAGGATTTTCATCTTTTATGGAATAACATTGGATTCACACTGGATCCCTTTTAAAAAATCATTATATTTTCAAATATTTTCTTTCTTTATCAGGGTTTAATTTAAAATTAACTCAAAATATATATCAATGGCCATAGTTAGGATATATTGAGAGTTAATTTTATTTTAAACTCTATAAAGGCACCAAAAATGTATTTTATTATTTACTTGAATTTAAATATGATTATTATATAATACATTTTATGACCATAGTCAGAGATGTATTATATTCTCAAATTTTATTTTAATTCACTTAAATAATGAAATATACTTTTCAAAATTCGATTTCAAATTCTTTTAAATTCATTCATCATTTAGGATAGATTTACATCATATTTTCAAAATTCTTTCTCAAAATCCAAGTGATTTTGAGATATATTTTCAAATATCTTCTTCATTTCTCAAACCAATCTTTATTTTTTATTCCAATTCATCTTTCTATCTCATTTCAAAAATTCAAAATCCGAATTCAAAGTCCAATTTGACTTTGAAATTCCCAATTCCCTTCTATATTCCACATTCAATTTTTAGTTGAAAATCCAATTTCAAAGTCCAAATTCAAACTTTGAAATTCCAAATTCATTTCCAGTATTCAATTTCAAATTCAATTTAGCATTTCAGATCAAATTTTAAAGTTCAATTTAACTTTGAAATTCCCAATTCAACATCTGATTTCAAAAATTTTAGTTTTAAAAATCAAGTTTTATTCTTTATTCTTCATTTCAGATTCTCAAATCTTCCAGATCCATCCTCAAAAATCCCATTTGGATTTTCAAAACCCAGTTCCATCCTGGATTCAGATTTCCAAATCCAAATTCCATCTAGGATTCCAGACTTCGGATCTAATTCCATTTAGGATTCTGGATTTCAAACTCTACTTCATCTTGGATTCCAGACTTCGGATCCAATTCCATTTAGGATTCCAGATTTCAGATTCAACTCCGTCTTGGATTCCAGACTTCGGATCCAATTCCATTTAGGATTTCAGATTTCGGATTCAACTCCGTCTTGGATTCCAAACTTCAGATCCAATTCCATTTAGGATTCCAGATCCTAGATTCAACACCGTCTTGGATTCCAGACTTCGGATCCAATTCCATCTAAAATTTCAGATTTCAGATCAAAAATCCATTTAGGATTCCAGATCTCGGATTCAATTTTATCTTGGATTCCAGATTTTCAGATCCAACTCCATCTTGGATTCCAGACTTCGGATCCAATTCCACTTAGGATCTCATATTTCAGATTCTTAATCCAATTCTATTTTCAAGTTCCACCTAGATCCAAGATTCATTCTAATTCTGGACTTTAAAATCCAGAATTCAATTCCCTTTCAAGATTCTATCTCAAAATTGAATCCTAGATTCAAAATCAAAATTCAAAGTTCATTCTAAACTTTGAAAATTCATTTTCACTTCAAAAGGGTCTATCTCAGTTTCAAAATCTCCTTCTCTTTTTATTTTTTTTCAAATCAAAGTCCATTTTTCAAGTTCTGGTTATTCCAAGACTTGGAATTTCAAGTCTCTTCTTCGAGATCTATTTTCAATTCTAAGTTAGATTCAAAATCTAACTTTTGCAAATCAATTTCAAACCTTTGAATCATTTCTTCACTCCATTATCAAATTTATTTTAGAATCACTTGGAAAATTCTAAATTTCTACATTGTTTTCTCAAAAGCATATATTTCTGCATTTGCATTGCACAAGCATGATTTTTGTGCATTTTAGACTTAGAATAAATTCTTAAATAATATTTAGGCAAAGCAAAAGGCATAAATTCGATCCTTGGTTCGATTACCCCTGGTAAAGGCGTTAGGAATGGTCAAACCTCGTACTGACGAGCGAATCCTGTCTCTTAATTTTTCCTGCAAATTTTCAAAACGGAGGCGAGCGATTTTTCAAAACATTTCTTTGGTCAAATGAGACCTTGCAAAAGAGTTCCTCTCTCTTCTTTCTTTTCTTTTCTCTCTTCTTTTCTAAGGGAATAGAGGTTAGAAAGGCAAAGAGAAGGAAAAGGGGAACGAGAGGAAAATTTTTGCATGATCACACTCAGTAATTTCTCCTTTAGCATTGGTTTTGTGAGCACTCATGTTACACTTTTTTGTTTGTTTTCCACAATGATAATCTCACAGTTTTTATTCTCATCTATGTGGATAATATTGTTATCACTTGTAGTTCTATATGTTTTGTTGTAAACATTATTGCCAAGTTGAGAAATGAATATGCTATTAATGATTTGGGAGACATACATTTTTTCTTGGGCATTGAAGCTTATGTTACTCCCTTCCGGTATTTACTTATCTCAATAGAAGTATGTTACAGTCCACACCATCATAATTGGAGCCAAACTTGTTATCACTCATTTGGCCACCTCAACCAAGTTATCCATTCATGAAGGTGACCCCTTACTTGATCCGACCCAATACCACCAAGTGTTTGGTGCCTTGTAGTACTTGACTTTGACCAGGCCAAATCTTGCTTTTGTAGTTACCATGGTATGTCAATATATGCATGATCCTACTAAGATTCATTGGAAAACAATCAAGTTGATCTTTCACTACGTTAAACATACTCTTAATGATGGCCTTTTTAATTCCTAAGTTCAACCACCTACATATTTTTTGCATTTTCAGATGCAGACTAGGTTAGTAGTATTGATGATAAAAAATCAACTGGTGGCTTTGCTGTCATTCTGGGATAATCTCTTATTTTGTGGTCTATTCACAAATAGTACATTATGTCCCACTCTAGTATTGAAGTTGAATATCAGTCCTTGTCGAACACGGCTACTGAAGTTCTTTGGCTTACATATCTATTGAATGATCTTCATGTTTTAAGCAACTCTATCCCTACATTATGGTGTGACAATATTGGTGCATCCTATCTTGCTGTCAACCCTATGTTTTATAATCACACTAAGCAAATTGACATTGATGTACACTTTATTCAGGATCACGAGGGCTAATGACATCTTCACGTGAAGTATATCTCTTCTGTGAACCAACTTGTTGATGTCATGATAAAGCCCTTATCATTGTACTAATTCAATCTTCTTCGGACCAAGCTCAACACCCTTTCTAGGCTGTTGAGCTTGCGAGGAGCTATTAAGAAAGGATCAGATCTGGTTTAGATCCAATCAAATGCCCCAATGTAGATCACATCCCAAATGAAGATAACTTTCCAAATGATGAAGATAAAGTTCCCAATAAAGATCCAAATGAAGGTGACATTCCAAATAAAGATCCAGATAAGATAATGCCCCAAGTATAGATAAGGCAGCTGTCATGAGAACTCCTAGTACCCAATACAAAGAAGGAGGAGAAGTCAACTTGAAGAGGACTCCTACGATTAGAAAAATCCTAACAAATATAAATCCAAGGAAGATGTTGGTTAAAGATAAAGTTGTATCATTTGTAGATTGTGATAAGAAATAAGAAAGCCAAAATGTGTAACCCAATCCTATTTAAAAGAAACCTCTCATCTTTGAAAAGTGTAGAGAGAGATAGAGAGAAAACAGTTAGCCGTAGACGTAGACGGTCATGTTATCATGTGTGTGACTTAGATAGCACCTCTAACATGATCACTTGATGCTTAGGAGAAAAAAAGACCAATCCAACCAAAACATATTTGGTGTGAAGCTGGAAATAAAGATACAACATTTACTTTTTTCTGAGGTTCTGCCGATAGAGTGGTCAAGTTTTGGGGATGAAACTTTTGAACTTATTGGATCAGCCGACGCCGTGGTACATAAGATATCATTTCTACAATTAGTCCATATATGCCCTTTTTTGTGGTTTTTTTTTAGTGTTATTGGCACTAGGTTTTTTCCTTATTACGTTGGTAGTATTATTAGCTGAAGCATATAATCTGAGATGTCTCTTTTGCAAGCATTATTGGGATCTGATCTGTTTGCAACCTTATCCACGATTATGTGATTGAATCCATGGAAGGTCATCTGCTCTTTCAAAACTTCCGAAGAAAGGATCTAAAGGTGAATGAAGTGAATGCGATCCTTCATTTGCTAAGGATGGAGGTTACAAAGTTATTCAATGGAATTAACTAAAGAAAAACAAAGAAAAAGAAGAAATCGGCATTTCTATAAAAACATCTCAATATGCTATTGTATTACAATTGTTTTTCTATATTTCCCATATTTAGATATTTTGTACAGCTACAGTTACGTATCTGTTAAATAGTTTTTGTTGAGGAATCATCTGACGATGGTTGAACACTCCTAGGGGCTCACATCGACCGCAATTAAAAATGGATCTCTTCTCGTGAGGTTGCTGGAGTATACAAATACAAGAATGCCACAATTGATGTCAAAGTTGACACATAATCCAATGTATGAATCTCGCTTGCTATTTTTTTATGTATCCTTGATTTTGGTTATTCATTAGTTTCATTAATTTTTTTTGTTTGCTAGATTTTTACAACAATCACCGTTTCAGAAATTCTGCCTTCGACAAAGACCATAGCTAGCATCAAGCTGCCTGATTACAATTCTGGCAAGGTGAACTTGATTCCGTTGTTGTTCTTTTTCTTCTTCTCTCTCTCTCTCAAATCTGTGATCGGATGGAAGAAGAAGATTATAAGCAGCCCAATTTTCATCTTAATTTTTTTGCTGTTTCAGATAGCTGGAAGTGCAGTACTTCCATGACCATGCGGCTTTGAGTACAACTGTTGGTTTTAACACGTCTCCTGCTATTGATCTTTCAGCAACAATTGGCACAAAAACTTTTGCTTTTGGTGCTGAGTTGCTCTGAAATTTTTTTTGGGACCCATCTGATAAGTAAACTATCCAACTATATCATAGGCGCCTCTGACCTGCATTTGTCTCATTTCCTTGGATGCCATTCACCGTGGGAGGCATCTTGACAGTAAGCCATACACCACTGCAGCTGCAGTCGTAGCCACCATAATTCATAAGCGGTAGAGGATGTCTCACTGTGTGCTGACGCCAGTTTTAAAAGAAATAAAGGAAATATATTGATTGAAAAAATTAGCACAGCGCGTGACAAGAAGTTACCAAGCAAGAGAGAAAGAGGGGACAAGCAGAAAACAAAGAGCAAAAAAAAAAAAGAGTTACTCTGAAGAAACAGGAAAATATGACCCCAAAACACCAACGCCGCGCTCCGCTTGTCTGGTAGGAGCAGTTAGTTTTTGTCACCTTGTGTTGGGAGGTTGCAAGTTCAAATCCCAATGGTATGGTTGTATGGCTGGTGGGTGTCTGCCTAATCCCAGCTTCCCTATAAAAAGAAGTATATGACCCCAAAACTGGGTCTTTGAATCTGTTGGCACTGTGATCTGTGTATATAAGTCTGAAGAATCCTAGCAGGAAGAAGCAGGATGAAGTTCATAGTAGGTACAGTAAAGAACCCCGAAATGAAAAGAGCCAAATATAGAACGAGCATTGTTAACAACATCACCACCATTGCACACTCCTATTGACTGCACTCCAACGGGAGGAATTGAGATCAGGTGTAATGTGATTAAACACTTTAATTAAGTGTGCTGTTGCACCTCATCACCCACCATCTGCTGTTGGGCATATGGTTGGGAAATGAGATGAACGAGCAGCTTGCCATTCGACTTGGCTCAGCTCGTGAGAAGCTCAGCTTGGCTTCCATATTCAGCTCGGCGAGGGCGAGCAACTAACCAGCTCATTTAGGTAAATGAGCTGAACACGAGCATGGCAAGTATATTTTATATATTATCAAGCTTAGCAATCATTTAAAAATAATTTTTTAAAGAAAAATGAGCAAGCTCAACTCGTAACGAGCTCGGGCTCGGCTTGTCTCGAGCTGGTGTGTAGCCCTAACGAGTCAAGCTCGAACAGCCAAAGCTCACTTCATTTGGATCATTTACCAGACTTAATTGGGCCCCACAGCTGACAGACTGTATCCCATAGATGGTGGGTGAACAGGTGCTGCAGCACACTGAAAGTATGCAATCACATTGCAACTGATCAGCCCTCAACACGAGGGGAGATCCAGTGATCAGTCATTGGGGCCCAGTAGCTTTGCAAGGTACCGGGCTAAGTACCGCATCTGCTCCGCCCCAACTCACACTACCACATTTGACTTGATCCAATACACAGACTGAATGCTTAGTAAAGTACTCGGCCCACAAGTGCAAATTTTTTTTTTAAAATAGGACATGTAGAGTTTTTTTTGTAATCAATCAAAGCTATTTTTGATATTTTAATATTAAAAAATGATCTTTAATCAGAATATTATTAAAAATAATAAAAAATTTCCCACACGAATGTGTGTCTCGGCTCGTGTCACCAGGGATGCGCAGCCAAAATGGCTTGATTCAAAATACCTCGTTTCCGGTACTTTAAACTGAAAACATATTCACACATTCCTAATTACAGGAAGAGTTTTGGTAATTGAATTTCACATTAAGCGAGCACCAGAATCTTATAATTATAATAGCTTTTATTACAATAATAAAGTACAACATTTCATGACAACACAGTACCGGGAGAAAGAAACTTTATTCCTAGCACAAGCTACATGCCACACTGCACTTGGTGCACACAGTTGAAGTACTTTTATTTAAGCATCTACTGCTTATTGATTCACAACATATATGGACTATGTGGAAGCAAAGGAGCTTCAGCCTCAGCGAACTCAGCAGCACGGAGGAGGATAATAAATTGGAGTGACCCCATAATATTCTGGAGGTGGAGAAGGTTCATAATCTTCAGAAAGTCCTCCATAAGAATGTTCTGAAGCAAAAATACACAAACGTTAGTAGGAAAATAACCAAACCACTAACATTGTTAACTTTATAAGGATGTGCATGGGGTGCTCAAGTTTTTTCCATCCAAATTGTAAACCAAGCAATCACTTCCACTCACTAATCTTGGAATGGTCCTTGTCCAGAGTACACCTGACCCTACTCTGTACTCTCTATTAGAAACTACACATTTTCATCATTTTAGTGTTTTTTTTTTTATGAATCATGCCTTATGGGAATGATGTACAAGGCTTTCATAGTCAAAAACAGGTTTTCGATCATCCAATCATTTTGCTTAATCTGGCCTGTCAAGATCTCAAAAAATCAACGGTTTACAAGGAAAAATTCTTTTACGATTAGAAAATTATGTATTCATGCAGAAACTAATAAATCCAGCGTGCAATTCTTGATAGATAAACAATGGAAAACACATCTGTGGGGTCAAATAATGCATGCACGCATGAGTTTCAGTGTGGAATATGGTGTAATCAATTGGAGGTATTGCAGCCCATAAAGAAGGTGGTAGCTGCTAACCACTTTTCTGGCAAACCCCCCAGCTAACCGGGCTTTTGACCGGGTTTTATCATGTTTTACCTAAATCTGACCTTACAGATGTGTTCAGCATGATCAACTAAAACGAAAATGTCACTTGGATCATGTTTTCTCAATAAAAATATGATATTTTAAGCATTGAATATTCATGAAAATCTTAAGACTGTCGATTTTTTAAACCTTGTAAATGCCTACCGACATATTGGAATCGAATGATCCAAGAGCCGATTGCTATAAAATCAAGCATGCACAACATATCTGTAGGGTAAGATTTAAAGAAAACATGAAATAACCCTTTGAAAGCTTGTTTTCTATCATGCTTGAGCATCAATGATCAGACCTCATATATTTGTTCTTTATAATTGACTTAGAAAATAGTGCTTTTTTTTATTTTTTTATTTTTTTCTCACATGTAACACCATAGATGTGATTTACATAGGAATATGCTTTTCTATCACCAAAATCTGACTTGTATGCTGGTTCTTCCAGCAATCTAAAAATCAACGGCTAATCAAACAATGTTTTCCTTACTCATAAAAACATATTTTTCCATTGAAAAGACATGATCCAAGGGTTGATTCCTGTTAAATCGAGCTTGCTAAATACATCTATGAGATTAGATTAACTCAAAAAACTTGCATCATGAGATTCTAACTTAATTATAGGCAGAATCAAACAATTATAGCAACTATATATATATATATATATATATATATATATATATATATATATATATATATATATATATATATATATATATATATATATATATATATATAACAAAGACCATATAGCCGGAGGGATAAAAATTAAGTAACCAAGTAGGATTGAAAAGGACTAGAGGATAGAACCTACTTTGCTTTTCATCCAATTCACGTGCGAAGGCATGAGAAAATACTAAGAGCAGAGCAAGAAAGAGGATGGCTATAGAAGCTCTCTTCATTGCCATATCAAATGGTAGAAGAAACGTGGATGAGTGCAGAATGGAAGCCCCATACTGATCTATTTATAATGGTGGTTAGGATGAGAGAGAGAGAGAGAGCTGCATTATCACGGTGGGTGAAAAGATGCTTTGCATTCAATCTTATCACATTTATCGGCAGGTTAATTAACCAGCTGGTGGCTCAGCTCGGTTCAGCTTGTTATGAACTCTTTTGTACTCAGTTCATGCGGCTGGCAAGGGAAGCCGCAGGCAGCTCATTCACCTAAAATGACTCATGCGTGAATAGATAGTGTGCACCTCGGCTCGGCTAGAGTGAGCTTGTGTAGATAAAATATATAGGTTTTAAGTGTAATGTGTGTTATAGCTGGTTAGAGTAGTTGACTCTCAGCCTTACCTTCGACCTAAATGTTTAAAGTTTAAATCTCATTAGTTTCACTCTTTAAAATACATATTGTCTTTTTGCACGAGCCAGCTCATGGTATAGGCTCACCGGGCTCAGGACAGCCCAGCTCACCCAGACACAAGCCCGAACTTAAATACCTTCCACTGGTAAACAAGCTGAACCCAAACACCTAGTGTTCAGTTCATTCGGCTCTTTTACCAGTTTTACTATCAAACATTATGTTATGTTAAGGGATTGTTTGATAAAGCGTTCCGCGTCCCCCCTGTTACCCTGAGAACAGGGACGGGGCTACACTAATATATATATATATATATATATATATATATATATATATATATATATATATATATATATATATATATATATATATATATATGGCAGGGGTAATACCACCCTATCGACACTCTTCATTTTGTCTCCCTCTCCACTCTCTGTAAACCTCCCCTCGACGCCAACTGCCCCTCTCCTCTACAAGCCTCCCCCTATGACGCAGACCTTTCGGTCCTTCCGGCAAGAATCTAAGCTTGAAATATGCTTATCTTTTGAATTAATTATGATATTGAATTATTGTAAAGCAAGGGGTATTTTAAGTTTTAACTCTCAGAATTTGACCTCAACTATAACTAAATCAAGTCAAATCTTTGTCAAAAACTTTGTTTAGCTAATTCAGAGCCTGGTTAAACCCTAACTTAGTTTCATTAGAACCACCTCTATGACACCGTGACCGACTTTAGTCCATGAACTGGTATAACAAAACTGAAGAAAATTTGCAAATTTCTTTTTTCAATGGAGTTTTGTGGTATGGACCTTAGTTTCAAAAAACCCAGTCAAACCTAGCACAAACTAGGTCCAACCAAACCAAATTAGATCCAATTAGGTTTAAACGAGTCAAATTGGGTCGAATCAGCCAAAAGCAGTAAAAAACCAAACTGCTTGACCTTCAGTCATTGGTAAAATTGCCAGAAAAGAGCTCCATCAACACCAAGGGAATGGTCGAGGGTCAATTTTTACCCTAGATTAGCTGTGCCAACTGAGCTGGTGCAGTTAAGCTAACCACACCAGCTTAGTGCCAGCCAAGGTAGCGCATTGGCTTGGCCTAGTCTATTTAATTGCACCAGCTAAGTTGTTGCATCTACTACTGCTGCACCAGCTTATCTGATACGGCCAGCCCTCCAACACTAGCTAAACTGGCATGGCTAGACTTGTTGCACCGGCAGGGCTAGCGTGGCAAACATGCTACAGAACAGCACAGCTACAGCCTACATATGAACTGACCCCTCTCGTTTTGAGGGATCCATTTTGGTGATTTCGGACCCATTTTGAATCATATTGGACCCAAATTCCTTGTCCAAGAGAAACAAACTGACTAGGAACCCTACAACTAGCGGTGTCAACGGGCCTGGTTTACCCGGACCTGACCCTATAGGGTCCAGGTATGGTGACAAATAAGAAAACCCGATTAAGACCTGGGTTCGGACCTGAAGGTTCGATTAATACATAGACCCGAGTATAGTTCGTGAAATTTTATAGCAGACTCGGGCCCAACCTGAGATCCGATTAAGACCCGCAATTTTTCAATGTAAAAATGATAAAAACTACTGTCTTACCGGGAATGATCCAGGTCTGGTTCATGTAGTTTTTATTGGGTCTGGGTATGGTTTTTCTCATAGTAGACCCAATTAGACCCGGAAGTGTCCGGACCCGATATCATACCAGAAAATCTGGTACGAGTGTGGTTCCACCTGGGTCCAAACCAAACCCGACCCGTTGACACCCCTACCGGCAACCGTTGCCCCTCTTGCAGCCGAGGGACAGGAGTTCAAGAGTCGAGGACTACTTGTTCATGTGAAAATCAAAAGATTATTGCACTTGAACTGAGTCAATGAAACGCATAATTATTGCACTTGGACTGAGTCAATGAAAATAAAAAAATTATTGCACTTGGACTGAGTCAATGACACCTAAATGCATAATTATTGCACTTGGACTGAGTCGCACTATCTTCATTGTGACGTGTACTTATCTTTTGAATTAAATATGATATTGATTTATTGTAAAGCAAGCATTAGTGCAGGACTCTAACCAATGCACAAGCAGGGCTGTCAACGGGTCAGGGTTGACCCAGACTCACTTGGGTTTGGATTCAGATTTTTTTTGGGTCACTAAAATAGAATCCCAAACCCAAACCTACATAATTATATATATTATAGAAAATATCAAAAACAGGTAGGATACATGCCCAATGGACCAGTACTCATCCCATTGCCCAGTTTTCCCTCCTGGATTTTGTGAGCCTCTTTTAGAGCACTCAACTCAAGCACGTGGTTAAAGTTCATGACAGAGATGCTACCTGTAATCTCACTTCACGACTAACAAGAGTTGCTTTCCGTTCTTCATTTAGAAAAAAACGAAAAAGAAAAAACACTAACCCATCAGCCAAGATGGGCAAATTTCACTTGTTTCTATACTCTAGTAGTGACATCATATTATCTCTCCATCCTCAACAAAGAAACTCCCTGAATTACTTCCTCAATCACTTCTCCGTTTATGAAAAAGCCATTCAAAAAAATAGATAAAATAATTACAAATGGCAAGGAGCAATTTATAAAGTGATCCAATTTAGCTCATCCCAACTACTTGTGAAATTTTGTTGCTCCTCTAAAAGAAACTAATTTTTGTTACATTGTGAAAGAGTATCCAACTCATTTTTGTTACTTTAAGGACTATTGTTATTAAGGCTTTCAAAAATTAATTAGATGGAACTTGTAACAAATTAATAATAGTTAATTAAACATTTTTCTTATCGCTTTTATTTTATTTTAGATTGGCAAGATGGGGTTAGGCTGACCCCGACCAGTACGTACAACCATGAATCAAAAGGAAACCAATCTGGAGGCTTGTCCTTCCAGATTGTCCCTTCCGCAAAACTCAATTCTAGCCAAAGATTGAGGTATTTAGTTTCGTTCTTTAGTTACTACGTTGCACTTGAAACACTTGATCTGCCAAATAATTTCACTGCAGGCCCAAAATCGCCCAAGTCCTCTAATATTCTCTACCATACTCACACTCAGCATGCTCTAGGAAGAATTTACACGAGATAAGTGACCGTAATGAATGGGGGTGATGAGAAATCACTCCACAAGCCCATATTAAATTTATCGAGAATGCACTAATGAATTTTAAGTGCAAAAATATACCAGAAAAATTTTCAGCCTCACATACCAAAACCATTATTTGCTCCAAGTGTTCACAGCAATTGGATGAAAGCTCCACTTGTGGATAAGTGTGACAAAATTGCATTGACTCCATCTTCTCAACTACCATAATAATGCATCTCTCTCTCTCTCTCTCTCTCTCTCTCTCTCTATATATATATATATATATATATATATATATATATATATATATATATATATATATATATATATCTATATATATATATATATGTATATATATATATATATATGTGGAATTCTTTTAAGGTAACTTTTTTTTCCAGAACTGAGTAAAGAAATATTACTTGTGTGGGATATTGGAAGATTAGATCCATTACTCACCATACCATAATTGACTCTGAACCCTAAAAGTTAGCTAATGATCTAGCAAGTAGATCAGTGTTGTCAAAGACGAAAGGTCAATTAAAACTAAAAGTCTGAAAATGCATTCTCCTTCTTACCAATCTGCCTCGTAAATAGCCAAAGAAAAGTTAGTATTTTTTGTTTGTCTCATCACTCATAACTCGGGCAAAACCAAAACACAATCATACCTGCACACAAAGAACAACATGTTCACAAAAATACACTTAGGGGAGAGGCAGATAAAAACAGTCTAACCTTTGGCCTTTTGCACAAGTAAACTCATTTTCTCCACTGACAGCCCAAAAACCTTACAACTGTTGGTTTGGAGACTCACATCAAAGGTAAGATGAAATGTTTATTCTGAGAGTGTAACGGAAATGTTGCTAGAAGCTGCAATTTATAGTAAAATGAAATGTCGATTCCCATGGATTCCTACTCAATCGACCGAAACATATTTATGAGGTTATATTGAGTAAAAAAAACTTTTTGTTTTCCATGTGGAGTCTAAACAACTTGCATTGTGAGATTCCAACTAGATTGTAGGTACGATCAATTGCAGCAAATATAAATCTCATATGGAAAGATAAAAAACCGTCATCACATCCATTAAACATATCATAAACAAAACATAAATGAACAAAAAGCACATAATACCAAGATTAACACTCAAATTAGCCAAACATATGAGTTTAATCAAGCTTAGTGCATACCACTTAATGATCCACCCAAAGATGAAATGCTGCATGATGGGCAACTTCTCCAGAACCTCCGCCTTACATCTTGAGAATCCCACTCTTCACCTTGCTCCATGTCGGCACTTCGCTGATGTCGTCCAACATCGGCCCCTTCTTCTCCTTTCTCACGAACGCCATGCACGAGAGGTACATGGACTCGTTGAAAAAGTTATCCAGGATATCCTGATTGTGGATGATTTCGGCTTCATGTACTTGTGATCGATCAACTACGCCGAGCCAAAGGCGAAGGGGACGGAATGATAGTTGTCGATCCCCCACACCCCGTGCGAGCTCGCAGGCTCCAGGCAGTAAACCGTCTGCAGCTTCCTCATCAATTGTGCCTTGGATGCCGTTCATTCGTGAAGTTGTTTTTTCGTTTGTTTTTCAGCCGTTCAGTTTTTGTGTTTTAGATGGCATTCATCTACAAAGATAAATAACTCAGAAAATTTTTGTGGGACCCATCTGAAAAGTAAACCATCCAACCATGGTGTTTGGGTACCGTCATGAGCGCCTCTGACATGATCATGCCTATTTCCCTTGGATGCCATTCACCGTGAGATGGATAGCATTAAAGGCATCTTGACAGTAAGCCATACGTCAGTACAGACATAATTCATAAGTGGTAGAGGATGTCTCATTGTATGCTGACACCCGTTTTAAAAGAAATACAGGAAATATATTGATTGAAAGAATTATCACAGTACGTAAGCAGGTGACGATAAGTTACCAAGCAAAGCAAGAGAAAGGGGTACAGAAAAGCAGAAAACAAAGAGACAAAAAAGTTACAATGAAGAAACAGAAAATATATGACCCCAAAACACCAAGAGGGGGGGGCTCCCCTTGTCTGGTAAGAGCAGTTAGTGCATGTCATTGGGACGTTGCAAGTTCAAATCCTAATGGTATGGTTATATAACTCCAGCTTGCCTATAAAAAAAACAAGTATATGACCCCAAAACTGGGTTTCTGAGTCTTTTCGCACTATGATCTATTTGTTTTGTGTATATAAGTGTGAAGAATTCCAATAGGTATTACCATGCATGTAGGCACAGACTCAGCAGAACCACGCTGTCTCCTTCCTTCTTGAGTTTAGTGTTTTTTTAACTAGATCTAATTCAACGTCAGATCTGATTTGTTTTCATGGTACCCGAGCTATGATCTACTAGTCGTATAGAGAGTCGTCCAACCCAGTCGTGTTTTGATTCAACGTGAAGAATCACTGGGTGCATTAATCAGGAACCGTGGGGTAAGCTTCGTTGTTGATCTTCCTACATGTTTTGTTCATATTTTATGCATACAAGTTTAGTAATTGGGGCCTTAAAATCAGTTTGGTCCCTGATTCAACATCTGCATCAAAGTGGTGTTGGTGCATGCATTTGCTTGCTGTGAAGTAGGGGTCACTTAAGTGTTTTTCGATCCTTCTTGTGCTCACTTTAATGCTGGTGTGTGATCAGTCATAATGAGTTCATCATCTGCATCTCTAGTTCCTAATGCAGCGATCCAATGGAACACCTTCTTGAGTTTGGTCTCAATAAAACTTGATTGTAACAATTACTTATTATGGTGATAAAAAAATCCAATCAGTTATGTTCAACCCGGATTTAATTAAGTTTGCTGATGGCACATGTCCAGCTCCCAATCAATGTTTAAGTGTGACTAAGGAAGGTGAAACTTGTTCTATAAACCTTGAATATCATGTATAAAAAAAGATCTGACCAATTGAGCCAAGTTGAGGTAAGACTACAATGATTGAGGTTGGAATCAGTCAAATCTCTAGGATCCTCATTGCTAGGGAAGCATGAATTGCTCATGAGAAAGCATATGCCTCTCAATCAAGCCTTAGAATCATGCAAATGAAGAAAAATCTTCGAGATGTTAGCAAATGAGACATAATCATGACAAAATATTTGAATCATATTAAATATCTTGTTGATTCTCTAAGTATTGTTAATGAAGAAGTTTTTGATCTTGATTTAGTGCATTATACGTTGAATGGTCTCACCCATGAATATAAAAGTTTTGCTGCCACTGTGACTACTCTTGAGAAGATCCATTCATTTTATAGGTTGTATGATATGCTTCTAAATAAAAAAATAATGTAGTTGTTAAATTTGTGATCCTCTCAAGGTACCTCTATTGTTGCTTTCTTTGCTCAGCAAGAAAGTGGCCATGATCAAAGGTTCGCAGGGAAATTCAGATGATGGAGAAGTGGTGGTCTTCAAAAATTTTTGTGGTTGTGATCGTGGATTTCCTGCAAGAAATAACAAAGGTAGAGGCAGTGGTGGACAGGATAAAGGAAACCCCAGTCAACACGGGGTCCTTTGTGAGTTTTGTGATTGGAGGAACCATATTGCTAGGGAATGCTACGATATTTCCAAGGCTTTTGTTGTTGTCATAAATATGTAATCAATAGGAAATTCCAACTAGTTCCTAGATACAAAAGCAATCCATCATATGATAGCAGAAAAAGACATGACAAAAAAGGCAGAATATCAAGGTCCAAAAATAGATCATGCCCAATGCATTTATGTGGTTGGAACTGCGAAAAAAACAGCAGAAGAACCGTAAAACCCATCAAGCATGTATCACAAGCATCTAATGTTCAAATACCTACGCTCTACTATATATATATATATAATGCTACAGTGCTACGGGAGTACCTATGAATCATGTTTTTTGATATTAAAATATGATTTTTTAAGTCATGATTTTTTTGTACATTATGAGTCCTTGATTTTTGAGGATCATAAAAAACCTGCAAGTATATCATCACCAAATGATTCAAAACCTATTTTCCACTAAATAATAATTGTAGATCATATCTGCAGGGTTTAATCAACAAAAAATACTCAGAATTGTTGTAAATTTCTATTTCTTATAAACCAAACATGTTGATCACAACTGTATGGTTAAATTCAAGAGAAAAGAATAAAAAACCTATGAAAGTCGCAGCTCACATGGTAGTTCTTATATATATAGATAGATAGAGTGAGAGAGAGAGAGATTGCTAAATGAGTTTCTCTACTAAACTTGCTAAATCAACCATAGCCATTGGTTGAACCCTTTAAGCCCTTTTTTCCCCGCGTTGCTACCCTAAACTGATCCCCCCTGTCGAGCCCCCTCTCTCTCGCTTGACCCCTCGATGATCTCCCTAGTGCTTGCTGAAACCTTTGGTGCTTGCCATCGTTGGATCTTGCAGTGCTCGCAGATCACCGTGTGAAGCAGCGAGGGAAGAGGGAGAGAGGAAGCAGAGAAGAGGGGAGGTTGGGTACGACATGTCTCTAGAAGGGAAAAATGGGATGCGTCACTCGAGGCCCAGTTTGTCGTCGTCAGAGGTTTGGGTGGCTATCATCAGAGAGGGAGAGAGTAGAAAGGGGAGGTATCTGACTAGGGATGGCAGTGGATCGGGGCAAAATAGGTCCCTGCCTCACCCCGTTTAGACAAGGAATGGAGGACATAAAATAGAAAATGGATCAGGGACGGAGGACATGAAACATAGAATGGATCAGGGATAGAGGTTAAAATCAAAACCCGTGCGGGGATGGACTTACTTTTGCCTTTACCCTGTCTCACCTCGCCCCACCCTGTCCCTGATCCCCATTAAGAAAATTACTATTATATCTTTATACATATTATAAAATCCTATATATATATATTCCTAACCCTAACATAAAACCCTTTCTCAAATCTCTTATCTCCCTTTCCTTTAATGAGCCGCACGAACTTCCATTTCTCTCCTCCTCTTCCTCTAACGATGAAAGATGGCAGTGGCAGATGGATCGGGAAAACAGGACCTTGCCCTACCTCACTCTGTTTGGACCTAGGATGGAGACATAAAACTGAGGATGGATCAAAGATGAAGGTCAAAATCAAAACCCATGCAGGGATGGAGGGCAAAATTTTAAGACAGAGCGAGGGTGGAGATCTTGCCCTTCGCCCTCGCCTTAATTGACTGCCATCCCCATATCGGACTAGGGGAAGGCGGCAATGTGAGGGAGAGAAAAGAGGGAGAAAGGGGTGTGGGAGGGGGAGAGGGTTTATAGTCATTTAGCAGGTTTCAATCTCTCTCTCCCTATATATATATATATATATATATATATATATATATATTTATATATATTTGAGAATGAACATATTCGGCCCTCTTTTCTTGTTTTGCCCCATTAGGCCCCATAGTTTGAATTATTTTTATGATATATTTGAACCGTTAGATATTTTTAACATGCTCAATTTAGTGGGAGTCAGACTATTGGATCATGTTATTTTGATGAAAAAAATGTATTTTTATGAGCCGAAAAAAAATGATGCCTTCATAGACATTGATTTTGGATCACCGAAAAAAACTGTATATAGGCCAGATTTTGGTGATCCAAAAGTCTGTTCTCACTAAGAAAAACCTATAGATCTCATATATGGTGTTAGATGTGAGAAAAAATACAAAAAACTATTATTTTTAAGGGGTCTAATGGGGCAAAACTAGAAAATAAGGCAGAATGAGCGCATTATTCTCTCTCTCTCTATATATATATATATATATCAACCTGCTTTGTTTTTCTTCTAATTCACGTGCAAGCTTGGGAAATTACTAATAGAACGAAAAAAAGTAGAGGAATGAAACCAGGATTGAAAAAAACTAGAGAGGTAGAACCTACTGGTTCCTAAAATTCATGTGCAAAAGCTTCAAAAAATATTAAGAGTATAGCAACAAAGAAGATGGCTATGGAAACTCCCTTCATTGCCATATCAAATGGTAGAGGAAGGATGGACCAATGTAGAATAGAACCCAATGTTTATCTATTTATAAGAGTGGTTAGGATACGAGTGAGAGCTAGTTGCATTATTGATAGTAGTTAAGAAGGGAAGCAGATCAGGTCATGCTGAACATGAGCATTTTTGCTCATGCCAACATCGTGGTCGTCCGATTTGTATTTTGAAAAGCTAAAAAGTCAACAAACTATGTGGCATTCATCCAAAATTCAAATAGACGACCACAATGTTAGCATGAGCAAAAACACTCATGTTCAACATGACCTAATCTGCTTCCGTTAAGAAGATGTTTGTTGAAGTTAATAAGATGTTGGGTGTTAGCCCCAAGGGGTTTGGTGTAGTGGGAGGGGCCTTGGATGCTTGACGGGTGGTCAGGGTTCTATTTCTATGGGTGCTAGCCCCTTGTATATAAGAAAGTGCAAGGGCATTAAGACTTTTGCTCTTGCTGAAACAATGTGCCTCTTTGGGGGCAAGGGGTGGGACACAAGTTTACACCATTGGGAAAATGACCATAAGTACAACAGACGTAACCAGCATGACTATGTCTCTGTTCCTTAGGGATTGCTTCCTCGTTCCTCATGGAAAAGAAAAGAAAATGTTGGGCATTCAATCTTATCACATTTTAGACCAGTACTTAGCAACCATTAAGAGCCTGAGGTAAGTCTTATGTGGTTGGCCCTTTGGATGTTGCTAAAATTTCTTACTTGTTTTTTCTTATGCTTCACATATTTATCAAACATTGACTTGATGTTTCATATTTTTACACATCACTTTCTGATACCCACTTCACTTCTCGTGTCTTGGTTTTTTTTTCTTGGATAATCCAAGGGAAAATCCCTATCACTGACAGAACATTGGCTGGCCTCCGGTTGGCTGTTGGTAAAACCCTTGAGGTCCCCCTACCTACTGGGGAATACACCAGCTTCGACCCTGCGACAAGGGACGCCACCCATGGGTTTCAAACTTGTGACATCCCACCAACTTGGTGATGTTCACAAGTCACCCTTACCCTATGAGCGGAGCCCTCGCAGGCTTCTCATGTCTTGGTTCTTATATGGTTCTCACAACCACTTCTAAATCTCGTAACTATTGTGCAGCAAGACAATGGAAAGAAAACAAATTAAACAAAGTGGGGGATCAAGCAAGTCCTCTTGAATGAGCTCATGATCTATCGAGAGAAAGAGTTTTTGAATCAAATGTCATCAAGCCTGTGGACTTGCACATGATAGAGACTAGTGATCCAATTGTCGATCGACGTCAAAGGGTTGCTTGTCATGCGAAGTTGAATCAAAGCAAGAGGAAGACAAAGGAATAATTAATGAGAGATTGAATGTACTGTTGTGCATTGACCTAGATGCATGGAGTCATACTTACTTTATCATAATTCAATACCATAATTAATTCAAAAGATAAGCATATTTGATATGAATACGAAAAATAATGTAGTCAACTACTATAATAATCACAATTAGTTTATTCAGATCTGTTGTGTTTAAATAAAGCACCATGAACCACTTGAAAGTGTTCGTTGTGTTCTTTTTGTTCTCTTGGTTCTGTTGCCTTATTAAGATCCAACCATATTTGTTACCAGATTTTGACCCAGATCCCGAGCCCAGCCATATTTGTGGTTAAACATGGATTCAGATACATGGTATCTGGATCTAATGATATGGACCAGATCTGGTTAAGCCTACGCCAGACTCCTATACACACTTGGCATCCCTGATTCCCAAATGCAAACCTGAACATGTTTGATATCAATTCAAGTTTGGCTATAATTTTAGACATCATGACATGAAAAAATTGTCTATAAACCTTAATCCATTTAATCTGATGATCTGATATATGATATTTTAAATCAAAATCATATCATATTGGAGACATAATCAATTGATACTGGTCAAAGTAGAGTCTAGTTTTTAGGCTTGATGTTAGATCCAGGTCTGATGAGACCCTACTGAACCTAACCAAGTTAACTTTGATGGCAGATCAGGTGCAATCACGCACACGTTAGTGTGCCACTAAAGTTGATATGCCCTTCATCTTCTGCTGTCCCCACAGCTGTACCACAGAGATTGAGGGCAGTCAGCCTGTGTCAAAGATGGGCCATGGTAAAAATGTTTAATAGAAAAATGGTGGTGGCAGAAAAAGAAAGGAAGATAGTGATTAATAGAAGATCACGATAGAGGATAGGAAAATGAAATAAACATGAAATGCGGTAGAAAAACAATAGGCGATGGTGGCAGCAGTAGCAAAAAGAAGTAATGGTGGTTACAAGCAGTAATGAAAGTATAGGAGTAAATAGCGGTAATAATTGGAACGAAGGGAAATGAGAGAGAGAGAGATTATTTTCTTGGTTTTTCTGTTTCAAGGGTAAAATTATCAACATCACATAAATTTGATAGTTAGTCGAACGGTTTTAGGGGTGGGCATTGGGCCGGGCCGGCCATTTTACTAACGGGTTGGGTTTTGACCCAGTTCTTAACGGTCTTAGGTTTGAAGAGAAGCGCATGGCCCGGCCCATTGGCCCACTAGCCAATGTGAAGCGGGCTGGGTCCGGCTTGGCCTATCCCAAACCTAAAATGCATAAATGTTTGTCTGAGATTATGGGTTAATGAGAGAATAACAAGTTTCCATGCAACTAATTCTTAATTAGTGCAACTAATTAGGTAAATAATAATAATTAACAAATATCATGTTCTCGTGTAACATATTTGGTAAATAATAATAGTTATTCAAGTTACTATGTAATAGTTAAATTTTAAAATTTTATATTATTAAAAAATTAATAAATAACTTAGGCCCATCGGACTGCAGGCTGGCCCATGTATATAAGAGACTAGATTTTCCCCCGGTACCTAATGGGCCCAGGCCTAAAATCATGGCCAAAACCCTACACAAAGAGGGCTGGGTCGGCTTGGCCCATCGTGCCACCAGGCCGACTCCCTGTTAGATCTAGGATCGGGGTGTGCACAGGGAAGGCTAGGGAAGAAGAGAAGAATGGTTGATATTAATGAATATCGAGTTCTCTGTCTATTCTGCAGAGGTAGGGGCTGTGATATTTAACTTTCCTTGGGTAGCTGTTATCCAGCTCTAATTGACTCAGTGGATTCCCAAACATGATAGGAATCCAATGTTTAAGGGTTCCACCAGTATTCTAGTGGTGCATATATCAATGACCCACTACTCAAGTGGGTCATTGGATTTCATGTGAGACCCATTTGGCCATACTGGATCAGTACCAGGATCCAACATCTCCCACTTGGGCATATAGGGCGAACATCCACATTTTATGATAATCAGTGCATTATGTATTGCACTCACGACATTATAAGGTTTTACATACTGTAATTGGATTTCTCCTTCGTGATATATCCCTATCATGAGGTTATTAACAATTTAGGTTATTTTTCTGTCATGTCATAGATTTCAAGTATTCACCATTCACTGCATACTAAGTCATGTAGTCCATGAATAGATCGTAATGTGGGTCTTACATAGTCATGGGGTTCTTATGGCTCCTCCATGACCATACCACGGGCATGCACACTAGTGGAGTATTATGAAATTTATTAATTCATAAATCCATGATTTGCCAACATAGCAAATACTCTTACTTTTCAAAATTTCTTCAGAGTTTATACTCTCACTTTCCATGTGCATTATTATATGTTAATCACCACCTAATCATTTCATATCAGTATATCTAGATCCAATAGTCATAAATGTGTCTGGCTAACACCATTTAGCATTTTAAATGAAAGTTGCAACTGCAGTCATTTGCATTTTGGGGAAATGTGAGGAGAGTGGGTGGGTAGAAGTTTTCACTGATTGTAGGGGTAACTTTGTCATTTTCCTTTCACTAACCCAGTTTGAACCAGAGTTAACCTCACAGTGGTAATGTGGAGCGATTGTTTGTGAATTACTAGAAACATTGAGCATGTTAAATGTAATTTCTAAAACATCAGGTATTAGTTTATAAATACATCAGAAGTTAGGTACCTTTGTGTAAATTGTTCTTTATTGTAACATGGGGTAAACAGTCCTGGGCTGGGCGTCAATTTATCATGGTTATCAAATGCCTTACTTAAAGAAAAACCGCATTTTGGTCGAGACGAATATTTAAAGAGAAACCATTTATTTGAAAGTAAAAGTTGACAATCTTTGCTTGAAAGGCAAGCTAGGGTTAGGCAGACCACTACTAGTTATACAACTATACCATTGGGTTTTAAACCTGCAACGTCCCAACACAAGGTGACGTGCACTAACTGTACCTACCACACAACACCCCCATACATGCATATATGGGCTATGAGGAAGCAAAGAAGCTTCAGTTCTGAGATCGGTTTTGCTTTCAATACTTGGATAGTGACTATACACTTGTTTTCATTGTTTGTTTTTTATGACAAGGAACCTTCGCTGAAGCGAGAAAAGCCCCGGATAGGACCCCATGACCACTCTGCCTTATGTGGCCCACCTCAAAAAGCTATGAACACACCCGTGTACCAACAAAGTTTGATATGGTGACTTCATCTCAGCACCCTCGTAACCACCCTACTAGCCAAGTGGGCACCCTTGTTTTCATTGTAAAACTACAAAATAGGGTTGATCACATGACATATCCTATCCATCGTACTAAATGCATCTCGACCCCAACCTCTATCTCTCTCTTGTCAACGGGTCAGGTTTGGTTCAGACCTAGGTGGAACCAGACCTGATCTTGATTTTCAGGTATGGTATCAGGTTTGGACCCGGCTCTAATCAGAACAACCATAAGAGAAATCATACTTAGACTTGATAAAAACTACACGAACTAGACCCGGGCCATACCTAGACCCAGGACATACCCTGTAAAATAATATTTTTTACAATTTATATATTGAAAAATTATGGATCTTAATTGAAACTCGGGTCCGGCACGGGTCTGGTATAACATTTCACAAACTATACCCAGTTCCATGTATTAATTGGACCTTTGAATCTGGACCCGGGTCTTAGTCAGATCTTCTTATTTATTACCATACCCGGACCCTATAAGGGCTGGTATGGGTTGGGTCTGGCTAAACCCTACCCGTCTCTGTCTCTCTCTCTCTCTCTCTCTCCGAAACGCCAGGATCACTACTTGGTTCTTCAAATGAATGTTTTATTTCTGTGTTTTTTCTTCAATCAATATTATGTGTTATTCTACATGCTTAATTTTAATTAGAAACTTATAATTTTAGGGTTTTTTTCAATTAACATATATAAATTTATGAATGAAGTTTGTTAGGACTTAGGTTTTTGATTTATTTTATTTTTAATTAGCATGAATGATTAATTAGGTTTTAGGGTATTATGTATTTTTTTCAATTAGCATTAAACATGAAATTATGAATAATGAATACTTGATTTTGGTTAGAACTTAAAATATTAGGGGTTTTATTTGTATTTTATCAATTAGCATAGATAAGACATCTATGCTTTTTTTGGAGGATTCAAGTTTCTTATTTGCATCATTTT
Source organism: Nuphar pumila (assembly GCF_984573655.1). Lineage (NCBI taxonomy): Eukaryota > Viridiplantae > Streptophyta > Magnoliopsida > Nymphaeales > Nymphaeaceae > Nuphar > Nuphar pumila. Next base: position 34,592,510 of record NC_143258.1, on the reverse strand, counting down.
AAATGACATTAAATTTTAATTAAGCCTGAGAGGGTTTTCCATGATTTTCTTTTTTCTTTCTAATTAGCATTTCAATTATTAACAATGTTTTTGGTTAATTGAGAAAGGGTTACACTACAAGAAAAATGCTAATTAGCGATGAAAATTTGTGACGAATTTTTTTTCGTCACAAATTTGCGACGGATTAGCGAGAGAAAACTATTCGTCGCTAAAATTTCAATTATTTGCAAAATTAGAGATGGAAAATATTCTGTTGGAAATCTGTCACTAATTAGCGACGGATTCATGATAGATTAACGATATCTCAAACTCCGTCGCAAGTTAGCAACAAAAAAAATCTGTCTCTAATTCTGTCGCTACTTTTCAATTTAAACCACGCAATTTTTTTTCACCCCCTTCACACTTTTCCCCCTTTCACTATGCGCAGCCCCCCCCCCCCCCTCTGAGCCTTCTCTTCTTCTCCTTTCTTTTTCTCATCCGCAGACTGGTTGGAGCCACATCGTCGTCGACCAACTCTTGTCTTCCCCTCCTTCCTCTCTCCTTTCCTTTCCCTTCTTCTTTTCCCCACTTCCTTTCTTTCTCCTGTGTTTCCCCTTTTGTCTGAAAGATCCTCTACTGTACCGTCAATGGAAAAAACCCTAGGGGAGGAGGAATCCCTTCCCGATCTCTTCCTTGATGCCTCTGATGATCCCCTCCCCTCCAATCCGAGCGAAGGAGCCGGCGATCATGATAGTGCAGCTCAGCTAAATAGAAAATGTAATTATTGGATATTTTTTTTGTTGTTCAGTACATGAGAGTCGAGAAGCTGTGACCAGCAAGCTCTCTGAGTATTTCAGATGGTTTTTTTTTATTGACATTGATTTTATGTTATTACCTTTTAACAATTTCTTCTTGATCATCTGATATCTATACATAAGTTATTTCATCTGACAAGGCTTTAAGGTTTTGTTATTTGTTTTAAGTTGTTAATTGTTCCTCTTCTGGTGAAAGTTTCCTTTTCATAAAAAGGGTCTATAGAGTCATTTTTTGTCTTTGAGTGTGGTTCAATTAGTAATGTGACTCCCATTATGAGCCCTTACTGAATCTTCTTCGTTGTTTATAACATTCTAGTTTTGTTCCTTCAAGTTTTTGGTAAGATCTTACATGCTTGCAACAGAAGAGGGGCAAAGAGGGATTTTAGCACTGCAATTCTAGACCGTAAAAAGGCTCCCAATCAGCTTGTTGTTGATGAAGTTGTGAATGATGACAATTCTGTTGTTTCAATGAACTCTGTGACAACGGATAAACTTCAATTTTTCAGGGGAGATACCATCTTGATTAAGGTATTAAGTTTGAGCTTTCTATTGCTGTAAAATTGGTCACTTTGCTCTTTACATATAATCGCTTTTGCAGGGTAAAAAGAGGAGAGACACAGTGCACATTGTTCTTGTTGATGACACTTTGTTCTTTCATCTGTTTTTCAGAAAATACCAAAAAAATCTAGAGTTTCAGTTCGATCAGGACTCCGTCCAAGAGTCCTAATCCAGTCAGGAGTCTGTTTTTACTTCCATTTTTACTCTTTTTCATTTTTTTTTCAAAAATTAGGTCATTTTGTAGAGTCTCAGTTGATTCAAAACTCTATTTCAGAGTTTCGGTTGAGTTAGGACTCTAACCCTGACTGCATTTTCTGCCTTATTTTACCATTTTTGATAAAATCTTTCAAAAAACTCCTTCATTTGGTTTTTAAAATCCAAAATCTTAGAGTCCTAATTGGTTCAGGACTCTGGTCGAGAGTTTCAGTTAGCTTAGAACTCTATTTTCAAAACTTTGAATTTCCACTGTGATTTTAACCCCTTTTCAAAATCATTTTCAGTATTTGTTTCAAGTTTTTCAAAACTTCAATGTGGGGCCCACTCAGTTGGCACCATATCCAGAGGAGTTCTGACTCAGTCAAGACTGTGTACCATTTCAAAACTTTCAATCTCAAAGTCTACTTTTGAATATCTTTTGAAAAAACTCTCAATTTCAAGTTTTAAAATCATTTTTTGAAAATTCAAGTGGGGCCCACTCTAGGTGGCACCACATTTGTAAAAGTCAGAGTTAGACTAGGATTAGTCATGTCCTACCTAAGTTAGATGTCTAGGTGAGTCAAAATTTAATTTTAAAAACCCGTATTTTCACTCTAGTTTTTAACTTTGATTTTAAAGTTTTAAAAATTAAGTTTTTCTGAAAAACCCAAATGGAGTCACATTTGGGATCTTTAGGTCAACTAGAGGTCTAATTAGGAGTCTTAGGTTAGTTAGGGACTTAATTAGGAAGGTCAAGAGTCAAATCCAATTAGGAAAAATCGCCCTCCACTAATTGTTTGAGATAGACTTTTAAAAAGGACAAAATTAGAATTAATTAGCCATCTTTTTTTAACCTAATTTTTTCTATTTAAAGAGGCTAGAGGGGAGGTCGACCCCTATTCCTTTTTTTGATGTTTCTTGAAGCTTCTCTCTCCTCCCATCTGCCTCCTCCGTTGCTGCACCATCCAAGGTAGGATTCCTTAGTGATTTTTGATAGTTTTTATTTTTTTTTATGATTTTTCATGAGATTTCACCATGGAAACCATTGCGTTCATGGATTCAACCATGATTTTTGATCAAGAACCCTCAAGCTCAATCCAAGAAGATGATCTAACCTTATTCCATGTTGTTTTTCATGATTTTAATCCATTAGAATCATTTACGATATTGTTTTTCATGTTCTTAACCAAGAAAACATAAGATTTATCTCTTAAATGGATTAAATCCATGATTTCAAAGGTAAAAATTAATTCCAGCGATAAATTCCCTGTTTTATTTTTATTTTTTAGCATATTAATGTTTATTACACATGTTTCAGCATTGAAATCAATTTCGTTTTACTGTTTAGATATTTTTATGGTCTTTTATTGATTAAATCATATTTTTTTTAGGGTTTCTTAGATTTCTGTATATTTTCATCTTGGATCCATAGAAAGCATGTTAGTTCTTATTGAAATATTTGTTAGAAATTGCTGATTTTTTTATATGTGAAGCATAGATATGTTATTGAGACTCTGTAAAAAAATCAGACGTTTTGAGATTCGAGAACCCTGTCAAAAAAATAAAAGATCGAACCATGATTTTCAATCGTTAAAATCGCTATTGAAGTTCATAGGTAACTTGCAGTTGCGTTATTTCTTTCATCTCATATACGATTCAAGATCCATAAAGTGCAGTGGATTTGTGTTGATGTAGGCTATTTACTATATAATTTTCATAATTTTTTGTCTCTGTTTGATATTTTTCCTCTGTCAGAAAGTTGGATCCATGTTTTGAAACTCGTTATGATTTACTAAAACCCTAATTCAACTTGTGTTGATCATAAATCCTTAACCGCAGATCTGATTCATAATCTATAAAAAAGGAAGTTGATTATTTTTTGTATACTATTCATTTCTGAAATCTCAATTTTTTTTTATAAAGTCTGCTATTTTTCTCTGTATTTGCAACCAGAAGGTCCAATTTTGATCAATTTTGTATTCATTAAATTTAAGTTCAGATTGTCGGAATGATATCTCCCTAACCGAAGATGATTTTTCTGATTTGTAAAAAGGCGTTTCTGTACTTTTTTGTCTAGTTTGTCTCTGTAAAACTTCAAAAATTTCCATGGTGAATTGACCCCTGATTCGGGTCTGGCACTGAAACGGGTATGTGATCGTGGGTAAAAATAGCATATTTTAGGGGTTTAATGCAATTTTTGAATTGGAATAATGTCAAAAATATATTTTTATTATTCCAATCTGATTTTAGAGTGATAACAAGTGCAGGTGCCAATTTTTATGAATTTTAGAATCCATTTAATGCTTGAATGGATTAAATTGCAAAACAGGGTGCCCGTAGGATCCTGAAACACTGCCAAAATCATGATTTTTGTGATATTTTTAGTTTTTTATGCATAAGTTCATGTTTTTAGGGTTTTTTCATGTTTAGAATCATGTTAGGATACTTCATGATCGATTTGCTTGTTATTTGATTTTATTTAAATCCTAAACCCAAACTTTTTACCAAAATATTTTCTGAAAACCCTCATTTCAAGGCCATAGTCTTGCTATCAGGGGCATTTTTTTTGTATACTATTCACTTCTGAAATCCCTAACCTAGATTTTCTTATTTTTGATCATATGACATCACTTTATGTTTGATTTATCTTCATTTAAATCCCAAAACCTCATTTTTACAAAATATCTTTATGAAAACCCTGATTTCAAGGCCATAGCCTTCCTATCAGGGGTATTTTGGTCATTTTGACTCCAATTTTGAAAATTTTAAATCCCATTTTCATATTTCTTCAATTTTATTTCTTATTTCATTATGTTTATCTCTGAAAATCATGAAAAGGGCTTATATCTAACAAAATCCAGTAATTTCTTGATATTACTAGATAAATCTAGAAAAGCTAACATATCTTCACTAACAAATTTTTTAGTTTTCCAGGGATATTGAAAACCTTACTTTCCTTTAATTTTCTTTATTTAAATTCAATTAGTGATGTAAATTAAATGTAAACTTTGGAATGAGAATTTCAATTTCTGCTTAGATTAGGATTTGCATTGCATATAGTTTGAACTTTGATATATAATTGTTATGCTTGTCATTCATGTGCATATTTTTACAAATTCACCATGGTCTACACGAATGGCATGTTCACTAGCTCTTAGGGAGTTGACAAACTCGGTGGAATTCGTATTTATGGCCATAGTCATATACAAATGAGACTCAGATTTGTGATATTCGTATTAGCCACATTCAACCTACACTCTTAGGCTAACTTCAAAATGCACTGTATTTCTCAAAAATACAAAAGGATTTTCTCAATTCCTCAAAATCATGTCTTTCAAATCCATATTCATTCATTTCATTCAATTTGCAAATTCCAATTCCAATCCAAAGAAATCGATTTTCTTAAAATTTTTTAAGTCTTACTCAGAAATTGATTTTCTCAAAACTCTGAACTTTCAAATGATATTTCAACTATTTTTCAAAGTTCAAAATTCGATTTTCCAAGTTATATCTTCAATTTCAAAGTTTGAATTCAGGGAAATCAAATTTTCCAAAGTTACTTAAAATTCCTCAGAAATCGATTTTCCTAAAACACTTGAATTCTTCATAAATCGATTTTCATTTTTTTCAAAAATATTCTCTCACCATGATTCACGATTTTCCAAATGACATCTTTTCTAAGAATTTTCCAATATTTCAGTTATTTTAAGCAAACATCATGTTTTCAAATCTGCATTTTCAGAAAATCATAGCACATGCCTAATTCTTTGTGCATTTAAGAAATGGAACACGATTTAGATAAGTTGAGCAAAGCTAAGCACACTCTTGATCCTTGGTTCAATTACCCCTGGTAAAGGCGCCAGGAACGGTTGAACCTCGCACCGACAGGCGAGTCCCATTCTTTGGAATTATTCCGCATTTTGAAACAGAGGCAAGTTATTTTCAAAAAACTTTTTCAAATGTCAGTTTGACTTGCAAAAGTAAAATTTTGAGATGATAACAGTATCCCTGCAGGATTTGGTTAACTCATCATCATTTTCTATAGAAAAATGGTTTGAATTGTCAAGTGATGCTGTAGTTGCAGGATGTGAGCCAATTTACTTGCACATCGCCGTCTCTGTCACTGTTCTAGTTATTGCACCACATGTATTTCACATGTCCCAGTCTGGTCAATATGCATTAAACTCATGTTTCAATCCGCTTCTGGAGAAGATTCAGCGGCTCAAGTCCTGGACTCGTTTTGTAGATAATAAGGGAAATGAGATTATTAGCATCCAGATGAGAAAGAAAGCATTTTTTGTCTTTGTTTGAAAAAAAAAATGGATAATAAACAAGAACTGGAGTGGCTTGAAGCTCAAAGGATCGTAATTATTCAAGATCTAGTTGCAGTTGCCAAACAACAATTGTTGTTCCTTGAGGCAGTTGATAGAAATCCATGTCTGTATGATGGTCCTGTTTTAAGACAGAGCTATCCACAGGTACAAGAATTACTGGCTTCCCTTGCTTGCTAAGCACCATGAGTCCAAGGTCACGAAAGGGCCATTGGTTGTGCCTCTTGATTGTGAATGGGTTTGGCATTGTCATAGGCTTAATCTGGTACAGTATAAATTGGACTGTGAAGAGTTCTATGGAAGGACCCTTGACAATCATGATGTGCAGTTTATCGTGAAAGGGTCTTCCAAACAAGAAACTTCTAAACTTTGGGGTAGTTTATATTCAGAAGAACCGTATGAGCTTGATTTATGCTGCTATTCCCAAGAAAATATTGTTGAAAAGGTTTCTGATACTATTGCATCCATTAGATATGACCTTGTTGCAGTTGTTAAGTGGCAGAACTCTTTTCCATACCAGGTAGCTAGACCTTGTATGGAGGATGTTCTATTTCTTGAAGAAGCTGTAGTGAGGTATAAAGGCTTCCTGCATTTGATCAAGAGAAACAAGCAAAAGTCTGTGCGGCGATTCTATGTGCCAACTTATGATATTGATTTGATATGGCACTCACACCATACTGCTTTGCACCCTACCCTTCATCACCATCACTATGCAGCATACTTGCTGCTAACATTTTCCCTACAACCTGCCATAATCATCTCTACTGCATTCTTCAGCCACTACTGGTTGCCTTCACCATATCATTACTCACCTCTTTATAACACAACCCTCCCATGAGTAGCTGAAATGTTTTATGCAAATTAGCTGTAGCTTCAGCCATTTCCAGCACATACACTTACTACTTTTTAACATCAAGTAGCCATCTGTAAATAGCCCTATTACAAGCTCCAACCACCCCCCCTACATTTTTCACTTATTTTTATGTATTTACTTCAGCATCCATATGCATTTGGCCCTTCCACTTCATAGCCATCATACAACATCCAGTCATTTTATCTTTTCCCTACACTTTCATCTCCTGCTATAGTTCCCAACCCCAGTTACCTGCACTATTCACTCCCACTGCATCTTTTTGCATCCCTCCATTGCTACCCCATCGCCACTCATTGGTGCATCATACAATACATTGCATGTTCTTAGTGGTATATGCATTTAGCTCCCCTATTACAATATCCATGATAATAAGGATGTCAATCTAGTTCATACAGTCTATATTCATATAGATCTCTATCTTACTGCATCTCCATCTTGTGTGCATGTTTTTTATAACATTAAAAGGCTATTTCATACATCATCTAGGCATGGTTAGGTGCATTCTTCATTTAGACCATAAATGGTTATTGCATCATCTGTATTCCAAGTCCACATTGATATCCCTTTCCATATGCATTTTTTATTTTATGCCAACTCTGTTCTTGCAGGAAGAGTGTCATCTTCCTTGACTTAGAAATTGTAATTTTAATTCTCAAATTATAATAGCTAGACATTAATGAGAATGTTTACTTTCCAGCATAGATTAGAAGGTATAAGCATGTATATATTCTAAAAATTGCTCGTTTCATGTCATTTCTCTTTTACTTCAAAATTTCACGAATGGGAACACGAATGGAATGTGCATCATTCTAATAAAAGGTGATTAAATCCTAAGTTGATGATTTTCATCAATGGCCATAGTCAGAGTGTGAACAAAACTTAGGATTTTCATCTTTTATGGAATAACATTGGATTCACACTGGATCCCTTTTAAAAAATCATTATATTTTCAAATATTTTCTTTCTTTATCAGGGTTTAATTTAAAATTAACTCAAAATATATATCAATGGCCATAGTTAGGATATATTGAGAGTTAATTTTATTTTAAACTCTATAAAGGCACCAAAAATGTATTTTATTATTTACTTGAATTTAAATATGATTATTATATAATACATTTTATGACCATAGTCAGAGATGTATTATATTCTCAAATTTTATTTTAATTCACTTAAATAATGAAATATACTTTTCAAAATTCGATTTCAAATTCTTTTAAATTCATTCATCATTTAGGATAGATTTACATCATATTTTCAAAATTCTTTCTCAAAATCCAAGTGATTTTGAGATATATTTTCAAATATCTTCTTCATTTCTCAAACCAATCTTTATTTTTTATTCCAATTCATCTTTCTATCTCATTTCAAAAATTCAAAATCCGAATTCAAAGTCCAATTTGACTTTGAAATTCCCAATTCCCTTCTATATTCCACATTCAATTTTTAGTTGAAAATCCAATTTCAAAGTCCAAATTCAAACTTTGAAATTCCAAATTCATTTCCAGTATTCAATTTCAAATTCAATTTAGCATTTCAGATCAAATTTTAAAGTTCAATTTAACTTTGAAATTCCCAATTCAACATCTGATTTCAAAAATTTTAGTTTTAAAAATCAAGTTTTATTCTTTATTCTTCATTTCAGATTCTCAAATCTTCCAGATCCATCCTCAAAAATCCCATTTGGATTTTCAAAACCCAGTTCCATCCTGGATTCAGATTTCCAAATCCAAATTCCATCTAGGATTCCAGACTTCGGATCTAATTCCATTTAGGATTCTGGATTTCAAACTCTACTTCATCTTGGATTCCAGACTTCGGATCCAATTCCATTTAGGATTCCAGATTTCAGATTCAACTCCGTCTTGGATTCCAGACTTCGGATCCAATTCCATTTAGGATTTCAGATTTCGGATTCAACTCCGTCTTGGATTCCAAACTTCAGATCCAATTCCATTTAGGATTCCAGATCCTAGATTCAACACCGTCTTGGATTCCAGACTTCGGATCCAATTCCATCTAAAATTTCAGATTTCAGATCAAAAATCCATTTAGGATTCCAGATCTCGGATTCAATTTTATCTTGGATTCCAGATTTTCAGATCCAACTCCATCTTGGATTCCAGACTTCGGATCCAATTCCACTTAGGATCTCATATTTCAGATTCTTAATCCAATTCTATTTTCAAGTTCCACCTAGATCCAAGATTCATTCTAATTCTGGACTTTAAAATCCAGAATTCAATTCCCTTTCAAGATTCTATCTCAAAATTGAATCCTAGATTCAAAATCAAAATTCAAAGTTCATTCTAAACTTTGAAAATTCATTTTCACTTCAAAAGGGTCTATCTCAGTTTCAAAATCTCCTTCTCTTTTTATTTTTTTTCAAATCAAAGTCCATTTTTCAAGTTCTGGTTATTCCAAGACTTGGAATTTCAAGTCTCTTCTTCGAGATCTATTTTCAATTCTAAGTTAGATTCAAAATCTAACTTTTGCAAATCAATTTCAAACCTTTGAATCATTTCTTCACTCCATTATCAAATTTATTTTAGAATCACTTGGAAAATTCTAAATTTCTACATTGTTTTCTCAAAAGCATATATTTCTGCATTTGCATTGCACAAGCATGATTTTTGTGCATTTTAGACTTAGAATAAATTCTTAAATAATATTTAGGCAAAGCAAAAGGCATAAATTCGATCCTTGGTTCGATTACCCCTGGTAAAGGCGTTAGGAATGGTCAAACCTCGTACTGACGAGCGAATCCTGTCTCTTAATTTTTCCTGCAAATTTTCAAAACGGAGGCGAGCGATTTTTCAAAACATTTCTTTGGTCAAATGAGACCTTGCAAAAGAGTTCCTCTCTCTTCTTTCTTTTCTTTTCTCTCTTCTTTTCTAAGGGAATAGAGGTTAGAAAGGCAAAGAGAAGGAAAAGGGGAACGAGAGGAAAATTTTTGCATGATCACACTCAGTAATTTCTCCTTTAGCATTGGTTTTGTGAGCACTCATGTTACACTTTTTTGTTTGTTTTCCACAATGATAATCTCACAGTTTTTATTCTCATCTATGTGGATAATATTGTTATCACTTGTAGTTCTATATGTTTTGTTGTAAACATTATTGCCAAGTTGAGAAATGAATATGCTATTAATGATTTGGGAGACATACATTTTTTCTTGGGCATTGAAGCTTATGTTACTCCCTTCCGGTATTTACTTATCTCAATAGAAGTATGTTACAGTCCACACCATCATAATTGGAGCCAAACTTGTTATCACTCATTTGGCCACCTCAACCAAGTTATCCATTCATGAAGGTGACCCCTTACTTGATCCGACCCAATACCACCAAGTGTTTGGTGCCTTGTAGTACTTGACTTTGACCAGGCCAAATCTTGCTTTTGTAGTTACCATGGTATGTCAATATATGCATGATCCTACTAAGATTCATTGGAAAACAATCAAGTTGATCTTTCACTACGTTAAACATACTCTTAATGATGGCCTTTTTAATTCCTAAGTTCAACCACCTACATATTTTTTGCATTTTCAGATGCAGACTAGGTTAGTAGTATTGATGATAAAAAATCAACTGGTGGCTTTGCTGTCATTCTGGGATAATCTCTTATTTTGTGGTCTATTCACAAATAGTACATTATGTCCCACTCTAGTATTGAAGTTGAATATCAGTCCTTGTCGAACACGGCTACTGAAGTTCTTTGGCTTACATATCTATTGAATGATCTTCATGTTTTAAGCAACTCTATCCCTACATTATGGTGTGACAATATTGGTGCATCCTATCTTGCTGTCAACCCTATGTTTTATAATCACACTAAGCAAATTGACATTGATGTACACTTTATTCAGGATCACGAGGGCTAATGACATCTTCACGTGAAGTATATCTCTTCTGTGAACCAACTTGTTGATGTCATGATAAAGCCCTTATCATTGTACTAATTCAATCTTCTTCGGACCAAGCTCAACACCCTTTCTAGGCTGTTGAGCTTGCGAGGAGCTATTAAGAAAGGATCAGATCTGGTTTAGATCCAATCAAATGCCCCAATGTAGATCACATCCCAAATGAAGATAACTTTCCAAATGATGAAGATAAAGTTCCCAATAAAGATCCAAATGAAGGTGACATTCCAAATAAAGATCCAGATAAGATAATGCCCCAAGTATAGATAAGGCAGCTGTCATGAGAACTCCTAGTACCCAATACAAAGAAGGAGGAGAAGTCAACTTGAAGAGGACTCCTACGATTAGAAAAATCCTAACAAATATAAATCCAAGGAAGATGTTGGTTAAAGATAAAGTTGTATCATTTGTAGATTGTGATAAGAAATAAGAAAGCCAAAATGTGTAACCCAATCCTATTTAAAAGAAACCTCTCATCTTTGAAAAGTGTAGAGAGAGATAGAGAGAAAACAGTTAGCCGTAGACGTAGACGGTCATGTTATCATGTGTGTGACTTAGATAGCACCTCTAACATGATCACTTGATGCTTAGGAGAAAAAAAGACCAATCCAACCAAAACATATTTGGTGTGAAGCTGGAAATAAAGATACAACATTTACTTTTTTCTGAGGTTCTGCCGATAGAGTGGTCAAGTTTTGGGGATGAAACTTTTGAACTTATTGGATCAGCCGACGCCGTGGTACATAAGATATCATTTCTACAATTAGTCCATATATGCCCTTTTTTGTGGTTTTTTTTTAGTGTTATTGGCACTAGGTTTTTTCCTTATTACGTTGGTAGTATTATTAGCTGAAGCATATAATCTGAGATGTCTCTTTTGCAAGCATTATTGGGATCTGATCTGTTTGCAACCTTATCCACGATTATGTGATTGAATCCATGGAAGGTCATCTGCTCTTTCAAAACTTCCGAAGAAAGGATCTAAAGGTGAATGAAGTGAATGCGATCCTTCATTTGCTAAGGATGGAGGTTACAAAGTTATTCAATGGAATTAACTAAAGAAAAACAAAGAAAAAGAAGAAATCGGCATTTCTATAAAAACATCTCAATATGCTATTGTATTACAATTGTTTTTCTATATTTCCCATATTTAGATATTTTGTACAGCTACAGTTACGTATCTGTTAAATAGTTTTTGTTGAGGAATCATTTGACGATGGTTGAACACTCCTAGGGGCTCGCATCGACCGCAATTAAAAATGGATCTCTTCTCGTGAGGTTGCTGGAGTATACAAATACAAGAATGCCACAATTGATGTCAAAGTTGACACATAATCCAATGTATGAATCTCGCTTGCTATTTTTTTATGTATCCTTGATTTTGGTTATTCATTAGTTTCATTAATTTTTTTTGTTTGCTAGATTTTTACAACAATCACCGTTTCAGAAATTCTGCCTTCGACAAAGACCATAGCTAGCATCAAGCTGCCTGATTACAATTCTGGCAAGGTGAACTTGATTCCGTTGTTGTTCTTTTTCTTCTTCTCTCTCTCTCTCAAATCTGTGATCGGATGGAAGAAGAAGATTATAAGCAGCCCAATTTTCATCTTAATTTTTTTGCTGTTTCAGATAGCTGGAAGTGCAGTACTTCCATGACCATGCGGCTTTGAGTACAACTGTTGGTTTTAACACGTCTCCTGCTATTGATCTTTCAGCAACAATTGGCACAAAAACTTTTGCTTTTGGTGCTGAGTTGCTCTGAAATTTTTTTTGGGACCCATCTGATAAGTAAACTATCCAACTATATCATAGGCGCCTCTGACCTGCATTTGTCTCATTTCCTTGGATGCCATTCACCGTGGGAGGCATCTTGACAGTAAGCCATACACCACTGCAGCTGCAGTCGTAGCCACCATAATTCATAAGCGGTAGAGGATGTCTCACTGTGTGCTGACGCCAGTTTTAAAAGAAATAAAGGAAATATATTGATTGAAAAAATTAGCACAGCGCGTGACAAGAAGTTACCAAGCAAGAGAGAAAGAGGGGACAAGCAGAAAACAAAGAGCAAAAAAAAAAAAGAGTTACTCTGAAGAAACAGGAAAATATGACCCCAAAACACCAACGCCGCGCTCCGCTTGTCTGGTAGGAGCAGTTAGTTTTTGTCACCTTGTGTTGGGAGGTTGCAAGTTCAAATCCCAATGGTATGGTTGTATGGCTGGTGGGTGTCTGCCTAATCCCAGCTTCCCTATAAAAAGAAGTATATGACCCCAAAACTGGGTCTTTGAATCTGTTGGCACTGTGATCTGTGTATATAAGTCTGAAGAATCCTAGCAGGAAGAAGCAGGATGAAGTTCATAGTAGGTACAGTAAAGAACCCCGAAATGAAAAGAGCCAAATATAGAACGAGCATTGTTAACAACATCACCACCATTGCACACTCCTATTGACTGCACTCCAACGGGAGGAATTGAGATCAGGTGTAATGTGATTAAACACTTTAATTAAGTGTGCTGTTGCACCTCATCACCCACCATCTGCTGTTGGGCATATGGTTGGGAAATGAGATGAACGAGCAGCTTGCCATTCGACTTGGCTCAGCTCGTGAGAAGCTCAGCTTGGCTTCCATATTCAGCTCGGCGAGGGCGAGCAACTAACCAGCTCATTTAGGTAAATGAGCTGAACACGAGCATGGCAAGTATATTTTATATATTATCAAGCTTAGCAATCATTTAAAAATAATTTTTTAAAGAAAAATGAGCAAGCTCAACTCGTAACGAGCTCGGGCTCGGCTTGTCTCGAGCTGGTGTGTAGCCCTAACGAGTCAAGCTCGAACAGCCAAAGCTCACTTCATTTGGATCATTTACCAGACTTAATTGGGCCCCACAGCTGACAGACTGTATCCCATAGATGGTGGGTGAACAGGTGCTGCAGCACACTGAAAGTATGCAATCACATTGCAACTGATCAGCCCTCAACACGAGGGGAGATCCAGTGATCAGTCATTGGGGCCCAGTAGCTTTGCAAGGTACCGGGCTAAGTACCGCATCTGCTCCGCCCCAACTCACACTACCACATTTGACTTGATCCAATACACAGACTGAATGCTTAGTAAAGTACTCGGCCCACAAGTGCAAATTTTTTTTTTAAAATAGGACATGTAGAGTTTTTTTTGTAATCAATCAAAGCTATTTTTGATATTTTAATATTAAAAAATGATCTTTAATCAGAATATTATTAAAAATAATAAAAAATTTCCCACACGAATGTGTGTCTCGGCTCGTGTCACCAGGGATGCGCAGCCAAAATGGCTTGATTCAAAATACCTCGTTTCCGGTACTTTAAACTGAAAACATATTCACACATTCCTAATTACAGGAAGAGTTTTGGTAATTGAATTTCACATTAAGCGAGCACCAGAATCTTATAATTATAATAGCTTTTATTACAATAATAAAGTACAACATTTCATGACAACACAGTACCGGGAGAAAGAAACTTTATTCCTAGCACAAGCTACATGCCACACTGCACTTGGTGCACACAGTTGAAGTACTTTTATTTAAGCATCTACTGCTTATTGATTCACAACATATATGGACTATGTGGAAGCAAAGGAGCTTCAGCCTCAGCGAACTCAGCAGCACGGAGGAGGATAATAAATTGGAGTGACCCCATAATATTCTGGAGGTGGAGAAGGTTCATAATCTTCAGAAAGTCCTCCATAAGAATGTTCTGAAGCAAAAATACACAAACGTTAGTAGGAAAATAACCAAACCACTAACATTGTTAACTTTATAAGGATGTGCATGGGGTGCTCAAGTTTTTTCCATCCAAATTGTAAACCAAGCAATCACTTCCACTCACTAATCTTGGAATGGTCCTTGTCCAGAGTACACCTGACCCTACTCTGTACTCTCTATTAGAAACTACACATTTTCATCATTTTAGTGTTTTTTTTTTTATGAATCATGCCTTATGGGAATGATGTACAAGGCTTTCATAGTCAAAAACAGGTTTTCGATCATCCAATCATTTTGCTTAATCTGGCCTGTCAAGATCTCAAAAAATCAACGGTTTACAAGGAAAAATTCTTTTACGATTAGAAAATTATGTATTCATGCAGAAACTAATAAATCCAGCGTGCAATTCTTGATAGATAAACAATGGAAAACACATCTGTGGGGTCAAATAATGCATGCACGCATGAGTTTCAGTGTGGAATATGGTGTAATCAATTGGAGGTATTGCAGCCCATAAAGAAGGTGGTAGCTGCTAACCACTTTTCTGGCAAACCCCCCAGCTAACCGGGCTTTTGACCGGGTTTTATCATGTTTTACCTAAATCTGACCTTACAGATGTGTTCAGCATGATCAACTAAAACGAAAATGTCACTTGGATCATGTTTTCTCAATAAAAATATGATATTTTAAGCATTGAATATTCATGAAAATCTTAAGACTGTCGATTTTTTAAACCTTGTAAATGCCTACCGACATATTGGAATCGAATGATCCAAGAGCCGATTGCTATAAAATCAAGCATGCACAACATATCTGTAGGGTAAGATTTAAAGAAAACATGAAATAACCCTTTGAAAGCTTGTTTTCTATCATGCTTGAGCATCAATGATCAGACCTCATATATTTGTTCTTTATAATTGACTTAGAAAATAGTGCTTTTTTTTATTTTTTTATTTTTTTCTCACATGTAACACCATAGATGTGATTTACATAGGAATATGCTTTTCTATCACCAAAATCTGACTTGTATGCTGGTTCTTCCAGCAATCTAAAAATCAACGGCTAATCAAACAATGTTTTCCTTACTCATAAAAACATATTTTTCCATTGAAAAGACATGATCCAAGGGTTGATTCCTGTTAAATCGAGCTTGCTAAATACATCTATGAGATTAGATTAACTCAAAAAACTTGCATCATGAGATTCTAACTTAATTATAGGCAGAATCAAACAATTATAGCAACTATATATATATATATATATATATATATATATATATATATATATATATATATATAACAAAGACCATATAGCCGGAGGGATAAAAATTAAGTAACCAAGTAGGATTGAAAAGGACTAGAGGATAGAACCTACTTTGCTTTTCATCCAATTCACGTGCGAAGGCATGAGAAAATACTAAGAGCAGAGCAAGAAAGAGGATGGCTATAGAAGCTCTCTTCATTGCCATATCAAATGGTAGAAGAAACGTGGATGAGTGCAGAATGGAAGCCCCATACTGATCTATTTATAATGGTGGTTAGGATGAGAGAGAGAGAGAGAGCTGCATTATCACGGTGGGTGAAAAGATGCTTTGCATTCAATCTTATCACATTTATCGGCAGGTTAATTAACCAGCTGGTGGCTCAGCTCGGTTCAGCTTGTTATGAACTCTTTTGTACTCAGTTCATGCGGCTGGCAAGGGAAGCCGCAGGCAGCTCATTCACCTAAAATGACTCATGCGTGAATAGATAGTGTGCACCTCGGCTCGGCTAGAGTGAGCTTGTGTAGATAAAATATATAGGTTTTAAGTGTAATGTGTGTTATAGCTGGTTAGAGTAGTTGACTCTCAGCCTTACCTTCGACCTAAATGTTTAAAGTTTAAATCTCATTAGTTTCACTCTTTAAAATACATATTGTCTTTTTGCACGAGCCAGCTCATGGTATAGGCTCACCGGGCTCAGGACAGCCCAGCTCACCCAGACACAAGCCCGAACTTAAATACCTTCCACTGGTAAACAAGCTGAACCCAAACACCTAGTGTTCAGTTCATTCGGCTCTTTTACCAGTTTTACTATCAAACATTATGTTATGTTAAGGGATTGTTTGATAAAGCGTTCCGCGTCCCCCCTGTTACCCTGAGAACAGGGACGGGGCTACACTAATATATATATATATATATATATATATATATATATATATATATATATATATATATATATATATATATATATATATATATATATATATATATATATATATATATATATATATATATATATATATATATATGGCAGGGGTAATACCACCCTATCGACACTCTTCATTTTGTCTCCCTCTCCACTCTCTGTAAACCTCCCCTCGACGCCAACTGCCCCTCTCCTCTACAAGCCTCCCCCTATGACGCAGACCTTTCGGTCCTTCCGGCAAGAATCTAAGCTTGAAATATGCTTATCTTTTGAATTAATTATGATATTGAATTATTGTAAAGCAAGGGGTATTTTAAGTTTTAACTCTCAGAATTTGACCTCAATTATAACTAAATCAAGTCAAATCTTTGTCAAAAACTTTGTTTAGCTAATTCAGAGCCTGGTTAAACCCTAACTTAGTTTCATTAGAACCACCTCTATGACACCGTGACCGACTTTAGTCCATGAACTGGTATAACAAAACTGAAGAAAATTTGCAAATTTCTTTTTTCAATGGAGTTTTGTGGTATGGACCTTAGTTTCAAAAAACCCAGTCAAACCTAGCACAAACTAGGTCCAACCAAACCAAATTAGATCCAATTAGGTTTAAACGAGTCAAATTGGGTCGAATCAGCCAAAAGCAGTAAAAAACCAAACTGCTTGACCTTCAGTCATTGGTAAAATTGCCAGAAAAGAGCTCCATCAACACCAAGGGAATGGTCGAGGGTCAATTTTTACCCTAGATTAGCTGTGCCAACTGAGCTGGTGCAGTTAAGCTAACCACACCAGCTTAGTGCCAGCCAAGGTAGCGCATTGGCTTGGCCTAGTCTATTTAATTGCACCAGCTAAGTTGTTGCATCTACTACTGCTGCACCAGCTTATCTGATACGGCCAGCCCTCCAACACTAGCTAAACTGGCATGGCTAGACTTGTTGCACCGGCAGGGCTAGCGTGGCAAACATGCTACAGAACAGCACAGCTACAGCCTACATATGAACTGACCCCTCTCGTTTTGAGGGATCCATTTTGGTGATTTCGGACCCATTTTGAATCATATTGGACCCAAATTCCTTGTCCAAGAGAAACAAACTGACTAGGAACCCTACAACTAGCGGTGTCAACGGGCCTGGTTTACCCGGACCTGACCCTATAGGGTCCAGGTATGGTGACAAATAAGAAAACCCGATTAAGACCTGGGTTCGGACCTGAAGGTTCGATTAATACATAGACCCGAGTATAGTTCGTGAAATTTTATAGCAGACTCGGGCCCAACCTGAGATCCGATTAAGACCCGCAATTTTTCAATGTAAAAATGATAAAAACTACTGTCTTACCGGGAATGATCCAGGTCTGGTTCATGTAGTTTTTATTGGGTCTGGGTATGGTTTTTCTCATAGTAGACCCAATTAGACCCGGAAGTGTCCGGACCCGATATCATACCAGAAAATCTGGTACGAGTGTGGTTCCACCTGGGTCCTAACCAAACCCGACCCGTTGACACCCCTACCGGCAACCGTTGCCCCTCTTGCAGCCGAGGGACAGGAGTTCAAGAGTCGAGGACTACTTGTTCATGTGAAAATCAAAAGATTATTGCACTTGAACTGAGTCAATGAAACGCATAATTATTGCACTTGGACTGAGTCAATGAAAATAAAAAAATTATTGCACTTGGACTGAGTCAATGACACCTAAATGCATAATTATTGCACTTGGACTGAGTCGCACTATCTTCATTGTGACGTGTACTTATCTTTTGAATTAAATATGATATTGATTTATTGTAAAGCAAGCATTAGTGCAGGACTCTAACCAATGCACAAGCAGGGCTGTCAACGGGTCAGGGTTGACCCAGACTCACTTGGGTTTGGATTCAGATTTTTTTTGGGTCACTAAAATAGAATCCCAAACCCAAACCTACATAATTATATATATTATAGAAAATATCAAAAACAGGTAGGATACATGCCCAATGGACCAGTACTCATCCCATTGCCCAGTTTTCCCTCCTGGATTTTGTGAGCCTCTTTTAGAGCACTCAACTCAAGCACGTGGTTAAAGTTCATGACAGAGATGCTACCTGTAATCTCACTTCACGACTAACAAGAGTTGCTTTCCGTTCTTCATTTAGAAAAAAACGAAAAAGAAAAAACACTAACCCATCAGCCAAGATGGGCAAATTTCACTTGTTTCTATACTCTAGTAGTGACATCATATTATCTCTCCATCCTCAACAAAGAAACTCCCTGAATTACTTCCTCAATCACTTCTCCGTTTATGAAAAAGCCATTCAAAAAAATAGATAAAATAATTACAAATGGCAAGGAGCAATTTATAAAGTGATCCAATTTAGCTCATCCCAACTACTTGTGAAATTTTGTTGCTCCTCTAAAAGAAACTAATTTTTGTTACATTGTGAAAGAGTATCCAACTCATTTTTGTTACTTTAAGGACTATTGTTATTAAGGCTTTCAAAAATTAATTAGATGGAACTTGTAACAAATTAATAATAGTTAATTAAACATTTTTCTTATCGCTTTTATTTTATTTTAGATTGGCAAGATGGGGTTAGGCTGACCCCGACCAGTACGTACAACCATGAATCAAAAGGAAACCAATCTGGAGGCTTGTCCTTCCAGATTGTCCCTTCCGCAAAACTCAATTCTAGCCAAAGATTGAGGTATTTAGTTTCGTTCTTTAGTTACTACGTTGCACTTGAAACACTTGATCTGCCAAATAATTTCACTGCAGGCCCAAAATCGCCCAAGTCCTCTAATATTCTCTACCATACTCACACTCAGCATGCTCTAGGAAGAATTTACACGAGATAAGTGACCGTAATGAATGGGGGTGATGAGAAATCACTCCACAAGCCCATATTAAATTTATCGAGAATGCACTAATGAATTTTAAGTGCAAAAATATACCAGAAAAATTTTCAGCCTCACATACCAAAACCATTATTTGCTCCAAGTGTTCACAGCAATTGGATGAAAGCTCCACTTGTGGATAAGTGTGACAAAATTGCATTGACTCCATCTTCTCAACTACCATAATAATGCATCTCTCTCTCTCTCTCTCTCTCTCTCTCTCTCTCTCTCTCTCTCTCTCTCTCTCTCTCTCTCTCTCTCTATATATATATATATATATATATATATATATATATATATGTATATATATATATATGTGGAATTCTTTTAAGGTAACTTTTTTTTCCAGAACTGAGTAAAGAAATATTACTTGTGTGGGATATTGGAAGATTAGATCCATTACTCACCATACCATAATTGACTCTGAACCCTAAAAGTTAGCTAATGATCTAGCAAGTAGATCAGTGTTGTCAAAGCCGAAAGGTCAATTAAAACTAAAAGTCTGAAAATGCATTCTCCTTCTTACCAATCTGCCTCGTAAATAGCCAAAGAAAAGTTAGTATTTTTTGTTTGTCTCATCACTCATAACTCGGGCAAAACCAAAACACAATCATACCTGCACACAAAGAACAACATGTTCACAAAAATACACTTAGGGGAGAGGCAGATAAAAACAGTCTAACCTTTGGCCTTTTGCACAAGTAAACTCATTTTCTCCACTGACAGCCCAAAAACCTTACAACTGTTGGTTTGGAGACTCACATCAAAGGTAAGATGAAATGTTTATTCTGAGAGTGTAACGGAAATGTTGCTAGAAGCTGCAATTTATAGTAAAATGAAATGTCGATTCCCATGGATTCCTACTCAATCGACCGAAACATATTTATGAGGTTATATTGAGTAAAAAAAACTTTTTGTTTTCCATGTGGAGTCTAAACAACTTGCATTGTGAGATTCCAACTAGATTGTAGGTACGATCAATTGCAGCAAATATAAATCTCATATGGAAAGATAAAAAACCGTCATCACATCCATTAAACATATCATAAACAAAACATAAATGAACAAAAAGCACATAATACCAAGATTAACACTCAAATTAGCCAAACATATGAGTTTAATCAAGCTTAGTGCATACCACTTAATGATCCACCCAAAGATGAAATGCTGCATGATGGGCAACTTCTCCAGAACCTCCGCCTTACATCTTGAGAATCCCACTCTTCACCTTGCTCCATGTCGGCACTTCGCTGATGTCGTCCAACATCGGCCCCTTCTTCTCCTTTCTCACGAACGCCATGCACGAGAGGTACATGGACTCGTTGAAAAAGTTATCCAGGATATCCTGATTGTGGATGATTTCGGCTTCATGTACTTGTGATCGATCAACTACGCCGAGCCAAAGGCGAAGGGGACGGAATGATAGTTGTCGATCCCCCACACCCCGTGCGAGCTCGCAGGCTCCAGGCAGTAAACCGTCTGCAGCTTCCTCATCAATTGTGCCTTGGATGCCGTTCATTCGTGAAGTTGTTTTTTCGTTTGTTTTTCAGCCGTTCAGTTTTTGTGTTTTAGATGGCATTCATCTACAAAGATAAATAACTCAGAAAATTTTTGTGGGACCCATCTGAAAAGTAAACCATCCAACCATGGTGTTTGGGTACCGTCATGAGCGCCTCTGACATGATCATGCCTATTTCCCTTGGATGCCATTCACCGTGAGATGGATAGCATTAAAGGCATCTTGACAGTAAGCCATACGTCAGTACAGACATAATTCATAAGTGGTAGAGGATGTCTCATTGTATGCTGACACCCGTTTTAAAAGAAATACAGGAAATATATTGATTGAAAGAATTATCACAGTACGTAAGCAGGTGACGATAAGTTACCAAGCAAAGCAAGAGAAAGGGGTACAGAAAAGCAGAAAACAAAGAGACAAAAAAGTTACAATGAAGAAACAGAAAATATATGACCCCAAAACACCAAGAGGGGGGGCTCCCCTTGTCTGGTAAGAGCAGTTAGTGCATGTCATTGGGACGTTGCAAGTTCAAATCCTAATGGTATGGTTATATAACTCCAGCTTGCCTATAAAAAAAACAAGTATATGACCCCAAAACTGGGTTTCTGAGTCTTTTCGCACTATGATCTATTTGTTTTGTGTATATAAGTGTGAAGAATTCCAATAGGTATTACCATGCATGTAGGCACAGACTCAGCAGAACCACGCTGTCTCCTTCCTTCTTGAGTTTAGTGTTTTTTTAACTAGATCTAATTCAACGTCAGATCTGATTTGTTTTCATGGTACCCGAGCTATGATCTACTAGTCGTATAGAGAGTCGTCCAACCCAGTCGTGTTTTGATTCAACGTGAAGAATCACTGGGTGCATTAATCAGGAACCGTGGGGTAAGCTTCGTTGTTGATCTTCCTACATGTTTTGTTCATATTTTATGCATACAAGTTTAGTAATTGGGGCCTTAAAATCAGTTTGGTCCCTGATTCAACATCTGCATCAAAGTGGTGTTGGTGCATGCATTTGCTTGCTGTGAAGTAGGGGTCACTTAAGTGTTTTTCGATCCTTCTTGTGCTCACTTTAATGCTGGTGTGTGATCAGTCATAATGAGTTCATCATCTGCATCTCTAGTTCCTAATGCAGCGATCCAATGGAACACCTTCTTGAGTTTGGTCTCAATAAAACTTGATTGTAACAATTACTTATTATGGTGATAAAAAAATCCAATCAGTTATGTTCAACCCGGATTTAATTAAGTTTGCTGATGGCACATGTCCAGCTCCCAATCAATGTTTAAGTGTGACTAAGGAAGGTGAAACTTGTTCTATAAACCTTGAATATCATGTATAAAAAAAGATCTGACCAATTGAGCCAAGTTGAGGTAAGACTACAATGATTGAGGTTGGAATTAGTCAAATCTCTAGGATCCTCATTGCTAGGGAAGCATGAATTGCTCATGAGAAAGCATATGCCTCTCAATCAAGCCTTAGAATCATGCAAATGAAGAAAAATCTTCGAGATGTTAGCAAATGAGACGTAATCATGACAAAATATTTGAATCATATTAAATATCTTGTTGATTC
This sequence comes from Nuphar pumila, assembly GCF_984573655.1. Classification (NCBI taxonomy): domain Eukaryota; kingdom Viridiplantae; phylum Streptophyta; class Magnoliopsida; order Nymphaeales; family Nymphaeaceae; genus Nuphar; species Nuphar pumila. The sequence continues at coordinate 34,569,949 of NC_143258.1, read as the reverse complement.
TCTAAGTATTGTTAATGAAGAAGTTTTTTATCTTGATTTAGTGCATTATACGTTGAATGGTCTCACCCATGAATATAAAAGTTTTGCTGCCACTGTGACTACTCTTGAGAAGATCCATTCATTTTATAGGTTGTATGATATGCTTCTAAATAAAAAAATAACGCAGTTGTTAAATTTGTGATCCTCTCAAGGTACCTCTATTGTTGCTTTCTTTGCTCAGCAAGAAAGTGGCCATGATCAAAGGTTCGCAGGGCAATTCAGATGATGGAGAAGTGGTGGTCTTCAAAAATTTTTGTGGTTGTGATCGTGGATTTCCTGCAAGAAATAACAAAGGTAGAGGCAGTGGTGGACAGGATAAAGGAAACCCCAGTCAACACGGGGTCCTTTGTGAGTTTTGTGATTGGAGGAACCATATTGCTAGGGAATGCTACGATATTTCCAAGGCTTTTGTTGTTGTCATAAATATGTAATCAATAGGAAATTCCAACTAGTTCCTAGATACAAAAGCAATCCATCATATGATAGCAGAAAAAGACATGACAAAAAAGGCAGAATATCAAGGTCCAAAAATAGATCATGCCCAATGCATTTATGTGGTTGGAACTGCGAAAAAAACAGCAGAAGAACAGTAAAACCCATCAAGCATGTATCACAAGCATCTAATGTTCAAATACCTACGCTCTACTATATATATATATATATATATATATATATATATATATATATATATATATATATATATATATATATATATATATATATATAATGCTACAGTGCTACGGGAGTACCTATGAATCATGTTTTTTGATATTAAAATATGATTTTTTAAGTCATGATTTTTTTGTACATTATGAGTCCTTGATTTTTGAAGATCATAAAAAACCTGCAAGTATATCATCACCAAATGATTCAAAACCAATTTTCCACTAAATAATAATTGTAGATCATATCTGCAGGGTTTAATCAACAAAAAATACTCAAAATTGTTGTAAATTTCTATTTCTTATAAAACCAAACATGTTGATCACAACTGTATGGTTAAATTCAAGAGAAAAGAATAAAAAACCTATGAAAGTCGCAACTCACATGGTAGTTCTTATATATATAGATAGATAGAGAGAGAGAGAGAGAGAGAGATTGCTAAATGAGTTTCTCTACTAAACTTGCTAAATCAACCATAGCCATTGGTTGAACCCTTTAAGCCCTTTTTTCCCCGCGTTGCTGCCCTAAACTGATCCCCCCTGTCGAGCCCCCTCTCTCTCGCTTGACCCCTCGATGATCTCCCTAGTGCCTGCTGAAACCTTTGGTGCTTGCCATCGTTGGATCCTGCAGTGCTCGTAGATCACCGTGTGAAGCAGCGAGGGAAGAGGGAGAGAGGAAGCAGGGAAGAGGGGAGGTTGGGTACGACATGTCTCTAGAAGGGAAAAATGGGATGCGTCACTCGAGGCCCAGTTTGTCGTCGTCAGAGGTTTGGGTGGTTATCATCAGAGAGGGAGAGAGTAGAAAGGGGAGGTATCTGACTAGGGATGGCAGTGGATCGGGGCAAAATAGGTCCCTGCCTCACCCCGTTTAGACAAGGAATGGAGGACATAAAATAGAAAATGGATCAGGGACGGAGGACATGAAACATAGAATGGATCAGGGATAGAGGTTAAAATCAAAACCCGTGCGGGGATGGACTTACTTTTGCCTTTACCCTGTCTCACCTCGCCCCACCCTGTCCCTGATCCCCATTAAGAAAATTACTATTATATCTTTATACATATTATAAAATCGTATATATATATATATTTATTCCTAACCCTAACATAAAACCCTTTCTCAAATCTCTTATCTCCCTTTCCTTTAATGAGCCGCACGAGCTTCCATTTCTCTCCTCCTCTTCCTCTAACGATGAAAGATGGCAGTGGCAGATGGATCGGGAAAACAGGACCTCGCCCTACCTCACTCTGTTTGGACCTAGGATGGAGACATAAAACTGAGGATGGATCAAAGATGAAGGTCAAAATCAAAACCCATGCAGGGATGGATGGCAAAATTTTAATGCTGGTGTGTGATCAGTCATAATGAGTTCATCATCTGCATCTCTAGTTCCTAATGCAGCGATCCAATGGAACACCTTCTTGAGTTTGGTCTCAATAAAACTTGATTGTAACAATTACTTATTATGGTGATAAAAAAATCCAATCAGTTATGTTCAACCCGGATTTAATTAAGTTTGTTGATGGCACATGTCCAGCTCCCAATCAATGTTTAAGTGTGACTAAGGAAGGTGAAACTTGTTCTATAAACCTTGAATATCATGTATAAAAAAAGATCTGACCAATTGAGCCAAGTTGAGTTAAGACTACAATGATTGAGGTTGGAATCAGTCAAATCTCTAGGATCCTCATTGCTAGGGAAGCATGACTTGCTCATGAGAAAGCATATGCCTCTCAATCAAGCCTTAGAATCATGCAAATGAAGAAAGATCTTCGAGATGTTAGCAAATGAGACGTAATCATGACAAAATATTTGAATCATATTAAATATCTTGTTGATTCTCTAAGTATTGTTAATGAAGAAGTTTTTTATCTTGATTTAGTGCATTATACGTTGAATGGTCTCACCCATGAATATAAAAGTTTTGCTGCCACTGTGACTACTCTTGAGAAGATCCATTCATTTTATAGGTTGTATGATATGCTTCTAAATAAAAAAATAACGCAGTTGCTAAATTTGTGATCCTCTCAAGGTACCTCTATTGTTGCTTTCTTTGCTCAGCAAGGAAGAGGCCATGATCAAAGGTTCGCAGGGCAATTCAGATGATGAAGAAGTGATGGTCTTCAAAAATTTTTGTGGTTGTGATCGTGGATTTCCTGCAAGAAATAACCAAGGTAGAGGCAGTGGTGGACAGGATAAAGGAAACCCCAGTCAACACGGGGTCCTTTGTGAGTTTTGTGATTGGAGGAACCATATTGCTAGGGAATGCTATGATATTTTCAAGGCTTTTGTTGTTGTCATAAATATGTAATCAGTAGGAAATTCCAACTAGTTCCTAGATACAAAAGCAATCCATCATATGATAGCAGAAAAAGACATGACAAAAAAGTCAGAATATCAAGGTCCAAAAATAGATCATGCCCAATGCATTTATGTGGTTGGAACTGCGAAAAAAAACAGCAGAAGAACAGTAAAACCCATCAAGCATGTATCACAAGCATCTAATGTTCAAATACCTACGCTCTACTATATATATATATATATATAATGCTACAGTGCTACGGGAGTACCTATGAATCATGTTTTTTGATATTAAAAAATGATTTTTTAAGTCATAATTTTTTTGTACATTATGAGTCATTGATTTTTGAGGTTCATAAAAAACCTGCAAGTATATCATCACCAAATGATTCAAAACCTATTTTCCACTAAATAATAATTGTAGATCCTATCTGCAGGGTTTAATCAACAAAAAATACTCAAAATTGTTGTAAATTTCTGTTTCTTATAAAACCAAACATGTTGATCACAACTGTATGGTTAAATTCAAGAGAAAAGAATAAAAAATCTATGAAAGTCGCAACTCACATGGTAGTTCTTATATATATATATATATATATATATATATATATATATATATATATATATATATATATATATATATATATATATATATAGAGAGAGAGAGAGAGAGAGAGAGAGATAGAGAGATTGCTAAATGAGTTTCTCTACTAAACTTGCTAAATCAACCATAGCCATTGGTTGAACCCTTTAAGCCCTTTTTTCCCCGCGTTGCTGCCCTAAACTGATCCCCCCTGTCGAGCCCCCTCTCTCTCGCTTGACCCCTCGATGATCTCCCTAGTGCTTGCTGAAACCTTTGGTGCTTGCCATCGTTGGATCCTGCAGTGCTCGCAGATCACCGTGTGAAGCAGCGAGGGAAGAGGGAGAGAGGAAGCAGGGAAGAGGGGAGGTTGGGTACATGTCTCTAGAAGGGAACAATGGGATGCGTCACTCGAGGCCCAGTTTGTCATCGTCAGAGGTTTGGGTGGCTATCATCAGAGAGGGAGAGAGTAGAAAGGGGAGGTATCTGACTAGGGATGGCAGTGGACCAGGGCAAAATAGGGCCCTGCCTCACCCCGTTTGGACAAGGAATGGAGGACATAAAATAGAAAATGGATCAGGGACGGAGGACATGAAACATAGAATGGATCAGGGATAGAGGTTAAAATCAAAACCCGTGCGGGGATGAACTTACTTTTGCCCTTACCCTGTCTCACCTCGCCCCACCCTGTCCCTGATCCCCATTAAGAAAATTACTATTATATCTTTATACATATTATAAAATCCTATATATATATATATATATATATATATATATATATATATTCCTAACCCTAACATAAAACCCTTTCTCGAATCTCTTATCTCTCTTTCCTTTAATGAGTCGCACGAGCTTCCATTTCTCTCCTCCTCTTCCTCTAACGATGAAAGATGGCAGTGGCAGATGGATCGGGAAAACAGGGCCTCGCCCTACCTCACTCTGTTTGGACCTAGGATGGAGACATAAAACTGAGGATGGATCAAAGATGAAGGTTAAAATCAAAGCCCATGCAGGGATGGAGGGCAAAATTTTAAGACAGAGCGAGGGTGGAGATCTTGCCCTTCGCCCTCGCCTTAATTGACTACCATCCCCATATCGGACTGGGGGAAGGCTGCAATGTGATGGAGAGAAAAGAGGGAGAAAGGGGTGTGGGAGGGGGAGAGGGTTTATATTCATTTAGCAGGTTTCAATCTCTCTCTCTCCCTATATATATGAGAATGAACATATTCGGCCCTTTTTTCTTGTTCTGCCCCATTAGGCCCCATAGTTTGAATTATTTTTATGATATATTTGAACCCTTAGATGTTTTTAACATGCTCAATTTAGTGGGAGTCAGACTATTGGATCATGTTATTTTGATGAAAAAAATGTATTTTTATGAGCCGAAAACAAATGATGCCTTCATAGACATTGATTTTGGATCACCGAAAAAACTGTATATAGACCAGATTTTGGTGATTCAAAAGCCTGTTCTCACTAAGAAAAACCTATAGATCTCATATATGGTGTTAGATGTGAGAAAAAAATACAAAAACCATTATTTTTAAGGGGTCTAATGGGGCAAAACTAGAAAATAAGGCAGAATGAGCGCATTATTCTCTCTCTCTCTCTCTCTCTCTCTCTCTCTCTATATATATATATATATATATATATATATATATATATATATATATCAACCTGCTTTGTTTTTCTTCCAATTCACGTGCAAGCTTGGGAAATTACTATGAGAAGAACGAAAAAAAGTAGAGGAATGAAACCAGGATTGAAAAAAACTAGAGAGGTAGAACCTACTTGTTCCTAAAATTCACGTGCAAAAGCTTCAAAAAATATTAAGAGTATAGCAACAAAGAGGATGGCTATGGAAACTCCCTTCATTGCCATATCAAATGGTAGAGGAAGGATGGACCAATGTAGAATAGAACCCAATGTTTATCTATTTATAAGAGGGGTTAGGATACGTGTGAGAGCTAGTTGCATTATTGATAGTAGTTAAGAAGGGAAGCAGATCAGGTCATGCTGAACATGAGCATTTTTGCTCATGCCAACATCGTGGTCGTCCGATTTGTATTTTAAAAAGCTAAAAAGTCAATAAACTATGTGGAATTCTTCCAAAATGCAAACAGACGACCACGATGTTAGCATGAGCAAAAACGCTCATGTTCAACATGACCTAATCTGCTTCCGTTAAGAAGATGTTGGTTGAAGTTAATAAGATGTTGGGTGTTAGCCCCAAGGGGTTTGGTGTAGTGGGAGGGGCCTTGGATGCTTGACGAGTGGTCAGGGTTCTATTTCTATGGGTGCTAGCCCCTTGTATATAAGAAAGTGCAAGGGCATTAAGACTTTTGCTCTTGCTGAAACAATGTGCCTCTTTGGGGGCAAGGGGCGGGACACAAGTTTACACCATTGGGAAAATGACCATAAGTACAACAGACGTAACCAGCGTGACTATGTCTCTGTTCCTTAGGGATAGCTTCCTCGTTCCTCATGGAAAAGAAAAGAAAATGTTGGGCATTCAATCTTATCACATTTTAGACCAGTACTTAGCAACCATTAAGAGCCTGAGGTAAGTCTTATGTGGTTGGCCCTTTGGATGTTGCTAAAACTTCTTACTTGTTTTTTCTTATGCTTCACATATTTATCAAACATTGACTTGATGTTTCATATTTTTACACATGACTTTTTGATACCCACTTCACTTCTCGTGTCTTGTTTTTTTTTTTCTTGGATAATCCAAGGGAAAATCCCTATCACTGACAGAACATTGGCTGGCGTCCGGTTGGCTTTTGGTAAAACCCTTGAGGTCCCCCTGCCTAGTGGGGAATACACCAGCTTCAACCCTGCGACAAGGGACACCACCCATGGGTTTCAAACTTGTGACATCCCACCAACTTGGTGATGTTCACAAGTCACCCTTACCCTATGAGCGGAGCCCTCGCAGGCTTCTCATGTCTTGGTTCTTATATGGTTCTCACAACCACTTCTAAATCTCGTAACTATTGTGCAGCAAGACAATGGAAAGAAAACAAATTAAACAAAGTGGGGGATCAAGCAAGTCCTCTTGAATGAGCTCATGCTCTATCGAGAGAAAGAGTTTTTGAATCAAATGTCATCAAGCTTGTGGACTTGCACATGATAGAGACTAGTGATCCAATTGTCGATCGACGTCAAAGGGTTGCTTGTCATGCGAAGTTGAATCAAAGCAAGAGGAAGACAAAGGAATAATTAATGAGAGATTGAATGTACTGTTGTGCATTGACCTAGATACTTGGAGTCATACTTGCTTTACCATAATTCAATACCATAATTAATTCAAAAGATAAGCATATTTGATATGAATATGAAAGATAATGTAGTCAAATACTATAATAATCACAATTATTTTATTCAGATCTGTTGTGTTTAAATAATGCACCATGAACCACTTGAAAGTGTTCGTTGTGTTTGTTTTGTTCTCTTGGTTCTGTTGCCTTATTAAGATCCAACCATATTTGTTACCAGATTTTGACCCAGATCCCGCGCCCAGCCATATTTGTGGTTCAACATGGATTCAGATACATGGTATCTGGATCTAATGATATGGACCAGATCTGGTTAAGCCTACGCCGAACTCCTATACACACTTGGCATCCCTGATTCCCAAATGCAAACCTGAACATGTTTGATATCAATTCAAGTTTGGCTATAATTTTAGACATCATGACATGAAAAATTGTCTATAAACCTTAATCCATTTAATCTGATGATCTGATATATGATATTTTAAATCAAAATCATATCATATTGGAGACATAATCAATTGATATTGGTCAAAGTAGAGTCTAGTTTTTAGGCTTGATGTTAGATCCAGGTCTGATGAGACCCTACCGAACCTAACCCAGTTAACTTTGATGGCAGATCAGGTGCAATCACACACACGTTAGTGTGCCACTAAAGTTGATCTGCCTTTCATCTTCTGTTGGCCCCACAGCTGTACCACAGAGATTGAGGGCAGTCAGCCTGTGTCAAAGATGGGCCATGGTAAAAATGTTCAATAGAAAAATGGTGGTGGCGGAAAAAGAAAGGAAGATGGTGATTAATAGAAGATCACGACTGAGGATAGAAAAATGAAATAAACATGAAATGCGGTAGAAAAACAATAGGCGATGGTGGTGGCAGTAGAAAAAAAATGTAATCGTGGTTATAAGCGGTAATGAAAGTATAGGAGTAAATGGCGGTAATAATTGGAACGAAGGGAAATGAGAGAGAGAGACTATTTTCTTGGTTTTTATGTTTCAAGGGTAAAATTGTCAACATCACATAAATTTGATAGTTAGTCGAACGGTTTTAGGGGTGGGCATCGGGCCGGCCTGGCCATTTTACTAACGGGTTGGGTTTTGACCCAGTTCTTAACGGTCTTAGGTTTGAAGAGAAGCCCATGGCCCGGCTTATTGGCCCACTGGCCAATGTGAAGCGGGTTGGGTCCGGCTTGGCCTATCCCAAACCTAAAATGCATAAAGGTTTGTTTGAGATTATGGGTTAATGAGAGAATAGCAAGTTTCCATGCAACTAATTCTTAATTAGTGCAACTAATTAGGTAAATAATAATAATTAACAAATATCAAGTTCTCGTGTAACATATTTGGTAAATAATAATAGTTATTCAAGTTACTATGTAATAGTTAAAATTTTAAATTTTATATTATTAAAAAATTAATAAATAACTTAGGCCCATCGGACTGCAGGCTGGCCCATGTATATAAGAGACTAGATTTTGGCCCGGTACCTAATGGGCCCGGGCCTAAAATCATGGCCAAAACCCTACACAAAGCGGGCCGGGTCGGCTTGGCCCATCGTGCCACCAGGCTGACTCCCTGTTAGAACTAGGATCGGGGTGTGCACAGGGAAGGCTAGGGAAGAAGAGAAGAATGGTTGATATTAATGGTCTGCTTCAGTGGGGATCCTAGATATGAATATCTAGTTCTCTGTCTATTCCGCAGAGGCAGAGGCTGTGATATTTAACCTTCCTTGGGTAGCTGTTATCCAGCTCTAACTGACTTAGTAGATTCCCAAACATGATAGGAATCCAATGTTTAAGGGTTCCACCAGTATTCTAGTGGTGCATATCTCAATGACCCACTACTCAAGTGGGTCATTGGATTTCATGTGAGACCCATTTGGCCATACTGGATCTGTACCAGGATCCAACATCTCCCACTTGAGCATATAGGGCGAACATCCACATTTTATGACAACCAGTGCATTATGTATTGCACTCAGGACATTATAAGGTTTTACATACTCTAATTGGATTTCTCCTTCATGATATATCTCTATCATGAGGTTATTAACAATTTAGGTTATTTTTCCGTCATGTCATAGATTTCAAGTATTCACCATTCACTGCATACTAAGTCATGTAGTTCATGAATAGATCGTAATGTGGGTCTTACATAGTCATGGGGTTCTTATGGCTCCTCCATGACCATACCACGGACATGCACACTAGTGGAGTATTATGAAATTTATTAATTCATAAATCCATGATTTGCCAACATAGCAAATACTCTTACTTTTCAAAATTTCTTCAGAGTTTATACTCTCACTTTCCATGTGCATTATTATATGTTAATCACCACCTAATCATTTCATATCAGTATATCCAGATCCAATAGTCATAAATGTGACTGGCTAACACCATTTAGCATTTTAAATGAAAGTTGCAGCTGTAGTCATTTGCATTTTGGGGAAATGTGAGGAGAGTGGGTGGGTAGAAGTTTTCACTGATTGTAGGGGTAACTTTATCCTTTTCCTTTCACTGACCCGGTTTGAACCAGAGTTAGCCTCATAGTGGTAATGTGGAGCGATTGTTTATGAATTACTAGAAACATTGAGCATGTTAAATGTAATTTCTAAAACATCAGGTATTAGTTTATAAATACATCAGAAGTTAGGTACCTTTGTGTAAATTGTTCTTTATTGTAACATGTGGTAAACAGTCCTAGGTTGGGCGTCAATTTATCATGCTTATCAAATGCCTTACTTAAAGAAAAACCGCATTTTGGTCGAGACCAATATTTAAAGAGAAACCATTTATTTGAAAGTAAAAGTTGACAATCTTTGCTTGAAAGGCAAGCTAGGGTTAGGCAGACCACTACCAGTTATACAACTATACCATTGAGTTTTGAACCTGCAACGTACCAACACAAGGTGACGTGCACTAACTGTACCTACCACACAACACCCCCATACATGCATATATGGGCTGAGGAAGCAAAGAAGCTTCAGTTCTGAGGTCGGTTTTGCTTTCAATACTTGGATAGTGACTATACACTTGTTTTCATTGTTTTTTTTTTATGACAAGGAACCTTCGCTAAAGCGAGAAAAGCCCTGGATAGGACCCCACGACCACTCTGCCTTATGTGGCCCACCTCAAAAAGCTATGAACACACCCGTGTACCAACAAAGTTTGATATGGTGACTTCATCTCAGCACCCTCGTAACCACCCTACTAGCCAAGTGGGCACCCTTGTTTTTATTGTAAAACTACAAAATAGGCTTGATCCCATGACATATCCTAGCCATCGTACTAAATGCATCTCGACCCCAACCTCTCTCTCTCTCTTGTCAACGGGTCAGGTTTGGTTCAGACCTAGGTGGAACCAGACCTGATCTTGATTTTCAGGTATGGTATTAGGTTTGGACCCGGCTCTAATCAGAACAACCATAAGAGAAATCATACTTAGACTTGATAAAAACTACACGAACTAGACCCGGGCCATACCTAGACCCAGGACATACCCTGTAAAATAATATTTTTTATAATTTATACATTGAAAAATTATGGATCTTAATTGAAACTCGGGTCCGGCACGGGTCTGGTATAAAATTTCACAAACTATCAGACCTTTGAATCTGGACCCGGGTCTTAGTCAGGTCTTCTTATTTATTACCATACCCGGACCCTATAAGGGCTGGTATGGGTTGGGTCTGGCTAAACCCTACCCGTCTCTTTCTCTCTCTCTTTCTGAAACGCCAGGATCACTACTTGGTTCTTCAAATGAATGTTTTATTTTTGTGTTTTTTCTTCAATCAATATTATGTGTTATTCTACATGCTTGATTTTAATTAGAAACTTATAATTTTAGGGTTTTTTTTAATTAACATATATATAAATTTATGAATGAAGTTTGTTAGGACTTAGGTTTTTGATTTATTTTATTTTTAATTAGCATGAATGATTAATTAGGTTTTAGGGTATTATGTATTTTTTTCAATTAGCATTAAACATGAAATTATGAATAATGAATACTTGATTTTGGTTAGAACTTAGAATATTAGGGGTTTTATTTGTATTTTATCAATTAGCATAGATAAGACATCTATGTTTTTTTTGGAGGATTCAAGTTTCTTATTTGCATCATTTTAAATGACATTAAATTTTAATTAGGCCTAAGAGGGTTTTCCATGATTTTCTTTTTTCTTTCTAATTAGCATTTCAATTATTAACAATGTTTTTGGTTAATTGAGAAAGGGTTACACTACAAGAAAAATGCTAATTAGCAATGGAAATTTGTGACAGATTTTTTTTCGTCACAAATTTGCGACAGATTAGCGAGAGAAAACTATTCGTCGCTAAAATTTCAATTATTTGCGAAATTAGCGATGGAAAACATTCTGTCGGGAATCTGTCACTAATTAGCAACGGATTCATGATAGATTAACGATATCTCAAACTCCATCGCAAGTTAGCTACAGAAAAAATCTGTCTCTAATTCCATCGCTACTTTTCAATTTAAACCACGCAATTTTTTTCACCCCCTTCACACTTTTCCCCCTTTCACTATACGCACCCCCCCTCCTCTGAGCCTTCTCTTCTTCTCCTTTCTCTTCCTCATCCGCAGACTAGTTGGTGCCACATCGTCGTTGGCCAACTCTTGTCTTCCCCTCCTTCCTCTCTCCTTTCCTTTCCCTTCCCTTCTTCTTTTACCCACTTCCTTTCTTTCTCCTGTGTTTCCCCTTTTGTCTGAAAGATCCTCCACCGTACCGTCAATGGCAGAAACCCTAGGGGAGGAGGAATCCCTTCCCAATCTCTTCCTCGATGCCCCTGATGATCCCCCCCCCTCCAATCTGAGCGAAGGAGTCAGCGATCATGATAGTGCAGCTCAGCTAAATGGAAAATGTAATTATTGGATACTTTTTTTGTTGTTTAGTATATGAGAGTTGAGGAGCTGTGACCAGCAAGCTCTCTGAGTATTTCAGATGGTTTTTTTTATTGACATTGATTTTATGTTATTACCTTTTAACAATTTCTTCCTGATCATCTGATATCTATACATAAGTTATTTCATATGACAAGGCTTTAAGGTTTTGTTATTTGTTTTAAGTTGTTAATTGTTCCTCTTCTGGTGAAAGTTTCCTTTTCATAAAAAGGGTCTATAGAGTCATTTTTTGTCTTTGAGTGTGGTTCAATTAGTAATGTGACTCTCATTATGAGCCCTTACTGAATCTTCTTCGTTGTTTATAACATTCTAGTTTTGTTCCTTCAAGTTTTTGGTAAGATCTTACATGCTTGCAATAGGAGAGGGGCAAAGAGGGATTTTAGCACTGCAATTCTAGACCGTAAAAAGGCTCCCAATCGGCTTGTTGTTGATGAAGCTGTGAATGATGACAATTCTGTTGTTTCAATGAACTCTGTGACAATGGATAAACTTTAGTTTTTCAGGGGAGATACCATCTTGATTAAGGTATTAAGTTTGAGCTTTCTATTGCTGTAAAATTGGTCACTTTGCTCTTTACATATAATCGCTTTTGCAAGGTAAAAAGAGGAGAGACACAGTGCGCGATGTTCTTGTTGATGACACTTGTGAGGAACCCAAGATTAGAATGAACAAAGTTGTTCGTGCCAACCTAAGGGTACGCCTCGGTGATGTAGTTTATGTGCATCAATGTTCTGATGTGAAGTATGGAAAACATGTTCACATACTGCCAATAGATGACACAATTGAGGGTGTTACGGGAAATCTTTTTTATGCTTATCTGAAATGTGAGCATAATCTCCAACCATATTTTCTTCATATTAGTTTTATATTGTAAGTTAATCCTTTTCCTAATTTTGTTTCTTATTTTTTTCAGCGTACTTTCTAGAATCCTATCGACCAGTGAGAAAGGGTGACCTTTTCCTTGTGAGAGGCAAGATACAGAGTATGGAATTTAAAGTCATTGAAACTGATCCTGGTGAATATTGCATTGTTGCTCTAGATACAGAGATCTTTTGTGAAGGGGACCCTATCAGACGGGAAGATGAAGAGTGATTGAATGAAGTTGGTTATGATGATGTTGGTGGTGTTAGGAAACAGATGGCTCAGATTTGGGAGCTGGTTGAACTTCCACTGAGGCATCCACAACTATTTAAATCCATCTGTGTGAAGCCTCCAAAGGGTAGTTTGCTTTATGGTCCTTCTGCTTCAGGGAAAACATTGATTGCCAGAGCTGTTGCAAATGAAACTGGTGCATTTTTCTTCTTAATCAATGGACCTAAGATTATGTCCAAGTTAGCTGGAGAAAGTGAAAGCAACTTGAGAAAAGCATTTGAGGAGGCTGAAAAGAATGCTCCTTCCATCATCTTTATTGATGAGATAGATTCAATAGCCCCCAAAAGAGAGAAAACACATGGTGAGGTGGAGAGGCGTATCGTTTCCCAACTTTTGACTCTAATGGATGGTGTTAAGACTCGAGCCCATGTTATTGTTATTGGTGCTACTAATAGACCAAACAACATTGATCCAGCTCTCAGAAGATTTGGAAGATTTGATAGGGAGATCGACATTGGTATTCTGAGAACACCCCAAATTTTCCAAAAAAATCCAAAAATTTCCTTTTTTCCCCTGGCCCCGTCCTCTGAATGAATTGGGTCAATTTTTAATCAAAATTCCATTTATTTCTTGGATTCACTGGAATCCAGACTCAATTTTCATATCTGACCCAATCTTGGACCCAGATCTGATATCTGAATCCGATTCTGAGTCCGGATCTCTTATTTTTCAAAAATAAAAAAAAATCAATTCTTTGAATTTTCTTAGATGTTTTATCCGAATCCAATCTCAAATCGAGATCCAGAATCAATATTTTCTCAAAATCTTGGATCCAAATCCATTTTGGGGTTTCATTTTCTGAAATAAATCATGTATTTTATAAAAAACCTTATTTCAAAAGAAAAACTTACAATTTCAAAACAAATATTTTATAAAAATCTTTTAAAAACCTTGTTTCCAAAAGAACCCTTGGATTTCAAAAATATCTCGCAAAAACTTTGTAAAAATTTCTTATCTATCTTATATTCCTAGGGTTTTCTTTCAAAAATTTTGCAGATAACCAACCTTCTCCTTCATTTTGAAATTTCTTTCTTCTAAACCCTGTTTTTGAAAAACTTCAAATCTTGAAGGGACCCTTGTTGCAAAATTTGCAACGGTTTTCCCTTATAAAACTGTTGCAAAGGGTCGATCATCCTCACCGCTTCTTCACCCTTCTATCTCAAGACTTCTTCTTGCTTCCCCCTTCCTCTTCTCCTCTTCTTCTTCTTCTTCTTATTTCCTCTCCTGGTTTTTCTCATCGATCGAGGGAGCTTTGATCTCAGTAACAACAGCCAAAGGTAAGTAGTCTGCTCTCCCCTTTCTCTTCCGTATTCTTTTACGTTTTCTTACTACATTTTCTTTAATCTTTCATGATCTTCTTCCCCTTTATCTCATTTCTTCGATTTTTCTTTTCTTTCTTCCCTTTATTTTAGTTATTTCCACTAAAGCATCCCTGTAACATCGGTTTGTTCGTAGCAAAACCGATCTACAGACATGTGATATCAACGAAATACATGTATTCCAACATTTTTTATTTCTTTTCCTTCTCTCTTTCGTTTTTCTCCTGAGTTTTGTTGTTTTCATTATGTTTCATCTAATGCTCTGTTCCACTTTAATGATCATGTAACATTTTTTTTTAGACTTTCCAAATTTTTGTTTCAATCTTGATCATTGATTGACGCATTGGTTTCTTAATTCACATCGGATTTTCCTGTTTTGTAGCCAGTTATATCATGTGAATATTTTCTGTCCTTTGTTCTTATTCCGCCCAATTCTGCATCTCTTTTATTTCTAATTTATCGTTCTAGATTTTAGTCCATTTAAAACTCCATTTTCTACAGCTATAATCATGATCCACGTTTTCTTGTTTTTTTTTATTATTATTTTGCGCTTGCAATCTGTCGGGACTGACCCTCCCTTTATCTCTTTGGGCTCAGTCCTCTATTTCCTTTAGTTGATTCCTTCATCTGTTTCATTCTGGTAAACCCACTTGTTCAGATTATTTCATTTTGAATCATTTATTTTGATATGTATATTGCTAGGACCGATTAGTATAACCCATCTTTTGTTTTCTTTCACTGATCTTGTCTAGTAATTTCTCTTGCTCAGTATCATATTGTTCATTGGTAGCATTCCATTACATCTAATTGTTCATGTTTGTTTTGCGTAACATCACCGGCATTTGCATCTTCCTATTTTCTTTTTAAATCTATCTTGTATTCATTGTCCATCCATGCTTTTTGTATTTTTTTAGTTACTTTATTTTTGTTTTCATTCTCAGCATTTTGTTCTGCTGTTTCTGGAGTTTTGTTTCAGTGTTAGTAGGGGTGGCAATTTCTGACACGACCCGCCAACCCGACCCGCCAACCCGCCTCTTAGGCGGGTTCGGGTTGGGCTTAAGCCAACCCGTTTAATAAACGGGTCGACCCGTGTAACCCGTTTATTAAACAGGTCGGGTTCGGGTTGTGGGTATGCTAACCCGCCAACCCGCCAACCCGACCCGTCAACCCGCCAACCCGACCCGCCAACCTGCCTACCTGCCAACCCGATCCATCAACCCGCCAACCCGACCCGCGAACCTGAAAACCTGTTTACCCGACCCAACCCATTTATTAAATGGGTTGGCGGGTCGTGTCGGGTTACCCGTTTATTAAACGGGTCGGGCGCCAACCCGCCAACCCGACCTGATTGCCACCCCTAAGTGTTAGTATGTCATTATTGGGCCCTATTTCATTTAATATCCTCTGCATACTTTGGAGTCTATGTGATCAAATTCTTTACCTATAAGCAACATTGGAAACAAAGAAAAATTTCTATGAATTAGTAACCATCTTAGTGATTCATATTTCATACACGTCCATGATATTATTGAGTTTTAACTACTCTATGTGCCTCACCAACCTGTAGTTTGAGCCCCAGTTTGCAGTAATTTTCATTATGGATTTAGTTTGTGTAGGTCTCTAGAATCCTGGAAATTCCCTTTCTTTTTTTTTACTGCAGTGTGTGTATGTATGCTCAGGGCCACCAAGAGGCAGTGCAAATGGTAGGGTGGTTGATAAATGATGCATTATGATTGTTTTACAACATTGAATCATCTAAACTCTGGGTTATTAAGATCAATAGTCCATAAATGCATGTTCAATAATTATGGCCCCTTTTATCATTGTTTTGACTCACTGCATTTTGGTGAACTCATGGTGACAACATAAATATAGACTTGCGCCAGAGGGGATATGATTCCGCTGGCACTGTGTGTCAAGAATCTTTGTCCTGATCAGAATTATGTTGAACCTGTTCAGATCCTTTGTCTGTATTGTGGGTGACGAATTCTACAATCAGCTCCAGCAGATGCCCTCTTATGGGCATACATATCCCATCCAGTAAATTGATAATTGGCATACCATTACCAACATTACATCCACTCATGTGTTCTATCCTCATTGTGTATATCATTTAGTTCATCATCATTATGCAGTACTTGTTGTTCACCAGTGCATCCTCACACACGACACTACACAAAACTCTTCACTGCCACTGGTATACATATCCTCCGGTACCCCTACAGTACCTATGCTCACCACTTACATCAATATTTGCACTCACCTTGAAAACTCTGTATGCTGCCACCATTTCCAGCTACAATCCCCTGTATACCCACTCAACATTTTCATAATGCACACCCTTGCAACCTACCTATTGTGCATTACTGTAGGTCATCTCTCCAGCCCGATCCTCATTGACAAAACCTTTCATCACTTGCACAACCAGTCGTGTTTGTCATACAACCATCCAACCCTTGCCTTACACCTCCTTTCACCTTCTATAACTACAACAGTAGCTACCATACACCATATTCATGTTCTCCACCTTATCACTCCCTTCACAGACACACTTACCACATACCTGTTACACTGCTGCAGCACACCCCTACTAGTTGTGTCTTACTGTTACCATTTTCACCCATGCACCTTCTTCATTAGTGCTAAAAAGCCCTCCACTTACCATCACATTTCTAACACCATACCTACTTCCCACACCTCATTTATACCTTCCATTCTTAACACTCCAGCACCCACTATGTTCACCATGTGCACTCGTTACAAAACCCATTCATACCATTAGTAACACCTTGCTGTATCATTTATAGCATGCCAATCCACACACCCACTGCTACAGTCCCATTTGCAGCAGCAAGTATATGTCTTATAAATGCATTACTGCACCTACCGCCACCTACTTGCTGTCACCCTACTCCAACCTCTCCTTCACCATATGTCATTACAGTAACATCAAAGTACCATACAATAACACTGTTTGTTGTAGCTTACACTTCACTCACCCAGCTCATCTCCATTTCCCATATACATCCTTTCCCTACACTGTTACAACACCTACATTGTCATCACCACCCACTTGCCAACACCTACTTCAATTCCACCTTCTCACAACACCATCCTCTGTGACACCCACTGCATACCATCTCACAACACTCTTTCACATTTGTTGCTTAGCAACCCTTTCACTGCCACTTTGTTGTTATCATTTCCACAACATACACTCACCTCCTATACCATATCCCTCCTGTATCACAGCACAATCACATCAATACATCCCCTTCATCCCAAGCATCCCTGGCATAGCAGCCCTGTGGGTTGTTGAGGCTTATCATTCTCTCCATGACACAACAGCCTTGTGGGTTACTGTGGTGTATAGATTCTTACAGCACAACAGCCCTGTGGGCTGCTATGGTTGGTTGCATCTTCGTACTCTAGCACTATAGTCTACACTTGCATCTCCACTTCCTCACCTTCATACCCCTTTGTGCACAACACTGTCTCCTCCCCTTGCTGCACATTTCCCCTACTATCTTCTCCTCTAATATACGTTCACCATCACCCATTACACTGCACCTTCGCAACACAGCATATCTGCTGTCAGCACTTTCTTTTAGCACTTATACTTTATTCACATAATACCCACAGCCATAGTATCCATTGTTGTCACCTTTCCCAACAATATTACAGCACTATTTGCTGTAATTTACACAACATTCACTATATTAAATGCCCACTTTACACTTATCACCCCTGCTGCCCATCTCTCCAGTACATGTAGCCACCATATAACCACCCTTCACTTATTCAGCACTACCTTCATCCTACCCCTGTTCAACAACCCACTTGCTGTTTCACATCTATGCATATTTACCATATCATTGTCATACTTCTAGCATATCATTCACTATATATATCTTCATTAAACCCAAAGGCACCAAGTGTGCCTTCTCATATGTAGATTTCTTGTAGCCTAAGATGCCATATACATGGTTATGTATATGAATTGTCTCATTAACATAAGACATATATATGTGCATATCATTGTCAATATAAACATAACATTTTTTTCCACAGGTGTTCTTTATTAGAATAGAAATTATCACATCCCTTTTCATTTTTTTTAGGATAGTATTTCCATCTTCTATATGCATCTGTTATCTTTTGCTAACTCTCTTTTGCAGAAAACATGTAAATTGTTAAGATCCTTCTCTAGATTAGGATTTTGTAGTTTTACATTTCAAATTCAAGGTTGTAATAGCTAGATGATAATGAGAATTCTTTACTTTTTAGTATTAGAATAGAATGTATGAGCATGTAAATATCATGAATTATTTGTTTTACATCATTTTCTTTTATTTTAAAAAATCCACAATGGTGAAACACGAATGGCACGTGCATCATTCTAATAAAAGGTAATTAATCCTAAGTAAATGATTTGCATTTATGGCCATAGTCAAAATGTGAACAATACTTAAGATTTTTATCTTTTATGGAATAACATTGGATCCACACTTGGGTCTCTTTTGAAAATCATCATATTTCTCTGAAATTTTCTTCATTTATCAGAATTTGATATGCAAATTAACTTGAAATGTATTCATGGCCATAGTCAAGATATATTGAGGGTTAATTTCATGTCAAATCCTATAAAGGCACCAAAAATTTATTTTATTCTTTATCTGAATTTAAATACAGATTATTTCATAATACATCTGTGACTATAGTCATGAATGTATTATAACTTTAGTCTTATTTTAATTCTCTTAAAGA
The DNA here is from genome assembly GCF_984573655.1 of Nuphar pumila. Taxonomy (NCBI): domain Eukaryota; kingdom Viridiplantae; phylum Streptophyta; class Magnoliopsida; order Nymphaeales; family Nymphaeaceae; genus Nuphar; species Nuphar pumila. The sequence goes on along the minus strand of NC_143258.1, from coordinate 34,550,930 downwards.
ATGAAATATGCTTTTCAAATCCAATTTTCAAAATTCTCTCAAATCATTCATCATTTAGGATAGAATTGCATTTCTTTTTATTATAAATTATTTTAAAAAATCCAAGTGATTTTGAGATAAATTTTCAAGTATACTTTTCAAATTATTTTCAACTTTTATTTATCAATCCAAATTCATATTTTAATTTTAAATTCTATCTTAAATCCAATTTCCAATTCTCATTCCTAAATTTCATTTTTAAAGTCCAAATTCTTTATTTCCATTTTTCACATTCTATTTCAAATTTTGAATTCTAAATCAATTTTAAATCAAGGTTTTGAAATTCATTTCGAGATCCCAAATCAAATTTGAAGATTTACTTTGAAATTCAATCTCAATTTCAAAATTCATTTCCAGATTCAAAAGCAATTCAATGTTTCAATTTCAGAGTTCAATTTAACTTTGAAATTCCATCTTGATTTCCAAATTCCAGATTCAATTCTATTTCTAAATTCTATCTGAATTTCTCGAATCCAATTCTATTTTCAATTTCCATCTGGATTTCTCAAATCCAATTCCATTTTCAAATTCCATTTGGATTTCTTAAATCCAATTCCATTTTCAAATTCTAACTGGATTTCTCAAATCCAATTCCAGTTTCAAGCTCCATCTTGATTTCCAGTTCCATTTTCAAATCCCATCTTGATTTTCAATTCTAAATTTAAATTCCAATTCTATTTCCAAAGTCTATTTTTTAGATATTTCAATTCCTTCTTTGAGATTCAAACTCAAATTCAGATTTTAAATTCAATCTCAAATTCAAGATTCATTTCCAATTTCAAATTCTATTTTTCAAGCCCAGTTTTCAAATCTATTTCAAAATCTAAACTCAATTTCCAATTCAATTCCTGTTCCAGGTTCTGAATTCAAATTTCAAAATCAAAATCCCATTCCAAAATCGATTTTCAATTCAACTTCGAAATGTCATTTTGATTTTCAAATTCATCTTAATTTATATCTCAGATCCAATTCTCATTTTTCAATCTTTTTCCTTCAATTCAAATTCTATTTTCCAATCTCTGATCATTTCAAAAACTCAGAGTTTCAAATCTCTTCTTTCATATCTATTTCAAGTTTTAAATATAGATTCAACGTCTAACTTTTCCAAATCGATTTCAACTTTGTAAATCATTTTTTTCTTCAAAATACTTTTCAAACTTATTTCAAAATCACTTGAAAAATCCCAAAGTTTCTAAATTATTCTTCTAAAAAAGCATATATCTTTGCATTCGCATTGCACAAGCATGATGTAATGTGCATTTTAGACTTAGAATAATTTCTTAGATGATATTTAGGTAAAGCAAAAGGCATAAGTTTGATCCTTGGTTCAATTACCCCTAGTAAAGGCACCAGGAACGGTTGAACCTCGTACCAACGAGCGAATCCCATCTCTCCATTTTTCTCACAAATTTTAAAAAACGGAGGTGAGTAATTTCAAAATATTTTCAAATTTATGGTCAAGTGAGACCTTGCAAAAGATTTACTCTCTTCTTTCTTTTCTTTTCTCTTCTCTCTTCTTTTCTATCTTTGATTCTCCTTCAAAAAGGAAAAAAGGCTAGAAAAGGAAAGAGAAGGAAGAGGAAAAGGGAACTGAGGGAAAATTTTACAATTATCATAGGAGTGGCAACCGTGATGGGACTCGTCTTCGTCCGGTCGGATCTATACCTTTGCTTTGCTTTGATATTATCTAAGTCTTTATTCTTCCAATGTCAGCTTCATTTTCATGCAAACCTTAGGAGCCTAGACTCTGTCCCAGCTGGCATAATGCATATAGGATTTAAGTATGGTTTGGTAGGACCATATTAAAGAGATTATTGCATGCTCACTTAGACTTAGGTCTAAAATACAACTCTCATCAATTCTAGGGATTGAATAAAAGCAATGTATGCAAGTGTATGCTTCTTTTGATCTTCAAAATTCTATTTCTTTAGGACTCTGCATTAGAGCCATCTGATTTTCTGCATGTTAAACATGTTTTCAAAAACATCCCTACCTATATTGTCTAGGTCTTCACGTTGCTGGGCTCTCACTGAACCATAGTTTGGGAGAGAGCCTCACAACTGGACCACTTATTTCGGTTAACACCCCCCTACCACGTACTAAGGGCCATAGTCTAAAGTATATCGGTAGGCGCTCAAGGATGTTGGGAAGCCATTACCTTAGAACCGGAGAAATATTTCTATGCCACGTACTTCGAGCTTCAGGTTGAGTATATCGATGTATCTTGATTGAAATCAGATGATCTAAACCCTAGAGTTAGGATTAAGGTCCTACAAGCCATTTCAAATATTGCATTTAGAGTCAGCTTCTAGGGAGTATTGTTTTGTGCATCATTGCTTGTGTAGTTTGGCTTCTTTTATGAATATTATCTTGTAAATCCTTATTTACTTCACCTTTTCAAAAACTTGGATATTTATTTCAGAATTTCCTCTATTTTTCAAAATCCAGATTGTGTATTTCTCATTCTTTATTCTTTCATAATTTTCTTAAACCCTGGATATTTTTTTTCAAGATTTTCCTATATTTCTCAAAATCTAGGTATATATTTCCTTTTCCTTATTTCTTCAGAATAATTTTTAAACCCTAGATATTCTTTTCAAATTTCCTTGTATTCTTTAAATTCTAGGTATATATTTCCCTTTTCTTATTTCTTCACAATAATTTTCGAACCCTAGATATTCTTTTAAAAATTTCCTTATATTCTTCAAATTCTACATATATAAATTCTTTTTCTTATTTCTTCAGAAAAATTTTTGAACACTAGATATTCTTTTAAGATTTCCTTGTATTCCTTAAAATCTAGGTATATATTGCTCTTCCTTTATTCGTTCAGAATAATTTTTAAAAAACCCTAGACATTCTTTTTAAAATTTTCTTGTGCTTCTCAAGATTGAGGTATATATTTCTCTTTCCATGTTTCTTCAGAATTATTTGTTAAAAACCTAGATATTCATTTTTGAAGTCTTCTTCTATTTTAAAAAATCCAGGCGTATATTTCCTCTTTTTCCTTATTTTTTCATAATTATTTTTTCCCAAACCCTGGAAATTCTTTGTAAAGACTCTCTTTAGATTTTTAAAACTCCAGGTGTATTTTTTTTCTTATTTCTTCAATTATTTTTTATCATACCTGCTATTTTTCAAAATTTAAATCTTTACCATCTATTTTCCAAACTTTTTCACATCTTCCAATGTATTTTCTAATTCTATTTCTAAAATTCTTGTTTACCTTTTTCAAAATAAAATCTCTTTTCAAAGAGATATCCTGTTTCAAAATAACATTTTCCTTATATTCTAATTGTTTATTCCTTCTCACAGAGAAAAAATGCGATTGTAGCAATTTCTGTGATGACCCAACCCCTAGTAAAGGGATATCACTTTTTGTCAACCTAGTTCCTTCTTTTGTCAAAATTTCTTCTAAAATTCTTTTTCTAAACATCCCATTTTTAAGTTCTCCTGTTTTGTCTCAAAAGAACCTTCTTCAAATATTATTCTTTCTTCCCAGCTATACTGGGGCTTTTTTTTATTTATTTACTGTTTGATAAAAAATCATTCTTTTCAGAAATCCTGTATGGAGGCAGGATCAAATAAAACCTTTTCGTCAACAAATTCTCATCAATTCTTCATCAATTTTCAATAAATTCTCATCAATTCGCATTCCCACTTAGGTTAAGGGATAAACCTGAACCCCATCCTGTGGGTCCTTCTTCCTTCAGGATAAGGGATAATCCTAAAGTATTTCATCGTCTTTCAAGTGTCATCAATTTTTCACCAATTTTACCAATTTTCATCAGACCTTCGTCAACCTTTATCAATTCTTTACCAAAATTTTATTCTTCATCAATTTTTATCAATTTTTTTTATTGATTCTTTATTGATTTTTATCAATTCTTTTTTTATTCTTCATCAACTTTTTTTTATCAATTTTGTCAATTTTTATTCATTTCCCTCTCAGGTTAAGGGATAAACCTGAATCTTCCCCTTCAGGTTAAGGGACAAACCTTAGCTTCCCGTTCAGGATAAGGGATAATCCTGAAACCATTTATAGAAGCAACGTAGTCTTCTATAATGGTCCTTCCAAATCCAGTTTTATCACTGGTCCTTCACCAAATCCAATTCTCATGTTGGTCCTTCCAAATCCAATTTAACATTGGTCCTTCAAATTCCAATTTCTCAAATTGGTCCTTCAAAATTCCAGTTTTTCAAATTGGTCCTTTCAAAAACCCAGTTTTACACTGGTCCTTCAAAATTCCAGTTTTTAAATTGGTCCTTCAAATTCCAATTTTTACATTGGTCTTCAAATTCCAATTTCTCAAATTGGTTCTTCAAAATTCCACTTTTTCAAATTGGCCCTTTCAAAAACCAAGTTTTACACTCGTCCTTCAAAATTCCAATTGCTCAAATTGGTCCTTTAAAATTCCAGTTTTTACACTGGTCCTTCAAATTTCAGTTTTTACATTGGTCCTTCAAATTTCAATTGCTCAAATTGGTCTTTTAAATTCCAGTTTTTACACTCGTCCTTCAAATTCTAGTTTTTACACTGGTCCTTCAAATTCCAATTTTACATTGGTCCTTCAAATTTCAGTTTTTACACTGGTCCTTTAAATTTCAGTTTTACATTGGTCCTTCAAATTCCAATTGCTCAAATTGGTCCTTCAAATTCTAGTTTTTGCACTAGTCCTTCAAATTCTAGTTTTTACATTGGTCCTTCAAATTTCAGTTTTTACATTGGTCCTTCAAATTCCAATTGCTAAAATTCGTCTTTTAAATTCAAGTTTTTACAATGGTCCTTCAAATTCTAGATTTTACATTGGTCCTTCAAATTCTAGATTTTACATTGGTCCTTCAAATTCCAGTTTTTACACTGGTCCTTCAAATTCCAATTTTTACATTGGTCCTTCAAATTTTAGTTTTTAACATTGGTCCTTCAAATTTCAGTTTTTAACACTAGTCCTTGAAATTCCAGTTTTTACATTGGTCCTTCAAATTCCAGTTTTTAAACTCGTCATTCAAATTCCAATTTTTACATTGGTCGTTCAAATTCCAGTTTTTACACTGGTCCTTCAAATTCCAATTTTTACACTAGTACTTCAAAATTCCAATTTTTACATTAGTCCTTCAAATTCCAGTTTTTACATTGGTCCTTCAAAATTCCAGTTTTTACACTAGTCCTTCAAATTCCAGTTTTTGCATTGGTCCTTCAAATTCCAGTTTTTACACCGGTCCTTCAAATTCCAATTTTTACACTGGTCTTTCAAAATTCCAGTTTTTACATTGGTCCTTCAAATTCCAATTTTTATATTGGTCCTTCAAATTCCAGTTTTTACATTTGTCCTTCAAAATTCTAGTTTTTACATTAGTTCTTCAAATTCCAGTTTTTACACTGGTCCTTCAAATTCCAATTTTTAAACTGGTCCTTCAAATTCCAATTTATACATTGGTTCTTCAAATTCCAGTTTTTACACTGGTCCTTCAAATTCCAATCTTTACAATGGTCCTTCAAATTCCAGTTTTTAAACTGGTCCTTTAAATTCCAGTTTTTACATTGGTCCTTCAAATTCCAGTTTTTACACTTGTCCTTCAAATTCTACTTTTTACACTGGTCCTTTAAATTCCAGTGGTCCTTCGAATTCCAATCTTAACATTGGTCCTTCAAATTCCAGTTTTTACACCGGTCCTTCAAATTCCAAATTTTACATTGGTTCTTCAAATTCCAGTTTTTACAATCGGTCCTTCAAATTCTAGTTTTTACACTGGTCCTTTAAATTCCAGTTTTTACACTGGTCCTTCAAAATTCTAATTTTTACATTGGTCCTTCAAATTCCAATTTTTACATTGGTCCTTCAAATTCCAATTTTTACACTGGTCCTTTAAAATTCTAGTTTTTATACTGGTCCTTCAAATTCCAGTTTTATATTGGTCCTTCAAATTCCAATTGCTCAAATTGGTCCTTCAAATTCTAGTTTTTATACTGGTCCTTCAAATTCCAGTTTTATATTGGTCCTTCAAATTCCAATTGCTCAAATTGGTCCTTTAAACTCCAGTTTAACGCTGATCCTTTACCAAAATCCTTCCCAAACTCCAGTTTAAGACTGGTCCTTTACCAAAGTCCTTTAGCAAAATTCTTTATCAAACCCAATTTTCGATTGGTCCTGCAAAATCCAGTTTTTACTGGTCGAGATTGCCAAAATCAAATTTTTAACCCAAGGTCCTATCAAAGTCTATATTGAGTGATTACTTCACAAAGGATAATCAGAAAACTTTGCCAATTTGCTAAAAATATTCATTGATTCCAATATTTTACTGTGCAAGAGAATCACCTCCGATTACCTCTAGTATTCCTTCCCAAGGAGGTGAAGCTTGCTGTGAAACAAAGCAAAATTTAAAACTTTTTCCTGTTGATAAACCAAAAGGATGAAAGAAGTGTCCTTGGTATGATTAGTGAAGAAATTTTGATGATGTTGAAGAGCCAGAAGCGAACTGATATTGATTGTAGTTATGATGCATTTTAAAAGACGATTCTTCTGGCAAGAAAGCAATGGAAATGTCCTGAGCAATAAAGAATTCACTCAAGTTCTTAACAAAGCAAATATAATTGACTATCTGCAAAAGGGATCTCTCAACTATCGTAAAGTTGAAGATGTGTATGCGAGTTAGATCCCCGGGGACAAAGAAGACTCGGATCATCTCCAAGTTGAAGGTTTTGTGACGTGTCCTTCCAAAGAAAGTTTAGATCATAGCCAAGTTGAAGGCTGATGCGATGAACCTCCCGCCAAACCCTAAAAGATATTTGATTCATACTATCAAAAGAATTCAATCAAAAGCGACATCTTTATCAATTTCTGGGGACAAGGAAGACCCTGATCACCTCCAAGTTGAAGGTTGTGTGAAGTGTTCTTCTAAGGAAAATCAGAACATCTCCAAGTTGAAGGTGATGTGATGAAATTCTCGACAAACCCCAACGAAAGAATTCATCCTATGTGTTATCATTGCAAAATTTTACTTTTGCAAGTCAAACTGACATTTGAAAAAGATTTTGAAAATAACTCACCTCTGTTTTAAAATGTGAGATAATTATGAATAATGGGACTCGCCTATCGGTACGAGGTTCAACCGTTTTTGGCACATTTACCAGGGGTAATTGAACCAATGATCAATCATATGATTTGCTTTGCTCAACTTGTCTAAATTGATGTTCTAGTCCTAAATGCACAAAGAATCAGGCAAGTGCTATGAATTTCATAAAAATGCAGAATTGAAAACATGATGTTTGCTTTGAATATTTGAAATATTTGGAAAAGGAGAACACTTTGAAAATCGTGAACCACATTGAGAGAGTGTTTTTGAAGAAAAGTAGATCTTTTGAGAAAGTTGAATTCTGGAAGAAGACTTAGAGATTTTGAGAAAAATGATTTCTGAGAAAGTTCAAATGGCTTGGAGAAAATTGATTTATCTGAATTTGGTTTTGAAATTGATGATATAACTTGGAAATTTGTGAATGAAGATGGGGAAATACTTTGAAAAACTAAGGGTTTTTGAGAAAAATCAATTTTGAGAGAAATCAGGGCAAATTTGAGAAAATCGATTTTATGAGATGGAATTTGGAAAATATATCATAAGGATGGGCGTGTGGCCTTGTGAAAACATGTTCATGATGCCATCTAAACCTAGATGATGCATGAATGCAATTTATCAAAGATATTTTCTGAAGAAATTTTGAGAAATCCTTGATAGAACAATTTTTGTGCCTTGTAGAACTTGGATGAAATGCATTCTTTACATATCCCTGACTATGACCACGAATACGTATTAAATACATCTCATTTGATTCTAAAAAGAGAAAATATTTAAAAAACTTTGAAATATGCAATGATTTTGAAGATAGCCTAAGAGTGTAGGCTTAAAAGAAGATGGCAAATCTGGATTTTGTTCGTATTCTGACTATGGCCATAAATATGAACTCAATTGAGTTTGTCAACTCCCTAAAAGCTAGTGTGCGTGCCATTCATGTAGACCATGGCGAGTTTGAATATGCATGAATCATCATTCATCACACATTGACATTATTGTAAAGTCAAACTATATGCACATGCAAACCCTAATCTAAGCAGGAATTTAAATTCTTATTCCAAATTTATTTACAATTTAAATCACTAATGGAATTTAAATAAAAGAAAATAAAGAAAATGCAGCCTTGGAATATCCCTACAAAACTAGAAAGCATGTTAGTGAAGATATGTTGGCTTTTTTGGATTTATCCAGTAATATTTGGAAATTACTGGATTTATCCAGATATAAGCCTTTTTCCATGTTTTTCCTGATATAAACATAATGAAATATGAAATAAAATTGAAGAAATAATGAAGATAAATAACTTTGAAATTCAGAATTTGGGGAAAAATGACAAAATTACCCCTGAAAACAAGACTATGGCCTTGAAATCAGGGTTTTTCAGAAAATATTTTGGTAAAACTTTGGATTTAGGGTTTAAAAAGACTCAAATCAGAGCCAAATCGAATATGCAATGTGCTAGCATGATTCTAAACATGAAGAAATACTTAAAACATGAATTTCTATGAAAAAATTTTAAAATATCACAAAAATTGTGATTTTGTCAGTGTTTCGGGATCCTACGGGCATCCTGTTTTGCAATATAACTCATTCAAGCTTCAAATGAATTCCAAAAGTAATGAAAATCGACACCTGCACTTATGATAACCCTAAAATTAAATTGAAATCATAAAAATTTATTTTTGACATTATTCCAACTTAAAATTTGCATAAAAACCCTAAAATATACTATTTTTACCCCTGGGCACGTACCTGTCTCAGTGTCAGATCCGAATCAGGGGTCAAATCACCATAAAATTCATAAAAATTTACAGAGGCATAATAGACATAAAAATAGAGATTCTCTTTTTCACAGATCAGAAAAATCATCTTTGGTTAGGGAGATATCGTTCCGGCAATCTGTACTTGAATTTAACAAATATGAAATATATCAAAACAGATACTTCTGGTTTCAAATACAGGGAAAAATAGAAAATCACATCAAAAAATTCTAAAATTTTAACAGTGAATAGTAGACAATCAGATAAAGAGTTTATTTTTTTTTACAGATCATCGATTGGATGTCCAGTTAGAGAGATACGATCAATACAAGTCAGATTAGGGTTTGAATAAAGCATAATGAGTTCTAAGAAGTTGGTCCTACCTTCTGACAGAGGAAAAATAGCAAACGGTGACAGAAACTTATTATAAAATTATAGTAAATAATAGACATAAACACAAAGCTACTGCAATTTACGGATCATGAATCAGATCCTATATGACAGAAATATCGCATCTGCAAGTTATACCTGAATATCAATAGCGATTTTAAGTAACAGAAATCATGGTTTAACTTTATATTTTTTTTGACAGAGTTTCCGAACCCAAAAACCTCTGATTTTTTTACAGGGGCTTACTGACAAATCTGTGGACTAAACATAAAAAATTTAGAATTTTCTACCAAATATTAAAACATGAAACAACATGATTTTTACAGAGCTAGAATCAAAACACAAGAAAGTCTAATAAAACACTAAAAACCATGATTTAAATATGGAAAAGAATGAAAAAAATACATAAACAGCATAACAAAATTTAATTTAATGCTGGAATATATGAAATAAATACTAATATAATAAGAAAATAAAAAAAATACAGGAAATTCATGGCTAAAATTGATTTACTCTTTGAAAATATGAATTTAGCCCATTTAACGAGTAAATCTCATATTTCATTGGTTAAGAATATAAAAAACAGCAATCTAAACGATTCTAATGGATTAAAATCCCAAAAAAATAGCATCAAACAGAGTTAGATCATCTTCTTGGGCCGAACTTGAGGTTCTTGGATGAGATCCATGGTTAAAAACCATGAACAAGTGGTTCCCATGGTGGAATCCATGGTGAAAACATAAAATAATTAATAGAAATTATGAAATAACATTAAAGAAGCTTACCTTGGATGATTGCAGATGCAAAGAGGAGGAAGAGGGTGCTGGGAGGAGAGAGAAGCTCCAAGAACTCAAAGAGAAGAGGAATAGGGGTTGACCCCCCTATGAGCCTCTATTTATAAAAAAAAATTAGGTTTAATCAAAGAGTAAAAAAAAATCAAACTCCTTCCTAATTGGGCTTTCTAGGGGGGGACGATTTTTGTGGGAGATTACTATCCTACCCTTAGCCCTAACTACCTAATATAAGTCGTAATGAAACCCTAAAAGATCCAAATATGGTGCCACCTAGTGTGGGCCCACATTGGTTTTAAAAACTTTTAATTTAAAACTTTAAAAACTACTAGTTAAAAACCAAAGTAAAAATGGATTTTTCAAAATTGATTTAAACTCTTCTAAACCTCTAATCTAACTAGGACACTGACTAACCCTAGTCTAACCCTGACTTCTTCAAATGTGGCGCCACCCCGAGTGGGCCCCACTTGAATTTTCAAAAATGATTTTATAACTTGAAAATGAGAGATTTTTCAAAAGAGGTTTAAAAGTAGACTTCAAATTGAAAGTCTTGAGATGACACAGGGTCTTGACTGGGTCAGAACTCCTCTGGATATGGCGTCAACTGGGCAGGCCCCACACCAGGGTTTTGAAAATTTTAAAATAAAGACTGAAAATGGCTTTGAAAAGGGGTTAAAATCATTAGATGAAATTCACAGGTTTTGAAGACAGAGTGCTAAGCGAACTAAAATTCTGGACCAGAGTCCTGAACCAATTAGGACTCTGAGATTTTAGAATTTTGAAAGCCAAATGAAGAAGTTTTTAATAAGATTTCATCAAGACTGGTAAAATAAGTCAGAAAATGCAGTCAAGGTTAGAGTCCTAACTCAACTGAAACTCTGAAATAGAGTTCTGAATCAACTGAAACTCTGAAATAGAGTTCTGAATCAACTGAAACTCTGCAAAATGGAGTAATTTTGGAAAAATAGGTGAGGAAAATGAAAGTAAAAACAAGATTCAGAATAGAGTCCTAAGAGAATTAGGACTCCGAGACAAAGTCCTAATCGGACTGAAACTCTAGATTTTTTGGCATTTTTTGAAAAACAGATGAAAGAATTTGCAAAACCAATTAAAATGTCAATAAACAGTGAAATCAAAATAGAGTTCTGGTCTAACTGGGACTCTAGGGACAGAGTCCTAATTTGATCAAAACTCTTAAAATTTTTGGATTTTCTTGAGAAAACAAATAAGAGGATCTTTGAAAAACAGGTGAAAACAAGATAGAATTGAAGTCTGGTTCAAAGTCCCGATCTGACTAGGACTCTGAGGCAAAGTTCTAATTCGACTAGAACTCTGAAAATTTTTGTTTTTCTAGAAAGCAAATGATGAGATTTTAAAAGGACTTTTGAAAACAAGTGAAAATGAAGTGAGAAAATGAACTCAGGATAGAGTCCTGATTTGATCAGGACTCAGAGATAAAATCTCATAATTTTAAAACTCAGTGATAAAAGTGTAACAATTTTGAAATTTAGAAAGATAAATGAAGAGATTTTTGAAAGATTCTCTCAAAATTGAAATCAGGGCCAGAGTCCTGATCCAACTGAGACTCCTTGAATAGAGTCCTGGTTTAACTAAAACTCTGAGTTTTTGACTCATTTCGAAAGATTTTGAAAGATTTAATTGAAAACGCGTAAAATAGTCACAAAAGATAGAGTCTTAATCCAACTGAAACTCTAAGGAAGAGTCCTAATCCGACTAAGACTCTAAGAAAGAGTCCTAATCCAACTAGGACTCTGGGATTTTAGCTCTTTTAAAGATCAAATAAGAATGTTTTTGAAAACAAGTGAAGAACAAGAGTAAACGGCAAAATCGGAATAGAGTCCTAATTCGATTAGGACTCTAGAAAAGAGTCCTAATTCGATTGGGACTCTAGAATTTTGGCACAAAATAAAAGATTTTGAAGGATTTTCTCAAAAATAGGTAGAAATAGCAGTAAAACATAGAGTCCTGATCCGACTGGGACTCTGGAAAAAGAGTCCTGATCCAACTAGGATTCTGATATTTTGGCCAAAATGGAAAGAATGGGTAAGGGATGTGACTATATTTGGTTTAAAATCAGAATAGAGTTTTGAAAAGATTCAAAAAGATGAAAATACAGAGTCTTGATTCAAGTAGGACTCTAAAATTTTTGAAAAATTTGATAAATAAAGGAATCTAGGAACGACACCACCTAAATGGGTCTTATCTGAGAATTGAAATCAATTGAAATTGAGTTTAAAATGAATCCAAATCATTTTGTAAGGTTTTAAAATAAGAAAATATAAGATCCTGGGGGTTAACAAATGGCAAAATATTGATTTAAAACCTAGGTATTTGAAATTGATTTCGAAAGAAAAGTTTTAAAACTCGAATTTGGATTCAATATTTTAAAAATAAGAGTGTTGGATCTCAATAATGATATGAAATGACATGCAATGCTATGCAATGCAATGAGGTGATATACCGAATGCATACAGTGATATGCAATGACACAAGAAATGTAACCTTGGATGAGGGACTTGGAATCCCGGACCCCTGGCAGAGACAAAGAATTTGGAGATTCTCATCTGAGGATGAGAACTGATAATTGAAATTGAGCCAAAATAAGGATTGAATCTTGATTATAAGATGGAGTATTGAAATTTATTGTAAAATTTGTGCTGTGAGCAGTCCTAGCTCAGATATCGATCAGTTGGTTCCCTGAAAACTGCAGAGAGTGGGTTCCAGTGGTAGGAGGCAGGTGTTTGTGAATGAGGGTGAAAATTTGGGGTGTTTATAGATGCCCCTTTTTGCTACTAAGCCGGTTGAAAGTAGAGCTTAGTGGCAAAGAAAAACACACCAAATTCGGACTATAAAAATGTCTCAGTTAGGAGAATCTGACTGGGTATGAAAGAATTAGCTCTGATGATCATGATAGGTATGAGATGGAGAATAAAGAAGAAGATTCACCTCATCGAAATGAGGCTCAGGCTTAGCCCTTAACCTAGATGGGACGAAAAAGACCTCATGGAAGAACAAGGCTCAGGCTTGACCCTTAACTTGAAAGGGATGATACCTCATGAAAACACGAGGCTTAGTCTTAACCCTTAACCTAAAATGGATGATACTTCATGAAAAAATGAGGCTTAGGCTTAACCCTTAACCTGAAAGGGGATGATACATCATGGAAAAATGAGGTTCAAGCTTAACCCTTAACCTGAAAGGGGACAATACCTCGTAGAAAAACGAGGTTCAGGCTTAACCCTTAACCTAAAAGGGGTGATACCTCATAAAAAAATGAGGCTCAGACTTAACCCTTAACCTGAAAGGGGACGGTACCTCATGAAAAAATAAGGTTTAGGCTTAACCCTTAACCTGTAGGGGGATGATAAACTAATTCTTCAAATGAAGAAACCATGATGGGACCTTCGAATTTTGCACAATAAATCTGAGAGGGGTTTGCAAAAGGAAGAAAGGGGGTTCCCTAAAGCTTGAAAAGGGATTGATCTTGGACGCCTCATTGCTGAGACTGAATGGCTTTTAAAATAGATGACCTTTTGCAGAAACAATTCGGGTTTAACCCTTACCCTGAATGGGAACTGTCTATGGTGGGATAGTGGGGGTACATAGGAAAGTGTGCGAATCTGTGAGCCCAGGCGCTCAGATCAAAACAAGAAGGGAAGGATCTTGAAAACTCTCGTTATCAAGTTCTAAACAAGGATAACAACAATGCTAGAATATATCAAAATAGACATCGAGCTCTCACTTCATGTCGGGATAACTTAAAACAGATTGCCAATAAGATAAAAATTATGATTGATTCAAAAATGACTAAAATGTAAGCACATTTATATGAAAATATATTCCTTCTTCTACCTAAAGTATTACCTCCAACTGAGCTAACTCCGTAGAATCCGGAATCAAAATCAAATTATTTCAATTGAGTTTCTTTAAGGAAGCTATCCATTTCCTTGATATGAAAAGAAAAGAAAGGCATTCCTGATATCGTTAAAGCAATTATTGAAAGGATATTGATAAGAGAATTTCACAAAATTTAAAGAAAATTCTTAGCAGATTTTGACAGTTTGATATCCTGGACTTTTTCCATGATGATCTTTTTTCACTCTTTTTGAGACAAAATTTGAGCTCTCTTGGGGTTTTGCGAGAATTTCATCGCATCCACCTTCAACTTGTAGATGTTCTGATTTTCTCTAGAAGAACACGTCATAAAACGTTCAACTTGGAGTTGATCTGAATCTTCATTGGTCCCAAGAATTATATTAATAAAATTATCTCTTTGATTGAAGTCTCTTTTGATGATAGCGTTGATCAAATATATTTTAGGGATTGACGGGAGGTTCATCGCATCAGCCTTCAACTTGACGATGATTTGAACTTTCTCTAGAAGGACACGTCACAAAACCTTCAACTTGGAGATGATCTGAGTCTTCTTTGCCCCTGGGAACCTGACTCGTCCATCGTCTTCAACTTGACGATAGCTGAGAGATCCCTTTTGCAGATATATAATTGCAGCTTGATATTTATTAAAGAGATGTTGAAATTGAGTGAATTTTTCTTTATCACCCAGGATATTTCCACTGCCTTACTTCCACAAGAATGGTCTTTAAAAATGTGCCATTGACTGCGATCAATATCAATCGCTTATGGCTTCTCAACATTATTGATTTTTTTTGCCGGTCATATCGAGGATTTTTCTTAATTCTTTAGGTTGACCAACAGAAAAGCTTGAATTTTATTCTTTCTTCGCAAAAGCTTTGTTCTTTTGGAGGGAATATTGAAGGTAACTTGAGGTAATTCTTTGTGCAATAAAGATTTGAGATTAACAATTGTTTTTCTTGATAAATTGACAAAATATTCTTGAAATCCTTGGTGAAAGAAATCGCTTGAGGTCCAAATGATATATCCGTGACTAGATTCTCCTCTCCTTTCCCCAAAGGAGAGACTCAGACTCGACCCTTACCTGAACAAGTAATAAAAAGATACTCCTCTCTTCCCTGAAGAGAAGGTGTTTGCAAGATGAACTTTCGAAGAGAAATAAAGTTTTCGTCAAAACTCCCTATTTCTAGGCTTCTCTTATGGAAAGGGGGCCGATAACAAAGGTTGGAAAGGATATCATAGACGAGAGAGTCCATCACACTCTCCCTGAAAAAAGGGTCATCGATGACGGGATGGCCTAACAAAATACATTTAGGGTTACAAGGCGAACGAGCTTCCATCGAAACTCTCCTTGAAAAAAGGGTTCCTTGTGTGACAATAAAGATTCTTTTGCAAACTATTCATAAAGCACGAGTCCCTTCAAACTCTTTCCCTAAAAGGGGTTCAACGAACGGACAATAAAGAAATATGAAAAGAGCGAGCTCCCTCGAACTCTTCCTGAAAAAACGGTCCCTCGCAAGAGAAAATAATTGATAATTGATTCTGAACTAATTGGCAGACGAATTCGACACAAAGGTCGAATCTTGAAAGACCATGATTGCCGAATGCGACCCAAAGGTCGAAAAATAAAATAAAGATTGTCTTTGATAGGATTTGATAACCCAAAAGTTTGCTTGGTAAAAAATGATGACCGGAGGCATGTCTGATCAAATGGGTGACCCCCAGGCCTGATGAAAATCGTTTGTTTCGTAGATCTGAAGATTGACATTGAACCTAAATCCTAATGTGAGACTAGTGTTTGGATTGCGACCGGTATGACAATCGAATTTTTGACAAAGTAACAGCACCAACACTGGATTTTGAAAAATTGTCAGTACAAACACTGGATTTTGAAAAATTACCAGTACGAACACTAAATTTTGTAAAATTACCAGCACGAACACTGGATTTTAAAAAATTACCAGTACAAACACTGGATTTTGTAAAATTACCAGCACGAACACTAGATTTTGAAAAATTACCAGCACAAACACTGGATTTTGAAAAATTACCAGTATGAACACTAGATTTTGTAAAATTACCAGTACGAACTCTGGATTTTGTAAAATTACCAGCACGAACACTGAATTTTGAAAAATTACCAGTACGAACACTGGATTTTGAAAAATTACTAGCACGAATACTGGACTTTGAAAAATTACCAGCATGAACACTGGATTTTGAAAAATTACGAGTATGAACACTGGATTTTGTAAAATTACCAGCACGAACACTGGATTTTGAAAAATTACCACCACGAACACTGGATTTTGAAAAATTACCAGCACGAACACTAGACTTTGAAAAATTACCAGCACGAACACTGGATTTTAAAAAATTACCAGTACGAACACTAGATTTTGTAAAATTACCAGCATGAACACTAGATTTTGAAAAATTACCAGTATGAACACTGGATTTTATAAAATTACCAGCACGAACACTGGATTTTGAAAAATTACCAGCACGAACACTGGATTTTGAAAAATTACCAGCACGAATACTAGATTTTGAAAAATTACCAGCACGAACACTGGATTTTGAAAAATTACCAGTACGAACACTAGATTTTGAAAAATTACCAGCACGAACACTGGATTTTGAAAAATTACCAGTACAAACACTAGATTTTGAAAAATTACCAATTGATTGTTGTGGAAGATTTTCAGTCTTCAGCCTCGCATTGACTTAGACAACTGTCGGGAGTCTCAGGATTTATCCCTTATCCTGAATGGGTAATAATGTAAATGGATGCAAATAAATGCAAAATGTAGATGAATGTAAAATGTAAAATGCAGATGAATGCATATAAATGCCAATGAATGCGAATGAATGTAAATGAATGATGAAAGATTTTGTTTGATCCTGCCTGCATACAGGGTATTTTGAATAAAAGATGAGTTTTATAACAAAAATGCCCTGGTGTATTCTGGGAAAAAGACATTCATATATAAGAATAATCCATCATTATTTAAGAAAATTCATTGAGGAATACAAAAGATAGAATGAAAGTTTTCTAAGTGTAGAATTTCTTCAAGTGGCGGGCATTGATAGGATCGGGTAATTCTATCCCGTTTGCATTAATCGGACGATATGAATTACGTGGTAACACTTTTTTGACCACATAGGGACCTTCCTAGTTTGGTGACCATTTGCCACGCAGGCGGTGCTTGAGATGAGTTGTAGATCTAAGGACCAGATCATTAACTTGGAATCCTCTTTAGATGACCGACTTGACGTATTGCCTAGCTATCCTCTGACAATAAGACTGAGCATGTTCTGCTGCTTTGAGTCTTCTCTCATCGAGTAGATCAAGATGTACCAACCTCTGCTACTGATACTGATCGAGCGGTAACTCTAGTAAAGTTGCAAATTTAAGAGCAGGCTTCTGAACATGAAGAGGTAGTACCACCTCGGTCTCATAAATAAGCTTCAAAGGAGTTGCATTGGTCGGGATCCGAATGGTGGTTCGATACACTCAAAGTGCATCATGGATTTTCTCGTGCCAATCACATCCCGTCTCAATGGTTCTTTCCAAGTTGCGAATCAAAATCTTATTTGTAGCTTCTGCCTAACCGTTCCCATGGGGATAGTAAGGAGCTGAAAAATGATGATGAATTCTGAATTTCGAACAGAAGGTCGTCATTCTATCATTCTTGAAATGAGTACCATTATCTGAAACAATATCATGCGGTATGCCAAAATGACAAAGAATATTCTTGCGAATGCACGAGACAATATATCGACCTTCCACTGTACACAAAGTGACAACCTCAACCCACTTGGTGAAGTACTCTATTGCGGCAAGAAAATACTTATGACCATTAGAAGCAGAAGGGGTGATGAGACCTACGACATCTAAGTCCCACATAGAAAATGGCCATGAAGATACGACAGATTGCAAATACGTCACCGGTGCATGAATGGAAGGTGCGTGTATCTGACATTGAACATATTTCTTCATGAAATGATAGCAGTCTTGCTGCATGGTTTTCCAATAGTATTCTGCCCGAATGATATGCTTAACAAGAGTTTGGTAGCCGACATGGCAACCGTAATTGCCTTTGTGCGCCTCTCGGATGACTTCTTTGGCTTCTTCTTTATCCAAACATCTGAAATACTCAACACTGAATCCATGACGATAAAGCACATTGGCAAGAATAAAATAACGAGCAGACATGCGTTGAATTGCTTTTTGTTCCCTTTTTGACAATTCTGGCGAAAGTTCACCAGTTTCAATGAAATTCTTGATATTCTGGTACCAAGGCTTCTTCTTCTGCTCTTCCTGGTTGACTCGCATAATTGGAATGAAGGCAGGTTGATCGAGTCTACCAATTTTGAAAGAGCGACAAGATTCACCATTTCTTAAAGACATAATGGAGCCTAGGTTGGCTAAGCCGTTAGCTATTTGATTAAACTCTCTTTTGATATGAAAAAGCTGGAATTCGTCGAAGCTATTGATGAGAGCTAAAGCGATCTTTTGATAAGGAAGTAACTTCTGATCTTTTACCTGCCATTCAACTTTGATTTGGCTGACGATGACCAACGAGTCACCAAAAGCATGCACTCTCTTAACATTGAAGTCTTGCAGAATTCTCAGACCTTGTATTAAAGCTTCATACTCGGCCATGTTATGAGTGCATTGAAAATCAAGTTTGAGGGAAGAAGGGATCATCTTCTTCTCGGGCGTGATCAATACGATCCTGATCCCTATGCCAGCCATGTTCTTAGAACCATCGAAGAATAAACTTTAAACTAGGGACTGTTGAATGTTATGGATGCGCTCATCAGGGAAATCATCCTCTGCCTTCATATCTTCTGACAAAAGAAAATTGGCTAGCTGGTCAGCGATGGCTTGGCCTTTAATTGACTTCTGAGAAATATATTCTAAGTCATATTGCATCAATAGAACCTGCCACTTGGCGATCCGTCCACTGAGAAATGGTTGTTCCAGAATATACTTAAGTGGATTAAGTTTTGATAGAACTTGGACTTCTGATGCTAACAAGTAATGTCTCAATTTCTGACACATCTAGACCAGTGCTAGGCATGTCTTCTCTATCTGAGAATACTTCTTCTCGTAATCAATGAAGGTCTTACTCATATAGTAGATGACATGCTCTACCCTACTACCTTCTTCATATTACACCAAGAATCTACCACAAGCAGTTTGATTGACTGAGACAAATAATAAAAGGGCCGTTCCCAATTCTGGTGGCTTCAGAATGAGACGATTGAGGAGATATTTTTAATGTGCTTAAATGACTGTTGGCACTCTGATCCCCATTCGAACTTCACTTCTTTTCTGAGTAGATGATTGAAAGGTTCACACCTCATGGCTAAATTGGATATAAATCGTCGAATCGACTGCATACGTCCTTGAAGACTGCATAATTCTTTGAGATTGGTTGGAGGTGGCATATCGATGATGGCTTTTGCCTTGACGGGATCGACTTCTATTCACCTTTTGCTGACCATAAAACCAAGTAGCTTGGCTGACTCTACTCCGAAAACAAATTTCTGAGGATTGAGTCACAACTTGAATAAAATAAGTCGCTTGAAGACTTGACTCAGAGCATCAATATGGTCTTCTTCTTCCTTGGATTTGACCAGGATATCATCAACATATGCATCTATAATCTTATGCATCTGGTCATAGAAGATGACAACCATTGCGCGCTGATAGGTTGCCCCTGCATTCTTGAGCCCAAATAGCATAACCGTGTAATAGAAAGTGCCCCATGGTGTGGTGAAGGATGTTTTGGATTGATCACGGGCGACCAACTTGATCTGATTATATCTAGAATATCCATCCATAAAAAAGAACATGGCATGACCAGCCGTGCTGTCGATCAAGAGATCGATGTTTGGGAGCGGATAGTCATCCTTTGGAGTAACTTTGTTGAGATCATGAAAGTCAATACAAATTCAAACTTTGTCGTTCTTCTTGGGAACTGCTACAATATTTGCCAACCAATCCAGATAATATATTGCTCAAATGAATCTAGCTTTGAGTAAATCCTTAAGTCCTTCCTTGACCTGCTGCTTAATTCGAGGATCTATTTTTCTTAATTTCTATTTAACTAGCTCGATGTCTGGTTTTAACACGAGGCGATGTTCTACCAATTTGGGGTCTAAACCTGGCATATCCTCGTAAGTCCATGCGAACACCTCTTGGTATTGCTTGAGAAAATCGATGAACATTTCCTTCTCATTTGTGCTCAGACTAGTGCCGACCTTGAGAATCTTCGGACTATCCTCTGAACCAATATTGATGTCTTCAGTTGGATCCTGAACTAGGGATGATGACTCGTCTTGTTTTTGAATCGCTGCGAACTCGGGCAATTCTTGAAGAGATGAATCAAATTCTGCGAGTTCTTCTGACTGCTTTGTTGCCATACTACCCTCGGTTCTTGCCTTAATTTGATAGATCTTTGTAGGCTTCGATATGAGTGAAGGATTGATGATGAGCTTCTTTATTGAGTTGGAAGATATTCTGAAATTTTGGGAAAGGAGTAGCATTTTAGAAAAAGTTCACTCATCACAGAACAAATCACATAAAATGGAAAAGATAATAACAACGAATTTCAAATACAAATTATAGAGAAAGAAGAGAAGGATGGCATACAGATAGATGAGAAAAATTGATAACTTTATTGAAGACTTTAAATGAAATAATGACATTAAAATAAATTAAATGAAATGGGACATTGTCCCTACAAAATGATGGCAGATGCTTTTAATGGGTCCCCTTGATGAAGACAATATCCTTATGAGATCTCTTATCCATGAACCCCAATCCTGCCTTGCGCGGATGATGGTCAGGGATTATTGGCTCTAGCCAGTGTTATCATCGCAAAATTTTACTTTTGCAAGTCAAACTGACCTTTGAAAAAGTTTTTGAAAATAACTCACCTCCATTTTAAAATACGGGAAAATTCTATAGAATGGGACTCGCCTGTTGGTACGACGTTCAACCCTTCCTAGCACCTTTACCAGGGGTAATTGAACCAAGGATCAATCTAGTGCTTTACTTTGCTCAATTTATCTAAATCGTGTTCTATTTTCTAAATGCACAAAGAATCAGTCATGTGCTATGAATTTCTGAAAATGTAGGTTTGAAAACATGACGTTTGCCTTAAAGATTTGAAATACTTAGAAAGAATCTTGGAAAAGATGATACTTTGAAAATCATGAGCTTTGTGAGAGAACATTTCTGAGGAAAATGAAAATCGATTTCTAAAGAAATATAAGTGTTTTGTGACAATTGATTTCTGAAGAATTTCAAATAACTTTGGAAAACTGGGTTTCTCTTAATTCAAACTTTGAAATTGAAGATAGTATGACTTGGAAAATCGTGATTTGAACTTGAGAAATACTTGAAATACCATTGTAAACACCTCAAATTTTCCTTATCCATTTTCAGACACATCCCGCGTGTGAATGCCAACCCTGGTAGATCAGTGTAGGAGTCCAACCCCTAGTTTGTCTTAGAAAATTATCAATTTACCCCTTTCACTAAGAAAATTACCATTTTACCCCTAGGTCATCCTAAGCCCCCAGTCAGTCGGAGTCAACCAAGCTCATTCTCAAGCTCATAACTGTTAGAATGTTAGTCATTTCAAGCTCACTTGAGCTCACAGTAAACAGATCATATTCATTTATGACCATTCCTGCCAAAATGGGATCATTTCTTTAGAAATAAGCACATTTCTCACTCAAATCCAAGCCAATTGTCTCTGAGTCAGTCATTCCCAGTCAATCCTATTCCCCTGAGTCTAGCTTGAGCTCACTAGAAGTTCAAATCCACTTCTAAGTGTGTAGGAGCCCATTTTAGCCCATTTCAGCTTTTTCAGCTGAAATTGAACTGAGTCCAGTCAGTCGAGCTAGTGTTTAAGCTTCAATTTTAGTTCATCTCAGTATTACTGATATTTGTTCTAGCTCAAACTCAGCTCTTATCTATAATTCACTTCACTCTAGTGACCATTTATCGCCATTTCTCTAAAATGACAACTTTTCTTGACAATTTAGTCTAGGAGTTTAGTGGAGTCAGTGTCTTGTCAGTCCATTTGAGTTCAGAAACCTTAGAACCCAGCTCAATCCAGTTCATTTCAGTTCAATCCAGCTCAAACTCTAATTTTCAGTGTCACTCTGGCCCGATAGAGACCAAAAATCATTTCTTGAACCATTTTGCCCATTTTTGTTAAAATTGTCACTTTTTAAACTGGTACAAATATCAATCGGGGTCCAATATTCAAATTTCTCCATTCAAGGTTAGCATTTTGTATGACATTTCATATCATTTCTCAGCATTTCTCATCATTCTTCATCATTTCATAACATTTCATCACATTTCATTTTATTTTCGAGATCCAGAACTCCAGTTTTAAAATTTTCAATCCAGATTTGAGTGATAAAGTCTTCAAAAATCAATTTCAAACCTTGGGTTTTCAAAATTGACATTTTTACCCCCAAGATTCTAAATTTGGAAATATTTTCTTGAGAAAACAATCTGGATTCTTTTCAAACTTGGTTTTTCAGATTCTAAACTGGATTTGCTCCGTAACAGGGTACAAAGCTTTGAATTCCGAGCTCATTTCAAAAACTACCAAAAATAGCTCATTTCATCTAGAATTTTCTGAGAGACCATTCTACCCCTTAGTCTTTCAAAATGAATTTCAAAATTAAGCCCACTTCGAGATGGCTTCACCATTTGCATTTCTTTTTTATATAAATTTTTTTTTTATATTGTTTGCATTTCTTTTTATTTATTTATTATTTATTTTTATTTTCATTTTCATTTTTATGAAATGTGGGACCCACAAGGGGGTCGACCCCCTCTCCCCCTCTTTCCTTTTTCTTTTTCCCTTTTCTTTCCTTTCTCCTTTTTTCCCTCCTCTTTTCCTTTCCTTTCTTCTTTCTTCTTTTCCTTCTTTCTTTCCTTCTTCCTTCCTTCTTTCCCTCTTACTATTCCCCATAACCATATACGGCTGGAGCCTTCCATTCATTCAAGGACTTTTCATTGATCTCTCTAAAACCTAGGTTATTCACTTTGATTTTTCATTAATCATCCAATGACCATACGGTTGCCTCCCTCTATCTCCAAAAAAGGAACTCACGCACAACCTATTCTCTTCCTCTCTCTCCCTTCTAATCTTCCCTCTACCTCTCTTGGCTACCTCCATCTTACTCCACCAGCAAGGAACCAACTCCATGGCTCAGCCTCCCTCTTCCCTTGACAGCAGCCTCTTCAAGCAACTCCAAGCAGCCATTGCTGCAACCTTAGACTACCAATCAACCTCTCCAGCCGGTGCCTACCTCCGACCTGCAGCCACCACAAGAGGAGCTTCAGCCTTCTACCACCTCCAGCCGGTTCACAAGATGCAGCCATCTCTTCCAAACACCTTCCTCGGTACAGGTTCAGCCGAATCACCTTCTTTCCTACTTATTCCAGCAAGCAAGGTCCTCAGCTGCGTCAAGTAAGTTGCAGCCACTCCGTTGTAGCAGCTTCAACAACCTTCTCCAAAAAGTGCAGCCACCCTAGTCATTGCATCAAGGCATCTAAGGCCTCCTTTGGTTGCAAAGTTCCAGCCAATCTCAAGGTAAGATCTTCATTGTGTTTTACTCTTTTATTTTCTTTTCAAGCTTAAGGCTACATGGAGTAGGGGATCCATCCGATGGATGGATCATACCCCCTACCACCAATAGCCAACATCAAGTAAGAATCATACCCCCTGTTGATTCTCATTTTTTTATATTGTCATATAGATTTTATTCTTAATATTGCATTTATAATAGTTTTGTTATTTTATAAGCATTTAATGTTACTTAATTAGTGTTTAACTTAGGTTTCATTTTATGCAAAATCCAACTGTTATTTCATGTAAGCATTTTCGTTTGAAAATCTTAGAAAATTCATGATAGCTATGATTGTTTATATGTGATTTACTTTCAAAATTTTGGATTGATTTGAGTTTCAAAACCCCCTCTAGAAAATCAAACCCTAATTCGGGTTTTTAACCCTTTGGAAGTTCTAGATTTCATTTTAGCAGACTTGAGGACCTGAGATCTCCCCGATGAGAGATTCAAATCATTCTAAAAAAAATACGGTAGATTCAGAGTAGGATCTACTATTTTCATGCAATTTTTTGGGATTTTTCTAAAGAGATTTGCCTCTATCAAAAAACGGGTTTTACAGAACCCTGTGAATAGATTATTACAGCCTTGTCAGGGTCTAGACTGATCATAATCCTCTGTGGTACTCCAATCCGTAGGTTGGATGCAAAAACCATCAAACGATGAGTTATTCCTCATGAACTC
The DNA here is from genome assembly GCF_984573655.1 of Nuphar pumila. Classification (NCBI taxonomy): domain Eukaryota; kingdom Viridiplantae; phylum Streptophyta; class Magnoliopsida; order Nymphaeales; family Nymphaeaceae; genus Nuphar; species Nuphar pumila. Next base: position 34,526,629 of record NC_143258.1, on the reverse strand, counting down.
CTCTATCATTTTCCAAAAATGCAAGATTTTTAGAACTCGGATTCTTAGTTTTCCAGATTTTACAAATTCATTAGCTAAATCCCTGTTAGTTAGATTTTATTAGAATTAGAGGCCTAATAAACTGCTGTGTCCATCCAATCCGTAGGTCTATTGCAGAAACAATAAAAAAAGGAACTGTTTCTCTATGTGTCAGGGTCATTCTCCTAGAATTTTAGAGGTTTTGGCTGTTGTTTACCATTTTTCCCTGAATTTTTGTGAAAACCTGTCAGTCTGCCCTAAATTCCAGAGTCGCCGGATTCTGATCCGACTTGTTGGAGCTGTAAAGCTCCGACCATAGGTCAAAACCAAAAGCTGTAAAATGCAAAAATCTTTGCCCAACTGTCCTCTGTCATACCATAAAATTTGGAGAATTTGTATGGTAGGTTAGTACTCCAAATTCAGTTTTCATTAGGGAAAATATAGTTTTTTAGGCAAAAATCATGTAATTTAGGATTTTTATTTGAATTTTCATATGTAAAAATATCAAGAATATTAATTTTCGGATTCCATTCTGTTCTTAGGGTTAGTCTAGGTGTTCATGCCAAATTTAAGCCAATTCCAAACTCATTTGCCTTTTGTGTTAGTTGATTTTTAAAATCAAAAGCGAAACTCAGGCGAAAATCAGGCAAAATTTGACAATTTAATGATATTTTTGCATTTTTAGAGTTTTAATATGCATATCATCATCTCATATCATATTATAGTTGATTTCCATATCATTTGCATTTATTGGAATTTCAAAGTTTGCATTTTTACAAAATTTATTTAAGAAAACCTTGATTTTAAGGCCATAGTCTTGCTATCAGGGGCATTTTGGTCATTTGACCTCAATTTTGAATTTCCAAACTTTGATTTTTATATTTCCAATCATATCACATCATCTTGTGTTTGATTTATTTTTATTTGAATTTCAAAATCGCATTTTACAAGATATTTTCTGAAAAACCCTGGTTTCATGGCCATAGTCGTGTTATCAGGGTCATTTTGACCCCAATTTCGAATTTCCAAAGCTCATTTTCATATTTACAATCCAATTTCATCATTTATGTTTATATTAGGGAGGTATGAATTGGGTTTACATTTGGATAATATCCTATAATTTCCCAATATTTTTAGATAAATCCAGATAAACCTACATTTTTGTGCTAACATGTTTTCTAGTTTTGCAGGTTTATTCAAGTGGAGGACTTAGCACTTTTATTTATTTTCTTTTATTTAATTCAATATAATATCAGATGTAATAAATTTGGAATAAGAGTTACATTTCTGCTTAGAATAGGATGTATTGCATATAGTTTGATTTCGCAATTTCAATATCTAATGAATGTATCATTCATGCATATGTTTTTCTCAAATCTACTATGGTTGACACGAATGGCATGTGCACAAGCTCTTAGGGAGTTGACAAACTCGGTAGAATTTATATTTATGACCATAATCAGAATACGAATGAAACCCAAATTTGTGATCTTTGTATTAGCCACATTCAACTTACACTTTTAGGCTAACTTAAAAAATGCACTGCATTTCTTAAAAATACAAAAGGATTCTCTCAATTCCCAAAAACATGTCTTTAAAATTCATTCATTCATTCAATTTGCATCATTTTTTAAATCATTTTTCAATTCTATTTCAGAGAAATCGATTTTCTCAAAATTTTCCAAGTCTTTCCTAGAAATTGATTTTCTCAAAAACTCTGAGTTTTCAAATGAAATTCCAAGTATTTTCCAAGTTCAAATCATGATTTTCCAATGTTTCAACTTTCTCAAATTTCAAAATCCTAAGTTTTTCAGAAATCAGTTTTCTTAAAATCTTTGAATTATTTCTGAAATTGGTTTTTCTTAAAATTCCCAAATCTTCTTCAGAAATCGATTTTCTCAGAAAGAGCATTCAGATCAAATTCCAAAAATCGATTTTCTCAAAGTTCTACTTTTCCTGAGAATTAATTTTCTATTTTAAAAGTTATTTTCCGATGAATTTCATGATTTTCCCAGGAATTCCTTTTCCAAGCATATTTCAATTTTCCAAGCAAACATCATATTTCTCAAAACTTGCATTTTTCAAAATCTCATAGCACAAGCCTTATTCTCTGTGCATTTTAGGAAAATAGAGCATAATTTAGAAATTTGAACTTAGTCAAAGCACACGTTTGATCCTTGGTTCAATTACCCCTGGTAAAGTCACCAGGAACGGTCGAACCTCATACTGACACGTGGATCCCATTCCACGGAATTTTTTCGTAAATTTTCAAAATGGAGGCGAGTAATTTTCAAAAATCAATTTTCAAAACTTTGATCGAGTTTAACTCACAAAATCGTTTCTCTCTCTCATAGAGGGAGGGAAAAAATTTTGCGATGATAACAACCACTTGAAAGCTCAGAGTTTTAAGAAAATCAATTTCTGAGTAAGACTTAGAAAATTTTGAGAAAATCGATTTCTCTGAACTAGAAGTGGAATTGGCAAATTGAATGAAATGAGTGAATGTGGATTTGAAAGACATTGTTTTGAAAAATTGAGAAAATCTTTTTATATTTTTGAGAAATGTAGTGCATTTTGAAGTTAGCCTAAGAGTGTAGGCTAAATGTGGCTAATACGAAGATCACAAATCTGGGTCTCATTCGTATTCTGATTATGGCCATCAATACGAATTCCACCAAGTTTGTCAACTCCCTAAGAGCTTGTGCACGTGCCATTTGTGTGAATCATGGTGAAATTGAAATATGTGAATGAATGACAAACATAACAGTTATATATCAAAATTTAAACTATATGCAATGCAAATCCTAATCTAAGGAGAAATTGAAATTCTTATTCCAAATTTAATTACAATTTTCATCACTGATTGAATTTAAATAAAAGAAATAAAAAAAATAAAAGAAATACATCCTTGAATGTCCCTTAAAAACTAGAAAGCTTGTTAGTGAAGATATGTTGGCTTTTCTAGATTTATCCAATAATATCTGGAAATTACTGGATTTTGCTAGATATAAGCCTTTTTCCATGATTTTCTGAAATAAATATAATGAAATATGAAATAAAATTGAAGGATTAATGAGATTAAACAACTTTAAAATTCAGAATTTGAGGGAAAAGGACAAAATACAACTGAAAACAAGACTATGGCCTTGAAATTAGGGTTTTTCAGAAAATATTTTGGTAAAATTTGGGATTTAGGGTTTAAAAAGACTCGAAACAAATCCAAATCTAATATGAGGTGGCCTAGCATGATTCTAAACATGAAAAAATCCTAAAAACATGAACTTTTATATAAAAAACTAAAAATATCACAAAAATTATGATTTTGCCAGTGTTTCGGGATCCTACGGTCACCCTGTTTTGCAATTTAATCTATTCAAGCATCAAATGAGATTCAAAATCAATAAAAATCAATATTTGCACTTTTTATAACCCTAAAATTAAATTGAAAATATAAATATCAAATTTTGACATAATTTTAATATGAAAATTGCATAAAACCCTAAAATATGCTATTTTTACCTGCGGGCACGTACCTGTTTCAGTGTCAGACCAAAATCAGGGGTCAACTCACCATATAAATTCACAAAATTTTATAGAGAACTAACAGACAAAAGAATAGAGATTCTCTTTTTTACAGATCATAAAAATCATCTTCGGTTAGGGAGATATCATTTCGGCAATCCGTACTTGAATTTAACAAATATAAAATCTATCAAAATAGATACTTCTGGTTTTAAATACAGATAAAAATATCAAACCACATCAGAAAATTCTAAACTTTTAGCAGTGAATATCAGACATGCAAAAAAAAAATTTCCTTTTTTACATATTATTGATAGGATCTTCGATTAGGGAGATACGATCAACACAAGTTGAATTAGGGTTTTAATAAAATATAACAAGTTCTAAAAAGTTGATCTGACTCTCTGACAAAGGAAAAATAGCAAACAGTGATAGAAAATTACATAAAAATTACAATAAATAATAGACTCTAATACGAAGCTACTGCAATTTACAGATCCCAAATCGGATCTTGGATGACAAAAATAACACAACTACAAGTTATACTTGAATATGAATAACGATTTTAAACCACAGGAATCATGATTCGACTTTGTATTTTTCTAGCAAGGTTCCTCAATCCCAAAACCTCTGATTTTTTTTTAGAAACTTACTGACATATCCATGGACTAAATATAAAAAAATTAGAAATATCTAATGGAGATTTAAACATGAAACAATATGATTTCTACAGACCTAGAATCAAAATACATGAAAATCTAATAAAACACTAAAAACTATGATTCAAACATGGAAAATAACAAAAAAAATACCTAAACATCAAAAAAAAATTTATTTTAATGCTGAAATATATGAAATAAACATTAATATGACAAGAAAATAAAAAATATATAGGGAATCCATGGCTGAAATTAATTTTCCCTTTAAACATATGGATTTAACCCATTTAACAAGTAAATCGCATATCTCATTAGCTAAGAATGTAAAAAACGGTGATTCAATCCATTCTAATGGATTAAAATATTGAAAACAATCTTAGAACAGTATTATATTGCTTTCTTGAATCATTTTGCATGAAAGAAAACCTTGAATCTCATACCCATTGGGCGACAATGGTGAAAACCATGGCAAAATACAAAAGAAATCATAAAAATCAATGAAAGAAGAGATGGAAGGCTCACCTTGGATGTTGCAGCTGCAATGGAGGAAGGAGAGGTCTGTAGAGAAGAGAGAGAAGCTCCAAGAAAGAGGTGAGAGAGCATAAGGGTCGACCCCCCTATGGGTCTCTATTTATAGAAGTTTTTCTAGGTTTTCTAATTAAAGAGTCCTAAAAGAAAAGGTTTCCTAAAGGGAAGGGCGATTTCTATAAAGAATTACTAATATGACCCTAGCCCTAACTAACCTAATTAACATCTAATCTAGACCTCTAATTGACCTAAAAGACCCCAAATGTGGCGTCACCTAGTGTGGGTCCACATTGGATTTTTAAAGCTTTTAATTTAAAACTTTTAAAACTACTAGTTTAAAACCAAAATAAAAATGGATTTTTCAAAATCGATTTAGACTCTTCTAAACCCCTAATCTAACTAGGACACTGACTAACCCTAGTCTAACCCTAACTTCTTCAAATGTGGTGCCACCGAGAGTGGGCCCCACTTGAATTTTCAAAAACAATTTTAAAACTTGAAAATGAGAGGCTTTTCAAAGAGATTCAAAAGTAAACTTGGAATTGAAAGTTTTGAAATGACACAGAGTCCTGACTAAGTCATAACTCCTCTAGATATGGTGCCAACTGAATGGGCCCCACATCGAAGTTTTTGAAAAATTTGAAATAAAAACTGAAAATGGCTTTGAAAAGGGGTAAATCAACAGATGAAATTCAAAGGTTTTGAAAATAGAGTCCTAAGCGGACTGAGATTCTGGACCAGAGTTCTGAACCAACTAGGACTCTGAGTTTTTAGATTTTTGAAAGCCAAATGATGAAGTTTTTTGAAAGATTTTATCAGAACTGGTAAAATAAATCAGAAAATACAGTCAGGGTTAGAGTCTTAACTCATTCAGAACTCTGAAATAGAATCCTGAATCAACTGGAACTCTGCAAAATGACCTAATTCTTTTAAAAAACAAGTGAAAAAGATAATAATGGAAGTAAAAAAAAACTTTAGAATAGACTACTAACTGGATTTGGACTCTGGGATAGAGTCTTGATCGGACTGAAACTCTAGATCTTTTTGGTATTTTCTGAAAAATAGATGATAGAATTTGTGAAAATAATGAAAATAGCAACAAGTATTAAAATCGAAACAGAGTTCTGATCCAACTGGGACTCTGAGGATAGAGTCCTAATTGGACTAGGACTCTCAGAATTTTGGATTTTCTGAAAAAACAAATGAGAGGATCTTGAAAAATAGGTGAAAATAAGATAAAATTGAAGTCTGGTTCAGAGTCTTGATCCGACTAGGACTCTGAGGAAGAGTCCTAATTTGACTAGGATTATGAGAAATTTTGGTTTTTTAGAAAACAAATGATGAGATTTAAATAGAACTTTTAAAAACTAGTGAAAATGAAGTGCGAAAATGAACTCTGGATAGTCCTGATTCGATCATTACTCTAGGACAGAGTCATGATTCAATCAGGACTCTAGGATAAAATCCCAGAATTTTGAAATTCTATGATAAAGGTGTAACAGTTTTAAAATTTAGAAAGATAAATAAATAGATTTTGGAAAGATTCTCTCAAAATTGAAATCAGGGTCAGAGTCCGGATCCAACTAGGATTCTCTGAATAGAGTCCTGGTTCAACTAAAACTCTGATTTTTTTACTCATTTCGAAAGATTTTGAAAGATTTGATTGAAATCAGCTAAAATAGCCATGAAAGATAGAGTCCTAATCTGACTGAAACTCTAAAGAAGAGTCCTAATCCAACTGGGATTCTTGAAAAAGAGTCCTAATCCAACTAGGACTCTGGGATTTTGACCAAAATGAAAGATTTGGATAGGTTTTCTAAAATATAGGTAAAAAGGGTAGTAAAAGGTAGAGTTCTAATCCGACTAGAACTCTGGAAAAAGAGTCCTGATCCAACTAGGACTCTAAAATTTTGATCAAAATGACAGAAATGTGCAAGGAATATGACCACAATTGGTTTAAAATCAGAATGGAGTTTTGAAAAGTTTAAAAAAGATAAAAAGATAGAGTCCTGATCTGACTAGGACTATGGAATTTTTGAGAAGTTCGACAAATGAAGGAATCTAGAAGCAACACCACCTAACTGGGTCTCATCTGAGTATTGAAATCAGTTAAAAATTGATTCTAAAATAAATTAAGATTGTTTTTCTAAACAAAATGTTTTTGAAATAAGAAATACAAAGCCCTGGGGGTTGGCCAAATAGCAAATATTAATTTAAAACCTAGGTTTTTGAAATGGACTTCGAAATAAATGTTTTAAACTCATATCTGGATAGATGTTTAGAAAAAATAGAGTACTAGATCTCGAAAATGAGATTAAATGTGATGAAATGTTATGAAATGCTAAAAAATGATATGAAATAATGAGACATGATGTGGAATGTCATGTGAAATACAAACCCTAAAAAAAGGATTTTAGGAATTGGACCCCGATTGATAGTTGTACCAGTTTAGAAACTGGTAAAATTGATAAAAATGGGCGAAATGGTTCAAGAAATGATTTTTGTCTCTGCCGGGCTAGAGTAACACTGAAAATTTGGGTTTTGACTGGTTTGAACTGGAATGAACTGAAACAAAAGTCAGTAATACTGAGATGAACTAAAACTGGAGCTCAAACACTAGCTCAACTGACTGGATTTAGCTCAATTCCAGCTAAACTGAGCTGAAATGAGCCAAAACACACTCCTAGACTGTGGGAACTGGGTTTGAACTGAAACTGGAGCACTTGAACTTTTGGTGAGCTCAATGTAGACTCAAAAGAATATGACTGACTGAGAATGACTGACTCAGAGACAATTGGCTTGGATTTGACCTAGGAATGAGCTCATTTCTAAAGAAATGATCCCATTTTGGCAGGAATGACCAGAAATGAACATGACCTGCTCACTGTGAGCTCATGTGAGCTAGAAATTATTGAGATTCTAACTGTTCTGAGTTTACAAATGAGCTTGGTTGACTCTGACTGACGTGGGTCTAGGATGACCTAGGGGTAAAATGATAATTTTCCTAATAAAAAATAGGTAAAATGGTAATTTCCTAAGATAGACTCGGGGTTAGGCTCCCACACTGACCTACCAGGGTTGGCATCTACACGAGGGGGGTTGTCTGAGAATGGATGAGGAAAATTTGGGGTGTTTACAGCCGGCCATCTCCGTTCTTGCCTAAGCCTTTGAAAGGCTGATAACCATGCTTCAGTAGGAGGTCAAATCCTTTCTTGGCTCTCATAAACTGCGGGAAAAGAGGATGGTCTCTAAAAGTGTTGTAATCAAGATGACCTCTTATCTTAAAGAAATGTGGCCATTGCCATCAGACCATCGCTGCGGTGTGCTTTGTTTCTGGTGCTGCCTCTAGCTTTAACATTTTGAGGCTTTCACTAAGAATGACTTCTTCACCTTCCCTGATGCTAGGGATATCAGCAGTATAGGTTGGCCTAGGGATGATAGGTTGTGGCAACCTTTCTTCTGGGTCTTCTCTCAAGACAGTAGTGATCATGCCACCCTTAGACCATTTAATACATTGGTGTAGAGTAGAGGGCACTGCATTCGCATTACGAATCCATGTGCATCCCAATAGCAAATTATATGTCAGTGGCACATTGACGACATGGAAAAGAACTGTATGGACAAAATAGTTGATGAATATCTCTAGAAAGATCTTGCCTTTCGTGGTCTGTCCATGGTTGTCAAACCCATAGATGGTGATTGGGTCTGGCGCGTACTCTTCTTCTTTTATACCCAGAGCTTTGGCAGTCATCTCCAAGCAAATATTGAGGCTACTGCCTCCATCAACGAGCACGTGGGGTACCGTCATTCTCCTGGTTCGAACCACAATATACAAAGCATTATTATGAAATACATAAAGCTTGGGCAGGTCCTTATCTGAGAAGGTTGTGGGAGCATTGGTCATGGCCTGATTGACGATCTGGGCTATGTCTTCAGGGGTGGTGCCTGGCTTGACCTTGATTTTTCGCAGTAAATCATCTAGGACTTGCTGATGCTTGGGGGAAGCACATGCTAACTCGAGGATCGGAATATTAGAGAGGGCAGTGATCGGTCTCTGCACTATATCGACCTTTTTCTCTAATGCCTTGCCCTTTTCTAATGCGAATTTGATAAAGCATTTAGGGAGCCTTGGGATTCCTCTGGTAACTTCAGGGGTGGCCTCAGCAGGCTCCTTTGAGACATTCAGCTTGCTGAAAGCTGAAATGAGGTCCATCTTTTGGGCATTGGACTGGGCCTTATGCAACACTAAAACCTGATGCTGAATATCAATATCACTGCTAGGGCATGGCTAGATGCGATCCTGTGGCTGGAAAGGATGGTTAAATATCATTGCGGTTGAATGCTGAAGGAAAGGCTGATTCAGTATGGCCATCTTTTCATCTTCGGCGCCTACTACCAAAAGATTCTTGTCAATATAATCCTGAATAATATTCTTTAGAACGAAGCAATTCTCTGTGTCGTGTCCCACTGTCCGGTGAAACTTGTAGAATCTGCCATTTATCTTTCCCATGACCATTGGTGGATCAGCTACCCTTGGGAGTTTGATCATGTCATTGGTAAGCATGTACTCCAGTTATAACACCCCAGATTTCCAAAACAAAGCTAAGTTAAAATTTTCATGAATTTCTTGTTTTTTCTTTATAGCGGAACTTAGAAAAGCTTTTAGCAGCGGAATCGGACAATAATGAGTCGTCAGTTTTAGAAAACTCCAAGCACATTACAGGTATGTGGCCAAGCAACTCATTGACTACCAAAGTGTTTATTTTATCGAAAACCACATGTTTATTACAACATCACTGCTTGAAAAAGCAATATAGGTTCAATAAAAAGAAGCAGTACAACTCTATCTAGAGAAACCTTGTAACTCAATGCCGTCTTGCTCCGCATATCGCAACGCAGGTCCAACACCTGAAATCCTCATAAAACGGGGTCAGAACCACTAATGGTTTGGTAAGCAAGCAATCATACATCCATTCAACTCAAGTAAATACGCTGACCACTCAGGGTTGTAGTTCGCAATAACGATACTCAAGTCTCTATGACTTAGCGTATATCGTAAGAGCCTCCTCAAGGCTATGAGTTGAACATCCGCTCAAGTCTTCATGACTTAGCGCACGCCTCTTCCGGGCTGTGATTTGGATCTCTCGCACAAGTCTTCATCACTTAGCGCAAGTCTCTTCCGGGCTGAATGTCACGCTCAAGTCTTTATACTTGGCACATCCATATCCCATGCATCTAAGGACAACTTCTCGAGCTTCGCTTAGTCGTGCGGATACAACATGGGTCTTTGCCCAGTCAGTCCAGTCGTATACCGATCATGACACCTTCACAAAGGTTATGCAGAACTGACTCAACAACGTCCATCCACTCATACATTCAAGCATCGCTGAACCTAAAGCTAATGCATTGTTTCGATATTTAACCTCTTCCACCCTTGGTACGCGAGCGACGCATTGTTCGGGCATCAATTTGACATTCTGGGGGATGATTATTTCATGTATTTTAGATACCCCAGAGGCATGTTGACCCTATCCATAGTAGGGCGGTGTATTTCAACCGGAAGAACCCTACTAGGCCCATATTCGGATGCATCCTCTACTTGCAGTAGTTGGGTTCAATCCTTAGATCTTAAGGATAACCACGACCTCAAAACCCATGAGTGACTGAGGCCATCATGGACTCTATCAGGTCCAAAGTCAATACGTGTCACTCAATGTTGTACCATCACTGTCATTCCATAGTGAGCATAATTCTTGAAGGGGTCTGTCAGTCTTACGATTACTTGGTCAGATATTGCATGCTATTTTAGGCAGACCGTGCCTCAGCACTATGAAGATATGTACCCGACCCCATTCAGTATGCCCCAATCACAGTCTTCAACCGAGGGGGATACCCCTAACACGATCATCAACCGCGGGGTATGTGTGACCTTAAGTTTTATTAATATGCATGCTTAACTCTCCTCTCGGCATTGCGGCCATCACAAGCATCTCACCTCTTCCGAGTGGAAACAACACACTCTGGCTCTGTGGCCCTTACGAGTCTTGATTGTATAACAGTTCTCAATGAGCATGCATATGACTCGATCTCAACGGATCGGCCGCTCGATGTATTTTTATGAAACGAGCTCATAACCTAGTCAAGGCACAGCCACTACTCTGGCGCAGCGGCCCTTGCAAGTAAGGTTCCCTTACAGGTATCAGAGAGATGAGCCATTCTGGCATCGTTCCAACAACGGGCATCGTTGTGCCTTTTAACCGGTTTCGACAACTCTTCTACCAACAATTTCGCAAGCACTTCCCCTGCTCCAACGGCAGGAGTGCGACGATCCTTCCTACGTTGTAGAAAGTGTTCAACGAACTGGGTAGCACCTCCTCTGTATGACGGAGTGACCTGCTACGTTCTTTCTAAGTTATTTCTAGCTTCTTCAGAAATTCCAACAGCACTTCCTCTCTTTGATGGAGAAAGCGTGTGTTTCTTTTAACCATTTCAGTGTCATCTCTCTTCTTTGGCAGAGAAATCGCTACACTTAACTCGGGGATGAATGCATATCGTCGTGCTTACCCCACATCCATCAAGGTTGATTGGAACCTTGGGCCATAGCCAGGCCATACGCAAATAACTTAGTCTTTACGAAAAAGCAGTTTTGCGTAAAAGCGAAGCCTTTCCAATATGGGCTTCATTCAGTGAGCAAAATCTTGATCGAGGAGCGGTAAGGGAATCACATCGATGATTTGGAGTTGATCTCCATTTGAATGCTCATTTACGCACCATATATGTAATATAAGCATAAGTTTGTGCTTTATATGGCGGCGGCGTAAAAGAAATGCATATACTTATTGTTCGGGGTGTGTAACTGAATAAAATATTCTACATATATATTTGAAGAAAGCAGGAACCTTGGCGTCATTCGACGTGATGGCGTAATTTAAATACATAATTGGAAGTGCATTAATTGGAAATTGTAGAAAGCAGGGAGCCTTGGCATCATACGACGCGATGGCGAATGGTAAATTACACGAGCCTTGGTGATATAAGATGTGACAGTCATTTTCAGACGATATACACCAAGATCGATATCCAATGATAGTTATAAGGTGAGTGAGTGAATACCGAAGTGTCCTAAAGGGCTCAACTAGAAACTTGGGCGAGATACTATTTTTAAGAATGCAAATATTGTGCATTCGAACATATATATCTAACGATAGTTACGAGGTGAGTGCGTGAATACCGAAGTGTCTTAGAGGGCCCAACCAAGAACTAGGATTAAATACTACTTCAAAAAGTATACATTATATACAAACAAGCAAATACTTGAGAGAGATGGATCAACGAAGTGAACTTACTTCAAATTGCGGAAGAAACGACTCTGAAATGCTCTGACTGCTTCAAATGGGGTTCGAGCCTTCTTTCGAGAGGTCAGACTTGGTCAGATGAGGTTGACCTAGTTGAGAAAGATGAAGAGTAGGTCATGCTACTCAACCTAAGTGGTTTGAACCAAACTGGGTTTGGTCTAAGTCAATTGAGTTCAGCAGGTTCAGACTTAGCCCAAGCTGGCTGGGTCTGGGTTCAGAAAATCAAACCAGGTTTCTGGACCAAAAGGGACTTTGACTTCAAACTCAACTAGGTTCAAGTCAAGTCAACTGAGTTTGGACCAGGTTCGGTGAGCTAGGACCAGGTGTAAACACCCCAAATTTTCACTCTCCTTCCTAATATCGCCACCAATCATCACATTTTGGTTCTTCGAGATCACTGGAGGGCAAAATGATCATTTTTTGAGATTGGACCTTGCAGAAAGTCCAAAAATTCATTCCCAAGTCTCAAATTTCTCTATTTAGGCTCAGAAATATCTTCAAACTGCAAATTTTCAAAATCCTACTCTTGACAAGAAGCTAGAATTTTCAATTCAGGATTCAGAGTGTCATTTCATGAGACATGTCTTTGCATATCATTGCACGAACAATTCATATCATTTCAGTGCACAACATGTCATTTCGAGATCCAGAATTCCTGATTTTCAAAATTATCAATCCAAATTCGAGTTTTAACTTTTCAAAATTGATTTCAAAACCTTGGGTTTTTAAAATTGCTATTTTCTCTCATTTTAACCCCAGGACCCCGAATTACAAAAGTTTTCTCAGGAAAAACAATCTGGATAGTTTTCAAATATTGATTTTTAAAATGTCGTCAGTTGGAAAGAAGGGGACGCAACTTTAAATTTAGAAGATTTTATTTCAAACTTTTGCAAAAAGACTTTAAATTTCTTTACAAAATCTCTGCATTTTTTTTTTATATTTTGCCCTGAAGGATCATCTTCCTTCTAAATTTCTGTAATTTTATAAAAGTTTTACTTCGTATTTTCTAACTAGCCTACTATTATAAAAATCCCAAAAAGAATTTATTCATTTTGAATTTGCTTTTATTTCAAATGAATTCACGTGGGACCCACCTAGAAGTGGCGTCACGCTCAAATTCCCAAAGATTTCTCTTATTTTCAAGCGGGACCCACTTGGAGGTGGAACCAAGTTATAAAATCCTCTCTTTAATTTTCAGTTTATTTTATTTTATTTTATGAAATAATCAGTGGGCCCACACATAGGTGGCGCCACACTAGAACTTACTATAAAGAAAAAAACAAATAAATATTTTTATGTTTATTTCAAAAAAGTTTTCTTAATCCGGCTGAGGTGGCACTACCTTAAAAAAAAAAAAAGGGGAACCCGTTTACCCATTTTTTTCGGTTTACTTTTTCAGCCCCAAAGGGTGCCACCGTGAAGCCCTACCCACAAAAGGGGTTCACTTTACCTAAGTTGTAGGTAAATGAACCGAGATTTCCAAACAAGCCAGTCGTCCCCTTCTCAAAGATTGATGAGTTTTCAAAAAATTTCAAAAATTTGTTTAAAAGATCTTCAAATGCTTTCAAAATTCGGTGGAAAAAATTCAAAAACGCTGATCTTTCGGATGAAAGCCTCCCAAAGCTTTAAAAAGACCCCTCTTGGTCACACAAGAGGGGGCCGATCAGTGATCTTTCTTCTTTCAGGCTATCCTGTTTTCACCCCCTCCCCCCCCTTCACGAGTTCCTGCTTTCACCCTCCTTCAATCAAACCGTCCAAGCAGATCGATTGAACCTGCAAAGACCACAAAAGGCATATTACCTTATACCAGTCAACTCGGGACATCGAAATTCTCACTTCAAGCAAGGAGTTTTCCAGGAATCATCCTCAAGGAATCATCCAGTCCAAGCAATCAGGTGAAGAATCATTGTATATCTGCATCTCTATGACTTGAGTAGCATCTTCATACCATCTGCATCACAAATTCATCACTCTCATTTATGTAATTTACAACCCTGGTTGTTTTACGCGTTGAGGATCTGTGATGCCTCGCAATGGCATCATCGATCCCTCTAAAGAGTAGATTTCAGCTAGATCATTACCATCTCATAACATTTTTTTGCCTGATTTGTTTTCAAGGTCATAAGCCTTATGAAACGACATTGGTTTTTCAATCTTAAGTTTTTTTTAGATGCATATCCATGCCATCTCAATTTTGCAGAAAATCTTGTTTTATTAATGTTTCAGCCTCATCTTCATGGTCATACTGCAATTTTCATATGCTTTCCCTATGTTCTTACGATTTCTTATGTTTAACAGCCCCATTGTCTAACTTCCTGTATCCCGTTATTTCATATATACCCGTTTGATTTTTATGAGGGTGTCTGCATGTAATAGTGTCCAACGATGTCCTCATGGACAGATCGTACATTAAATAAGTGTCGTTAACCAAGACACTACATCCAAATTCAGTTTTAACCTCAATCTTGCTTCTTAGAATATCCCATTTCATATTGCATCAACAATATTTGCATGCTTTAACTTAGCATGAACTAGTATGCATCTTCATTATCTCATCCAATAGTGCATTTCCAACGAGTTAAAAATCGCTGGATCTGTGTAGACCCTCTTCATTTCAGCATTTGATTTAGGCATCCATGGCATTCTAGGCATGATAACTTGCGAAATCTACCTTACATCCAGTCCACATTATTTTGTTTCGATTTCCCTATCCTTTATTCTAGTCCCTTACTTGTCAGTATATGAATCTAATTTTGCTTCTGATCATTATTTACATCTGATTCCAGATATAGCCATATTGTTGTTCATATACTATTTTGAGAAATATATTTTGATAACAATAATGATTTCGCTCTGTATATCTCTAACCTGCTCATCGTGGCATTTATATGGCCATATTTGTGTAGCACTGCAGGAGTTAAAATCTGGTGATTGAGAAGTATCATGTGCAAATGTGATAGTCTTTCCCTTTCAAATCCTGAGAAAAACTCTCTCCTTAATTGATATATGTTCATTTTTTTAGTTTGATCATTGAAAGAAACATTCTCCTTTACTACGTTGCAAAGATTTTCTTCTTTTTTGGACTAGTTCATGATATGAAAATATCTTTGCTAATGTCGCCTAATTTCAATCTTTGTGTCTCCTAGAATAGAAAGATTTTTGTTATGGAATTGCCATGATTATTTATAGAATATGGTTTTAGTAGTTCTTGATGTACCTTTTTATCTGTATTATGAATGTACTGCAGTTTTGATTGTTGTAATCAACCGTTCCATATGCTTGCTTGATCATTCATATGAACTTAACACCTGCCCATCATTTGCATTCCATTAGTAACATGAGATATCTATGTGCAATGTATTTACAGACTATTTGTGTAACACCCCAATTTTTATAACCCCAAATTGGTGGATTTTTTTTTTTTTGAAATACATTTAAATCTTTTAACAGTTAACAGCGGAAAAACACATTGGGCATAAAACTTGGCGTGCTACTTCAGATGAATGCTTGCAAACATATACTTATGAAATTTAAACTTTAACAACTAATTAACTATGCATGAAATAAAATTCAAGTTTCACAATATCCAAAATTAATCACATTTGTCATTGAATTGAATTAAAGTAAAATCAGAGTTCAGAATTCATGAAGCAGAGGAAAGGTAGGCTCAGTCCCCGTCGCAACCTTCCGCCTTCGCATGTAAGTACCTACTCGTTACCTGAAAAATTTTAAACCATATAGGGTCAGACAACATGTCTCAGTAGAGTAATTATGCTAAACTTGTAAGACAGAATAACAAGACAAAGATTTCAATAGAAATTTCATAGTTTAACATTTAATTTAACTTAAACAATCATACAACAACTCATGCATGTTTAGAATTTTCATATATAACAGAAAAACATAAATCCATACATTCAAAATACAAAATTCATGAACCATTAAAATGCATGACTTACCATATGCATAAGCTCTTTCAATGCATGCATATTTTCTTATCTTTAGTTACATTTTCTTAATTAGATGATGCATACGATGCCAAATTAATGCACACACCATTTAAGTTATGACTTCTTAGCCCCGCTGATACGACACAGGCAGACATTCTCAGATCAGGACCATGACACAGGACGTGTTTTACATACAGAGGTGGCTTTAGCCTGGCCAGGTCCATTCACTAAGACGGGGTGAGGGACGTTAATACGAGAGAGATTTCCAACACCTTTTAACCCGATGCATCAGTTTTTTCCTCATGAGTACTATAACCTCTACGTTGTAGTCTAATGCAGAGGTTTCCCCCCTAAAATCGTGGGAGGGGAGGAGCAACCTTCCATGCCCGTAACAGAACTTGCCCCACGAAGTTTTGTATCACCTGCTACTCTCCAAGCAAGTATCTTGAGTTTAATGTCACATGATTACTTGATTACAGTCATACTTTTTATGCAACATCAAACTTAAACCACTTTATGATCATGAATGCATTCTTATAAAGCATTGGACAAAGTCATATAATTAAACTTGTAACAGACATTTGAGCACATGCGTAGCATAAACATCTTATTTATTTTCACACATCATAATGCATATACATGTACATGGCCAATGCAACAAGGAGAATATATATGAACATCCATATCAATGAAACAATCATATCATCACGATATCATGGACATACATGTAGTCAACACATTTTTAGAATTTAAAACATAAACTTGTATTCATTGGACCTTTTGATCCTAAATCTTTAATGTGTAACCTTCCATTTACAATTCATGCCATAATCATATAAGATTGCATAAAATCTGACCTGCATAATCATTCACATAATGCATACTAATTCTATAAAGAAATTGAATAAAAACATATATACTATGCACCCTTTGAGCCTTGATTTATGAATTTGCCCTAATTTTTTTCCAATTTCATAACTATGTCCGACTGGTACAGAGCTCACAGAAAATTTTTGGCTCCATGAACAGAGCTGAAATTTTTACAGTATATAGGAATTGTTGTCAGCTATCCATAGCTGCAAACCGTTTGTAAAAACTCTTCCGTATGAGAGAGTTATGCATGTTTTACTACAAACCTATTTGTTTTTGTTTAGACTTTCACAGAGACGTGCTCGGTCCATGAACAAAGCCCAAATTTCTACAGTAGATGTACAATGGAGTTGGCTTTCCAACGCAACAATCCGTTTATCAAAACTACTTCGGACGAGGGAGAAACGACCATTTTACTGAACGGAGGTCAAGTGGAAAACCTGGAATTCCGAGATTTGCATTTGGGTGAATCAAACCGAGTCACCCGAATCCCTAGAAAAATTAAAAGAAATAGGGAATACGCCTGAAATAAAATTTCGAAAATTCTAAAATATTCACAGTAGATGGAACACTTCATAATCTATCAATCCAAACTAATATTTGCATAAAAATCATGGAATAAATCAAATACAAATATATTTTACGAATCTATTTCTAAGAAACCGATTTTTATGATAAACCTGATTTCAAAAATGGTTTTCTTTAGAGGAAAACGTGTTTTTGCCATGGATCATTAGATCTGTGTCAAACCCACGGTTAGAAGGGTTTGATCATGATCTAAACTCATGAAAAAGCATCAAAATTCATGCCAAGAACTCCGTTCTTGCAAGAAAAGCATAGAAACCCTACCTTTTGTTGAAAAAATTGTATTTCTTGATAAATGAATGGCCCTTTTTGCTCGATCCACCGATCAGCCCTTTCTTCTAGCAAGGTGAGGACCTTAGATCTCCTCTCCACACCCCTTGAGGCCTGGATCTTGCACTCAAGAACCAAAAGAAACCCTAAAAGAAGAGAATAGGGAAGGGAAAGAGAGGAGAGAGAGAGAAGAGGGTTTTTGGGGGAGATAGAAGCTCTCCTTTTTTTTCCAGCACAAATGAGGAGGGCAAGGGCTATGGGAGGGTTTTATAACCCTTCTTAAACTAGGTTATGTGCTGGAATTAATTCCAGCCCTTGATCTCATTAATGAAATTCATTTGGAGCCCTTGATCTCTACTTTGACTTTTCAAACTTTAAATAACCTTGAAAATCACTATACCTTTATTTTCAATTTGAATTTGAAGTAAGATGCCACATAGGATGGGACGACCCACCTATGGGCTCCTACTAAACTAATAAAAATGTATTTTAATTTATAAAAAAAGAAAACTATTATATTAAACTATTATTGAATAATCATAAAATTCCCATTAAAAATCGTTTTTGTTTTATATAACCACAACTCATGTGAAAATGTAAAGAAATTGAATATAAGTTAATTCCATCTTATTAAGCATATTAATATGTATATTTTTAAAATCTACTTTTGTTAATTTACTTTATTTAAATAATTTTACTTAAAAGAAAAATCAACATTTTCTTTTTAAGTAAGACGTTTTCAATTAGACATCACTTAGAATTTTCTCAGATATCCAAACCATGTAGGGTTTATATTTACTACAATTCAATATAATTAAACCCCTTAATCCTTACGAATATACTCAAACATTAATTTTTAAAGAAATTAGGGTTCTATATTGGCACGAAATTCAAGACATTTCACCATGCTATAGAAAAGAACTTAGAAATTTTCGGATATTACAATT
Source organism: Nuphar pumila (assembly GCF_984573655.1). Lineage (NCBI taxonomy): Eukaryota > Viridiplantae > Streptophyta > Magnoliopsida > Nymphaeales > Nymphaeaceae > Nuphar > Nuphar pumila. The sequence continues at coordinate 34,507,925 of NC_143258.1, read as the reverse complement.
TGTTTCAGCCACTAGCATCACTTCCATCTTTTACACACACCTGATCACTGTACATCTCGCTGTTACACCCATTATGTATTACATCATCCCATCCGTGGCAGCATCATCCCCATTCCTTAGGCATATTTCCTGCTTCTTTGCCCTTCATCTTCATTACCTGATGCTCTATCGTGTTACCCTTACTGTTTTATTCACTGTAGTTAGTCTATGTCCCAGATTTGCAGCTTATTTCAGTACACCCAAGTGATTGAAATACGCTACCATCAAACTAACAACAGGGGACAAGGAGTCACGATCTTTGATTCTCACTATACCCAATTGTAATTCTTCACACACAAATACAATGTAATGTGTTGCATCATTGGCTTAATCATTGGATCTTCTACTATAACAGGCATAGACGTCTTCCCTGACTTGCTGAATCTTTGCCTAACAGATGATATTTCAATATCTTGCATATCAGTTGTACCATTATATGTGCATACCAGGGACATTTTTTTTTTGCATTGTACATGTAAATACTAGGAATGCATGTCATTAGTTACTGTAGCATATTCAACTTTGATTTCTCTCCCTCATATCTGGTTTTCTTCGCTGTAACTCATTACAGTACAAATTTCAATGCTATTGTGGCACATTTATCCATCTCCTATATATTTCATTATTATGCATTTTGTATCATTTTTTTTTGTGATATGTATTGTATTAATAAAATCTCGGATGAGATATCATTTAAGACAGGATTTTGGAATGGGCTTTAGTCCACTGATGAATTCAAATCCAGAATGAATCATAGCTATCTCAGGCATGATTTCAATCAGAATGGTAAAGAGGGTATTGGATTAACGTTTGGATTTATATATCTGTTGTAAATGTTAGGATTGATATTCATATCTATGTAGTTAACTGTATAAAAGTTAATAAATACGCATTTATACTTTTGATTGTATTCATATTAGATTTTGTTCCTCAACCCATTTGCTTTCCAAATTCCATGTTGACATCATCATTTTTTTTTTCTTACTGTTCAATAGTCATCCTTGGCTCAGAGGGGAGAGGCTCATTATCTTTTATCATAAACCAGTATAGTTTTGTCCACTCTTTTGTGAGTCCACCCACAGTAAAGACCCTCTTTGTGATACCTCTGAGGATGGTGTTGTAAAGTTGACACTTGAAGCATTAGTACAAGTGTCATAGTTTGCAGGAAAACCAGAGGGACATTTGTCCGAGAAATTGACCATCTCAAAAGGGTGAGGTTTTTATTTATGAACCTCAGCACAACGGATAGGTTACAAATGATCATTTGATTGAATATTTCAAAGCAGTGATTACTAACAGGAACATCACTTTCATCAATATGTATTGCATATTTCATTTGCTCCTTCCTTTTGTATATTTCATGCATTAAGATTCTTTTGGAGTGGGGTCGTTCTATAAAGTTGTCATCTATAGTCTTTATTTCGAATAATTATGAAATTTCAAGATGCCAACGGCTGATTGGTTTTCACTCCTTGTGTATTCAGATACGTCTGCATGAGTTAATATTAGTTAGTGAAATGTTTGATGGGCATTTATCAGCTTTCATAATTGAAGACACTGAATTGTAGTGTAAATCCAAGTTGCAGTCACTCATGTATTATGAATATTGTAAATAACCGTGGTGTGGATAGGCTGTAAGTAGCCATTTGAAGGTATGACGAGTGTGAGAGAATGTAAATTGTGTTGTGAGCCTAAGTAAGATCTTAAGTGTCATAGCATAAGGACATTATAGTTATGGTATTGTCAAGGCTACATTATATGGTCTGTAATCTTTATTAAATAAGCTGGCTAATGGTCCATATGCATATCTGTAACTACCTTTCCATCATACCCTATCTTTTTGTATACATTTCATATACATTTCCACATGTATATATGTAAATACATTTTCACGTGTATTCAAGTAGATACGTCTCTATATACATATTTCCTTTAGTATAAGTCTAAGCATTTAGGTATATATATATATGCATATGTCTCATTTAACTTAAGCTTAGTATCTAGGCATTTTCATAAGCATTCCATATACACTTTAGACATTATATTTTCATTAATATGTACATTTCTGTTGTAATATAGGCATAAATGTCGGTACAATGGCCTTAATGTGAGATTTTCAATCTCCCTTTGTATGTTGTATTTCTTGTGTTAACTCACATTTGCAGGAAAAGTTTGGAAGAGACCCATTCTTTTGATTTTTTTTTCTCTCAGTTTGCTTTATGTCATCTATGTAACAATCAAATGTGAATTTGGAATAATATTTACTTTTCCGCTTAGATTAGGATGCGTATCATATAGTTTGAATTCCTGCAATATCCTGATTATGTAGTTCATGCATTGTATTTCAAAATCACTGTGGATGAACACGAATGGCACGTACTCCAACTCTTAGGGAGTTGATGAACTCGGTGGAATCCATATTTACGGCCCTAGTCGGAATATGGACGAGACTCAGATTCAACATTTTTCTACTATTCACACTGAGCCTACACTCTTAGGCTATCTTCCAAAATTCACTGCATATCTTCAGTTTTATAAAATATTTTAGAATTAACTAAGTAAATTACAAACATATTTACGGTCATAGTCGGAATATGTGGTAATATTACCTTAGTTTAATTCTAAAATTGCATATTTTCCTGAAAAGATGCTTTCATAAAAAGACATTCATTCATTCATATCATTTGCATCATGAAATCACCTACATTTCTCATGATTTTCTCAAGAAAATTGCATTCTAAGGAAATCGATTCCCCAAGAGGATCTTGAAATTTCCAAAATCGGATTTTCCCAAGCCAGGTTTTCCATGATTTTCCTGTAAAATATGCTTTTTTTAGAATTCATTTTAAATGATTCAAAAAGGAATTTTACATTGTTCTCAAGAATCAAAATCGATTTTCAAATATTTCAAGGCTAAGATCCTCAGAATTTCAATTTCCTGAGCTTTGATTTTTCTTCTCCAAAGAGTTTTCCAATGAATTTTAGTCATTTTCCAAAGAAAGTTTTCAAGATTGAAGTTTTCTCTGACAAATAGTTCCTCTTCAAGTGTTTTTCTCAAGGATTATTTCTACTTTCCCAAGATTTTCATCCATTCATGATTTTCCCAAATCTTTATAAACTTTCTTGAGATTTCAAATCCTTTTATCGGAGTTTTCCTGAGAAAATTGAGTTCCATCTTTTGCCTTAGAAGCATTTTTCAACTTCAAAGCATTTTCTAAGCATGTGTTATATTTTCCAACTTGCATTTTACAAAATCTCATAGCACATGCCTGAATTCTCTGTGCATTTAGGATAGAACACAATTTTGATGATTTCACTAAGTCAAGCACACATTTGGTCCTTGGTTCAATTACCCCTGTTAAAGGCGGCAGGAACGGTCGAACCTCGTACCGACAGGTCGAGTCCCATTCCACGGAATATTTCCCGCAATTTTAAAACGAAGGCGAGTATTTCAAAAAAAAAAAATCAAAATTCTGGTCAAGTTTGACTCGCGGAAGGTTTTCCCCTCTTTCCCGCAGGGAAGGGAAATTTTTTTGCGATGATAACAGGTTTGGCGACCGTGATGGGACCTGTCTTTGTCTGATCAAAAGTGTGTTTAACTTAGTCCAATTATCAAAACTGTGTTCTCAAAATGTCAGCTCTTTTACTTTTCGATATCATGCGAACCTAGGAGCCTAGATTCTGACCTAGCTGACATTGATTACATATAGCTTAGGCATGGTTTGGTAGGACTATATTGAGGAGATATTTTCATGCTCACATAAGACTTAGGTCTAAACACAACTCTCCTCAATTTAGGATCTGAATGCAAACAATGTATGCTCCTTCAAAAAATTTCAAAAATCTATCTCTGTAGGACTTACAACCCTCTATTTCTTGCATGTGATCATTTTTTCTAAACCACCCTACCTATCTTTACCTGGTCTTCACGTTGCTAGGCTCTCTTTCAGAACCCTAGTTCGGGACAGAGCCTCACAACTGGGCCACTTATTTGGGTTAACGCCCCCCTACCACGTACTAAGGGCCACAGTCCGAAGTATATCGGTAGGCGCTTAAGGATGTTGGAAAACCTTACCGTAGAACCGGAGTTGAAATTCTATGCCACGTACTTCGGGTCTCAACTCGAGTATATCGACATAACTGGATTGAACAAAGATGATCTGAACCTAGAGTTAAGATTAAGGTCCTATAGTTGCTTTTCAAAATGATGCATCTAGAGTCAGCCTTTTAGGTAATGTTGTATGTGCATAAATGTTTGTGCAGGATGTGACTGTTTGTATTATCATTATTCCTCTCATATTTTCCCCAAAAATATTTTTCCAAATATCCATATTCTTATATTTTTCTTTTATTTTCTCAAACCCTGAATGATTTTCCCAAACATCCAATTTCTTTCAAAACTCCAGGTGATTTTCCATTCTCCCGTTCTACTGGATCTCGAATCTTCAGCTGCATTTTATATCCTGCCTGCAATTTTTTCAAAATTTCCATAATTTTCCTAAGTCTGATTCCGAGTCTTTCTCTGTTTTCAGTCTGATAGCATCCAGTCAAATCGATCCTATTTTTCCTGAAGGTCACATCTCCTACGAGGTGCGACATGGTCATCCTGACCATCGAGCCCTTAGCACCGAAACTTTCATTCCCCGGTGGTAAATTTTTTATTGATTCTTTATAAAAATCAATAAAGAACCAATAAAAAAAATTGATAAAAAATGATGAAGAATAAAATTTTGGTAAAGAATTGATAAAGGTTGACGAAGGTCTGATGAAAATTGGTAAAATTGGCAAAAAATTGATGACACTTGAAAGATGATGAAATACTTTAGGATTATCCCTTATCCTGAAGGAAGAAGGACTTCACAGGATGGGGTTCAGGTTTATCTCTTAACCTGAAAGGGAAATTCAGGTTTATCCCTTAACTTAAGTGGGAATGCGAATTAATGAGAATTTATTGAAAATTGATGAAGAATTGATTAGAAATTGATGAGAATTTGTTGACGAAAAGGTTTTATTTGATCCTGCCTCCATACAGGATTTTTGAAAAGAATGATTTTTTATAAAACAATAAATAAATAAAAAAATGCCCCAGTATAGCTGGGAAGAAAGAATGATATTTAAAGAAGGTTCTTTTAAAACAAAACAGAAGAACTTAAAAATGGGATGTTTAGAAAAAGAATTTTAGAAGAAATTTTGACAAAAGAAGGAACTAGGTTGACAAAAAGTGATATCCCTTTACTAGGGGTTGGGTCTTCACAGAAATTGCTACAATCGCATTTTTTCTCTGTGAGAAGGAATAAACAATTAGAATATGAGGAAACTGTTATTTTGAAAAAGGATATCTCTTTGAAAAGAGATTTTATTTTGAAAAAGGTAAACAAGAATTTTAGAAATAGAATCAGAAGATACATTGGAAGATGTGAAAAAGTTTGGAAAATAGATGGTAAAGATTTAAATTTTGAAAAATAGCAGGTCGGATAAAAAAGAATTGAAGAAATAAGAAAAAAAAATACACCTGGAGTTTTAAAAATCTAAAGAGAGTCTTTACAAAGAATTTACAGGGTTTGGGAAAAAATAATTATGAAAAAATAAGGAAAAAGAGGAAATATATGCCTGGATTTTTTAAAATAGAAGAAGACTTCAAAAATGAATATCTAGGTTTTTAGCAAATAATTCTGAAGAAACATGGAAAGAGAAATATATACCTCAATCTTAAGAAGCACAAGAAAATTTCAAAAAGAATGTCTAGGGTTTTTTAAAAATTATTTTGAACGAATAAAGGAAGAGCAATATATACCCAGATTTTGAGGAATACAAGTAAATCTTAAAAGAATATCTAGGGTTCAAAAAATTTTCTGAAGAAATAAGAAAAAGAATTTATATATCTAGAATTTGAAGAATATAAGGAAGTTTTTAAAAGAATATCTAGGGTTCGAAAATTATTGTGAAGAAATAAGAAAAGGGAAATATATACCTAGAATTTGAAGAATACAAGGAAATTTTAAAAGAATATCTAGGGTTTAAAAATTATTCTGAAGAAATAAGGAAAAGGAAATATATACCTAGATTTTGAGAAATATAGGAAAATCTTGAAAAAAAATATCCAAGGTTTAAGAAAATTATGAAAGAATAAAGAATGAGAAATACACAATCTGGATTTTGAAAAATAGAATAAATATCCAAGTTTTTGAAAAGGTGAAGTAAATAAGGATTTATAAGATAATATTCACAAAAGAAGCCAAACTACACAAGCAATGATGCACAGAACAATACTCCCTAGAAGCTGACTCTAAATGCAATATTTGAAATGGCTTATAGGACCTTAATCCTAACTCTAGGATTTAGATCATCTGATTCCAATCAAGATACGTCAATATACTCAAGCTAAAGCTCGAAGTACGTGGCATAGAAATATTTCTCTGGTTCTAAGGTAATGGCTTCCCAACATCCTTGAGCGCCTACCGATATACTTCGAACTATGGCCCTTAGTACGTGGTAGGGGGGTGTTAACCCAAATAAGTGGTCCAGTTGTGAGGCTCTCTCCCAAACTATGGTTCAGTGAGAGCCCAACAACGTGAAGACCTAGACAATATAGGTAGGGATGTTTTTGAAAACATGTTTAACATGCAGAAAATCAGATGGCTCTAATGCAGAGTCCTAAAGAAATAAAATTTTGAAGATCAGAAGAAGCATACACTTGCATACATTGTTTTCATTCAATCCCTAGAATTGAGGAGAGTTGTATTTTAGACCTAAGTCTAAGTGAGCATGCAATAATCTCTTTAATATGGTCCTACCAAACCATACTTAAATCCTATATGCATTATGCCAGCTAGGACAGAGTCTAGGCTCCTAAAGTTTGCATGAAAATGAAACTGACATTGGAAGAATAAAAACTTAGACAATATTAAAGCAAAGCAAAGGTATAGATCCGACCGGACGAAGACGAGTCCCATCACGGTCGCCACTCCTATGATCATTGTAAAATTTTCCCTGAGTTCCCTTTTCCTCTTCCTTCTCTTTCCTTTTCTAGCCTCTTTTTCCTTTTTGAAGGGGAATCAAAGATAGAAAAGAAGAGAGAAGAGAAAAGAAAAGAAAGAAGAGAGGAAATCTTTTGCAAGGTCTCACTTGACCTTAAATTTGAAAATATTTTGAAATTACTCGCCTCCGTTTTTTAAAATTTGCGGGAAAAATGGAGAGACGGGATTCGCTCGTTGGTACGAGGTTCAACCGTTCCTGGTGCCTTTACCAGGGGTAATTGAACCAAGGATCAAACTTATGCCTTTTGCTTTGCCTAAATATCATCTAAGAAATTATTCTAAGTCTAAAATGCACATTACATCATGCTTGTGCAATGCGAATACAAAGATATATGCTTTTTTAGAAGAATAATTCAGAAACTTTGGGATTTTCCAAGTGATTTTGAAATAAGTTTGAAAAATATTTTGAAGAAAAAAATGATTTACAAAGTTGAAATCGATTTGGAAAAGTTAGACTTTGAATCTATATTTAAAACTTGAAATAGATTTGAAAGAAGAGATTTGAAACTCTGAGTTTTTAAAATGATCAGAGATTGGAAAATAGAATTTGAATTGAAGGAAAAAGATTGAAAAATAAGAATTGGATCTAAGATATAAATTAAGATGAATTTGAAAATCAAAATGACATTTCGAAGTTGAATTGAAAATCGATTTTGGAAAGGAATTTTGATTTTGAAATTTGAATTTAGAACCTGGAACGGGAATTGAATTGGAAATTGAGTTTAGATTTTGAAATAGATTTGAAAACTGGGCTTGAAAAATAGAATTTGAAATTGGAAATGAATCTTGAATTTGAGATTGAATTTAAAATCTGAATTTGAGTTTGAATCTCAAAGAAGGAATTGAAATCTCTGAAAAAATAGACTTTGGAAATAGAATTGGAATTTAAATTTAGAATTGAAAATCAAGATGGGATTTGAAAATGGAACTGGAAATCAAGATGGAGCTTGAAACTGGAATTGGATTTGAGAAATCCAGATAGAATTTGAAAATGGAATTGGATTTGAGAAATCCAGATGGAATTTGAAAATGGAATTGGATTTGAGAAATCCAGATGGAAATTGAAAATGGAATTGGATTCGAGAAATTCAGATAGAATTTAAAAATAGACTTGAATCTGGAATTTGGAAATTAAGATGGAATTTCATAGTTAAATTGAACTCTGAAATTGAAACATTGAATTGCTTTTGAATCTGGAAATGAATTTTGAAATTGAGATTGAATTTCAAAATAAATCTTCAAATTTGATTTGGGATCTCGAAATGAATTTCAAAACCTTGATTTAAAATTGATTTAGAATTCAAAATTTGAAATAGAATGTGAAAAATGGAAATAAAGAATTTGGACTTTAAAATATGAAATTCAGGAATGAGAATTGGAAATTGGATTTAAGATAAAATTTGAAATTAAAATATGAATTTGGATTGATAAATAAAAGTTGAAAATAATTTAAAAAGTATACTTAAAAATTTATCTCAAAATCACTTGGATTTTTGAAAATAATTTGAAATAAAAAGAAATGCAATTCTATCCTAAATGATGAATGATTTGAGAGAATTTTGAAAATTGGATTTAAAAAGCATATTTCATTCTTTAAGAGAATTAAAATAAGACTAAAGTTATAATACATTCCTAACTATAGTCACAGATGTATTATGAAATAATCTGTATTTAAATTCAGATAAAGAATAAAATAAATTTTTGGTGCCTTTATAGGATTTGACATGAAATTAACCCTCAATATATCTTGACTATGGCCATGAATACATTTCAAGTTAATTTGCATATCAAATTCTGATAAAGGAAGAAAATTTCAGAGAAATATGATGATTTTCAAAAGAGACCCAAGTGTGGATCCAATGTTATTCCATAAAAGATAAAAATCTTAAGTATTGTTCACATTTTGACTATGGCCATAAATGCAAATCATTTACTTAGGATTAATTACCTTTTATTAGAATGATGCACGTGCCATTCGTGTTTCACCATTGTGGATTTTTTAAAATAAAAGAAAATGATGTGAAACAAATAATTCATGATATTTACATGCTCATACATTCTATTCTAATACTAAAAAGTAAAGAATTCTCATTATCATCTAGCTATTACAACCTTGAATTTGAAATGTAAAACTACAAAATCCTAATCTAGAGAAGGATCTTAACAATTTACATGTTTTCTGCAAAAGAGAGTTAGCAAAAGATAACAGATGCATATAGAAGATGGAAATACTATCCTAAAAAAAATGAAAAGGGATGTGATAATTTCTATTCTAATAAAGAACACCTGTGGAAAAAAATGTTATGTTTATATTGACAATGAAATGCACATATATATGTCTTATGTTAATGAGACAATTCATATACATAACCATGTATATGGCATCTTAGGCTACAAGAAATCTACATATGAGAAGGCACACTTGGTGCCTTTGGGTTTAATGAAGATATATATAGTGAATGATATGCTAGAAGTATGACAATGATATGGTAAATATGCATAGATGTGAAACAACAAGTGGGTTGTTGAACAAGGGTAGGATGAAGGTAGTGCTGAATAAGTGAAGGGTGGTTATATGGTGGCTACATGTATTGGAGAGATGGGCAGCAGGGGTGATAAGTGTAAAGTGACATTTAATATAGTGAATGTTGTGTAAATTACAACAAATGGTGCTGTAATATTGTTGGGAAAGGTGGCAGCTATGGATACTATGGCTGTGGGTATTATGTGAATGAAGTATAAGTGCTAAAAGAAAGTGCTGACAACAGATATGCTGTGTTGCGAAGGTGCAGTGTAATGGGTGATGGTGAACGTATATTAGAGGAGAAGATAGTAGGAGAAATGTGCAGCAAGGGGAGGAGACGGTGTTGTGCACAAAGGGGTATGAAGGTGAGGAAGTGGAGATGCAAGTGTAGACTATAGTGCTAGAGTACGAAGATGCAACCAACCATAGCAGCCCACAGGGCTGTTGTGCTGTAAGAATCTATACACCACAGTAACCCACAAGGCTGTTGTGTCATGGAGAGAATGATAAGCCTCAACAACCCACAGGGCTGCTATGCCAGGGATGAAGGGGATGTATTGATGTGATTGTGCTGTGATACAGGAGGGATATGGTATAGGAGGTGAGTGTATGTTGTGGAAATGATAACAGCAAAGTGGCAGTGAAAGAGTTGCTAAGCAACAAATGTGAAAGTGTTGTGAGATGGCATGTAGTGGGTGTCACAGAGGATGGTGTTGTGAGAAGGTGGAATTGAAGTAGGTGTTGGCAAGTGGGTGGTGATGACAATGTAGGTGTTGTAACAGTGTAGGGAAAGGATGTATATGGGAAATGGAGATGAGCTGGGTGAGTGAAGTGTAAGCTACAACAAACAGTGTTATTGTATGGTACTTTGATGTTACTGTAATGAGGACATATGGTGAAGGAGAGGTTGGAGTAGGGTGACAGCAAGTAGGTGGCGGTAGGTGCAGCAATGCATTTATAAGACATATACTTGCTGCTGCAAATGGGACTATAGCAGTGGGTGTGTGGATTGGCATGCTGTAAAGGATACAGCAGGGTGTTACTAATGGTATGAATGTGTTTTGTAATGAGTGCACATAGTGAACATAGTGGGTGCTGGAGTGTTAAGAATGGAAGGTATAAATGAGGTGTGGGAAGTAGGTATGGTGTTAGAAATGTGATGGTAAGTGGAGGGCTTTTTAGCACTAATGAAGAAGGTGCATGGGTGGAAATGGTGACAGTAAGACACAACTAGCAGGGGTGTGCTGCAGCAGTGTAACAGGTATGTGGTAAGTGTGTCTGTGAAGGGAGTGATAAGGTGGAGAACATGAATATGGTGTATGGTAGCTACTGCTGTAGTTATAGAAGGTGAAAGGAGGTGTAAGGCAGGGGTTGGATGGTTGTATGACAAACACGATTGGTTGTGCAAGTGATGAAGGGTTTTGTCAATGAGGATCGGGCTGGAGAGATGACCTACAGTAATGCACAACAGGTAGGTTGCGAGGGTGTGCATTATGAAAATGTTGAGTGGGTATACAGGGGATTGTAGCTGGAAATGGTGGCAGCATACAGAGTTTTCAAGGTGAGTGCAAATATTGCTGTAAGTGGTGAGCATAGGTACTGTAGGGGTACCAGAGGATATATATACCAGTGGCAGCGAAGAGTTTTGTGTAGTGTTGTGTGTGAGGATGCACTGGTGAACAACAAGTACTGCATAATGATGATGAACTAAATGATATACACAGTGAGGATAGAACACATGAGTGGATGTAATGTTGGTAATGGTATGCCAATTATCAATTTACTGGATGGGATATGTATGCCCATAAGAGGGCATCTGCTGGAGCTGATTGTAGAATTCGTGACCCACAATACAGACAGAGGATCTGAACAGGTTCAACATAATTCTGATCAGGACAAAGATTCTTGACACACAGTGCCAGCGGAATCATATCCTCTCTGGCGCAAGTCTATATTTATGTTGTCACCATGAGTTCACCAAAATGCAGCGAGTCAAAACAATGATAAAAGGGGCCATAATTATTGAACATGCATTTGTGGACTATTGATCTTAATAACCCAGAGTTTAGATGATTCAATGTTATAAAATAATCGTAATGCATCATTTATCAACCACCCTACCATCTGCACTGCCTCTTGGTGGCCCTGAGCATACATACACACACTGCAGTAAAAAAAAAGAAAGGGAATTTCCAGGATTCTAGAGACCTACACAAACTAAATCCATAATGAAAATTACTGCAAACTGGGGCTCAAACTATAGGTTGGCGGGGCACATAGAGTAGTTAAAACTCAATAATATCATGGACGTGTATGAAATATGAATCACTCAGATGGTTATTGATTCATAGAAATTTTTCTTTGTTTCCATTCATCTTCACACACTATCAGCCTATCAACCGATCCTTTTAGTGATGCAATAACCCCCAAAAGAAAGATCGTGCAAACAGATGATGGTAGATCAGCCCCAATCAGGATCCAAGATATCACAGAACTACATTGGTAGTTTCAAATAGGTTTTCCTTGATATCAAGGGTTTGGGACCATTGCAGCTCAAGACATGGGTCGATCCATTATCGGCCATCAATGGGGCAAATCCTGTGCCAAAATTGGTTGGCAGGGTCATCATTTGGAAATGGATTCACTAACTACAACCAAATGTTGCTTATAGGTAAAGAATTTGATCACATAGACTCCAAAGTATACAGGGGATATTAAATGAAATAGGGCCCAATAATGACATACTAACACTGAAACAAAACTCCAGAAACAGCAGAACAAAATGCTGAGAATGAAAACAAAAATAAAGTAACTAAAAAAATACAAAAAGCATGGATGGCAACAATGAATACAAGATAGATTTAAAAAGAAAATAGGAAGATGCAGATGCCGGTGATGTTACGTAAAACAAACATGAACAATTAGATGTAATGGAATGCTACCAATGAACAAGATGATACTGAGCAAGAGAAATTAGTAGACAAGATCAGTGAAAGAAAACAAAACATGGGTTATACTAATCGGTCCTAGCAATATACATATCAAAATAAATGATTCAAAATGAAATAATCTGAACAAGTGGGTTTACCAGAATGGAACGGATGAAGGAATCAACTAAAGGAAATAGAGGGCTGAGCCCAAAGAGATAAAGGGAGGGTCAGTCCCGACAGATTGCAAACGCAAAATAATAATAAAAAAAAACAAGAAAATGTGGATCATGATTATAGCTGTAGAAAATGGAGTTTTAAATGGACTAAAATCTAGAACGATAAATTAGAAATAAAAGAGATGCAGAATTGGGCGGAATAAGAACAAAGGACATAAAATATTCACATGATATAACTGGCTACAAAACAGTAGAATCCAATGTGAATTAAGAAACTAATGCGTCAATCAATGATCAAGATTGAAACAAAAATTTGGAAAGTCTAAAAAAAAATGTTACATGATCATTAAAGTGGAACAGAGCATTAGATGAAACATAATGAAAACAACAAAACTCAGAAGAAAAACGAAAGAGAGAAGGAAAAGAAATAAAAATTGTTGGAATACATGTATTCCGTTGATATCACATGTTTGTAGATCGGTTTTGCTACGAACAAACCGATGTTACAGGGATGTTTTAGTGGAAATAACTAAAATAAAGGGAAGAAAGAAAAGAAAAATCAAAGAAATGAGATAAAGGGGAAGAAGATCATGAAAGATTAAAGAAAATGCAGTAAGAAAACGTAAAAGAATACAGAAGAGAAAGGGGAGAGCAGACTACTTACCTTTGGTTGTTGTTACTGAGATCAAAGCTCCCTCGATCGATGAGAAAAACCAGGAGAGGAAATAAGAAAAAGAAGAAGAGGAGGAGGAGAAGAGGAAGGGGGAAGCAAGAAGAAGTCTCGAGATGGAAGGGTGAAGAAGCGGTGAGGATGATCGACCCTTTGCAACAATTTTATAAGGGAAAACCGTTGCGAATTTTGCAACAGGGGTCCCTTGAAGATTTAAAGTTTTTCAAAAACAAGGTTTAGAAGAAAGAAATTTCAAAATGAAGGAGAAGGCTGGTTATCTGCAAAAATTTTGAAAGAAAACCCTAGGAATATAAGATAGATAAGAAATTTTTACAAAGTTTTTGCGAGATATTTTTGAAATCCAAGGGTTCTTTTGGAAACAAGGTTTTTAAAAGATTTTTATAAAATATTTGTTTTGAAATTGTAAGTTTTTTTTTTGAAATAAGGTTTTTTATAAAATACATGATTTGTTTCAGAAAATGAAACCCCAAAATAGATTTGGATCCAAGATTTTGAGAAAATATTGATTCTGGATCTCGAATTGAGATTGGATTCGGATAAAACATCCAAGAAAATTCAAAGAATTGAATTTTTTATTTATTTTTGAAAAATAAGAGATCCGGACTCAGAATCGGATTCGGATATCAGATCTGGGTCCAAGATTGGGTCAGATATGAAAATTGAGTCTGGATTCCAGTGAATCCAAGAAATAAATGGAATTTTGATTAAAAATTGACCCAATTCATTCAGAGGATGGGGCCAGGGGCAAAAAGGAAATTTTTGGATTTTTTTTGGAAAATTTGGGGTGTTCTCAGAACACCGATGTCGATCTCCCTATCAAATCTTCTAAGAGCTGGATCAATGTTGTTTGGACTATTAGTAGCACCAATAACAATAACATGGGCTCGAGTCTTAACACCATCCATTAGAGTCAAAAGTTGGGAAACGATACGCCTCTCCACCTCACCATGTGTTTTCTCTCTTTTGGGGGCTATTGAATCTATCTCATCAATAAAGATGATGGAAGGAGCATTCTTTTCAGCCTTCTCAAATGTTTTTCTCAAGTTGCTTTCACTTTCTCCAGCTAACTTGGACATAATCTCAGGTCCATTGATTAAGAAGAAGAATGCACCAGTTTCATTTGCAACAGCTCTGGCAATCAAGGTTTTCCCTGAAGCAGAAGGACCATAAAGCAAAATACCCTTTGGAGGCTTCACGCGGATGGATTTAAATAGGTGTGGATGCCTCAGTGGAAGTTCAACCAGCTCCCAAATCTGAGCCATCTGCTTCCTAACACCACCAACATCATCATAACCAACTTCATTCAATCACTCTTCATCTTCCCGTCTGACAGGGTCCCCTTCACAAAAGATCTCTGTGTCTAGAGCAACAATGCAATATTCACCAGGATTGGTTTCAATGATTTTAAATTCCACACTTTGTATCCTGCCTCTCACAAGGAAAAGGTCACCCTTTCTCACTGGTCGATAGGATTCTAGAAAGTGCGCTGAAAAAAATAAGAAACAAAATTAGGAAAAGGATTAACTTACAGTATAAAACTAATATGAAGAAAATATGGTTGGAGATTATGCTCACATTTCAGATAAGCACAAAAAAGATTTCCCGTAACACCCTCAATTGTGTCATCTATTGGCAGTATGTGAACATGTTTTCCATACTTCACATCAGGACATTGATGCACATAAACAACATCACCGAGGCGTACCCTTAGGTTGGCACGAACGACTTTGTTCATTCTAATCTTGGGTTCCTCACAAGTGTCATCAACAAGAACAATGCGCATTGTGTCTCTCCTCTTTTTACCTTGCAAAAGCGATTATATGTAAAGAGCAAAGTGACCAATTTTACAGCAATAGAAAGCTCAAACTTAATACCTTAATCAAGATGGTATCTCCCCTGAAAAATTGAAGTTTATCCATTGTCACAGAGTTCATTGAAACAACAGAATTGTCATCATTCACAGCTTCATCAACAACAAGCCGATTGGGAGCCTTTTTACGGTCCAGAATTGCAGTGCTAAAATCCCTCTTTGCCCCTCTCCTGTTGCAAGCATGTAAGATCTTACCAAAAACTTGAAGGAACAAAATTAGAATGTTATAAACAACGAAGAAGATTCAGTAAGGGCTCATAATGAGAGTCACATTACTAATTGAACCACACTCAAAGACAAAAAATGACTCTATAGACCCTTTTTTTTAATGAAAAGGAAACTTTCACCAGAAGAGGAACAATTAACAACTTAAAACAAATAACAAAACCTTAAAGCCTTGTCATATGAAATATCTTATGTATAGATATCAGATGATCAGGAAGAAATTGTTAAAAGGTAATAACATAAAATCAATGTCAATAAAAAAAAACCATCTGAAATACTCAAAGAGCTTGCTGGTCACAACTTCTCAACTCTCATGTACTGAACAACAAAAAAAGTATCCAATAATTACATTTTCCATTTAGCTGAGCTGCACTATCATGATCGCCGGCTCCTTCACTCAGATTGGAGGGGAGGGGATCATTAGGGGCATCGAGGAAGAGATCGGGAAGGGATTCCTTCTCCTCTAGGGTTTCTGCCATTGACGGTACGGTGGAGGATCTTTCAGACAAAAGGGGAAACACAGAAGAAAGAAAGGAAGTGGGGAAAAGAAGAAGGGAAGGGAAAGGAAAGGAGAGAGGAAGGAGGGGAAGACAAGAGTTGGCCGACGACGATGTGGCTCCAACCAGTCTGCGGATGAGGAAGAGAAAGGAGAAGAAGAGAAGGCTCAGAGCGGGGGGGGGGGCTGCGTATAGTGAAAGGGGGAAAAGTGTGAAGGGGGTGAAAAAAAATTGCGTGGTTTAAATTGAAAAGTAGCGACGGAATTAGAGACAGATTTTTTCTGTTGCTAACTTGCGACGGAGTTTGAGATATCATTAATCTATCATGAATCCATCATCATTTAGTGACGGATTCCCGACGAAATGTTTTCCATCGCTAATTTCGCAAATAATTGAAATTTTAGCGACGAATAGTTTTCTTTCGCTAATCCGTCGCAAATTTATGACGGAAAAAAATCCGTCACAAATTTCCATCGCTAATTAGCATTTTTCTTGTAGTGTAACCCTTTCTCAATTAACCAAAAACATTGTTAATAATTGAAATGCTAATTAGAAAGAAAAAAGAAAATCATGGAAAACCCTCTCAGGCCTAATTAAAAATTAGTGTCATTTAAAATGATGCAAATAAGAATCTTGAATCCTCCAGAAAAAACATAGATGTCTTATCTATGCTAATTGATAAAATACAAACAAAACCCCTAATATTCTAAGTTCTAACCAAAATCAAGTATTCATTATTCATAATTTCATGTTTAATGCTAATTGAAAAAAATACATAATACCCTAAAACCTAATTAATCATTCATGCTATTTAAAAATAAAATAAATCAAAAACCTAAGTCCTAACAAACTTCATTCATAAATTTATATATATGTTAATTGAAAAAAAACCTAAAATTATAAGTTTCTAATTAAAATCAAGCATGTAGAATAACACATAATATTGATTAAAGAAAAAACACAGAAATAAAACATTCATTTGAAGAACCAAGTAGTGATCCTGGCGTTTTGGAGAGAGAGAGAGAGAGAGAGAGAGAGAGACGGGTAGGGTTTAGCCAGACCCAACCCATACCAGCCCTTATAGGGTCCGGGTATGGTAATAAATAAGAAGACCTGACTAAGTCCCGGGTCCAGATTCAAAGGTTTGATTAATACATGGAACTAGGTATAGTTTGTGAAATTTTATTCCAGACCCGTGCCGGACCCGAGTTTCAATTAAGATCCATAATTTTTCAATATATAAATTGTAAAAAATATTATTTTACAGGGTATGTCCTAGGTCTAGGTATGGCCCGGGTCTAGTTCGTGTAGTTTTTATCAAGTCTAAGTATGATTTCTCTTATGGTTGTTCTGATTAGAGCCGGGTCCAAACCTGATACCATACCTGAAAATCAAGATCAGGTCTGGTTCCACCTAGGTCTGAACCAAACCTGACCCGTTGACAAGAGAGAGAGAGGTTGGGGTCGAGATGCATTTAGTACGATGGCTAGGATATGTCATGGGATCAAGCCTATTTTGTAGTTTTACAATGAAAACAAGGGTGCCCACTTGGCTAGTAGGGTGGTTACGAGGGTGCTGAGATGAAGTCACCATATCAAACTTTGTTGGTACACGGGTGTGTTCATAGCTTTTTGAGGTAGGCCACATAAGGCAAAGTGGTCGTGGGGTCCTATCCGGGGCTTTTCTCGCTTCAGCGAAGGTTCCTTGTCATAAAAAACAAACAATGAAAACAAGTGTATAGTCACTATCCAAGTATTGAAAGCAAAACCGACCTCAGAACTGGAGCTTCTTTGCTTCCTCATAGCCCATATATGCATGTATGGGGGTGTTGTGTGGTAGGTACAGTTAGTGCACGTCACCTTGTGTTGGGACGTTGGGACGTTGCAGGTTCAAAACCCAATGGTATAGTTGTATAACTGGTAGTGGTCTGCCTAACCCTAGCTTGCCTTTCAAGCAAAGATTGTCAACTTTTACTTTCAAATAAATGGTTTCTCTTTAAATATTGGTCTCGACCAAAATGCGGTTTTTCTTTAAGTAAGGCATTTGATAACCATGATAAATTGACGCCCAGCCCAGGACTGTTTACCCAATGTTACAATAAAGAACAATTTACATAAATGTACCTAACTTCTGATGTATTTATAAACTAATACCTGATGTTTTAGAAATTACATTTAACATGCTCAATGTTTCTAGTAATTCACAAACAATCGCTCCACATTACCATTGTGAGGTTAACTCTGGTTCAAACTGGGTTAGTGAAAGGAAAAAGAAAAAGTTACCCCTACAATGAGTGAAAACTTCTACCTACCCACTCTCCTCACATTTCCCCAAAATGCAAATGACTGCAGCTGCAACTTTCATTTAAAATGCTAAATGGTGTTAGCCAGTCACATTTATGACTATTGGATCTGGATATACTGATATGAAATGATTAGGTGGTGATTAACATATAATAATGCACATGGAAAGTGAGAGTATAAACTCTGAAGAAATTTTGAAAAGTAAGAGTATTTGCTATGTTGGCAAATCATGGATTTATGAATTAATAAATTTCATAATACTCCACTAGTGTGCATGCCCGTGGTATGGTCATGGAGGAGCCATAAGAACCCCATGACTATGTAAGACCCACATTACGATCTATTCATGGACTACATGACTTAGTATGCAGTGAATGGTGAATACTTGAAATCTATGACATGATAGAAAAATAACCTAAATTGTTAATAACCTCATGATAGGGATATATCATGAAGGAAAAATCCAATTAGAGTATGTAAAACCTTATAATATCCTGATTGCAATACATAATGCACTGGTTGTCATAAAATGTGGATGTTCGCCCTATATGCCCAAGTGGGAGATGTTGGATCCTGGTACAGATCCAGTATGGCCAAATGGGTCTCATATGAAATCCAATGACCCACTTGAGTAGTGGGTCATTGAGATATGCACCACTAGAATACTGGTGGAACCCTTAAACATTGGATTCCTATCATGTTTGGGAATCCACTGAGTCAGTTAGAGCTGGATAATAGCTACCCAAGGAAGGTTAAATATCATAGCCCCTGCCTCTGCAGAATAGATAGAGAACTCGATATTCATATCTAGGATCTCCACTGAAGCAGACCATTAATATCAACCATTCTTCTCTTCTTCCCTAGCCTTCCCTGTGCACACCCCGATCCTAGATCTAACAGGGAGTCGGCCTGGTGGCACGATGGGCCAAGCCGACCTGGCCCGCTTTGTGTAGGGTTTTGGCCATGATTTTAGGCCCGGGCTCATTAGGTACTGGGCCAAAATCTAGTCTTTTATATACATGGGCCAGCCTGCAGTCCGATGGGCCTAAGTTATTTATTAATTTTTTAATAATATAAAATTTTAAAATTTAACTATTACATAGTAACTTGAATAACTATTATTATTTACCAAATATGTTACACGAGAACTTGATATTTGTTAATTATTATTATTTACCTAATTAGTTGCACTAATTAAGAATTAGTTGCATGGAAACTTGCTATTCTCTCATTAACCCATAATCTTAGACAAACATTTATGTATTTTAGGTTTGGGATAGGCCAAGCCGGACCCAGCCTGCTTCACATTGGCCAGTGGGCCAATGGGCCGGGCCATGGGCTTCTCTTAAAACCTAAGACCGTTAAGAACTGGGTCAAAACCCAACCCGTTAGTAAAATGGTCGGACCGGCCCGATGCCCACCCCTAAAACCGTTCGACTAACTATCAAATTTATGTGATGTTGACAATTTTACCCTTGAAACATAAAAACCAAGAAAATAGTCTCTCTCTCATTTCCCTTCATTCCAATTATTACCGCCATTTACTCCTATACTTTTATTACCGCTTGTAACCACCATTACTTCTTTTTGCTACTGCTGCCACCATCGCCTATTGTTTTTCTATCGCATTTCATGTTTATTTCATTTTCCTATCCTCTGTCGTGATCTTCTATTAATCACCATCTTCCTTTCTTTTTCCGCCACCACCATTTTTCTATTGAACATTTTTACCATGGCCCACCTTTGACACAGGCTGACTGCCCTCAATCTCTGTGGTAAAACTGTGGGGCCAGCAGAAGATAAAGGGCAGATCAACTTTAGTGGCACACTAACGTGTGCATGATTGCACCTGATCTGCCATCAAAGTTAACTAGGTTAGGTTCGGTAGGGTCTCATCAGACCTGGATCTAACATCAAGCCTAAAAACTAGACTCTACTTTGACCAATATCAATTGATTATGTCTCCAATATGATATGATTTTGATTTAAAATATCATATATCAGATCATCAGATTAAATGGATTGAGGCTTATAGACAATTTTTTCATGTCATGATGTCTAAAATTATAGCCAAACTTGAATTGATATCAAACATGTTCAGGTTTGCATTTGGGAATCAGGGATGCCAAGTGTGTATAGGAGTCCGACGTAGGCTTAACCAGATCTGGTCCATATCATTAGATCCAGATACCATGTATCTGAATCCATGTTGAACCACAAATATGGCTGGGCTCGGGATCTGGGTCAAAATCTGGTAACAAATATGGTTGGATCTTAATAAGGCAACAAAACCAAGAGAACAAAAAAAACACAACGAACACTTTCAAGTGGTTCATGGTGCATTATTTAAACACAACAGATCTGAATAAACTAATTGTGATTATTATAGTATTTGACTACATTATCTTTCATATTCATATCAAATATGCTTATCTTTTGAATTAATCATGGTATTGAATTATGGTAAAGCAAGTATGACTCCAAGCATCTAGGTCAATGCACAACAGTACATTCAATCTCCCATTAATTATTCATTTGTCTTCCTCTTGCTTTGATTCAACTTTGCATGACAAGCAACCCTTTGACGTCGATCGACAATTGGATCACTAGTCTCTATCATGTGCAAGTCCACAGGCTTGATGACATTTGATTCAAATACTCTTTCTCTCGATAGAGCATGAGCTCATTCAAGAGGACTTGCTTGATCCCCCACTTTGTTTAATTTGTTTTCTTTCCATTGTCTTGTTGCACAATAGTTACGAGATTTAGAAGTGGTTGTGAGAACCATATAAGAACCAAGACATGAGAAGCCTGCGAGGGCTCTCCTCATAGGGTAAGGGTGACTTGTGAACATCACCAAGTTGGTGGGATGTCACAAGTTTGAAACCCATGGGTGGCGTCCCTTGTCGCAGGGTTGAAGCTGGTGTATTCCCCAGTAGGCAGGGGGACCTCAAGGGTTTTATCAACAGCCAACCGGAGGCCAGCCAATGTTCTGTTAGTGATAGGGATTTTCCCTTGGATTATCCAAGAAAAAAAAAACCAAGACACGAGAAGTGAAGTGGGTATCAGAAAGTGATGTGTAAAAATATGAAACATCAAGTCAATGTTTGATAAATATGTGAAGCATAAGAAAAAACAAGTAAGAAATTTTAGCAACATCCAAAGGGCCAACCACATAAGACTTACCTCAGGCTCTTAATGGTTGCTAAGTACTGGTCTAAAATGTGATAAGATTGAATGCCCAACATTTTCTTTTCTTTTCCATGAGGAACGAGGATGCTATCCCTAAGGAACAGAGACATAGTCACGTTGGTTACGTCTGTTGTACTTATGGTCATTTTCCCAATGGTGTAAACTTGTGTCCCACCCCTTGCCCCCAAAGAGGCACATTGTTTCAGCAAGAGCAAAAGTCTTAATGCCCTTGCACTTTCTTATATACAAGGGGCTAGCACCCATAGAAATAGAACCTTGACCACCCGTCAAGCATCCAAGGCCCCTCCCACTACACCAAACCCCTTGGGGCTAACACCCAACATCTTATTAACTTCAACCAACATCTTCTTAACGGAAGCAGATTAGGTCATGTTGAACATGAGCATCTTTGCTCATGCTAACATCGTGGCTGTCTGTTTGCATTTTGGATGAATGCCACATAGTTTGTTGACTTTTTAGCTTTTCAAAATACAAATTGGACGACCACGATGTTGGCATGAGCAAAAATGTTCATGTTCAGCATGACCTGATCTGCTTCCCTTCTTAACTAATATCAATAATGCAACTAGCTCTCACTCGTATCCTAACCACTCTTATAAATAGATAAACATTGGGTTCTATTCTACATTGGTCCATCCTTCCTCTACCATTTGATATGGCAATGAAGGGAGTTTCCATAGCCATCCGCTTTGTTGCTATACCCTTAATATTTTTTGAAGCTTTTGCACGTGAGTTTTAGGAACAAGTAGGTTCTACCTCTCTAGTTTTTTTCAATCCTGGTTTCATTCCTCTACTTTTTTACGTTCTTCTCTTAGTAATTTCTCAAGCTTGCACGTGAATTAGAAGAAAAACAAAGCAGGTTGATATATATATATATATATAGAGAGAGAGAATAATGCGCTCATTCTGCCTTAGTTTCTAGTTTTGCCTCATTAGACCCCTTAAAAATAATAGTTTTTTGTATTTTTTCTCACATCTAACACCATATATGAGATCTATAGGTTTTTCTTAGTGAGAACAGGCTTTTAGATCACCAAAATCTGGCCTATATACAGTTTTTTTCGGTGATCCAAAATCAATGTCTATGAAGGCATCATTTTTTTTCGGCTCATAAAAATACATTTTTTCATCAAAATAACATTATCCAATAGTCTGACTCCCACTAAATTGAGCATGTTAAAAACATCTAACAGTTCAAATATATCATAAAAATACTTCAAACTATGAGGCCTAATGGGGCAGAACAAGAAAAGAGGGTCGAATATGTTCATTCTCATATATATATATATATATATATATATATATAGGGAGAGAGAGATTGAAACCTGCTAAATGAATATAAACCCTCTCCCCCTCCCACACCCCTTTCTCCCTCTTTTCTCTCCCTCACATTGCATCCTTCCCCCAGTCCGATATGGGGATGGCAGTCAATTAAGGCGAGGGCAAAGGGCAAGATCTCCACCCTTGCTCTGTCTTAAAATTTTTCCCTCCATCCCTGCATGGGTTTTGATTTTAACCTTCATCTTTGATCCATCCTCAGTTTTATGTCTCCATCCTAGGTCCAAACAGAGTGAGGTAGGGCGAGGCCCTGTTTTCCCGATCCATCTGCCACTGCCATCTTTCATCGTTAGAGGAAGAGGAGGAGAGAAATGGAAGCTCGTGCAGCTCCTTAAAGGAAAGAGAGATAAGAGATTTGAGAAAGGTTTTTATGTTAGGGTTAGGAATATATATATATATATATAGGATTTTATAATATGTATAAAGATATAATAGTCATTTTCTTAATGGGGATCAGGGACAGGGTGGGGCGAGGTGAGACAGGGTAAGGGCAAAAGTAAGTCCATCCCCGCACGGGTTTTGATTTTAACCTCTATCCCTGATCCATTCTATGTTTCATGTCCTCCGTCCCTGATCCATTTTCTATTTTATGTCCTCCATTCCTTGTCCAAACGGGGTGAGGTAGGGCCCTATTTTGCCCCGGTCCACTGCCATCCCTAGTCAGATACCTCCCATTTCTACTCTCTCCCTCTCTGATGATAGCCACCCAAACCTCTGACGATGACAAACTGGGCCTCGAGTGACGCATCCCATTGTTCCCTTCTAGAGACATGTCGTACCCAACCTCCCCTCTCCCATGCTTCCTCTCTCCCTCTTCCCTCGCTGCTTCACACGGTGATCTGCGAGCACTACAGGATCCAACGATGGCAAGCACCAAAGGTTTCAGCAAGCACTAGGGAGATCATCGAGGGGTCAAGCGAGAGAGAGGGGGCTCGACAGGGGGGATCAGTTTAGGGCAGCAACGCGGGGAAAAAAGGGCTTAAAGGGTTCAACCAATGGCTATGGTTGATTTAGCAAGTTTAGTAGAGAAACTCATTTAGCAATCTCTCTCTCTCTCTCTCTCTCTCTCTCTCTATATATATATATATATATATATATATATAAGAACTACCATGTGAGCTGCGACTTTCATAGGGTTTTTATTCTTTTCTCTTGAATTTAACCATACAGATGTGATCAACATGTTTGGTTTTATAAGAAACCGAAATTTACAACAATTTTGAGTATTTTTTGTTGATTAAACCCTGCAGATATGATCTACAATTATTATTTAGTGGAAAATAGGTTTTGAATCATTTGGTGATGATATACTTGCAGGTTTTTTATGATCCTCAAAAATCAATGACTCATAATGTACAAAAAAATTATGACTTAAAAAATCATATTTTAATATCAAAAAACATGATTCATAGGTACTCCTGTAGCACTGTAGCATTATATATATATAGTAGAGCGTAGGTATTTGAACATTAGATGCTTGTGATACATGCTTGATGGGTTTTACTGTTCTTCTGCTGTTTTTTTCGTAGTTCCAACCACATAAATGCATTGGGCATGATCTATTTTTGGACCTTGATATTCTGCCTTTTTTGTCATGTCTTTTTCTGCTATCATATGATGGATTGCTTTTGTATCTAGGAACTAGTTGGAATTTCCTACTGATTACATATTTATGACAACAACAAAAGCCTTGGAAATATCGTAGCATTCCCTACCAATATGGTTCCTCCAATCACAAAACTCACAAAGGACCCCGTGTTGACTGGGGTTTCCTTTATCCTGTCCACCACTGCCTCTACCTTTGTTATTTCTTGCAGGAAATCCACGATCACAACCACAAAATTTTTTGAAGACCACCACTTCTCCATCATCTGAATTTCCCTGCGAACCTTTGATCATGGCCACTTTCTTGCTGAGCAAAGAAAGCAACAATAGAGGTACCTTGAGAGGATCACAAATTTAACAACTGCATTATTTTTTTATTTAGAAGCATATCATACAACCTATAAAATGAATGGATCTTCTCAAGAGTAGTCACAGTGGCAGCAAAACTTTTATATTCATGGGTGAGACCATTCAACGTATAATGCACTAAATCAAGATCAAAAACTTCTTCATTAACAATACTTAGAGAATCAACAAGATATTTAATATGATTCAAATATTTTGTCATGATTATGTCTCATTTGCTAACATCTCGAAGATTTTTCTTCATTTGCATGATTCTAAGGCTTGATTGAGAGGCATATGCTTTCTCATGAGCAGTTCATGCTTCCCTAGCAATGAGGATCCTAGAGATTTGACTGATTCCAACCTCAATCATTGTAGCCTTAACTCAACTTGGCTCAATTGGTCAGATCTTTTTTTATACATGATATTCAAGGTTTATAGAACAAGTTTCACCTTCCTTAGTCACACTTAAACATTGATTGGGAGCTGGACATGTGCCATCAGCAAACTTAATTAAATCCGGGTTGAACATAACTGATTGGATTTTTTTATCACCATAATAAGTAATTGTTACAATCAAGTTTTATTGAGACCAAACTCAAGAAGGTGTTCCATTGGATCACTGCATTAGGAACTAGAGATGCAGATGATGAACTCATTATGACTGATCACACACCAGCATTAAAGTGAGCACAAGAAGGATCGAAAAACACTTAAGTGACCCCTACTTCACAGCAAGCAAATGCATGCACCAACACCACTTTGATGCAGATGTTGAATCAGGTACCAAACTGATTTTAAGGCCCTAATTACTAAACTTGTATGCATAAAATATGAACAAAACATGTAGGAAGATCAACAACGAAGCTTACCCCACGGTTCCTGATTAATGCACCCAGTGATTCTTCACGTTGAATCAAAACACGACTGGGTTGGACGACTCTCTATACGACTAGTAGATCATAGCTCGGATACCATGAAAACAAATCAGATCTGACGTTGAATTAGATCTAGTTAAAAAAACACTAAACTCAAGAAGGAAGGAGACAACGTGGTTCTGCTGAGTCTGTGCCTACATGCATGGTAATACCTATTGGAATTCTTCACACTTATATACACAAAACAAATAGATCATAGTGCGAAAAGACTCAGAAACCCAGTTTTGGGGTCATATACTTGTTTTTTTTATAGGCAAGCTGGAGTTATATAACCATACCATTAGGATTTGAACTTGCAACGTCCCAATGACATGCACTAACTGCTCTTACCAGACAAGGGGAGCCCCCCCTCTTGGTGTTTTGGGGTCATATATTTTCTGTTTCTTCATTGTAACTTTTTTGTCTCTTTGTTTTCTGCTTTTCTGTACCCCTTTCTCTTGCTTTGCTTGGTAACTTATCGTCACCTGCTTACGTACTGTGCTAATTCTTTCAATCAATATATTGTTAGGAAAGTTTTAAAATATTAATGATTTCTACCAAAAGAGTTTTGAAAAAGTTTAGTCCCATATCTAAGAGAGAAAAGCTTTTCAAGAGGTTTAAATAGAGAGTTTGTTATCTATTCTTTACTTTGGTAAGCCTTGATTCTTTAGGTGGATTGTGGACGTTGCTGCGCATCGTGCAACAACGAACGCGCCGTTCGCGCACACGCGCGCGTGTGCGTGCGCAAGGGCGCTTGAGGCGCAATTTGGCGTTTTGATGGCGTACTTTGCACTTCGCACGCTCGCAGCGGTGCGAGGTGCATATGAGGCGCAAATATCCGTTTTGATTTTTCGGTTTTGAGATATCTGGCCGTTTGAAAAGTTTTAATATCATTTATATTGAGTTTAAGGCGCTTTGTGACTGTTGGATGGTTTTGGAGGCCTTTGATTAACATTCAAAGGTGGGTGACCGTTTAGGTACCTTTTCGTCCTATTTTCAAACCGTCAGATTTATGGCCATTAATCTCATTTATCGCAAAACGTTTTGGCCTCTCTAAAAGTCTATAAATTCTTCTAATTTCGTCTTTTGAAGATCAGAATCTCTGACTCTCCAGTTTTCTCCTTTCTTTCTTCTCGGTTTGGCTTGCAGAGTTCATGTGTGAGAGAGGTCATCTGTTCTTGCGAAGCAGTGACTCTCTTGAGGTTCAAGCCTAGTTGTATCCTGGGAACTCAGTGGTAACAAAACCCTTTTTCGCATCTTCGGAATTTCCGGAGTGGGGCGATTGAAGTTCTAAAGATAGCGATCTTAAGAACGTGCCTCTAGGCTTGAAATCTCTTTTCTGAAATCCAATTTTCACCAGGTTGGTATAACAATTTTAGAACTTTAATTATGGCCTCTAGTTCGACATCAAACTCCATCAATCTGCTTAGCCGTGACCTTGAAAAACTCGATCGATTTGATGGGTCAAACTTCAAGCGGTGGCAATCAAAGGTATCTTTCTTGTTGTCCGAGCTGCATATCGACTATGTCCTCAAAAAACCCTGTCCCACTGTCGTTGCTGGAGAAGTTGAGGCAGAAGAACAGAAAAAAGAGCGAGAGAAGTGGCATACTGACAACTACAGATGCAAAGGGCATATTCTGAACACTTTAGCCGATTCACTCTTTGACCTGTATTCACCATTGGAGTCGGCTGGAGAGTTGTGGAATGCTCTCGAGATCAAGTACAATGCAGAAGATGCTGGTAACAAAAGGTTTACCGTAGATCAGTATGTTAATTTTTCTATTGTTGATGATAAGCCGATACTTGCTCAAATTCATGAGATGCAAATACTGACCTATAAGATCAAAGGAGAAGGTATGTATCTTGATGATGACTTCCAAGTTGCGGTCATCATTGGGAAGCTGCCGGATTCCTGGAAAGAATATAGGAATCACCTAAAACATAAAAATGAGAAAATCACTTTAGATGGCCTTCTTAAGGACATCCGAATTGAGGAAGAGACTCGTCTTCGTGACAAAAAGAATTCGAGTCCTAAAGAAGGTTATCCTAAAGTGAATTTTGTTAGTAACAAGGGTGGCAAAATCATGAAAACCCAAAAAATCAAAAAGAATTTTGTGAAAGGGAAAAAGCCAACTGATAAAAAGAAAATTAGTTGCTATGTTTGTGGCAAGTTTGGCCATTTTGCTAGAGAATGCAGAGAACGGAAGAGGACCGGTCCTAAGCCAAATGAGTCAGAAGAAAGGCTTGTTGCTGTAATCTCTGAAACCTTTATGGTGGCTGCAAATAAGGACTGGTACCTAGATACTGGAAGCACTGTTCATGTGGCAAACGACAGAAACTTGTTCAAGTCGTATGAAGTAGTGGGGGAGGGATGCAATCTCTTTATGGGAAACTCTTCCTCAACTAAAGTGCTGGGAAAAGGGAGTGTGGAAATTAAGTTCACCTCCAGGAAAGTCCTAACACTTGAAAATGTCCACTATGCTCCAGAAGTTCGAAAAAATTTAATTTCTGCAGACCTACTGTCACGAAATGGCTTTAAGATTGTTATTGAGTCTGGGATTGTAACTGTGACCAAAGGAAAAATCTTTGTAGGAAAAGGGTTTGCCACTGGTGGTATGTTCAAGATGAGCATAAATGAAGCTACTACTTCTGTTTATATGGTTGACTCCTATTTTCTTTGGCATTCAAGATTAGGACATATAAATTCTTGTTGCATTCATAATATGAATAACTTTGGTCTTCTTCCTTGTCATGTTAGAATAGAACATAAACATAAGTGTGAGACATGCATTCAAACTAAGTTAACTAGACTCTCGTTTCCTAGTGTAGAAAAGAATTATAAATTGCTTGAATTAGTGCATTCTGATGTGTGTACGATGGATAATGTTTTAAGTCGTGGTGGCAATAGGTACTTCATTACCTTTATAGATGATTACTCAAAATTTTGTTATGTTTATTTGATAAAACATAAATCTGAAGCATTTTCCAAATTTCTTCTTTATCTTGCTGAAGTACAAAATAGGTTTAAAACAAATATTATACATTTAAGAACAGATAGAGGAGGTGAATACTTAGGAAAAGAATTTGATAAATTCTGTGGAGATAATGACATTATCCATCAAACTTCAACACCTAGAACTCCTGAACAAAATGGAGTAGCAGAAAGGAAAAACAGAACACTTGTAGAAATGATGAATGCTATGCTTCTTAATACGGGTTTGCATTCCAACTTATGGGGAGAAGCTATACTTTCTGCTTGTTATATTCTTAATCGAGTTCCTTATTCCAAATCTGATAAATCAACTTATGAATTGTGTTTTGGTAAGAAACCTAATCTTAGTTATTTTCGTGTTTGGGGTTGTTTAGCATATATTAAAATTCCAGAAAATAAAAGGAAGAAGGTTGGACCTAAAGCATTTAAATGTGCATTTGTTGGGTATGCTGAACATAGTAAAGCATATAGATTTTTGGACATTGTTAATGATGTTATTGTAGAATCTAGAGATGCATCTTTCATAGAACATAAAAATGCATTTGATTCTCTTTTTGATGGCAGCCGGATTATAGTAGATGAACTTCCTGTAAATGACATGATTGAATATTCTAATGAATGTGTTGATGAACCAGAAACTGAAGTTAGACTCAGTAAACGCATTAGAAAACCAATTAATTTTGGTTCTGACTTTTATACATTTCTAATTGAGAATGATCATGTGTCTTTTCAAGAGGCTATGTCTTCTCAAGATGTTGCCTTTTGGAGAGAAGCTATTAATGATGAAATAGAATCAATTATGTCTAATAATGTTTGGAAATTAGTGGATTTACCTGTTGGTTGCAAAACTATTGGCTGCAAATGAATTTTCAAAAAGAAATTAAAAGTTGATGGTACAATCGATAAATTTAAAGCACGTTTAGTTGCAAAAAGCTTTAAACAAAAAGAAGGTATTGATTATTTTGATATTTTTGCTCCTGTAACCAGAATATCTACTATTAGAATTCTGATTGCCATGACTGCCATATATAAGCTTCAAATCCATCAAATGGACGTGAAAACGTCCTTTTTGAATGGAGAATTAGATGAAGAGATATATATGGAGCAACCTGAAGGTTTTGTAGTGCTAGGGCAAGAGCGCAAAGTTTGCAAACTTGAGAAATCCTTATATGGATTAAAGCAAGCCCCTAAGCAATGGCATGAAAAATTTGATAGTTCTCTGGTGCATAATGGTTTTAAAATTCATGATGCGGACAAATGTGTCTACAGTAAAGTAGATAGTAGCTCAATTATTATTATTTGTTTATATGTTGATGATATGCTTATTTTGGGTAACAATAGTGAATGCATAAATCAAACAAAAAGATTTTTATCTTCCTTGTTTTGTATGAAAGACTTGGGTGTTGCAGATGTTATTTTAGGAATCAAAATTATAAGAAATAAAAATGGCATTGTATTATGTCAATCACATTATATTGAGAAAATTCTTACAAAGTATGGATATCTTAATAGTTCACCAGCATGCACCCCATATGATCCAAATATGAAATTGACTCCTAATGATGGTGCTAGTGTTCAACAATTAAAATATGCCAGTGTTGTAGGTAGCCTTATGTATGCAATGAACTGCACAAGGCCTGACATTGCCTATGCAATGAGTAAAGTGTGTAGATACACTAATAATCCTGGTCATCAACACTAGAATGCAGTGAACAAGATTCTTAGATATCTAAAGCATACTTTAGACTATTGAATTCACTATACCGAGTTTCCTGCTATTATTGAAGGGTATAGTGATGCAAGTTGGAATACTGACTTTGAAGATTCCAAGTCTACGAGTGGTTGGGTTTTTACCCTTAGAGGAGGAGCAATTGCATGGGGGTCTAAGAAACAGACCTGTATAACTCATTCTACAATGGAATCTGAGTTTATTGCTTTGGCATCTGCTTGTAGAGAAGCTGAATGGCTTAAGAATATGCTAGTGGATATTTCACTAGGTGAGAAGCCTATACCTGCTATTTCAATGTTTTGTGATAGCCAATCAGCTATATGTAAAGCAGGTAATATGAAATACAATGGGAAGTCTAGACATATTAGTCTAAGACACAGTTTTATAAGACAAATGATTGATGACAATATTATTTCATTAAAATATGTGAAGTCATGTCAAAATTTGGCAGACCCATTTACGAAAGGCCTTTCGAGAGATGTCATCAATAAAACATCGAGGGGAAGGAGAATTAAGCCAATTAAGTCATCACCTAAGGATACCCAACCTAGAGCGTTGGAGATCCCACATGCATAGGTTCAATGGGAAACAAATTGGTGAATGACAGATATTGAGCATATTTATGTAAGCCCATTACTGATGCGTGCTCATGAGCTGTAACTAATATGAGGGTTGAGCTAATAGCTCTTAATGAGTTTGTAGGCCTTAAGGCTAAGGTGTGTGTTACAGTACACCTAGACAAACTCACCTATATGAGTGTAGAAATTTGAGCCGTTTCTTATGAGAATTGGCAATTCTCTAGAGCACTCATGAATCCAGGAAAGCACAAGGCTCTAAATGTGCCAACATGAAATCCACACAATCAAACTTTTGGAAAACTATGTATGATTGAAAACTCCGTTAACAATATAAGGAGCTAAGTTCATGGTAAGTCCACTTAGCACCTTGGTTAATTTAGGTTTTCTTTCAAATAGTGGGGGTTCAAGTCATGCAGACACTCTCACTGATGCATAAGTTTCTATGCAAGCCAAATATATTTTAAAACTAGTGGGGGATTGTTAGGAAAGTTTTAAAATATTAATGATTTCTACCAAAAGAGTTTTGAAAAAGTTTAGTCCCATATCTAAGAGAGAAAAGTTTTTCAAAAGGTTTAAATAGAGAGTTTGTTATCTATTCTTTACTTTGGTAAGCCTTGATTCTTTAGGTGGATTGCGGACGTTGATGTGCATCGTGCAGCAATGGACGCGCCGTTCGCGCACACGCACGCGCGCGTGCGTGCGCAAGGGCGCTTGAAAGGGCGCTTGAGGCGCAATGTGGCGTTTTGATGGCGCACTTTGCACTTCGCACGC
Source organism: Nuphar pumila (assembly GCF_984573655.1). Taxonomy (NCBI): domain Eukaryota; kingdom Viridiplantae; phylum Streptophyta; class Magnoliopsida; order Nymphaeales; family Nymphaeaceae; genus Nuphar; species Nuphar pumila. The sequence goes on along the minus strand of NC_143258.1, from coordinate 34,476,144 downwards.
TCGCAGCGGTGCGAGGTGCATATAAGGCGCAAATATCCATTTTGATTTTTCGGTTTTGAGATATCTGGCCGTTTGAAAAGTTTTAATATCATTTATATTGAGTTTAAGGCGCTTTGTGACTGTTGGACGGTTTTGGAGGCCTTTGATTAACATTCAAAGGTGGGTGACCGTTTAGGTACCTTTTCGTCCTATTTTCAAACCGTCAGATTTATGACCATTAATCTCATTTATCGCAAAACGTTTTGGCCTCTCTAAAAGTCTATAAATTCTTCTAATTTCATCTTTTGAAGATCAGAATCTCTGACTCTCCAGTTTTCTCCTTTCTTTCTTCTCGGTTTGGCTTGCAGAGTTCATGTGTGAGAGAGGTCATCTGTTCTTGCGAAGCAGTGACTCTCTTGAGGTTCAAGCCTAGTTGTATCCTGGGAACTCAGTCGTAACAAAACCCTTTTTCGCATCTTCGGAATTTCCGGAGTGGGGCGATTGAAGTTCTAAAGATAGCGATCTTAAGAACGTGCCTCTAGGCTTGAAATCTCTTTTCTAAAATCCAATTTTCACCAGGTTAGTATAACATATATTTCTTATATTTCTTTTAAAACGGGTGTCAGCATACAATGAGACATCCTCTACCACTTATGAATTATGTCTGTACTGACGTATGGCTTACTGTCAAGATGCCTTTAATGCTATCCATCTCACGGTGAATGGCATCCAAGGGAAATAGGCATGATCATGTCAGAGGCGCTTATGACGGTACCCAAACACCATGGTTGGATGGTTTACTTTTCAGATGGGTCCCACAAAAATTTTCTGAGTTATTTATCTTTGTAGATGAATGCCATCTAAAACACAAAAACTGAACCGCTGAAAAACAAACAAAAAAACAACTTCACGAATGAACAGCATCCAAGGCACAATTGATGAGGAAGCTGCAGACGGTTTACTGCCTGGAGCCTGCGAGCTCGCACGGGATGTGGGGGATCGACAACTATCATTCCGTCCCCTTCGCCTTTGGCTCGGCGTAGTTGATCGATCACAAGTACATGAAGCCGAAATCATCCACAATCAGGATATCCTGGATAACTTTTTCAACGAGTTCATGTACCTCTCGTGCAATGGCTATGGTTGATTTAGCAAGTTTAGTAGAGAAACTCATTTAGCAATCTCTCTCTCTCTCACTCTATCTATCTATATATATAAGAACTACCATGTGAGCTGCGACTTTCATAGGTTTTTTATTCTTTTCTCTTGAATTTAACCATACAGTTGTGATCAACATGTTTGGTTTTATAAGAAATAGAAATTTACAACAATTTTGAGTATTTTTTGTTGATTAAACCCTGCAGATATGATCTACAATTATTATTTAGTGGAAAATAGGTTTTGAATCATTTGGTGATGATATACTTGCAGGTTTTTTATGATCCTCAAAAATCAAGGACTCATAATGTACAAAAAAATCATGACTTAAAAAATCATATTTTAATATCAAAAAACATGATTCATAGGTACTCCCGTAGCACTGTAGCATTATATATATATATATATATATATATAGTAGAGCGTAGGTATTTGAACATTAGATGCTTGTGATACATGCTTGATGGGTTTTACTGTTCTTCTGCTGTTTTTTTCGCAGTTCCAACCACATAAATGCATTGGGCATGATCTATTTTTGGACCTTGATATTCTGCCTTTTTTGTCATGTCTTTTTCTGCTATCATATGATGGATTGCTTTTGTATCTAGGAACTAGTTGGAATTTCCTATTGATTACATATTTATGACAACAACAAAAGCCTTGGAAATATCGTAGCATTCCCTAGCAATATGGTTCCTCCAATCACAAAACTCACAAAGGACCCCGTGTTGACTGGGGTTTCCTTTATCCTGTCCACCACTGCCTCTACCTTTGTTATTTCTTGCAGGAAATCCACGATCACAACCACAAAATTTTTTGAAGACCACCACTTCTCCATCATCTGAATTTCCCTGCGAACCTTTGATCATGGCCACTTTCTTGCTGAGCAAAGAAAGCAACAATAGAGGTACCTTGAGAGGATCACAAATTTAACAACTGCATTATTTTTTTATTTAGAAGCATATCATACAACCTATAAAATGAATGGATCTTCTCAAGAGTAGTCACAGTGGCAGCAAAACTTTTATATTCATGGGTGAGACCATTCAACGTATAATGCACTAAATCAAGATCAAAAACTTCTTCATTAACAATACTTAGAGAATCAACAAGATATTTAATATGATTCAAATATTTTGTCATGATTATGTCTCATTTGCTAACATCTCGAAGATTTTTCTTCATTTGCATGATTCTAAGGCTTGATTGAGAGGCATATGCTTTCTCATGAGCAGTTCATGCTTCCCTAGCAATGAGGATCCTAGAGATTTGACTGATTCCAACCTCAATCATTGTAGTCTTACCTCAACTTGGCTCAATTGGTCGGATCTTTTTTTATACATGATATTCAAGGTTTATAGAACAAGTTTCACCTTCCTTAGTCACACTTAAACATTGATTGGGAGCTGGACATGTGCCATCAGCAAACTTAATTAAATCCGCGTTGAACATAACTGATTGGATTTTTTTATCACCATAATAAGTAATTGTTACAATCAAGTTTTATTGAGACCAAACTCAAGAAGGTGTTCCATTGGATCGCTGCATTAGGAACTAGAGATGCAGATGATGAACTCATTATGACTGATCACACACCAGCATTAAAGTGAGCACAAGAAGGATCGAAAAACACTTAAGTGACCCCTACTTCACAGCAAGCAAATGCATGCACCAACACCACTTTGATGCAGATGTTGAATCAGGGACCAAACTGATTTTAAGGCCCCAATTACTAAACTTGTATGCATAAAATATGAACAAAACATGTAGGAAGATCAACAACGAAGCTTACCCCACGGTTCCTGATTAATGCACCCAGTGATTCTTCACGTTGAATCAAAACACGACTGGGTTGGACGACTCTCTATACGACTAGTAGATCATAGCTCGGGTACCATGAAAACAAATCAGATCTGACGTTGAATTAGATCTAGTTAAAAAAACACTAAACTCAAGAAGGAAGGAGACAGCGTGGTTCTGCTGAGTCTGTGCCTGCATGCATGGTAATACCTATTGGAATTCTTCACACTTATATACACAAAACAAATAGATCATAGTGCGAAAAGACTCAGAAACCCAGTTTTGGGGTCATATACTTGTTTTTTTTATAGGCAAGCTGGAGTTATATAACCATACCATTAGGATTTGAACTTGCAACGTCCCAATGACATGCACTAACTGCTCTTACCAGACAAGGGGAGCCCCCCCTCTTGGTGTTTTGGGGTCATATATTTTCTGTTTCTTCATTGTAACTTTTTTGTCTCTTTGTTTTCTGCTTTTCTGTACCCCTTTCTCTTGCTTTGCTTGGTAACTTATCGTCACCTGCTTACGTACTGTGATAATTCTTTCAATCAATATATTTCCTGTATTTCTTTTAAAACGGGTGTCAGCATACAATGAGACATCCTCTACCACTTATGAATTATGTCTGTACTGACGTATGGCTTACTGTCAAGATGCCTTTAATGCTATCCATCTCACGGTGAATGGCATCCAAGGGAAATAGGCATGATCATGTCAGAGGCGCTCATGACGGTACCCAAACACCATGGTTGGATGGTTTACTTTTCAGATGGGTCCCACAAAAATTTTCTGAGTTATTTATCTTTGTAGATGAATGCCATCTAAAACACAAAAACTGAACGGCTGAAAAACAAACGAAAAAACAACTTCACGAATGAACGGCATCCAAGGCACAATTGATGAGGAAGCTGCAGACGGTTTACTGCCTGGAGCCTGCGAGCTCGCACGGGGTGTGGGGGATCGACAACTATCATTCCGTCCCCTTCGCCTTTGGCTCGGCGTAGTTGATCGATCACAAGTACATGAAGCCGAAATCATCCACAATCAGGATATCCTGGATAACTTTTTCAACGAGTCCATGTACCTCTCGTGCATGGCGTTCGTGAGAAAGGAGAAGAAGGGGCCGATGTTGGACGACATCAGCGAAGTGCCGACATGGAGCAAGGTGAAGAGTGGGATTCTCAAGATGTAAGGCGGAGGTTCTGGAGAAGTTGCCCATCATGCAGCATTTCATCTTTGGGTGGATCATTAAGTGGTATGCACTAAGCTTGATTAAACTCATATGTTTGGCTAATTTGAGTGTTAATCTTGGTATTATGTGCTTTTTGTTCATTTATGTTTTGTTTATGATATGTTTAATGGATGTGATGACGGTTTTTTATCTTTCCATATGAGATTTATATTTGCTGCAATTGATCGTACCTACAATCTAGTTGGAATCTCACAATGCAAGTTGTTTAGACTCCACATGGAAAACAAAAAGTTTTTTTTACTCAATATAACCTCATAAATATGTTTCGCTCGATTGAGTAGGAATCCATGGGAATCGACATTTCATTTTACTATAAATTGCAGCTTCTAGCAACATTTCCGTTACACTCTCAGAATAAACATTTCATCTTACCTTTGATGTGAGTCTCCAAACCAACAGTTGTAAGGTTTTTGGGCTGTCAGTGGAGAAAATGAGTTTACTTGTGCAAAAGGCCAAAGGTTAGACTGTTTTTATCTGCCTCTCCCCTAAGTGTATTTTTGTGAACATGTTGTTCTTTGTGTGCAGGTATGATTGTGTTTTGGTTTTGCCCGAGTTATGAGTGATGAGACAAACAAAAAATACTAACTTTTCTTTGGCTATTTACGAGGCAGATTGGTAAGAAGGAGAATGCATTTTCAGACTTTTAGTTTTAATTGACCTTTCGGCTTTGACAACACTGATCTACTTGCTAGATCATTAGCTAACTTTTAGGGTTCAGAGTCAATTATGGTATGGTGAGTAATGGATCTAATCTTCCAATATCCCACACAAGTAATATTTCTTTACTCAGTTCTGGAAAAAAAAGTTACCTTAAAAGAATTCCACATATATATATATATATACATATATATAGATATAGATATATATATATATATATATATATATATATAGAGAGAGAGAGAGAGAGAGAGAGAGAGAGAGAGAGATGCATTATTATGGTAGTTGAGAAGATGGAGTCAATGCAATTTTGTCACACTTATCCACAAGTGGAGCTTTCATCCAATTGCTGTGAACACTTGGAGCAAATAATGGTTTTGGTATGTGAGGCTGAAAATTTTTCTGGTATATTTTTGCACTTAAAATTCATTAGTGCATTCTCGATAAATTTAATATGGGCTTGTGGAGTGATTTCTCATCACCCCCATTCATTACGGTCACTTATCTCGTGTAAATTCTTCCTAGAGCATGCTGAGTGTGAGTATGGTAGAGAATATTAGAGGACTTGGGCGATTTTGGGCCTGCAGTGAAATTATTTGGCAGATCAAGTGTTTCAAGTGCAACGTAGTAACTAAAGAACGAAACTAAATACCTCAATCTTTGGCTAGAATTGAGTTTTGCGGAAGGGACAATCTGGAAGGACAAGCCTCCAGATTGGTTTCCTTTTGATTCATGGTTGTACGTACTGGTCGGGGTCAGCCTAACCCCATCTTGCCAATCTAAAATAAAATAAAAGCGATAAGAAAAATGTTTAATTAACTATTATTAATTTGTTACAAGTTCCATCTAATTAATTTTTGAAAGCCTTAATAACAATAGTCCTTAAAGTAACAAAAATGAGTTGGATACTCTTTCACAATGTAACAAAAATTAGTTTCTTTTAGAGGAGCAACAAAATTTCACAAGTAGTTGGGATGAGCTAAATTGGATCACTTTATAAATTGCTCCTTGCCATTTGTAATTATTTTATCTATTTTTTTGAATGGCTTTTTCATAAACGGAGAAGTGATTGAGGAAGTAATTCAGGGAGTTTCTTTGTTGAGGATGGAGAGATAATATGATGTCACTACTAGAGTATAGAAACAAGTGAAATTTGCCCATCTTGGCTGATGGGTTAGTGTTTTTTCTTTTTCGTTTTTTTCTAAATGAAGAACGGAAAGCAACTCTTGTTAGTCGTGAAGTGAGATTACAGGTAGCATCTCTGTCATGAACTTTAACCACGTGCTTGAGTTGAGTGCTCTAAAAGAGGCTCACAAAATCCAGGAGGGAAAACTGGGCAATGGGATGAGTACTGGTCCATTGGGCATGTATCCTACCTGTTTTTGATATTTTCTATAATATATATAATTATGTAGGTTTGGGTTTGGGATTCTATTTTAGTGACCCAAAAAAAATCTGAATCCAAACCCAAGTGAGTCTGGGTCAACCCTGACCCGTTGACAGCCCTGCTTGTGCATTGGTTAGAGTCCTGCACTAATGCTTGCTTTACAATAAATCAATATCATATTTAATTCAAAAGATAAGTACACGTCACAATGAAGATAGTGCGACTCAGTCCAAGTGCAATAATTATGCATTTAGGTGTCATTGACTCAGTCCAAGTGCAATAATTTTTTTATTTTCATTGACTCAGTCCAAGTGCAATAATTATGCGTTTCATTGACTCAGTTCAAGTGCAATAATCTTTTGATTTTCACATGAACAAGTAGTCCTCGACTCTTGAACTCCTGTCCCTCGGCTGCAAGAGGGGCAACGGTTGCCGGTAGGGGTGTCAACGGGTCGGGTTTGGTTTGGACCCAGGTGGAACCACACTCGTACCAGATTTTCTGGTATGATATCGGGTCCGGACACTTCCGGGTCTAATTGGGTCTACTATGAGAAAAACCATACCCAGACCCAATAAAAACTACATGAACCAGACCTGGATCATTCCCGGTAAGACAGTAGTTTTTATCATTTTTACATTGAAAAATTGCGGGTCTTAATCGGATCTCAGGTTGGGCCCGAGTCTGCTATAAAATTTCACGAACTATACTCGGGTCTATGTATTAATCGAACCTTCAGGTCCGAACCCAGGTCTTAATCGGGTTTTCTTATTTGTCACCATACCTGGACCCTATAGGGTCAGGTCCGGGTAAACCAGGCCCGTTGACACCGCTAGTTGTAGGGTTCCTAGTCAGTTTGTTTCTCTTGGACAAGGAATTTGGGTCCAATATGATTCAAAATGGGTCCGAAATCACCAAAATGGATCCCTCAAAACGAGAGGGGTCAGTTCATATGTAGGCTGTAGCTGTGCTGTTCTGTAGCATGTTTGCCACGCTAGCCCTGCCGGTGCAACAAGTCTAGCCATGCCAGTTTAGCTAGTGTTGGAGGGCTGGCCGTATCAGATAAGCTGGTGCAGCAGTAGTAGATGCAACAACTTAGCTGGTGCAATTAAATAGACTAGGCCAAGCCAATGCGCTACCTTGGCTGGCACTAAGCTGGTGTGGTTAGCTTAACTGCACCAGCTCAGTTGGCACAGCTAATCTAGGGTAAAAATTGACCCTCGACCATTCCCTTGGTGTTGATGGAGCTCTTTTCTGGCAATTTTACCAATGACTGAAGGTCAAGCAGTTTGGTTTTTTACTGCTTTTGGCTGATTCGACCCAATTTGACTCGTTTAAACCTAATTGGATCTAATTTGGTTTGGTTGGACCTAGTTTGTGCTAGGTTTGACTGGGTTTTTTGAAACTAAGGTCCATACCACAAAACTCCATTGAAAAAAGAAATTTGCAAATTTTCTTCAGTTTTGTTATACCAGTTCATGGACTAAAGTCGGTCACGGTGTCATAGAGGTGGTTCTAATGAAACTAAGTTAGGGTTTAACCAGGCTCTGAATTAGCTAAACAAAGTTTTTGACAAAGATTTGACTTGATTTAGTTATAGTTGAGGTCAAATTCTGAGAGTTAAAACTTAAAATACCCCTTGCTTTACAATAATTCAATATCATAATTAATTCAAAAGATAAGCATATTTCAAGCTTAGATTCTTGCCGGAAGGACCGAAAGGTCTGCGTCATAGGGGGAGGCTTGTAGAGGAGAGGGGCAGTTGGCGTCGAGGGGAGGTTTACAGAGAGTGGAGAGGGAGACAAAATGAAGAGTGTCGATAGGGTGGTATTACCCCTGCCATATATATATATATATATATATATATATATATATATATATATATATATATATATATATATATATATATATATATATATATATATATATATATATATATATATATATATATATATAGTGTAGCCCCGTCCCTGTTCTCAGGGTAACAGGGGGGACGCGGAACGCTTTATCAAACAATCCCTTAACATAACATAATGTTTGATAGTAAAACTGGTAAAAGAGCCGAATGAACTGAACACTAGGTGTTTGGGTTCAGCTTGTTTACCAGTGGAAGGTATTTAAGTTCGGGCTTGTGTCTGGGTGAGCTGGGCTGTCCTGAGCCCGGTGAGCCTATACCATGAGCTGGCTCGTGCAAAAAGACAATATGTATTTTAAAGAGTGAAACTAATGAGATTTAAACTTTAAACATTTAGGTCGAAGGTAAGGCTGAGAGTCAACTACTCTAACCAGCTATAACACACATTACACTTAAAACCTATATATTTTATCTACACAAGCTCACTCTAGCCGAGCCGAGGTGCACACTATCTATTCACGCATGAGTCATTTTAGGTGAATGAGCTGCCTGCGGCTTCCCTTGCCAGCCGCATGAACTGAGTACAAAAGAGTTCATAACAAGCTGAACCGAGCTGAGCCACCAGCTGGTTAATTAACCTGCCGATAAATGTGATAAGATTGAATGCAAAGCATCTTTTCACCCACCGTGATAATGCAGCTCTCTCTCTCTCTCTCATCCTAACCACCATTATAAATAGATCAGTATGGGGCTTCCATTCTGCACTCATCCACGTTTCTTCTACCATTTGATATGGCAATGAAGAGAGCTTCTATAGCCATCCTCTTTCTTGCTCTGCTCTTAGTATTTTCTCATGCCTTCGCACGTGAATTGGATGAAAAGCAAAGTAGGTTCTATCCTCTAGTCCTTTTCAATCCTACTTGGTTACTTAATTTTTATCCCTCCGGCTATATGGTCTTTGTTATATATATATATATATATATATATATATATATATATATATATATATATATATATAGTTGCTATAATTGTTTGATTCTGCCTATAATTAAGTTAGAATCTCATGATGCAAGTTTTTTGAGTTAATCTAATCTCATAGATGTATTTAGCAAGCTCGATTTAACAGGAATCAACCCTTGGATCATGTCTTTTCAATGGAAAAATATGTTTTTATGAGTAAGGAAAACATTGTTTGATTAGCCGTTGATTTTTAGATTGCTGGAAGAACCAGCATACAAGTCAGATTTTGGTGATAGAAAAGCATATTCCTATGTAAATCACATCTATGGTGTTACATGTGAGAAAAAAATAAAAAAATAAAAAAAAGCACTATTTTCTAAGTCAATTATAAAGAACAAATATATGAGGTCTGATCATTGATGCTCAAGCATGATAGAAAACAAGCTTTCAAAGGGTTATTTCATGTTTTCTTTAAATCTTACCCTACAGATATGTTGTGCATGCTTGATTTTATAGCAATCGGCTCTTGGATCATTCGATTCCAATATGTCGGTAGGCATTTACAAGGTTTAAAAAATCGACAGTCTTAAGATTTTCATGAATATTCAATGCTTAAAATATCATATTTTTATTGAGAAAACATGATCCAAGTGACATTTTCGTTTTAGTTGATCATGCTGAACACATCTGTAAGGTCAGATTTAGGTAAAACATGATAAAACCCGGTCAAAAGCCCGGTTAGCTGGGGGGTTTGCCAGAAAAGTGGTTAGCAGCTACCACCTTCTTTATGGGCTGCAATACCTCCAATTGATTACACCATATTCCACACTGAAACTCATGCGTGCATGCATTATTTGACCCCACAGATGTGTTTTCCATTGTTTATCTATCAAGAATTGCACGCTGGATTTATTAGTTTCTGCATGAATACATAATTTTCTAATCGTAAAAGAATTTTTCCTTGTAAACCGTTGATTTTTTGAGATCTTGACAGGCCAGATTAAGCAAAATGATTGGATGATCGAAAACCTGTTTTTGACTATGAAAGCCTTGTACATCATTCCCATAAGGCATGATTCATAAAAAAAAAAACACTAAAATGATGAAAATGTGTAGTTTCTAATAGAGAGTACAGAGTAGGGTCAGGTGTACTCTGGACAAGGACCATTCCAAGATTAGTGAGTGGAAGTGATTGCTTGGTTTACAATTTGGATGGAAAAAACTTGAGCACCCCATGCACATCCTTATAAAGTTAACAATGTTAGTGGTTTGGTTATTTTCCTACTAACGTTTGTGTATTTTTGCTTCAGAACATTCTTATGGAGGACTTTCTGAAGATTATGAACCTTCTCCACCTCCAGAATATTATGGGGTCACTCCAATTTATTATCCTCCTCCGTGCTGCTGAGTTCGCTGAGGCTGAAGCTCCTTTGCTTCCACATAGTCCATATATGTTGTGAATCAATAAGCAGTAGATGCTTAAATAAAAGTACTTCAACTGTGTGCACCAAGTGCAGTGTGGCATGTAGCTTGTGCTAGGAATAAAGTTTCTTTCTCCCGGTACTGTGTTGTCATGAAATGTTGTACTTTATTATTGTAATAAAAGCTATTATAATTATAAGATTCTGGTGCTCGCTTAATGTGAAATTCAATTACCAAAACTCTTCCTGTAATTAGGAATGTGTGAATATGTTTTCAGTTTAAAGTACCGGAAACGAGGTATTTTGAATCAAGCCATTTTGGCTGCGCATCCCTGGTGACACGAGCCGAGACACACATTCGTGTGGGAAATTTTTTATTATTTTTAATAATATTCTGATTAAAGATCATTTTTTAATATTAAAATATCAAAAATAGCTTTGATTGATTACAAAAAAAACTCTACATGTCCTATTTTAAAAAAAAAATTTGCACTTGTGGGCCGAGTACTTTACTAAGCATTCAGTCTGTGTATTGGATCAAGTCAAATGTGGTAGTGTGAGTTGGGGCGGAGCAGATGCGGTACTTAGCCCGGTACCTTGCAAAGCTACTGGGCCCCAATGACTGATCACTGGATCTCCCCTCGTGTTGAGGGCTGATCAGTTGCAATGTGATTGCATACTTTCAGTGTGCTGCAGCACCTGTTCACCCACCATCTATGGGATACAGTCTGTCAGCTGTGGGGCCCAATTAAGTCTGGTAAATGATCCAAATGAAGTGAGCTTTGGCTGTTCGAGCTTGACTCGTTAGGGCTACACACCAGCTCGAGACAAGCCGAGCCCGAGCTCGTTACGAGTTGAGCTTGCTCATTTTTCTTTAAAAAATTATTTTTAAATGATTGCTAAGCTTGATAATATATAAAATATACTTGCCATGCTCGTGTTCAGCTCATTTACCTAAATGAGCTGGTTAGTTGCTCGCCCTCGCCGAGCTGAATATGGAAGCCAAGCTGAGCTTCTCACGAGCTGAGCCAAGTCGAATGGCAAGCTGCTCGTTCATCTCATTTCCCAACCATATGCCCAACAGCAGATGGTGGGTGATGAGGTGCAACAGCACACTTAATTAAAGTGTTTAATCACATTACACCTGATCTCAATTCCTCCCGTTGGAGTGCAGTCAATAGGAGTGTGCAATGGTGGTGATGTTGTTAACAATGCTCGTTCTATATTTGGCTCTTTTCATTTCGGGGTTCTTTACTGTACCTACTATGAACTTCATCCTGCTTCTTCCTGCTAGGATTCTTCAGACTTATATACACAGATCACAGTGCCAACAGATTCAAAGACCCAGTTTTGGGGTCATATACTTCTTTTTATAGGGAAGCTGGGATTAGGCAGACACCCACCAGCCATACAACCATACCATTGGGATTTGAACTTGCAACCTCCCAACACAAGGTGACAAAAACTAACTGCTCCTACCAGACAAGCGGAGCGCGGCGTTGGTGTTTTGGGGTCATATTTTCCTGTTTCTTCAGAGTAACTCTTTTTTTTTTTTGCTCTTTGTTTTCTGCTTGTCCCCTCTTTCTCTCTTGCTTGGTAACTTCTTGTCACACGCTGTGCTAATTTTTTCAATCAATATATTTCCTTTATTTCTTTTAAAACTGGCGTCAGCACACAGTGAGACATCCTCTACCGCTTATGAATTATGGTGGCTACGACTGCAGCTGCAGTGGTGTATGGCTTACTGTCAAGATGCCTCCCACGGTGAATGGCATCCAAGGAAATGAGACAAATGCAGGTCAGAGGCGCCTATGATATAGTTGGATAGTTTACTTATCAGATGGGTCCCAAAAAAAATTTCAGAGCAACTCAGCACCAAAAGCAAAAGTTTTTGTGCCAATTGTTGCTGAAAGATCAATAGCAGGAGACGTGTTAAAACCAACAGTTGTACTCAAAGCCACATGGTCATGGAAGTACTGCACTTCCAGCTATCTGAAACAGCAAAAAAATTAAGATGAAAATTGGGCTGCTTATAATCTTCTTCTTCCATCCGATCACAAATTTGAGAGAGAGAGAGAGAAGAAGAAAAAGAACAACGGAATCAAGTTCACCTTGCCAGAATTGTAATCAGGCAGCTTGATGCTAGCTATGGTCTTTGTCGAAGGCAGAATTTCTGAAACGGTGATTGTTGTAAAAATCTAGCAAACAAAAAAATTTAATGAAACTAATGAATAACCAAAATCAAGGATACATAAAAAAATAGCAAGCGAGATTCATACATTGGATTATGTGTCAACTTTGACATCAATTGTGGCATTCTTGTATTTGTATACTCCTGCAACCTCACGAGAAGAGATCCATTTTTAATTGCGGTCGATGCGAGCCCCTAGGAGTGTTCAACCATCGTCAAATGATTCCTCAACAAAAACTATTTAACAGATACGTAACTGTAGCTGTACAAAATATCTAAATATGGGAAATATAGAAAAACAATTGTAATACAACAGCATATTGAGATGTTTTTATAGAAATGCCGATTTCTTCTTTTTCTTTGTTTTTCTTTAGTTAATTCCATTGAATAACTTTGTAACCTCCATCCTTAGCAAATGAAGGATCGCATTCACTTCATTCACCTTTAGATCCTTTCTTCGGAAGTTTTGAAAGAGCAGATGACCTTCCATGGATTCAATCACATAATCGTGGATAAGGTTGCAAACAGATCAGATCCCAATAATGCTTGCAAAAGAGACATCTCAGATTATATGCTTCAGCTAATAATACTACCAACGTAATAAGGAAAAAACCTAGTGCCAATAACACTAAAAAAAAACCACAAAAAGGGCATATATGGACTAATTGTAGAAATGATATCTTATGTACCACGGCGTCGGCTGATCCAATAAGTTCAAAAGTTTCATCCCCAAAACTTGACCACTCTATCGGCAGAACCTCAGAAAAAAGTAAATGTTGTATCTTTATTTCCAGCTTCACACCAAATATGTTTTGGTTGGATTGGTCTTTTTTTCTCCTAAGCATCAAGTGATCATGTTAGAGGTGCTATCTAAGTCACACACATGATAACATGACCGTCTACGTCTACGGCTAACTGTTTTCTCTCTATCTCTCTCTACACTTTTCAAAGATGAGAGGTTTCTTTTAAATAGGATTGGGTTACACATTTTGGCTTTCTTATTTCTTATCATAATCTACAAATGATACAACTTTATCTTTAACCAACATCTTCCTTGGATTTATATTTGTTAGGATTTTTCTAATCGTAGGAGTCCTCTTCAAGTTGACTTCTCCTCCTTCTTTGCATTGGGTACTAGGAGTTCTCATGACAGCTGCCTTATCTATACTTGGTGTCATTCAACACGACGGCGTAAGTAAATACATTGCAGAAAGCAGGAGCCTTGGCATCATACGACACGACGGCGTAAGTAAATGCATAATCGGAAGTGCAGTAATCGTAAATTGCAGAAAGCATGAGCCTTGACATCATACGACGTGACGACAAAGGTAAATTACATAGCCTGTGTGATATAGGACGCATCGGCAGAATCATCAGATATACACCTAGATCTGTATCCAACGATAGTTACGAGGCGAGCGGGTGAACCGAAGTGTTCTGAAGGGCTCAACCAAGAACTAGGGCAAGATACCATTTTTAAAACGTATATACTGCGTATTTGAACATAGATATATCCGACGATAGTTACGAGACAAGCGGGTGAACACCGAAGTGTCCAAAAAGGGCTCAATCAAGAACTAAAGTAAGATACTACTTCAGAAAGTATATGCTATATACAAACAATCAAATACTTGAGAGAGATGGATCAACGAAGCGAACTTACTTCAAATCGTGGAAGAAACGGCTCCGGGTTGCTTCTTTGGCTTCAAGCCTTCCTTCGAGAGGTCAGACTAAGTCAGATGAAGCTGACTTAGTTGAGAAAGAGGTAGAGTAGGTCAAGCTACTCAACCTAAGTGGTTTGAACCAAACAGGGTTCGGTCCAAGTCAACTGGGTTCAGCAGGTTCGAACTCAGCTCAAGTAGGCAAAGTCTGGGTTCATAAATCCAAACCGGAATCTGGACAAAAAGGGACTTTGACTTTGACTTTAAACCCAACTAGGTTTGGACTAGGTCAAGTGGGTTCAGACCCAGGTCAGGTGAGCTAGAACCAGGTCAGGCAGGCTCAGACCAGGTCAGGTGGGTTCAGGCCAGGTCAAGTAGGCTCAGACCTACTTGGGCTCACTAGGGGAGGTTTAAGAGAGAGAGAAGGCAAGAGAGAGAGGGGGGGTCAAAATTATGAGAAGAGAGAGAGTGGGGAGGGCTATTTATAGCCCAAGCCCACCTCCTTTAAGGTTTTTTCCATTCCCGTTTTGCCCCTTAGCTTCTTTTTAATACCAAGAGGTTCCTTTTGAGGTGGGGCCCACAAGATATTTCCATAGGATATTTTGTGGGTCCCACAAGATATTTTTTGAGGAATATTTTTGTGGGTCCCACCAACATTTCCGTGGGTCCCGCAAAAATTTCGGGTTTTCAGTGATTTTTTTCCAAAAAATTCTGAGTACGTCATTCTCTTCATATTGACGTAACTAAGAAAGTTGGCTCGAGGAAATCCTTGATTTCGTTTAGGTAGAAAGTTATGACTTCCAGAGTGTTTGAGCATATATTCACGAATTGACGAATATCCTAAGTATAACTGGCTAGCAGGAATTGATTCATTTCGCATTCTGAGAAAAAATGTTATTTTTACCGGTAAATGCCTCATAAATTTTATTTAGATATTTTCTAAAAAATTATGGGTCTTACATCATTACCCCCTTAAAGGAATTTCGTCCGCGAAATTCAGTTAAGAGTACAAAGTGAAGAGTTCAGGATATTTATCTCGCATATCCGATTCGGGCTCCCAAGTGCAATCATCGATTCCATAATGCTGCCACCTCACTTTAACAAGTGGAATGACCTTCTTCCTTAGCACTTGCTCCCAGCGGTCCATGATCTCTACTGGCCTTTCTTCCACTGTCATATCTTCTTGAATGTCAATATCTTCATGTTGAATGACGTGAGAAGGATCATGAACGTACTTTCTAAGCATTGACACGTGAAATACATCATGTATTTGCGCGTATTGCGGTGGCAATGCTACACGGTAAGCAGTCTCTCCGATTCGGCTCAAAACTTCGAAAGGACCAACGAATCTGGGTCTGAGCTTTCCCTTTTTTCCAAAACGGAACACACTCTTGGTTGGAGAGACCTTGATAAAAACCTTATCTCCAACCGCAAAAGTGAGCTCCCTACACCGTTGATCTGCGTAGCTCTTCTGTCGGCTCTGAGCAGTCAGTAGCTTCTTTCTGATCATGTGGACCTGCTCAGTGTAGTGCTGCAAGACAATGGACGAGTCCAAGGTTCGCTCACCCACTTCACCACAATGGATTGGTGATCGACAGGGTCGCCCGTACAAGGCTTCATACGGTGCCATCCCAATGCTAGCGTGGTGGCTATTATTATAAGCAAATTCAGCCAACGCTAGGTGGAAATTCCAATCACCCTTCCATTCCAGCATACAGGATCTTAGCATATCTTCAAAGAGTCTGTATGGTTCGTTCTGATTGCCCATCTGTTTGGGGATGGAATGCTATACTGAACTTGAGTTTCGTCCCCAGGGGTTTCTGAAGCTGCTCCCAGAAATGAGAGGTGAACTTCGGGTCACGATCAGATATGATCGATATCGGCACTCCATGGAGTCTGACGATTTCCCGAACGTAGATTTCTGCCAATCGTTCAGTTGAATACCGAGTGTTGATTGGCAGAAAGTGAGCAGACTTGGTGAGTCTGTCCACAATCACCCAAATTGAGTCATGTTGTCTCTTGGATCGAGGCAATCCAACGATGAAATCCATCGCAATGCCTTCCCATTTCCATTCTAGAATCTCGATCCGTTGCATTTTTCCACCAGGTCGTTGATGTTCGATCTTAACTTGCTGGCAGATCAAACACTTTGAGACAAACGTAGCCACATCACGTTTCATACCCCTCCACCAGTACTTTCTCTGCAAGTCTTGGAACATTTTCGTACCTCTAGGGTGGATAGTGTATTTGCTACTATGAGCCTTCTGAAGTACTTCCTGTCTTAGCTCAGGGTTATTTGGAACCCAAATCTTTTCTTCCATCCATATTCCTTCATCTTCTTTCAAATGGAAGAAAGTATCATCCTTTTCAGCACGAGCTTTTAATTCCAAGTACAGGGGATCCTTGAACTGTTCGGCTACAATGCGATCGAGGATCTCGATATGGATCGTCAGGCATGACAATCGAATCTTTCTTGGATCAGCCAGGAATGGCTTCCAACTGACGAAATCCTCTATCAGCTTCTATTGTCCGGTGAGGCTGGCCAGAGTGCCAACAGTTTTGCGACTAAGGGCATCTGCTACGACATTCACCTTTCCAGGGTGATAGAAAAGCGTGAATTCATAGTCTTTAAGGAATTACAGTCATCGCCGTTGCCGCATATTGAGTTCTTTCTGAGAAAATAGGTATTTTAGGCTTTTATGGTCCGACATGACCTCAAATTTTTCTCCATATAGGTAGTGTCGCTAGATTTTAAGCGCGAACACTACCCCAGCAAGCTCAAGATCGTGGGTTGGGTAGTTCTTCTCATTAATTCTCAACTGACGAGACGCATAGACGATTACGTTGCCATGCTGTATCAACACACAACCCAGACCTGTTCCCGAGGCATCGGTATACGCTACGAAGCCTCCCTGACCAGAAGGTAAGGACAGGGGCAGTGGTAAGCCTCTGTTTGAGAACCTCAAAGCACTCCTTACACTGGTCAGTCCATTCGAACTTGACTCCCTTTTTCAACAGTTTCGTCATGGGTACGGCGATTCGGGAGAAGTCTTGTATGAACTTCCGATAATATCCGGCAAGTCCAAGGAAGTTACGGACCTCAGTGATATTTTCTGGCTACTTCCAGTCCATCACAACTTCCACCTTCGCAGGATTCACTGCGATTCCATCTTTCGAGATCACATGGCCAAGGAACATTACTTTGTCTAGCCAGAATTCACATTTTGAAAACTTAGCGTAGAGTTGGTTATCTTGAAGGGTTTTCAAGACGATTATCAAGTGCTCCCCGTGCTGCTCCTTGTTCTTTGAATATACGAGAATGTCATCGATGAAGACAATGAAAAATCTATCCAAATATGGTCTAAATATCTGGTTCATCAGATCCATGAAGGCAGCAGGTGCATTAGTGAGTCCGAAGGGCATTACTACGAACTCATAATGGCCATATCTTGTTCTGAAGGCAGTCTTAGGTATGTCTTCTTCCTTAACTCTGAGCTGATGATACCCAGACCTGGGGTTGATCTTGGAGAACACTCTCGTTTTTCTGAGCTGATCGAACAAGTCCTCAATCTGAGGCAACGGGTACTTATTTTTAACAGTTGTCTGGTTAAGCATCCGATAATCGATGCATAACCGAAGGGATCCATCCTTCTTATTTACAAACAGTACCGGGGCTCTCCACGGTGATACGCTAGGACGGATGAACCCTTGTTCCATCAGTTCTGCCAACTAACACTTCAACTCACTGAGTTCAGCTGGCGCCATTCGATACGGGGCTTTGGATATCGGCGTTGTTCCAGGTAAGGATTAAATTCCAAATTCAACCTCACGAAGTGGCGGAAGTCCTAGCAATTCCTCAGGAAATACATCGGAAAACTCTCGCACCACTTCCAAACTCTCAAGGGGCTGGTCGTTGGATTTTTTCACCGAGAGACTCAACAGGAAGGCCACACAACCCTTCCTAAGGTATTTTTGTACCTTAAGTGCTGATATGAGCCTTTTTTGTGGAACTGGTTTGGATAGCCGGTATTCCATCTTAGGCAATCTGGGTCGAGATAAAATCACTCTGCCCTCGCGGCACAGAATCTTGGCATTATTCTGAGCCAACCAATTCATTCCCATAATGACATCGTACTGTATCATATCGATCAGGATGGCGTCAGTAGGCAAGTGTTGCCCTACTATCTCAATATCCAAGTTTTTCACACACCGGATACATTTGGTGCGTGAACCCAATGGGTTATACACTTCAATCATTTTATCAACCGGTTGCTCCGAGGCGTGGAGTTGTTCGGTGAAATCGTCGGAGATAAACGTATGAGTAGCACCACAATCAAACAAGACGTAAGCTGCATGTCCATTAACAGGTATGGTGCCTTCAATCAGGTCACCATTTTCGACTTGTTCAGTCGTTACAGCATATACACGACCTGCAACAGGCCTTTGCTCGATCCTAAAGGGCGGTCGTTGGAACTGCGAACGCTGTGGTGCTGGTCGAGAGGGTCCGGCAGATCCGGCATTACTCCTCTGCTCATCTGCAGCCTTCTTGGCGCAATCCCTTATAAAGTGGCCCATCTTGCCACAATAAAGGCAACCACCAATGTCATGAGGACATGGCTTTCCGGGGTGGTTCACACGACACTTAGGGCAGCTGAAACTGGATTGTTGGCCATTTGGAGTTGCATTCTGTCTTGGCCTCATGACTTGTTGAGCGTTGTTCCCTCCTTGGAACTTCTTCTTTTGAAAGGGTTGTCGTGAACCCTGGCCACTTGGAAACGTCCTTTTATGATTCCCACCATTCACTATGGGCTTCTTTGCTACGATCACTTTAGATCGCGCCCAATCCTCTTGGATTTTTGAAGCTGCTGCCACTGCTGCCTGAAAAGTTGAAGGCATGCTCGTTATTACTTGAGATCGCAGCCCTTCACGCAGACCATTCACATACTTGTCGGCCCTTTCTTGGTCTGTCTCAAACAACCGAGAGCAATAGCGCTCTAGGTTCTGAAATTTAGTGGTATAGTCCATCAGACTCATACCGCTCTGCTCTAACTCCAGAAACTCCATCTTTTTCTTGTTTCTGGAATGCAACGAGAAGTAGTTATCCATAAAAGTCCTCCGAAAGTCAGTCCAAGGAATGACTTCGACTTGTGAGAACTAGATAAGTTTAGTGGTATCCCACCACTTCCGTGCATTATCTTTCAACTGGTACATGCCAAAGTTGGTTTTCTTCTCTTCTGGTACTCCTAGTAACGAGAAGGCACGTTCTGTCTCTTCGATTCAACTCTCTGCAAGCTCCGGATCGGCTCTGCCAACGAAAATTGGCGAGTCAAGCTTAAAGAACTTTTCATAAGTTATTCCTCCTAGGTTCTCGTTGCGCGGTGCGACTGGTTCTGGCCTCGTTTCATGGATGGCGGTAACTAGGTTGTTGAGTGTTTGCAACAGGAATCCTTGCGTATGGGACTCCTCGCTTGGCATGGTTCTCCTCGTCGTAGGAGTCATTTATCTATGCATACACAAGCACTTATTTTTAGTTTCTCGATGTATATGAAGAAGTAAAAAGCTTTATTTACTTAATATACATCACATTTACATAAGCATCGCCATAAACAAAACGTCATGCCGTACTGACAGACTTTAGGCGTTGAGAAAATACATACATGAGTCTATTGACTCCAAAACATCACCAGTCTCTTTAAGACCTGGATTTTCTTGATGAAGATGAACTTATAAAAGTCCACCTATTGCCACATGGCCTTGGTGCAGGCACAACTAGTTTTGGCTTGGGTGGCACTTCCGCACTCTCAAGCGAATCCTGTGGGTAGATCAGTGATGCCGGTCCACTTGTCCACTCAGTGGCATCATGGCTCGGGGAATCCGAGACCATAACGGGATGATAGGGGTTGTATCCTTCTTCTTGGCCATTCAGACTCGGCGTTTGTGAAGCCGCTCCGTTCCCCCATATAATGGCACTAAGATCCGAGGAATCCAAAATCATAATGGGATTATAGAAGGAGTTGTTGCATCCCTCATCCCGACTGTGCAAGCTAGGCATACATGATGCTTGTTGATAGCCTTGTGATTGACCGAATCCCTCAAGAAAGTTCAAGTCAAATTCTACTAGAGATGGTAGTTTATCTGAAGTTGTTGGGGTATGGCTACTCCCTCTACTGGAGTAATGTGGCCCACTAACACGCGGGGTTTCGTCCTTAAGACCAAGCGATCTCCGCCGACCCATATCGGCGGTATGTTTCATTTGGCATTCATTGGCGGAATGCCCCTCTTCGCCACAAAACTGGCAGTCTTGTACCTCATATGGGCACACCCACTCATCGTGCATGATCCCGCAACGATAGCAGTAACCTTGAGAGTCGTGAGTTGCCATCTATACAAAGATGCATCCAGATCAGAACAAAAAGTATAAAATATACTTACAGTGCGATATTGTGAACATGACGAATCTTGAACCAGGTTTCTCAGACACATGCTTTGATACCAATTCTGTAACGCCCCGAATTTCCAAAACAAAGCTAAGTTAAAATTTTCACGAATTTCTTTTTTTTTTTCTTTGCAGTGGAACTTAGAAAAGCTTTTAGCAACGGAATCAGACGAAAATGAGTCATCGGTTTTAGAAAATCCCAAACACGTTGCAGGTATGTGGCCAAGCTACTTATTGACTACCGAAGTGTTCCATTTTATCAGAAACCCCATGGTTATTACAACATCACTGCTCGAATAAGCAGTATGGGCTCAATAAAAGGAAGCAGTACAACTCTGTCTAGAGAAACCCTGAAACTCGATGCCGTCTTGCTCCACATATCGCAACGCAGGTCCAACACCTGAAATCCCCATTAAACGGGGTCAGAACCACTGATGGTCGGGTAAGCATGCAATCACATGTCCATACAACTCAAATACTCAAGCAATGCGTTTGACCACTCAGGGTCGCAGTTCGTAATAGCGACGCTCAAGCCTCCAAGACTTAGCGTATATCGCAAGAGCCTCCTCAGGACTATGAGTTGAACATCTGCTCAAGTCTTCACGACTTAGCCTTGACCTCTTCCGGGTCTCAAAGGGATGTCTAGCTCAAGTCTTCATACTTGGCACATCTGTATCCCACACATCTAGGAACAGCTCCTCGAGCTTCGCTTAACCGTGCGGATACAACAGGGGTCTTTGCCCAATCGGTCCAGACGTATACCAAACATGACACCTTCATAAAGGTTATGCAGGACTGACTCAACAACGTCATCCACTCATATATTCAAGCATCGTTGAACCTAAGCTAATGCATTGTTTCGATAATTAACCTCTTTCACCCTTGGTACACGGGCGAAGCATTGTCCGGGCATCAACGCGACGTTCTGGGGGTTGATTATTCTATGTATTTTAGATACCCCAGATGCCTGTTGACTCTATCCATAGTAGGGCAGTGTGTTTCAACTGGGAGAACCCTACTAGGCCCATATTCGGATGCATCCTCTACTTGCAGTAGTTGGGTTCAATCCTTAGATCTTAAGGACAACCACGATCCCAAAACCCATGAGTGACTGAGGCCATCGTGAACTCTATTAGGTTCAAATTAAAATACGTGTCACTCAAGGCTGTACCATCACTATCATTCCACAGTGAGCATAATTCCTGAAGGGGTCTGCCAGTCTTACAATTACTTGGACAGATATTTGCATGTCATTTAGGCAGTCCGTGCCTCAGCACTACGGGAGTATGTACCCGACCCCATTCAGTCTGCCCCAACCCAGTCATCAACTGAGGGGGTACCCCTAACACGATTTTCAACCGCGGGGTATGTGCGACCTTAAGTCTTATTCATATGCATGCAGAACACCGCTCTTGGCGCTACGGCCACCACGAGCATCAAACCTCTTTGGGTGGAAACAACACACTCTGGCTCTTTGGCCCTTACGAGTCTGGTTGCGTAACCGTTCTCAATGAGCATGCATATGACTCAATCTAAATAGATCAGCTACTCGGTGTATTTTTACGCAACGAGTCCAAACCTAGTCAAGGCGCAACCTCTACTCTAGCTCAGCGGTCCTTACGAGCAAGGTGCCCTCGTAGGCACAGGAATACGAGCCGTTCTAGCATTGTTTCATCAATGGACATCATTATGCCGTTCAACTGGTTCCGACAGCTCTTCTGCCAACTATTTCGTCAGCACCTCCCTTGCTTTATCGACAGTGGTGCGACGAACCCTTCTACGTTGTAGAAGGCATTCCATGAACTGGGTAGCACTCTGCTGTATGACAGAGTATTCTGCTACGTTCTTTCTGAGTCATTCTTGGCTTCTTCAAAATTTTCAGCAACACTTCCTCTCTTTAACGGAGAAAGCATGCGTTTCTTTTATCCATTTCAGCGGCATCTCTCCTCTTTGGCGGAAAATAGCTATGCTTAACTCGGGAAATGGATGCGCACCGTTGTGCGTACTTTGCATCCATCAAGGTTGCAGGAACCCTGGGCCATAGCCAGGCCATACGTAATTGACTTAGTCTTTACGAAAAGAGCATTTTGCCAAAAAGCGAAGCCTTTCCAATAGGGGCTTCATTCGTCAAGCAGAATCTTGAACGAGGAGCAGTTAGGGAATCACATTGGCGATTTGGAGTTAATCTCCATTTGAACGCTCATTTACGCGCCGTATATTTAGTATAAGCAGGAGCCTTGGTGTCATTCAACACGACGGCGTAAGTAAATACATTGCAGAAAGCAGGAGCCTTGGCATCATACGACACGACGGCGTAAGTAAATGCATAATCGGAAGTGCAGTAATCGTAAATTGCAGAAAGCATGAGCCTTGGCATCATACGACGCGACGACAAAGGTAAATTACATAGCCTGTGTGATATAGGACGCGTCGGCAGAATCATCAGATATACACCTAGATCCGTATCCAACGATAGTTACGAGGCGAGCGGGTGAACCGAAGTGTTCTGAAGGGCTCAACCATGAACTAGGGCAAGATACCATTTTTAAAACGCATATACTGCGTATTTGAACATAGATATATCCGACGATAGTTACGAGACAAGCGGGTGAACACCGAAGTGTCCAAAAAGGGCTCAATCAAGAACTAAAGTAAGATACTACTTCAGAAAGTATATGCTATATACAAACAATCAAATACTTGAGAGAGATGGATCAACGAAGCAAACTTACTTCAAATCGTGGAAGAAACGGATCCGGGTTGCTTCTTTGGCTTTGAGCCTTCCTTCGAGAGGTCAGACTAAGTCAGATGAAGCTGACTTAGTTGAGAAAGAGGTAGAGTATGTCAAGCTACTCAACCTAAGTGGTTTGAACCAAACAGGGTTCGGTCCAAGTCATCTGGGTTCAGCAGGTTCGAACTCAGCACAAGTAGGCTAAGTCTGGGTTCAGAAATCTAAATCGGAATCTAGACAAAAAGGGACTTTGACTTTGACTTTAAACCCAACTAGTTCAAGTCAAGTCAACTAGGTTTGGACCAGGTCAAGTGGGTTCAGACCCAGGTCAGGTGAGCTAGGACCAGGTCAGGCAGGCTCAAACCAGGTCAGGTGGGTTCAGACCCACTTGGGCTCACTAGGAGAGGTTTAGGAGAGAGAGAGAGGGGGGTCGAAATTATGAGAAGAGAGAGAGTGGGGAGGGCTATTTATAGCCCAAGCCCACCTCCTTTAAGGTTTTTTTCATTCCCGTTTTGCCCCTTAGCTTCTTTTTAATACCAAGAGGTTCCTTTTGAGGTGGGGCCCACAAGATATTTCCATAGTATATTTTGTGGGTCCCACAAGATATTTTCTGAGGAATATTTTTGTGGGTCCCACCAACATTTCCGTGGGTCCCACAAAAAATTTGTGTTTTCGGCGATTTTTTTCCGAAAAATTCTGAGTACATCATTCTCTTTGTATTGACGTAACTAAGAAAGTTGGCTCGAGGAAATCCTTTGATTTAGTTTAGGTAGGAAGTTATGACTTTCAGAGTGTTTGAGCATATATTCACGAATTGATGAATATCCTAAGTATAACTGGCTCGCAGGAATTGATTCGTTTCGCATTCTGAGAAAAAATGTTATTTTTACCGGTAAATGCCTCATGAATTTTATTCAGATATTTTCTGAAAAATTGCGGGTCTTACAAGAAAGGTGAGTGGGATACTCATGTGGTGCTAGCAGAGTTCGCGTACAACAAGAGTTACCATGCAAGCATCAGAATGGCATCGTTTGAAGCTCTGTATGGGCGACCTTGTAGATCGCCAATACATTGGAATGAGGTGAGAGAAAGAACAATTGAATCCCCCATAATACTCCAACATTATACAGAACAAATCCAAAAGATCCAGAATAGATTGTGTGTTGCTCAAAGCCGACAAAAGAGTTACGTGGATCAGCGACGTAGAGAGCTAGCGTTCGAAATGGGAGACCTAGTGTTTGTGAAAGTATCGACAACCAAGAGTGTTTTTAGGTTTGACAAGAAGGGAAAGCTCAGTCCTCGATATGTAAGGCCATTCAGCATATTAGAGAGGATCGGTGAAACGACATAGCGAGTGGAATTACCTCCTCAATTCGCAAACATTCACAATGTATTCCACATATCGATGCTGTGAAAGTATGTACTAGATCCCTCCCATGTGCTACAATTCGAGGATCTGCAAGTACAGGAGGACTTGACACTAGAGGAGCAACCCGTGGAAATCGTAGATCGTCGCGAAAGAGTGATGAGAAATAAGACCATCACATTAGTTAAGGTTCGCTGGCAAAACCATGGGCTTGAAGAATGTACCTGGGAGCCCGAAGAAGCAATGAAAGAGAGATACCCTGACCTGTTTGTATCTAACTTATAACGAATTTCGCGGACGAAATTCTTTTTAGGGGAAAAGGATGTAAAACATGCAAAATTTCGACAATTATCAAAATTAATAAAGGTTATAATTTGTGGAAAATGGATATGATAAAAGGATAAAGACTTGATCCAAATGGATCAAGCGGATCTAGCAATCAGATTCGAATATTATATAGGGATTTGGATCTTGGATAGAGTCGAAACCCACTAAAAATCCAGTTTCAAATTTCAATTTCAACTATATTTACAAAGCACATCTCTAAAGTATCATCTCTTGCGAATATCGCCATCGTTAGGACCATACCCGAATTATACACGCTTTCCAGTAATTCACATGAAATAACGAGGGTTTTTCCTTGTTAGGGACCCAAATTCAGGGATTTACTAGTCATATGTATTCTGAATTTGATTTATAATTGTCGGGACTTGGTTTTTCATGAACAGTGTGCTCGCCACTTTGTATGTCATACTTACGCGATTTAGAACATCGCCCATCACTGAAGTAGTTTTTAGTCGCAAAGAAGTACAACCAGGTAAGGGTTAGCACACTGGGATGGTGGGTTGCCTCAACAGGAAGAGAGTATGGTTTGAAACCCCATGGACACCCGAAATTTTTTTGAAAACGCTATTTTGTAAAATGCGTCAAAATAGGACAAAAGGGTTATTGTTGCAAGGAATTGCAACAAAACGTAACCTGGTGCACTGGTGGGGCTCGTTACCCCTTAGGATGGAGACCTCAGTTCAAATCCCCAGGGCACAAATAATAAAGAGCATTTTTGAAAGGATTAACGATTTTTTTTTTCTCTCAAAAAAAAATGGGCGTTTCAACTTTCCCATTTAAGGTGACTTAAATGGGGAAAGGGTGACGCTCAAAGGAAAGAACGGCTGGGCATTTTTCCCAACTGGGGAGCCAAACCAAGTAACAAATAACAAAATAAAAATAATAAATCAAAGTGTCAATAAATGAGGATTTAATTAGGAAGAAGGGGCGATTTTTTTTTAGAAGGGCTGAACGTTGGGCCACCTTGGAAGCCCAACAGTCCAGCATTAGGGAAGGGGTTTCAAGAAAAGGGAAATAATGGCAGCCAGTTTGGGAAGGCTGCAATGAAAGCCAAAATTAATATTAATACGTTTTTTTTTGGAAATCCTATTACAACTAACGAGGTGCCTTGGAACCCAAGCCCTCTTCTTCTCTCACGCTTTCCCCTTCAGCCCAACCATGTGACCCCTCCTTCTCTCTCTCAAGTTTGCCCTTGTCCTTCTCAAGTCTCCAACCTGCTGGACGACTCCCCACATTCATTGCCTCCCACCATTGATTCCGGCGAGTAGCTCGCTCGTGGGTAACCGACGTCCCTAAGGAAGAAGAGTGTCATACCCTCAGATTCGCAGCTTCATGAGGTAGGTGTTACCGTCCCTTCATATGTGTGTTTTGTCATTTGATATCGTAGGTGAATCATTTTGTTAGACAAATCGTTAAGATAAGTTCATTTTATTCCTGAACATATACATGGAAGGGGCATAGTTCTTTCTACCTATGTGCAGCGCCTTAGGATCTAGTAGGTTATGGATAACATCATTTTATTTTAGTGCATATGCGTGTGAAGAGTTTTCACTAGAACACGTTTAATGAAGTTGAAATTCTAGTGTAGCTTACAAATACCTCAACATTCGGTGTGACGAATGGTGTATAATGCATGAACCAGCCTACATTTAGTTTTTTTGTTTTGTTTTTTGTTTGTATCTGCTTCCACGGTTTTTGGAGGAGCAATAGAAAAAAAAAACTTTTAAGTACATACATATGTACATTTCTAGACTTCGGGTTACGCTAGTACCCAAATCAACTTGCCTAACCACGGCGGAGGTCTGATGGTGCGTCACATCGAACCTATGGTTCGGATGCATTGAGGTGGGGTTGCCCTTATAACACCGTAAGCCACACGTCAGACCAAGTCGACCTGTACGTTTCTTGTTGGGGATGTGCACTCATTCATGTCGAGTTGTTGATAGGGTGTTAGTGCACCGTTCGGACCTATATCATTCTAGTTAAATGCAAAGATCGTATCGAGAATGAATAGTTGGGTTATGAAATTAAGGGTTGAATAAGCTGGAAAGACACTATTGACAATATGGCATATTTGATAAAGTGGGTTCAACCAATGTACCTATATAATAAATATACAATGAGTAAAAAAAAAGGGTTCAGATCAGCAACGTAGGATGTCAAGCTGACCAAGTAACACTTAAATGGGACATTGAAACATGACTCAATGCAGCAATGAACCAAGTTAGGCGGTGCATCTAAGTTAAGCATCAAATTTCTTAGGACTCTACCCAAACTATCTCAACATTTAAAATGAACAGCCACTAGGGTAGGAGAATATAAACCTGTTAATGTTGGGGCCAAGTTCCGTAGACCAGTCCCATTGTTGTGACCCTTGTCACTTGAAAAAAAAAAGGGCAAAGCAATAAATAAATAAATGGTTGTCAGTCGGTCCAGCAGACTGGAAATCGAACCTGGAACAGGTTCGACTTGGGTCGCGTGATGGATGCGATGCTGCTGTACCTCGGTGTGTGATGGTACACGTTCGGTGGCTGCCCGGATGTTGGTGGTTGGTAGAATCGAGTCCAACAGTGATCAACGTCTTGTGTTGGCAAACCCATAGAGGTGAGTCAGCGGATTAAATCCATTGTTGTAGGTACTACCCCAACAATCGGTTTGACTGATCATACCGGTTACGGTGGCTAAGATGAAGTGAATGGGTGGGGTGCTACACAAATCGTAGCTGTTGATATATATATATATATATATATAGTCCTTCCTTTCCACCGTATGTCGCATAAGGAATTACCCGTTACAGTATTATGCAGAGGGGGCTAGTAATAGCCACTTCCTTAATAGGAACCATTTATGTGGGTGAACCATGGTGGTAGGCACATGGTTGTGTGAACCAAAGGAGTTTGAATGCTCGTTGACCCGGAAGGGGTCGTAGAGCATGACTTGAGTATGGTATAACTCGAGATAGAATTATATGTAAAGAGAGACGTGTGAATCCGGTAAGCTAACTGGCATAAGAAGAGTTCGTTGGGTTAGTCGTACATAATATATATGACAAAAAAGTTTATAATAATAAAGAAGAAAAAATTTATGAGAACTGGGTATACCGAAATGGGTATATGTTATTGGTTTCTCATTGGGTTCTGGGTACACTGGATCGCAGTGTATGTTACCAGATCCATGGTCTACTTTGGAGAGAGTGGATGGTACACACTCCGCGGGACATACTTGTATTGTGAGAGCGAGGCGTCTCACCCGGTCCCCAGTCCTCGGAGTTAGGAGATCAGGACCACCAGTGAGTCCTAGGTGGTGGGTCCGAGTCTTCTGCAGAAGAGTTATGGGTGCATCCAATGCTAGTTCTTGCCAATTGGGGATCTCTCTCGATCAAGCACCATGCCCCTTTTTGGGTATCCGTACGGCTAGTTATACGGGTCATATGAACCCCCGTATAATCTCGGTCCGCTACGATGTTGAATGCCTGTGCGTACCCACAGGGTAAGAATGAACTGAAGAGTCAAGCTAATAAATGTGATAATAACTAATGAGACCGATAGGGGTTCCAGTGGAACAAAACATGGAAAGTTGAAATCATAGAATTTCTTACTCAGAAATCATGTTAGACATGATAGTCTTAAAAAGAAAGTATGGTTACATGAGTACTAGATTTCGGTTAAAACATAATGCATACATACATGTTCACATGACACTACACATATGTATTTTGGGACTGTATCACTTACTGAGACAGTGGTAGTCTGATTCCTTTGTGGTTTACTGTTTTCAGGCGAAGAAATAAATGAACAATCAGAGTGAGGGAAGGCGGCATCGTCAGACGGTCATGGCACTACTACCTTTCTGTTTAATGTTTCTGGATATTTGAACTTGATGTAGTAAATGTTGTTATGATGGAATAGGATTGAAGCTTTTGGTAACTCCGCATTTATCTAGTTGAATGCTTTAAAAAAAAATAGATTTTTCATTAAAAATAAATGGGGTGTTACAAGTATGGTGTGAGTGCCATATCAAATCAATATTATAAGTTGGCACATAGAATCGCCGCACAGACTTTTGCTTGTTTCTCTTGATCAAATGCAGGAAGCCTTTATACCTCACTACAACTTCTTCAAGAAATAGAACATCCTGCATACAAGGTCTAGCTACCTGGTATGGAAAAGAGTTCTGCCACTTAACAACTGCAACAAGGTCATATCTAATGGATGCAACAGTATCAGAAACCTTTTCAACAATATTTTCTTGGGAATAGCAGCATAAATCAAGCTCATATGGTTCTTTTGGTTATAAACTACCCCAAAGTTCAGAAGTTTTTTGTTTGGAAGACCCTTTCATGGTAGACTGCACATCATGATTGTCAAGGGTCCTTCCATAGAACTCTTCACAGTCCAATTTGTACTGTACCAGATTAATCCTATGACAATGCCAAACCCATTCACAATCAAGAGGCACAACCATTGGCCCTTTCGTGACCTTGGACTCATGGTGCTTAGCAAGCAAGGGAAGCGAGTAATTCTTGTACCTGTGGATAGCTCTGTCTTAAAACAGGACCATCATACAGACATGGATTTCTATCAACTGCCTCAAGGAACAACAATTGTTGTTTGGCAACTGCAACTAGATCTTGAATAATTACGATCCTTTGAGCTTCAAGCCACTCCAGTTCTTGTTTATTATCCATTTTGTTTCAAACAAAGACGAAAAATGCTTTCTTTCTCATCTGGATGCTAATAATCTCATTTCCCTTATTATCTACAAAACGAGTCCAGGACTTGACCCGCTGAATCCTCCCTAGAAGTGGATTGAAACATGAGTTTAATGCATATTGACCAAACTGGGACATGTGAAATACATGTGGTGCAATAACTGGAATTGTGACAAAGACGGTGATGTGCAAGTAAACTGGCTCACATCCTACAACTACAACATCACTTGACAATTCAAACCATTTTTCTACAGAAAATGATGATGAGTTAACCAAATCCTGCAGGGATACTGTTATCATTGCAAAATTTTAGTTTTACAAGTCAAACTGACCTTTGAAAAAGTTTTTTGAAAATAACTCGCCTCCGTTTTAAAATGCGGGATAATTCCGCAGAATGGGACTCGCCTGTCGGTACGAGGTTCAACCGTTCCTGGCGCCTTTACCAGGGGTAATTGAACCAAGAATCAAGAGTGTGCTTAGCTTTGCTCAACTTGTCTAAATCGTGTTCTATTTCCTAAATGCACAAAGAATCAGGCATGTGCTATGATTTTCTGAAAATGCAGATTTGAAAACATGATGTTTGCTTAGAATAACTGAAATACTTGGAAAATTCTTGGAAAAGCTGTCATTTGGAAAATCGTGAATCATGGTGAGAGAATATTTTTGAAAAAAATGAAAATCGATTTCTGAAGAATTCAAGTGTTTTAAGTAACTTTGGAAAATTTGATTTCCCTGAATTCAAACTTTGAAATTGGAGATATAACTTGGAAAATTGAATTTTGAACTTTGAACTTTGAAAAATACTTGAAATATCATTTGAAAGTTCAGAGTTTTGAGAAAATCAATTTCTGAGTAAGACTTAGAAAATTTTAAGAAAATTGATTTCTCTGGATTGGAATTGGAATTGGAATTTACAAATTGAATGAAATGAATGGATATGGATTTGAAAGACATGATTTTGAGGAATTGAGAAAATCCTTTTGTATTTTTGAGAAATGCAGTGCATTTTGAAGTTAGCCTAAGAGTGTAGGCTGAATGTGGCTAATACGAAGATCACAAATCTGGGTCTCATTTGTATTCTGACTATTGCCATAAATACGAATTCCACCGAGTTTGTCAACTCCCAAAGAGCTAGTGCACATGCCATTCGTGTAGACCATGGTGAATTTGTAAAAATATGCACATGAATGACAAGCATAACAGTTATATATCAAAGTTCAAACTATATCCAATGCAAATCCTAATCTAAGCAGAAATTGAAATTCTTATTCCAAAGTTTATATTTAATTTACATCACTAATTGAATTTAAATAAAGGAAATTAAAGAAAAGTAAGGTCTTCAATATCCCTGAAAAACTAAAAAATTTGTTAGTGAAGATATGTTAGCTTTTCTAGATTTATCTAGTAATATCTAGAAATTACTGGATTTTGTTAGATATAAGCCTTTTTCATGATTCTTTGAGATAAACATAATGAAATAAGAAATAAAATTGAAGAAATATGAAAATGAAATTTAAAAATTTTGAAATTAGGGTCAAAATCACCAAAATACCCCTGATAGCAAGGCTATGACCTTGAAATCAGGGTTTTTAGAAAGATATTTTGTAAAAATGAGGTTTTGGGATTTAAATGAAGATAAATCAAACATAAAGTGATGTGATATGATCAAAAATAAGAAAATCTAGGTTAGAGATTTTGAAATTGAGGTCAAGTGACCAAAATGCCCCTGATAGCAAGACTATGGCCTTGAAATCAGGGTTTTCAAAAAATATTTTGGTAAAAACTTTGTGTTTAGGATTTAAATAAAATCAAATAACAAGAAAATCAACCATGAACTGTCCTAACATGATTATAAACATGAACAAACACTAAAAACATGAACTTATGCATAAAAAACTAAAAGTATAACAAAAATCATGATTTTGGCAGTGTTTTGGGATCCTACGGGCACCCTGTTTTGCAATTTAATCCATTCAAGCACTTGTTATCACCCTAAAATTCATAAAAATCGTCACTTACACTTGTTATCACCCTAAAATTAGATTGGAATCATAAAAATATATTTTTGACATTATTTTAATTCAAAAATTACATTAAAGCCCTAAAATATACTATTTTGACCCACGGTCACGTACCAGTTTCAGTGCTAGACCCCAATCAGGGGTCAATTCACCATGAAAATTTCTGAAGTTTTACAGAGACAAACTAGACATAAAAGTACAAAATCTCTTATTTACAGATCGGAAAAATCATCCCCGGTTAGGGAGATATCGTTTCGGCAATCTGAACTTAAATTTAACGAATACAAAATTGATCAAAATAGGCCCTTCTGGTTACAAATACAGGGAAAAATAACAGACTTCATAAAAAATTTCTAAGATTTCAACAGTGAATAGTACACAAGAAAAATAATCAACTTCCCTTTTAACAGATTATGAATCGGATCTATGGTTAAGGATTTATGATCAACACAAGTTGAATTAGGGTTTTAAAAAATCATATCGAGTTTCAAAACATGGATCCGACTTTCTGATAGAGGAAAAATATCAAACAAAGACAAAAAATTATCAAAATTTTACAGTAAATAGCCTACATCAACACAAATCCACTGCACTTTATGGATCTCGAATCGGTATGAGATGAAAGAAATAACGCAACTGCAAGTTACCTATGAATTTCAATAGCGATTTTAACGATTGAAAATCACGGTTCGATCTTTTATTTTTTTGACAAGATTCTCGAATTCCAAAACGTCTGATTTTTTTACAAAGTCTCAATAACATATCCGTGCATCACATATAAAAAAATCAGCAATTTTTAACAAATATTTCAATAAGAACTAACATGCTTTCTATGGATCCGAGATGAAAATATACAGAAATCTAAGAAACCCTAAAAAAATATGATTTAATCAATAAAAGACAATAAAAATATTTAAACAGTAAAACAAAATTGATTTCAATGCTAGAGCACATGTAATAAACATTAATATGCTAAAAAATAAAAATAAAATAGGGAATCCATGACTGGAATTAATTTTTACCATTGAAATCATGGATTTAATCCATTTAACGGATAAATATTATGTTTTCTTGGTTAAGAACATGAAAAACAATATCGTAAATGATTCTAATGGATTAAAATCATGAAAAACAGCATGGAATAAGGTTAGATCATCTTCTTGGATTGAGCTTGAGGGTTCTTGATAAAAAATCATGGTTGAATCCATGAACACAATGGTTTCCATGGTGAAATCTCATGAAAAATCATAAAAACTATCAAAAATCACTAAGGAATCCTACCTTGGATGGTGCATCAATGGAGGAGGCAGATGGGAGGAGAGAGAAGCTCCAAGAAGAAGCAAAAAAAGGAATAGGGGTCGACCTCCCCTCTAGTCTCTTTAAATAGAAAAAATTAGGTTAAAAAAATGGCTAATTAATTCTAATTTTGTCCCTTTTAAAAGTGTGTCAAACAATTAGTAGGGGGCGATTTTTCCTAATTGGATTTGACTCTTGACCTTCCTAATTAATCCCCTAACTAACCTAAGACTCCTAATTAGACCTCTAATTGACCTAAAGACCCCAAATGTGGCACCATTTGGGTGTTTCAGAAAAACCTAATTTTTAAAACTTTAAAATCAAAGTTAAAAACTAGAGTGAAAATAGGGGTTTTTAAAATTAAATTTTGACTCACCTAGACATCTAACCTAGGTAGGACATGACTAATCCTAGTCTAACCCTGACTTTTACAAATGTGGTGCCACCCAGAGTGGGCCCCACTTGAATTTTCACAAAACGATTTTAAAACTTGAAATTGAGAGTTTTTTCAAAAGATATTCAAAAGTAGACTTTGAGATTGAAAGTTTTGAAATGGTACAGAGTCTTGACTGAGTCAAAACTCCTCTGGATGTGGTGCTAACTGAGTGGGCCTCACATCGAAGTTTTGAAAAACTTGAAACAAAGACTGAAAATGATTTTGAAAAGGGGTTAAAATCACAATTGAAATTCAAAGTTTTGAAAATAGAGTTCTAAGCTAATTGGAACTCTCGACCAGAGTCCTAAACCAATTAGGACTCTAAGATTTTAGATTTTAAATGCCAAATGAAGGAGTTTTTTGAAAGATTTTATCAAAAATGGTAAAATAAGCAGAAAATGCAGTCAGGGTTAGAGTCCTAACTCAACAGAAACTCTGAAATAGAGTTCTGAATCAACTGGGACTCTACAAAATGACCTAATTTTTGAAAAACAAATGAAAAAGAGTAAAAATGGAAGTAAAAACAGACTCCTGACTGGATTAGGACTCTTGGACGGAGTCTTGATCGGACTGAAACTCTAGATTTTTTTGGTATTTTCTGAAAAACAGATGAAAGAACTTGTAAAAATAGTGAAAACAATAACAAATATTGAAATAAAACAAAGTTTTGATCCAACTGGGACTCTAGGGATAGAGTCCTAATTGGATTAGGACTCTCAAATTTTTTGGATTTTCTGAGAAACAACTGACGGGATTTTGAAAAACAAGTAAAACAAAATATAATTGAAGTTCGGTTCGAGTCCTGATCTGATTAGGACTCTGAAGAAGAGTCCTAATTCGACTTGGACTCTGATTTTTTTTTTTTGTTTTCTGAGAAGCAAGTGATGAGATTTAAACAAAGCTTTTGAAAACCAGTGAAAATGAAGTGAGAAAACGAACTTTGGATAGAGTCTTGATTCGATCAGGAATCTGGGATAGAGTCCTAATTCGATTAGGACTCTGGGATAAAATCTCAGAATTTTGAAATTCCATGATAAAGGTATAACAATTTTGATTCCTGAAAGGATAAATAAAAGGATTTTTGAAAGATTCTCTCAAAATTAAAATCTGGATCAGAGTCTTGATCCAACTAGGACTCTTCAAACAGAGTCCTAGTTCAACTAAAACTCTGAGTTTTTTACTTCTCTTTCAAAGATTTTGAAAGAATTGATTAAAAACAGGTAAGAATAACGATGAAAGATAAAGTCCTGATTCGATTAGGACTCTAAGAAAAGGTCCTAATTCGACTAAAACTCTAAAGTTTTGGATAAAATAAAAGATTATGAAAATCAGCTGAAAAGGTTTTGAAATCAAGTCAAGAACAAGAATAAAGGATGAAATCAGGGTAGATTTCTGATTCGATTAGGACTCTGAGAAAGAGTCCTAATTCGACTGGGACTCTAGGATTTTGGCCAAAAACAAAGGATTTTGATAGGTTTTCTGAAAAATAGGTAAAAAGGGTAGTAAAAGGTAAAGTTCTGACCCGACTAGGACTCTGGAAAAAGAGTCCTGATCCAACTAGGATTCTGGAAAAAGAGTCCTGATTGGACTGAGATTCTAAAATTTTGGCCAAAAATGACTAGAATGAGCATGGATATGACCACAACTGGTTTTAAATCAGAATGGGGTTTTAAAAAGATTCAAAAAGATGAAAATACAGAGTCCTGATCCGACTAGGACTCTAAAATTTTTGAGATTTTTAATAAATAAAGGGATCCAGAAGCGACACCACATAAATGGGCCTCATCTGAGAATTGAAATCAATTGAAATTGAGTTTAAAATGAATCCATATTGTTTTCTGGGAAAAATATTTCAAAATATAAGATCCTGGGGGTTGGCAAATGACAAAAATGTCGATTTAAAACCCAGGTTTTGAAGTTGATTTTGAAAGAAAAGTTTTAAAGCTCGAATCTGGATTTAATATTTTGAAAACGGGAATTCTGGATCTCGATAATGAGATGCAATGGCATGCAATGCTATGCCATGCGATGGAATGACATGTCAAATGTATGCAGTGACCTGTAGTGACTCATGAAATATAAACACTGGATGAGGGTCAAAATTTGGGGTGTTTACAGATGCCCCTCTTTGCTACTAAGCCGGTTGGAAGCCGAGCTTAGTGGAAAAGAAAAACACACCAAATTTGGGCCATAAAATGCCCCAGTTAGGAGAATCTGACCGGGTATGAAGGAATAGGCTCGGATGATGAAAACTGATAAATATGAAATGGAGAATAAAGAAGAAGATTCACCTCACCAAAATGAGGTTCAGGCTTGGCCCTTAACCTGGATGGGACGATACCTCGTGGAAAAATGAGTCTTAGGCCTAACCCTTAACCTGAAACGGAACGATACCTCATCGAAAAATGAGGTTCAGACTTAACCCTTAACCTGAAAGGGAGCGATACCTCGTGGAAAAACAAGGTTCAGGCTTAACCCTTAACCTGAAAGGGGACGATACCTCATGGAAAAACGAGGCTCAGGCTTAACCCTTAACCTGAAAGGGGATGATAAATGGAATCCTTGAATGAATAAACCATGATTGGACCTTCGAATTTTGCACAATAAATCCGAGAGGAGTTTGCAAAAGAAAGAAGGGGGGTTCCCTAAAGCTTGAAAAGAGATTATTTTTTGATGTCTCATTACTGAGACTGAATGGCTTTTAAAACAGATGACCTTTTGCAGAAAATTCAGGTTTAACCCTTAACCTGAACGGGAACTATCTATGGTGGGACAATGGGGAGCACAGGGAAGTGTGTGAATCTGAGAGCCCAGACACTCAGATCAAAACAAGAAGGGAAGGATCTTGGACAACTTCCGTCATCTGATCCTAAAAGGGATAACAATAACGCTTGGATACATCAAAATAGACATCAAGCTCTCTCTTCATGTCAGGATAACTTGAAAAGATTACTAATAAGATAAAAATTGTAGTTGATTGAAAAATGATTGAAATGTAAGTATATTTATATGAAAAATATTTCCTCTTTTCTACCTGAAGTATTACCTCCAACTGGACTTAACTTCGTAGAATTAAGATTCGAGTTCAAATTGCTTGCAATTGACTTTCTTTCAAGGAGGCCATCAATTTTCTTGATATGAACGGAAAAGAAAAAATTCTCAT
The DNA here is from genome assembly GCF_984573655.1 of Nuphar pumila. NCBI lineage: Eukaryota > Viridiplantae > Streptophyta > Magnoliopsida > Nymphaeales > Nymphaeaceae > Nuphar > Nuphar pumila. The sequence continues at coordinate 34,439,317 of NC_143258.1, read as the reverse complement.
TATGAAATCAATTGGTGAAAGGATATTAATAAAATAATTTCACAAAATTAAAGAAGATTCTTGACAGATTCGGCAGTTTGATATCTTGAGATTCTTTTCTCATGATGGTCTTTCTGCACTCTTTTTTGGATAGAATTAGAGCTCTCTTGGGTTTCTGGGGAGTTTATTACATTATCCTTCATTTTTGAGATCTCCTGGCTTCTCTCTCTCTCTCTCTCTCTCTCTCTCTCTCTCTCTCTCTCTCTCTCTTTTGAAGGGTACGTCACAAACTCCTTCGTCTTGGAGATGTTCCAATCCTTCTTTGCCTCAGGGATTATGTTGACGATATTGACTCATTGGCTGATGGTTTCCTGATGATAACTGAAATTAAATATCTATTAGGGTTTGTCAAGAGGTTCATCGCATTCGCCTTCAACTCGGCGATGATCTAAACTTTCCTTGGAAGGATCCGTCACAAACTCCTTCATCTCACAGATGATTCAAATCTTCTTTGGCCCCGGGGGTCTAACTTGCATAATTCGTCTTCATCTTGACGACAATTGAGAGATCCCTTTTGCAAATATTTAATTGCAGCTTGGGTGATTGAGGAGAGATAGAAATTGAGTGGATTTTTCTGTATCACCCAAGATATTTCGACTGCCTTGTCTTTACAAGAATGATCTTTAAAAATGTGTCATTGACTGCGATCAATATCGATCACTTATGGCTTCGCAACAACGTTGAATTTTCTTTGCTCGCCATATCGAGGATTTATTCTTCATCCCTTTGGTTGGTCAATAGAAAGAATTTAGATTTTGAATCCTTCTTTGCAAAAGCTTCGCTCTTTTGAAAGTAATACTGAAGGTAACTTGAGGTAATTTTTTTTGTGCAATAAAAGATTTTTAAGATCAACAACTATTTTTCATGACAAATTGGCAAAATATTCTTGGAATCCTTGGTGAAAGAAATCACTTGAGGTTTAAATGACACATTCGTGGCTAGATTCTCCTCTCCTTTCCCCAAAGAAGAGACTCAGGCTTGGCCCTTACCTGAACGGGTAACAAAAAGATACTCCTCTCTTCCCTAAAGAGGAGGTGTTTGCAAAACGAACTTTCGAAGAGAAATAAAGTTTTCGTCAAAACTCTTTATTTCTAGGCTTCTCTTATGGAAAGGGGGCCATTAACAAAGGTTAGAAGGATATCATAGAGGAGCGAGTCCATCACACTCTCCCTGGAAAAAGAGTCCTCGATGATGGGGGTGGCCTAACAAAAGACATTTAGGGTTACAAGGAGGACGAGCTTCCGTCGAAACTCTCCCTGGAAAAAGGATTTCTTGTGTGACAATAAAGATTGTTTTGCAAACTGTTCATGAAGCACGAGTCCCTTCAAACTCTCCCTAGAAAAAGGGGTTCAACGAACGAATAATAAAGATATGCAAAAAGAATGAGCTCCCTCGAACTCTCCCTGGAAAAAGGGTCCCTCGCAAGAGAAAATGATTGATAATTGATTTTGAGCCAGTTGGTAGACGAATTCAACACAAAGGTCGAATCTTGAAAGACCATAATTATCGAATGCCACCCGAAGGTTGGAAAGATATGATTGACTTTGATAGAATCTGTTAACCCAAAGGTTTCGCTTGCTAAAAATTTGATGACCGGAGGTCTGACTAACAAAATAGAGGACCCGAAGGTATGCTTGATAGACTGGAGTGACCCAAGGGTCTGACAAAGATTATTTGGTTCGCAGATCTGAAGATTAACATTGAGTCTGAATCCCGATGCGAGATTTATGTTGCGACCAGTATGAAGACTGAATTTTGACAAAGTACCAGTACGAGCACTGGATTTTAAAAAAAATTTGCCAGTACGAGCACTGGATATTAAAAGATTACCAATACGAGCACTGGATTTTAAAAAATTACTAGTACAAGCACTGGATTTTAAAAGATTACCAGTACGAGCACTAGATTTTGAAAGATTGCCAGTATGAGCACTAGGTTTTAAAAGGTTACCAGTACGAGCACTGGATTTTAAAAGATTACCAGTACGAGCACTGGGTTTTAAAAGATTACCAGTACGAGTACTGGATTTTAAAAGACTACCAGTACGAGCACTGGATTTTAAAAGATTACCAATACGAGCACTGGATTATAAAAGATTACCAGTACGAGCACTAGATTTTTAAAAGATTACTAATACGAGCACTGAATTTTTAAAAAGGTTATCAATTGATTGTGATGAAAAATTTTCAATCTTCACCCTCACGATGACTTGGACAAATGCCACGGGTCTCAGGATTTATCCCTTATCCTTAATGGGAACTTGATGCAGATGCAAAATAGACGCAAGTGAATACAAACACATGCAACTGAATGTAAATATTATGCGAGTAAACGCGAATGAATGCGAATAAGCAAATGATGAAAGATTTTATTTGATCCTGTCTGTATACAGGGTATTTTGAATAAAAGATGAGTTTATAACAAAAATGCCCTAGTGTATTCTGGGAGAAAATAGAGTATTTTGATAAAAGAATAATTGATCATTTATTGGAGAAAATTCATTGAGGAATATAAAGGATAGAATAGAAGTCTTCTAAGCGTAGAATTTCTTCAAATGTTGGGCATTGATGGGATCGGATAATTCTACCCCGTCTGCATTAATCAGACGATATGAATTACGTGGTAATGCTTCTTTCACCACGTAGGGTCCTTCCCAGTTTGGTGACCATTTGCCACGTGGACGATGCTTGAGATGAGCCATTGATCTAAGGACCAGGTCATTAACTTGGAATCTTCTTTCGATGACTGACTTGGCATATTGCCTTGCTATCCTTTAACGATAAGATTGGGTGTGTTCTGCTGCTTTGAGTCTTTTCTCGTCGAGTAGATCCAGTTGTACCAATCTCTGTTGTTGATACTGGTCAAGTGGTAGCTCTAGAAAAGATGCAAATTTAAGAGCGGGTTTTTGAACATGAAGAGGTAACACCACCTCGATCCCATAAACAAGCTCTGAAGGAGTTGCATTGGTCGGGGTTCGAATGGTGGTTCGATATGCCCAGAGTGCATCATGGATTTTCTCGTGCCAATCACGACTCGTCTCAACGGTTCTTTCCAAGATGCGGATCAAACTTTTATTTGTAGCTTCTGCCTGACCATTCCCTTGGGGATAATAAGGAACCGAAAAATGATGATGAATTCTGAATTTCGAACAAAAGATCTTCATTCTCTCATTCTTGAAATGAGTACCATTATCTGACACAATGTCGTGTGGTATACCGAAACGACAAAGAATATTCTTATGAATGAACGAAACCACATGTTGACCTTCCACTGTACGCAAAGTGACGACTTCAATCCACTTTATGAAATATTCTGTTGCGGCAAGGAAATATTTATGACCATTGGAAGCGGAAGGAGTTATGAGACCTACGACATCGAAGGCCCACATAGAGAATGGCCATGGAGGCACGACTAATTGCAAGTATGTAGCTGGCGCTTGAATGGAAGGTGCGTGCACCTGACATTGAATGCACTTTTTTACAAAGCGATAGCAATCTTGCTGCATGGTTTTCCAATAATATCCTGCTCGAATGAGCTGCTTAACAAGAGTTTGGTAGCCAACATGACCACCGCAAATGCCTTCATGCGCTTCTCGCATGACTTCTTTGGCTTCTTCTTCATCTAAGCACCTGGAATACTCAGAACTGAACCCACGACGATAAAGAACATTGGCAAGAATAAAATAATGGGCAGACATATGCTGAATAGCTTTTTGCTCCCTCTTTGATAATTCTGGTGGAAGCTCACCAGTTTCAATGAAGTTTTTAATATTTTGGTACCAAGGCTTCTTCTTCTGTTCTGTCTGGTTAACTTGCATTATTGGAATGAAGGCAGGTTGGTCAAGTCTGCCGATTTCAAAAGAACGACAGAATTCTTCGCTTCTAAAAGACATAATGGAGCCTAGGCTAGCCAAACCGTCAGCTATTTGATTAAACTCACTTTTGATATGGAAAAGTTGAAATTCATCAAAATTGTTAATGAGGGCTAGAACGATCTTTTGATAAGGAAGCAACTTTTGGTCTTTTACCTACCATTCAACTTTGACTTGGCTGACGACGAGCAATGAATCACCGAAAGCGTGTACTCTCTTAACATTGAAGTCTTGCAGAATTCTCATACCTTGTATTAAAGCTTCATACTCAACTATATTATGAGTGCACTGAAAATCAAGTTTCAGAGAGAAAGGGATCATCTCTTTCTCTGGTGTGATCAGCAAGATTCCAATTCTTATGCTTGCCATGTTCTTGGAACCGTAAAAAAATAGATTCCAAACTGGAGACTGTTGGATATTATGGATGCGTTCATCAGGGAAATCATCCTCTATTTTTACATTTTCTGTCAAAAGAAAATCAGCTAACTGGTCGGCGATAGCCTGGCCTTTAATTGACTGCTGAGAAACATATTTCAAGTCATACTGCATTAAAAGGACTTGCCACTTGGCAATCCATCCACTGAGAAATGGTTGTTCGAGAATGTACTTGAGAGGATTAAGTTTTGAGAGAATCTTGACTTCTGATGCTAACAAGTAATGTCTCGACTTATGATGCTAACAAGTAATGTCTCAACTTCTGACACATCCAAACCATTGCTAGACATGTCTTCTCTATCTGAGAGTACTTCTTGTAGTCAATAAAAGTCTTGCTTACATAGTAGATGGCATGCTCAATCAGACTGCTTTCCTCGTACTATGCCAAGAATCCTCCACAAGTAGCTTGGTTAACTGAAACATACATCAAAAGAGGCTTTCCCAATTCTGATGGCTTTAGAACGGGTGGGTTAAGAAGATACTTCTTGATATGATCAAACGATTGCTGACACTCTGGTCCCCACTCAAACTTCACTCCTTTTCTGAGTAAATGATTGAAAGGCTCACATCTCATGGCAAGATTGGATATGAATCTCCAAATTGATTGCATACGTCCCTGAAGACTATACAATTCTTTAAGAGTAGTTGGAGGTGACATATCAATGATGGCCTTTGCTTTGACGGGATTCACTTCTATCCCCTTTTTGCTAACAAAAAAAGCCTAATAACTTGCCTAATTCAACTTCGAAGACGCACTTCTGAAGGTTGAGTCTTAGCTTGTAAAGAATGAGTCACTTGAAGACCTGACTTAAAGAATCGATATGGTCTTCTTTTTCCTTGGATTTGACTAGGATATCATCAACGTATGCATCCATGGTCTTGTGCATCTGATCATGGAATATGGCGGCCATTGCGCGTTGATAGGTTGCCCCGGCATTCTTGAGCCCAAACGGCATGACTGTATAACAGAAAGTACCCCATGGCATGGTGAAGGATGTCTTGGATTGGTCATAAGCGGCCAATTTGATTTGATTATATCCAGAGTATCCATCCATAAAGGAGAACATGGCATGCCCTGTCGTGCTGTCGATCAGAAGATCAATATTAGAAAGTGGATAATCATCCTTTGGGGTAGCTTTATTGAGATTGCGGAAGTCGATACAGATTCGAATTTTGCCATTCTTCTTGGGAATTGCTACAATATTTGTCAACCAATCCGGATAATCTATTGCTCGAATGAATCCAACTTTGAGCAAGTCCTCAAGTCCTTCTTTGACCTGCTGCTCGATTCGAGGATCCATTTTCCTCAACTTATGCTTAACTGGTTTCGCATCAGGCTTCAAAACGAGGTGATGTTCCACCAATTTAGGATCTAACCCTGGCATATCCTCATAAGTCCATGTGAACACTTCTTGGTACTGCTTGAGAAAATTGATGAGTCTTCCCTTCTTATCTGTGCTTAGACTGGTGCCGATCTTGAGAATTTTAGGACTATCCTCTGAACCAATATTGATGCCTTCAATTGGATCCTGAACTAGGGTCGATGACTCATCTTGTTTCTGAATTGCTATAAATTCTGGCAACTCTGTAAGTGATGAGTCAAATTCTGTCACTTCTTTTGGCTGTTTTGCGACCTTATTGTCCTCTGCTTTTGCTCTGACCCGATAAATCTTTGCAGGTTTTGATGTGATTGAAGAATTGATGACTAATCTTTTTATTGATTGGGAAGACATTCTGAAATTTTGAAAAGGAATAGCTTTTTAAAAAAAGTTCATTCATTATGGCATAAATTGCATGAAATAAAAAAGGATAGGAACAACGAATTTTGAAGACAAATTGCAGAGGAGTAAGAGAAAGATGGCATCCAGATAGATGAGAAAATTGATAGCTTTATTGAAGACTTAAAATGAAACGATGACATTTAAAATGAACTGAAATGGGACATTGTCCCTACAAACTGTAGAAATCAGGAGAAAGACAGATGGTAGAAGCTTTTAATGACTCCTCTTAATGAAGATAGTATTTTTGTGAGATCTTTTGCCCATGAATCTCAATCCTACCTTGCGCGGATGATGGTCAGGGATCATTGGCTCTAGCCGGCCATCTCCGTTCTTGTCCAAGCCTTTGAAAGGCTGATAACCATGCTTCAGTAACAGGTCAAACCCTTTCTTGGTTCTTACAAACTGCAGGAAAAGAGGATGGTTCTTGAAAGTGTTGTAATCGAGATGACCCTCAATCTTAAAGAAATATGGCCCTTGCCATCAAACCGTCGTCGTAATATGCTTTGCCTCTGACGCTGCCTCTAGTTTTAACATTTTCAGACTTTCGCTAAGAACAACTTCCTCGCTCTCTCTGATGCTAGGAATATCAGCAATATAGGTCGGCCGAGGAATCATAGGCTGAGGCAGCCTCTCTTCTGGATCTTTCCCCAGGACAGTAGTTATCATGCCGCCTTTAGACCACTTAATACACTGGTGTAGGGTGGATGGCACTACATTGGCATTGTGAATCCACATTCGCCCCAGTAGAAGATTATACGTTGGTGGCACATTGACAATGTGGAAAAGCATTGTGTGAACAGAATAGTTGATAAATATTTCCAGGAAAATCTTGCTCTTTGTTGTCTGTCCGTGATTATCAAATCCATAAATGGTGATCAGATCCGGCGTGTATTCTTCTTCTTTTATAGTCATTTCGGGGCAAATGTTGAGGCTACTGCCTCTATCTACAAGCACATGGGGTACAATCATTCCACGGGTTCGCACCATAATGTATAGAGCATTATTATGAAATGTGTGAGGCTTGGGCAGATCCTCATCTGAGAAAGTTATGGGAGCATTGGTCATGGCCTGATTAACGATCTGGGCCATGTCTTCGGAAGTGATGCTTGACTTAACCTTGATTTTTCGCAGTAAGTCATCCAGGACTTGCTGATGCTTGGGAGAGATGCGTGCTAACTCAAGAATTGGGATGTTGGAGAGGGCAATGATTGGTCTTTGCACTATATCCATCTTCTCTTCTGATGTTTTTTTCTTTTCCGACACGGGTTTGATAAAGTTCTTGGGAAACCATGGCATTCTTTTGGCTACCTCTAGAGATACCCCAGAAGGCTCTTTTGAGACTTCCAGCTTACTAAGAGTTGAAACGAGGTCCATCTTCTGAGAATTGGACTGGGCCTTATGTAACACTAAAACCCGATGTTGAATGTTGATATCACTGCTAGGACATGGTTGGATGTGATCTTGAGGCTACAAAGGATGGTCAGATATCATTGCGTTTGAATGCTGAAAGAAAGGCTGATTTAGTATTCCCATTTTTTCATCTTCGGCACCTTCCACCAACAGGTTTTTGTTAATATAATCCTGAATAATATTCTTTAGAAAGAAGCAGTTCTCAGTATTGTGTCCCACTGTTCGGTGGAACTTACAGAATCTCTCTTTCATTTTCCCCATGACCACTGGCGGATCAGCTACCTTTGGAAGCTTAATCATGTCATTGCCAAGCATATATTCTAGCACTATTTTAAGGGACTGATCCAGGGGAGTAAATTTGCGATTATAACTTCACCCTTCACGCTTTGGCTTTTCTTGAGGTCTCGACCCTTGATCAAAAATCTGTTTTGGTTGTCTGTCATACTGAGGGATCAATTTGCCTTTCTGATCATTTTTGTTGAGGTTTGACCTTCCTGACCCATAACTGTGATCTTTCACATTTCCTTTATTCTTATTTCTACTATTATTGGTAGAATAAGTGAAATGGGTTTTCTTCTTTGATTCCTGCTGACTGTTGTTCTTGGTGAACATGAAGCCTTCATAAGATCCTCTTTCCATACTCAACTCAAGCCATTTGGCTCGTTCTGTCAGTTCTATGAAGGTCCTTGATGGAGAGGTGGAAATCAGTCCCCTTAGGGGTTGTGAGAAGTTGTTCAGGATCAGAGATAGTGCATGTCCCTCTGATATCAGATCACGCATCTTGTTACAAGCAGATCTCCACCTATGAATAAAATCCCTGGCTTTCTCATTTTTCTTATGTTTCAGACTGCAGAGGTGGCTGAGGGTCGGGAGTGCCTCAACATTGAATAAAAATCGCTCAATAAATAAATTGACCACTTTATCAAACTCTTTCAGCTCTATAGGGTTAATGTGCTCTGAATACCATTTCGTTGCAATACCCTCCAGATTGTGAGGGAAACAAAGAAATAAGGCTCGGTTATTCCTCCTGAACCTGGACCATTCTGCAAAGAATAGGGCGAGGTATGCCTTTGGGTCACCCGAACCATCAAACTTGATAAATTTCTTGAGAAGATTGTCGAGATCATCATCCCCATCTAGTCCATCATAGAAATTTTTACTTGTAAAGACCCTTTTGCCCTTATCACAGGCCTGCAGATCCTTGACCATCTTCATCACGTCTCGGAGGTGTGACTGAGTAGGGTCATTAATAGACTGATTTCTGGATTTATAAGTCGACCCCTGCCTTTGAGTTTACATTCTAAATGCCTGCTAAGTTTCATATTCCTCATCAGTATCTCCCGCTGATTCTGCCTCATCAGAGGTTTCTTCATGATGACTCTGCTTTTTAGTGATCTTCACATTCTTTTTCACTGTTCGGCATTTGACCTTTTTCTTATTGTGGGCTTTTCCTGAGCTGACCCCTGTTTCCTCAGACAATAACTTACTCAGCATTCTCTAAAACAACAAATACATATGTGGGTTGATGTCATCATTAGCTTGCTGACTTCCATTTCCGACGGATTGTGAAGAGGCCATTTCTTGTACTGAAGCTGATGGGGAACTGATAAGCTAGACTGGCACGGTTTTCTTTTCGGACCTCGTCTGAACCATGTAAGGATGCAAGTGCTCTCTACAGAGCAAAACTGAGGGTTAGCTGCTGAAAATGGTTTTTGAATAGGAAACATTTGCTGGATATCTGGTAGACAATCTGAAGGATGTCCCATTATTAGGAACTGAGTCGTCGCTGGAGTTACGACAATTGCGTTGCTATTCTTTGCAAAATAAATAACTAAAAATATGCCTTGTTACCTAGGTGAGGTTGTCAAACCAAGATGAAAATTAAAGGAATTGTATTAAAGGAAAAACATGATTTTATTAATAATAGACTTGACAAAGGGGAGGGGGACAAACAATTTTCCACCACTCCTGATAATCAGAGGACACTCGAGGACCAGGAAAAATAGTGAGAGTAACAAAAGAATCACAGCCATGTCTGGCAAAATGGTATGCTCCGGACCACTGATATGATGTGAGATCGAACTCTGGCAAGATCCTGTTATCATCGCAAAATTTTTAACTTTTTGCGAGTTAAACTGACCTTTGAAAAAGATTTTGAAAATAACTCGCCTCCGTTTTAAAATGCGGGATAATTTCGAAGAATGAGACTCGCCTGTCGGTACAAGGTTCGACCGTTCCTGCCACCTTTAACAGGGGTAATCGAACCAAGGATCAATCTACTGCTCTGCTCTATTCAACTTGTCTAAATCATATTCTAATTTCTAAATGCACATAGAATCAGGCATGTGCTATGAATTGTTGAAAATGCATATTTGAAAACATGATGTTTGCTTTGAATAACTAAAGTAATTGGAAAGGATATCACATGGAAAATCGTGAATTAGGGTTGAGATATTGTATCTGAGAAAGTGAAAATCGATTTCTAAAGTATTCAAGAGATTTTTGTGAAAATCGATTTTGAGAAATGTGAAATAACTTTGAAAAACTTGATTTCTTTGAATTCAAACTTTGAAATTGAAAATATAACTTGGAAAATCGAATTTGGAACTTGGGAAATACTTGAAATATCATTGGCAAAACCATATTTTGAGAACATCGATTTTTGAGTAAGACTTAGGAAATTTTTGAGAAAATGAACTTCTTTGAATTGAGATTTGAATTGGAATTGGCAAATGCATGAAATGAATGAATATGGATTTGAGGAATTGAGAAATACTTTTTGTATTTTTGAGAAATACAGTGCATTTTGAAGTTAGCCTAAGAGTGTAGGCTGAATGTGGCTAATACGAAGATTACAAATCTGGGTATCATTCGTATTCTGACTATGGCCATAAATACAAATTCCACAAAGTTTGTCAACTCCATAAGAGCTAGTGCACGTGCCATTCGTGTAGACCATAGTGAATTTATGAAATTGTGCATGAATGATACATTCATCAGATATTAATATTTGCAAAATTAAACTATATGCAATGCAAATCCTATTCTATGCAGGAATTTAAATTCTTATTCGAAAGTTTACATTTAATTTACATCACTATTGAAATTTAAATACATGAAAAATAAAATCTTCAATGTACCTGCAAAACTAGAAAGCTTGATTAGTGAATATATGTTAGCTTTTCTAGGTTTATCCAGTAATATCTAGAAATTACTGGATTTTGCTAGATATAAGCTTTTTCAATGATTCTCTTAAATCAAAATTGATAAAATATGAAATAAAATATAATAAATATGAAAATTGAATTTGAAATTTCGAAATTGGGGTCAAAATGACCAAAATACCCCTAATAACAAGACTATGGCCTTGAAATTAGGGTTTTTAGAAAGATATTTGGTAAAATGCAAATTCTGAAATTCAAATGAAAAAAAATCAAACTAAATATGATGTGACATGATTAAAAATATGAAAATTAGGGTTAGGGATTTTGAAATTTAGGTCAAAGGACCAAATTGCCCCCGATAGCAAGACTATGACCCTGAAATCAGGGTTTTTAGAAAATATTTTGGTAAAACTTAGGTTTTATGCACTAAATGAAATCAAATGAACATCAAATTTAACCTAAAGTATCCTAATATGATTATGAATATGATTAAACCCTAAAAATATATGCTTATATACGAAAATCCAAGAATATCACAAATTTTGTGATTTTTGCAGTGTTTTGAAATTCTTCGGGTGCCCTATTTTGCAATTCAAGTCATTCAAGCATCAAACGGATTCTAAAAATCCTAAAACTGGTACCTGCACTTTTTATAACCCTATAGAATTATAAAAATATTTTTTTGGCATTAAAGTAATCCGAAAATAGCATCAAACCCTAAAAATATGTTATTTTTAACCTAGTTCACCAACCAGTCTCAGTCCAAGACCCAAACCAGGGGTCAATCTTTCATGAAAATTTCTGATTTTTGACAAAGACCAAATAGACAGGGAAACAAAACTTTTCCTTTTTACAGATCTGAAAAAGCACTTAGGATCAGGGAGATCCCCGTCCGGCAATCCGGCCTTGAATACATTGATTTTAACTTTGGTCCTAACTGATACTTTTAATTGGAAATTCAGGGATAAATAGTAGTACTCATTCAAAATATCTGATATTTTAACAGTGAATAGTCGACAGAAAACTAACAATACTCACTTTTTACAGATCATAAATCGGATCTGTGGTTTGGGATTTATAAACAACACAAATCTGATTAGGGTTTTGGTAAACCCTAACGCGTTTTAAATTAAAATTCAGAGTTTCTGACATAGGAAAAATACTAAATAGTGGTAAAAAATTTTGAAAATTTCATAGTAGGTAGATCTAATCAATATGAATCTATAGCACTTTACAGATCTAAAATCGGATATAGGATGAGAAAAATATCATCACAGCAAGTTACCTTCTTGATTTTAACAACGATTTTAAAGCTTTAAAAACACGATTTGATGTCTGATTTTTCTGACAGGGTTTCCGAAGTCCAAAATCTCTGATTTTTTTACAGTAGTTCAATCACATATGCATGTATCACATATAAAAAAATCAGAAATTAACAACACATATTTCAATCCGAAACAGCATGCTCTTTTCTGTTCTAAACTAAAAACACACAGAAATCTAATAAACTTGAGAAAACATGCATTAACTAATGAAAAACAATAAAATAAACACTAAAACAGTAAAATAAAAATTATTTCTATGCTGGAAAACGTGTAATAAACATGGATAAACAAATAAATAAATAAAATATAGGAAATCAATGGCTGGAATTTGCTTTCACCTTTGAAATCATGGATTTAACCCATTTAATGGGTAAATCTCACGTTTCGTCGGTTAAGAATATGAAAAACGTACCTCTTATCGATTCTAATGGATTAGAATCCTTGAAATCACCCTCAAACTGAGTTAGATCATCTTCTTGGATCGATTTTGGGGTTCTTGGATGAAATTCATGGTTAAATCCATGAACACAAGAGTTTCCATGGTGAAATCTATTGAAAAATCATAAAAAACTAATAAAAATAATAAAATAATATTAAATAAACTCACCTTGGGGCTGCAGATGAAATGGAGGAAGGTAGAGGTGCTGGAGAGGAGAGAGAAGCCATGAAAATTTTAGAGAAAAAGAGTTCTCTTTTTACCCCCTTTAGGTCCCCTATTTATAGATTTTCAAAAAGTCACTTAATTAGGGTTAATTAAGAGGTTTTTCATTTTTTCAGGACTCTTTCTAATAAATCCACTAAGGGCAACGATTTTTTGTGGTTTCCTAACCCTAAATGAACTCTAATTAAACTCTAATTAATACCTAATTAAACCCTAAAAAGTCCAAATGTGACACCACCTAGTATGGACCCACATTTGGTTTTTAAAACCTGAATTTAAAACCTTTAAAAACCAATGGTTTAAAAGTTAAATAAAATGGATTTTTAAAATTGATTTTGACTCCTCTAAACCCCTAATCTAACTAGGACAATGACTAACTCTAGTCTAGCCCTGACTTACTCGAATATGGCGCCACCCCGAGTGGGCCCTACTTGAGTTTTTTTCAAAAAACGATTTTAAAACTTGAAATTGAAGGAGTTTTCAAAAGAGATTCAAAAGTAGACTTGAAATTAAAAGTTTTGAAATGGCACAGAGTTCCAACTAGGTCAGAACTCCTCTGGATATGGTGCCAACTGAGTGGACCCCACATCAGAGTTTTGAAAATTTGAAATAAATACTAAAAATGGCTTTGAAAAGGGGTTAAAATCAATAGTTGAAATTCAAAGATTTTTGAAAATAGAGTCTCAAGCGAACTGGACTCTGGGCTAGAGTCCTGGATTTTTAGGACTCTGTGATTTTGGTTTTTAAAAGCCAAATAAAGAAATTTTTGAAAAGATTTCATCGAAAATGGTGAAACAAGTCAGAAAGTACAGTCAGGGTTAGACTCCTAACTCGATCAGAACTCTAATTTAGAGTCCTGGATTAACTGGACTCTACAAAATGACCTAAATTTTGAAAATAAATGGAAATAAATAAAAAATAGAAATGACAACGGACTTCAAAACAGACTCCTGACTGGACTAGGACTCTGGGACAGAGTCCTGATCGGACTGAAACTCTAGATTTTTTTGGTATTTTTCTGAAAAACAAATGAAAGAACTTGTCAAAACAGTGAAAACAATAACGAATATTGAAATAAAAGAGAGTTCTGATTCAATTGAGACTCTAAGGACAGAGTCCTGATTGAACTAGGACTTTTAATTTTTGGATTTTCTGAGAAATCAAATGAGAGAATTTTGAAAAACAGTTAAAAACAGGATGAAGTTGAAGTTTTGGTTTAGAGTCCTGATCTGATTAGGACTCTAAGAAAGAGTTCTGATTCGATCAGAACTCTAAGCATTTTGGTTTTTCTAGTAGGCAAATGATGAAATTTGGGCAAAGCTTTTGAAAACCAGTGAAAATGAAGCGAGAACATCAATTTTGGATAGAGTCCTACTTCGATCAGGACTCTGGGGTAGAAACCTGATTTGATCAGGACTCTGAGATAAAATCTCAGAATTTTGAAATTCTTTGATAAAAGTGTAATAGTTTTGCTAGATTGAAAGATTTCTGAAAGATTCTCTCAAAATTGAAATCATGATCAGAGTCCTGATCCAAGTAGGACTCTCTGAACAGAGTCTTGTTTTGACTAAACTCTGAGTTTCTAACTATTTTTGAAAGATTTTGAAAGATTTGATTGAAAATGGATAAAAATAGTTGTAAAAGATTAGAGTCCCAATCCAATTGAAACTCTGAAGAAGAGTCCTGATCCGACTGGACTCTTGAAGAAGAGTCCTGATCCAACCAGGACTCTGAGATTTTGGCCAAAACAGAAGATTTTAAAAGGTTTTCTTCAAAGACAGGTAAAAAGGTAGTGAAAAGTAGAGTTTTGATCCGACTAAGACTCTGGAAAAAGAATCCTGATCCAACTAGGACTCTAAAATTTTTGAGATTTTTGATAAGTGAAGGAATCCAGAAGTGACACCACCTAAATGGGCCTCATCTGAGAATTAAAATCAATTGAAATTTAGTTTGAAATGAATCTAGATCGTTTTCTAAGAAAACATTACGAAATGTAAGGTCCTGGGGGTTGGGAAATGACATAATGTTGAATAAAACCCAGGTTTTGAAATTGATTTCAAAAGAAAAAGTTTTAAAACTCAAATCTGAATTAAATATTTTGAAAACAGGAGTGCTGGATCTCGAAAATGAGATGGGATGACATGCAGTGCTATGCAATGCGATGAAATGATATGCAAAATGTATGCAGTGATATGAAATTACATATGAAATGGACAAACAGTGGATGAGGGTGAAAATTTGGGGTGTTTACAGATCCCTGATAGTAGACAAATTTTCATGCACTTCTGTCTCTAAGAGAACTGTCTGACACAGCGCTCTGGATGGTAATATGCGCAGAAGAATGGGCCAAGTAGCCTGAACCGCTTGCCGTAAGCATAAGTATATCTGGGAGGTGATTCCTGACGATCAAAATAGTCCCACACGACTTCTTACTCCTGAAGGTTGTCGATCAAGAATCGGTATCGTGCAACTGGAGGAAGCTTTTCACCATTATATCTGAATGAACTGGCTCGGGCTGGCACATGCCAGAGGAATCAAGATTGCAATGCATAGGTGCACCCTTCGACTAGAATTGATTCTCCGAGTGTGAAACGGGTCAACCCTCGGTATAGAAAAGCGAGTCCAGCCATGGCTATAGAGAGGTGGCTAGTCTGTCGACTTCCCCAGCTTCGCAGAAGCTGAACTATCCTGATATTCATGTAATTCCATCTATCTGAAAAGAGAGCCAATCCCACAATGCATAGGACCATCGCATGTTGGATTCTCTCTCGAGCTGTTTGAGATAAAGAATTGACTTCTACAAATGCCCCATACTGCCTGTAGATTTCGAGCATATTCACATATTCATTTCCATTCTCCTTGATCAATGGCCAAGACTTGCATCCTGTCATGCGGGCTAAAGCGTCTCGGGGATCCAGTCCCTTGACATGGATTAAGAACTGTTTCTCCAATGGATCTCCTGGATGACCGGCAGGCTCGGGCAATCCCATGATTTCTGAAAACTCATCCACCAACAAAGTCATTTCTCCCCATGGGAACCAGAAGGTATTAGTACTCGGGTTCCACCACTCTGTCAGTGCATGGATCAAATTGTCGTTGACTATCTGTTTTTCCGTTGCAGGTGGCAGTTCTAACCCACAATCGCTCAAATGGTTCGGAAACATACGAGAAAAGTTCTTGAGCCATGAATAGTACCACCGGGAAATGAAGGATCCAGTGTTGAGAGTTCGATGTTCTGGAAGACCTTGTCGCACCTCGTAGAAGATGTGACCCTCGGGGAAGACCAAATCAAGTTGACTGGATGCCATCAGACTGGAAAACATGAAAAATTGGAATAAGACTTAGGAAAATACAAAGATTTTGAAAAAGATGCAGGCAGGATAAAAATGAAGCAGAAAAATCAAGATCCAGAAGGAAGGAAGGATGGAAAATCACCTGGAGTTTTGAGGAAAACAAAGAAGAATTTAAAAACTTGTCTAGGGTTTGAATAAAATAGGAATTTTAGACAGTATATGGAAACAGATGGAAAAAATGAGGATTTTTTAAAATCATTCAGTATTTTTAGAAAACTTGTGGAAAATGTAATAAAAGAAACTAACATTCAATCATATCTTATACAAACAAGTATGCACATACAACATTCTCTAAAAGTTGACTCTAGATGCACAAGTTTTGAAATAGCTTTAGGACCTTAATCTTAAATCAAAGGCTCAGATCTTCTGTGTCCAATCATGCTATGCCTATATACTCGAGTCGATGCTCGATGTACATGGCATAAAATCAATTTCTCCAGTTCTAAGTTTAAGTTTTCCAACATCCTTGAGCGCATGTTGATATACGTTGGACTATGGCCCTTGGTACATGGCAGGGGGGCGTTAACCCAAATAGGTGGCCCAGTTGTGGGGCTTTGTCCCAAACTATGGTTCTGAAAGAAAGCCCAACAACGTAAAGACCGAATAGAGATAGGTAGGGTGGTTTTTTAAAACATGAGTGCATGCAAGCAAACAGAGGGCTCTAAGACCTAAAGAAGTAGAGTTTTTGAAATATTTAAAGAAGCAAACATTGTTTTCAATCAAACCTAGATTAAGAAGGGTTGTATTAGACCTAAGTCTATGTGAACATAAATAATATCTCCTCAATATGGTCTTACCAAACCATACTTAGTCTATATGCAATCCATGTCAGCTAGGTTCAGGTCTAGGCTCCTAGGTTCACATGATGATCAAAAGTAAAGGCTGACATTCCATGGAACACGATTTTGACAATTTGAACTAAGTTAAGCACACAATTGATCAGGCGAAGATAGGTCCGATCTCGGTCGCCAAACCTGTTATCATCGCAAAATTTTACTTTTGCAAGTCAAACTGACCTTTGAAAAAGTTTTTTGAAAATAACTCGCCTCCGTTTTAAAATGCAGGATAATTCCGAAAAATGGGACTCGCCTGTCGGTATGAGGTTCAACCGTTCCTGGCGCCTTTACCAGGGGTAATTGAACCAAGGATCAAGAGTGTGCTTAGCTTTGCTCAACTTGTTTAAATCGTGTTCTATTTCCTAAATGCACAAAGAATCAGGCATGTGCTATGATTTTCTGAAAATGCAGATTTGAAAACATGATGTTTGCTTAGAATAACTGAAATACTTGGAAAATTCTTGGAAAAGCTGTCATTTGGAAATTTGTGAATCATGGTGAGAGAATATTTTTGAAAAAAAATGAAAATCGATTTCTGAAGAATTCAAGTGTTTTAGGAAAATCGATTTTTGAGGAATTTTAAGTAACTTTGGAAAATTTGATTTCCCTGAATTCAAACTTTGAAATTGGAGATATAACTTGGAAAATTGAATTTTGAACTTTGAAAAATACTTGAAATATCATTTGAAAGTTCAGAGTTTTGAGAAAATCAATTTCTGAGTAAGACTTAGAAAATTTTAAGAAAATTGATTTCTCTGGATTGGAATTGGAATTGGAATTGGAATTGGAATTTACAAATTGAATGAAATGAATGGATATGGATTTGAAAGACATGATTTTGAGGAATTGAGAAAATCCTTTTGTATTTTTGAGAAATGCAGTGCATTTTGAAGTTAGCCTAAGAGTGTAGGCTGAATGTGGCTAATACGAAGATCACAAATCTGGGTCTCATTTGTATTCTGACTATGGCCATAAATACGAATTCCACCGAGTTTGTCAACTCCCTAAGAGCTAGTGCACATGCCATTCATGTAGACCATGGTGAATTTGTAAAAATATGCACATGAATGACAAACATAACAGTTATATATCAAAGTTCAAACTATATCCAATGCAAATCCTAATCTAAGCAGAAATTGAAATTCTTATTCCAAAGTTTATATTTAATTTACATCACTAATTGAATTTAAATAAAGGAAATTAAAGAAAAGTAAGGTCCTTCAATATCCCTGAAAAACTAAAAAATTTGTTCGTGAAGATATGTTAGCTTTTCTAGATTTATCTAGAAATTACTGGATTTTGTTAGATATAAGCCTTTTTTTCATGATTCTCTAAGATAAATATAATGAAATAAGAAATAAAATTGAAGAAATATGAAAATAAAATTTAAAAATTTCGAAATTAGGGTCAAAATGACCAAAATACCTCTGATAGCAAGGCCATGACCTTGAAATCAGGGTTTTCAGAAAGATATCTTGTAAAAATGAGGTTTTGGGATTTAAATGAAGATAAATCAAACATAAAGTGATGTGATATGATCAAAATAAGAAAATCTAGGTTAAGGATTTTGAAATTGAGGTCAAGTGACCAAAATGCCCCTGATAGCAAGACTATGGCCTTGAAATCAGGGTTTTCAGAAAATATTTTGGTAAAAACTTTGGGTTTAGGAATTAAATAAAATCAAATAACAAGAAAATTGACCATGAAGTGTCCTAACATGATTCTAAAAATGAACAAACACTAAAAACATGAACTTATGCATAAAAAATTAAAAATATAACAAAAATCATGATTTGGCAGTGTTTCGGGATCCTACGGGCACCCTGTTTTGCAATTTAATCCATTCAAGCATTAAATGGATTCCAAAATTCATAAAAATCGACACTTGCACTTTTTATCACCCTAAAATTAGATAGGAATCATAAAAAGATATTTTTGACATTGTTTCAATTCAAAAATTGCATTAAAACCCTAAAATATACTATTTTGACCCACGGTCACGTACCAGTTTCAGTGCCAGACCCCAATCAGGGGTCAATTCACCATGAAAATTCTTGAATTTTTACAAAGACAAACTAGACATAAAAGTACAGAATCTCCATTTTACAGATCGGAAAAATCATAGCCGGTTAGGGAGATATCGTTTCGGCAATCTGAACTTAAATTTAACGAATACAAAATTGATCAAAATAGGCCCTTCTGGTTGCAAATACAGGGAAAAATAGCAGACTTCATCAAAAATTCTGAAATTTCAGCAGTGAATAGTACACTAAAAAATAATCAACTTACCTTTTTACAGATTATGAATCAGATCTATGGTTAAGGATTTATGATCAACACAAGTTGAATTAGGGTTTTAGTAAATCATATCGAGTTTCAAAACATGGATCCGACTTTCTGACAGAGGAAAAATATCAAACAAAGACAAAAAATTATCAAAATTTTACATTAAATAGCCTACATCAACACGAATCCACTACACGTTATGGATCTCGAATCGGATATGAGATGAAAGAAATAACGCAACTGCAAGTTACCTATGAATTTCAATAGCGATTTTAATGATTGAAAATCACGGTTCAATCTTTTATTTTTTTGGCAGGGTTCTCGAATCCCAAAAGGTCTCAATAACATATCCGTGCATCACATATAAAAAAATCAGCAATTTCTAACAAATATTTCAATAAGAACTAACATGCTTTCTATGAATCCAAGATGAAAATATACAGAAATCTAAGAAACCCTAAAAAAAATGATTTAATCAATAAAAGACCATAAAAATATCTAAACAGTAAAACAAAATTGATTTCAATGCTGAAACATGTGTAATAAACAATAATATGCTAAAAAATAAAAATAAAACAGAGAATCTATGGCTGGAATTATTTTTTACCTTTGAAATCATGGATTTAATCCATTTAACGGATAAATCTCATGTTTTCTTGGTTAAGAACATGAAAAACAATATCGTAAACGATTCTAATGGATTAAAATCATGAAAAACAACATGGAATAAGGTTAGATCATCTTCTTGGATAGAGCTTGAGGGTTCTTGATCAAAAATCATAGTTGAATCCATGAACACAATAGTTTCCATGGTGAAATCTCATGAAAAATCATTAAAAAATAATAAAAACTATCAAAAATCATTAAGGAATCCTACCTTGGATGGTGCAGCAATGGAGGAGATAGATGGGAGGAGAGAGAAGCTCCAAGAAACAACAAAAAAAGGAATAGGGGTCGACCTCCCCTCTTGCCTCTTTAAATAGAAAAAATTAGGTTAAAAAAAGATGGCTAATTAATTCCAATTTTGTCCCTTTTAAAAGTCTATCTCAAACAATTAGTGGGGGGTGATTTTTCCTAATTGGATTTGACTCTTGACCTTCCTAATTAAGCCCATAACTAACCTAAGACTCCTAATTAGACCTCTAATTGACCTAAAGGCCCCAAATGTGGCACCATTTGGGTTTTTCAGAAAAACCTAAATTTTAAAACTTTAAAATCAAAGTTAAAAACTAGAGCGAAAATAGGGGTTTTTAAAATTAAATTTTGACTCACCTAGACATCTAACCTAGGTAGGACATGACTAATCCTAGTCTAACCCTGACTTTTACAAATGTGGTGCCACCCAGAGTGGGCCCCACTTGAATTTTCAAAAAATGATTTTAAAACTTGAAATTGAGAGGTTTTTCAAAAGATATTCAAAAGTAGACTTTGAGATTGAAAGTTTTGAAATGGTACAGAGTCTTGACTGAGTCAGAACTCCTCTGGATATGGTGCCAACTGAGAGGGCCGCACATCGAAGTTTTGAAAAACTTGAAACAAAGACTGAAAGTGATTTTGAAAAGGGGTTAAAATCACAATTGAAATTCAAAGTTTTGAAAATAGAGTTCTAAGCAAATTGAAACTCTCGACCAAAGTCCTGAACCAATTAGGACTTTGAGATTTTGGATTTTAAAAGCCAAATGAAGGAGTTTTTTAAAGGATTTTATCAAAAATGGTAAAATAAGGCAGAAAATGCAGTCAGGGTTAGAGTCCCAACTCAACCAGAACTCTGAAATAGAGTTATGAATCAACTGGGACTCTACAAAATGACCTAATTTTTGAAAAACAAATGGAAAAGAGTAAAAATGAAAGTAAAAACAGACTCTAGAACAGACTCCTGACTGAATTAGGACTCTGGGACGGAGTCCTGATCGGACTGAAACTCTAAATTTTTTTGGTATTTTCTGAAAAACAGATGAAAGAACTTATGAGAAGAGTGAAACAATAACAATTATTGAAATAAAACAGAGTCTTGATTCAACTGGGACTCTAGGGACAGAGTCCTAATTGGATTAGGACTCTTAGAATTTTTGGATTTTCTGAGAAACAACTAAGGGGATTTTGAAAAACAAGTAAAACAAGATATAATTGAAGTTCGGTTCAGAGTCCTGATCTGATTAGGACTATAAAGAAGAGTCCTAATTCGACTTGGACTCTAAATTTTTTTTTAGTTTTCTGAGAAGCAAGTGATGAGATTTAAACAAAGCTTTTGAAAACCAGTGAAAATGAAGTGAGAAAATGAACTTTGGATAGAGTCCTGATTCAATCAGGAATCTGGGATAGAGTCCTGATTCGATAAGGATTCTGGGATAAAACCTCAGAATTTTGAAATTCCATGATAAAGGTATAACAATTTTGATTCCTGAAAGGATAAATAAAAGGATTTTTGAAATATTCTCTCAAAATTAAAATCAGGGTCAGAGTCCTAATCCAACTAGGACTCTTCAAATAGAGTCCTAGTTCAACTAAAACTCTGAGTTTTTGACTTCTCTTTGAAAGAATTGATTAAAAACAGGTAAGAATAACGATAAAAGATAGAGTCCTGATTCGATTAGGACTCTAAGAAAAGGTCCTAATTCGACTAAAACTCTAAAGTTTTGGCTAAAATAAAAGATTCTAAAAATCAGCTGAAAAGGTTTTGAAATCAAGTGAAGAACAGAAATAAAGGATGAAATCAAGGTAGAGTCCTGATTCGATTAGGACTCTGAGAAAGAGTCCTAATTCGACTGGGACTCTAGGATTTTGGCCAAAAACAAAGGATTTTGATAGTTTTTTCAAAAACAGGTAAAAAGGGTAGTAAAAGGTAGACTTCTGACCCGACTAGGACTGTGGAAAAAGAGTCCTTATGCAACTAGGATTCTGAAAAAAGAGTCCTGATTGGATTGGGATTCTGAAATTTTGGCAAAAAATGACAAGAATGGGCAAGGATATGACCACAACTGGTTTAAAATCAGAATGAGGTTTTAAAAAGATTCAAAAAGATGAAAATACAGAGTCCTGATCCGACTAGGACTCTAAATTTTTTGAGATTTTTTATTAATAAAGGGATCCAGAAGCGACACCACCTAAATGAGCATCATTTGAGAATTGAAATCAATTAAAATTGAGTTTAAAATGAATCCAGATTGTTTTCTAGGGAAAACATTTTGAAATAAGAGATCCTGGGGGTTGGCAAATGGCAAAAATGTTGATTTAAAACCCAGGTTTTGAAGTTGATTTTGAAAGAAAAGTTTTAAAACTCAAATCTGGATTTAATATTTGGAAAACGAGAATTCTTGATCTCAATAATGAGATGCAATGGCATGCAATGCTATGCCATGCGATGAAATGACCTGTCAAATGTATGCAATGACTTGTAGTGACTCATGAAATGTAAACACTGGATGAGGGTGAAATTTTGGGGTGTTTACAGATACAGAGGTCGTTCCTATGGTTTTCAGCTACCTACTCAGAGGAAGACTAAAAGGGATATAAGATACAAGCTCAAAAACAAGTTCCCCATTAGGTTCACACTGGAATGCAGATACTCGCTTCTCCCCAATTTCAGATTCAATACCTATTCTACTGTAAGAACTGAAAAACAAGCCAGGTTGGTGTGATAGGATGGATTATGGAGTGTTGACGAGTGGTATGACGGCTACTGTAATGCTTAAAATGGAATAAGAGAGGAGATCATAACTTTGGAGTTCTAATGGAAAATAATCTCAGAGAGGCTACCTAATGCAATTGACTTTCCATAACTGAAAACATGAAACCTATATCACTGGTGAGACTCTTTGATTGATTTTTTTTTTAGAACTAACACATATATGATATTGTATTGAATAACATTTTTTTTTTTAAAAGTGCCCCTGCAAATACCATCAAATTATAATGTGAATGTCATCAGATGATGCCAATGTTGTCAAATACCATCAATATTTAGCACATGTACTTGCGATCATCCTTCCAAGTTGCAGGAAAACAGGTTATGATAAACTGAACAAAAGTATGAGCCACATGCTGGATCAGCATATATAGATGAGTTTACAATGTATTAGATGCTAAAATGAAGAGGAAGGTGTTAAACCCAAAAATGGAAAAGAAAAAGAGAACAAAGCGACTTCTGATAACACCATAGTTCATTAAACATATCAAAGATTGCGTTTAACAGATGCATGCAAAATGCATATCAGACATTGCCTTCTTTTTTTTTAATAAGAGACCAGAGGATTCACCTATATACACTGTCGTCTTTTACTTACAGACTTTCAAAGGGAAATCAAAACCAAGCAAATTCATATAGATTGAAAGGGGCAAGCAGGAAGAATAACTTCAACTAATCTGAATCTCCAGACCACACCTCAGTAAACTAACTACCTTGACAATCCCACACATACGATGCAAAAACAAGACACCCATAGGACACAATGATGGATCTATGCATATGCAAGTTTTACATTCCCTGGGAGTGCCTAAACTGTTTTCACGATTTACTCCTCCAACTAGTAAGTGTTTTCCAAAAAAAATTCAGACCATGAATCTGATTAGGATTTACCATGAATTCACTGCATTACAGATTGAGTTACATCAAGTCGATCTGCATTCCCCGCAATCCAGATCTTCAGATATTAAATGCAGATCATGGTGGATTATTGAAGATCGGATTAATAGTAACACAGATCTGAGTAACAAATCTAGGCAGATAGATTTGGTCATCAGACGCTCTAGATAAATCCCAGTGAGTCAATTACAGGAAATTACCGATCAGCAGAGTGGTTGGTCTCAATGAATGTGATCTGATGTGCAAAAATATGCTGAACTAATGGATATAATTGATCTAACAAATGCCATGAACACGAACCGACATATCTGAAAACGAAACTAAACCCCAAAGAAAAAAAAATGAAACTAGCATGTGATGCGATAATGCTGAATATGACCATCGATGCCAGTGAGACAAGCGAATGCAAAATATATGGATATTCATGGTCAAACCAGAATGAAAGCAAAATGGTGATGGGAATATCGATTTTAATGTATACAAACAAAAGAACTTCAAAAAAAAAGGAAAGAAATTG
Organism: Nuphar pumila; assembly: GCF_984573655.1. Lineage (NCBI taxonomy): Eukaryota > Viridiplantae > Streptophyta > Magnoliopsida > Nymphaeales > Nymphaeaceae > Nuphar > Nuphar pumila. The sequence continues at coordinate 34,415,057 of NC_143258.1, read as the reverse complement.
TTAGAATAAGATGATTATGTTAATATTGCACTACTGTGGATCGATTTTGCTATAAGCAAATCGATATCACATGGGGTGCTTTAAATAAGAGGATGAGCAGGAAAATTCAAAGAAATCAGAAAAATCAGAGAGAAGAGGGGGGGTACTTACTGTATTCCTCCTGCAGAAATTGTTGATCTCCTTTTGTCGATTTAGGGGAGACACCAGGGAGATAAGGAGAAGAAGAAGAAGACAGGGGAAGAAGAAAGAAGAAGGCGATGGTGAAATGGGGTGAATTGTGAATGTAAAAAAAAATGGATCGATCCTTGGCTTCCCCTGCGTGCCCCTTTTTAAAGAAGGAGAAGAAGGATCGGGAAGGGGCAGATGTCGTTGGGGATCGACGGACGAGGGGGGGGGGGGGAAGAGGCAGGCGATTGGCGATGGAGGGTTCGAGCGAGAGAGAGAGAGAGGTTCATGAAGGAGGAGGCACATGGAGGGTGGTTGGAGATTGGTGGATGAAGGGGGGCCATCGATCGAAGGGTCGAGCCAGCGAGAGAGAGAAAAAGAGAGGGAGGGAGACGAACGAGAGCGTGATCGGGAGAGAGAAGAGAGAGAAAGACCATTGTAGTTTTTCAATTTTTCAAAAATAGGGTTCTCTTAAAAAAGATTTTTCAAAAGGGGTTTTCACTAAAACAACCTAAAAAGGGTCTCTCAACCAATCTTTCATATTTTTATTTTCTATTTTGATTTTTTTGTTCGTTTTCTCTATATTGTTTTTGTATTTTTTGTGTTTTTATCATAAAATTCTAAAACTAAAGAAAAATCAGAGATTTAAAACTATTTTTTGTATATATATATATATATATATATATCTTTGAGGAATATTTAAAAAAGGGGTTTTCTGAGAATTCAGATTCGATTTCTTTAGAAAACGGGTTTAGATTCGGTTTTTGAGGAAATATTTGAGTTTTTAACCTTGAATCAAGAAATACAGGGGCGGGGATCCAACTGGATACCAGATGAACTGTCTGAGCCTTTCAGAAATTATTTTGAGAATTTTTGTAATTTTAGTTTGAAAATTGGATAACAAGGCTCAGATTTGGGTTTGGATAATAGGTCCGGATCCAAAATCGAGTTAGTTATAAAAAATGGATTTGACTCCAGTGAACCCAAGGAATAAACCGGAATTTAGATTGAAACAGACTCCATTTATTCATAAAATGGGGGCCAGGGGCAAAAAGGAGATATTTACAAAATTTTGAAAAAATTGGGGTGTTCACATATACCCCTCTTTGCTACTAAGCTAGTTAAAAGCCGAGCTTAGTGGCAAAGAAAACACTCCAAATTTTGAAAATGCCCCAGTCAGAAGATCTGAACTGGGTATGGAAGAAATTGTCATTCTCAGGCTTAATACCTTATCCTAAATGGCTTTGGGGAGACGAAATCCTCGAAAATGGTATAACTGAATAACAGAGAATGAGGAAATCGTGATGGGACTTTGGGTGAAGAACCCAGAATAATGAAAAATAAGAATTTCGATCAAGTCTCATGGGTGAGATGAGATCAGCTTTTTGGAATGACTCATATTTAGCCCTTAACCTGGATGGGACAAAGATATATTAGGACGAATTGAAATGGGGAAAGGAATACATGAGGGCATTGATGGGACATTTTTTAGAATAATGCCTCGTGAGATGAAACTCAAGTATGATCCTTTCTTGGATGGATATGAACAACATGGATTTCGCGATGAGAAGGACCATGATGGGACTGAGAGAACTACCTCATTGAAACGAGGCTCAGGTTTAACCCAAACCTGAACGAAAGATACCTCATGGAGCGAGGTTCAGGCTTAACCCTTGACCTGAAGGGGTCGACCATACGGAATCTCCGAGCGAAGAGACTATGATGGGACCTTCAGAATTTGGATGAACAAATCCGAAAGGGGTTTGTGAAAGGAGAAAAATGGGGTTCCCTAAAGCTTGGAAAAGGGATGTTCTTAGGAGCCTCATTGTTGAGACTAAATCAGCTTTTAAAAACAGACGACCTCTCGTAGAAAGTTCAGGTTCGATTCTTAACCTGAGTGGGTGATACCTCGAGGAGCGAGGTAACAGGTTTAATCCTTAGTCTGAATGGATACTGAATCCTTGAGGAGTGAGGAAACTATGATGGGACCTCTAGACTTCGCACAATAAGTCCAAGAGGGGTTTGGAAAAGGAGAAAAATGGGGTTCCCTAAAGCTTGGAAAAGGGATGCTCTTAGGCGCCTCATTGTTGAGATTAAATCAGCCTTTAAAAACAAAAGACCTATTGTAGAAAGTTCAGGCTTAACCCTTATCCTGAGCGGGAACTGCCTATGGCGGGATAGTGGGGAATACAGAGAAGTGTGCAGATTCGAGAGACTCAGATCAAACAGAAGGGAAGGACTTTTCGGTCCTAATGAGGGATGACGTCAGGATATGTCAAAACGAACACCAAGTTCTTGCTTCATATTGGGGTAACTAGAAAATATTGTCAACAAGATATCAAAATTGTAGTTGATTCAGAATGATTGAACTGTGCATACAAGTGTGAAAACATTGTCTCTTTCTACCTAGAGTATTAACGCCAATTGGGCTAACTCTGTAGAATCAAGAATCAAATTCAAATTTGTTGTTGTTGAGTTTCTTCAAGGAAGATATCAATTTCCTTGATATGAAAAGAGAGGAAATATTCTTAGCTTCATAAAAGCAATTGAATGGAAATATATTGATAGAAGAGTTTCACATAGATAAAGAAGATTCTTGTCAGTTTTGGCAGCTTGATATCCTGGGGCTTTTCCCATGATGATCTTTTGCACTCTTTTGAGTCATGGAGCTTTCTTGGGTTTTGAGAGAAGCTTATTACATCATCCTTCATTTTGGAGATGTCCTGACTTTTTCTTCTTTTTCTGATGAGGGTACGTCACAAACTCCTTCATCTCAAAGATGTTCTGATCCTTCTTTTTCTCAGGAAATATACTGATGATATTGTTTCTTGGTCGAAGATCTCTACATGGTAGCAGAAATCAAATATCTTTTAGGGTTTGTCGGGAGGTTCATCACAGTCGCCTTCATCTTGACGGTGATCTGAACTTTCCCTGGAAGGATCCGTCACGAACTCCTTCATCTTGGAGATGATCCAAATCTTCTTTGGCCCCGGGGGTCTAGCTCACATATTCGTCTTCATCTTGACGACAATTGAGAGATCCCTTTTGCAGATATTTGATTGCAGCTTAAATGACTGAGGAGATATGAATTGGGTAGGTTCTTTTACTGCCCAGGATATTTCCACTGTCTTACTACCAGAAGAACGATCTTAAAGAATGTGTCATAGCTATGATCAATATCAATTGACTTATGGCTTTTCAACATCATTGAATTTTCCTTTGCGAGTCATATCGAAGATTTTTCTTCATCCTCTTGGTTGACCAACAGAAAAAGCTTGAATTTTGTTCTTTCTTCGCAAAAGTCTTGTCCTTTTGAAAATAATACTGAAGGTAGTTTGAGGTAATTCTTTGTGCAATGAAATTTTGAGATCAATAATGGTTTCTGATAGCAAATTGGAAAAATATTCTAGAAATCCTTGATGAAAGTAATTGCTTGACGTCGAATCGACACATCCACGACAAAATTCTCCTCGCTTTTTCCCCAAAAAGAGAGACTCAGGCTTAGCCCTAACCTGAATGGGAAGTAGAAAATACTCCTCTCTTCCCTAAAGAGAAGGTGTTTGCAAAACGGAGCTTTCGAAGAGAAATTAAGTTTTCGTCAAAACTCCCTATCTCTAGGCTTCTCTTATGAAAAGGTGACCGAAAATAAGGTTGAAAAAGTATCACAGAGGAACGAGTCCATCACACTCTCCCTGGAAGAGGGTCCTCTGTGAAGGGTTGGCCAAAGACAATAAAATTGGGGGCCACAAAAGGAAACGGGCTTTTGTCGAAGCTCTCCCTAGACAAGGGTTCTTTTGTGTAAAAATTTGGTTATTGTTTTGCAAACAGTTTGCAAAGAAACGAGTCCCTTCAAACTCTCCCTAGAAAAGGGTTCTTGTGAACGAAAAGATGGTTGCATGTGAAAGGAACGAGCTCCCTCGAACTCTCTCTGAAAAGAGTCCTTCACAAGAGAACAAGATTGATTTTTGACAAAATGGTAACCCAAAGGTTGGAATTGAGATTTAGAGCTTGAATTGTGATGAATGGTTAGTACAAAGACTGAACCTGGGTGGCTAACTGATCAGTCAACCAGGCACTAGCACGAGCGCTAGATGTACCTGTATGAGCATTGGATTTTGAAAGATGCACCAGCACGAGCACTGGATTCTGAAGATGTATCAGCACGAGCATTGGGTTTTGAAAATGCACTAGTACGAGCGCTGAGTTTTCGAAAATGCACCAGTACGAGCACTGGATTTTGAAAAACACACCAGTACGAGCACTGGGTTTTCAAAAATGCACCAGTACGAGCACTGGATTTTGAAAAACACACAAATACGAGCACTGGGTTTTTGAAAACGCACCAGTACGAGCACTGGGTTTCTGAAAAATGCACCAGTACGAGCACTGGATTTTGAAAAACACACCAGTATGAGTACTGGGTTTTAAAAAATGCACCAGTACGAGCACAGGATTTTGAAAAATACACCAGTACGGGTATATGATTTCGAAAACGCACCAGTATGAGCACTGGGTTTTCGAAAATGCACCAGTACGAGCACTGGATTTTGAAAATGCACCAGTACGAGCACTGGATTTTGAAAATGCACCAGTACGAGCACTGAATTTTGAAAAACAACCAGTACGGGTACTGGATTTTGAAAACACACCAGTACAAGCACTGGGTTTTTGAAAATGCACCAGTACGAACACTGGGTTTTCGAAAATGCACCAGCACAAGCACTGGGTTTTCGAAAATGCATCAGTACGAGCACTAGGTTTTGAAAATATACCAGTACGACCGCTGGATTTTTGAAAATGCACCAGTACGAGCATTGGGTTTTTGAAAATACACCAGTATGAGCACTAGACTTTGAAAATGCACCAATACGAGCACTGGGTTTCTGAAAAATGCACCAGTACGAGCACTGGGTTTTGAAATGGAAACCGACACTCTCGAGATATTTGGAAATCGAAGCAGGAATGATTGCCGGTGTTTCAGGATTATCCCTTATCCTGAAGGAGAAGTTCAGGTTTGTCCCTTAACCTGAAAGGGAAAAGAGAGGAAAAACTTTGGTCCAATATGAGCATTGGATCAAAAGGGGAAATTCGAGTCAAAACTCGAAATTACGGAAATGGAAGATAAAGGGAAAAACCCGAGTCAGAACCCGGATCTTCAAACGAAAATATAAAAGGAAAAACCCGAGTTGGAACCCGGACCTTAAAAACAAAGATAAAATGGAAAACCCGAGTTTGAAAACTTGAATCTTCAAAGCAACGATTGGTTCCAACACGAACGTTGAATCCAATAGGAAGTCCGAGTTGGAACTCAAAACTTTAAACGAAATATAAAAAGGAAAAACCCGAGTCGGAACCCGGATCTTTAAAAATAAAGATAAAATGAAAAACCCGAGTTTGAAAACTTGAATCTTCAAAGGAACGATTGGTTCCAACACGAGCATTGAATCCAATAGGAAGTTCGAGTCGGAACTCGAAACTTCAAACGAAATATAAAAAGGAAAAACCCGAGTCGGAACCCAGATCTTTAAAAATAAAGATAAAATGGAAAACCTGAGTTTGAAAACTCGAATCTTCAACAGAATGATTGGTTCCAACAGAAGCGTTGAATCCAATAGGGAGTCCGAGTCGGAACTCGAAACTCCAAACGAAATATAAAAAGGAAAAACCCGAGTCGGAACCTAAAATAATGTTAAAATGGAAAACCCAAGTTTGAAAACTTGAATCTTCGAGGGAACGATTGGTTCCAACATGAGCGTTGAATCCAATAGGAAGTTTGAGTCAAAACTCAAAACTTCAAACGAAATATAAAAAAGAAAAACCCGAGGTGGAACCCAGATCTTTAAAAATAAAGATAAAATGAAAAACCTGAGTTTGAAAACTCAAATCTTCAAAGGAACGATTGGTTTCAACACGAGCGTTGAATCCAATAGGAAGTCTGAGTCAGAACTCGGAACTTCAAACGAAATATAAAAAGGAAAAACCCAAGTCGGAACCCAGATCTTTAAAATAAAGATAAAATGAAAAACAAAACCTGAGTCGGAACTCAGATGGGACGGAAGTGATTCCAACTCGGGAATTGGATTCTGGAAGAATAGACAAGAGGTACGAACAGATTTCGACAACGAAGAAGATGAGAGATTCATTCAAGGTCCTTGACCCAAGATGGCCTAAGATTTTGAATTTATTTATGATGGTTTCCAGGATTATCCCTTATCCTGAAGAGAATTCGATAAAATTGATAGAGATTGATAAAGGATAAAAAGAATTGATAAAAAGGAAATAACCAATAAAATTGATAGAATTCACAAAAAAAATTGAAAAAGATTGGTAAGGATTTGGTAGAAATTTGAGAAAAAATTGATGATGGAAGACTTCAGGACTATCCCTTATCCTGAAAGAACGCGGAACGAGATTCAAGTTTATCCCTTAACCTGAAAGGGAACAAGAACAAAGGAGTACCTCATTGGAAAAGAGGCATCAGGTTTATCCCTTAACTTGAAAGGGTATGAGAATAAGGGTTTGATAAAACTTAATAAAGTTAATGAAAAATTTGATAAACTTGATAAAATTGATAGTAAATTGATGAAAATTTGATCAAATTGAAAAATAAAAAAAATGGATGAAACAAGTAAAGATAATAAGATTAACTGAAAATCGATAAGATTTTAGGAAACAGAGTTTTGTCTGATCCTGCCTGACATGATGAAAGAAAGATAGATGTATATAAAAATAAAAGATAAAAAAAAATGCCCCAGTATCATGGAGAAGAACGTGAGAACGATAGAAGATCATTATTTTATTGAAAATGCTCTTTGAAGAGTACAAAAGGCTAGAATGAACATTTTAAGTATAAAATCTCTTCAAGTGCAAAGCATTGATTGGATCTGGCAGTTCCACCCTATCTGCGTTGATCAGACGATATGAATTGCGAGGCAATGATTCCTTAACCACATAAGGGCCTTCCTAATTAGGTGACCACTTGCCCCGTGGCCGATGCTTGAGATGAGCTGTCGATCTGAGCACCAGATCATTAACTGTGATTATCGCAAAATGTTTCCTCTCATTCATCTTTTCCTTTCTCTTCGCCTTTCTAACTTCTATTCTCTTTTTGAAGGGGAATAAAAGATAGAAAAGAAGAAAGAATGAGAAAATGAAGAAGAGAGAGGAACTCTTTTGCAAGGTCTCACTTGACCTTAATTTTGAAAATATTTAGAAAAATTACTCGCCTCCGTTTTGAAAATATTTGTGAAAAAATTGGGACACGGGATTCGCTCGTCGGTACGAGGTTCGACCGTTCCTGATGCCTTTACCAGGGGTAATCGAACCAAGGATCGAATTTATGCCTTTTTGCTTTGCTAAGATATCATCTAAGAATTTATTCTAAATCTAAATGCACAAAGAGTCATGCTTGTGCAATGCAAGGATGTATGCTCTTTTGAAAAAGAATGATTTTGGAAATCTAAGATTTTCCAAGTGTTTCTGAGATGATCTTGATAATGGAGTGAAGAAATGGTTGAATCTAACTTAGAATTTGAGATAGATCAAGAAAGATTTTTAAAGTTCTAAGTCTTTGAAATAATCAGAGTTGGGAAGATAAATCTTGATTTTAAAAAGAATGATTTGAAGCTGAGATGAAGTTTCAAAGTCAGAAATGGACTTTGAATTTGAATTTTGAACCTGGATTTAGGAGATGAGATGAAATTTGAAGTGGAATTGAACTCCAGATTTAAAGTTTGAAATCAGGATGGAATTTGGTTTTGAGAAATCCAAATAGAATTTTAAAAAATAGAAATGAATTTAAGAAGTCCAGATGGGATCTGAAAATGGAATTGGACTTGAAATCTGGAAATCGTGATAGATTTGGATCTGAAATCTGGAATTGGGAATGGAATTGGATTTGAAATCTGGGATCCAAGATGGAATTTGAATCCAAAGTCTGGAATTCTAAATGGAATCTGGATCTGAAGTCTGAGATCCAAAGATGGGGTTGAATTCTAGAATCCTAAATGGAATTGGATCCGAAGTCTGGGATCCAAAGTGAAGTTGAATTTTGGAATCCTAAATGGAATTGGATTCGAAGTTTGGGATCCAAAGTGAAGTTGAATTCTAGAATCCTAAATGGAGTTGGATCTAAAGTCGGAGATCCAAAAATGAAGATTAGATTTGGAAATCTGGATCCAAAGTGGAATTGGATTCTAATTAGAAAGCCCAAATGGGACTTTTGAAGATGGGTCTGGGTTTTGAAAAACCCAGATTGAATTTAAAACTTTAGACAAGAATCAAATTTTGAGATTCAGAATCAATCTCAGAACTTTGATTTTGAATTTGAGAATCAAGATTCAACGAGAAATAAAGGATGAACTTGATTTAAAGCTTGAGTTTTGAAATCAGAAGATGAATCACAAATTTCAAAGTTAAATTGAACTTTGAAATTGAATTTTGAGATGTTGAATTGAATCTTAATTTGGTTTTGAATTGAAAATTGAATTCTGAATATAGAAATAAATTTGAGAGTCCAAAGTCAAATTGAACTTTGAATTTAAAGTTAGAATCTGAAGGTGGTATTTGAATTTATAAGAGCTGAAAATTTATTTGAGAAGTGAAGAAGATATTTGAAGGAAATCACTTGGATTTTGAAAAAAGAATTTTTGAAAACATGATGTAATTCTACCTTGACTGATAAATAATTTAAAGAATTTTGAAATTGGATTTGAAAAGCATATTTCATTCTTTAAATGAATTGAAATAAGATTGAAAATACAATACATTCCTGACTATGGTCATTGAATGTATTATATAATAATCATATTTGAATTCAGGTGAAGAATAAGATATATTTTGGTGCTTTTACAGAGTTTAAGATGAAATTAACTCTCAATATATCCTGACTATGGCCATTGATATATATTTTGAGCTAATTTTAAAGTAAACTCTAATAAAAGAAGAAAATATTTGAAAATATGATGATTTTGAAGAGGATCCAGTGTTATTCTATAAAAGATGAAAATCCTAAGTTTTGTTCACATCCTGACTATGGCCATTGATGCAAATCATCAACTTAGGATTAATCACCTCCTATTAGAATGGTGCACGTGCCATTCGTATTTCCATTTGTGAGTTTTCAGAAACAAAGGAAAATAATGAAACAAATGTTATTTATATGCTCATCCATTCTAATCTAGTGCTTGAAATATAGAATTCTCATTATAGCCTAGCTATTACATCATGGAATTGATATTACAATTTCCAAACTAAGATAAGAAATAACATCTTCCATACACTTTCTGCAAAAATCCAGGTTATCTCAAGATGAAAGATATGTACATAAAGGGATATCATGTTTGTATGCCCATGATGGAATGAATGTCTGATGTGTCTACATGATATATTATGCAAATGTAAAAACAAAATTCAAAGTGCATATGAGATGTGCTAGATGATACATAACTATCTAGAGGAAAATGGTGCATTAGTGTACATAAGAATGACATGTTAAACAAAGAAGTGTACCTATGCATGTTAACTATGCCCTGCATTGTGTATAAGTACGGTAAATTGTTGATGGAGGCTGTGAAGGGAAGGTGACTGCGACCTAAAAAGATGTTCTGGTAGGTGCAACAGACGGCCTATAGTTAAGGGTACTGAAGTGAAAGGGTTGAAAAGTGGCCTGAAGTAATAGGCATGTGCCATGTGCAAGTGTTGGGGATAATACAGGAATCCCATTAGCACAATGGTCGAGAAAGTGGCCATCATTGATATTCTTGTATTGAATCCAACAACTAATTAGTGTGATGGTAGGGAGAGATGAGGGTGCTGTCGAATGCCCTGTACCAGAGAATTGGTGAACTGTGACTATATGTGATGATGGTGGGACATGAACTAGAGCTTCATCTTCCACATGTTGTAAACGGTCGGCATGGGCTGGAGATGGTGCCATGGCTGATGTGGGTATGTGATGAGGAATAGTGTAAATTGATGCATATAATACAATTGATGCATGTAGAAAAAGTAACCTATGTGATGCATCCGATATGTAAAACAAACATATGCAATATCTATACTGTACAAGTTAACATATGCCATGTCATGTATGAACTAGCATATATGATGCAATGAATCAAGACAGTAACCTCAACTAGTCCCTCGAAATTCTCCCAGCCGGCACTATATACCAGTCCAGTTGGCCATGCCCCCCCCCCCCCAAAAAAAAATAGGAAACTGGGGTTTATTCAATTCACAGGAGGAACGAGGAATAAAAATGAAACAAATAACAGTTCCACATATTAGCCAACTCAAGTAAACAAAATAATTTATACAAAAATTTCAAAGAAATTGAGATTATGAGGAATTAGAAGGGGGTGTTGGATGGTAATTCAGTTTCACTCATTGTATGAACTGAACTGGTTGCAGAGTTCCCATGTCCAGCCAAGGGATGTTCATATCAAGTGATATGCAGACACTAGTTCATTCAAGCAACTCATATAAAATGCATGATTAAGATGAAATATGTAGGAAATTAACGAAAGGTGTAGGGGAAGCTTTCAGCAGATGCAAAGGTAACAAACATCATCAATAAGCAAATGGTCACCTTACAACTGTCAGATCTGCAAATTCTTGGCAATTTGCCCTGAACTCATATCGACATCTCATGAGGGTTACCTGTATATCCTTAAATTCCTGCCCACTTGTTCAAGGAAAAGAATCCAGCCTTCAAACTTTCATATTGCTAAGATGTACACAAAGAGAAATAACCTGCAAGTGTTTGGAACTGGATGTGGGTTGTGCATAGATATAAATGAAGTCACAGGAGGAGATAACGAGGTGATTTAGGCAAAGTAAAGTGCAGACAACCACTGTTGCACCATGAATGTACAAAATATGTGTAATTGGTGGTGATAGGTAAGTGCCACAAGATGTGCAGTATTGCGGTGTTAATAGAGATGGGCAAAAATGCAGAACTCGATAATGCACTATATTAAAAAGGAGATGCATGGTGAGGTGTGACAGTATAACGATGAATCAATGCCTTTACACTGAATCCATTCACAGGTAGGTAACACACAGCATCCGCAAATGGGCCTCCTGCTAGCTAAATCGTGCCACAATTTAGTTCTGCATCACAATTAGCCTCAACCAATTGACTTTGTTGAACGCCAACTCCTGCCCACTGGCTTTGTCGATCCCAGCAAGGTGGACTTTAGCAGCATTAAACCGTAGGTTTAGCCATTTGAAAGCTAACACAACAGAAGACACTACCCCATCATTTTCCTTTTGTGAGCAGATTTAGACCTTTCTCCAGAAGGAAGGACGTGCTTATTAATTTTTTTTTATCTCTATTTACAGCTTCCAGTGGCCCTGCCTGAGAAATAACTAACAAAGGAATTGCTCCTTCCTTTGCAAATCCTTCCACTGTTTATAAATACAAGTGTTGTGGCTTCTGCACCAGGCTTCATATGACATGGCCACGTTATGATCACCAACAATGTGAGGAATGACCAGTAGCAAGGGAAATACCACAGGTATATTTGGAATAATCACCCTAACAAACTTTGATAACCCACAGCTATGAAAAGGATCAAAACGCACAAAATCTGATATAGCACTAAATAGCCAGTTATCAAGACACTCTGCTACTATACAAAATGATGGACCATGCTTCTTGGATTATCGATGAGCCGACACAAATGAACACACCAGATAATAAGCAATTGGGAAGAGGAAGTGCAAATGATTATCATGTTACAGAGAAAAATGTAGGTGGAAGTGACAGAGTAGGACTCCATGATCTAGGCAAATAATCAGTGGATCAAACAGTATAATTGAAGTGTACAAATTAATGGATTCACACAACAATTATCAAACCAAATACATGAACCTAGCAATTAACCAACAGATTTAAGCGATTATTAATACATCAAATGCATAAACCAACAAGTGAATCTGTGGGTTCAAAACTCTGTTGATAGACAAAATACGTGAACCCCCACAAGGAGATCAATGAGTCTAAATAACAGGTGGTCAGCAAAGGAGGTAGACAGTTTTAACAATTAATTGACAAGTGAACAATGCAAGTAGATGGATCGGTAACAACCAATGGAACCCTCTCGACCACTAAGTGAACAATTAATTGACAGTAACAACCCATCACGATAAATGGCCAGATGCTCAAACCAATGGAAGTAGATCAAACCAAATATAATTCAATATTCGTACAGAAGTTAAAACAAATTTGAATAGACAAGAAATCTTAGACCCTCTCGACCATTCAGATCGATCGGTCATGAAAGAGAATGCATAGAATAGAAATCAAGGATATATAACTATCTATATCACAAGAAAATCTGATGTAAAACAAGAAATTGATATTAGCACATTAACCGCAATTAACCGATGATCAAGATTGGAATAAATTAAAAAAAAAAGGTAAGAAAGAAGGGTAAAAAAAATGTTGGAATACTGTGATCCCCTTTATATTGCAAGTCTGTAAATTGATTTGCTACATGCAAATTGATGTTACAGAGAGTGCGTCAATGGTGCCTAAAACGAAGAAAACAAGATATAAATTGGGAAAACAAAGAGGGAGGATGCTTACCAGATTGATTTATATTAATTGAAGCAGGAAAGGCGCCTCCTGTATTTTGCTTACAGGAACTCTGATTAATTCTTTCAGAGGATGGAAGACGTTGAGAAGGGTCGGAGGTTAGCGGATCGTGGAGCTGAAGAAGGGCGATGTGCAATGGGGAAATAGAAAAAAAAATGGATGTTAATGGATCGTGGTGTGGTGGAAAGATCTTTTTCCTCCTCCTTTCTCCTTCCCCTTCCATGCCTTTTTAATGGGAGAGAAGAACCATCGGGAAGGGGTTTATGTTGGAGATGAAGGGTGGACAAAAGGTGATGGTCGTTGGTGATGGAGGGTGGAGAATGGCCATGGAGGATTTGGCGATGAAGGGTCGAAGATGGGGAAGAGGGTTCTGGAAGGAGAGGGTCTGCGATAGGGGGTTTTGTTTAGGGGGGGGGGGCTTTTCTGAATTTTTTCCAAAAAGGGACCCCTTAAAAAAAAAGTTCTTTCTCAAAACGGGTTTTTAAAACCAGTTTTTTTTATCATTTTCTTTACTATTTTGATTTTTTTGTTCTTTTCCCGGCATTTTCTGATTTTTTTTTTGTTATCTCGAAAATAAAACCCTAAAACCTAAGCAATATGAGAGACGAGACTATATTTTTTTTGTATTTTTTGATAAATTTTTTTTACAAAAAGCGGGTTTTCTAACAATTTGGGTTTTGATTTCTTTAGAAAATGAGTTTGGATTCAAAATTTTAGAAGATTTTGGAGTTTTTAACCTCAAATTGAGGAATATCGAGTAATGAATCCAAACGGATGCCGGATGGACTGTTCGAGCCATTCAAAACTATATTTTGGTATTTTTGTAGTTTCAATTTGAAAATTGGACAACGATGCTCAGCTTTGGATTTTCTTATCCGAATCTGGATCCGAAACTGAGTCAGATGTAAAAAAAAAGAGTTTAATTTCAATAAAATCTGAGAAATAAACTGGAATTTAGATTTAAAACTGACTCGATTACTCAGAAAATGGGGTCAGGGGCAAAAAGGAAATATTTATAATATTTTGAAAAATTTGGGGTGTTCACATTAACTCAGAATTTTCTTTCAATAACTGACTTGGCATAGTGTCTAGCTATCCTTTGACGATAAGTTTGAGCATGCTCTGCTGCCTTGAGTCTCTTCTCGTCTAGCAGATCTAGCTGTACCAATCTTTGTTGCTGATACTGATCAAGCGAAAGTTCTATGAGCGATGCAAATTTAAATGCGGGCTTTTGAACATGGACTGGTAATACTACCTCAGTCCCATAGACAAGCTCTAAAGGAGTAACATTAGTCAGAGTTCGAATGGTGGTCGGGTACGCCCAAAGTGCATCGTGCATCTTTTCATGTCAATCACGGCATGTTTCCACAGTTCTTTCCAGAATGCAGATCAAAATCTTGTCGGTGGCCTCCGCCTGACCATTCCCTTGAGGATAATAGAGAGCCAAAAAATGATGATGAATCCTAAACTTTGAACAGAAGGTCTTCATCCGCTCATTCTTGAAGTGACTGCCATTGTCTGACACAATATTATGTGGTATGCCAAAATGACAAAGAAGATTCTTATGAATAAAAGAAACCACATGTCGGCCTTCTACTGTTCGCAGAGTTACAACTTCGACCCATTTGGTGAAGTATTCTATAGTTGCGAGAGAATATCTATGGCCATTAGATGCTGAAGGAGTGATTGGACCCACCACATCGAAGACCCATATTGAAAAAGGCCAAGGAGAAACCACGGACTGCAAGTATGCAGTTGGCGCATGAATGGAAGGTGCGTGCATTTGGCACTTGACACACTTCCTCACAAATCGATGGCAATCCTGCTGCATGGTTTTTCAGTAATATCCTACCCGGATGATCTGCTTGACGAGCGTTTGGTAGCCGACATGACCACCACAAATTTCCTCGTGTGCCTCTCGGACAACTTCCATGGCTTCCTCCTTATCTAAGCATCTGACGTACTCAGAACTGAACCCATGGCAGTAGAGAGTATTGACAAGGATGAAATAGCAGGTTGACATACGTTGGATCCCACGTTGTTCTCTTCTTGGCATCTCTGGTGGAAATTCACCGGTTTCAATAAAGTTTTTGATGTTTTGGTACCAAGGCTTCTCTTTCTGAGTGGCTTGGTTTACTTGTTCAGCTGGAACGAAGGCAGGTTGATCAAGTCTGTCAATTTCGAAGGAACGACAGGATTCACTGTCCTTAAAAGACAAAATGGAACCTAGGCAGGACAAACCATCTGCTATGTGATTGTATTCCCTCTTGACATGGTTGAGCTGAAATTCTTCGAAGTTGCCTATGAGAGCTAAGGCAATCTTCTGATAAGGGATCAATTTTGAATCTTTGACTTGCCATTCTGCGTTAACTTGACTGACAACGAGCAAAGAATTGTCGAAGGAATGTACTCTCTTGACATTGAAGTCTTGTAGAATCCTGAGGCCTTGTATTAGAGCTTCATACTCGGCCATGTTGTGAGTACACTGAAAGCTGAACTTAAGGGAATAAAGGATCATCTCCTTCTCGAGAGTGATCAATAAGATCCCAATCCCTATATCAGACATATTCCTGGCTCCATCAAAGAATAGGGTCCAAACAGGAGATTCCTGAACATTACAGATGCGATCATCGAGAAAATCATCTTCTGCCTTGATCTCTTCTGTCAACGAGAAATCTGCCAACTGATCTGTGATAGACTAGCCTTTGATTGACTTCTGAGATACGTACTCTAAGTCGTGTTGCATCAGGAGAACTTACCATTTTGCAATCCGTCCAGTAAGAAAAGGCTGCTCAAGGATGTACTTGAGGGGATTGAGCCTTGACAAAATTTTGATTTTTTATGCCAACAGGTAATGTCTCAGCTTCTAACATATCCATACTAAGGCTAAACATGTCTTTTCCATCTGAGAATATCTTTTCTCATAATCAATGAAAGTCTTGCTTACGTAGTAGATGGCATGCTCTATCTGTCTGCCTTCCTCATACTGTGTAAGAAATCCGCCACAAGCATTCTGGTTAACATAAATATACAAGAGAAGTGGCTTTCTAAGTTCTAGTGGCTTCAGAAAGGGTGAATTGATGAGATATTGCTTGATGCGTTCAAACGAAAGCTGTCAGTCTGATCCCCATTCAAATTTCACTTCTTTTCTCAACAAGTGATTGAAGGGCTCGCATCTCATAGCCAAATTAGAGATAAAGCGCTGAATCGACTAGATGCGCCCTTGAAGGCTCCTCAGTTCTCTGAGATTGGTAGGAGGCGGCATATCAATGATTGCTTTTGCCTTAGCTAGATCTACCTCTATTTCATTCTTGCTGATCATAAAGCCCAGCAGTTTGCCTGACTCTACTCCGAAGACACATTTCTGTGGGTTGAGTCTCAACTTGTACAAAATGAGTCTTTCAAAAACTTGGCTGAGAGCATCAAGATGATCCTCTCCTTCTTTGGATTTGACCAGGATGTCATCCACATAGACATCCATGTTTTTATGCATCTGGTCATGGAAAATAACTGTCATTGCTCTCTGATAGGTTGCCCCAGCATTCTTGAGCCCAAACGGCATGACTGTGTAGCAAAATATACCCCAAGGCATGGTAAAAGAAGTTTTGGATTGGTCACGAGCGGCCAATTTGATTTGGTTGTAGCCTGAGTATCCATCCATAAAGGAAAACATGGTGTGGCCTGTCATGCTATCTATCAAAAGATCGATGTTGGGGAGTGGATAATCATCTTTAGGAGTAGCCTTATTGAGATCCCTGAAATCAATACAAATTCAGACCTTGCCATTCTTTTTGGGAACTGCTACGATGTTCGCCAACCAGTCTGGATAATCGATAGTCCAGATGAATCCTGCTTTTAGCAACTCCTCAAGTCCTTCTTTAACTTGAGGTGCTACTCGGGGATCCATTTTTCTGAGTTTCTGCTTTATTGGCTTGTAGTCTGTCTTCAGCACAAGACGATGCTCGACCAGTTTGGGATCTGATCATGCATAGATTTTAGGTACATTTTACATAAAAACATGCATGATTTCATATTAAAATCAATTAAAAAACCCATCTATATGCTAGGATAGAGCATTTTAATAAAAAAATAAAAAAATAGAGAAAATAGAGAAAAATAGCTTTATTTTGCAATTTAGTATACAGTTTTATATTGTTACTAAAATTGTTTTAGTTTTCTTTATAGAAAAGAAAAAAATTTAATTAAATATAATTAGTTATAAAAATATTAGAGTAGTTATATTTTTTAAGTCAAATGAGTTTTTCTGCAAATAACTTTTCTTGTAGCTTTTCTTTTAATTTTTTTGAAAAATAATAACAAACCGGTTTGCTCTTTAAAAACCCACGAAGGGGAATTTTCAAATTCGTCTTCCCCTGTGCGCCTCTCCCTCTTTCCTAACCCTTCCCCTTCACCTCTTCTAACCCTTCCTTCCCCTTCTCCCTATTTCTCTCTTCTCTTTTCCGGTGGAGGTGCTTCTTCAACGGCGATGGTGTACGGGAGGAGTCCACCTCTCCTCTAACCCCTATGTTTCACGGTAAGTCCCTTTTCTCCTCTTCTCTTGTCTGTCTAATCGTGTTTTAGATTAGTGAATCTGTTTTAAGAAAAAAAATGTAACTCAGCTATTGATTTCTGCATCTTCGGTTTCCTGTCCTTGTTTCTTTAATCCTGTAATTTCGTTTTGAGTTCACTGTAAGCATTTTTGCTTTGATTGTCCACGTTGATTTAATTTCCAGTCTGAATGTAGATCATTAGTTAATAAAATTGTGATTGAGATCATCTGATATAATTTGTTTTCGTTGAATTGAGTCTGAAGCAGCAGGAAAGTTGAATCTAAGCATTGTGAATTCACCAGCAAAGTTTATTCACAGAAATTTTGTGCTCTACTGTGAGCCAATCTAGTGTATATCGGTCCAGCAAAAATATATATATATATATCGATCGGCTGTTTATCTGAACAGCAGAGTTCGATCTGTTGTGGTTCCTCTTTAACGATCCAACAGAAATCCGATCTGATGTGGTTTGGCCCATCCAATGCCTAGCAAAGTGTGATCGGCTGAAGTTCATTTGATCATTGGATGCATAAGGTGTTTGTTGTGTTGTGTCAATTGCGTTGATTATCTTCTCAGATCCGCTCATTACAGCATCTATAAACATTATCACATACTTCAACGGTGAAGCATCTACTGTGTTGGATCAGATTGAGTAGCATCTGCATCGATTACACTTTAGGCATTTAATGATTCTCTGCACCAACACTGTGTATCTGAGCACATTACCTATGCAAGGAAGCATGACATTGGATCTGATTTTTGTTCAGTAGAGTAGTTGCTTTTACAACAGTTACTGTTAATAATTCCATTAGTAGATTCTCTGTTTTTACAGATTCTCAGTGACTTGTTTTTACAGCAGCTGATTTTTGTCCATCATATTTGCATCACGTTCATCTGCTTAGCATAGCAACTGGAACATGAATATCATTTGCATATGCTTTTGTGAATAGCATCATCTTTAATGCTCTGCTACCTGTTCAAATCCAATCTTCAACGTTGATATTGCTTCATCTTAATCTGCTATGTAGCTGCGGTAACATTGAATCAGCAAATTCATGTTTATGCTGCAATGTCATATAGGCATGCATATGCCTTTCGCTCCACTCCATGTCAGTTGATCCGAAACAATCTCAAATAGCATATAACAAGTCTAGTATTTTACCTTCATCATTTTGTAACTCCCTTAGCATTCTATTCGTAATTTGTAGTTTCTATTTTCTGCATTTTAGTATTGTCCATCTGCATTTTACTTATCACAATTCCTGTTTTGTTTTAGCATTGAATTAGCATAAACTGTGTTTAGTATAGTTTTTCCTTCTATCTCTTGTACTGCTCGTGTTCTTGTGATTTGTGCAGGATCGCACAGGAGTGGAGCTGAAGCGCATACGTGACACGAAAGCACAAGAGTAGAAGATTTTTGTTTTCAGTTTAGAATTAGGAATTTAATTGGGTTTGTAAATATTGCATTTAACGCCCTCTGTGAAGGGTATTCATTTGTTGTAATAGATAGTTGTTTTTACTTTACTCGAACATTTTACATTTTAATAATACGGCAATAAAGATTAGTTTAGATTTGTGTGTTTGAATACAAAATATTCTCGTTCCCTGAGTTCGACCCGGTCTCATCCACTAGTGAGAACCGGTTTTTATTATTTGATGTCTGGTTTTCACATGTTTTACATATAAAAATCTTTTCAAAATTACAACGATTAAAAATAAGACATCAGGATCTAAGCCTGACATATCCTCACAAGTCCAAGCAAAGAATTCTTGATGTTGCTTGAGAAAATGGATGAGTCTTTTCTTCTCATCTGAACTTAAGTTGAAGTCAATCTTGAGGATTTTTGGATCATCATCTGAACCAATATTGACATCCTCTGTCGGATCCTGCACCAAAGGCGACAGTTCATCCTGTTTCTTAATACTGACAACTCTTGAATCGTTGAGTCAAACTCTGCTAGCTTTTCAATCTGTTATGCCATCTTGCTGACCCCTGCCACTGCCTTTGCCTTGCAGATTCTGGCCGGTTTGGAGTTATTTTGAGAAAAAATGGGATTGATAACGAGCCTTTTGAGAAATTTAGGAGCCACGATTTGGCAATCCTGAAAAACACAAAGAAGGTTTTTGAGGAGAAGTAAGCAATTTAAAAAATAGCCTTTTGTACAGAAACAAAGAATAATGACATAGACAAACATGTAAGGAAAGAATCATATACGCCAAGATGTGAAGAGAAAAGATCAAAATTTCATTGCTAGAGCAACTTTGATATTTACAAACGATTGAAAGAAATGAGAACTGAGACTGAATTGTCCCTACAAGATGACAGAAGAAGAAAAGAAAACAGAAAACAAAGGCATTGTCTTCATTCTGCTCCTTTGATGAAGGTAGTTCATCTGCCTGATGACTAACCTGTGAAACCCAAACCTGCACCGGTAATATATTGGGCGGGAACGATCGGCTGCGGGAGTCTCTCTTCCGGATCTTCCCCCATGACTGTGGTAATCATGCCCCCTTTCGACCATTTTAGGCATTGGTGAAGAGTAGAGGGAACAACGTTGGCATTGTGAATCCAAGTACGCCCCAAAAGAATATTGTACATGGGTGGTATGTTTACCACATGGAACAACACGGTATGCACTGAGTAGTTGATGAAGATTTCAAGGAAGATCTTCTCCTTGGCGGTCTGCCCATGGTTGTCAAAACCGTAGATCATTATCGGATCTGGGGTATATTCTTCTTCTTTCAGGTCCAAGGCCTTGGTCGTCATTTCTGGACAGATGTTGAGGTTGCTGCCCCCATCCACTAGCACATGCGAGACTGGCATGTCCCTGGTTTGCACCACTATATACAAAGCATTGTTGTGCAATGTATAAGGCTTTGGCAAGTCTTCATCTGAGAAAGTTATGGGTGCATTCGTCATGGCTTGGTTGACTATCTGAGCCATGTCCTGCGGGGTCGTGCTTGGCTTGACCTTGATCTTCCTTAGTAAGTCATTCAGAACTTGCTGATGTTCCGAGAAAGCAAGGGTCAAATCTAAGATGGAGATGTTCGATAGAGCTGTGATCGGTTTCTGAACTGATTCTGATATTTCACCCTTCTTTAAAGCTGACTTGATGAAGCGCTTCAGAATCCTGGGAATCTGCTTGGTGATTTCTGTTGTCACATTTGTTGGCTCATTGACTAGTTTCTTGTTGCTGAGAATTGAAGTGATATCCACCCTCTTGGTGGAAGATTGTGCCTGACGTAGAACTAGGACCTGATGTTGATCCTGAATGTCCTGGCTGAAACACGGTTGAATACTGTCCTGAAGAAAGACTGCTTGCTTCGAAATAACTGAAGCTGAATGTTTGGGGAAAGGCTTGGTCAAGATCTCAGGCTGCTCTTCATTGTCATCCTCGATCAACAAATTTTTGTCGATACAGTCCTGGATGATATTTTTAAGGACAAAACAATGCTCTGTGTCATGCCCTACAGTTTGATGGAATTTGCAGAATTTTTCCGTCCATTTGCCCATAACGACCGAAGGATCAACCACCTTAGGGAGTTTGACCATTCCCTTTGACAACATGTATTCCAGAATATCTTCCCGGGTTTGCTCTAGAGCTGTGAACTCTTTGTCATAACTCCAGCCATCGTGTTTTGGTTTCATTTGATGTTTTTCTTTAGGCTGTGGTACTGGTTGAACAGGCTGCGGCTTGACGAACTTTCCCTTCTGGGTTGCAGAGTTTGTTCTCTCAGATTTAGGGCTTCTTGAGTTCTTGTTGCGGTTTTTCTTATTTTTCTTGCTGCCAGCACCGCTGCTACTGCCTAAGATATCTGTGGAATAAGCAAAATGCGCCTTCTTTTTCTGCTCAAGGTTACCTCGAACAAAAGGGTAACCTTCATAGAGGCCATTGTCCAATCCTGTTTCAAGCCATTCGGCCGTCTTGATCAATTTGATGAACGATTTCGTAGGAGACGTAGATATGAGATTCCTCAGAGGCTGGAAAAAGTTATTGAGGATTATTTGCAGCGCATGCTCCTCTGGGATGGGAACCTTCATTTTGTTACAGGTGCTCCTCCACCTGTGAATGAATTCTCCTGCTCTCTCATTTTCATTTTGCTTCAGATTATACAAATGGTTGAGAGTGGGCGAGGCCTCAACATTAAACATGAAGCGCTCAATGAACAAGTTCATAACTTTATCGAACTCTCGCAGTTCGATAGGATTGATGTGGTCTGCATACCACCTGGTTGCTACTCCTTCCAGACTGCGGGGGAAGCAAATGAACAAAGCCCTGTTGTCCTTTCTAAAGCAGCCGCATTTTGCATAGAAGGTGGCCAAATGAGCTTTTGGATTGCCCGTTCCGTCAAATTTGAGGAATTTGCGAGGAAGATTTTTCAGATCATCGTCCCCGTCAAGGCCATCGTAGAAATCCTTGCCAGTATAGGTTTGCTTGCCTTTGCTCTTGGCCTGAATATCTTTGATCGCTCGAGTCATTTCCTTTAATTGTTCGCGCATCGGATCTTCAGCTGGAGTTCCAAACTTAGGCTTGTTCACAGATTTAGGCTCTTCAGCGATCTTTACAAATTGCTGCGGAGGATTCTGATTGAACATAAACTGGTCTTCCTCTTCTGACTCTTCTTCCGCTGATTCTTTATCCTCAGAAGTAATATCTGACTGGACTTTCTTTCTGACAATCCTGACCTGCTTTTTCACAACCTTCTTCTTCAGTTTGCTCTTAGGAATGGCCTTCTTCAGACTGGCCTCAGCTTGTTCGGACATCATCTTGGCCATCATCTTTTAGAACATACCGTACATAACGAGATCAATATCATCTCCCTTGTACTGACCTTGTCCTCTGACTGACTTGGGAGAATCCATTCCTTCGATTTCACTGTCACTATATTGAGGAACTGTTTCCTTTCCAGTCCTTGTCTGAACCATTCTGACAATGCCAATGCTTTCTGCAGAATAAGGGAATGGTTAGAGCGAAGAAGAAACTTTTTCAAAATAAAATTTTGAGAAAAGAATGGAGGATATGGTAGACAATTGAAAAGATTATCCCATTACCAGGGATTGGGTCGTCACAAATTTTATGATAATTGCATCATCATTCTTATGACAACTGAAAAATGTGCCTTGTTACCTAGGCGAGGTCGTCAACCATGATAAAAGATGCTGAAGAAGAACGGGGAGAATATTTAAAGGAATATCCTCATTGCCGGAGATAAGGTCGCCACAAACATCGCGGCTATCTATGCTTAAAACAATATTTGGCCCAAAATGCTTTTCAGCAGAACAAAAAGTAAAATTTATTGATAATAGATTCAAAGACAAAGAGGGGGTGGGCAGACAGTTTGTCACCACTCTTGATATTCAGTAGATACATTGGGTCCAGGAAATACAGACAGAGAAATGAAGGAATCCTAAGTGTATTTGGTTACATGGTATGCCCCAGACTACTGATCCGACTGCAGAACGAATTCTGGCATGTTTTCTGTCGGGAAACGAGTGTTGATGTGAACCTGCCGCAGCGAGAACTGTCTGAGGAACCTCTCTGGCTGATAATCGACACAGAAGAAGGGGCCAAGCAATCTGTAGCGCTTGCTCCTTGCATAAGTGTAGCAAGGAACTGATTCTCGCCTGTCGAAGTAGTCCCAAACGATTTTCTCCTGATGCAGACTCTCGATCAAAGCTCGACACTGAATGACAGACTTCGGCTTCTTACTGTTGAACTTGAAGGAACTGGCTTTTAACGGCACGTGTCGCAAGAACCACGATTGCAAGGCATAGGTGCATCATTCCACCAAGATGGTCTCTCTAAGGGTGAAATGAGCTAAGCCTCGGTAGAGGAAGGCTAAAGCTGCCATGGAAACTGAAAGTTGATGGGTCTGCTTGTTTCCCCATCTTCGAAAGAGCTGGACAATTCTGACATCAACAAAATTTTGACCATCCTAAAAGAATGCTAATCTCACTGTGCATAGGACCATGGCATGCTGAATTTTGTCTTCGGCTGCTCGAGACAAGGTGTCAATCTCCTCATATGCTCCATACTTGTGATAGAGTCCAAACAGGTCAATGAACTGATTTCCACTGATCTTGGTGAGAGGCCAAGATCTGCTCCTTGTTGCCCTGGCTAATGCTTCTCGAACATCTACCCCTTTGATGTTAATCAGAAACCACTGCTCGACAGGATCATCTGGTTGACCTGCTGGTTTTAGCAATCCCATGATGCCATTGAACTCGTCCATCAGCAGAGTCATCTCTCCCCATGGAAACCATAGCCTGAATCAGACTTCCATTGATGGTCTGTTTGCCTACTGCCGATGCCATCTCCAATCCACAGTCATCCAAGTAGTTTGGGAACATACCCGAGAAGGTGGCGAACCAAGAATAATACCACCGAGGGAAGAAGGAATGAGTCTGGATAACCCGATGATCTGGGGATCCATCCATTATCTGATAGAAGACATGATCTCAGGGAAAGACAACATCTAAGAAATTGGACGCCATTGAAATAATACTGGGGTAAAGGAAAAATGAAGAAGATCAGATAGAATGCAGGACTTACGAATAGACTCTTGAAGAAAAATGAGAATGGATACAAATCCTGAAAATTTTAAAAAGATTAAGGAATTTTTAGAAGAATTTCTAGGGTTTTTGAAGAAAATTTGATATAAAAGAGAAAAGAATGTAGATAGAGGAAAAATATACACTTGGGTTTCTAAAAATAAGGGGACGTTTTGAATAATATACCCAGGGTTTGAAAAAGGTTGATATATATATAGGAGAATAAAAGAAATATCGCATAATCACAGCTGCACAAACAAGGATGCGCACACAACACTCTCTAAAGGCTTACTCTAAATGCAATATTTGAAATGGCTTGTAGGACCTTAATCCTGACTCTATGGTTCAGATCATCTGATTCCAATCAAGGTACGCTGATATACTCAAGCCGAAGCTCGAAGTACGTGGCATAGAAATATTTCTCCAGTTCTAAGGTAATGGCTTCCCAACATCGTTGAGCACCTACCGATATACCTCAGACTATGGCCCTTAGGTACATGGTAGGGGGGTGTTAACCCAAATAAGTAGTCTAGTTATGAGGCCCTCTCCCGAACTATGGTTCTGTGAGATAGCCCAGCAATGTGAAGACTAGGACAATATAGGTAGGGATGTTTTCAAAAACATGTTCAACATGCAATAAAACAGATGGCTCTAATGCAAGCCCTAAAGAGATAGGATTTAAATGAAGAGAAGCATACACTCGCATACATTGTTTGCATTCAATCCCTAGAATTGAGGAGAGTTGTATTTCAGACCTAAGTCTAAGTGAGCATGCATAAATCTCCTCAATATGGTCCTACCAAACCATACTTAAATCCTATATGCATTATGTCAGCTGGGACAGAGTCTAGGCTCCTAAGGTTTGCATGGAAATGAAGCTGACATTTGTAAAATAAAGACTTAGATAATATCAAAGTAAAGCAAAAGGCACAAATTTGACCAGATGGAGACGTATCCCATCATGGTTGCCAACTTCTGTGATCATGCAAAAAAATTTCTCTCGTTCCCCTTTTCCTTCTCTTTGCCTTTCTAACCTCTATTCCCTTAGAAAAGAAAGAAGAGAGATGAACTCTTTTGCAAGGTCTCATTTGACCAAAGAAATGTTTTGAAAAATCACTCGCCTCCGTTTTAAAAATTTGCGGGAAAAATAGAGAGACAGGATTCGCTCGTCGGTACGAGGTTCGACCGTTTTTGGTGCATTTACTAGGGGTAATTGAACCAAGGATCGAATTTATGCCTTTTGCTTTGGCGATGGATAATATTCATCGCTAATCCGTCGCAAAAATTTAAAAAAATTAAAAAAAAAAAGAACCCCGAGGCGTGCGCCTCATACGCCTTGAGGCACACACCTCGAGGCGAGGTGCATGCCTCATACGCCTTGAGGCGCGCTTCAAGACGAGGCATACACGTCTTGAATTTTTTAGTCAAATGAGGGTCAAAGTCCTCATTTAAGCAAAAATTAGGGTTTTTTATGCAGTTTTAACTAAGCTGGTAGTAAAAAATTGGGTCTGATCCATAAGACACTGGGTCTCAAACATAAGCCTCAAAAAAATTTGGGTCTGATCCATAAGACACCGGATCCATAATACAGCGGGACCCGCGCCGGGGGGAGCCCCCGGACCCCCCTTACTGCAAGGGAAAAAACTCTGCTCCATAACTCATTAGTTGGACCTATGTTAAAATGAGTGGGTCATCATGAGGGATTCCAGCTCAGCTCGGATCCTAAGTTGCAACAAATATGAGACCTCTATTTGTCTCAAATCTGAGAAGAGATCCAAGCTACAACATTAAAAGAGAAAATGCATACTGAAAAGATTTTTGTCACTTTTTTTCTTTTATTTTCTTAATAATTCTTTTCTCGTAGTGTTTTCTTGGGGTAATCAAATGTATACAAGGTTCATAGATATCAAAATCAGTAAAGATGGTTCGTCATTGTATACAATATATTTGTTAAGAGCCTGGCAAATGAAATCTTTCATAACACTTGAAAAATCAACAATAAAAGAAGAGAGAGAGGGAGCGAAACAAAACCTGTCTACAAGATAGGTAACACATACATCGAATTAATACCAATATAAACCTGATGAATATGATGCTCAAATATCCAAATAGAAATAACATGTGAAGCATTGGGGGGGTGGGAGGAGCATACCTGAATAAGTAGAAGTTGAACAACGGTCCGACACTAGATATCGCTAATGGCAAGATACAGGCTCTGTGCGCTTGATTTCTCCATTTCATCATCAGGCATGGCTGATCCAAAAAACTCACCCTATTTGTTGGAACAGACTACAGAGCTACTAATCACATGCACATTGTTCATTTTATTTAGAACCCTTGAGAAATTAGGAAGAGTGACAGTAGTTACTTCTTTCAGTGATAAAACCACTTCTAGCCACTTATCCTCAGAAAATAAACCACCTGCATGGCTCATAAGACAAACAAAATTTGCAATACCAATGCCAACAAGGGTTTGATGAGGTCGTTTTATGAAACTTATCAGCAGCATTAGCACTTTTTTGAGCAAAGGGTTAACAGAGTTATAAAACTTAACAAAGAGATCTACAACAAGTTGTAAAGCATTGGTGCATGTCTCATAAAGCCAAGCATCTTGATATAGCTCACTTCCATGAACATCTAATCCTTGCCCTTGCAAGTTATCACCTGATGGATCAATAGCATGCCGAACATAGTGCAATGCAAATCCAAGCAAGGGATGCATTCAGATGTTGAAGAAAGACATAAACTTTATCATCTTCTCATGCTCTTCCAACGCAAAAGCAATTTGCATTTACAGTTTCTAAATGCCAATTGAACAATTTTCACTAGACATGTTCCCCTAAAACCTTCCATGTTTCTTATGATCTAGGGACAGAGCTTCAAGTCATGCAGTAGCAAAAATAGCTTTCAAGTGCTAATGTTGAAACTTGGAAAATATACGCACCTATATGCACAATAGCAGAAGTTTCCACATTGTTCTTAGAGCATGTGTGGGGAACAAAATTCTCTTCAATTAACACAAGGGGAAAGGGAGCTTCTTTTGCTTTATCAGTTTATTGCTTATTTTTTAACCAATTTTGCACCTTATGCATGACATGTGTCCAAGAAAAAGAAACAAAAAATTGATATGGAGTTGGCACATCATAAACATATTTTGCATCATAGGCCAGGTCAACAAGACAACAACAAACCTGTTTCCAGTGTATTGCTGCCTTTCTAGCACGATCTGAAGAAAGACTGCAAAAGCAATGTAATTTTAAGCATGTAATTAGTGGAGATGTTTAATTGCCTATCAACAATAAAGCTTTTGAACTTGATCCAAATTCTATGACAAAAATGCCATTTTGAGATTGCCTGCAATTCATTCAAGTTCATACTCATTTGAATAGGAAACTAAACAGAGACGATGATTCCCATATAACATTTATAGTGATTACTTGGTTCTTTGACAAGAGAATGAGCAAACTCATGCTTAACAATCATTCACTACGTGAAACGACTAATGGCAATATTCCTGTTTACAAGAATCAATGCAACAAAAAACTCCACGAAATGGTAGATGACAAAAAAACAACAACTATCACTGTAAACACCCCAAATTTTTCATTTTTTTCAAAAATTTCTTTTTTGCCCCTAACACTCACCTTCTAAGTTATTCAGAAAGACAATTGTGTAAATTTCCATTCACTTCTTAAATTCACTGCTGAAGATCCAAAATTCAATTTCATTTTCCTACATCTGACCCAATTTCAGATCCAGATCAGATATCTGAATCCAATTCTGAGCCCGATTCTCTTGTTTTCAATTCAAAATACAAAATGGCTCAGACATTTCATTTAAATCCAATATCCATTTGGATCCACTCTTCTCTTTTCCTCAATTCGAGATTCAAACTCGAATGTTTACTCAAAATCTCAGATCCAGATCCGTTTTGAAACTTAATTCTTAAAAATTAACTTTGTCATTTCAAAAACCCTTTTTTGTAAAAAACCTTAAATTTCAAAATGAATATCTTACAAAAAATTCTTAAAATCTCCATCTGGAACCTTTCTCTCTCATATTTTTAAGGTTTTTCTTCAAAAAAAAACCTAAAAAGAATTTTTTTTTTAGAAAGTAGTTCGGCCCTCTTTTTGAAAGATTCTTATTATAACCCTCCTTTTGAAAAATTCTTGTTACAACCATCTTTTTGAAAATTTTTAGAAAAATGGACCCCTTTTGAAAAATTTCTAACGGTTTTCTCTTATAAAAACCAGCACAGGGGAGGCTTATCTTCATCCGGCTCGCACCCCTCTGTGATCATTGCAAAATTTTTCCTCCTTTCATTTTCTTCCTCCTTTTTGAAGGGAAAAAGAAAGAAAGAAGAGAGGAACTCTTTTGCAAGGTCTCACTTGACCTTTATTTGAAAACGATATTGAAAATTACTCGCCTTCGTTTTGAAAATTTGCAGAAAAAGATAGAGAGATAGGATTCGCTCATCGGCACGAGGTTCAACCATTCCTAGCACCTTTACCAGGGGTAATTGAACCAAGGATCAAATTGATGCCTTTTGCTTTGCCTAAATTTGTCTAAGTAATTATTCTAAAATCCTAAATGCAGATCGAATCATACTTGTGTAATGAAAATGCAAAGATGTATGCTTTTTGAGAAGATGCTTTAAAAAATTTTTCCAAGTGATTTTGAAATAAGTTTGAAAACATCTTTGAAGAAATGGTTAAAAAAGTTGAACTTGATTTGGAAAACTGAAACTTGAATCTAAACTTAGAATTTGAAGTGAATTTGAGATTTTGAAATTCTGAAGTTGAAATCCTAACTGAGATCAGAGATCTAAAATAGATTTGAATTAAAGAAGGAAGATTTGATATTAACAATGAAATTTGAAAAATAAGAGTTGAACTTGGAATTGATACTGAAATTTGAGATTTAACTTTGAAATAAATTGGAAATCGAATTTAGAAATAGAATTTAAAATCAGAATGGAATTTCAAAGTTGAATTGAACTTTGAAATTGGAATATTAATTGATTTGGAAATTGAATTTGGAAATTGAGATTGAATTTAGAATTTGAAATTGAATTTTGAATTTTGAAATTTGAAATTCAAAGAAGGGATTTAGAAATTGAAAACTCAGAATGAGCCTTGGATGGAATTTAGACTTGGAATTTAAAATCATGATTGAATTTGAAAATGGAATTGGATTTGGAAATCCTGAATTGATTTTGAAACTTGCCTTGAAATTAGGACAAAATTAGAGAAAATGGATTTTGAGACTCAGAGTCAATCTCAAAACTTAATTTTGAATTTTAAAGTGAATTGAATTGGAAATCAAACTCAAAATTTAGATAGAACTTGGAGATTTTGGAGTTTTGAAATGGAAATGGAGAATAAAACTTGAATTCAAACTTGAAATTTGAAATCAGAAAGGAATTTTGAAGATTGGATTGAATTTCAAAGTAAATCTCCAAATTCGATTTGGAATATCAAAATAAATTTCGAAACTTTGAGTTAAAATTGAATTAAAATTCAGGACTTGAAATACAATTCGAAAATGGAAATGGAAATAAGGAATTTGAATGAAATTTGGAATTTTAAAATGTGAATTTCAAAAATGAGAATTGAAAGTTGAAATTTTGAAATAAGATTTAAAACTAAATAGAATTTTAGAATAAAAGATAAATTTGAATTGGTAAACAAAAGTTGAAAATGATTGTAGAAATGAGAAATATATTTGAAAATTTATCTTAGAAATCACTTGGAATTTGAAAAATAATTTGAAAATGATTTGAAAAGAAATGCAATTCCATCCTAAATGATGAATGCTTTGAAAAGATTTGAAAATTGACATTTTAAAAGCATATTTTATTCTTTAGGAGAATTGAAATAAGATCAAAATTATAATATATTCATGACTATGGTCACAGATGTATTATAATATAATCTATATTTGAATTCTGATAAAAAATAAAATAAATTTGGTGCCTTTATAGGATTCAAAATGAAATTAAACTTTAATATATCCATGACTATGGCTACAAATATATCTTACGTTAATTCACATGTTAAATTCTGATAAAGGAAAGAATATTTCAGAAAAATATGATGATTTTCAAAAGAGACCCAAGTGAAGGTCAAATGTTATTATATAAAAGATAAAAATCCTAAGTATTGTTCACATTTTGACTATGGCCATAAATGTGAATCATTTACTTAGAATTATTTACCTCTTATTAGAAAGGTGCACGTGTCATTCGTGTTTCACCATTCATGAATTTTTGAAATAAAAGTAGAAAATGAGGTGAAACAAATCATTTATGAGATTTACATGCTCATACATTCTATTCTAAACTGAAAGGTAAAGAATTTTCATTAATATCTAATTATTACAACCTTTAAATTGAAATTGAAATAATAAAATCCTAATCTAAGAATGAATTTGATATTTTTACATCTTTCCTGCAAAACAGAGTTAGCACAAAGCAAAATGTGGAAGATGTCATATCAAAAGCCTATATGCATATACATAAATAGGACGTCTATGTGAAGGGTATATACATATGCATATGCATATGCTCATGTTTCAACGAAAATGAGAATGCCCATATGATACTTTGTGCTTACATGAGAAAGAGATGAGATATCACAATGCATATGAACCGGCTATTATAAAATTCGGAAAGAGTACATAGTTATAATGCAATCCAAGACCCAAAACATGTGATGATGCTTAAGACAAGATGTCTATGAACATGCTATGCTATGACGTGCCAAAACTTGGAAAAATGAAGCAAAAGGGAGTGAGCTACTGTAATGAATGAGGTATCTAACATAACATAAAATGCGTAGGAAATGTACCACATGATTGCCATGGAATGCTATCAAAAGAGTTGCAAAAAGTACTGTGGAAAGGTAGTGAATATGGTGGCTGATAGGTAGGTAATAGAGAAAAGGTGCAGCAATGTACTGGGTATAAGTGGCATGTGCTGAAAGTGTGCAGTAGATAAGTATAATGAGGAATGTGATGTGTTGTGAGAAGGTGGAAGGGGCTGTAGGTGTTGCAGGTGGACAGCGTGGATTACAGTGAAATAGGTATAAATGAAGGAGGCTATGTGCTTGAAATTGAAGTGTGGCTGTGAATGAAACGGTGGCAGGGTGTGCTGTTGTGAAGAAAGCAATAAGGGTGTGTGGGTGATCAGTGTAAATGTTGTAAATACATAGGAAATTACAGCAAATTAGCACACAGTACTTCCCGGATTTCGATATGCAGGAAATCAGGGGAGTGTCACTCAGCACATCAAGATAGTAAGTGCTTGGATGATGGGCAATATACAAATAGAGTGTAAGCTCTGTTGAATTAAACTGTGGTTGGGGCTTGCTGCCATCAAGCTAGCTCTCAAAGATTCCATCATCACAATATCCACAAAAGCCCATTATCTTTGCTTTTGTAGACTCAATAGCAGCAGCATATAGCCTACCTGATGAATCCATAACCGCTGAAAGGAAGCTGGTTTCCCCTGTTATCATCTCAATGATGATACGACCCAAACTCCTAATATCAACAGCAAGGTCACATCCAGTTTTTCTTTTTTCTTTGTTTTTTTTTTTATGTAAGACCTCTGGAGCCATCCAAAATGGAAATCCCTTCATTGAAAGTGGTGAAGCCTGCCCATTCAAATATTTTTGCCATCCCAAAGTCTGCAAGCTTAACAACACCACGATGGTTAACCAGTAGGTTTGCATACTTGATGTCCCTGTGAACAACATTTTTGCTATGTAAGTATGCCAAGCCTGAAACTATGTGGCGGGTAAAACTGCAAACAACAGCTTCAGGAAGAGCCCCATCCTACTCTTGAATAATTTTTGTGATTGAATCAGGATGCAAAAACTCTAAATAGATGTAGAAGCTGTCATCAGCCATTTCACTTCCATAATACTGTACAATATTTGGCTGTTCAAATTGGCTAAGAGATTCTATTTCCTGTTCCAACTACTTTATGCATTCAGCGGATTTAGGATCCTCTGGAATTAGAGTCACCTCCTTCACTGCGCAAGTTGCACCAGTCTAACTGTTAAAAGTATGATAAACTCTCCCATGTGCACCACTGCCAATGAGATTTTTCTTTTTCCAGGCTCTTGTTGTTGATGAAGGCATTGGAGTTGTAGCAGGTTGGGAAAAAGATGATGGCCTAGATGCTGCAGCTATTGGGAGGAAGAGGTAGCGGATAGACAACCATGTTGCTGCTAACCTCATGGGCACCTGAAGGGCTGTCTAGCGACACCTTTGGGTTCATTGCAGAAGCCAATCCATTTTGACTTTGGGAGTTCTAGGCAGGTAGTTTCCTCATAGGGCTATGATGATAACATCAGGGCATTACTGGTGTGTAATGCGAAATGGGGACAATGGAAATATGTAGGGAACATAATGAATAATGAAATACTTTACTGAATATGCCTACAGTGAATATACACGTGGTGAGGTGAGGAGTTGGGAAAATGCAACCCAGCTGATATAAAAATATTGTGTACACCTGAAGCTACAGGAAGATATGAAAGTGTTGTGTGCACATGAAGCTTACAAGGAAGTATGAAGTACTGTGGATACGCACAAGCTACAGTCAAACATTGAAGTGTTGTGCATTGTGAGAAGCAACACACAACAATATCATTGAGTGATGATATGCTGTGTAAATAAAAATTGCAGAGATGTAAGACTAACAATGGGAAAATTGATAGCATCAGTTTGCAAAAAAAAAAAAGAGAAATAAAATCATAAGACACAGCGAATGCGAATGAAAGGCATATAACTATTCAGATACACACTGTCCCAAGACCATCCAAGTTCCAGATAACGACCATGATGATGTTCATTCAATGGATTAGAGTATCGTGGAGCAACAAATGATGTGATTCAGATGCATCTATATTGGAGACTAGTGTCACACAATGGGATGCAGCGAATGATAGGAATATTGTAGTGATGCTGAAACAGATGTGGGGACATGCAGGTAACATAGTGAATGAGAGTGGTGTAATGACATACAAAACCATGACTTAATGTGATATGCACATGCAGAGGTGCAACTAATGCATATGAAATGAATGGTGATAAGGTGCCAACTATAAACTCAGTGTGATATACACAAGTGACGGTATTAAAAAAAAATCTTCTTGGAATTTAATAGCCCACATTACCATCAGTTTTTTTTTTGAGACTTTTCTAATAGTATATGACAGTATAAGTTTGCAGCTAATCTTCATTTGCTGGTCACTTACAAGGGTATGGAGGGGATGATTTTACTAAATGAGCTATATGACTACCGAAATCCAATGATAAGCACAGTTTCTGAACACATCAGAGAATGGTGATGTTGCATAGCTGAACCTGTCCAGCATCAATGGC
Organism: Nuphar pumila; assembly: GCF_984573655.1. Taxonomy (NCBI): domain Eukaryota; kingdom Viridiplantae; phylum Streptophyta; class Magnoliopsida; order Nymphaeales; family Nymphaeaceae; genus Nuphar; species Nuphar pumila. The sequence goes on along the minus strand of NC_143258.1, from coordinate 34,381,795 downwards.
AGGATTGAGTGAATATCCCAGATCGATGACAATATGTGTTGTTCTCGTGTGGAGATCCCCTGTTAGAGTATCCACTTTAACCTCAGAAAATGCAGCACCATAGGTATGGTAATTGAGCGGTTTCCCTTTACCAAATTTTCCAATCAAATCCAATATCCGAGGTAATGTAGAAACCATGCGCAGATAGGTCAATCCTTTCAAGAAAGCATGCCCTTGCCAGCTTTGCAAAAGATCTATGCTCATTCTTTAAAGCTATAGGTTTCATGCGTGGAATTATTTGCTCACAAGCATCCAAAACTGCCGCTCCATACATATCAGGGCTTGCAGAAGCAGCAGTAGGTGATGCATTTAGGGCCTATAGGACAAGACACTAATAGTTTCCCTTCAGGGTCGATGAGAAGGATGAAACCAATCTGAGCCGAGCTTCTACTCTAAGAAAAACATGTGCATGCTATAGAGCGAGAGTGTTGTGAGCGCACGCCCAAGCACGTGAGAGAGGGAGAGAGAGAGAGAGAGAGACGTTGAACCCGAAAATGGAGGGATGAACCAATGCCTAGATCACGAAGAGGATGCTGTAATGAATCAAAACACACGAACGCTCAAGAAAATAAATGTAAATGCTTATATGATATGGATGATACTGTATGGGGTTGTATGAAGATATACACATGAATGCTAAATATAAATGTAGTGAACAAAATGAAATGGGAAATCAAATGCAAATTGGAAACCAGAATGAAAATAGGAGATCGAAACACGAACAGACCATCAAAATGAAAGCATGAAATCGAAAATCAGATGATAATCAAAATGGGAACAGAAAATCGAAATGCAAACGAGAAACTAAGATGCAGATAATGCTGGTATCTCTAATTCGAGTTATGGTGACTACTATCATGTACAGAGAATCGAAATACATATACTAACAATGGAGGAAATGTGATAGAGAGAAGCTCAACCTCTTGTTGCAAAGAATGCAAACTGATACTGCTATAGGCAGATCGGTAGTGCATATCATGCATCAACAGAAACTGATATCATAAAAAGAAAAATCCAAGGAAAAGGGGAAGAGAAGAGCAAATTCACAAAATAAAGAGGGAGAGGGGATAATTCTTACCTTGGCCTCTTGCTGCTGATTCAAAATCCTTCATGGAAGAAAGAGAGGAAGAGAAGGGGAAAATGAGGAAGAAAGAAAAGGGAGCAGGGAAAAGGAAAAGGGGAATGGTTGATCAATGAGGGAGATGGAGGAGAAGGATCGAGAGGCATGCGAGATCGGATGGTTAATGGATGCTGAAAGACCCCCCCCCCCCCGGTTATATAAGTGGAGACCCTTAGAAACTTTTCTAAACGGGACCCTCCATGTTTTAGAAATTTTCAAAAAGAGGGCTCTTTTACAAGATTTTTTTCAAAATGGTACAAAAGCTATTTTTCTTATGAAATCTTTTTATGTTTTTGAAAGAAAACATAAAAATATGAGGGAAATATGAGGGATTTTAGGAAATGGGATCCAGATAAGGTTTTTTTTTAAAATGTTTTTGTAAAATATTCATTTTAAAAATTTAAGATTTTCTGAAATGAGGTTTTTGGAAAAATACATGGTTAATTTCAGAAATTGGGTTTCAAAATGGATCTAGATTCGGGATTTAGAAAAAAACATTGAGTTTGGATCTTGAATTGAGATTGGATCCAGATAAGATATCTGAGAAAATACATAGAATTGATTTTTTTGATTTTTTGAAAAATAGAAGATCTAGACTCGGAGTTAGATTTGGATATCAGATTTGGATCCGAGATTGGGTTAGATATAAAAATTGGATTTGGATTTCGGATCTTTAACCAGTAAATCCAAGAAATGAATAAAAATTTACACAATTTCCCTTCTGAATATCTCAGAAGGTGAATGCTAGGGGCAAACAGGGAATTTTTGAATTTTTTGGAACAAATAGGGTGTTCACAGATGCCCCTCTTTGTTGCTAAGCCGGTTAAAAGCCAAGCTTATGGGCAAAGACAACACACCAAATTTTAAAATGCCCCAGTTAGAAAATCTGAACTGGGTGTGGAAGAATTGTTTTGAGAGACACTATTTTCATGTCTAGCAACTCATCCTGAATGGCTTTGGGAATGACGAAATCCTCGAAAATGAGATAGTTGGATACATGGATATGAGGAAATCGTGATGGGACTTTGGGATGAAGATCCCGAAATGGTGAAAAATGGAGATTTTGAATGGATAAAGGTCTTATGGGTGAGACCAAATAAACTTTTTGGAAAGACTCAGGTTTAGCCCTTAACCTGAATGGGACGAAGATATCTCAAAATGAATTTCAGGTTTAGCCCTTACCTGAATGGGGAACAAAATACATTGAAAAACCATGATGGGACATTTTTGAAAAATACCTCGTGAGATGAGGCCCTGGCATAATCCTTTCCTAAATGGAAATTATGGAAATTTAGATTTTGAAAATCCCGACCAGTTGTATAAACTGGATTTTGAAATCCTAACTAGTGAAAACATTGGATTTTGAAAATCCTGACCAGTTATAAGAAACTAGATTTTGAAATCCCGACCAGCGAAAACATTGAATTTTGAAATCTTGACCAGTTATAAGAAACTAGATTTTGAAATCCCTATCATGATGGGACTGGAAGAAATACCTTGTTAGAACGAGGCAACTCTTTTTGAAAATGTAAACCCTGTTAGGTTGCATCAAGATAGACATTGAGTATTTATTTCATTTTTGAATAGCTAAAAAAATTTTGTCAATAAGATGAAATTGTAGTTGATTCAAATGCTTGAAAATGTGCATGTATGTGCGAAAGACATTCCCTTTTTTACCTGAAGTATTTCCTCCAATGAGGTTAACTCCCTAGTTTCAAGAGTCAAATTCAAATTTTTTAGCGCTGACGATTTTCTTCAAGGAAGCTATCCATTTCTCTGATATGAAAAGAAAAGAAATACTCTCAGTTTCATAAAAGCAAGTAGTGAAAAGATATTCATAAAAGAATAAGAAAAGATGATTCTTGGTAGTTTTGGCAATTTGATATCTGAGATACACTTTTTTGCACCTTAGACATAGAATGAAATCTTTTGTTGGGGTTTGGCGAGAATTTCATTACATCAACCTTCAACTTGGAGATGTTTTGATTTTTCCTAGAAGAAAACTTCACATTCCTTCAACTTGGAGATGATCAAAGTCTTCCTTGTCCCCAAAAATTGATTAAGGATGTCTCTTTTGATTGAAATCTGTTGATAGTATGAATCAAATATCTTTTAAGGCTTGTCGGGAGGTTCGTCACGTCAGCTTTCATCTTGGCAATGATCTGAACTTTCCCTGAAAGGATTCGTCACAAACTCCTTCAACTTGGAGATGTTTTGAATTTTTTTTGGCCCCAGAGATCTAACTCGTGTATCCGTCTTCAACTTGACGATAGTTGAGAGATCCCTTTTGTAGTTAGTCAATTATACTTGCTTTATCGGGAACTTGAGTGAATTCTTTATTGCTCAGAATACTTCCATTGCTTTCTTGCCAGAAGAATCATCTTTTGAAATGCACCATAGCTATAATCAATATCATTTCGCTTCTGGATTTTCAACATCATTGAATCTTTTCTTCGCTCATCATACCAAGGATATTTCTTTCATCCTTTTGGTTGATCAACAGGGAAAAAGTTTTGAATTTTGCTCTTTTTCTTAGCAAGCTTCACCTTTTAGGAAAGAATACTAGAGGTAATCTGAAGTGATTCTTTTGTGTAATAAAATATTAAAATCAACAAATATTTTTAATCAAATCGGCAAAGTTTTCGAGAATCCTTTGTGAAATAATCACTCAATATTAATTTTGATAGGACCTTGGGTTGAAACTTTGATTTTGGAAATCCCGACTAGTAAAACTGGATTTTGAAAGACTGACCGGTGAAAGCTGGAACTTTTGATTTACTGACCAGTGAAAAGCTGAAACCTTTAAAAAGACTGACCAGCGAGAGCTGAAACTTCTGACCTGCCGACCAGTGAAAAAGACTGGAACCTTTTATTTAATGACCAGTGACAAACTGGAATCTTTGATTTACCGACCAGTGAAAACTGAAACCTTTGATTTAATGACCAGCGAAAGAGCTGGGACCTTTGATTTACCGACCAACGAAAGTTGGAACCTTTGATTTAATGACCAGTGAAAATTGGAATCTTTGATTTATCGACCAGTGAAAACTGGAACCTTTGATTTGATGACCAGTGAAAACTGGAACCTTTGATTTACCGACCAATGAAAAACTGGAACCTTTGATTTAACGACCAGTGACAAACTGGAACCATTGATTTAACGACCAGTGAAAACTGGAACCTTTGGTTCAATAACCAGTGAAAACTAGGACCTTTGATTTAACGACCAGCGAAAGAGCTATGACCTTTGATTTACCGACCAGCGAAAGCTGGAACCTTTGATTTATCGACCAGTAACAAACTGGAAACTTTGATTTAATGACCAGCGAAAGAGCTGGGACCTTTGATTTACCGACCAGCGAAAAACTGAAACCTTTGATTTAATGACCAGTGACAAACTGGAACCTTTAATTTAATGACCAACAAAAGAGTTGGGACCTTTGATTTATCGACCAGCAAAAGCTAGAACCTTTGATTTATCGACCAGTGACAAACTGGAACCTTTGATTTAATGACCAGTGAAAGAGCTAGGACCTTTGATTTACCGATCAGTGACAATCTGGAACCTTTAATTTAATGACCAGTGACAAACTGGAACCTTTGATTTAACGACCAGTGACAAACTGGAACCTTTGATTTAACGACCAACAAAAGTTGGAACCTTTGATTTAATGACCAGCGAAAGAGCTGGGGGCTTTGATTTAATGACCCCAGTGAAAGAGCTGGGACCTTTGATTTAATGACCAGCAAAAGAGTTGGGACCTTTGATTTAACGACCAGTCAAAAACTGGAACCTTTGATTTGACGATCAGCAAAAGAGCTGGGACCTTTGATTTACTGATTTGATCTAGGATTCAGATTTTTCGAGAAACAGCCAGTACGAGGGTTGGGTTTTGCAGATGAACTTGATTTTTGATTGAAAATTCTGAGAAATAACCAGTGTGTGGACTGGGTTTTTCAAATGGACTTGATCTTTGATTGAAAATTTTGAGAAATAACCAGCGCGAGGACTGAGTTTTTCAAATGGACTTGATCTTTGATTGAAAATTTTGAGAAATAACCAGCGCGAGGACTGGGTTTTTCAATTGGACTTGATATTTGATTGGAAATTTTGAGAAATAACCAGTGCGAGGACTGGATTCTGACAATGGTTTGATCTAGGATCAATTTTTTTAAAACTAACCAGTTCGAGGACTGGTTCCGCGAAGGATTCCACTTGGGAACCAAATTTGGAACATAAAGATTCTTGACGAAGATTTTGAATTCAATAGACCATCATAGTTAATTGTATGTGGCCTGCTCTCAGGATTACCCCTTATCCTGAACGAGGAGTTTGAAGATGATTGATAGAAGAATTGATTTTTGCCTACATATAGAAATTTTGGAGTAAGTATAAAAATAAAATGCCCCAATATTATGGCGAAGAATGTTAGGATAACAGAAGATCATTGTTATTGAAAAAGGCTCTTTGAAGAATACAAAGGCTAGAATGAGCATTTCAAGTATAAAACTTCTTCAAATGCAGAGCATTGACAGGATCTGAGAATTCCACCCCATCTGCGTTGATCAGACGATATGCATTACAAGGTAATGCTTCTTTGACCATATAGGGACCTTCCCAATTGGGTGACCATTTGCCACGCGGACGATGCTTAAGATGAGTTGTTGATCTAAGTACCAGGTCATTAACTCGAAATTTCCTCTCGATAACAGACTTGGCATAATGTCGAGCTATCCTTTGACGATAAGCTTGAGCATGTTCTGCTGCCTTGAGTCTTCTTTCATCCAGTAGGTCAAGTTGTAGCAATCTCTGCTGCTAATATTGACCAAGCGATAATTCTATAAGTGAAGCAAATTTGAGAGTTGACTTTTGAATGTGGAGAGGTAAAACCACCTCAGTCCCATAAACGAGCTCTAAAGAAGTGTCATTGGTCGAAGTCCGAATAGTAGTCCGGTATGCCAAAAGTGCATCATGCATTTTCTCATGCCAATCATGACCTGTTTCTACAGTTCTTTCTAAAATACGAATTAAAATCTTGTTTGTGGCCTCTGCCTGACCATTCCCTTAAGGATAGTAGGGAGCTGAGAAATGATGGCAAATTTTGAATTTTGAACAGAAGGTCTTCATCCTTTCATTCTTGAAATGACTACCATTGTCTGATACAATGTCATGTGGTATGCCGAAACGACAGAGAATATTTTTGTAAATAAAAGAAACCACATGGCGGCCTTCTACTTTGCGAAAAGTAATGGCTTCAACTCACTTGGTGAAATACTCTGTTGTGGCAAGAAAATATTTGTGGCCATTGAAAGCAGAAGAAGTAATCGAGCCTACAACATCGAAAGCCCACATAGAGAATGGCCAAGGAGAAACCACATACTGCAAATATACGGCGAGCGCATGAATGGAAGGTGCATGCATTTGGCATATTTCTTCACAAATCAATAACAGTCTTGCTACATGGTTTTCCAATAATATCCTGCCCGGGCGATCTGTTTGACGAGAGTTTGGTAACTGACATGGCCACCACAAATTCTCTCATGTGCCTCTTGGACAATTTCCATAGCCTCATCTTTGTCTAAGCATCTGGCGTACTCAGAACTGAACCCACGATGGTAGAGGACATTAACAAAGATGAAATAGCGGCGGACATACGCTGAATTGCTCGTTGTTCCCTTTTTGGCATTTTCAATGGAAATTCACCAGTTTCAATAAAATTCTTAATATCTTGATACCAAGGTTTCTCTTTCTGATTAACCTGGTTTACTTGCTCAGCTTAAATGAAGGCAGGTTGATCAAGTCTGCCAACTTCAAAGGAACAACATGATTCACTGCCTTTAAATGACAAAATGGAGCCCAGGCTGGCCAAACCATTGGCTATTTGATTATGTTCTCTCCTAACGTGATTTAGCTGAAATTCTTCAAAGTTGTCTACCAGAGCTAACACAATCTTCTGATAAGGGATTGTGATCATTGCAAAAAAAAACTCTTTTTCCTTTTTCTCTCTTTTTCTTTCCTTTCTGCCCCTTTTCCCTTTTTGAAGGGGATAAAAGAAAGAAAGAAGAGAGAAGAGAAAGAAAGAAAGAAGAGGAAACTCCTTGTAAGGTCTCACTTGACCTTGATTTGAAAAGGATTTTGAAATTTTACTCGCCTTCATTTTTTAAAATTTTGCAGGAAAATGGAGAGACGGGATTCGCTCATCGGTACGAGGTTCAACTGTTCCTGGCACCTTTACCAGGGGTAATTGAATCAAGGGTAGAATAAATGCCTTTTGCTTTGCCTAAATTTGTCTAAGTACTTATTCTGGAATCCTAAATGCATAAAGAATCATGCTTGTGCAATGAAAATGCAAAGATGTATGCTTTTGAGAAAGTGCCTCAGAAATTTTGGATTTTCCAAGTGATTTTGAAATAAGTTTAAAAACATTTTTTTGAAGATATAGTTCAAAAAGTTGAAATTGATTTGGAAAATTGAACTTTGAATCTAAACTTGAAATTTGAAATGAATTTGAGATTTGAAAAAGGAGATTTGAACTTATGAGTTTGAAATAATTAGAGATTGAAATAGATTAGAATTTTAATTGAAGAAGAAAGATTTGAAATTTTGGGAAGGAAATTTGAAGAGTTGAACTTGAAATTGATATTAAAACTGAGATTTAAACTTTAAAATAGCATTGAAAACTGGATTTAGAAATAGAATTTGAAGTCAGAATGGAATTTCAAAGTTGAATTGAACTTTGAATTTGGAATATTGAGTTGATTCTGAAATCGAATTTGGGAAAGAATTTTTGAAATTGAGATTGAATTTAGAATCTGAAATTGAAATTGAATTTGAAATTGAATTCAGAGAAAGAATTTAGAAATTGAAATTTCAGAGAAATGAACTTTGGAAATAGAATTCGAACTTGGAATTTGAAATCAAGATTGAATTTGAAAGCTGAATTGAATTTGGAAATCTGGGATTGGTTTTGAAATTTGCCTTGAAATTAGGACAGAATTAGAAAAAAATTGATTTTAAGATTCAGAGTCAATTTCAAAACTTGATTTTGAATTTCAAAGTGAATTAAATTGAGAATCAAAACTCTGAATTTAGATAGAACTTGGAGATTTTGGAGTTTGAAATGGAAATGGAGAATAAAACTTGAAATTTGAAATCAGAAGGGAATTTTGGAAATTGGGTTGAATTTCAAAGCAAATCTCCAAACTTGATTTAGAATCTCAAAATGACTTCCAAAACTTTGATTTGAAATTGAATTAAAATTCAAGACTTGAAATAAAATTCGAAAATGGAAATAGAAATAAAGAATTTAAATGAAATTTAGAATTTTAAAATGCGAATTGAAAGTTGGAATTTTTGAAATAAGATTTAAAATTAAATAGAATTTTGAGGATAAAAGATGATTTTGAATTGAGAAATATTTGAAAATGATTTTAAAAACGAGAAATATATTTGAAAATTTATCTCAGAAATCACTTCGAATTTAGAAAATAATTTGAAAAATGATTTGAAAAGAAATGCAATTCTATCCTAAATGATGAATGCTTTGAAAGGATTTGAAAATTGGAATTAAAAAGCATATTTTATCTTTTAGGAGAATTGAAATAAGATTAAAATTATAATACATTCATGACTATGGTCACAGATGTATTATAATATAATCTATATTTGAATTCTGATAAAAAAATAAAATAAATTTGGTGCCTTTATAGGATTCAAAATGAAATTAACTTTTAATATATCAATGACTATGGCCATAAATATATCTTAAGTTAATTCACATGTTAAATTCTGATAAAGGAAAGAATATTTCAGAAAAAATATGATGATTTTCAGAAGAGACCCAAGTGAAGGTCAAATGTTATTCCATAAAAGATAAAAATCCTAAGTATTGTTCACATTTTGACTATGGCCATAAATGTCAATCATCTGCTTAGAATTATTTACCTCCTATTCGTGTTTTACCATTTGTGAATTTTTGAAATAAAAGTAAAAATGAGATGAAACAAGTAATTTATGAGATTTACATGCTCATACATTCTATTTTAAACTAAAAAGATAGAATTCTTATTCATATCTAATTATTACAACTTTGAATTGAAATAAAAAATCTCTAATCTAAGAGAAGAAGTCTAAATTTTTCATGTATTCCTGCCAAAAATAGGGTTAGCACAAGATAACTGGCAAATATAGAAAGAAGTTGCAAAATATCATATTGAATCTAGAATGCAACTGATGAAATGCTCACGCATATGTTTTATGCTTAATGAAAATGCAATGCATCATGTTGATGAGAAAACATATATTGGAATACATGTTTAATGCACTAAGCTAATGATGAAATGGATATTAAATGCATATGTAATATCCTAAGCTAATAAGAAAATGAATACCAGAATATATGTGTAATGCACTACCCTAATGAGAAAAGACATGTTGCAATGCATATGATGGAATGCACATGGCGATGGATACAATGAAGTAGCGAAGGTGTATTATGCTGATGATTAATACACAAGTGGTCTAATATGCTATGCAACAAAAAAAAAGGGGGTATAAAATGGAGATTTGCAAGGTAGAAGGGTGTAGGACGCCGTAACGATTGATTGAGCTGATACAAGAATATAGAAGTCACAGCAGTTCATTGAACTGCTGTGCAACTAAAGGAAGCCACAACAACTCTTTGAGTTGTGAAAATATGGGAGGCACAACGGTTCATTGAACTGCTATGCAACTGAAGAGGCCACAACAACTCATTGAGTTGCTGTGAAAAGATAGAAGTTGCAACAGTTCTTTGAACTGCTATGCAACTAAAGAAGTCACAGCAACTCATTGAGTTGCTGTGAAAAGATGGAAGTTGCAGCAGTTTTTTGAACTGTTGTGCAACTAAAAAGTCACAGCAACTCATTGAGTTTCTGTGAAAAGATGGAAGTTGCAGGTGGTGTTAGTGATATGCAGGAGGGTGGAGATGATGTTGTGCAGCACAGCAAGCTGCTGAAGATGGAGATGAGGCGGGTGTCAAAGTGTTGTGATGGTGTAGTAAGAAGTGATGAAGATGACAGATGCTGTGAAACAGATGTGAAGGGGGGGTGCTATGCAGCAAGCAAGTGGACACAGTGAGGTTCTGTAGGTGATGTTGTTGTGAGTGAAGGGTTGTGAAATATTGCTGCAATGTGGTAGCAGCAAGGAGAGAGATATGTTGATGTTGAAGGTGAGTATGTACACAGTAGTGTGCAGCTGGGTGAATGTTTGTGATCACACACAGGCTACTGTGAAGGAGTGATAGGCACCAGTGTGTGATGAAGTGTTGATGTTGCTGTAATTGCAGCAAGTGACTTATAAGCACAGAGTGTAGATAGTGAATATATTGGTGTCATCTGTTGCTGCTGCACCATGGAGACCGTGGATGCAGTAGCACCATTTGTGTGTGTATTCAGGGTCTCATGTGGCAATGTCATTCCTTGATCTCCCACATTCTCATCCATAGCCTGTCTGAAAAATGGTGTGTCATAATCTGTTGGATGGTTGTAAGCCTGAATCGGAAAACTTTGGAGATAGGAAGGATCCTGTTCTTGCAGCTCTGCTAGTCCATAGGAAGAGGAACTGTGGACTTGGACTAGTCCAATATTTGCATAGTTCTCCAAGTTCTGCATGTTTGATGTCTCTTTTTCCTCTGGCAATGGGGATTCGGATGAAACAGGAGACGGATAATGGGATCCAGATATGCCATGTTGATCATCCTGCGAAACTACCTGGTCACCTGAGATCCCTCCAGGATTAACCATAGCATCGTCTGTTGAACTTGCAGATGGCCCAACTGTTGCTTCTTCACTTTTCGTAGACTCCCAATTCCCAGGAGTGAAGATCTTGTTAGCATCAAATACTGCTTCAAAGCTTCCAAAGATCAATCGTGTCAGGTCAGACTCTGGTACCCTTAGATGAGCTGGTGTAATCACATGCTGATATTTACCAACATTTGTTTATGAAAGTTTTTCTACCAAGTGGTTAACTTCCTCTTGCTACCTAACTAAGCTACCATTAGCTGATGAAATGCTGGCAGCAATTGTCTCAACTACAGGGGTACTAACGACTGGCTTTTGGCTCAAAGATTTAGGTTTCCATTCCATATTAGTTGCCGGTATTTTTTTTTTTTATGATCAGCATGTTGTTGATGAGCCCTAGTGCCATATTGATTGCCCACAATAGGCCGACTGGCAGACAAACCAGGCAAAACAGATTTGTGGAATTCCTAACATGACTTCGATAATAAATCAATCAAAATGAAGATGGAGACCATGTGCTATAGAAGTTGCAAAATAACTGGAACAACACTGATGGTCAAAATAAAAAGCAAGTTATTCTGAGGCAGCGAGACCCTGATTGGGTTCCTGCTTGAAGTAGCCATTAGGTACTAGAAATGCACACGCCAGCAGTTTGAGAAGCGTGACTGTGGGTAATCTTTCAGATTTGAAATAACTAATGGCTTTCCAATCGTTCTACCAAGAAAGAATGTCGTTGTTGCGCCAATGGTGGCACCAAGAGGATATGCAATAAAGCATATAGGCAACCCAAAAAGATAACCACCTCTCAGAGCAAGCATTGGAGCTGGAACTGCTAGTGTTGTAAGAGGTGTGCATGCAACAGTTAAAACAAATGGACTCCAAGGACCACGATTTTGCTTTATCCAAATCAAGGAATCCTTCAAGATCTTTTGATGGGGAGGGTGAGATAAAAAATAAGAATGACATGCATAAACCAATGGATTGAACAGGCAAGACACCCCTAAATCACTAAGCGGAATATGATGAAGTATATGATTGCTGAATGAGACAATCAAATGAGGGAAAAGGATTCTAAATCACCAACAGGTGGTGATTTAGAAATTTTCCCAATTGCTCCAGAGACAATTTCACGATAAAACAAGAGAGCTTAAAAAAATGATGGATCGTATATCCAATGAGATGCAGAATACATGTTATCAACATGAATTAAGTCACATTCAGCGAGAATTTATTGCGAAAATGTAAGAACAAGATGGAAAGGGGACACATATGCTGTAATTATCTGGATGTTGCGATGCATTATAACTAAAAAAAAAAGAATGAAACAAGGAAATGAATAGCGGATGGTGTTAACTAGAATGCTGCAAGGGCTGAAATCGATGGGTCGAGGGTTGCTACAGAGAATCGATGGCATAAGGGATACAAGAAAAAACAGAATGTCAGTGGATTTAGCAAATGCAGTTCAAATTTTCACGGTATATAATGCTAATGAATGATCGATGACGAATCACACATGCATACTGAATCTAAGCAACATAAACAGATCTTCAGAACCATAAACGAATCATAAATAAATGAAAGAAATGTCAGAATACACAGATTCCATGGATCTTGCACGTCTGTAAGTTGATATTGCTATATGAAAATCGAGATTACAGAGGGTGCGTTAATGGGGGCCAAAACATAAAAAAAAACAAATTTAGAAAGGGAGGAGGAGAGGATTCTTACCTGATTTGCTGGGCTTCAACTTAGGAGGGAGCAATGCCTCCTGTGTGCTATTGGAGTGTGAGATCGACCCCCTCCTTCAGCCAATTTGGAGAAAAGAAGAAGATATAGAAGAAGAAGAAAACAGGGAAAAGAGGAAGGAGAAGGAGAAGAGGAGATCAGAGGGAAGAAGAAGGCTGAGAGAGGAAGAAAGCGAGAATGGATTGGATGGAGAGCGATGGATGATCCCTTCGACCCCCCCCCCCCCCCACGGCTCTTCTTATAACAGAAGGTCGTTGGGGGTTTTCCAAATCGGGTCCCCCTAACTTTCATAAATTTTCAAAATAGTGGTCTCTTACAAGGCTTTTCTTAAAAGGGGTCTTAACTACGAAAATGTTTTTCAAGAAAAGAGGGTTAAGCCACTTTTTTTTTTCGAATTTTCTTTTTTTTTTTCTTTTTTCTTTTTTTGTGTTTTTGAAAGAAAACTCTAAAAATGCGAGGGAAAAACAAGGGATGAGTTTTTGAAACATTTTTGTAGAATATTTGTTTTAAAACTTGAAGTTTTTTATAAAAGAAGTTTTTTTTTTTTAAATATAGGGTTAAATTTCAAAAAATGGATTTGGATCCAAAGTTTTGAGAGAATATTAAGTTGGAACCTCGAAATGAGACTGGATTCAGATAAAATATCTGAGAAAATACAAAGAATTGATTTTCTTTTATTTTTTGAAAAACAGAAGATTCAGGCTCAGAATTAGATTCAGATATCCGATTTGGATCCGAGATTGGGTCAGATATGGAATTTGAATTTGGATTCCAGTGAATTCGAGAAATAAATGAAATTTTGATCAAAAATTGATCCAATTATTCAGAAGATGGGGCCAGGGGAAAAAAATAGAATTTTTGTATTTTTTTAAAAATTTGGGGTGTTCACAGATCTCCTCTTTGTTGCTAAGCCGGTTGAAAGCCGAGCTTAGTGCAAAGACAACACACCAAATTTTAAAAAAAATGCCCAGTCAAAAAAATTGGACTGGGTGTGGAAGAATTGTTTTGAAAAATATTATTCTCAGGTTTAGCACCTTATCCTGAATGGCTTGGAAAAAGACGAAATCCTCAAGAATGAAATATTTGGACAAAAAGGGAATGAGAAAATCATGATGGGACTTTGGGGATGACGATCCTGAAATGGTGAAAAATAGAGATTTTGAATGGGTGAAGGTCTTATGGGTGAGACCAAATAAACTTTTTGGAAGGACTTAGGTTTAACCTTTAACCTGGATGAGACGAAGATATTTCAAAATGAGTTTCAGGTTTAGCCCTTACCTGAATGGGGACGAAAATATTTTAAAATGAATTTTAGGTTTGACCCTTACCTGAATGGGGACAAAAATATTTCAAAATGAATTTCAGGTTTAGCCTTTACCTGAATGGGGAAGAAATATATGAAAACCATGATGGGACATTTTTTAAAATACCTTGTGAGACGAGGCCCAGGTACAATCCTTACCTGAATGCATATGAAAAATATGGATTCTGTGTCAGGATGGGGGAAAACCATGATGGGACTGGAATAAATAACACATTAGAATGAGGCAACTCTTTTTTGTAAACCATGCTAGGTTACATCAAAATAGACATCGAGCATTTATTTCATTTTAGGATAACCAGAAAGTTTTGCCAATAAGATGAAATTGTAGTTGATTCAAAATGCTTGAAAATGTGCCCGTATGTGCAAAAGATATTCTTCCTTTTACCTAGAGTATTTCCTTCAATGAGGTTAACTCTCGGGATTTAAGAGTCAAATTCAAATTTTAACGTTGATGATTTTTTTTCAAGGAAGTTATCCATTTCCTTGACATAAAAAGAAAGAAATATTCTCAATTTCATAAAAGCAAACAGTGAAAAGATATTGATAAAAGAATTTTGCATGAGAAAAGATGGTTCTTGGCAATTTTAGCAATTTTGATATCTGAGATATACTTTTTACACTTTTTGAGACAGAATGAATTCTTTTGTTGGGGTTTAGCAAGAATTTCATCGCATCATCCTTCAGCTTGGAGATGTTTTGATTTTCCCTAGAAGAACACTTCACATTTTTTCAACTTGGAGATGATCAGGGTCTTCCTTGTCCCCAGAAGTTTATAAAGATGTCTCTTTTGATTGAAATCTTTTGATAGTATGAATCAAATATCTTTAAGGGTGTGTCGAGAGGTTCATCGCATCAGCCTTCAACTTGGTTATGATCTGAACTTTCCCTGGAAGGATATGTCACAAACTCCTTCAACTTGGAGATGTTTCGAATCTTCGTTGTCTTTGGGGATCTAACTTGCACATCAGTCTTCAACTTGATGATAGTTGAGAGATCCCTTTTGTAGATAATCAATTACACTCGCTTCATTGGGAAATTGAATAAACTTTTTATTGCTCAGAATATTTTCATTGCTTTATTGCCAGAAGAATCATCTTTTAAAAATGCACCATAGCTATGATCAATATCATTTCGCTTCTGGCTTTTCAACATCATCGAATATTTTCTTCGCTCATCATACCAAGGATATTTCTCTTATCCTTTTGGTTGATCAACAGGAAAAAGGTTTAAATTTTGCTCATTTTCACAAAAAGCTTCACCTTTTGGAAAGAATACTAGAGGTAATATGAGGTGATTCTTTTGTGCAGTAAAATATTTGAAATCAATAAATGTTTTTAGCAAATTGGCAAAGTGTTCGAGAATCCTTTGTGAAATAGCTACTCAGTAATTATTTTGATGGGACCTTGAGTTGAAATTTAGAAGGAATAATGTGGAAACTAAGAACAACATTGATTTAATTAAAAATAACATTGGTTCAGCAGGGACTCAACCTAAGAACCGCAAAGAATATTGGATCAGTAGGGATTTGACCTACAAACCAGATTTTTGAAAATGAGATTGGTTCAAAAGGGGTTTGTTAACACCCAAAATTTTCCTCATCCATTCTCAGACACACCCCTCGTGCAGATGCCAACCCTGGTAGGTCAGTGTAGGAGTCAAATCCCCAGTCTGTCTTAGGAAATTACCATTTTACCTACTTTTATTAGAAAAATTACCATTTTACCCTTAGGTCATCCTAGACCCTTGTCAGCCAGAGTCAACCAAGCTCATTTGTAATCTCAGAAGAGTTGGAATGTCTAGGAATGTCAGTCATTTCTAGCTCACTTAAGCTCACGATAAGCGGACCACGTTCATTTCTAACCATTCATACCAAAATGGGATCATTTATTCATAAATAAGCTCATTTCTCACTCAAATTCAAGCCAATTGTCTTCGAGTCAGTCATTCTCAGTCAATCCTATTCTCCTGAGTGTAGCTTGAGCTCACCAGGAGTCCAAGTGCTCCTGTTTCAGTTCAAACCCACTTCCAAGTGTCTAGGAGCCCATTTCAGCTCATTTAGCTGAAATTGAGCTGAGTCCAGTCAGTTGAGCTAGTGTTCGAGCTTCAATTTTAATTCATCTCAGTATTACTGATCTTCGTTCCAGCTCAAACCCAGATCTGGTCTGTAATTCACTTCACTCCAGTGACCATTTCTCACCATTTCTCTAAAAATGATAGTATTCCTTGACAATTCAGTCTAGGAGTTCTGTTGAGTCAGTGTTTTGTCAGTCCAGTTGAGTTCTGAAACCCTAAAACCCAGCTCAATCCAGTTTATTTCAGTTCAAACCAGCTCAAGCCTCAATTTTCAGTGTCACTTCCGGCCCGGTATAGACCAAAAACCATGTTTTGAACCATTTTGCTCATTTTTATCATTATTACCACTTTTTGAGCTAGTACAACTGTCAATCGGGGTCTAATATCCAAAATTCTTCATCCAGGGTTAGCATTCCGCATGGCATTTCATATCATTTCTCATCATTTTTCATCATTTCATCATATTTCATTTTATTTTTGAGATCCAGAACTCCAGTTTTGAAAATTTCAATCCAGATTTGAGTTTTAAAGCTTTTCAAAATCAACTTCGAACCCTGGGTTTCCAAAATTGACATTTTTACACCCAGAATTCTAAATTTGGAAATATTTTCCCCGAGAAAGCAATCTGCATTCTTTTCAAATTTGGTTTTTCAAATTCTAAACTTGATTTGCATCGCAACGGGTTATAGAACTTCAAATTCTGAGCTTATTTCAAAAACTGCCAAAAATAGCTCATTTCATCCGAAGAATTTTTTTGAGAAACTATTTCACCCTTTTGGTTTCTAAAATTGGATTTCAAAATAATAAGTGGGACCCACTCTAAGTGGTGTCACACTGGAGCTTTTGAGTTTCATTTATTCCTTTTTTTTAGAAATCGTGTGGGCCCACTCCAATGTGGCACCCACTTTGAAACCCCTTTTGAAAAATCGAGTGGGCCCACTCCAAGGTGGCGTCACATGTAAAAAAAAATAGTAAAATAAATAAATAAAAAAAATACAGATCTGTAACGCCCCAAAAATCCAAGACTTGTAACTTTTAGAATAGTTTAAAAAGCTTTGAAATCATACAATTATCAGAGTCTAAATAGTACTTCAGCGGAAAATGATATTTTTAAAACAATAAGTCGATGGACCTTGAGCGCATTACAGCGTACACTTTCCTTTACCGAATTTCGCACAACTATTGAAATCAAAGGGTTTTAAAAATACAATTTCAATGATTTAGAATTTGTTTGTTGAAACCAAGAAGAAGTTTACTAAAACAGTTTTAGTAACTCAAGGTTTAATAAAAAGAGAATTTTGAAATACACTTTATACCAAATTTACCAACATGTCCTCAGGAGCGAAACGTCAGGAAAATAGCTCTATCTTGAACTCATCGCGCCATCGTTTCATCGCAGAGTGTATCACCTATACATCACCTGCCCATAAAATGGGTCAGTTTCACTAAAAATTGGTAGGTGCACATACTGGACAATATTGAACATAATTAAGCAAAATAATTTAATATGTCAAGTAGACAGACAATTATATAGCAATTTAATTCCACCAGATTCACGGAGCAACTATAATGAGCACAATGCTAAAATTATTACAAGCATTTTACTGGCACCAGTAGGCTAACTATTACAAGCAAAGAACTGCATAAGAAATTTAACTAGCAAAGTACAATGTTTCATCAACCACACACACAATTCCATAAGTATTGAACCTGTTGTACACACTAACTTTCATACGGGCATAACTCAACAAATTGTGTGATCGGATTTAAATTATGTTTTGATATTAACTGGCCAAGTGGGTACACACAAGGCACGACTCTAGAAACAGCCTAGACTGATCCGGGGGTTTATTATGCTATGTATTTTATGATAACCCGGATAGCTGACTGAGTCCGCACCTAAGGAGACGGTCGGTGACCAAGAGAGAAATCCTCAAAGCAGCATAAACAATGGATGCATCCCGAACATGGAGAGCTACCACCTAGGATAATTATGGTAGTCCCTTTCCCCTAACTCCGATGACTGGGGAAGCCGAGTCTTTTGCTCATAACTGCCATTATTGGCTTGTCCATCGAAGTTTTTGTACCTTCCCGTCCTCTCTCCTGACAGGAGTCAACGGTTCGAATGAGTACATCAGGGGTAGTTAACTGAAGACCCATTCTACATACTTTGGTCTTTCGACCAAACTCGAGTATCTTGCCGGTGAAGGCGAAATCATCACCCATTTAGGTGATCTTAGCATTTTGTTATTTGCACTCGTCAAGGTTGCCACAACCTACTCATCCAATCATCGCAACGTAAGAAGACGTACTTGTCAAAAAGTATGATCGTACTTGTCAAAAGTACAACTACGATGAAAGGGAAATGGTTCCACAAAAGAAACCCCAATAAATATTATCTACAAAAGAATCAATACAACATAGTTTGGCAAGATAAGACTTGAATTCACTTCAACAATATTTTGCATATTTCATGATGCAAGGTCGTCTCGAATCTCTCGTCCGGTCAACAAAGTACTTAACATGTTGTGCATGTCTAAAAGTACGCTATACTGAACAAAGGGAGGTGTGTGAGCTTCTCAAAAGGAACACCCAACACACAACTTCATAACAATCCAAAGAATATAGGAGTGCTCATTTGGCACGATTCATCCTTAAAAGCCGCAATACCACATTGAGTCATTCACACAAGGCACATCACTATCAATCTTGCATCCAAAATTTATCTTAGTATCGACACGATTTGCACGACATGCAACACTAGATTGATAAATGAAGAATGGGTCCTTCAACAGAACCCTACTCATTCATAGGCTCATGCCCCTGATCGGGGTTATTCGAATTGGGTCACAACTCAAATCGGGGTTATAAAATATTTCTCCCAAGTGTGTGGACCTGGGAGGGCCCAAACGTGACTTCGCAATCCGACAAAACTTAAAACTTAACTTTGCAAAAGTTGTGCATTTTGGAGAGCACTGGGTTTGCAGAAGGAAACCCTCTTTAAAAGAACTATAACGCACAAGCCCAACTTCTAGTGTTTTGAAAACAACTGAAATCAGGTTAGGCACAAGACTACATTTATGTAAGTACATATTTACCATGAGTGTGAGCATATGCAGGTTATAACATGACGACAAGCAACTCTCGACTTGCGATGCCGCACATCGAGCGAAAAGCACATAAGTAACACACGAGGTACCAAAACCATACCTTGACCACTTAGATAGGCAAACACATAAGGTCATAAGTAATACATCAGACATGAAGTCGTACCTCACTCAAAGGAAACGTGCAGGCAAAAATATATGCAAGCAAACAAGGTCATATGTATTTCAAGAAGTACGAAACCACACCTCAAACTCATAAGCAACTATGCAAAATAATGATCGAAGAATGAAATTGTACATCGACCCATAGGAACGTACAGGTAAGTATATATGCAAGCAATTAAGGGCATAAGTATTGCAAAAAGTATGAAACCACCTTCAACCACATAAGCAAATACACAAATTAATACTCAAAGAGTAAAATCATACCTCGACTCATAAATATGCAGACAAAAAAATATGCAATGCAGAAGCAATATAAATCTAAGCATATCTAGCATGGGCATCTTAATTATTTCAACTTAAATAGGTTCATTTATTGCCCTTTGTGCGACTTTACCCTACCTCGGGATGTCGTGCAGCTGCGTATGTCTACGGGTGTGGATGATACGAGGGTCGGGCCGCAGAGCGCGAACTGGACTCATTGCGTAAATCTGCAAGAGTGTGAAATATTTAATTATGCTAATATAATTAATGGTGCGATGGGGGCAAGGGTAGAATTAGGCGACAGGAGACTTCGGCCCCTTCATAACCGAACAACAAATGGCAGAGGCCTCGGTCCCTGCCTGACGAAACAGCTGACAGGGAGTGAGACCTTGACAGTCGAAGATAGCGAGGCGACAGGGGATGAGCCCTTGCCGACGACACTAAGGCGGCAGAGGGCGAGCCCCTGCCGACAGCAGCGAAGCGGCACAGGGAAAAGCCCTTGCCAACGACAGCGAATCGACAGGGGGCAGCCCCTGCCGATAGCAACGAAGCGGCAGAGGTCGCGCCCCTGCCGACAACAGCGAATTGGCAAGGGCCGAGCCCCTACCGACGACAGCGAATCGGCAGGGGTCGAGCCCCTGCCGACGGTAGCGAATCAGCAGGAGTCGAGCCCCTACCGATGGCGGTGATTCGACAGGGGTCGAGCCCCTGCCGATGGCAGCGATTCGGCAGGGGTTGAGCCTCTGCCGACGGTGGCGAATCGGCAGGGGTTGAGCCCCTGCCGACGGTGGTGAATCGGCAGGGGTCGAGCCCCTGCCGATGGCAGCAAATCAGCAGAGGAGGCAGCCCCTACCGTCAGCACCGAAGGGGCAGGGGGCTAGCCCCTGCCGAAGAGAGAGGGATCGGGGCGGCAGGAGCCATCAACCTCCTGTCGACCCCTTCGCAGGTCATGGCAGAGGGGAGGGTGACAGGGGCCAAAGGCCCCTGTCGGGCTTGAAAAGAAATGGCAGGGGCCATCGGCCCCTGCTGGGTTTTAAAAGAAGAGGGGCAGAGGTCGATAGCCCCTGCCGGAGGGTAAGCAGAGAGAGAGAGACACAGGGGAGAGGGGGTGTCGCAGGGGCCATAGGTCCCCTACCGGCACTCCGACGATCCCCCAGGGAAAAGAAAGGGGACGACAGAGGCCCCATAGGCCACCTGTCGAGCCTCCGATGGGCACAGGGGAGGTGGGAGGCACGACAGGGGTCGAGCGCTGCCTGTCGGCCTCCCAACGAGGTGACAGAGAGGGGGGTGAGAGGGAGAAGAGGGAGGAGACGACGTACCTAGGAAGAGGCCGACGACGATGGCCGGCATCGTCGATCGGCGTCGGCGTGGGTTGCAGCAGCGGCGACACTGAAGGCGTGCGCAGGGAAGAAGGAGACGCAAGGGGGAGGTGTGCCTCCCCTTGTCCTCCACTAGTGCTCTTAAAGAGCTCGGAGGAGGAGACGTGAAATCGGGAAACCCCGATTTCCATCCTTATCGGGTCGAAAAGGGAGGTTGCGGCGCACATGGGAAAGGGTTTTTCTCAAAACCCTTTCTCTTGTGTCGGGTTTTAAAACCCTAACGGTGAGGGGCCCGGGTCGGGTCCGGACCCGACCCGGCCAAGGTCCGATTTTTTTTTTTTTTAAAGTGGGTTTTACAAGGTCTCTTTCTTTCCTTTCTCTGTAACGCCCCAAATTTCAAACTTGCGAACCTTTTCAGAAAAACAGGCAAGAGACTAGAAATATCTCTTTCCTTCAGAGTTTGTTTATGAAATCAGCGGAAGATTTTGCTTTTGATAAATCATAAGGCAAGCTGACAACTTTGGGCACGTTAGCTAAAAGAACCAAAACTCACAAGATTCAGATATCCCAAGTAAAATCCGATACAAACCGATAGCGTCCAGGACGCGAGCTAAGAGCAGGAAGAAGAAGTCTTGAAGCCATCTTGCAATCGCGCCATCGCCCGTAGTGTACCTAATCATCACCTGTACCCATAGAATGGGTTAGTTTCACGAAAAACTAGTAGGTGCACAAGAGAGACTAACAGGAAACTGAATTAAGTACATTTAATTTAGTAGGCTACGCAGTTTAAAGCAGATATGCAGTTAAACAGGTAAGCAATGCAAGCAGGTGAATAGTGCAAACACGTAAGCAGTACAAGCGAATAAGGCATGCGAGCGAGTAAGTAGTGCAAGCGAGTAAGCAGTGCAAATGCGTAAGTAGTGCAAACAGTAAGCAGTTCAACGCAAGTAAGCAGTGCAACTGACCAACGCAGCATACGATCCATTTGATCGTAAGCTGTGAACTACTACGCAACAAGCTTGTCCTCGTTCCTAGAACGAGGTCTCTGCATCTAATCACCACCAAGACATAGTTTGTCACTCGCTACTTCTAACCAACGCTTTGTCCTGAACGACCTTAATCTATCCTCATCTCTCAAAGTCTTACGCGGCTAACCGTCACCGGTTATGACGCACTAAGGCGTCATACCTTCTCAGAGAAGCTCACCCTTCCGTAGAAGGTCCAAAACATGATCACTAACTTAAATTGCTAACGATCTGATTATCACACCTGAGTCAAGCATGTAATCATGCTAAAACAGAAAGCCGAAACTATGAATTCATAGTTGGCTATCACAAACAATCTCAGAAGATCGTCATAGCTCACCATAACTTTTTATGGTAAGCAAAAACACAAAATCCATGTCGGATCGTTCGGTCCGAGAGATATACGACCGATAAGGAATTAACGCCCTAGAGGGTATACCTGATCTTGGACCCTACATTTCCTCACAGGAGTTCACCGTCTTTGCGGCTACCCGTTCGTGGACAGTGTACATCCTCACAGAGATCTCCCACTCTAGCCGGGTCACCTGATTTGGGAAATGTATAACCTCACAGCGAAACCTTTGAGAGATCAGTCCCTAACAAATGCCATATCCAATGAAAATCATTGTGATACACGCATCCACACAAATGACCGCTCTCAGGGTCGATAGCCACTAATACAAACAACAAGATCAACCCCCGGATCACCTGGTCTGAGACATGTATAACCTCACAAGGAATTCCGCCCTAGATGGTATACCTGGTCTTGGACCATACACTTCCTCACAGGAGTTCACCGTCTTCGCGGCTACCTGTTCGTGGACAGTGTACATCCTCACAGAGAATCTACCACTCTAGTCGGGTACCTGGTCTTGATCATACACGCCCTCGCAGATAATCCTTTGGAGATTAGGTGCTCGAAAAACACCCTACTCGGTTATACACGCATATATACAATCGACTGCTCCGAACAGTTGACTGCTCTCGATGTCAGTAGCCACAATATGGGCACAAGCATGTATATCAGTAATATGCATCGTATCACTCCACGCATAAGCATATAATCCTACACATCGTATGATTGCCACAAGGAATATTATAATCCTCAAATAGGCCCTCAAAGCATGTGTAAACGACACATGAGAACGCGCAAATATGGCAATTCAGTTAATTCTATGGGCGAAGGGTAACTAACTCTACCCGTCAGCCAAACAAAACAACTGAATAAGACAAGCACTCATAACAATGCTCGTAAAACATATAATTACCATAAAATGACTTAGTCCATCGACAAGTAATTAAATTAATTATAAGGCACAAACCATTACATCACAAGCCATTCATAAGCAATCATACGACAACAATTATATCACAATATGTAAGCAACTTATAAGACAAGCGGCCACATCAATCCTAGTTGCCACCATTTCGTAGATTACGAGCTGTATGCAATCACATCAATCATAAGAGATGCAAGCCAACAAGTGCTACGCTACAATAAGCACCAAACAGTTCAACCAAGGGATAAAGCAAGTCACATGCTAATATGTAGCAACTGGTATAATGCTATTATTATAAGCATTTAACTAGTATGAGAAACTCCTTATTACTCCCAAAGAACTGCGTAAGCAGTTTAACCAACTAGAGTAACGCTTTGATAGGCGTGCACAGTTCAACGAGTAGCATACTGAACTATCGAGCAAGCAAGCGAATTAGTTGTGCAAGTGAATCAGTAGTGCAAGCGAATCAGTAGTGCAGGTGAATCAGTAGTGCAAGCGAATCAGTAGTACAAGCGAATCCATAGTGCAAGCGAATCTCATGACCCACGACCAGTGTGAACAGACCTTATGTTTCGATAATTACTGGCCTGCGGGTACGCGCAGGCAAAATGTAGAAACAACTGAGACTAGTTCGGGCGTCTGTTATTCTATGTATTTTCAATAATCCGAATAGCTAGTTGAGTTCGCTCCAAAGGGACGACTTTAGCCGAGAGAGGATTCCCCAAAGGAGGCTGTGCCACGGACGCATCCAACTTCTGCAGAAGTGTTGAGCTAACTAATGTAGCCCCTTTCCCCTAACTCCAATGACTGGGGAGGCCGGATCGTTGCCCGTAAGGTGGTTGTTAACATCCTATCCATTGGAGTTTGTACTGCTCTGTCCTCTCCCTTGACAGACACATAGAAGCGAATAGGTACGTTAGGGGTTGCTTAACTAACGACCCATTCTATGCTATGGTCTTTAAACCACTCGAGCATCTTGCCTGTGAAGGTGAATGTGAGACCATTTATGTGATTACAGCATTGTGCATTTAGCACTGTTCAAGGTCGCACTACCGTCTCATCCGATCATCGCAGTACTAGACGTGTCGTGCACGACTACAAGTACTCTAGGATGAAGGGGGTATAGCTCCTCAATAGAAGCCTCAACAGGAGTGTTTCACAAAGATGTAAAGTTTATCAACTTTACTCTATCTTTTGAAACAGCAGTACCTTGTGCCAACATGATGCATGTGATTATCTCGAATCACATCCACTATCGGGGTATCTACATGTCTCGCATGACTCGATAGCGGCCTCGATAGACGGGATACGGGTTTCTCAACACGACACCTGCTAAGAAGTTCGCTCGAACCCCCAATTCGAGATCACCCGAGATATGCCAAAAAGGGCGAGCAGAACCGGCCAATCACATCCTTCTAAATGCTTCGATTTGGAGCAGTCTTTGATGCATTTGCGCAACTCCCTAAAATCTCAAGTCGGCTCTGCAGGACTGCGCACATGAAGAGCCAGGATCCTTGCGAGGTATCCCTCTCCTTAAACGGAGGTGTATCGCCAGCTCCCAACTGAACTCTGGTCGCAAGAGGGACAGGGGTAAATGCCCCTTGCATCCTCCACGAGGATGCCTTTAAGGAATACGCAAAGAGCAAGAACCTGCACGTCATCTGCAATAGCAAGGCAATACCAACACATATGCAAAGGCAAGAGCCTAGGCGCAAAGCGCGACGACAAAGTAAAGGCGGTAAACAGAAGTTCAACGCAAAACCTTCGCGCGATGCGCGATGACAGAGTAAAGGACAAGGATCGCGAAACCGCGTCCTTGAGTTAAATGTGTACTCGTATAAATAAATATATATATATATATATATATATATATATTTCTATATATATATATATATATTTATTTAATGGTCCCTTTTTAGTTAATTGAACTTAATTCAATTGTCCAAGTCTTCTGTGCAATCTTCCCCTACCTTTGAGAGTTGCAAGATTGCTGTCGTCCGCGGATGTACGCGATTGGCGGCTCGGGTCGCGGAGCGCGAGCGGGATCCATCGTATGAGCTGCAAAAGTAACGATCTTAGAAAGCTAATACCAAAATAGAAAGTCAGAGGCACTATCGTCGTCCTGACGTAAGGGAAACAGAGGCAGGGGCATCGTGAACATGCGCACCTGCTATAAGCGCAAGAAGCAGAAGCAGGGGCTGCGAGCCCCTGCTGACTTGCTGCCAGCGGACTCCGAGGAGGCAGGGGGTTGCACCCCTGCCCTCATAAAGCGAGGGCAAGCAGGGTTGCGCCCCTGCCTGAAGAAGACAACGAGAGAGGCTTCGCCCTGCCTGCCAAAAGAGCAAGGAGGCGAGGCCCTTTCCTGCAAGCCACTAAGGGGGAGGCAGGAGGCCGCACCCTGCCTACCGAATATGCAAAGAGGGCTAGGGGACTCGATCATCTGCCATCTCTGCAAAAGGACAGCGGCGACGACCCTGCTCTGTCCTGTAAAAAGAAACAAAGATAGGGGATGAGCCCCTGTTTGCCAAGCAGAACAGAACACAGAGAGGGCTCGGCCCTCCCCCGAGTAGTAGAGGGAGGAAGGGGAGTCTCGGCCCTTTCCCAGCGAAGCACGGAAACAGGGAGGGGACTGACCCCTTCCCTACGCAATTAAACAAGCAGGGAGGGGCTTGACTCCTCCCACTGTATAAAAGACAAGCAGGGAGGGGCTCGACCCCTCCCCTAACATCAAGGGACCGAGGAGGGGTCTCGACCCCTCCTACTGCATATTACGAAAGCAAAGGGGGGGGGGGGGGGGTTGAACCCTCCCCTGCATAGCACGTAGGCAGGGAGGGCTCGAACCCTTCCCTGCAACAACCAGAGGCAGGGATGGTCGAACCCTCCCCTGCATGACAAAAAGGAGACAGGGAGGGCTCGACCCTCCCTGTGAAAAAGAAGGGACAGGGAGGGCTCGACCCTCCCTATGACCAAGAAGAGACAGGGAGGGGTCTCGACCCTCCCCGTGAACACAAAAGGGCAGGCAGGGGGCCCAAATTCCCTGCCAGAACCCTTCTCACAGGCGGCAAGGGTTTTACCCCTGCCGACCTGTTGGCTAAGTGGCAAGAGCTAAAGCCCCTGCCGACCTACCCGAACAAGAGGCAAGTAGGGGAGGCGGGGCTTGCCACCGTGTTGTCCAAGGCACGAGCAACCCCTCCCTTGAAGCCCTATGCCCCACAGAAGAGGCGATGCAGGCGGCAGCCCTGCCGGCTGCCGAAAAGAAGAAGGGGAAAAAAATGAGGGGAGGTGCTCAGCACCTCCCTCCCTGGCAGACCCCGAGCGAAAGGCAAGGGGAGAGTCCCCCTGCCAACGAGTGGCGACGA
Source organism: Nuphar pumila (assembly GCF_984573655.1). Taxonomy (NCBI): domain Eukaryota; kingdom Viridiplantae; phylum Streptophyta; class Magnoliopsida; order Nymphaeales; family Nymphaeaceae; genus Nuphar; species Nuphar pumila. The sequence continues at coordinate 34,355,197 of NC_143258.1, read as the reverse complement.
CAGGGGGCTCAGCCCCCCTGTCGGTTGATCCCAAAAAGAAGAAGCAGGGGAGAAGTCCCATTGCCGACAACAGGTGACGACAGGGGGCTCAGCCCCCCTGTCGGACGATCTTGAGAAAGAGAGAAGCAGGGGCGGCGGAAGGTAAAGAAAAGAAGAAGGGGAGGTGGAAGCGTACCTGGGGTCGCCGGAGCCTTCGCAGCAGAGAGAGGGAAGGAGATGGCTGGCAGCGGAGACAGTGGAGGGAGGTTGCAGGTGGCAGCAACGGCGGCGTCGGAGGGAGGTCTCCAGCGACAGAGAATGAAGAGCCGAGTCGGGGAGAGAGAACGAGAGACGAGAGGGGGAAGGAGAGATCGAGAGGCGGTGAGGGAGAGAGACAGCGAGGGGGGGTTTCGTGAACCTCCCTTGCCTCGACCTTAAAAGGCACGGGAGAGACGGTCGGGGTGCCCGACCGCCTGTCCTCCCTTTGGATTCGGGTCGGGTCCAAAACTGGATCCGACCCGATCCAACAATTATTTTTTTTGTTTATTACATTCTCCCTTTTCCCTCCCTTTTTCTTCTTTCCCTTACTTCCTTCCTTTCTCTCTTTTCCTTCTCCTTTCTTTCCCTCTTTCTAATTACCTCTCTTCCTTCCGGCTCTCTCTCATTCACGCCTCTTGTTCCCCCTTCTCATTAGCCCATTCTAGCCCTAATTCTATTAAAACCTAAGTTCTATTTTTAATTTTTTGGAAGAACAACATCATACGGTGGATTCTCTCCGGCCTTCTCTCCTTTGGCTAACCCTAACTCCCCTTTCTAATTCTCCTAAGTCATCACACTAACACCATACAACAGCCCCATTTGGACTCCTTTCTTCTCTCTCTCTCTCTCTCTTGCATTCCCTTCAACCATCCTGTTGTTGCAGCCATCACTTCAGCTCCCCAACAGTGTAGCCATATCGCCATCTTCATCAACATCTCCTTCCCAGTTACTGCAGCATCGTCAAGCAACCTTCAACAACTCCAACTTTGAAGTATCTCTAGCCGGTTGCAGCAGCCACTACCCTAGCCACCACCATCAGTATCAGCACTTCCAGCTCTTCAGCCCGTGCCATCTCTCCTCCAAGGCAACCAAGACCTCCAGCCGGCCCAACCATTGCAGCCTCCTTCTTCAACATCATCTGCAGCAGCCCCTCTAGACGTGCGATAGCCTTTCGTGTCATCACCTCCAACCGACCCAACCATTGCATCCACCTCAACGCTACCTCCTCCTCCTCTAGTCAATCCAAGTGAGCTCGAGATTAGATCTATTTTATTTCTTGCTTTTGATGGATCCGATAAAAAAAGACCAGTTTAGGATTGAATCTATATTGCAAAATGAAGAAAAAGTAATTATGTCTTTTATTTTTAAAGCTACAAATGAGAAAGGGATCCATCCGATGGATGGATTGGATCCCCTCTCATCAAAAGCTAAAATCAAACAAAGGTCATGCCTCCCTGAGTATTTCTTTCATTTTTTTAACAATTTCATGTAGATTTTATACTTTTGTAGTTGCACTTAGGCTCATTTTATCATTCCTTAATGATTTTGTTCATGTAATATAGTTTGTGTTTAGCATTTGATTTATGCGCATAGTACCATTGTTATTTCATGTGCAAGTTTTAATCTGTAATTTCCAAAAAATTTATGTTAATTAGAGTTGCTTGTTATAAATTTTATGCCAAAAATCTGAATCAATTTGGGTTCTGTAACCCCATTAAAAAAAATTAAAAACAAAAATTAAGTTTTAAACCCTGTGGTAGTATTGGATCCCCCTATAGCATGTTTGTTCATTCGGGATCTCCCTCATGGAAGATCCGATTCATCCTCTAAAAAATACACTAGATCCATGGAGGAATCTACTATTTTACTGTAGTTTATGGGATTTTTAGAAAAAAGTTTGATATCTTTTAAAAATTAGTTTCACAGACCACTATGAAACCTCTGCAACCTATTTGTCAGACCCTGGATCAATCTAGATCTGTTGTGGCACTCCAATCCGTAGGTCAAATGCTTTAACCATCAAAATAGGAAATTTTTCCCAGAACGTCCTCTATCATTTTCCAAAATTTCAAGATTTTTAGGATTCATATTATTATTTTTCTAAATTTTACAAGTTCCCCTGTCGAATCCCTATTAGTTTAATTTTATCAGAATTAGAGGTCTGATAATACCATGTGTCCTCTCTAACCATAGGTCCAATGCCAAAATTGTAAACAAAGAAGTTGTTCTTTTCTTTGTTAGTGACCTCCCCCTAAATCTTCAAAGGTTTTGGCCACTGTTTGCCATTTTTCCCTGATTTTTTGTGAAAACCTGTCAGTTTGCCTGCAATCCTAGAGTCACCGGATTCCGATCAAACTTGTCGGAGTTGTAATTCTTCGACCATAGGTCAAAACCCAAATCTGTAAAAGACAAAAATCCTTATCTAACTGTCCTATGTGACCATGAAAAATTTTATGCATTTCCATGGTAAGTTTCCATTCGAAATTTGGTTTTCATTAGGATAAATCTAAGCTAAAAGGCAAAATCATCCATTTTTAGGGTTTTTGTTCAAATTGCTATATTGAAAAATGCCAAAAAATTAATTTTCATATTCCATTCCGTTTTTAGGGTTAATCTAGGTGTCTATGCCAAATTTGGTGCAATTTCAAGTTCATTTGCCTTGTGTGTTAGTTAAACTGTCAAGTAAAAGCGAAATTCAGGCGAAATTCAATGTTTTTGTGATGTTTTTGCATTTTTAGGGTTTTAGCATGCATATAATCATTTTAGATCACATTATGTTTGATTTCCATCTCATTTTCATTCATTTGAATTTCAAAACCCTCATTTTTACAAAAATTATTTCTGAAAACCCTGATTTCAAGGCCATAGTCTTGTTATCATGGGCATTTTAGTCATTTTCACATCAATTTCAAAATTTCAAGCTTTTATTTTCGTATTTTCATATATTCAATCATATAATATCATCTTGTGTTTGATTTTATCTTCATTTGGATTTCAAAACTCTCATTTTTACAAAATATCTTTCTGAAAACCCTAATTTCAAGGCCATAGTCTTGCTATTAGGGGCATTTTGGTCATTTTCATCCAAATTTCGAATTTCCAAATCTTATTTTCATATTTTCAATCCATTTTCATCATTTATTTCTTATGTTTATATCATGAAGGTATGAATCAAGGTTTATATCAGGGTAAAATCCGATAATTTCTCGATATTTTTGGATAAATCCAGATAAACCTACATTTATGTGCTAACCCCATTTTCTAGTTTTGCAGGGATATTCAAGAAGAAGACTTTAATTTATTTTTCTTTTATTTTAATTCAATGTAAATATCAAATGTAAATTTGGAATAAGAATTTACATTTCTGCATAAAATAGGATGCATTGCATATAGTTTGCTTTCGTACAATTTCAATATCTGATGTATGATTCATGCACATTTTTCTAAATCCACTATGGTTGACATGAATGGCACGCGCACAAGCTCTTAGGGAGTTGACAAACTCGGTGGAATTTGTATTTATGGCCATAGTCAGAATACAAATAAAACCCAGATTTGTGATCTTCGTATTAGCCACATTCAGCCTACACTCTTAGGCTAACTTCAAAATGCACTGCATTTCTCAAAAACAAAAAAGGATTTCCCCAATTTCTCAAGAAATATCTTTCAAATCCATATTCATTTATTTATTTCATTCAATTTGCATCATGAAGGTATTTCAAACAATCATAAACTCTTATTTCAATTCAGAGAAATTGATTTTCTCAAAATTTTCTAAGTCTTTCTCAGGAATTGATTTTCTAAAAAACTTTGAGTTTTCAAATGATATTTCAAGTATTTCCCAAGTTTAAATCACGATTTAACATTCTCAATTTCATTTTCAAAGTTCACAAATCGATTTTCTCAAAGTCTTTGAAATATCTCTGAAACTGGTTTTCCCAGAATTCTCAAATCCTCTTTAGAAATCGATTTTCTCAGAAAAAGCAGTTCAAATCTCAAAAATTAATTTTCTCAAAGTTACAATTTTCCTGAGAATCAATTTCCCATTCAAAAGTTATTTTCCAATGCAATTCCTGATTTCCAATGAAATTCATGATTTTCCCAAGAATTCCTTTTCTAAGCATTTTCCAAGCATATTTCAATTTTCCCAACAAACATCATATTTCTCAAACTCGCATCTTTTCAAAATGTCATAGCACATGCCTGATTCTTTGTGCATTTTAGGAAAATAGAGCATGATTAAGAAAATTGAACTTAGTCAAAGCACATTTTTGATCCTTGGTTCAATTACCTCTGGTAAAGGCGCTAGGAACGGTTAAACCTCGTACCAACAGATGAATCCCATTCTACAGAATTTTCCTGCAAATTTCAAAAATTAAGGCGTATAATTTTTAAAACCAATTTTCAAAACTTTGGTCGAGTTTGATGATGTCCTTTTTTAAATCGTTGTAATTTTGAAAAGATTTCTATATGTAAAACATGTGAAAACCAGACATCAAATAATAAAAACCGGTTCTCACTAGTGGATGAGACCGGGTCAAACTCAGGGAACGGGAATATTTTGTATTCAAACACACAAGTCTAAACTATTTCTTTATTGCCGAATTATTAAATGGAAAATGTTCGAGAAAAGTAAAAACAACTATCTATTACAACAAATGAATACCCTTCGCAGAGGGCGTAAAATGCAATATTTACAAACCCAATTAAATTCCTAATTCTAAACTGAAAAATAAAAAGAAGCTCTACTCTTCGTACTTCGTGTCACGTAATCACTTCCGCTCCACTCTTGTGCTATCCTGCACAAATCAAATGAACACGAGCAATACCAGAGATAGAAGTAAAAACAATATTAAACTAGCTAAATGCTAAGAACACTGAAATATAGCATCAAAAGAAACTAATGACCATTAAAACTATATCAAACTAATGTTAATTAACTAAGTAATTCTAAAACTAAGAGTAATATAAAAGACAACTAAGCAATTTTCACAAAACAGAGAATTCAATTAACTGACCTAATTAACAACACAAACAATTCGATTAACAACTAACACCTAATTAACACAGGAAAATGCAATATAAAAAATACAGAAACTTAACGATATACTGAAAAAATGTAAATGAATTGAAATGTATTAAAAAAAACAGACAATGCATGTAATGAAAGACAAGAGGTTCAATAAAATGAAAAGCAAACAGACATTCTTGAAGAACAAACTGCAATTAGAAAAAAAACTATAAGGAAAATGAGTAACAATTCAACTAAACAGGAAAAAATTGAAAAACTAAAATAGGAATTAGAAATGGAAGAGACAGGAATTAACTATAAAAAACAAAACAGGAAAATGACTGAATTAAAAAAACAGAAACTACATGTATAACAAGACAGGAACTTAACAAAATAAAGCAAAATGAATTTAGAAGGTGAAAAACAGGGAAACAACAAGTAAAAAAAATCAATTAATGACAGAAAAAGAAAATAATAAAACGAAAGCTTAACTAAAAAAAAAAACAGGAAATGAAATTATGAGAAAACAGGAAAATTAAACTAAAAAAAATAGGAATTGCAAAACAGGAAATTAGAACATGAGAAAAACAAAAAATTTAAAAACAAAGCATCTACTAAATGAATGAGGAAAACAATAAAAATCTATCAAGAAATTTCAGAAATTATGAATCTAAACTAAAGAAGAAAAAAAAAAATAGGAAATTAACATCACACGATACAATTAAACAGAAAACAAGAATTAAATTGATAGGAATTTACTAAATGCTAAACATGAAATTGAAAATTCAGTAGATCAAGAGTTGAATAAGGAATTTCTGAATGAAGAAAAACAGAGAATCAAGAATGAATATGCAGAAAAACAAAAGAATGTAAACACACGAGATTCAACATGTAACAAACAAGAAATTCATGTAAAAACAACAAACAGAAAAAATATATGTAAAAAAAAACAAATGCGATGAATGAAAACAGAGAATTAACAGATAGCTAATGAACAAAACTTATGAAACTTACCTGCTAATAAACGAATTAACAAAATTACAAACGAAATCTAAAGAAAGAATCAACGAAATAGCAGATCGGACGATGAACATAAAAAAAATCTGAAATAGCAACTATCTATTTTTTTTTTTCGTTTTTTCAGAAATAACAAAACACGACAGCATCGATTTACAAGATAAAAAAATAAGAATGAAGAAGTTGAATCTGAAGAAGAAGAAGAAGAAGAAGAAGAAGAAGAAGAAGAAAAAGAAGAAGAAGAAGAAGAAGAAGAAGAAGAAGAAGAAGAAGAAGAAGAAGAAGAAGAAGAAGAATATGCAGAGCTTACCGTAACAATAGAAGGGTTAGAAGAGAAATGGCGGCCTCCACCACCACGCCGTCCCCTGATTTTGTAGCCACCTCCACCGGAAAAGAGAAGAGAGATAGGGAGAAGGGGAAGAATAAGGAAGAAACATGGTGGAGGGGAAGGATTAGGAAAGAAAGAAGAGAGGGAAAGAGGGGAAAGAGGAGACTCAGGCGTAAGAGGGGAGACGATTTATTTTTTTCGTTTTTCAGCTTTTAAGAAACCCAAACCGGCTTGAACCAGTTTGTAACAGATTTTTTTTTCAGTTTTAAAAATCACAAACCGTGTAAACCGATTTGTTAGAAAATTTTCAAAAGTTAAAAACTTTGAAAACAAAACTTATTTATTTACAAAGAAACTCATTTGAAAAAAATAAAACTATTCTAACTATTTATATTTATATTTAATTTTTTCTTCTTTTCTAAAAAAAAACAAATAATTAAAATGATTTTATTAACAATATAAAACTATTTTTCTCCATTTTTTTATTTTTTATTTTTATTGAAAACTAAAACTAAACTACTATGTTAATATCAAGCATTAAAATATGTACTAAAATATACAAATAAAGCTATTTTTCATACATTTTCTGCTTTGAAATCATTTTAGCTCATTTAACGAAAACTAGCATAAACTTGGGTTTTTAAAACATTTTTTCATAAATTCATGCATATTTTAATGTTAATTCACCTTGAAATATATGCATGATCAAATACCCCCATGCTTATGTTTTGCTAGTCCTCGAGTAAACTAGACAAATGTATGAAATGAAAACTATCACCTAACTCACTTTTGTAGGAATCACGGTTGCATTTAGCTCATGCAACAAGCCCTTTCAACCCCTGGGTTACCCCAGTGGACGAGTAAGGTCTCGTGAGGGTTTGCAGTGATGCTACGCACAAACATCTCTGTCATGTATGCATAATATTACACATCCTCATAATCAGTAGGTAATTAAAGACTTTATTTTCACAAATATTTCCTGTTATTTAAAAATCAAGATATAATTAGAGTTGTTTATATAACACCACAGAAAAAGAATTTCTTTCACTTTTCTAAATATCACAATTATTTATGTTTTATTCTTAGAAAATCCAATAAAAACAAATTATTATTTACTTATCCTCACTCATATGTTTTCTGCACATGTTTTCTCAATCACACTTCTAAGCACTGAACTTTTCTTTCTTTTTAAGCTCTTTTCTCTCTTTTTTTTCTTTTCACACTTTTTTTTCTTTTTGCGCATTCATTCTTCTCTTATAGCTTGCGTGTGATCTGCTTTTATGCCTTGTGCAATGTCAATATCTTCTATACTTTTTCAATGCATACCAAAAGATATCAACTAAGACATAAAAGTGACTTCCTTCATTCACCTTTGCAACGTGAGAGTCAAACATTTAAACTTGTATCTGTTCTCAACTACTTAGGATCACGAAGTTTTCCACTCTCCTTTTCGAAATGGAATTAAAAGTTTCAACTTACATCTAAGTTCCATCTAATAAGGATTGTGGAATTATCCAAACAACCTAACGCATGCTCTTTTTTACTTTTTGAGCTCTTTTTTTACGCTTTTGTTCATTTGCTTAGTTTTTCAAAAATATAACTGTGCATATTCATATTTGTGATTCAAAATAAATTCTAACATGTATCTATCATCATTTCTTCGAAATCCGCATAAACAACCATAATTTTTAGATCTATGTCAGAAAATTTTTTTGTGGGGCTTAAAAATCCTCTAAAAACAACATATTTGAAATAACATTCATATAAGTTCAAACGTTTTCTTTAAAAATCCACTTTTCATGAGAGATGTGTAAACACGTGCAAGAACGTGAACAAAAATATCAAGGTGTGCAAACTACACCCTCCCCCATGCTTGAATGACATTGTCCCAGTGGCACTCCCCCATGCTTATATGAAACTAAGTGAATGCACATGAGATGAAATAAATGAGGGAAAAGAGTAGAATGACCTAACATGAATTAAAAATGCATGTTCTATGAATGTAATGAATGCAATGTGTATATGACAAAACATGAAACTCATAAAAAGAGATAGAAAATGAAAAATAAAACCAAATAAAATCTACAAATCCTAAAAACGAATGTAATATTGTACAAAATATGGGTTGCCTCCCATAAAGCGCTAAGTTTCACATCCCCAGCCAGACGGATCCCTGGAAAAACCTTCATCGTCCATGAGATCAATGGACATGAAGTATCGCTCAATCAGGCTCTATAAAGAAAAGAGTGTCATTTGTGACACTACGCAGTGTGTTTCCAACCCGTCTACCTCTAAATGTGGTATCATGACTCTCTCGGCATGAAGAATGAAGATTAGTCTCATCTGAGAGACTGGTCAGGAAATGAGAGTCTAGGACCGACCGACTATCAATGAATGCAACTTCAGACAAGTGGTGAATATGATCTGGCTTGACTTGGTCAAGCACCTTCTGCATCTGTACCTCTTGCTTACTAAAAGGAATCAGTGATCCTAAAAGCTGAGAGAATGGGGCTTTATGAATATATGATGATAATGCATGCTGTAGGTCAGGCTCCTTTTGCTGAGGTATCATGGAGATCGACTTGTCAGTAGACATGATATGGGGCTCATGAGTCGATTCCTGAATGAAATGATACGCCTTCCCGCTCTGAAGGGATGTAACAGATTTGACTTGCTCATGATGTGAAGCAGTGGGTTGCAAGTCAAATGACTTGGGTTCCTCTCCCTTGGATGTGACAACAGGCCTACTAGATGGGTTCCCCTCGCTTTGCCTACTGAAGGTCTCAACCAACTGTCCCATTTGAGTCTCTAGCTTGGCTATTGACTGCGTATGGGAGCTCAAAACTTGTAATATCCTATCTTGGAAGGATTGACTAGGTGAAGGCTCATGAGAATGGGCTGAGTATAAGCAGGTTGGACTGGGGGATGAACTTGTGGAAAAATGGGATGCGAGTAACCTTGTGAAGGGTTACTGTGTCTGGGAAGGCTGATGAGATAGGGGAATGGACTGGTTTCGCCAACCTGAGTTATATGATGATGTAAATGAATCAGGCATGGGTTTAGCGAAACCTTGGGCAGCATTCACCTGCTCCTGAACAAATTCAGGATATAGTGGCACTACTGGACAATCTGAAACACAATGTGAAGGGCTAGCACATAGCTCGCACACTCTTTCTACTGGACTTCGTGAAGAATTGGCTAGGAGTTGATCTAACTTCCTAGTCAACTGGTCAACCTTGGTACGCAATTCTAACTCGGACCCTACTTCGGAAATCCCTATTTTCCTAGGACCACTAGACAAAGATGTAGTCCTATCGAGCCGTGAAGACAAGGTATGATGCATCGTATTTTCACTCAAGGTCTCGAATAGAGACCACACCTCATCCTCACTCTTGAGCATAAAAGTGCCCCCATAAGACGAATCAACCATTTGACGGTGCTTTTCAGTAAGCCCGTCATAGAAATACTGCACCAATTGCCAACGAGGCACCTGGTGATGGGGACACTTGCGGAGAAGATCTTTCAATCTCTCCCAAGACTCATGAAACTGTTCTGCCAACATTTGGCATGCGATTTTCTAGAATCTCATCCGTTATCGTGGTTTCTACATGCTTCGCATGACTCGATACTGGCCTGGATAAACGGGATACGAGTTTCTCTACAGAACCCCCGCTAAGAAGTTCGCTTAAGCCCCAATTCGGAGTTACCCGAGATATGTCGGATATACGAACAGAACCAGACAATCACATCTTTCCAAATACTTTAATTTGAGCAGTGTTTGATGTTTTTGCACAACTCCCTAAATTCTCCAACCTACTTTCCAGGACTGCTCACTTGAAACCTTTTTAGTTAATTGAACCCAATTCAATTGTCCAAGTCCTTCGTGCAATCTTCCCCTACCTTAGGGAGTTGCGAGATTGCTAGCGTCTGTGGGTGTAAGCGATAGACGGCTCGAGTCGCGGGGCACGAGTGAGATCCATCGTACGAGCTGTAAAAGCGAGATGTCAACATGCTATCTCAATCAGAAAGGTAGAGAGGACAGGGGCGTTGCCAAGAGGGGGCTCAGTCCCTCCCCTCCCCAAACCAAGGGAAGAAGGGGTCTCGGTCCCTCCCCAGCGAAACAGGGAAGCAGGGAGGGAGTCGACCCCTTCCCTGCACAATAGACAAGCAGGGAGGGGCTCGACCCCTCCCCCTGTGTAATTGACAAGCAGGGAGGGGCATACCAAGGGACCGAGGAGGGGGCTTCCCTCTAGTGTACTACGAGGGAAAGGAGGGTTGAACCCTCCCCTGTGTAGCTCGAAGGCAGGGAGGGCTCGAGCCCTTCCCCACAATAAACAAAGGCAGGGAGGGTCGAACCCTCCCCTGCGCAACAAAAAGGAGACAGGGAAAGCTCGACCCTCCCTGTGTAAAATAAGAGACAGGGAGGGGTCTCAACCCTCCCTGGTGAAAACAAAAGGGCAGGCAGGGGCCCCAAAACCTCTGCCAGAACCCTTCTCACAGGCGGCAGGGGTTTTACCCCTGCCGACCTGTCGGCAAAGTGGCAAGAGCTAAAGCCCCTACCGGACGGCCATTCCCTACCGTAAAAGACCAACAAGCAAGGGCTTTTGCCCCCGGTCGGTTGATGAAAGGAAGAAGAAAAGAAAAGGGGGAAGAGGAGGCGACAGAGGGGTGCATACCTGGGCTGCTGACCTTGGGTTTTCGGAAGGGAGCTCAGGTCGGGGTCGCCTGTGCCGATCTCGTCAATAGGAGAGGTGAGGGGTGGTCACCTTAGGGCTGCCGGACAGGAGGTCATCGACGTCGGCGTCAGCATTGGTAAACGAGCAAGAGAGACCAAGAAACAGAGAGGGAAAGAGGCGGTGGCTTGTCAGAGGGAAGGTCATCGTCGTCGGAGGCCGCTGCTCGACAAACGCAAGGAGAGAGGGATAGGGGGTCGGGTACCGAGAGAGAAACGAGAGAGCGAGAGGGGAAAGGGGGAGTGCAGAGAAAACGAGAGAGGAAAGGGGTTTCGTATTTGAACCCCCCCTGCCTCGCTGCCTTTACTAGGCAGAGAGAGGCGATGGCCTCGGGTGCAGAGAGAGAGAGAGAGAGAGAGAGAGAGAGAGAGAGAGAGAGAGAGAGAGAGGGGAAGGAGGTTTCGAGAAACCTCCCCCTTGCCGCTGCGTGCTTTTATAAGCACGCAACCGACTAACACCTGACAGATCCGGCCCGAGTCCAAATAAAATTTTTTTGTGGGTTTTACATTCTGTCCTTTTTTTTTTAAAGTATGATAGATATATTATATTCGAGTATCATCAGAGGAAAAACTGATCAAATAACTAAATATCAACATTAAATCGGTTCCAGATTAAGTGGAAACGCAGAACAAGAATATGAATGCTTCAAGATAAAAGATATTGCAGAATGGGACAATAGAATATTAATTTCAGAGAGTATAATATTCAGATCGACAGTGCAAAAACCTGAATATCAACATAAAATGGTTCCAGATTAAGTAAAAACATGAAAAACAGAAATACGAGTGTTTCGAGATAAAGATTATGCAAACTGTAAAGCCACAGATTAATTTCAACAGGTAGAAGATTTTGATCGACTGCCAGAAACTGATCGATGTTTCTTCACGTCGAGAGACCCAAAACGAGAACTCCTTTGGTTTAAGAAAAAGGAGTGTAGGTAGTCGGCAATCTCCTCTTTTTTTTTTGAATAGATTGACTGATTTTAAATCTCTAGAGATTCAGATCTGAAGAAGAGAATAAATTTCACCAGAACTGAAACAGAGGAGGAGGAGGAGGAAGAAGACGCAAAAATAAATTTGAAGAGGAAAGAAAAGAAGAAGGTATTGACGTTCTTACCAGATCTGAAACAGAAAAGAAAAGAGGGAGAAGACGCAGAAATCAGGTGTTGACGTTCTTACCAGATCTAAAATAGAAAAGAAAAGAGGAAGAAGACGCAAAAATCAGGGTTGGAAAAAATCAGATCATCTCCTTGGTCATTCCTTCTAGAAAACAATCCCAGGCTGCTCTGATACCATGTTAAAATACGATGATCTCCATGTTCACCTGTGCAAGAAAATAGGAACACGATATTGTGAAAGAGGCTGCAGAAAAATAACACGTTAAAGTGTTTATCGTGTTCTCATTGTAATAGGGTATGAGTATTTAACTAATATATCATTTTAGGGTACAAAAATACCCTTTAATAACAAACATAATTACAACACTCTATGTTTGGATCTTGACTTGATCTGGTACAGAAGTCGGGTCCGGTCCTACACAAACCCGACTTGGGTCCAAGACCCAATAACGACTTCTTTTCAGAAACCTTGGAGGGGCTCCCACTAGACGTTAGAGCCCCTCCAACGGTTAGATACCGTTGGAGGGGTCCAACGTCTAGTGTTGGACCCCCTCCAAGATGTTGACTAAGTCAACAAAAGGAAAAAGAAAAGAAAAAAAGGAAAAGGAAAAAGGAAAAGAAAAAAGAAAACAAGAAAACAAGAAAAGAAGAAAAAAGATTTACAAACATATTCACTAATGTGATATGCGTAAAAAGTAGAAAAAGACAGAAATGCCCCAGGGGTTACATGACGAGAAATATATATATATATATATATATATATATATATATATATATATATATATATATATATCACGATAGATACATATAAAAGTGGGGTTAATACGAGTCAGATATATTTTTTCCGACTTAGAAAGAGAGATAGGGGTTGTTGCATCGATTGTAAGGTTATACCGGGAGAAAGTGTAGCTACACAACATAGAGTCTTAATTTTAGATCTTAGAATTAGTCAATGCCGCAAAAGGGATAGACATAGGATAGATCCTAGAATTAAGTGGTGGGCACTGAAAGAAGTTAAACAAGGAATGTTTGTAGAGCAGGTAGTTAAGAAAGTTGATTGGTGTCTCGAGGAGGATTCAGAATCAATGTGGAATAAGATAGCGGGTGGCATGAGAAAGGTGGCTAAAGAGGTATTGGGTGAGTCTAAAGGCGATGCACCGCTAGGTAAGGATACATCATGGTGGAACGAGGATGTCAAATTAGCTATTAATGTTAAAAGAGAGTGTTATAAAAATCTAAGTAAGTGTCGTGATAATGAGAATTTGGAGAAGTATATGATAACAAAGGAAGCTAAAAAAATAGTTCGAAACATGAGGGATAAGGTATATAAGGAGGTTTATGACAAGTTGGATACCAAAGAGGGCGAGAAGGATATTTATAGGCTTGCAAAGATAAGAGATAGGAAATCGAGGGATCTGGGTATGGTTAGATGTATCAAAGATGAAACACAAAGGATTTTAGTCAAAGATGAGGAGATTAAGGAGAGATGAAAAGTTTATTTTGATAAGCTATTTAATGGAAGTCATGCTCAGGATCTTGGAGACTTATCCATTCTTTTTCATGAGATGAATCGTGAATTCATGCGCAAGATTCAAAAGAAAGAAATTGTAGAGGCTTTGAAGAAAATGAAATCAAGAAGGGAAGTTGGCCTAGATAGTATACCTATCGAAGCTTGGAAATGCTTGGGAGAGAAAGGTTTAGAATGGTTGACAAATCTTTTTAACAAGATTTGGCGGACAAATAAGATGCCTAATGAGTGGAAGAAGAGTACTTTGGTGCCTCTATATAAGAATAAGGGTGATATACAAGATTGCACAAACTATCATGGTATAAAACTCATGAGTCATACTATGAAACTTTGGGAGAGGGTGATTCAGTCTAGGTTGAGGAAGGTTGTCATGATATCGGAGAATCAATTTGGTTTTATGCCTGGAAGATCTACTATGGAAGCTATACATCTTCTTAGACAACTTATTGAGAGAAATAGAGGGAGAAACAAAGATTTGCATATGGTTTTTATTGATTTCGAGAAGGCTTACGATAGAGTACCTAGGGACGTTCTCTGGTGGACAATGATGAAGAAAGGTGTTTCTCTCAAGTACATTAGTATAATTAAAGATATTTATGAAGGAGTAGTAACCAATGTCCGCACTTGTGGAAGGGGGACAACCAATTTTCCTATAACGGTTGGGTTACATTAAGGATCTGCTTTAAGCCCTTTCCTATTTGCTATAGTGATGGATGAGCTTACGAGATCAATTCAAGAAAATGTGTCGTGGTGTATGTTGTTTGCTGATGATATTGTTTTGATTGATGAGTCTAGAGCTGGGGTTAATGCTAAGTTAGAATTATGGAAACAAACATTGGAAGCAAGAGGTTTTAAGTTGAGTAAAAGTAAGACAGAATATATGGAATGTCGGTTTAGTAAGCAACAAAGTAGCGATGGGAGTGTAGTGAAGCTTGGTGAGCAAGAAATATCGGTGGATGATTGTTTCAAATATTTGGGATCTAGCATTCAAAAGTATGGAGAAATTGATAGAGATGTAAATCATAGGATAAAGGTTGGGTGGATGAAATGGAAAAGTGCAACTGGAGTGTTGTGCGATCGTAGAATGCCATTGCGGTTGAAGGGAAAGTTTTATAGGACGACTATTAGGCATGCTTTACTATATGGTATGAAATGTTGGGCTGCCAAGAGACTTCATATTCAAAAAATAAGTGTAGTTGAGATGCATATGCTTAGATGGATGTGTGGAAATACAATAAAAGATAAGATTCGGAACGAGGAGATACGTAAGAAGGTAGGCGTTGCACCCATTGAAAACAACAACAACAACAACAACAACAACAACAACAACTATGCCTTCATCCCAAAACAATTGGGGTCGGCGATATGAACCAACAAAGAAAATCATTCTGGGTCTTCCACATGGATCCTTCTCCTCCATTCATTTCTATCCAATGCCATGTCCTCGGTGAGGTTCAAAGCATTCATATCCTTTCCTATCACCTCTATCCATGTCTTCCTAGGCCTACCCCGACCTCTTTTAACCAATATATTTTCCCATTTCTCCATCCTTCTAACTGGAGCATCATTAGGCCTTCGTCGAATATGTCCAAACCACCGTAAACGATTCTCTCTCATCTTATTTTCAATGGGTGCAACACCTACCTTCTTACGTATCTCCTCGTTCCGAATCTTATCTTTTATTGTATTTCCACACATCCATCTCAGCATACGCATCTCAGCTACACTCATTTTTTGAATATGATGTCTCTTGGCAGCCCAACATTCTGTACCATATAGTAAAGCGGGCCTAATAGTCGCCCTATAAAACTTTCCCTTCAACCGCAATGGCATTCTACGATCGCACAACACTCCAGTTGCACTCTTCCATTTCATCCACCCAACCTTTATCCTATGATTTACATCTCCATCAATTTCTTCATACTTTTGAATGATAGATCCCAAATATTTGAAAGAATCATCCACCGATATTTCTTCCTCACCAAGCTTCACTACACTCCCATCTCTATTTCATTGCTTACTAAATCGACATTCCATGTATTCTGTCTTACTCTTACTCAACTTAAAACCTCTTGCTTCCAATGTCTGTCTCCATAATTCTAACTTAGCATTAACCCCAGCTCTAGACTCATCAATCAAAACAATATCATCAGCAAACAACATACACCATGGCACATTTTCTTGAATTGATCTCGTAAGCTCATCCATCACTATAGCAAATAGGAAAGGGCTTAAAGCAGATCCTTAATGTAACCCAACAGGAAAATTGGTTGTCACCCCTCCACAAGTGCGGACATTGGTTAATACTCCTTCATACATATCTTTAATTATACTAATGTACTTGAGAGAAACACCTTTCTTCATCATTGTCCACCAGAGAACGTCCCTAGGTACTCTATCGTAAGCCTTCTCGAAATCAATAAAAACCATATGCAAATCTTTGTTTCTCTCTCTATTTCTCTCAATAAGTTGTCTAAGAAGATGTATAGCTTCCATAATAGATCTTCCATGCATAAAACCAAATTGATTCTCCGATATCATGACAACCTTCCTCAACCTAGACTGAATCACCCTCTCCCAAAGTTTCATAGTATGACTTATGAGTTTTATACCATGATAGTTTGTGCAATCTTGTATATCACCCTTATTCTTATATAGAGGCACCAAAGTACTCTTCCTCCACTCATTAGGCATCTTATTTGTCCACCAAATCTTGTTAAAAAGATTTGTCAACCATTCTAAACCTTTCTCTCCCAAGCATTTCCAAGCCTCGATAGGTATACCATCTGGGCCAACTACCCTTCTTGATTTCATTTTCTTCAAAGCCTCTGCAATTTCTTTCTTTTGAATCTTGCGCATGAAGTCACGATTCATCTCATAAAAAGGAATGGAAAAGTCTCCAAGATCCTGAGCATGACTTTCATTAAATAACTTATCAAAATAATCTTTCCATCTCTCCTTAATCTCCTCATCTTTGACTAAAACCCTTTGCGTTTTATCTTTGATACATCTAACCATACCCAGATCCCTCAATTTCCTATCTCTCATTTTTGCAATCCTATAAATATCCTTCTCACCATCTTTGGTATCCAACTTGTCATAAAACTCCTTATATACCTTATCCCTCATGTTCCAAACTACTTTTTTAGCTTCCTTCTTTGCTATCATACACTTCTCCAAATTCTCATTATCATGACTTTTACTTAGATTTCTATGACACTCTCTTTTAACCTTAATAGCTAATTTGACATCCTCGTTCCACCACGATGTATCCTTACCTAGCGGTGCACCACCTTTAGACTCACCCAATACCTCCTTAGCCACCTTTCTCATGCCACCCGCTATCTTATTCCACATAGATTCTGAATCCTCCTCGAGACACCAATCAACTTCCTTAACTACCCGCTCTACAAACATTCCTTGTTTAGCTCCTTTCAGTGCCCACCACTTAATTCAAGGATCTATCCTATGTCTATCCCTTTTGCGGCATTGTCTAATTCTAAGATCTAAAATTAAGACTCTATGTTGTGTAGCTACACTTTCTCCCGGTATAACCTTACAATCGATGCAACAACCCCTATCTCTCTTTCTAAGTAGGAAAAAATCTATCTGACTCGTATTAACCCCACTTTTAAATGTTACTAGGTGAGACTCCCTCTTCCTAAACCAAGTGTTTGCTAAGATCATATCATAGGACATACCAAAATCTAAAATCCTTTCTCCACTATCGTTTCTTTCTCCTATACCATAGCCTCCATGGATACTCTCAAATCCATCCCTACTAATGCCTACATGCCCATTAAGGTCACCGCCGATGAAAAGCCTTTCTCCATAAGATATCCCTTATACTACTCCATCTAAATCTTCCCAAAATTGACGCTTAGTGGAATCATCTAAACCTACTTGAGGTGCATAAACACTAATAATATTAATAATATCCATACCTAATACTAATTTAATAAGTAAAATCCTATCACCCTTCCTACGGACCTCAACTACATTATCTATAAACTCACGACTCATAACAATCCCTACTCCATTCCTATTCCTATTTATTCCTGTATACCAAATCTTATATCCCCAAGGTTCTATCACTTTTGCTTTCTCACCTACCCATTTGATCTCTTATAGACATAAAATATCAATCTTTCTCCTACACATAACATCTACTAACTCTACCAACTTACCAGTTAAAGTCCCTATGTTCCAAGTGGCTAACCTAATTTTATGGTCTTGGACTAACTTCTTTACCCCCACCCGTCCAACAAAGTGAGGGAACCCTTGCCTATTTGACACCACACCCGGGTGCCGGTGTGACGCGTCGCTTCCGGGCGGCGACCTAGCAACCCTTGCCCATTTATCACTGCCTTCGGGCCTATAGAGTACAACGCGTCGCTCAGTAGGGAACGCTTCAACGAAATTCTCATATTGGTTCATATTCATAGGGTATGACTAAGTTTTTATGCTGGCTGTCTGATCATGCATATATTTTAGGGATATTTCATATAAAAATATGCATGACTTCTTGAGAAAATGATTTAAAAACCCAATTTTATGTTAGTTTCGAGTAAATGTGCTAAAATGATTTAAAAATAGAAAATGCATGAAAAATAGTTTTATTTTACATTTTAATGCCTATTTTAGTTTTTGTCATAGTTGTAGTTGTTTAGTTTTTGAAAATCATAAAAAAATAGATTTAAGATAGACTTAGTTTTATAATTTCTAGAACATAGTCATTTTGAGTTGTTTTGCAAATACTTTTTGAAGAGAGGTTTTGAAATGGAATTCTTTGAAATAAGATGGACTTATGGAAAAACTTTCAAAATTATAAATACCATACGTAGGGGGAAGAGAGGCTTGTCTTCTCTCTTATGCTTTTGCCCTCTTTCCTAACCCTTCCCCTTCACCTTGTTTCTTGCCTTCTTCTTCTCCTTCTCCCTTGATCTCTCTTCTTCCTCAATCCGGTGGAGGCATCCAGCTACGGTAATGGCATATAGGAGGATTCCACTTCTCTTCTAACCCTTCCAATTTGGTAAGTTCTTCTTCTTCTTCTTTCTCTTATTCTTCTTCCTCTTCTTCTCAATTTCTTCTCTTATCTTTTCTTCTCTTTGATATTGCAGTTTAGATTAGTGTAATTAGTTTTAAAAAAAGGAAAAGAAAAAAGAAAGAAAGTATAAATAGAAGTTGTATTGATGCATCGTTCCTTCATTTCCTGTTCTATGCATTTTTTAATTCCTGTTCATCATTTTTAATGGCTTTGATTTCACTGTGTAGTTTCTGTTTTCAATAGTAACTTGTTTAAGTTTCACATGTCGTATTTGATTTTTACATTTGTTTTGTGTCTGTATTGCAAATTCATTACATATTAGCATCATCATTATCATAATATGAAATTTTGAAATCCGATCAATTGATAAATTTGTGCTTTACTGATTTTTCCAACAATCAATAGTGATTTGTGTGAAGGATAATCGATCATCTGATCGATTATCAATTCTTTTGGCAATCAAGTGCATAATTTTGAACAACAGAGGCTGATTTATGTGAAGAATGAAGAATCGGATATGAATGATCATCAATTATAAAGGATTGATAAACATTTGAGAATCCGGCGATAATCTGGATCATCGTGATTGAGAATCCAGTGATAATTTAAGTATCGGATTACTGTTGCTTGTGTGAAGAATCAACACGATCACCTGATCTACTGAGCTCAGGTGTTGTTCGGTGTTCTGAATTGATTTTCTTCCATTAAAAATTCGAATTATCATCGTGACTGAGAATCCGGCAGCACTCTGATTATCGGATATCATTTTTAAATGCGATTCCTGTTTTCGGCGAGGTTCTTCATTTCTGATCGCCGGTGTTTTCTTCTTTTTCAATGATTGTCTGATTGCTGATCTCTGGCGGGAACTATTCACCGTGAAGCAAGATCGATCAGAAATCATTTGTTGCTGCCGTGGAAATCCATTTTGCCGTAATAGAAATTCACTTTGCTTTGCCGGAGTATTTGTTTACCGGGAAATTCTATTTCACGGTGGAATAAAATTCTATGAATTCTGGTGATTGAAAACTATTCTGTGTGAAAACTAATGAAACTGTTGATCGATTTTCTGAGTTTGTTTTGGCTTGATTGATCACAGATCTACTGAGTTTCCAGCTTGATCAATTGTTATCTACCAAGATACTTGGTGAATATTGATCGACAGATTCACAGGATTTCTGGATTGGGTTTGAATAACATGATACTGATTGTTGGATTAGTTTTGTGGATTGAGTACTATTGGGTTTTGAGCATTATAAAACATCAGGTGTTCGGGTATCATCTACTGAGTTTTCCGATTAGCTATTAGTTAATTGTTAGTAATTGATTTGTTAGTTGAATTGATTAGTTGTTAAAATGATTTGTTAGTGTTTAGTTTTCAATCAATTACATTAGTGTTTAGCATTTAGGTTAATAGTATTTGATTTCATTAGTGTATGTTCAATTTAGCATAAAATTTCATTTAGTAAACATTGCATGCATAGTCATACTTACATTCGTTTAGTATTATCATTGCTTATTTCAATATAATTTTCAGCATTCATTTCGTGCATTTTAGATAGCATCATTCTATTTTTATTCTTGTATTTTGTACTGCTCGTGTTTCTTTTGACTGGTGCAGGATCGCAAAGGAGTGAAGCTGAAGTGCACATGTGACACAGAGCACATAAAGATAGAAGATTTCGTTTCTTTTCTTTTATTTTAGAATTTAGGCATTTAATTGGGTTTGTAAATATTGCACTTTACGCCCTCTGCGAAGGGTATTCATTTGTTGTAATAGCTAATTGTTTTTACATTTCTTGAACATTTTACATTTTAATAATTCGGCAATAAAGATTATTTTAGATTTGTGTGTTTGAATACGAAATATTCCCGTTCCCTGAGTTCAACCCGGTCTCATCTACTAGTGAGAACCGGTTTTTATTATTTGATGTTCGGTTTTCACATGTTTTTCATAGAAAAATCTTTTCAAAATTACAACGATTTGAAAGAAGACATCAAATTTTTGGCGTCGTTGCCGGGGAATGGCGTAATATTAGTATTCGCTTTATTGCCTAGTGTTTGTTTGCATTGAGGTTTAGAACCACGTATGTGCATATCTTAGAGACGAGTTTACTTTTCTGCACAACCTACCTACTAGGATCCCCTTAGAGGTGACTGTGTACGATTGGTACCGTACACATAAATGTTATATTTCTTTGCATAATCTCTGTTATGTGTAACTGCGTAGTGTTTGTTTAGTTTCTGTTGTTTTTAGTTTACTCGCTTTGTGGTTTGCATGGTTTGGCTGCTTAGTGCGTTAGTTAGGTAGAAAACCCAAAATTATTACGGGTGTTACACCGGTCTACTTCAAGGTGTATGCACAGGCAACGATCACTCGACCCAAGCTAATTGAGTCCCGAGTTTCTTGTTAAGAGAACTCCTCATCTTATCACCATGGCCGAAAATCGGTCGTTGTTCCATACCCTTAAGGAGTACTTCATGCCCACCATATACACTCCCACCTCCTGCATCACGAGACCTGATATAGGAGCCAATCAATTTGAAATAAAGGCCAGTATCATTCAAATGTTACCATTATTTCGTGGCCTAAGCAACGAAGACCCATATAGTCATATTGATGATTTTCTGGAGATCTGTTCGACAGTGCGGATCAACAACTTTGGAGATGACGCATTGAGGTTGACGTTGTTTCCATTCTCTCTTAATGATAAAGCTAAACATTGGCTAAAGGCTCTCGATACGGTTCAGATTACCACTTGGGAAGGAATGCAGCGCGAATTTCTTAAAAAGTACTTCCCAATTGGTAAGACGAATCAGTTTCGTAAAGCCATAATCAGTTTCTCGCAGATTGAGGGAGAACAATTCTACAAGACTTGGGAGAGGATGAAAGATCTTCTCCGCAAGTGTCCCCACCACCAGGTGCCTCGTTGGCAACTGGTGCAGTATTTTTACTATGGCCTGACCGATAAGGACAAGCAAATAGTGGATTCATCATGTGGGGGCACTTTTATGCTAAAAAGTGAGGATGAAGCGTGGTCGCTTTTTGAGACATTGAGCGAAAATTTGATGCACCATGCGACAACTTCACGGTTTGATAGGGCTGCACCTGCACAGGATAGTACTAAGAAGGCAGGTATTTTTGAAATAGGGATAAACCTTGAGTTAAGCAACAAGGTAGACCAACTGTCCCAGAAATTAGATCAGTTTTTGTTGGGTCCCTCTCCTGCCATGCAGGTGTGCGCGTTGTGTGCGAGTCCTGCACACCATATTTTTCAGTGCCCAGTTGCGCCACAGTATCCTGAGTTTGTCCAAGAGCAAGCTCAGATGGCTCAAAACTTCGCTAGGCCCGCACCCAATTCATTTTCCAACACTTATAACCCGGGTTGGCGAAACCATCCCAATTTTTCATGGCGCAACTCACAAATCCAACCCCCTAACCCTTCCCAGAGTCAACCCAGTCAAGGCGGTTATGCGCCTGGATTTCAGAGATCCAGTTATCCCCCAGCCCAACCTGTTTATACTCATCCCCAGTCTCATGAGCCTTCGCATAGTCAGTCCTTCGAGGATAAGATGCTACAAGCATTTTGTGATATTAAAGCGAATTTGAGCTCGCATAATCAGTCTATTGCAAAATTAGAGACTCAAATGGGGCAGCTTGCCGAGGCGCTTAGCAGGCGAAGTGAGGGGACACTGCCTAGCCAACCTATTGTCAACCCTAAGGGAAAGGAACCCATGCGTAGCTTGCATATGACTGATGCACATAAAGAGCAAGCTCAAGTCATAACCCTTAGAAGTGGGAAGCAGTACCAAGCGAGGGAGACTGCAGAAGAAAGAGAGAAGATAAGTGAGAAGCAGTCTGTCCCTAAGGTTTTACCTCAGGAAAGCGAGAAGGTTCTTCCATCGGAGCCTTCACCATCCTACATTCCCAAAGCCCCCTTTCCTGAGGCGTTAGAAAGGCCGAGAGCATTAGGTAAGTCCGGAGTGAACATGCAAGAGATGCTTGAGATATTTAAGAACGTTCAGATAAACCTCCCTTTACTAGATGTCATCCAACAAGTCCCTGCATATGCAAAGTTCCTCAAAGAGCTTTGTACGCAGAAAAGGAAGTCGAGGTCCCATGTGCAGAAAAAGATTTATTTGACTGGGTAGGTGAGCACAGTATTGCAACATCAAACCCCACCTAAGCTCAAAGACCCAGGGACTCCTATCATCTCATGTGTCATAGGAAACATCATTGTTGGGCGTGCATTGCTCGACCTTGGGGCAAGTGTTAACATCTTGCGGGGTTTCTTTTATGACCAATTTGGATTAAAAGAGATGAAACCTACACCTATGACTCTTCAGCTTGCTGATAGATCGATTAAGATCCTAAGAGGGATACTTGAAGACGTTTTAGTCAAGGTGGAGGATTGTTATTTCCCTATCGACTTCGTGATATTAGATATGGAGGGAGTTGATAACCCACAACATACCCCTATTATTCTCGGTCGCCCCTTCCTAGCTACCGCCAACGCGTGCATTAATTTCCGCATTGGTGCGATGGATGTGTCATTCGGAAATAGGAAGATGCGGCTGAACATTTTCCGTGCTGCTATGGGGCCTGATATTGAGGAGGCTTCTTTCGAGGTCGATGTCATTCAAGACCTCGTAGAAGCAGAATATGCTTGGTTATTGAGTGATCCACCTCTTGAGGAGGATAAGGAATCATTAGAAGAGGATCACCTAGAATTACTTGAGAATCAGATAGGTGATTTGAATTGGATCGATCACTTCGAGCCATTTAGAGGTAGACAGGATGGGAACACACTGCGCAGTGTCACAGATGACATTATTTTTCATAGAGAGCCCGATTGAGCCTGACTTCATGTCCATTGATCTCATGGACGATGAAGGTTTTTCCAGGAATCCGTCTGGCTGGGGACGTGAAACTTAGCGCTTTATGGGAGGCAACCCATATTCTGTACAATATTACATTTGTTGTTAGGATTTGTAGATTTTATTTGGTTTTATTTTTCGTTTTCTAACTTTTTCTATGAGTTTCATGTTTTGTCATGTATACATTGCATTCATTACATTCATAGGACATATATTTCTAATTCATGACAGGTCATTCTACTCTTTTCCCTCATTTATTTCTTCTCATGTGCATTCACTTAGTTTCATATAAGCATGGGGGAGTGCCACTGGGACAGTGTCCTTCAAGCATGGGGGAGGGTGTAGTTTGCACACCTTGATATTTCTGTTTACGTTCTTGCACATGTTTACACATATCTCATGAAAAGTAGATTTTTAAAGAAAGAGTTTGAACTTATATGAATGTTATTTCAAATCTGATGTTTTTAGAAGATTTTTAAGTCCCACAAAAAATTTTTCTGACATGGATCTAAAAAATTATGGTTGTTTATGCGGATTTTGAAGAAATGATGATAGATACATGTTAGAATTTATTTTGAATCATAAATATGAATATGCACAGTTTTATTTTTGAAAAAACTAAGCAAATGAACAAAAGTGTAAAAAAGAGCTCAAAAGAGAAAAAAGAAGCATGCGTTAGGTTGTTTGGATAATTCCATAATCCTTAGTAAAGGGAACTTAGATGTAAGTTGAAACTTTTAATTCCATTTCGAAAAGGAGAGTGGAAAACTTCGTGATCCTAAGTAACTGAGAACAGATACAAGTTGAAATGTTTGACTCTCATGTTATAAAGGTGAATGAAGGAAGTCACTTTTATGTCTTA
The DNA here is from genome assembly GCF_984573655.1 of Nuphar pumila. Taxonomy (NCBI): domain Eukaryota; kingdom Viridiplantae; phylum Streptophyta; class Magnoliopsida; order Nymphaeales; family Nymphaeaceae; genus Nuphar; species Nuphar pumila. The sequence continues at coordinate 34,330,661 of NC_143258.1, read as the reverse complement.
GTTGATATCTTTTGGTATGTATTGAAAAAGTATAGAAGATATTGACATTGCACAAGGCATAAAAGCAGACCACACGCAAGCTATAAGAGAAAAATAAGTGCGCAAAAAGAAAAAGCATGAAAAAATGAAAAAATCGAGAAAAGAGCTGAAAAAGAGAAAAAAGTTCAGTGCTTAGAAGTGTGATTGAGAAAACCTGTGCAGAAAACATATGAGTGAGAATAAGTAAATAATAATATGTTTTTATTGGATTTTCTAAGAATAAAACATAAATAATTGTGATATTTAGAAAAGTGAAAGAAATTCTTTTCTGTGGTGGTATATAAAAGACTCTAATTATATTTTGATTTTGAAATAACAGGAAATATTTGTGAAAACAAAGTCTTTAATTACCTACTGATTGTGAGGATGTGTAATATTATGCATACATGACAAAGATGTTTGTGGGTAGCATTACTGCAAACCCTCACAAGACCTTACTCGTCCACTAGGGTAACCCAGGGGTTGAAAGGGCTTGTTGCATATGCTAAATGCAACCGTGATTCCTACGAAAGTGAGTTAGTTGATAGTTTTTATTTCGTGCATTTTTCTGGTTTGCTCGAGGACTAGCAAAACATAAGCATGGGGGTATTTGATCATGCATATATTTTAGGGATATTTCATATAAAAATATGCATGATTTCATGAGAAAATGATTTAAAAACCCAATTTTATGTTAGTTTCGAGTAAATGTGCTAAAATGATTTAAAAATAGAAAATGCATGAAAAATAGTTTTATTTTACATTTTAATGCCTATTTTAGTTTTTGTCATAGTTGTAGTTGTTTAGTTTTTGAAAATCATAAAAAATTAGATTTAAGATAGACTTAGTTTTATAATTTCTAGAACATAGTCATTTTGAGTTGTTTTGCAAATACTTTTTGAAGAGAGGTTTTGAAATGGAATTCTTTGAAATAAGATGGACTTATGGAAAAACTTTCAAAATTATAAATACCATACGTAGGGGGAAGAGAGGCTTGTCTTCTCTCTTATGCTTTTGCCCTCTTTCCTAACCCTTCCCCTTCATCTTGTTTCTTGCCTTCTTCTTCTCCTTCTCCCTTGATCTCTCTTCTTCCTCAATCCAGTGGAGGCATCCAGCTACGGTAATGGCATATAGGAGGATTCCACTTCTCTTCTAACCCTTCCAATTAGGTAAGTTCTTCTTCTTCTTATTCTTCTTCTTCTTTCTCTTATTCTTCTTCTTCTTCTTCTCAATTTCTTCTCTTATCTTTTCTTCTCTTTGATATTGCAGTTTAGATTAGTGTAATTAGTTTTAAAAAAAGGAAAAGAAAAAGAAAGAAAGTATAAATAGAAGTTGTATTGATGCATCGTTCCTTCATTTCCTGTTCTATGCATTTTTTAATTCCTGTTCATCATTTTTAATGGCTTTGATTTCACTGTGTAGTTTCTGTTTTCAATAGTAACTTGTTTAAGTTTCACATGTCATATTTGATTTTTACATTTGTTTTGTGCCTGTATTGCAAATTCATTACATATTAGCATCAGCATTATCATAATATGAAATTTTGAAATCCGATCAATTGATAAATTTGTGCTTTACTGATTTTTCCAACAATCAATAGTGATTTGTGTGAAGGATAATCGATCATCTGATCGATTATCAATTCTTTTGGCAATCAAGTGCATAATTTTGAACAACAGAGGCCGATTTATGTGAAGAATGAAGAATCGGATATGAATGATCATCAATTATAAAGGATTGATAAACATTTGAGAATCCGGCGATAATCTGGATCATCGTGATTGAGAATCCGGTGATAATTTGAGTATCGGATTACTGTTGCTTGTGTGAAGAATCAACACGATCACCTGATCTACTGAGCTCAGGTGTTGTTCGGTGTTCTGAATTGATTTTCTTCCATTAAAAATTCGAATTATCATCGTGACTGAGAATCCGGCAGCACTCTGATTATCGGATATCATTTTTAAATGCGATTCCTATTTTCGGCGAGGTTCTTCATTTCTGATCGCCGGTGTTTTCTTCTTTTTCAATGATTGTCTGATTGCTGATCTCTAGCGGGAACTATTCACCGTGAAGCAAGATCGATCAGAAATCATTTGTTGCTGCCGTGGAAATCCATTTTGCCGTAATAGAAATTCACTTTGCTTTGCCGGAGTATTTGTTTACCGGGAAATTCTATTTCACGGTGGAATAAAATTCTATGAATTCTGGTGATTGAAAACTATTCTGTGTGAAAACTAATGAAACTGTTGATCGATTTTCTGAGTTTGTTTTGGCTTGATTGATCACAGATCTACTGAGTTTCCAGCTTGATCAATTGTTATCTACCAAGATACTTGGTGAATATTGATCGACAGATTCACAGGATTTCTGGATTGGGTTTGAATAACAAGATACTGATTGTTGGATTAGTTTTGTGGATTGAGTACTATTGGGTTTTGAGCATTATAAAACATCAGGTGTTCGGGTATCATCTACTGAGTTTTCCGATTAGCTATTAGTTAATTGTTAGTAATTGATTGTTAGTTGAATTGATTAGTTGTTAAAATGATTTGTTAGTGTTTAGTTTTCAATCAATTACATTAGTGTTTAGCATTTAGGTTAATAGTATTTGATTTCATTAGTGTATGTTCAATTTAGCATAAAATTTCATTTAGTAAACATTGCATGCATAGTCATACTTACATTCGTTTAGTATTATCATTGCTTATTTCAATATAATTTTCAGCATTCATTTCGTGCATTTTAGATAGCATCATTCTATTTTTATTCTTGTATTTTGTACTGCTCGTGTTTCTTTTGACTGGTGCAGGATCGCAAAGGAGTGAAGTTGAAGTGCACATGTGACACAGAGCACATAAAGATAGAAGATTTCGTTTCTTTTCTTTTATTTTAGAATTTAGGCATTTAATTGGGTTTGTAAATATTGCACTTTACGCCCTCTGCGAAGGGTATTCATTTGTTGTAATAGCTAATTGTTTTTACATTTCTTGAACATTTTACATTTTAATAATTCGGCAATAAAGATTATTTTAGATTTGTGTGTTTGAATACGAAATATTCTCGTTCCCTGAGTTCGACCCGGTCTCATCTACTAGTGAGAACCGGTTTTTATTATTTGATGTCTGGTTTTCACATGTTTTTCATAGAAAAATCTTTTCAAAATTACAACGATTTAAAAGAAGACATCACTGTCACAGGCCTACCGCAACTCTCCTCCTTTATCCAGGCTTGGGACCGGCAGTGTATAACTAAACAGTTATACACAGGCGGAGTTACCCATTGAAAATAAGATGAGAGATAATCGTTTACGGTGGTTTGGACATATTCGACGAAGGCCTAATGATGCTCCAGTTAGAAGGATGGAGAAATGGAAAAATATATTAGTTAAAAGAGGTCGGGGTAAGCCTAGGAAGACATGGATGGAGATGATAGGGAAGGATATGAATGCTTTGAACCTGACCGAGGACATGGCATTGGATAGAAATGATTGGAGAAGGATTCATGTGGAAGACCCAGAATGATTTTCTTTTTTGGTTCATATCGCCGACCCCAATTGTTTTGGGATGAAGGCGTAGTAGTTGTTGTTGTTGTTGTTGTTGTTGTTGTAGATACATAACATATATGTATCATACATATACGCATATGTATATGTATCTCTCTTTATATATACATACGTATACAAAAGAGAGATACAATTTAACGGACAGATTCACCGATTTCTTTGGTGAAGGTGGTGGCTGTGGAGGTGCCATCAAAACTTTCTTATCACCCGAATCGTCCAACTCCATTACAAATTTTAGTTTTCAAAGTAGTGAGATGTTATTAAACTTTCTGATATTTTATTGCAAAAGCATATAGTATTAACCGAGTGAATTGTTTAGACCATTCAATTGTAGTCTTATCAATCTTATGCAACATATATTTATTTAAATTCGCATGGATTCTCACCAGTTCATTCATATTTTCCCTCCCATTTCACTATCTTTTTGTTCTTGCTTCCACTATCAAAACCAAACCTCTATTAGTGTCGTTACCAGTATTCAGATCTGTAGCAGTGAATGACTCAAAGTTCTCACAGCAGGGGTTAATGATTCCAATGGATGCTGTCTATGGTGTTGGATGCCATGTCCATGTTGATTAGCAGTCCAGGCACCCTATATTCACTGGTCACATCAATGGTGGGCCATATAGCATCACACACACATTCATGAGGTCAAAATGAATATTCTCAAATAGATATCCTAGATCAGTACTCTTAAGCATTATATTCAAGGTGCTTCACATACTACTGAACAAGCTCCTGTCACGTGAAAGAAAACCCATAAATAGAATGAAACAGTTTGTGACTTTGTTTTTTGATATCTGAGGACAGCGGCTAAAGAATTTTAAGCTGAGACTCCTTGGTTTGGATAGCGAGACTCTAACCACTCTTCATAAGATCAATATCCAACAAAGTTAAAACTGATATATGTCATAATTGTTTCCCTCTGACAAGATACAAAAACTTTTCATAATTTCAACTCATGTTTACAGTCAAAGTGCTATGCTTTCCAATAATACATCAACAATCAGATTACTATTTCATTGGCCACTACGCTGACTAACTATAAAAATAACTTGACAGCTACTCAAATGCTATATAAGCACAGACCACTGAACATATTAACAAAAGGATGTAGAAACAGGTGCATGTAATGAAGGAAAAAATGCACATAATCCAACAATTTCTTTCCTAATGTGGGTTTTCATACAGTAATTACCTCAATGTATATGAAGTGTTCAGCTTTCTCAATAAGCGTGCAATAAGCATTGTGAATGCTTTCTTCAGTTTGACTTGTTCCAGCAGACCATTGACCAACACTCCTAACAACCTAGCTTCAGAAAAGGTCAAAGTAAGAGAATGCACTATTTTTTATGCTTTCTATAGTTAGAACTTTTTCAGTACACATACCTAGACTCCTAATATCCTATGATAAAGGTTATTAGAATAAGTGAACCCATTTTATTCAAGAGGCACATATATACAAGAATATCAACAATCATTAATGAGCTATTGCATAGAAAATGACAAAGCATATCCCCACAAGTGGGGATGTTAGTTCCACACAAGTAGGCTGTCAATGGGTTGGTTCTTAATCCAACCTGATATCAACCCCGTAGTATCAGGGTCTGGACCTACTAGGGTAAATCTGATTAGCTAAGATGAGTGGTATTTACCTGAACTAAAGGACATTTAATCCACAAACAATCATTTTATTCTTATCATCTTTTCCAAGTAAGAAATGGGTCAACAGACCTTACATTAATATAAATAACAAAACATGGAATGAACACTCAGTTCATATCCCAGTAGAGGTCCTGAAGATTTCTACAGCAGTTCTTAACCTTCAAAACCAAAACCTTTTACTTCATGGAAGATGATGGATCTTAATTTCTTTTATCTTCTTGTAAAATTTTGAACCAAAATTTGAATCATTTCGATTTTACTTCATCTGGACATGGTTTACTTGTTAGCATAGGTTTATTAGACGCAGAAAAAAAAAGGCGTAGGTCCCAAACCAGGATGCAAAATAAAGGCCCAAACAAGATGTGCAGTGAGGCTATTAAAAGTATCAGGTGTGGTTAAGCAATAGCTGTAACCTTGCCCAGGTGACGCCTGGTTCCCACAAAGTTATAACAACAACAACAATCTTTGTCCGCTTTATCTGCTATAATTTAATACACATGTTGTATACAAAGCATCTATAATTTATCATGTTTGACACTTGAACACTTAAGCGCACAGAGGAATGCAAGAACACTTTAATATGATAACACCAGATCCTAAATGAAAAATGAGATTCAATTTCTTGAGCCAATAGAAATGTCAATCCCAACCAAAGGAACTTTCATGGGATATGAACACACACACACACACACACACGACTTAAAATCCCATGATTCACTCTCCAACATGAATCCTGGAACATGCTAAAGACATTCTTGGTGGAGCATTTGTTAAGATGTGCTTGTAATATATATATATATATATATATATATATATATTAGGGGTATTTCGATCATTTTACCTTGTAATAGAAGTCAGCCCATTGGCGCTGACTGTATAATTGTTATTTTTTGTTTTTTGTATTTTTGTACTTTTGGTACAATCGATTGGGACAAATCCAACTAGCTGGAGCTGCTCCCAACAGCTAGTTGTGCTTCTCCCTGTCTCTCTTGCTTGTTATAAATAGGGCTTTAAGCCCTTGTGAATTCTAATGCTTTCTTGAGCATTTGTGTAATACAAAAGCATTAATGTTATTCTTGACCCTTGGGTGGGTGGTGTGGATTGATCAATTAGTGTTCTTCTTGGGTTGGTTGTGTTCTAGTAAGCCCATAAGAGGCACTTGTTTGCTTTTGTTTTTATTTCATTACATGGTATTAGAGTTGTGGTGCTCTTGGGTTGTTATTCATTAGGAAAGGCCAAGAGGAGGATCGTGAGATTGGTGAAGCATCGGTTTGTGGGATCGTTGCATTGGAAAGTGCACCATCAAAGATCTCCTCAACAAAATTCTTGTTACCTTCCTTTTTTTATCTCTCTCTCTTTCTCATTATTGTAAAAATGGAGGATGAAAGAAAAGTGTACTGAGATTGTACGTTGTTTACGTTGTTTGTTCATTGCTGTCATTATTGGGTCTGTCAGACCCGATCCGGGTCCGACATACCCGATCCATATTGTAACATATATAATATGGAAATATAGCGCACGACAAAGTGTGCGTGGATTGTTTTTCAGCAGCTGCTGCCCCTTGCTCAACGCACCTTCTCCCTCTTCTTCATTGACAAAACCCTGGTACGTATATTCTCATATGGTATCAGAGCAGGATTGAATCTAACCTCTGTTGTTCCAGGTTAGAGTCTCATATGCTCAAGGGCGTGAAACAAATTCCAATAATATCTCTCGAGATTCGTCTTCTATTCCAGGTTAATAAAAACAAAATTTTTGTCTTCTATTTTCCTTATCTTTCCTCTTTGTTTTCTCCTTCTCCATATTGTTTTTCCAACGTCATTCTTAACATAATCAACGATCTTTAATTTCAAAATCAAACTTCTGATTTTTTTATTTATTTATTTCGATTCAATCTTTGGATTTCATATCTGATTTTCGTTTCTATTTTGATTCAATCTTTGGATTTCAGATCTGATTTTCGTTCCAGATCTATTTCTCTTCTTATTGCCGAAATCAAATTTTTTTTACCCATCTTCATCGTTGATTTCAGATCTGATTAGTGCATCAGATCTATTTCTGTCTTGCACCAATCCCTATCTTGCATTAGCATCAGATCTGACTATTCACCTCAGAATACTCATCTTACAAACTTTATTGGGTTTCACATCTGCATACCCAATTTTCGTCAGATTTGACTTTATATATTTGGAGTCTGCGAAAAGTCTGATCAGACTCTGACCAATACAGATTGTGCAGCCCACTAAAGGTATTAGAGAAGCAGTGAGTTAGGCCTAAAAAATGAAAATAAAAAAAAGAGTGGTGAACTCAGATTGTTGGGCCAACTGTTTCTCTAACTTATTGGATTGTCTTGTTGATCTATTTCTTGTTCTTTTCTTCAACATTATTTATTCTTATTTTCTTCATGGATTCTCCTTCTCTCCCATCGAGTTTCCTTGGGCAACTTATTTCCGAAAAACTCACCAACTCGAATTACTTGACTTGGAAGAGGCAAATATTGCCTTTTATTAGGAGTTTGGATCTCTCTAGATATCTTGATGGATCTGTCCATGCACCACCAGAGTCTGTCTTGCAAGCGGAGAGAGATGCTAAAGGGGAGGTTTCCAACAAATTGGTTCGTAATCTAGAATTCACAGCATGTAGGAGAAAAGATCAGGCGGTTGTGGCATACATTACCTCTACTCTTTCCCAAGAGGTATTAGTTGCCATTCCAGATGAATGTTCAGCTATGGAGTTGTGGCAGATATTGGTGCAGACTTACTCACAGATTTGAAAGGCCAGGATTTTGCATTTAAAGAGAGAGTTTCAACTTTTGAAGAAAGAAAATTTATCAGTTACAGAGTACATGAACAAAATCAAGATTATCACAGATCAACTGTCAATGGTAGGTTGTGAGATCCCTAACAAGGACAAAGTTCATCAAGCACTGAATGGTCTTTGGTCGGACTATCACATGCCGGTCACTTCCCTCCTATGCCTCCATTGCCCAATTTTGAAGATCTTCGTGCAAAGCTACTACAATATGAAGTTACCATTAGAGATGAAGAGATGACTATGAATTCCAGCAGTCAGGATGTGTTAGTTACAAGAATGGTGCCAGGAAGGGGACGTGGTAGTTTTAGAGGAGGATAAGGACAGGTAAGAAATGGTCAAGGAGGTCGTGGATTACTGCCCACACCCAACATGCCGACTAACACCTTCTCAGGGAACCAAAACTTCTGAAATGTACCAACATGTTTCCTACGGATGTAACATATTGATCTTTAGTTAAGCAAACACAGTGGACCAAAGACAGATGATTAATTCTCATAGATGTGACAAGCCAGGGGATTTAATGCCAAATAAACTACAAAAAGCTATAAGTGGATGATATGAGAATGAGTCATCTCACTACTCAAAGCAAACTATGACTTCAGTACATGTTTAATCCACCTCAGAAGTCAAAGATATTGTTAGTTGTCCATGCCAGGTTAATATGTACTGCAGGTATTGTTAATTCTTTGAAAGTATTTTATAATTCAATGAAACTTCTAGGGATGCAGTGATAGTGCATTAATTAAATGGTTCAAATCAGTTGAATTAGAGAGGCAGTAAAAAAAGGTTGCAACTCAGGTCCTCTGGTGGCCAGGTAGCTGATCAAGTAGTTTCCTTGAAGTAAATCAAGACAGCACAATTATGAAAACAAAAAATAGAACAGACAAAATCCTAACATATTATATACACTAAAGAATTATACAAATATTGCCCGTGAGGTTAACATGACAGGCTAAAAATCATGATGGGTTCAAGTTAAAGCTCAACCCCAAGACAATGTTACATGATCAACTGTAATATCAAAAAAAAAAAAAAAAAAAAAAATTTGGTTTGGGCCGGATCCGGATCCGACCCGGGCCACCGCCCCTCGCTGTCATTAAAAGACAGCGAGGCAGGCGGGAGGAGGGTTACGAAACCCCCCTCACCGCCACTCGCTCTCTGTCTCTCCGTTTCCCTCTCTCGCTCGTCCACGGTCACCGACGCCGGCGACCCCCGACAGCCGCCGCCACCGACATCGGCGACCCCCCCCCCCTTTTCCTTCCGGCGAGCTCCTCTTCGGCGAGTTCCTCCGAAAACCCCCTGGTACGCCATCGCTTCTTCTTTCTCCCTCTTTTCCCTCTCCGTCTCTTCTCTCTCTCTCCCTCATTTCTCTGTGTGGCCACGGGAGGGGTCAAACCCCCTCCCTTTGCCCCCTTTTAGCAGGGGAGGGGCACGACACCCCTCCCTGCTCTCCGTTTCGGTAGGGGAGGGGCCGAGCCCCTCCTCCCTGTTTTTTTTGCTATGGCAGGGGAGGGGCCGAGCCCCTCCTCCTTGCCCCTTTTTATTATGCCAGCAGGGGCCGATGGCCCTTGCCTTTTGTTATGCCAGCAGGGGCCATCGGCCCCTGCCTTTTGTTTGTGCCAGCAGGGGCCCATGGCCCCTGCCTTTTTAGTTTGTCAGCAGGGGCCATCGGCCCCTGCCTTTTTATTATGCCAGCAGGGGCCGATGGCCCTTGCCTTTTGTTATGCCAGCAGGGGCCGATGGCCCCTGCCTTTTTGTTGCCAGCAGGGGCCGATGGCCCCCTGCCCTTTGTGCGCAAGCCGATACCCTTGGCCGACAAGCCCGGGGAATCTTTGGAAGCTATATCGTGATGGGGACAGATCATTACAATTGTTGGTCTCCAACGAGGAATTCCTAGTAGCGTGAGTCATCTGTTCGCATTTGACTACACCCCTCTTTTGGCAGCTAGAGTCTTTTGATCCTGCCCCATCTTCTTTTCGAGTCAATTGGGACGGTTCGCCCCAACCCTATGTATCGGAAAAGTCGAGTCTTTGCCTTGCTTTTGCTTTTGTCAAAGTTTGCTTGTTAATATCGCATATTTGCAGCTACGACGGATCCCACTTGCGCTCCGCGACCCGAGCCGTCAATCGTGTACGTCCGCAGACGTCAGCAAGCTCGTAACCCTCCAAGGTAGGGGAAAATTGCACGGAAGACTTGGATATTTGAATTAAGTTCAATTGAACTAAAAGCGACCATTGAATATATATATATATATATATATATATATATATATATATATATATATATATATTTATACGAGTATCCACTTCACTCAAGGATGCGGTTTCGCAAATCCTTGCCCTTTACCTTGCCGTCGCGCTCTGCGCCTAGCCTCTTGCTTTTGCATACGTGTTGGTATTGCCTGGCTGTTGCAGATGACGTGCAGGTTCTTGCTCTTTGCGGATGCCTTAAGGGCATCCTCGTGGAGGATGCAAGGAGCATTTACCACTCTCCCTCTTGCGACAAGAGTTTAGTCGGGAGCGAGCGAACTTCTTAGCGGGTGTTCTGTTGAGAAACCCGTATCTCGTCTATCGAGGCCGGTATCGAGTCATGCGAGACATGTAGATACCCCGATAGTGGATGTGATTCGAGATAATCACATGCATCATGTTGGCACAAGGTACTGCTGTTTCAAAAGATAGAGTAAAGTTGATAAACTTTACATCTTTGTGAAACACTCCTGTTGAGGCTTCTATTGAGGAGCTATACCCCCTTTATCGTAGAGTACTTATAGTCGTGCACGACACGTCTAGTACTGCGATGATCGGATGAGACGGTCGTGCGACCTCGAACAACGCTAAATGCAAACTGTTGTAATCACATAAATGGCCTCACATTCGCCTTCACAGGCAAGATGCTCGAGTGGTTTAAAGACCACAGCATAGAATGGGTCGTTAGTTAAGCAACCCCTAACGCACCCGTTCGCTTCTGGTTGTCTGTCAAGGGAGAGGACAGATCGGTACAAAAACTCCAATGGACAGGTTGTTAACAACCACCCCACGGGCAAAGATCCGGCCTCCCCAGTCATTGGAGTTAGGGGAAAGGGGCTACAATAGTTAGCTTAACACTTCTGCAGAAGTTGGATGCATCCGTGGCACTGCTTTTCAGCCTCTGGGGAATCCTCTCTCGGCTAAAGCCGTCCCCTTTGGAGCGGACTCAACTAGCTATTCGGGTTATTGAAAATACATAGAATAATAGACGCCCGAACTAGTCTCAGTTGTTTCTATGTTTTGCCTGCGCGTACCCGCAGGCCAGTAATATCGGAACATAAAGTCTGTTCACTTTGGTTGCTGGGCCGTGAGATTCGTTGCACTACTGATTCGCTGCACTACTGATTCGTTGCACTACTGATTCGCTGCACTACTGATTCGCTGCACTACTGACTCGCTTGCACTACTGATTCGCTGCACTACTGATTCGTTGCATTACTGATTCGCTGCACTACTGATTCGTTGCACTACTGACTCGCTTGCACCACCGACTTGCTTGCACTACTGATTCGTTGCACTACTTATTCACTTGCACTACGTATTCGCTTGCACTACTTACGCATTTGCACTGGTTATCTGCATGCATTGCTTACATGTTTAACTGCATATTTGCTTTAAACTGTGTAACTTACTGAATTAAATTACATAATTCAGATCCTTGTAGTCTCTCTTGTGCGCCTACTAGTTTTTCGTGAAACTAACCCATTCTATGGGTACAGGTGATGATTAGGTACACCACAGGCGATGGCGCGATGGCTAGATGGCTCCAAGACGTTCTTCTTCCTGCTCTTAGCTCGCGTCCTGTTGTTTGGGGTTTTGTAACGGATTTTCCTTGGGAGATCCTAATTTTGTACTATTTGGAGAACTTCTTAAATGAAAGTGGCTTTTCCAAGTGTCCGCAAGTAGCATGTGTTGTGCGTTTTGGTTCTTTTAGCTAACGCGCTCAAAGTTGTCAGCTTGCCTTTCTGAAATTAATAAAAGTATAGTCTTCCGCTGATTTCGTAAATCATCTCTGAGATGAAGAGATTCCTTTTTAGTCTCTTGTCTTTTTTTTTCTTTTCTTCTTTTTTTTTCGAAAGGTTTGCAAGCTTGAAATTTTGGGGTGTTACAACTTGGTATCAGAGCTAAGGGAAGCAAGGATTCTTGACCATTGGGCATCCGCATCACACTGTGAGTATACTTTTTCTCTTGCTTAGTAGGTGCTCAAGGCATTGTTAAAGTTAAGTGGCTTGACGTGTTTTGTGTGTATACCAGCATTGTTGGGGTTTCATAAACTACTCATGTTAAACATGAATAGTACTTATGTTTTTGCTTGTTTTGAGTTTCCTAAAATTTCTAATTATGGGTATTCCTTGTTTACTCCAAGGATGGCAAGGAACTCGAACGAAGGGTCTGCTGACGAATGGTCAGATCAGCGGGGATTCGTGATGGATTCCCTGGGTTCCCTGGCAGCGGCTATGCGAGACCAAATTCGTTCCCAAAGGGAACCAGCGCCCGTTCCTGAGCCGATCCCGCATACCGCAGTGACGTATGAGAAATTTCTGAAGCTTGACCCCCCGACCTTCGACGGCAAGCCCGACCCAGATATGGCTGATAACTGGGTGAAGGAGGTAGAACGAGTGTACGAGGTCTTGTCAGTACCCGATGACAAGAAGACGCTTTTCGGGACCTTCAGGCTGAAGGGGAATGCCCGCAGTTGGTGGGACATGGCGCGGGGTGTGCAGTTTTCGGGAATTTCGCCCATTCCTTGGGAAGCTTTCAGGAAGGCTTTCTTGGAGAACTACTTCCCACCTCACGCAAGGGAGAAGAAGAGGGTGGAGTTCTTGGAGCTCTGCCAGGGCAATTCGAGTTTGACGGATTACATCGCCAAATTCCAGAGTTTGGAACCCTACTGCCCTAACCTGTTCGCGGATGATCGCGAGCGAGCAGGAAAGTTTGTTCGGGGGCTGAAGGAGGGACTCATGCATCGGGTCCTAACGAGCATGCCCTCGACCTTCTCTGCGGCAGTTGCTGCCGCTACCGTTCTGAGTGAAGCATGGGAGCGCACTAAGAGTGCTCAGGGCAGGAGGCCACCCGCTACGGGTGGTGAGCCGAAGACACCTTCCAGCGACTCAGGCAAACGACCGTTCCTTCCTGTAAAGAGCGAAGGAGGAAGGAAACGATATCCTCCTTCGAAGCGTCAACGGCCACAGGGCAATCCTCCAGCCAGGCAGCAGGCTGGCAGCGTATGCCCCAGATGCCAGCGATCTCACTTTGGGCAGGCGTGCCCGCTCGACACAGGCGGATGCCTGTATTGTGGCAAGATGGGCCACTACGTCCGTGATTGCCGCAAAAAGGCGGCTGATGATTCCAGGCAGACCAGCGGAGCACCTTTGCTCCCTCGGCCGCCACTGCCGCAACAGCAGTATCAGTCGCCACCACCACAGACGAGCGGTCAAAAGAGGGCGCCGGGACGTGTCTACTCAGCCAAGGCTGAGCAGTTGACCAAGGGCGACCTAGTGCAAGGTACCCTTTTTGTCGCTAACCAAGCGGCCTTTGTGCTTTTTGATTGTGGTGCCACACACTCTTTTATTTCGGTAAATTTTGCCGAGTGTTTGCACATACCTGTAAAACCCTTGCATAATACTCTTGAAGTGTATAACCCGATTGGGAAAAATACCATTTGTGCGGCCTACGTACCAGAGTTGGACGTAGTCTTAGCAGATCGGCATTTACCGGCTTGTGCTATCCTGCTAGTGATGACAGAATTTGACGTCATCCTAGGCATGGATTGGCTGCACAAGTACCATGCCAAGATTTTCTGCCGAGATAGTAGGATTGTTTTATCTCCACCAGGAATGCCCAAGATGGAATTCAAGATCCTGAAACCCGTTCGGGCGAGCAAGTTGATTTCGTCGTTGAAGGCGCAGAGCTACCTGAGGAAGGGATGCACTGCCTTTTTGGTCAGTGTCATCCAGTCCGGGCCGACGCAAGTCCCGATGGGAGACTTGGAGATTGTTTGAGATTTCCCAGACGTCTTCCCGGAGGAACTGCCAGGCCTTCCTCCACCTCGCGAGGTGCAGTTCAGCATCGAGTTGCTGCCGGGTACTGCGCCAATTTCTAAGGCTCCATATCGGATGGCGCCAGCCGAGCTCGCAGAGCTCAAGAAGCAGTTGCAGGAGTTGATGGATCAGGGATTCATTCGCCCCAGTGTCTCGCCCTGGGGAGCTCCCGTCTTGTTCGTGAAAAAGAAGGACGGATCATTGCGGTTGTGCATCGATTATCGGATGCTTAACCAGGCGACAATAAAGAATAAGTACCCGTTGCCGCGCATCGAGGATCTGTTCGATCAGTTGCAGAGGGCCAGGATCTTCTCAAAGATCGACCTTAGATCTGGGTACCATCAACTCAGAATTAAGGGAGATGATATCTCCAAGACGGCCTTCCGGACCAGGTATGGGCATTACGAATTTACGGTTATGCCCTTTGGACTCACTAACGCTCCTGCAGCGTTCATGGATCTCATGAATAGGGTGTTCAAACCCTTTTTGGACACCTTCGTGATCGTGTTCATCGACGACATCTTGGTGTATTCAGATAGCTGGGAGCAACATCGTGAGCACTTGAGAGTTATTCTCGAAACCTTGCGAAAGGAGCGGTTGTTCGCTAAGTACTCTAAGTGCGAGTTTTGGCTCGAGGAGATCATGTTTTTGGGACATGTCATCTCCAAGGAAGGTGTGTCCGTGGATCCAGCGAAAGATGAGGCTGTACTCAGTTGGCAGCAACCGAGGAATGTTCGTGACATTCGGAGTTTTCTTGGATTAGCTGGGTATTACCGAAGATTTATCCAGGACTTTTCTAAGATCTCTCTACCCTTGACGCAGCTCCTGAAGAAAGAAGCTAGGTTCGTGTGGGACGACATGTGTGAGAGCAGTTTTCAGAGGTTAAAGGAACGTCTTACGACTGCTCCCATTTTGGCCTTACCTTCGGGTCAAGGCGGCTTCGTGATTTACACAGACGCTTCCGGGACAGGTTTGGGTTGCGTCTTAATGCAGAACGATAGAGTGATCGCCTATGCATCGCGCCAACTTAAAATACATGAGAAGAATTACCCGACTCATGATTTGGAGTTAGCAGCGGTAGTCTTCGCATTGAAGATATGGCGGCACTATTTGTATGGGGAGCGGTTCGAGGCTTTTACAGATCATAAGAGCCTAAAATTTTTGTTCTCGCAGAAGGAGCTGAATATGAGGCAGCGACGTTGGCTGGAATTCCTCAAGGATTACGACTTTACCTTGTCCTACCACCCAGGAAAAGCGAACGTTGTGGCCGACGCTCTGAGCCGCAAGTCTCCCAGCGTTTCTGTAAATTTGTTGTTTGCGGGGTGGAAGCTGGTCGAGGATCTGATATCGTGGGAACCGTTTGTGGTCACTCCAGTTTCGATCAGTCTTTCCAGCATGGTAGCTCAGCCTGAGCTATTGTCAAAGATCTTTGTCAGTCAGAAGATCGATGCGCAGTATGATAAGCTGAAGGCTCTAGCGCAGCGGGCCGATACCCCCTTCCGACTGAGTGAGGAAGGAGGTGTATGGCGTAAGGATCGTCTCTGGGTGCCAGAAGATCCTTTTTTGAGAGATGAGATTCTCACTGAGGCCCACAAGTCCAAGTACACGATCCACCCGGGCGGCACAAAGATGTTCAAAGATTTGCAGCGCAGATATTGGTGGAACGGAATGAAGCGGGACGTAGCCGAGTACGTTTCGAAGTGCTTGACTTGCCAACAGGTTAAGATCGAGCACCAACGACCAGGCGGAGTGGTGCAGCAAATGGAGATTCCACAATGGAAGTGGGAGGACATCACGATGGACTTCATCGTCGGTTTGCCGAGGACGCGGAGGAAACACGATGCGATTTGGGTGATCGTGGATCGACTCACTAAATCGGCGCATTTCCTCCCTATACGGCTCAGTCAGTCACTGGATAGCTTGGCAGACCTCTATGTCAGGGAGATTGTGAGATTGCACGGTGTTCCTGTGTCAATCATCTCCGATCGTGACCCGAGGTTCACCTCCAGGTTTTGGGGGCAGCTACAGTTGGCCTTGGGCACAAAGCTAAAATTCAGCACTGCCTTCCACCCTCAGACTGATGGACAATCTGAACGCACGATTCAGACTTTGGAAGACATGCTGCGAGCGTGCATGTTGGACTGGGGGGGAGAATGGGACTCTCATACTGGGTTGGCAGAATTCGCGTACAATAATAGTTACCATGCCAGTATCGGTATGGCCCCTTACGAAGCCTTGTACGGGAAGCCTTGTCGATCACCCGTTTACTGGGATGAGGTTGGTGAACGGATGCTAGATTCACCTATAGTGCTACAGCACTATACTCAGCAAGTGCAGATGATTAGGGAACGTCTGCGTACCGCGCAAAGTCGGCAGAAGTGTTACGCCGATCGTCGACGTAGAGAGCTCGTGTTCTCAACAGGAGATATGGTTTTTGTTAAGGTATCTCCTACCAAGAGCGTCTTCCGGTTCGGGAAAAAGGGGAAGCTGAGTCCGCGATTCGTCGGACCTTTTGAGATCCTGGATCGGATCGGCGAGGCGGCTTACCGCGTTGCGCTGCCTCCTCAGTACGCTCAGATTCACAACGTCTTTCACGTATCCATGCTGAGAAGATATGTTCACGACCCATCGCACATCATTCATTATGATGATGTGGATATCCATAAGGACTTGACGTTCGAGGAAAGACCAGTAGCAATCGTTGATCGTCGAGACCAAGTGCTCAGATCGAAGACGATTTCTCTTGTAAAAGTACGTTGGCAACACCATGGAATTAGTGAATGTACATGGGAGCTTGAGTCGGATATCAGGGATAAATACCCCGACTTGTATTTTGACCAATTTATGCTATAGAAATTTCGCGGACGAAATTATTTTAAGGAGGGTAGGATGTAATATCAAAAAAAAAAAAAAAAATTTGGTTTGGGCCGGATCCGGACCCGACCCGGGCCACCGCCCCTCGCTGTCATTAAAAGACAGCGAGGCAGGCGGGAGGAGGGTTACGAAACCCCCCTCACCGCCACTCGCTCTCTGTCTCTCCGTTTCCCTCTCTCGCTCGTCCACGGTCACCGACGCCGGCGACCCCCGACAGCCGCCGCCACCGACATCGGCGACCCCCCCCCCCCCCCCCCCCCCTTTTCCTTCCGGCGAGCTCCTCTTCGGCGAGTTCCTCCGAAAACCCCCTGGTACGCCATCGTTTCTTTTTTCTCCCTCTTTTCCCTCTCCGTCTCTTCTCTCTCTCCCTCATCTCTCTGTGTGGCCACGGGAGGGGTTAAACCCCCTCCCTTTGCCCCCTTTTAGCAGGGGAGGGGCACGACACCCCTCCCTGCTCTTCGTTTCGGTAGGGGAGGGGCCGAGCCCCTCCTCCCTGTTTTTTTTGCTACGGCAGGGGAGGGGCCGAGCCCCTCCTCCTTGCCCCTTTTTATTGTACCAGCAGGGGCCATCGGCCCCTGCCTTTTTATTATGCCAGCAGGGGCCGATGGCCCTTGCCTTTTGTTATGCCAGCAGGGGCCATCGGCCCCTGCCTTTTGTTTGTGCCAGCAGGGGCCCATGGCCCCTGCCTTTTTAGTTTGTCAGCAGGGGCCATCGGCCCCTGCCTTTTTATTATGCCAGCAGGGGCCGATGGCCCTTGCCTTTTGTTATGCCAGCAGGGGCCGATGGCCCCTGCCTTTTTGTTGCCAGCAGGGGCCGATGGCCCCCTGCCCTTTGTGCGCAAGCCGATACCCTTGGCCGACAAGCCCGGGGAATCTTTGGAAGCTATATCGTGATGGTGACAGATCATTACAATTGTTGGTCTCCAACGAGGAATTCCTAGTAGCGTGAGTCATCTGTTCGCATTTGACTACACCCCTCTTTTGGCAGCTAGAGTCTTTTGATCCTGCCCCATCTTCTTTTCGAGTCAATTGGGACGGTTCGCCCCAACCCTATGTATCGGAAAAGTCGAGTCTTTGCCTTGCTTTTGCTTTTGTCAGAGTTTGCTTGTTAATATCGCATATTTGCAGCTACGACGGATCCCACTCGCGCTCCGCGACCCGAGCCGTCAATCGTGTACGTCCGCAGACGTCAGCAAGCTCGTAACCCTCCAAGGTAGGGGAAAATTGCACGGAAGACTTGGATATTTGAATTAAGTTCAATTGAACTAAAAGCGACCATTGAATATATATATATATATATATATATATATATATATATATATATATATATATATATATATATATATATATATGTATATATTTATACGAGTATCCACTTCACTCAAGGATGCGGTTTCGCAAATCCTTGCCCTTTACCTTGCCGTCGCGCTCTGCGCCTAGCCTCTTGCTTTTGCATACGTGTTGGTATTGCCTGGCTGTTGCAGATGACGTGCAGGTTCTTGCTCTTTGCGGATGCCTTAAGGGCATCCTCGTGGAGGATGCAAGGAGCATTTACCACTCTCCCTCTTGCGACAAGAGTTTAGTCGGGAGCGAGCGAACTTCTTAGCGGGTGTTCTGTTGAGAAACCCGTATCTCGTCTATCGAGGCCGGTATCGAGTCATGCGAGACATGTAGATACCCCGATAGCGGATGTGATTCGAGATAATCACATGCATCATGTTGGCACAAGGTACTGCTGTTTCAAAAGATAGAGTAAAGTTGATAAACTTTACATCTTTGTGAAACACTCCTGTTGAGGCTTCTATTGAGGAGCTATACCCCCTTTATCGTAGAGTACTTATAGTCGTGCACGACACGTCTAGTACTGCGATGATCGGATGAGACGGTCGTGCGACCTCGAACAACGCTAAATGCAAACTGTTGTAATCACATAAATGGCCTCACATTCGCCTTCACAGTTAAGATGCTCGAGTGGTTTAAAGACCACAGCATAGAATGGGTCGTTAGTTAAGCAACCCCTAACGCACCCGTTCGCTTCTGGTTGTCTGTCAAGGGAGAGGACAGATCGGTACAAAAACTCCAATGGACAGGTTGTTAACAACCACCCCACGGGCAAAGATCCGGCCTCCCCAGTCATTGGAGTTAGGGGAAAGGGGCTACAATAGTTAGCTTAACACTTCTGCAGAAGTTGGATGCATCCGTGGCACTGCTTTTCAGCCTCTGGGGAATCCTCTCTCGGCTAAAGCCGTCCCCTTTGGAGCGGACTCAACTAGCTATTCGGGTTATTGAAAATACATAGAATAATAGACGCCCGAACTAGTCTCAGTTGTTTCTATGTTTTGCCTGCGCGTACCCGCAGGCCAGTAATATCGGAACATAAAGTCTGTTCACTTTGGTTGCTGGGCCGTGAGATTCGTTGCACTACTGATTCGCTGCACTACTGATTCGTTGCACTACTGATTCGCTGCACTACTGATTCGCTGCACTACTGACTCGCTTGCACTACTGATTCGCTGCACTACTGATTCGTTGCATTACTGATTCGCTGCACTACTGATTCGTTGCACTACTGACTCGCTTGCACCACCGACTTGCTTGCACTACTGATTCGTTGCACTACTTATTCACTTGCACTACGTATTCTCTTGCACTACTTACGCGTTTGCACTGGTTATCTGCATGCATTGCTTACATGTTTAACTGCATATTTGCTTTAAACTGTGTAACTTACTGAATTAAATTACATAATTCAGATCCTTGTAGTCTCTCTTGTGCGCCTACTAGTTTTTCGTGAAACTAACCCATTCTATGGGTACAGGTGATGATTAGGTACACCACAGGCGATGGCGCGATGGCTAGATGGCTCCAAGACGTTCTTCTTCCTGCTCTTAGCTCGCGTCCTGTTGTTTGGGGTTTTGTAACAGATTTTCCTTGGGAGATCCTAATTTTGTACTATTTGGAGAACTTCTTAAATGAAAGTGGCTTTTCCAAGTGTCCGCAAGTAGCATGTGTTGTGCGTTTTGGTTCTTTTAGCTAACGCGCTCAAAGTTGTCAGCTTGCCTTTCTGAAATTAATAAAAGTATAGTCTTCCGCTGATTTCGTAAATCATCTCTGAGATGAAGAGATTCCTTTTTAGTCTCTTGTCTTTTTTTTTTCTTTTCTTCTTTTTTTTCGAAAGGTTTGCAAGCTTGAAATTTTGGGGTGTTACATCAACACAAGAGAAAAACTTGTCTTGCACATGATAGTTCAACTTTGAGTACCAACACTCTACTTATCAACGTTAGGAACCAACATGGCATCTGCTGAAATCAAGACATCCACATTGTACTCGCAAGTAAGTAAGACAAAATTTGGATGGCAATCTACAAGTAATCGCAAACAACAAGCAGCACGTATTATAAATCACCTAAAAGGTATAATAACTTTAAGCACAACTAAAGGATATACATTAATAAAACATTATTGAGGTCAAATCACAGTTGCAAAGAGAGACTGTCATCTGACACTTGCTTTAACAAGCTTGAACTTGCCAAAACAAGCACATAAGAAGAAACTGCATTGTCTAGAATGTATTGGCATTGAGAGATGTAATCAGTATTCACTGAAAGGCACTTTAATGCACTCTCGGCATGAGCCCTTTCAGCTGAATCCTGCGAATTTCACAGCTTTCCGCATAGTGCTTCAAGTTGTGCTAAGCCCTCCATTGATTGGAAACAGAGGATTTTCCAACAGTCAAGTAATTAAGAATCCACCATTGAACATTGTCGAGCCAAACACTTTCCCATAAACAAGTTATAAAAAGCTGAAAGATCCCACAAAACGTTGTTAAATTTTTATTAGAAAGGATTTCGTAATTTTCTCCCAGCTCAAATTCAGACTATCACATTTGCTGACCAAAGTGAAGAGTTGATATGAATATAACTACCACAAGAGATGTTGCATTATATACAAAATTATGTGACAGTAGGTTCCAGTGCAACAGTTTTCTGCATTAAACAATTGCCATGATGTGGTCGAATCCAAAAGGGAAGATCAAGCATGAAGCCATCCATCACTGCTACACATAAAATATGCTACAAGCCTACAACAAATATACACCCATGCAAAAAAAAGGGATTCATGGATTCCTTATCCATGTACTCTAGGATGAACATATAGATTCATCCCTGTATCATGGGTTTATCCTAAATATTGTATGAGAATCAAATTGGCGTTCGATTTCTCGCTTGATTCAAACAGAGAACCCGTACCTCAGAACTGACGTGGAGACGAGCGTGCTTTGTTACGCCAGCTGCGAAGACGGCCGAGTCATCGTCGGTTGCTCCGCTGCTGAGCTCGGGTCAAGAGGGACAGGGAGACAGGGAGGTGAACTCAGGGTAGCAGGAAGGGTGTCGGCAAGAGAGGCAAAGGAGGGCCGACAACGATGGTCGGTCACGGTGTCGAGGCTCCGGCGAGCTGCGCAGGACAGAGGGTGAGAGGGTCACCGATGGGGGACAAAGGTTGATGGTCGCTACCTACCTGCAAGGGTCGGCAGGCATCAGTGTCAGGCGTCGGGGCTGCAATGCATCGCCGATGGCTTGCACAGAGGGAGACGCAATCGGGGGAAAGAGGGCGAAAGGTGTAGGCGATGACCCTCCCCTCCCCTCTTCACTGACTTTAAAGAGGTCAGGGGGCTCAAATCGGGAAATCCTAAAGGGGTTTCCCCTTTTCAGTCAGAGGAAGGAAGAGGGAGCGGCGCAGGGATGGGAAGACAGGCTTAACAAAACCCTCTCCCTGCGACCCCTTTATCCCTAGCGGGTTACGGATCCGGGTCGAATTTGGATCCGACCCGGGTCCGAAATGATTTTTTTTAACCACTTATCAGTAACGGGGCGTGGCCCGGGTCCGGCTCCGGGTCTCAAGTTATATATATGTATATATTATGTTTAATATTATTCGTATTATCCTTAGTTATTTTTCTTTCGAATATATATATATATATATATATATATATATAAAAGTTATTATATGAATATATATGGATCCTTTATGGATCCTGGATCCGAAATGCGGATCCCATGCCCAACTTTAGAAAAATACCTATTATTTTCAGATAAATTTAAATAATTAATGTCAAAAATCGAGGTTATTACAGTAATGAACGGCAGGGGGCCAAGGCCTGCCTGACAAACCTCGAATGGCAGGGGCTGAGGCCCCTGCCTGATAGGAACTAAACGAACGGCAGGGGCCAAGGTCCCTGCCTGACAGACTTCAAATGGCAGGGGCCTCAGCCCCTGCCTGACAGTATAGCGAACGACACGAGCCAAGCCTGTCAGACATCGAATGGCAGGGGGCCTCGACCCCTGCCTAAACAAGACGAACAGCAAGGGCCTTGGCCCTTGCAGATGGACCTCAAATTGCAGGGGCCGAGGCCCCTGCCAAAAAAAATGATATGGGAGGAAGATTATGGCAGGGGCTGCCAGCCTTTCGATAGCTCAGAGACAAAGAGGGTGGAAAAGGGGGGGGGGGGGGGGGATGTAAGCCTCAGCCTGGCATAAACTCAGGAAGGAGGCAGAGGTGATCCCCTTGCCTGACATAGACTCAGAAAGAAGGCAGGGGTGAGCCCCCTGCCTGCTGGAACAGAAGGGTGACAGGGGCATCGCCCCTGCCTGCCGGAAACAGGGAGGCGACAGAGGGCAAACCTTTGCCTACCGAAATCAGAAAGGGAGAGAGAGGGAAGGCGCGACAAGGGGTCGTCGGCCTCCCGACGTACACAGAGAAAGAGGGGAGAAGGGGAAGGCACTTCAGGGGTTGTCGGCCTCCTGTCAGCCCTCCGGTAACCCGAAAAAGAGGAAGACGAAGAAGTAAAAGAAAGGAAGGAGAAGAAGAATACCTAACGAGAGGCAGGGTGATGGTGGCGTCGACCGACGTCGTCGGTGCTACTGCACTCAAGGAATGAGAGAGGAGAGAAAGAGATGGAGGAAGGGCGCACGGGTGAGGACTCCTCCCTCACCCTTGCGTGCTCTTTAAGGCACGTGGGGGGGGGGGGTGTGATTCGGGAAACCCCAAAGGTGTTTCCCTTTTCAGTCGAGGGGGGAAAAGGAGAGCGGCACGAGGGAGGAAGAGGGTTTTAAAAATAGTCGCCACCCTGCATTGGGTGTTATAACCCTAATGGGTTATCGGATCAGGATCCGTCCTGGATACGAAATTTAATTTTTTTCATGGGTTTTACAGTTCCCAAAAGGTGGAACTCTCCCTCTCTTAGTTTCCTAATTTTTTTTTAAACTCTATCAAAAGTGGACTTTTCAACATTTGGTAGTTTTTCCAACTTTATAAAGCTTTTAAAACTCTTTTTAAGTAAGTGTAAGGGATCTTTTAAGGAGTGCCTCTCAGCCCTAAACCAAAATTCGGAATTAATGTTATATATTTAATTAATTAATTATTAAATAATATTCAATTAAAAATATTTAAAAACTTCCAAAAATAACCAAATTAATCCTTAAGGCTTCTTAACCCTAATAAATCTCAAAATAAAGATTTATATTCACTTTAAAGTTGGAAAACGTTGGGCTTGGATTTGGATCCACATCTGGATCCAAGATCCAAACCCAAAACAAAAAATGGATCAAGACCTGGATCCAATCCAGATTTCAGTAGGACCTAAATAGAACCCGAATCCATAAAAATTTGGTTCCTAGGGCTTGGATCCAATCCGATCCAACTCCCGATCCATTTCGACAAACTACTCAATTTTCAGAAAAAAACACAATTTTTGGGCCAACCGGAACTCGAATTCATAAAAGTAAAATATCATCGCGCTCAAAATTCCAAGACGCATCCAACGACACACAACACTAATATCAAATTCTAAATTTCGCCTGAAAATAACCCGAATTTCGCTCGATATTAAAGGTCCAAAATAAAACTTTTTGTCACATTTCGATCGGCTCATTTAGACCTAGAAAATGAGACATGGGTCAAACCCAGACTCAGAAGCATCGATCTAAAATCGAGGCTCAAACAATTTTTCTCCCAGACTTAGCCAAATTTCTGAGAAATCTCAAATTTAACTAAGTGTGAAAATACGCGACATTACATATTCTGATCTGAATGGGAGGGGGGGGGGGGGGTGAATGATAGGCATTCAACCACCAGTTCCTGTGTTTTTGTAAGTGATTCTCTAATTTCATGAGAATGCAAGAACCAGCAGAAGGTGTTCCTCTCTTTGACCGAAGCAGAATACTGTGTCATGGCGACAACTACGTCTGAGTTAGTATGGTTAAAATTAGGGGTGGCAATTGGTTCGGGTCGGGTTGGCGGGTTGGTGGGTCAGAATACCTCAACATTAACACGGCCGTTTATTAAACGATCAGATGTGGCAAACACGAACACGACCCATTTATTAAATGGGTAACCCGACCCAGCATGGTTAACCCGTTTAATAAACGGGTCGGGTCGACATGACACGATTACACGACACGGCGACCCGTTTATTAAACGGGTCGACCCAATAACATAGACACGACAAGACAAGTTGCAGGTTGATGGGTTGCAGGTTGACGGGTTGCGGGTTGCGGGTTGACGGGTTCATGTAAGCGGGTTGCGAGTTCGTGTAAACGGGTTGACCCGCCCGCCTAACCCGTTTATTAAACGGGTCAAACGGGTTGCCAGGTTGGCATACCCTTAACACGAACACGACCCATTTAATAAACGGGTTAGGCGGGTCGACTCGTTTACGACACGAACCCGTTTAAGCCAAACCCGAACCCGGCTAAGAAGCGGGTTGGTGGGTCGGGTCAGATTTTGCCACCCCTAGTTAAGATAGTTATTAGAAGATTTGAGAGTTCGCATTGCAGAACCCTCAAAATTATGTTGTAACAATAAGAGCACAATATACATTAAAAGCAATCATACATTCCATGAAAGAATCAAACACATAGAAATTGATTGTCACTACGTTCGTGAGGAATTTTTTAAGAAAACCATCCGGTTGCCTTATATTTCATTTGAGTATCAACTCGCAGATTTCTTTACTAAAGCACTTTCGTCACCTAGATTTTACTTCTTACTTGGCAAACTCTCGGTTGTTACACTGTGAGTTTGAGGGGGGATGTTAAGATGTGTTTCTAATATATATATATATATATATATATATATATATATATATATATATATATATATATATATGAAATACCCATCATGGGTATTTTGGTCATTTTACCTTGTAATAGAAGTCAACTCATTAGCGGCTGACTATATAATTACTATTTTTTGTTTTTTGTATTTTTGTATTTTTGTTTTTTTGGTACAATCGATTGGGACAGCTCCAACTAGCTGTTGGTGCTGCTCCCTCTCTCTTTCTAGTTATAAATAGGGCTTTAAGCCCTTGTAAATTCTAATGCTTTCTTAAGCATTTGTATAATATCATTTTATTCTTGACCCTTGTGTGGGTGGTGTGGATTAATCAATTAGTGTTCTTCTTGGGTTGGTTGTGTTCTTGTAAGCCCATAAGAGGCACTTGTTTGCTTTTGTTCTTATTTCTTTACAGCATTGACAGGGATAAACTTCATGACCAATGAATTCAATCACGATGGAGTGCATTGGTCTATTGGGTTAACGTGGACTTACCTTCTTGTTTAGTCCAACTTTGGTTCTATACTGATTTTGTATAGCAGACCCAGACACTGAATCAAACTCGATTCAGAGTTGATTTATTGGGCTTCAACCCGGACTGCCTGATGAGACCCACTTTCATGCAGCCAACATAAACATCATTCACTTAAAAATCCAAATGCCTCCAATGATCAAACAACAAGTCAACTTTTCTGAAGTATGCATGTAACGCCCCAAAATTTTAAAATTGCGAACCTTTCAGAAAACAGGCAAGAGACCAGAAAAAATCTCTTTCCTTTCAGAGTTTGTTTATGAAATCTGCGGAAGACTATTCTTTTGTTAAATTCAGAAAGGCAAGCGGACAACTTTGGGCATGTTAGTTAAAAGAACCAAAACTCAGAAACCATGTTACTTGCAAAACACTTAGAAAAGTCACTTTCATTTAAAGAAGTTCCCAAATAGTACAAAATTCGGATATCCAAAGAAAAATCCATAACAAAACCCAAAAACATCCAGGACGCGAGCTAAAAGCAGGAAAAGAAAATCTTGAAGCCATCTTGCCGTCACGCCATCGCCCGTGGTGTACCTAATCATCGCCTGTGCCCATAAAATGGGTTAGTTTTGCAAAAAACTAATAGGTGCACAAGAGAGACTACAAGAAACTGAATTAAGAGCATTTAATTTAGCATGCTAAGCAGTTTAAAGCAGATCAGCAGTTAAACAGGTAAGCAGTTCAAAACAAGTAAGCAGTTCAAAGTAGGTAAGCAGTGCAAAACTCGATTGAACAAAACGTATGTGTGATTAAACTTTTGTCTTCGCAAGAGTTTATAGTTTATACAGAGCCATAAAAAGGGTTTAGCAGAAGACTATAAGAATGTTATCTTCTACTTGATTCGACACAGATGAAGAGACACAATGAGACATTGCTCTAGCTTGTTTTCGTTCCTTAAACGAGGTCTCTACATTTAATCATTATCAGGTCATTGTTTGTCACTCTCACTATTTCTAACAAACTCTTTGTCCTGAACAACCCTAATTTATTCCAATCTCTCAAGGCCTTATGCAGCCAACTGTCACCTGTTATAACTCAGTTAAGGCATCATACTTTCTCAGAAAAGCCTACCCTTCCATAGAAGGTCCAAAACATGATCATGATCTAAAATCAATAAAGATCAGATTCTCACATCTGAGTCCTGCATGAAATCATGCTAAATCAGAAAGCCAAATCTATAGATTCATAACTGGCTATTTCAATCAATCTCAGAAGATCATCACAGCTCACCATAACTTTTTATAGTAATAAAAAAACACAAGTTCCACGTCAGATCGCTTGGTCAGAGAAATGTACGACCTCACAAGGAATTACCGCCCTAGATGGTATACTTGATCTTGGATAATACCCTTCCTCATAGGAGTTCACCATCTTTACGGCTACCCGCTCTTGGACAGTGTACATCCTTACAGAGAATCTACCACTCTAGCCGATTACCAGATCTTGATCATACATACCCTCACATAGAAACCTTTGGGAACCCGGTCCTCAACAAATGTCATGTCCAATAAAAATTATTGTGATACACGCATCAACACAAATGATCGCTCTCAGGGTTATAGCCACTATTATAATTAACAAGATTAACGCCGGATGCCTGGGAAATGTACAACCTCACAAGAAATTATCGCCCTAGATGGTATACCTGATCTTGGACAATACCCTTCCTCACAGGAGTTCACCGTCTTTGCGACTACCCGCTCTTGGACAGTGTACCCTCACAGAGAATCTACCACTCTAGCCGGTTACCAGATCTTGATCATACATACCCTCACAGATAATCCTTTGGAGATCAGGTACTCAACAAATACAATACTCAGTGATACATGCATCAATACAATCGACTACTCCAAACAATTGACCGCTCTTGGGGTGAGTAGCCACCAATATGGGCACAAGCATGTATACCAACAATATGCATCGTATCACTTCACATGGTAAAACAAATCACAAGATCACACATTCCTCCAATAAGGTTCCATGAACCATAAACATTTATCACATGCTTTTAACATTTCTTATCACGTGGCATTTCAATGACATCATACAGAAGCATATAATACTACGCATTGTATCATTGCCACAAAGAATATTGCATTCCTCAAATAGGACCTCAAAGCATGCATAAATAAAGCATGAGTTCTATACACATGAGAACACGCAGATTACGTAATATGAACCAACTAAACATCAACATATGTAACTCCTACGTAGTTCAATAAATTTACATAAGATTCAAGTTATATGTGCAACTATTCAAATCATTGCATCATCATATGCATTCAAAATTCTCATCTCAAGGCACAACGCATTTGACCTTTCTAGCGTGTAACCCACTGACATATCTTCAAGACATTTTAATCAAATATTCATTATACTTATCAATCATGTTATACAGGTGTGATATATTCACACAAACAATCATAATGCAATCTTCTGTAATACAACTATGTAGGTGTGACATGTCATTTACCGGCATAAGCATCATAATCATAAGAATCTCGGAGACACCAAAGTCATACGTAATTTCATTGATAAGCTTTTACTTAACAAAAATATGTATCCAAAACACACAAAGTCTTATGACCCATCAACCAGCGTGAACAGACTTTATGTTTCGATATTACTGGCCTGCGGGTACGCGCAGACAAATCGTACAAACAACTGAAACTAGTTCGGGCGTCTGTTATTCTATGTAGTTTCAATAACCCGAATAGCTAGTTGAGTCTGCTCTTAAGGGGACGACTTTAGCCGAGTGAGGATTCCCCAAAGGCAGGTACTTGGCAACGGATGCATCCAACTTTTGCAAAAGTCCATGGGATCTACCACCTAGGATAATGTCTGGTAGTCCCTTCCCTTAACTCCAATGACTGGGGAGGCCTGATCTTTGCCCGTGGGGTGGTTGTTAACAACATGTTCATTGGAGTGTGTACCGCTTTGTCATCTCCCTTGACAGACTACAAGAAGCGAATGAGTGAGTCAGAGGTAAATTAACAGGTAAATTAACTGACGACTCATTCTATATGCTCTGGTCTTTTGACCAAATGAGCATCTTACCTGTGAAGGCGATCCCATTTTTATGTGTTTATAGCATTGTGCATTTAACACTGTTCGAGGTCGGACGACCGTCTCATCCGATCATCGCAGTACTAGCATGTTGTTAAGATTAATTGTCATATTAAGGTTTTAAGCTTAAGTTTTCTTAAAAGTAGGTTATTTGATATTTTATAAATAAGGAGGGACTTGTATGTACTTTTTTTATATTGGCTTCTCTCCATTTAACTTAGAGGAGATTAGCCCTAATTGAGATTAACTCTCTCTCTCTCTAGTGCACCTCATTTCAGTTTCCACATGGTATCAGAGCAGTGGATCTCTGGAGCGTGAGCACGTGATCGATCTACATCAAAAGGCTCGAGAAAAAAATATATAAACAGTAAACAGGTGTGCGTATTTTTTGTTCGTCTTCTAATTGCATAGATCTGATCACAGATCTGATGTCTGACTAATGTCATGACACAGATCTGTAATCAGATCTAAAGGTCACAGTGACTGTGTTGTCAACTGGATCGAGTTGCGGCAGAGTTGAGTGTTGCGAGCAGATCAAGGATCTGGATGTTGAAAAAAAAATTCTCTATGTCGTGGGATTTCTGTGTCGTGCAGTTGCAGATATTGGATGTCGTGTTTGACTATGTTCTGGTTTTTCCCAGATCTATGTTTCTGATCTGATTTTTTCTACTGTTTCTGATGTGGGTTGAATAACCCAATGAAATCGTGAAATAGACTGTCGTGTGATCGTGAAACACACTGTCTTTGCTGGTGTGAATTCAATTCTGGTGTGGTGGAATAGCCTTGAGTGGTCATGAAAGTGGCTGTCGTGTGATCATAAAACAAGTTGTTCCTGTATCAGCTGAAATTGTTAACTCGATTCTAAAGTTGTGAAATAGTCTTGGGTGGTTGTGAAAGTGGCTGAAGTCATGAAATAGCCTTGGGTGGTTGATGAACATCCCCGAGTCAGAATCTGAGAAATTAATAGTGATTTTTTTTGTTTGGTTTATTGCAGTTGTACTAGCATCAAATACCTCCCATACTATGGGTGAAGTTTCGAAATTTGATCCCAAAAATGAGGCTATTGGGGAATATAAGTCATTTGCAAACCCCTTCTCGCATGGTTCTTCTATGAGATTGAATGAAACAAACTATGCCAGGTGCTCCAGAACTTTTATGATGTCGGTATCTGGACATCGTAGAAAACACATTTTGTTGGAAACTGAACCTAATGAAAAGGTGAAAAAATATATTACTTGGGATGAAGATAATGACATAGTTATGCATGGATCATGAATAGTGTCGAACCTCATATTGCAGATGGTCTAATTTACTATAATACAGCCAAACAGATGGGGGACAACCTTCAAGATACGTACTCTCAAGATACTAATGTGAGTCGTATCCTGCAAGTCGAACAAAAGATATATAATTTGCAGCAGGGAGATCAGACCTTGGCCCAATATTATGCCTCCATCAAAGCAGTGTTTGAAAGACTCAATGCCCACATGCCTCTGTGTTGTTCGCAGCAAAAGGATAATCAAGAACAGACTATGGTTGCTGGTTGATATTTTGAAGTGATCTTTTTAAAACAAGTATTTACAATAAAACTTTGGAAAATCGTCAACCAAAAATATAAAAACCGACTTTCCACAAAGTGGTAAGTACGGGTCGAATCCTCAGGGAACGAAAATTAATCAAGATATTTCTGTAAAATTTAATTTATTAAGTACAAATGTCAATCTACAATTATAAAGCTAATACAACTACAATTAATAACTAAAATGAAAATAAACAAGCAACTAAGTCTTCTGCTCCACACCAAGGGTATTTCCGTCTTTTCACCAATTATTCGCTCTTCGCAATTGGACAATAACCCTGAAAACTAAATATGCTTTTCAACCTAAAAATGAAGGAAAATACAAAGTTAGTATTTTAATCTAAGAATGAAAACTATAAATGAAACTAAGTCTAATTTTATAAAATTAATAAAACAAATGCTACTTATCAAACAATAATTAAATAAAATACTAAACTAATTCTAAAATTAGCTAAATTAATTTTACTAATGTTGTATGATGATTATGCAGCTCCTAAAATGCAGAAACTACTGAAAACAGGTCTAAAATGCCGAAACTAAGGAAATTATGAAAATGCCCTAACTAGTGTAAAATAGATTTCTGACAGGTTATCGGAAAACCACTGTTTGACAGAGCAAACGAGGTCCAATTTTCCCGAAACTTGTTTTGTTCTGCAACTGACAGATTAAACAATCTGACAGTTTTTACAGAATGAAAAAACGATATTTGGAACTCCAGATATAAGCGTTTCAAAACTGGGAAAAATCAGGATATCGAAAGTCCTGTAATTTAAAAACCAGAAAAAGCGGTTTTCGCAAAAAGCGGATATCGAAAGTCCTTCATTTCTCGGTGGTACTATTCTTGGCTCAAGAACTTCTCTTGTATGTTTCTGGACCATTTGAGCGATTGTGGATTGAAACTGGCATCCATAGTGGGGAAGCAGACAATCTGATCCATGCATTAGCAGAGTGGTGGAACCTGCCCACTTGTACCTTCTGGTTCCCATGGGGAGAGATGACCTTGCTGATGGACGAATTTTCAGAGATTATGGGATTGCCCGAAGTAGTTGGTCAACCTGGAGATCCATTGGAGCAGTAGTTTTTAATCAATGTCAAGGGTCTGGATCCCCAAGACGCCTTAGACCACATGACAAGATGTAAGTTTTGGCCGCTGATTGAGGAAGATGGTAATGAATATGTGAATTTGCTCGAGATCTACCATCAGTACAGGACATTTGTAGAAGTCAGCTCATTATCCAGAACAGCTCAAGAGAGAATTCAGCATGCGATAGTCTTATGTACTGTGGGACTGACTTTCTTCACAGATGGACAAAATTATGTGGATGTCAGAATAGTTCAGCTCCCACGAAGGTGGGGAAGTCGACAGACCAGCCGTCTCTCGATAGCCATGGCCGCACTCACTTTTCTGTACCGAGGGTTGACCTGCTTCACACTCGGAGAATCAATTTTAGTTGAAGGGTGCACTTATGTATTACAGTCCTGGTTCGTTCGGCATGTGCCAACCAGAGCCAACTCATTCAGATACAACAACAAAAAGCTTCTTCCAGTTGCACGCTACTGATTCTTGATCGATAACCTTCAAGAGGAAGAGGTCGTATGAGACTATTTTGACCGTCAAGAATCACCTCACAGATACACTTATGCATATGGAAAACTGTTCAAGCTACTCGACCCATTTTTCTACACTTACTACCATCCAGAGCGATGTGTCAGACAATTTTCTCAGAGACAGAAGCGCGTAGAAGCTCGACTACTATCAAGGATCATGCCAAAGTTCAATCTCACATCAACACAGTGGTCCGGAACATACCATTCCGCCAGATATGGCTGAGATTCTTTTGTTACTCTCACTCTTTTTTTGGGTCCTCGAGTCTCTGCTGATTATCAGGAATGGTGGAAAATTGTTTATCCTCCTCCTTTCTGTCAAGTTTATTATTGATAAAATCATGCCTTTCTTCAATAAATTTCCTTCAATTTTAATTCTATCATGGTTTGATGACCTCACCTAGGTAACAAGGCATATTTTCAGTTGTTTATTTTGCAAAGAATGACAACACAATTGTCGTGATTCCAGCAACGACTCAATCCCTAGTAATGAGATGTTCATCCAAATTGTCTACCAAATTCTCACCAAATCTTTTCCTCTAATCATTTCTATCCTGAATCATCATCATCAAATTCTAATCATCTATCTCCTTCTACAGAGAGCATCAGTGTTCCCAAGTGGTCCAGATCAGACAAGAAGATGCTGTCATATCAGTGCATCAGTGATTTTTAGCATCAAGCAAGAAGAGATGAATTCTCCAAGAATTGTTAGAGGACAAAGTCAGACTGACGGAGATGATATCAATCCCGCTGCATATCAGATGTTCAAGAAAATGATGATTAAGATGGTGTCTGAGCAAGCTGAAGACAGTCTCAGAAAGGCTCCCATCAAGGAAAAGACATCTATCTCCTTCTTCCAGAATGTCACTGGCAAGAGCAACAATGCGAAAGGTTCTAAGTCCGATAGAAGCAGTAATGGAGGCAAAAAGAGAGATGCTCTAAAATAAGACAACAGGCTTTTCCCGTCAGGTTCGCACCAGAAATCCCAGCAAAAAGAAAAGATAAAGCGGGACAACTGGGGTTATGACCTCCAGTTTACTCCCCTAGAGCAGTCGCTTAAAGAAATCCTTAAATACATGCTGGCCAATGGAGTAGTCAAAATCCCAAGAGCCACGAATCCTCCCACAATCATGGAAAGATTCATGAACCAGTTTTGAAAATTCCATCGGGCAATAGGGCATGATACTGACCACTGTTTTATCTTCAAGAACATCGTTCAAGACTATATCGACAAGAATTTATTTGTTAAGGATGAGAAAAAATACCAGTCGACTGTCTCGGCCAAGTCTCAGTAGAAATCAAACACTCGAGAAGAGGTATAGCGTGACGGTCGGAACCAGGACCGCAAGATGGCCCCATTGGATCAAATACTCGAGAGTTTTTTGGAATACATGCTCACAAAAGATATGGTCAGACCTCCGAAGGCTCACTGCACTCTTTCTGCCAACAATAACAAGGGTAACAAGAAAAATTGCGATCACGATTCGGAGGGATCCAAGGACCAAAAAGGAAAGTTCTCCAACAATGATAAGCCTCTTCAATCTATTCCTTAGCATAAAGAGAAAAATCAAGAAAAGCCAAAGCACAAGGATTGGAGTACGGATCAAAAGTTCACTCCTCTGGACCAGATATTCGAGAGTGTTCTGGAATACATGCTCGCAAGAGATATAATCCGTTTACCTAAAGCAACTAATCCCGCAGCAATCATGGGCAGATTCAAAGAAAAGTTCTGTAAATTTCATCGGGCAGTAGGGCATGACACTGAGAATTGTTTTGTCCTGAAGCATATCATTCAAGATTGCATCGACAGGAATCTTCTTACTGAAGATGAGGAAAACACCAGTCGACCATCCTGAGCAAGTTTTTCAAGAAACTGACAATGCTGAGGCTATGTCATTTTGCTTTTGTCATTTTGAAGGGCAATGTAGTCCTAGTTCTCTTACCAATTTGTTATTTCTCTTCTCCAAGGCATCAATAAAATTATCATTTTTTCTCATAACTTGGCACCATATTCTTGATATATTATTGTTTTTTCTCTTTCCTTACAACATGTCTTCTTACAAGGAGTGATCTCTTTCAAAGTTCCTCCTGAATCAATCCAAAGTCAGTTGCCTTCTTACCTTCAGAGAACGTTCTTCAAATATCAATTGTTTATCCTTTCATCCAACCTCTCACTCCCTAGTTACACTGGGGCATTTTTTTTGAAAATTTGTTTTACTTCAAAATGTTTTGTATGCAGGCAAGATCAAACAAATCTCTCATTTTGCACGCATGTGCACCCATTTACAACATTTTGCATTCATTTGCATACATTGGCATTCAATTGCATTCATTTGCATCAAACTTTTTTCCTTCAGGTTAAGGGATAAACCTGAACTTCCCATTCAGGATAAGGGATAATCTTGAGACCATTCATAGAAGTAACACAGTTCTCTATAATGGTTCAGTATCATGCTTAATGCCAAATTTCTACAAACAGACCTCCGGATCGACCAATCTTGTCAAAACCTTTGGGTTACAATCCTACCAATACCATCATCTTCAAGCCCTTGGGTCACAACTTTATCAACATCAATCATTTTTGAAACCGTCAAATTAACCTTTCAAAACAAATCCTACTTTCGAGCAGGTCGTTCAATAAATCCTGCTTTTGAGCTGGTCGGTCAACAAATCCTACTTTCGAGCTGGTCAGTCAAATTAAAGTCCTGCTTTTGAGTTGATTTGTCAAATCAAAACCTAATCCACACTAGTTTAGTTTTTCTATCAAGGATTCGAGTTTCGATTCAAATTTTCTTTCCTTTAAAATTTTCCTTCGAGATTCGAGTTTCAACTCGAATTTTCTTTCCTTTAATTTTTTCCTTCGGGATTTGAGTTTCGACTCAAATTTTCTTTCCTTAAAATTTTTCCTTTGAGATTCGAGTTTCGACTCGAATTTTCTTTCCTTTAAAATTTTCCTTCGTGATTCAAGTTCCGACTCGAATTTTTTTTCCTTTAAATTCTAACTTTTCCTTCAGGATTCGAGTTTCGATTCAAATTTTCTCTCCTTTAAATTCTAATTTTTCCTTTAGGATTTGAGTTGCAACTCGAATTTGTTTTCCTTTGAAATTCTAATTCTTTTTCGAAAATCCAAGTTCTGACTCAAATTTTCTTGTCAAAACTCAACTTTCGAGTTGATTTTTTATCAAATACTGAATCTTCTCCTTTAGGGAAAGGAGAGGAGAATTTTTGTCATGGATGCGTTAAGTCGTACTTCAAATGCTCGCTTTCACACAGGATTTCAAGAACATTTTGTCAATTTGTCGTCAAATACTTATTGATTTCAAGATCTTTATTGAGCAAAATCTTTACCTCAGAATACCTTCAGCATTACTTCCGAAAGAGCAAAGCTTTCGCGAAGAAGGATTCATAATTCAAAATCTTTTTATTGGCCAACCAAAAGGATGAAAAATAATTCCTCGATATGGTCAGCAAAGAAAATTCAATGTTGTTGCAAAGCTGTAAGTGATTGATATTGATCGCAATCAATGGTACATCTTTAAAGATCATTCTTGTGGAAATAAGATAGTGAAAATATCTTGGGCGATAAAGAAAAAATCCATTCAATTTTAATATCTCCTCATTCATTTAAGCTGCAATTAATTATCTGCAAAAGAGATCTCTCAATCATTGTCAAGTTGAAGACTGGTGGATGAGTTAGACCCCTGGGGCCAAAGAAGATTTGGATCATCTCCAAGATGAAGGAGTTTATGATGGATCCTTCCAGGGAAAGTTCAGATCACCGTCAAGTTGAAGGCGAATGCAATGAACCTCCCCACAAACCCTAAAAGATATTTGATTTCTGCTATCATCAAGAGATTTTCAACCAAAGAGACAATATTATCAATATAAGTTTTGAGACAAAGAAGGATCGAAACATCTCCAAGTTGAAGGAGTTTGTGACGTACCCTTCCAAAAAAAAGAAAAAGTCAGGACATCTCCAAAATGAAGGATGATGCAATAAACTTCTCCCTAAAAACCCAAGAGAGCTCCAATTCTGTCTCAAAAAGAGTGCAAAAAGATCATCATGAAAAAAAAATCCAGGATATCAAACTGCCAAATCTGCCAAGAATCTTCTTTAACTTTATGAAATTCTTTTATCAATATTCTTTCATCAATCACTTTCACAATATCAAGAATACTTTCTTTTCTGTTCATATCAAGGAAATTGATAGCTTCCTTGAAAGAAAGCCATTTGCAAACAATTTGAATTTGAATCATGATTCTACAGAGTTAGGCCCAATTAAAAGTAATACTTCAGGTAGGAAAGAGGAAATATTTTTGCATCAATGTGCGTCACTTTTCAATTACTTTGAATCAACAACAATTTTCAATAGTTTGACAATATTTTCTAGCTATCCTAGCATGAAGTGAGAGCTTGATGTCCGCTTAGATATATCTTGGCACCATTTATCATCCCTTGTTAGGACTTGATAACAGGAGTTTTCAAGATTCCTTTCCTTCTTTTGGTATAATCTGAGCGCCTGGGCTCTCAGATTCGCACACTTCCCTGTGTCCCCACTGTCCCACCATAGACAGTTCAATTTTGGTTCAAGGTCAAACCACTAATCATTTTTTTTCGCAAAAGGTCATCAATTTCAAAAGTTATTTAGTCTAAGCTATGAGGCACCCAAAATCAACCCCTTTTCAAGCTTTAGGGACCCCCATTTTCATCCTTTTGCAAAACCCTATCGGATTCATTGTGCGGAAGTCCGAAGGTTCCATCATGGTCTCTTCTTTCGAGGATTCCATTCGTTTTCTAATCAGGTTAAGGGTTTAAACCTGAGCCTCATTCTGATGAGGTATTTCGTTTCTCGATCAGGTTAAGGGGTTAAACCTGAGCCTCATTCTGATGAGGTATTTCGTTTCTTGATCAAGTTAAGGGTTAAACCTGAGCCTCATTTGGATGAGGTATTTCGTTTCCTGATCAGGTTAAGGGTTAAACCTGAGCCTCATTCTGATGAGGTATTTCATTCCCAATCAGGTTAATGGTTAAACTTGAGCCTCATTTTGATAAGGTATTTCGTTTTCTGATCTGGTTAAGGGTTAAACTTGAGCCTCATTCTGATGAGGTATTTCGTCCCGCTTTTCAGGATAAGGGTTAGAAACTAAACCATTCTTCACAAGAGGCCATTTTTCAAAAGCTATTCAGTCTCAGTCACGGGACGCCCAAATCACTCCCTTTTCCAAAAGCTTTTAGGGAAAACCATTTTCATTGCCATCTTTGCGACCCCTCGTTTCTGCACGAGGTATTTTTCGTCCCATCCAGGTTAAGTGCAAAACTTGAACTTCACTTTTACAAGATAAATCTTTCTTCTTTATTTTCCATCTCATATCCACCTTTTTCATCAGGGCTAATTTCTTCATACCCAGTCAGATCCTTCTAACTGGGGTATTTCTTTTTATATATAGCCCAAATTTGATGTGTTTTTCTTTGCCACTAAGCTCGGCCCTAAACCGGCTTAGAAGCAAAGAGGGACATCTATAAACACTCCAAATTTTCTTCATCCATTCTCAAACACACCCCTCATGTAGATGCCAACCCTGGTAGGTCAATGTAGGAGTCAAATCTCGAGCCTGTCTTAGGAAATTACCATTTTACCCACATTCATTAGGAAAATTACCATTTTACCCCTAGGTTATCCTACACCCTTGTCAGCCAGAGTCAACTAAGCTCATTTGTAAGCTCAGAACAGTTGGAATGTCAGTCATTTCTAGCTCACCTGAGCTCACGATGAGCAGACCATGTTCATTTCTGACCATTCCTACCAAAATGAGATCATTTCTTCAGAAATGAGCTCATTTCTCACTTAAATTCAAGCCAATTGTCTCTGAGTCAATCTTATTCCTCTGAGTCTAGCTTGAGCTCACCAGGAGTTCAAGTGCTCCAGTTTCAGTTCAAACCCACTTTCAAGTGTCTAGGAGCCCATTTTAGCCCATTTCAGCTCATTTAGCTGAAATTGAGCTGAGTCCAGTCAGTTGAGCTAGTGTTCGAACTTCAATTTTAATTCATCTCAGTATTACTAATCTTCGTTCCATCTCAAACCCAGATCTGGTTTATAATTCACTTCACTCCAGTGACCATTTCTCACCATTTGTCTAAAAATGGCAGTATTCCTTGACAATTCAGTTTGGGAGTTTAGTTGAGTCAGTGCCTTGTCAGTCCAGTTGAGTTCTGAAACCCTAAAACCCAGCTCAATCTAGTTCATTTCAGTTCAAACCAGCTCAAACCTCAATTTTCAGTGTCACTCTCGGCTCGGTAGAGACCAAAAACCATTTCTTGAACCATTTTGCCCATTTTTATCAATTTTACCACTTTCTGGGCTGGTACAACTGTCAATCGGGGTCTAATATCCAAAATTCTTCATCCAGGGTTAGCATTCAGCATGGCATTTCATAACATTTCTCATTATTTCTCATCATTTTTTATCATCTCATAACATTTCATCATATTTCATTTCGTTTTCGAGATCCAGAACTCCAGTTTTGAAATTTTCAATCCAGATTTGAGTTTTAAAGCTTTTCAAAATCAACTTCGAACCCTGGGTTTCCAAAATTGACATTTTTACCCCCATGATTCTAAATTTGGAAATATTTTCCCTGAGAAAATAATCTGGATTCTTTTTGAATTTGGTTTTTCAAATTCTAAACTGGATTTGCTCCGCAATGGGGTATAGAACTTCAAATTCTAAGATTATTTCAAAAACTACCAAAAATATCTCATTTTATCCAAAGAATTTTTTTAAGAAACCATTTCACCCTTTTCGTTTCCAAAATTAGCTTTCAAAATAATAAGTGGGACCCACTCTAAGTGGTGTCACACTGGCGCTTTTGAGTTTCATTTATTCTTTTTTTTTAGAGATCGTGTGGGCCCACTCCAATATGGCACCCACTTTGAAACCCCTTTTGAAAAATCGTGTGGGCTCACTCCAAGGTGGCGCCACATGTAAAAAAAAATAGAAAAATAAATAAATAAAAAAAATCTAGATCTCTTTCTTTCCTTTCTTCCTTTTCCATCCCTTTTCTTCTTTCCTTTCCCCTTTTTCTTCTTTCCTTCTTTTCCTTTCTTTCTTTCTTTTCCTTCCTTCTTTCTTTCCCTCCTTTCCTTCTCCTTTCTTTCCCTCTTTCTAATTACCTCTCTTCCTTCCAGCTCTCTCTCATTCATGCCTCTTGTTCCCCCTTCTCATTAGCCCATTCTAGCCCTAATTCTATTAAAACCTAATCTAAGGTCCACAATATTTTTAAGGTAATATTATGCAAAGTGCTTCAGTGTGTGGAAATTTCCTGTGCGATTTTGAGGTATTTTCCCATTTTTATACTTGTATGGGGTTACGAGGTCCGAAATCGTGTAAGTAAAATGTAAGTAACGATTGAGGGAAATTCGTGATGAATTAATTTCTAAAATTTTCAGGGTAAATTCATAATGTATATATTTAGTTTGTCCCCGAAGTTGAGACCAAAATGAGGAAAAAACCTCGTCAGTGCATGTGAATTACTGGAAAATGCATATCGATAGAGCATAAGTCATAACACGGGTAAATTTCGCGAGAGATGATATTTTTCTTGGCAAAGGCTTCAGAATTTGATCGTAATGAGAAATTTAGAAAAAAATATGGTGATATTTTTATTATTATCATTAATGACAAATGTAACAAAAAAAGATTATTAGTTATGAAGCGCTATCACATTTTGAGTTAGGGGCGACTTAGGGAGGGTTGACCAAGCCCATGGTCGACCATCCTTGGCAAGTATGGACATCTTTAGCCATGAAGACAAGCTGATCATGTTGACAAGTTGGGATAATGGCATTTTTTGTAAGATCTAGAAGGCATTTTTGAAGGGAGGGCCACGATTGGCCCTACCCATAGTAGGCGACTTCATGATGATGCAAGGAGCACCATCATGAAGG
This sequence comes from Nuphar pumila, assembly GCF_984573655.1. Lineage (NCBI taxonomy): Eukaryota > Viridiplantae > Streptophyta > Magnoliopsida > Nymphaeales > Nymphaeaceae > Nuphar > Nuphar pumila. The sequence continues at coordinate 34,290,817 of NC_143258.1, read as the reverse complement.
TGGGGCGCCCCTCCAAACAATCAGCATGAGGCTGCACCCCATGGGATTTATGAAATCCTATGGCTCTTTCCAAGGAAGAGCCATAATGAGGGTGGTTGAGCCCCATTGGGTGCATGGGGCGGCAGCCCCATGTCACCCTTGTAAACCCTTTTTTTAAAAAAAATAGAAGGGTGGCGATTTTGGGGGAGAGGGGCGTGTTTGACCCCAGCCACACATCTCTCCCAGTTTTAATCCTAGCCATAGGTACCTTAGCATTATCATATAAAAACATTTAGGAAGAAAGATAGAGCACTTTCTTGAGTTGGCGAGTTTGGAGCTCTCTTCTCTCCCATCTCTCTCTCTTCTCTCATTCTCACCTCTCATTCCCCTAGCCGTGTGGAGTGTGACCTCCACCATTCTCGTGGAACCTTTGTGCAACCAAGAACCACCCCCAACCGGTGTTTTTTCACCATCCAAGCATCAAGGTGAAGCCGACAACCCCATAATTCTGTTAATTTTGAAAAATATAGAGGGTTTGAACATGAAGTCAAGAGGACCAAATGCATCTATGTATGCATAACTCTTGACGGATTAGGTGGTCATTTGATGTTGGTGTGGGGCATGAGTATCCCTCTGTTCCGATCCATGAACGGAGTAGGACTCTAAGCCACTGAATCATCATTGGAATGCAAGCTTCCATTATTTTCGTTTGATAAGCTCCATTGGAATGTAAGCTTCCGTTATTTTCATTTGATAGGCTCCATTAAAATGTAAATACGATTGTATGCCTTCTTAAGCCTTTGCGTGCAATCCATGAAGGCATGCTTTCTCTCTCTTTTTTTTTTTATTATTGTTGGTGCATGTCGTGATCTCCACCCCTTTCATGATCATAGGGGACGACTGAGGCATATTTTGAGCCTCCAGGGTGAGTTCGGACTGGGCATATTCGTACCCTAGTCCAGTCATTACAACCCCTTCTACTTTTCCATATTCGTTTTTCCCACCTTCAGCATTTCCTTTTCTTCCTATTAATGGTCTTTTCGTGTATGCAGGGTATTCGTTGGTCTGTCCCCTGCTGGGACAGACCTGACCAGGTGCACCCTGGTCCGAGCAGAGCTCAGCCAGGTGCACCCAGCCTTTAGGTCCACTCTCTTGGTGTGCATCAGGGCGCCGAGTGCCAACATGCACCCGGGTGGTCCTGTCCCCTTAGGGTGCTGGGTTCAGACCCTGTCCCAAGGGTCGGGTCTGGTTTGAACCCTGGGTTCAGACCAAGGCCACATCATGGCCAGAGACCCCTTCAGAGGTCCCTAATTTTTTCTGTTGGTTCGCATGGTGGGTCACCGAGTATCAAAGGTGTCCGGGTAGCCCAGCCTCTCTTCCTTTTTTCGGGGGGGTCCTCGACCCTTTGACCTGGACGTCTGGTCTGAACCATGGGTTCAGACTAGAATCCTTGTTAGGTCTGGTGTCCGGTCCAGAGGACCAGACCCGCCCCTAGACCCGTGGCTCACCCTCCTTGTTCTGGCCTTGGTGCCATGGTGGTTGACGGGTGCTAGCTGCACCCGAGTAGCCCCCGACTTGGGTTCGTTGTTCCCCTAACATGCATGTCTGGACTGAACTGCTGGTTTAGACTAGAACTTTTTTTTATCAGACCTAGTGGTTTGGTCCAGAGGACCAGACCCATACCTGAGCCCTATCGGGTTCACCCAGGCACATAAGTGGGCTGCCGGGTGCTAACCCCACCCAGGTGCCTTGCTGGTTGGGTGCCCTTATGGTTGGTTGTTACCACTTGTAGCCACCTGGTCTGAATCTGAGAATTCAGACCAGGGTTGGACCTAGACCATGAACTGGTCCAAAGGACAAGACCTGACCCTCTTTTCCCCACAATTTTCCCCTCGTGCATTTGTTCAGGTCTCGTTCTTGATTAGAGCACCTTGAATATGATAGAGAGAAATACGAGTAACCGACTATATATAGATGTTAGACTGTGTGTGTCCGCTGTCCAGTGGACCCAGCTGGACATTTAACTCACTGGTGCCTTGTCCAAGGGTATGACCTGTAACCCTAATAATCCCAAACTAGTGATTCATTCAGGTAGCCAAATTGGATGTTTGGGTCTGGAGTAAACCCCGTATCCTCCTATGAACACCCCAAAATTTTCAAATTTTTGTAAATATTCCCCTTTTTTTCCCTGGCCCCCATTTTATAAGTAATTGAGTCGATTTTAAGTTGAAATTCCAATTATTTCTTGGATTCACTAGAATCAGAATCCATTTTATATATCTGACTCAATTTCGGATCCGGATCCAGTATCCAAATTCAATTTGAGCCTCATTATCTAATTTTCAAATTAAAATCACAAAAATACCAAAAATAGTTTTTGAATGGCTTGGACAGTCCATCCGGTATCTGTTTGGATCCATTGTTCTATATTCCTCGTTTCAAGATCCAAAACTCGAATATTTCCTCAAAATCTGGATTCGAACCCATTTTCTGAAGAAATTTTCAAAATTCAAACCCGAATCCTTAGAAAACACTTCTTTTGCAAATATTTTTAAATTTATCAAAATTAGTTTAAAATCCTTTATTTTTCAGAGTTTTTATTTAAAAAACACAAAAAAATAGAGAATACAAAGAAAAAGAACAAAAAAAAATAAAAATAGAAAAGAAAAATACAAAAGTAATAGTGTAGAAACCCCCTTTTTGAAAGTCTTGTTTTGTTAAAAGCACTTTTTAGAAAAATCGGTTAAAAGAAGCCACCTTTTTTAAAAATTTCAAAAAAACCTCTTGGACCCAATTTAAAATTTTCCAACAGCCTCTCATTGCAAAGTAGAGACCGCAGGAAAAAAGTCGGGGGAGGATCGCCCATCATCCACCCTTCGATCATCTTCCCTCTCCTCACCCGTCGATCACCAACTGCTTCCTCTTCTCGATTCTTTTTCACACCCCTCTATAAAAACAGACGCAAGGGAAGGGGTCGAGGATCGATGCTTAGCGTATCCATCCATTACATCCATTAAGCATATCAATTATTTTTCATAATCCGGGCATCCGTTTCTCGAAGCCTCTCCCCTTCCGACCCCCTCCTTTTCTTCACATCAGAAGATCTCCAGGGCAGAACGAAAGAGAAAATTCCTTTGCATCCTTCAGAACTTCAGTAGAATCTCGGTAAGTCATCATTCAACCTTCATTCTAATTCTTTTCTCTTTAATTTCCCTAAAGTTTTCTCATTTTTAGCCCCGTAAATGCACTCTCGAGGAGGGTGATGGTTTTCTTTTAGCAACATTTACCCTTCTCCTGTGCAACAGCAAACTAAACGACCCCGTTCCAACACTTTTTCTATTATTTTTTACATTCTTGTTTTACTCATGCTGCGATTTTTGGGCTCACGTTGTCAGATTCAATAACCCGACAGAGTTCATCCGAATCTCAGTCCAATTTCGCCGCTAAAATTTGCTTTCATCTTGATTTTCTGTTAAATTTCAAATTTCTTGTAGGATCCTTGTTTCGATGTTTTGATTTATTACCCTTGTTGGCCATGAGATCTTGATTTTCATTGATGCTACTATCGCCGGATATGGCTTACTTTTGATGTTCATTGTAGTTCGTTTAAACGCTTCATGTAATTTTTATGCTCTGCGTTGCGATGGGCTGTTATTTCCTTTCATCCATATAATTTTATCTGTTTATTTTCAACTTCATTTTTCTGGGTTTTGTTGTTTTGCATTTAGAATTGGTTTCTTCATGATACCCGATCTGATCCAGTATCAGATCAGGTTCGTTTGGCAAAAAATCTTCAATCAATTTTGTGTTCTTCTCTTATCTCATCATATTTCTTCATTATAAGCTGGATCATTGTGCTTTCGCGACTTCAATTTACATTCCGTCTGGCTCCAATTGTATTTTACATCAATTTTCCTTTGATAATTGGATTGTGTTTCAGTCATCATTGGATTTTCGGATTTTCTATTTTTCATTTTTACCCGTTAAACTTGACTTCTTGTGGTGTTGTGATGATATGCTATACTGTATGAATTTCACCCCCCCCATTTCCATTTGAGTAATTGATCCCCTGTGCTGCTATAGTTTCATTTTTGCTAATGGTTTGCTTTGCTGAGGAATGCCATGGTGTCGTGGGGATCTGCGATTCATCTTCATTAAATAATACCTGCGTAAGTTACATTTGCTAAATGAAGTGTTTGAACTCATGATAGTCGAAGCTGATTTAGTTCTTGGTAAAAGTTTGATAGTAGCCATTGCCCATCACTTACGAATTGCCTAAAAATTTGTTAAACCCACCATCATGAGAGGGGAGAGGAAAGATTTAGGAAATTTAGTGCTGAAGGGGTGCCTTTCCAGATCACGAAGGATCCAAAGGGGAATCCCCTGATTTGTTAATGGCTGAATCTTTGGAGTCTGGCGATTTGATGCCATCGAGTAGCCATTATGTTCGACAAACATCAATCCTTGTTTCCAAGTTACCAAAACAATTCAAGGAAACCGAAGTATTTTGTTGGGAGTTGGTATGCTGGGATGTGAATTTTTTAAAAGCTCAGGTTCGATGGGTGCCCCCTGTGGCATTCGAGTAGCTGCCATGAATGGTGGCCTATCAGGTCACGGGGTAATTCAGAATCTCAGACTGCCTGGTGTATTAGAAAGTTGCAAATCCTGTGGTAGTTTAGAAACCTCCTCATTTCATCAGTCAGTGGCAAAGGAAATTCTTACTTAGCATTTTAGAAGTGTTATGAGGTATATTATGGGGACCAATGGGAACTTTTTAGGATGCCCTGTTATACATCCTTCGTTCTTCTTGAATTTTTGGAGAGAGGAATATCTAAATATCCTTTCAACATTAATACTTTTTCAAAGAACCTTGAATCCGAAGTCTGTTGCAAAAAAAAAAAAAACTCCTCTGCTGTTTGGGAGCAGCAATATTGCCATACTTGGCCACTAATTAAAGACTATTTTGGTTATTCGTCAAGTATCTGATTTGCCTTAAAAGCACTGGTATCCCTTCTTGGTAGATATCGTCAATTCAGAAATTGATTTCTGGGTTTCCTTTGAAGTTGATGTATTATTTTTTTTTTCTTTTTTTTTTTGCTGAATTGATCTATTGAATGTGCCTGGAGAAATGCCTTGTGGTCTATTCAAACTAATGCTAATGGAGCTATTTTAGCTATGGGGAGTCTAACATATGATTAGACAATAATCATTGCGGGGATAATACAAATAGGTTTTAACGTCATGCCCGATTTCAGGTTAGTTTGTATGTTATTTTCTGCAAATTTTGGTCTGGCCCCTCACCTGTTATAGTGTACTTTCACTGCATTGACAACATTTGTTACCTTGCCCAGGATAGCAGTCTTCACATGTGGCCTTGTCACCATAGCACTTGTTACAGTGTTACTATTCACTAGTTGCATCTGTCACATTGTGCACATACATCCTGTGCATTACACTATTTTCCGTGTGCCGTTACACTTCACCCATACACGTCCCCACCATTGCTTATACCCTTCAGCATTACATCTCCATGTAATCATTCATCCTTTGCACAACGCATATGCCATTGATGTTTCCCTGCATTTCTTGCAAACTCCACTATTCCCCTCAACAGCATCACAAGCTTCACCTTATACCCGCATCCCATCAAGACCCCCTTGATGATTTTGCAGAAATTCGGGCTATTGATTCCCTGTTACATACTAACATCCATATGTTATCTCGCCTTCTGGTTTTCCAAATCTATGGGATTCCCCTGTGGCAATCCTTTCAGTTAGAAAGTCTTGTGGATTAGGCATTACAATAGAAAAGTTAACATCCAAATGGTATTTCCAGTTAAAAGATTTCTAGCCTTTTCTGCTTTGCATTCACCCAAGCATGTATCATGTGTCTTAATTCCACAGTTTAGATACACTTTTTTTTTTATCATCACATTAACCTGTTGCTTGCATTTCCCTTTTATTTACTTAGTACCATGTGAAACAGACTGTGTTCTTGATTATCACTTACACTCATGGTCAAATCACTGCTCATTCACACTCATGCATCCCCAACACAGCAGTCCCGTGGGCTGTTGTGGCTGGCTGCATCTTCATGCTCCAACATAACTTAGCGCATTCACTATATACCTTCCCCTGCATGCTTCATCATGTTCACAAAGCATATCTGCATTCTCATTTCAGAAAAAGCAATTTACATGCACTTCAGGGAAAATATCTCCATCCATGTATAGATATAACACATAGGCATTATACTTAAGGGCATGCATTTCCCCGTGTCAATACAAATACGGTACCTTGCACATTTATTCTTCATTAGGATAACTATAATTATATGCATGTTTTTAGGGTTTTTTCGCTTTATGCTAACTATGTTTTGCAGGAATACATAGGAAATAGTGCTTTCTTTCTTAGTTGGGGGATTTTGATTTCAATTCAATTCAAATATTGTAATAGCTAGATATAATGAGAATTCTTTACATTTCTAGCATAGATTAGAATGTATGAGCATGTATATCTTCTAGAAATGTTGGTTTCATATCATTTTCTCTTTTATTCCAAAAAAAAATCACGAATGGGAACACAAATGGCACGTGCACCATTCTAATAAAAGATGATTAAATCCTAAGTTGACGATTTGCATCAATGGTCATAGTCAATGTGTGAACAAAACTTAGGATTTTCATCTTTTATGAAATAATATTGGATCTACACTGAATCCCTTTCAAAAATCATCATATTTTTCTAAATATTTTCTTCATTTATCAGAGTTTTACTTAAAATTAACTCAAAATATATATCAATGGCCATAGTCAAAATATAATGAGAGTTAATTTCATTTTAAACTCTATAAAGGCACCAAAATGTATCTTATTCTTCACTTGAATTTAAACATGATTATTATATAATACATTTTATGATCATAGTCAGAAATGTATTATATCTTCAATATTATTTCAATTCACTTAAGGAATGAAACCTGCTTTTCAAAAAACCAATTTCAAATTCTTTTAATTCATTCATCATTTAGGATAGAATTACATCATATTTTCAAAAATTCTTTTTTTCAAGATTCAAGTGATTTTGAGATATATTTTCTTTATTTCTCAAATCAATCCTCAAATCTTATTCCAAATCATCTTTCTATTCTCAATTCTATCTCATTTCAAAATTCAAACTTCAAACTTCAATTTCAAAGTCCAATTTGACTTTGAAATTTCGAATTCACTTTTATATTCAAAGTTCTACTTTCAATTCAAATCCAATTTTAAAGTTCAAATTCAACTTTGAAAATTCAAATTCACTTCCATTTTCAGGATTCGGTTTTAAATTCAATTCAATATTCCAGATTGAATTTCAACGTTCAACTTTGAAGTTCATTTCCTGATTTCAGGTTTTCTATTCTTCACTTCAAATTCCTAAATCCCCAAGTTCTTTTGAAAACTTTTGAGTTTTATTCTTCAGATCATTTTAAGATTAAGATTAGTGCTAAAATCCAGTCCATTTTTCAAATGCAATCAGGATTTTCTCAAATCCAACTCCACATTTTTGAATTCCACTTGGATTTCTCAAAATCCACTTCCATAATCAAATTCAATCTGGATTCCAAAATCCAGATCCATCTTCAAAGTCTCATTTGGATTTTCGAAATCCAATTCCATCTTGGATTCTAGATTTAGAACCCAATTCCACCTTGGATTCAAATTTTCAAATACAATCTCATCTTGGATTCCAGATTGCAAGATCCAATTCCATCTTAAATTCCAGATTTCGGATCCAATTCCATCTTTGATTCCAGATTTCGGATCCAATTCCATCTAGGATTCCAGATTTCAAAACCAATTCCATTTAAAATTCCAGATTTTAAATCCCATTTCATCTAGGACTCCAGACTTAAAATTCAATTCCATATCGGATTACAGATTTAAAACCCAATTCCATCTTGGATTTCAGATTTCGGATCCAACCCCATCTAGGATTCCAGATTTTCAAAATCCAATTCCATCTAGGATTCCAGATTTCAAATTCGATTCCATCTTGGATTCAAATTTTCAAATCTAAATCCCATTCTCCAATTTGATTTCCAATACCAAACTCAATTCCATTCCCAAATCTCACATTGATTTTCAAATCTGGATTCCAATTCCAACTCTATTTTTGAAATTTACTTTTCCCAAGCCTAAATTTAACTTCCAAATTCAGTTTCTGTTTCAGGCTCTGAATTTAAAACTCAAGATCAAAGATCCCTTTTTCAGAATCGATTTTGAGAATCAAATTCAAAGTTCATTTTTAACTTTGAAATCTCATTCCTACTTCAAAATTCTGAATTCCAATTCTCCCTTTCTCTTCATCCAAGATTTATTTTTTCGAACTCTGATTATTTCAAAAATTAGAAATTCGAGTCTCTTCTTCCATATCCATTTCCAAGTTCTAAGTTAGATTCAAAATCTAACTTTTTCAAACCAATTTCAACCCTTTAAAGCATTTCTTCAGGTATCTTCAAATTATTTCAAAATCACTTGAAAAATCCTAAAATTTCTAAATTATTTTCTCAAAAGAATACATCTTTGCATTTGCATTGCACAAGCATGATTCTTTGTGCATTCTTAGACTTAGAATAAATTCTTAGACAATATTTAGGTAAAACAAAAGGCATAAATTCGATCCTTGGTTCGATTACCCCTGGTAAAGGCGCCAGGAACGGTCGAACCTCGTACCGATGAGCGAATCTCGTCTCTCTATTTTTCCAAAATTTTTCAAAAACAGAGGTGAGTAATTTCAAAACATTTTCAAAATTAAGGTCAAGTGAGACCTTTGCAAAAGAATTCCTCTCTCTTCTTTCTTTTCTCTTCTCTCTTCTTTTCTATCTTTTATTCCCCTTCTAAAAGGGAATAGAGGCTAGAAAGGCAAAGAGAAAGAAAAGAGGGAACACAAGAGGAAATTTTTTTGCAATGATCACAGAAGTTGGCGACCGTGACGGGACCCATCTTCGTTCGGACAAATTTTTGCCTTTTGCTTTGCTTTGATATTATCTAAATCATTATTCTACAAATGTCAGCTTCATTTCCATGCAAACCTTAGGAGTCTAGACTCTGTCCTAGCTGACATAATGCATATAGGATTTAGGTATGGTTTGGTAGGACCATATTGAGGAGATTATTCCATGCTCACTTAGAATTAGGTTTGAAATATATCTCTCATCAATTCTAGGGATTGAATGCAAACAATGTATGCAAGTGTATGCTTCTCTTCATTTTAAATCTATCTCTTTAGGACTTGCATTAGAGCTATCTGATTTCTTGCATGTTGAACATATTTTCGAAAACATCCCTACCTATATTGTCTCGGTCTTCATGTTGCTGGGCTGTCTCACTGAACCATAGTTAGGGAGAGAGCCTCACAACTGGATCACTTATTTGGTTTAATGCCCCCCTACCACGTACTTAAGGGTCATAGTCCGAAGTATATCGGTAGGTGCTCAAGGATGTTGGGAAGCCATTACCTTAGAACCACAGAAATTTCTATGCCACGTAGTTCGAGCTTCGGCTTGAGTATACCGGGGTACCTTGATTGGAATCAGATGATCTGAACTATAGAGTTAGGATTAAGATCCTACAAGCCATTTCAAATATTGCATTTAGAGTAAGCTTTAGGGAGTATTGCTTGTGCATCCTTGTTTGTACAGCTGCAATTCTGTGATATTTATTATATTTCCTTATATTTTCCAAAGACCCTGGGGTATATTATTCAAAATTTTCTCTTTGTTTTCAAAACCTAGGTGTATTTTTCTCTTTCTGATTTCTTCAATTCTTTCGATCCTGTGTGTAATTTTTCAAATTTTAAATCTTTGCCATCTATTTTCAAATTCTTTTTCCTCCTATCTTTCCAACGTATCTTCTGATTCTATTCCAAGAATTCTTTCACCCTTTTACAATAAAGTCGCTTTTTGTCAAGAGATATCCTTTTTCAAAATAGCATTTGTTCTTTATAATTTCAGTTGTTTATTCCTCCCCACGGAGTAACAATGCAATTGTCATAAATTTTGTGATGACTCAATCCCTAGTAATGGGATATCATTTTCAAATCTATTAACTTGATTCCTTCTCTTGTCAAAAATTTCTCCCAAAAATTCTTCAGTTTAAACCCTCCCTTTTCTCTGCAGAAAATAACAGTATTCAATATGATTCAGGCAAGGACAGGAAAGAAGACTGTTCAGCAGTACAACGACAGTGAAATAGAAGGAATGAACTCTCCTAGGTCATCCAGAGGACAGAGCCAGGACAAAGGAGATGATGTTGATCCAGTTATCTACGGTTTGTTCCAGAAGATGATGGCCAAGATGGTGTCAGAGCAAGCCGAGGCCAGTCTGAAGAAAGCAGCTCCCAAGAACAAACTGAGGAAGAAGCCTGTGAGAAAGCAGATCAGGATCACCAGAAAGAAGGTCCAACCAGACAGCACTTCTGAGGGAACTAAGTTAGTAGAGGAAGAAAAATTAGAAGAAGAACAACCTGTGTTCATTCAGAACCCTTTGCGGCAGTCCATAAAAATAGCTGAAGAGCCTGAGTCAGTGAACAGGCCCAAGTATGGGATCCAACTAGAAGACCCAATGCGCGAGTAATTGAGAGAAGTAACCCGTGCAGTCAAAGACATACAGGCCAAAAGTAAGGGAAAGCAGACCTATACTGGCGAGGATTTCTACGATGGCCTAGATGGAGATGATAATCTGGAGAACCTTCCCCGTAAATTCCTCAAGTTTGATGGAACCGGTAATCCAAAGGCTCATCTAGCCACATTTTATGCGGAATGCATCCGCTTCAGGAAAGATAACAGGGCCTTGTTCATTTGCTTCCCACGTAGCCTAGAAGGTACAACGGCCAGGTGGTATGCAAACCACATCAATTCCATCAAACTACGATAATTCGATAAGGTGGTAAATTTATTCATCAAGCGCTTCTTATTCAACACTGAAGCTTCGCCTATGCTCAATCACCTTTATAACCTGAAGTAGAATGAGAAAGAGGAAGCAGAAGAATTCATTCACAGGTAGAGAAGCACTTGTAACAAGATGAATATCCCCATTCCAGAGGAGCACGCGCTGCAAAGAATCCTCAATAACTTTTCCCAACCTCTGAGGAGTCTCATCGCCACATCTCCAGCCAAATCCTTCATCAAATTGATTAAGCCAGCTGAATGGCTCGAGACAGAAATGGAGAATGGCCTTTACAAGGGCATTACTTTGGTCAAAAATATCCAAGATCAGAAGAAGAAGCCACAGTTCACTCACTCAGCCGATACCTTAGGCAATAATCATGGTCGCAGCAGCAGAGGAAACAAAAATAACAATGGTAGTAGCCCAAAAGTAGATCAGAACAAGGGGTAGAAGGAAAAGTTCTTTAAGAACAATGACAAGCCACTTCTGACTGACCTCCAACAAAAAGGGAATCTTCAAGAGAAACCCAAGTAAATCAAGTAAGAGAAAGATCGAATCTTCACTTCTTTAGATCAACCTTTGGAAACAGTTCTGGAATACATGTTGATCCAAGGAATGATCAAACTCCCTAAAGTCGCGGATCCTCCCGTAATCTTGGGAAAATTTAAAGAGCAATTATGCAAGTTCCACAGGACAACGGGGCACGATATAGAGCACTGCTTCATCCTAAAACATATGTTACAAGATTGCATCGATAAAAATCTTCTAGTGGAGGGTGAGGAAGAAGAGCAGCCCACTGTCCTGACCGAGCCGTTTTCGGACCACTCAAAGAATTGATGATGCCAAAGTTTTCTGCTTTCGTCCCTTTTTGTCAGTCACCTTGTAGGGGCAAGTCAGCCCAGTCTTTTGTGACCTTTTGGTCAAAGTACTTATAAATATTCAGTTTTGTTATCAGCTTTGCTTATCAATAAAATGTCATTTTTCTTCATATCTTTGATGTCCAATACTTCTTTCTTTTGCCATACTGGGGCATTTTTTTTAAAAAAATTATATTTTCATTTCAAGAATCTTCTTTGTCATCAGCTTCTATTAAGCCGCATTAAATTCCTATTCTTTTCAGGATGAGGGACAATCCCGACATCATTCGTGAGAGAAATGAAATTACCTATGAGGGTTTTTCAAAATCGTGAAATTTTGAAAATTTCTGCAAAATCTTCGTCATGATCACCAAAAGTTCATTATTTTGGTCTTATCTTTTTCAAAATCAACCATCACGTTGATCTTCCTTTTCCAAAAGTGGTTTCTAACCATTGTCCAAAAATCAACCCTCGTGTTGATCTTCTTTTCCAAGATTGGTTTCGAACCATTGTCTTCAAAAATCAATCCTTATGTTAATCTCTCTTCAAAATCAACCCTCATGCTAATTCTTCTTCAAAAGATCAGCTCTCGCATTGATCATTTTTCAGAATCAACCTCTCGGTTAATCCTCTTCCCAAAAATGATTTCTCACTTGTCTTTCAAATGAACATTCTATTCTCACTTTAAAGATCTTATGTGCAGGCAGGATCAGACAAAACTCTTTTTTCTTTGATTTTTATCAATTTACATTTATCTTTATTAGTTTTATTAAATTTTATCGATTTTTATCAACTATTAACAATTCTATTGATTTTTCCATCGATTTTCATCGATTTTGTCAAATCCTAAATCCTTTCGTTTCCATTCAGGATAAGGGATAATATTGAGACCTCTTATAGGAGCAATAATGCTACCTATGAGAATTCTTTTTCAAGATAAATTTTCATCAATTTTCTCAAATTTTCACCATTTTTATCAATCTTCCATCAAGTTCTATCTCTTTCTATCTTCTCAAATTTCTTTCATCCCCGTTCAGGATAAGGGGTTAATCCTGAAAATTGGACCGCATACAGCTAACTATGCTGGTCCATCCAAATCATAAATCATAAATCTTTCATTTTCCTTCTAAATTCAAGTCTCAGGTTATCTCTTCATAAATTTCTTCGTTCCCTTTCAGGTTAAGGGATAAACCTAAACCTTGACCTTCGAGGTATTCTTTTTCCCTCTCAGGTTAAGGGATTAACCTAAACCTCAGCCTTCGAGGTATTCTTTTTCCCTCTCAGGTTAAGGGATAAACCTGAACCTCAGCCTTTGAGGTATTCTTTTCCCTTTCAAAATAAGGGATAAACCTGAACCTCAGCCTTTGAGGTATTCTTTCTTCCCTTTTAGGTTAAGGGATAAACCTGAACCTCGGCCTTCGAGGTATTTTTTTTCCTTTCAGGTTAAGGGATAAACCTGAACCTCGATCTTCGAGGTATTCTTTTTCCCTTTCAGGTTAAGGGATAAACCTGAACCTCGGTCTTTGAGGTATTCTTTTTCGCTTTCAGGTTAAAGGATAAACCTAAACCTCGGCCTTCGAGGTATTCTTTTCCCCCTTCAAGTTAAGGAATAAACCTGAACCTCGGCCTTCGAGGTATTCTTTTTCCCTTCCAGGTTAAGGGATAAACCTGAACCTCGGCCTTTCAGGTATTCTTTTCCCCTTTTAGGTTAAGGGATAAACCTGAACCTCGGCCTTCAAGGTATTCTTTTTCTCTTTCAAGTTAAGGGATAAACCTGAACCTCGGCCTTCGAGGTATTCTTTTACCCTTTCAGGTTAAGGGATAAACTTGAACCTTGGCCTTCGAGGTATTCTTTTACCCTTTCAGGTTAAGGGATAAACCTTAACCTCAGCCTTCGAAGTATTCTTTTTCTCCTTCAGGTTAAGGGATAAACTTGAACCTCGGTCTTCGAGGTATCTCCTTCTTCCCTTTCAGGTTAAGGGATAAACCTGAACCTCATCCTTCGAGGTATTCTTTTTCTCTTTCAAGTTAAGGGATAAACCTGAACCTCGACCTTCGAGGTATTCTTTTTCCTTTTCAGGTTTAGGGATAAAACTGAACCTCGATCTTCGAGGTATCTCCTTCTCCCCTTTCAGGTTAAGGGATAAACCTGAACCTCATCCTTCGAGGTATTCTTTTTCCCTTTCAGGTTAAGGGATAAACCTGAACCTCGGCCTTCGAGGTATTCTTTTTCCCTTTCAGGTTTAGGGATAAACCTGAACCTCGATCTTCGAGGTATCTCTTTCTCCCCTTTCAGGTTAAGGGATAAACCTGAACCTCATCCTTCGAGGTATTTTTTTTCTCTTTCAGGTTAAGGGATAAACCTGAACCTCAGCCTTCAAGGTATTTCCTTCTTCCCCTTCAGGATAAGAGATAATTCTGAAACCCCGACAATCATTTCCGCTTCGATCTTTAAATATCTAAAGAATGCTGGTATCCTTTCAACTCTCAGTTGGAAAATCCAATGCTCGTACTGGTATATTTTCAAAAATCCAGTGCTCGTAGTGGTATGCTTTCAAAATCCAGTGCTCATACTGGCACATTTTCAAATTCTAATGCTCGTACTTGTTAATTTTCAAAGCCCAGTGCTCGTGCTGGTCATATTTCAAAGTTTTCGATCTTAGATCAAACCATTTTCATAACCCAGTCCTCGAACTGGTCATTTTAAAAAAATTTGATCTTAGATCAAACCATTTTTAGAACCCAGTCCTCGAACTGGTCATTTTTCAAAATTTTCAATTAAAGACCAAGTCCATTTGAGGAACCCAATCCTCACGCTGGTTATCTCTCAAAATTTTCAATTAAAGACCAAGTCCATTTGAGGAACCCAGTCCTCGCACTGGTTATTTCTCAAAATTTTCAATTAAAGACCAAGTCCATTTGAGGAACCCAGTCCTCGCGTTGGTTATCTCTCAAAATTTTCAATTAAAGACCAAGTCCATTTGAGGAACCCAGTCCTCGCGTTGGTTATCTCTCAAAATTTTCAATTAAAGACCAAGTCCATTTGAGGAACCCAGTCCTCGCACTGGTTATCTCTCAAATTTTTCAATTAAAGACCAAGTCTATTTGAGGAACCCAGTCCTCGCGCTGGTTATCTCTCAAATTTTTCAATTAAAGACCAAGTCCATTTGAGGAACCCAGTCCTCGCACTGGTTATTTCTCAAAATTTTCAACTAAAGACCAAGTCCATTTGGAGAACCCAGTCCTTGCACTGGTTATCTCTCAAAATTTTCAATTAAAGACCAAGTCCATTTGAGGAACCCAGTCCTCGTATTGGTTATTTCTCAAAATTTTCAACTAAAGACCAAGTCCATTTAAGGAACCTAGTCCTCGCGCTGGTTATCTCTCAAAATTTTCAACTAAAGACCAAGTTCATTTGAAAAAAAAAATAGTCCTCGAACTGGTCATTTTTCAAAATCTTCAAATAACGATCAAGTTCATTTGAAGAACCCAGTCCTCACACTAGTTATCTCTCAAAATTTTCAATTAAAGACCAAGTCCATTTGGAAAACTCAGTGCTCGCACTGGTCATTTTTCAAAATTTTCAAAATCTAAAGACCAAGTTCATTAGAAAAACCCAGTCCTCGCATGGGTTACCTATCAAAATCTTCAATCTAAAGATCAGGTTCATTCGCAAAACTCAGTCCTCGTACTGGTTGTTTCTCAGATGTCTCAATCTTACATTCAATCGCTAAATTCAAAGGTCCCAGATCTCTCGCTGGTCAATAAATCAAAGGTCCCAGCTCTCTCTCTGATCATTTAATCAAAGGTTCCAACTTCTGTTGGTCGTTAAATCAAAGGTCCCAGCTCTCTCGCTGGTCATTAAATCAAAGGTTCCAACTATTGTTGGTCGTTAAATAAAAGGTTCCAGTTTGTCATTGGTCGTTAAATCAAAGGTCCCAGCTCTCTCGCTGGTCATTAAATCAAAGGTTCCAACTGTTGTTGGTCGTTAAATGAAAGGTTCCAGTTTGTCACTGGTCGTTAAATCAAAGGTCCCAGCTCTCTCGCTGGTCATTAAATCAAAGGTTCCAACTGTTGTTGGTCGTTAAATCAAAGGTTCCAGTTTGTCACTAGTCGTTAAATCAAAGGTCCCAGCTCTCTCGCTGGTCATTAAACCAAAGGTTCCAACTATTGTTGGTCGTTAAAAGAAAGGTTCCAGTTTGTCACTGGTCATTAAATTAAAGGTCCCAGCTCTCTCGCTGGTCATTAAATCAAAGGTTCCAACTGTTGTTGGTTGTTAAATGAAAGGTTCCAGTTTGTCACTGGTCGTTAAATCAAAGGTCCCAGCTCTCTCGCGGGTCATTAAATCAAAGGTTCCAACTGTTGTTGGTCGTTAAATGAAAGATTCCAGTTTGTCACTCGTCGTTAAATCAAAGCTCCCAGCTCTCTCGCTGGTCATTAAATCAAAAGTTCCAACTGTTGTTGGTCATTAAATAAAATATTCCAGTTTGTCATTGGTTGTTAAATCAAAGGTCTCAGCTCTCTCGCTGGTCATTAAATCAAAAGTTCCAACTGTTGTTGGTCGTTAAATGAAAGTTTCCAGTTTGTCACTGGTCGTTAAATCAAAGGTCCCAGCTCTCTCACTGGTCATTAAATCAAAGGTTCCAACTATTGTTGGTCGTTAAATGAAAGGTCCCAGTTTGTCATTGGTCGTTAAATCAAAGGTCCCAGCTCTCTCATTGGTCATTAAATCAAAGGGTCCAACTTCCGTTGGTCATTATATGAAAGGTTCCAGTTTGTCATTGGTCATTAAATCAAAGGTCCCAGCTCCTTCGTTGGTCATTAAATAAAAGGTCCCAATTTTTACTGGTCGTAATTTCCATAATCAAAGATTCAACTCAAGGTCTCATCAAAATGTATATTGAGTGATTATTTAATAAAGGATTCTCGAAAACTTTGCCAATTTGATTAAAGACATTTGTTGATGCCAATATTTTACTACACAAAGGAATCACCTCATATTACCACTAGTATTCTTTTCAAAAAAGGTGAAGCTTTTTGCGAAAAAGGATAAAATTCAATCTTTTCTCTGTTGATCAACCAAAAGGATGTAAGAAATATCCTCAGTATGATTAGCAAAAGAAATATTCAATGATGTTGAAAAGCCAGAAGCAAATCGATATTGATCATAGCTATGTCGCATGTTTAAAGACAACTTTCTGGCAATTAGGCAGTGAAAATATCCTGAGCTATAAAAAGAATCCACTTAATCCATATCTCCTCAGCCATTTAAGCTGTGATCAAATATCTGCAAAAGGGATCTCTCAATTGTCATCAAGTTGAAGACGAATATACGAGCTAGACCCCCAGGTCCAAAGAAGATTTGGATCATCTCCAAGATGAAAGAGTTTGTGACGGATCCTTCCAGGGAAAGTTCAGATCACCGTCAAGATGAAGGTGAATGTGATGAACCTCCCGACAAACCCTAAAAGATATTTGATTTCTGCTATCATCAAGAGATTGTTTTAACCAATGAGCCAATATCATCAATGTAATTCCTGAGAAAAAGACGAATCAGAGCAGCTCCAAGATAAAGGAGTTTGTGACGTACCCTTGCCAGAAAAAAGAAAAGTCAGAACATCTCCAAAATGAAGGATGATGTAATAAGCTCCTCGGCAAAAAATCCAAGAAAGCTCAATGACTAAAAAAGAGTGCAAAAAGATCATCATGGGAAAACACCTAGATATCAAACTGTCAAAATTGCCAGAAATCATCTTTTCTTATGCGAAATTCTTTTATCAATATCTTTTCATTACTTGCTTTTATGAAATTAAGAATATTTCTTCTCTGTTCATATCAAGGACATGGATAGCTTCATTGAAGAAACTCAACAAGATAAAAATTTGAATCTGATTCTGAAATCTGGGGAGTTAACCTCATTAAAGGAAATACTCTAAGTAAAAGAGAGAATATCTTTTGTACATATGTGTACATTCTCAAGCATTTGAATCAACTACAGTTTCATCTTATTGGCAAAATTTTCTGGTTATTCAAGAATAAAATTATTTTTTTGATATTTTTAAATATAGAAATTCAAATAAAAACCCTAAATTTTGTGATTTTTGCCTAAAATGCTAACTCTAAATTGGATTTTGGATACTAAACTTCCATAAAAATTTCCTAAATTTTATAGGGTGACATAGAACAGTTAGGCAAAGATTTTTTTCTTTTACAGATTCTGGTTTTGACCTATGATCGGATCTGGACAGCTTTGGCAAGTCGGATCAGAATCCAGCGACTCTAGGATTTGGGGGAAACAGACAGGTTTCAGAAGAAATTAAGGGAAAAATAGCAGATAGATGGGAAAATGGCTGAAATTATGGAAAAATGTCCCTGACAAACATAGAAAGATTTCCTATTTTTATAGAATTGGGATTCAAGTTACGGTTTGGAAATGAACACACTGTTATCAGAGACCTTGATATCTGGAATGTTTGGACATGAGAATCTGTCAGATAGAAAAGATAATTTTGGGAAAAATACTTGGATAATTCCAAAAATTCCCAAATTTTGTGAAATGACATAAGAATGGGTTAGGAATAACTTTCATGTTGAAAGTTTTGACAGACAACTTATGGGTTGAACGGACACAGCACAATAGGGTCTGTCTATACCCTGACAAGGAAAGATCGAGGTTTTCCTAGGGGTCTGGAAAAATCGATTTTTAACAGAGGTCAAATTTGCTTATAAAAATCTCAAATTTTTCATACAATTAGGAAATTCCACCGTGAATCTACTGCAAAGTTTAGGGGGATATTTAGATCTCCCATCTAGGGGATCTTAGGCCGACAAGTCTGCTAAAACAGAACTTGGAAATTCTGGAAAATAGAAAACCCGATTCAGGGTTTGAATTGCTAAAAGGGGTTCCAAAACCAAATTGAATCAAATTTTTGACAGTAGATCACAGATAGATATACACAACTATAATAAAAATTCCAAAATTTATTGATAACATTTTTTTTACATAAAATGATGATTGAACTTTTACTCATAAAATCAAAACGTATAACAATAAACGAAATTTCAATAGGTTAAACTAAATAAATGGGATAAACATGAAATCTATATGAATCTAATGATGCAACTAAAAAAAATGATCAGAGAAAGATGAATTTTCATTTTTTGTTTAGATTAGTTGTTGAATGAGGGGTTCAATCCATTTGGACGGATGAACCACCTTATTCACCTAACCTTGTCATAACAAAAACTAATATTTTCATATTGTTTAAATCCTTAAAGCAAAGTTTTTTCCTTCTTCTTTTTTTTTTTTGACTGATGTGAACCCAATATTAATTGATTTCATGTTGTATTGGTTACATAATACAAAAAAAGAGAAACCTTATGTTATTACACATCAAAAGAGATCATCAAAATGATGAAGAGGGTAGGTGTTTTACCTTGGAAAAAGGGGAGTTTGGATGGGTTGGACCGGCTGCCACCAATGGAGGGGCTACAAATTGCTTGATGGAGGTTGGTACTGGTTTGCTGCCATGGTTGGAGGTGGAAGCAAGGTTGCAGCAGTGGAAGGCTTTGATGTGTTGCCTTGGTGAAGATGAAGGTTGGAAGAGGTCCGACTGGTGACAGCAACCAAGGGAGGCGTTGGACTTGAAGATGCTGGCTGGATTGTTGGAGGTGGAGATGGTGGCTGCACCTTGTAGATGGGGTAGCTGCTGTTGGAGCCAAAGGGGGAACCAAGGGAAAGAAAGAGAGAGAAAGAGTGAGAGAGAGAGGCTGAGCGTGAGTGCCTCTTGACAAAAGCCCACCATATGACCTTCATGTTTTTGTCTTGGACTTCGGGAAAAATAATATATTTCCCTAAGTTTTTAATAGAAGTAGACTTGATGAAAAGGAAAGAAAAGGTTTACGTGGATGGACTTGGCAATAGGGAAAGGAATGAAGGGAAGGAAAGAAGGAAAGAAGGGGAAGAAAAGAAGGGAAAGAGGAAAGGAAAGGGAAAAGAGAAGAAAGATGAGGGAAAGGAAGAAAGGGAGGAGGAGCTGGAGGGGTCTACGTGAATGGGAAAGGAGAAGGAAGAAAAGAAGAAGAAAAAGAAGAAAAGAAAAAGAAAAGGAAAGAAAGAAGAAGAAGAAAGGGAAGAAGAAGAAAAGGAAAAGGGAAAAAAAAAGAAGAAGAAAGAAAATGGGAAAAAAAAGGAAAGAAAGAGGAAAGGAGAGGGGGCTGGTCGACCCCCTCGTGGGTCCCACCTCCTCTCATAAAAAAAAAAAAAAAAATGAAAGAAATTAAAAAGAAAAGGAGAAGATAAAATGTTTTTTTTATTAAAATGAGAATGAAGGAGCCATCTTAGAGTGGGCTCTCTTTCCAAATTTGAAATTCATTTTGATAATCATAGGGGTAGAATGGTCTTTTTAGAAAATTTCTGGATGAAACGAGCTATTTTTGGCAGTTTTTGAAACGATCTCGGAATTTAAAATTCAATACCCCGTTGCGAAGCAAATCCAGTGTAGAATTTGAAAATTTGAGTTTGAAAGAAATCCAGATTGTTTTTCTCGAGAAAATATTTCCAAATTTAGAATCCGGGGGTGAAAAATGTCAATTTTGGAAACTCAGGGTTTGAAATTGATTTCTGAAAACTTTTAAAACTTAATCTGGATTGGAATTTATAAAACTGGAGTTCTGGACTTCGAAAATGAAATGAAATGTGATGAAATGTTATGAAATGCTGAGAAATGATATGAAATGATGAGAAATGACATGAAATGCCACGCAAAATGCTAACCCTGAGTGAAGAAATTTGGATATTAGACCCCGATTGGTACTTATACCAGTTCAAAAAGTGTTAAAATTGATAAAATTTGGAAAATGATTCAAGAAATGGTTTTTGGGCTATACCGGACCAAAGTGACACTGAAAATTGGGTTGTGAGCTGGATTGAACTGAAATGAACTGGATTGAGTTGAGTTTTAGAGTTTCAAAACTCAACTGGACTGACAATGCACTAACTCAACTGACCTTTCCGACTAAATTTTCAAGAAAAGCTGTCATTTTTAGAGAAATAGTACGGAATGATCATTGGAGTGAAGTGAATTACGAATCTGAGCTAGAACAAAGATCAGTAATACTAACATGAACTAAAATCGAAGCTCAAACACTAGCTCAATCGACTGGGCTCAGCTCGATTTCAGCTGAAAGAGCTAAAACAAGCTAAAATGAACTCCTGGACACTTGGAAATGGTTTTGAACTGAAACTGTAGCACTTGAACTTCTGGTAAGCGCAAGCTAGACTATGGAGATTAGGATTGACTGAGAATGACTGACTTAGAGACAATTAGTTTGGATTTAAGTGAGAAATGAGCTCATTTCTGAAGAAATGATCACATTTTGGCAAGAATGGTCAGAAATGAAAATGGTTTGTTCATTGTGAGCTCGGGTGAGCTTGAGATGACTGATATTCTTAACTGTTTTAAACTGACCAACGAGCTTGGTTGACTTCGACTGACTGGGGTTCAGGATGACCTAGGGGTATAATGATAATTTTCTTAAGGAAAGTTGGTAAAATGGTGATTTTCTAAAATTGACTCGGGGTTTGACTCCTACACTGACCTAACAGGGTTGGCACTGCAAGAGGAGGGTTGTCTGAGCATGTGATGATGCATGAAATGCACATCATGTTAATAAGTTTTTCATGCATTTTGTAACAAGTTTAAGGTTTTAAACCCATGTTTAGATGTATTTTGATAGTAAGGGGTTATGGTTCAAATTTCAAAAAAATCGGAGTTAAAATAAGAGAGTTATGGCTATTTCAGTGTTTGGGCATGGATTTCGAGGTGGATCGGATCCATATCCGACCCAATTAGGTTATTTGGACTTTGGATCAACCCTTAGAAAACCCAAAACCCAACCCACACGCCTATCCATATCCAATTTAAAAAGTTTTGTAGAAAACCCCCCAGAAAGTGGCGCCTAGCAAAATTCTATTTTTTAAACCTCTTTCTGAAAAATGTCAAAATTATAAATAGTTTTTTTGAAGAACCCTAGGCGTCTTTGGCTTTGTTTGGACGCCCCTTGCAGTGCCTCTAACTCCATCACCTCCTTCCTCTCCATTCTCCCACGTTTTGGCCATTGAAGACCGGTTTATGCTTGGGTGCCAAGCATATTTTGATCTCCCTTGTGTTTTCTTTGCATTTCTTTCTTTCTCCTTGCTGTGTTTTCACCATTTTTCTATACTTTTGCAGGTGTAGCAGAGGTGGAGACCATTAACCTTGTGTGGGAGTGCGAAACACACCAACAAGGTGAGTCGGCCCTACCTCCATCCGGCTTTCTACACCCTCCGATCGAGAATCGGCGCATACTCCATCTTCAGTGGATCTCCAACGTGTAGCAGCTGCAAAAAGGTGCTGTTTTTGGTGAAGTCCAGCATTCTCGAACTGTTTGGGACGTTAAGATCAAGCCACGGTCCGCTCTTCTTCATCCCCCTGGTCGTCGGATCTTCCAAAAGGTAGGTCTTCTTCTCCCTTCTCTTTTAGCTAAAACCGAATTGTGTGTTGATTTTTTTTTCTTATTTTCTGTGTGTTTCTTATTTGTTCTTTTTGTTTCAACTCTAGAAAAGATTCCGTGCATAGACCAACACGTTAGATTAGGTTTATTTTATTGATTGATTCAGTTGAATCTTGCTTTTTAAGATTTTTTACCCAAATCGTGAAAATCGGCTAGATCCTCATCTAGCCGATTCTTCAAGTCTGTCCAGCGTGTTTTACTGTGTTCTTTTTAGTGAAAAATTCATTTAAAAAGTTTGTTTTGATTTAGTTTAGTTGTGGGTTTGATTATTTAGTGTTTCAATTAAAAAGAAGAAAAAAAATCGGCTAGAGTTATTCTAGCCGATCTTTACATTTTTGTTGAATGTGTGTGAGTCTATTGTGTGATTCGGGTGGCCTACTGTTTGTTTGCTGTTAACAATCTAGTTAAAGGTGTGTTAGTCAAGTTTCTTGTATTTAGGTCTTGCCCAATTTCGTTTTGATGTTTTAGTGTTGTAGGCGTTTCATCAAAAAGTCGAGTTCTAGTCTTTTGTTATGTCATGTGGTTTAGCCGACTGAAGGT
The DNA here is from genome assembly GCF_984573655.1 of Nuphar pumila. NCBI lineage: Eukaryota > Viridiplantae > Streptophyta > Magnoliopsida > Nymphaeales > Nymphaeaceae > Nuphar > Nuphar pumila. The sequence goes on along the minus strand of NC_143258.1, from coordinate 34,267,958 downwards.
TAATCTAGATTTTTAGTTTTTCAATAGTCTAACTTGTTAATTCATGTTATTTGAAGTTCGATAGTATATTAGAAATATCTTTAGCATTTTCGATTTTCCTTGCTTAGTGTATTAAGTTAGTATTTTAGTGTGTTATATTAGTTTTATTTCCAGCATTTTATTTAGTTAGTGTGGTTTGTAGTTAGTATAATTAGTTGCATAAGGTCATTCGTTCAATTCGAATTGTCCTTAGATTTTTTTTATATATAATTTTTTTTTAGTTCATAAATCGATTTTTTTTAGTCTTCTTCTTCCCCAAGGAGGGGCGACAGCCATTAGAGCTCAATTCGAGCTCTAGGCTGTTTTTGGTAATTAGTAATTGCAATTAGGTAGGTTTAATTAGGTTGTCTAGGTTCAATGTATTAGGGTTTATTGCCTTAGCCGTTTTTAGGATTGCATTTAGGTAGGTTTTGGGAATTAGGGTAGCATTTAATTTTAGAAAGTCGTGTTTTTCAATTAGGTCTTTTCATTACCTAGGGGAGTCTTAAATTCGTTAGTTATAAAGTCTTAAATTAGGGTTGGTGAGTTTTAGGAAGGAGGGTAATTACTGCATTGAAGTTTGGAAATATTTTGGAAAGAGTAAGATTTAAAAAATCGTGTGGGGTATTTAAAGAAGGAATTAAGTCTTGATTGCTTATTAATAGGGAGTTACGAATTGAGCTTTGAAAAGAGATTTTGAAAATCAATTGGATTTCCAAAGTGGGTGTGTATGGTTTCAAGAAAGAATTAATTGCATTTAATTTCTTGTTTGGAAAGTCAAAAACGTGTATCTATATAGGGTGGACGGTTTGGCTTATCAAAAAAAGGAATTAATATCAATTAAAGACTTTCACTCCTCTTGGGTTTGGGAAATTGCACTGATCCAAGTTTCCAAATTGGAATTAAAAGCTAATTAAGGTTGTAACTCCCCATTAGAAGGACGATTTTTGGACTTCTCAATTTCCAAAATTATCTTTGAATCTTTATTGTGTGCCTATCCTTCTAACCGTCCCTAGTGAGTTAGTATAATTTAGAATTAACTAACATAGTTAATTCCCTTGACTAAGCATAGGAACCGAGCCTACCTTACCCAACTCGAGCCTAGCCTAAGTCAAAGCATAGACCAAACCTAGGTCGAGTCAACCCTAGGTCAAGTCATAGGCCAAGACCTAACCCTAGTCAAGTCTTAGTCCAACCTAGGGTGAGTCAAGACCGAGCCTAGTTCGAGTCAACCTTAGTCCAAGTCAAACCTAACCTAAGTTTAGGTCAACCGAGTATACATAACCTAATCTAAGTCAAGCCTAGTCGAGTCAACCTTAGGTCGAGCCTATCTCACCCAACCTAACCCAAACCGATCCCACCTAAACCAAACCGAGCTCACCCAAGCCAACCCGAACCGAGTCAAGTCAAAACCGAGCCTACTTGAGTCAACCGAGTAAACCTAACCCTAACCCTCTCCTAAACCCGCAACCTTTGTTCTTTAGTAGACTAATTTACTTTAAGTGTGCTTTATTTTTTTATTTTAGACTAAGTAGTTTAGTTATTTGATGTAGTGATAGTGTAGAAGTGGGTGTGCGTATATTGTACTTGTTTCGTGTGTGTGAGCTGTGTTTTGTGATTGTTTTATTTGTAGTTAGTTATTATTTAACATAGTAGTTCGGATTGCATTTCCTTGAGTAGCATAGTTGCATTCGCATCGTTAGTTAACGTAGCTTTAGTCATAATTTGCTTATTGTATTTCGTTCGTCATGCATTTAGCATAATTGTAATATTCATCTGCATATACACTGTTATTCAGTGTCATTTAGACTGCATTAGGTTTAATTTGCATTTTATAGTGTTTAAATAGATTCATAAAGTGAATAGTGCACTCAAAGAAAAACCCGATTTTTGCCCTGTCGCACAAGCGTTATTTTATGTACAAAAATTTCGTGTTTTCCAAAAATTCTTTTTCTGTTCACTTTAGTGGCGTGTTATTTTACTGCAGACCAAATTTAAGCTCTTTTGGAGTTGATTTGGTCTGATTTTTAAGCGTTTTGCGAAAACTGCTTTTTCTGGTTTTTAAATTATAGGACTTTCGATATCCTGATTTTTCCCAGTTTTGAAACGCTTATATCTGGAGTTTCAGATATCGTTTTTTCATTCTGTAAAAACTGTCAGATTTTTTAATCTGTCAGTTGCAGAAAAAAACAAATTTCGGGAAAATCGGACCTCGTTTTCTCTGTCAAACAGTGGTTTTCCGATAACCTGTCAGAAATCTATTTTACACTAGTTAGGGGCATTTTCGTAATTTCCTTAGTTTCGGCATTTTAGACCTGTTTTCAGTAGTTTCTGCATTTTAGAAGCTGCATAATCATCATACAGCATTAGTAAAATTAATTTAGCTAATTTTAGAATTAGTTTAGTATTTTATTTAATTATTGTTTGATAAGTAGCATTTGTTTTATTAATTTTATAAAATTAGACTTAGTTTCATTTATAGTTTTCATTCTTAGATTAAAATACTAACTTTGTATTTTCCTTCATTTTTAGGTTGAAAAGCATATTTAGTTTCCAGGGTTATTGTCCAATTGCGAAGAGCGAATAATTGGCGAAAAGACGGAAATACCCTTGGTGTGGAGCAGAAGACTTAGTTGCTTTTTTTTCATTTTCACTTTAGTGATTAATTGTAGTTGTATTAGCTTTATAATTGTAGATTGACATTTGTAATTAATAAATTAAATTTTACAGAAATATCTTGATTAATTCCTGTTCCCTGAGGATTCGACCCGTACTTACCACTTTGTGGAAAGTCGGTTTTTATACTTTTGGTTGACGATTTTCCAAAGTTTTATTGAAAATAATTGTTTTAAAAAGATCATTTCAAAATATCAACCAGCATGGATGAGGAAATTTTGGGGTGTTTACAGATGCTCCTCTTTGCTACTAAGCCGGCTTGAGGACGAGCTTAGTGGCAAAGAAAAACACACTAAATTTGGGCTATAAAAATGCCCTAGTTAGAAGGATCTGACTGGTTATGAAGATTAGCCCTGATGAAAATGGTAGATATGAAATGGAGAATGAAGAAGAAAAATTTACTTCAAAAGAAGTGAGATTAAGGTTTTGCCCTTAACCTAGATGGAACATGAAATACCTCGTGTAGAAACGAAGCTCAGTTTTGACCCATGACCTGACCGGGAAATGAAATACCTTAACAAAATGAGGCTCAGGTTTAACCCTTAACCTGATCGAGAAATGAAATACCTCATCAGAGTGATGCTCAGGTTTAACCCTTAACCTGACCGAGAAATGAAATACCTCATCAGAGTGATGCTCAGGTTTAACCCTTAACTTGACCGGGAATGAAATGATGGGATTCTTGAAAGAAGAACCCATGATGGAACCTTCGGATTTCTGCACAATGAATCCGATAGGGGTTTTGCAAATGTATGAAATTGGGGTCCCTAAAGCTTGAAAAGGTGTTTGATTTTGGGTGCCTCATTGCTGAGACTAAATAACTTTTGAAATTGATGACCTTTTGCGAGAAAATGATTGGCAGCTTAACCTCAAGCCGAAATTGGACTGTCTATGGTGGGACAGTGGGGACACAGGGAAGTGTGCGAATCTGAGAGCTCAGGTGCTCAGATTATACCAACAGAAGGGAAGGAATCTTGAAAACTCCCGTTATCAAGTCCTAAAAGGGATAACAAATGGTGTCAGGATGCACCAAAGATGAACCTCAAACTCTCGCTTCACGCTAGGATATCTAGAAAATGTTGTCAAAATGTTGAAAATTGTTGTTGATTCAAAATGGTTGAAAATGATGCACATTGTTTTGAAAATATTCCCTCTTTTCTACCTGAAGTATTACCTCCAATTGGACTTAATTCCCTAGAATCAAGATTCGAATTCAAATTGCTTGCCATTGGCTTTCTTTGAGGAAGCTATCAATTTCCTTGATATGAACAAAAAATAGAGTATTCTTGATATTGTGAAAGCAATTGGTGAAAAAATATTGATAATAGAATTTCATAAAATTTAAAGAGGATTCTTGGTAGATTTGGCAGTCTGATATCTTGGGATTCTTTTCTCATGATGATCTTTCTGCCCTTTTTTTTTATATTGGCAGAATTAGAGCTCTCTTGGGTTTTTGGGGATTACATCATCCTTCATTTTGGAGATGTCCTGACTTTTCTCTTTCTCTTTTTTTTGAAGGGTACGTCACAAACTCCTTCATCTCAGAGATGTTCCAATCCTTCTTTTCTCTCAGGAATTATCTTGACGGTTATTGGCTCTTTGGTTGGAAATCTCTTGATGATAGCAAAAATTAAATATCCTTTAGGGTTTGTCGGGAGGCTCATCACAGTCGCCTTCATCTTGACGGTGATATGAACTTTCCCTGGAAGGATCCATCACATAGTCCTTCATCTTGGAGATGATCCAAATCTTCTTTGGCCCCGGGGGTCTAACTCGCATAATTCGTCTTCATCTTGACGACAATTGAGAGATCCCTTTTGCAGATATTTAATTACAGCTTAAATGATTCAGGAGATATGGAAATTAAATGAATTTTTCTGTATCACACAGGATATTTTGACTGCTTTATTTTCCCAGAATGATCTTTAAAAATGTGCCATTGACTACGATCAATATCGATCACTTATGGCTTTGCAACAACATTGAATTTTCTTTGCTGGCCATATCGAGGATTTATTCTTCATCCTTTTGGTTGACCAATAGAAAGATTTTGAATTTTGAATCCTTCTTCGCGAAAGCTTTGTCCTTTCGGAAGTAATACTGAAGGTATTCTGAGATAGATATTTTGTGCAATAAAGATTTTGAAATCAACAAATATTTAATGACAAATTGGCAAAATATTCTTGAAATCCTTGGTGAAAGAAATTGCTTGAGGTCTAATTGACACATCCATGACTAAATTGAGTCCTGAAAAGACTCAGTAAAAGATCAACTCGAAAGTTGGGTTTTGTTTTGACTTACCAGCTCGAAAGCAGGATTTTTGTTTTGACTTACCAGCTCGAAAGTAGGATTTTGTTGACTGACTAGCTCGAAAGCAGGATTTGGGTTGACCGACCAACTCAAAAGCAGGATTTGGGTTGACCGACCAGCTCGAAAGCAGAATTTGTTGACCGACTGGCTCGAAAGCAGGATTTGTTGACCGACCAGCTCGAAAGCAGGATTTGGATTAACCGACCAGCTCGAAAGCAGGATTTGTTGACCGACCAGCTCGAAAGCAGGATTTGGGTTGATCGACCAACTCGAAAGCAAGATTTGTTGACCGACCAGCTCGAAAGCAGGATTTGTTGACCGACCAGCTCGAAAGTAGGATTTTGATTAAAAGATTGAATTTGATGATTTGAAATTGATTGACATTGATGAAGTTGTAATCCGAAGGCTTGGAAAGCGATAGACATTGATAAAGTTGTAACCCAAAGGCAAGAAAATGACTGATGTTGGTAAGATTGTAACCCGAAGACTTGAATTTGAGAATCTGGTAAAGTGGGCGACCCAGAGGCCTGATCGACAAAATTGGATTACCCGAAGGTTGAAATTAAGAATTAAATTACTCGAAGGTCAAAATTGAGAATCGAATGACACAAAGGGTCGAAATGGGAAATCAAAGATCAAAATTTGAGGAATTGAATGACTCGAAGGTCAAAGTTGAGAATTTGAATGACCCGAAGGTCGAAATTGCGAAATTGAGTGACTCGAAGGTCGAAATAGAGGATTGGGTGACCCGAAGGTCAAAATTGGAAATTAAAAATTAAAAATTGGAAATTGGAAATTGGAAATTGGAAATTGGAAATTGGAAATTGGAAATTGGAAATTGGAAATTGGAAATTGGAAATTGGAAATTGGAAATTGGAAATTGGAAATTGGAAATTGGAAATTGGAAATTGGAAATTGGAAATTCGAAACTGGAAATCGGAAATCGGAAATCGGAAATCAGAAATTGGAAATTGGATGTTGGATGTTGGATGTTGGATGTTGGATGTTGGAAATTGGAAATTGGAAATTGGAAATTGGAAATTGGAAATTGGAAATTGGAAATTGGAAATTGGAAATTGGAAATTGGAAATTGGAAATTGGAAATTGGAAATTGGAAATTGGATGTTGGAAATTGAAAATTGGATATTGGAAATTAGAAATTGGATAACTCGAAGGTCAAAATTGACAGAATTGATATTGAACTTGAATTCTGATGGAAGGCTAGCACGAAGACTGCACCTAAGAGATTGACTAATGCGACCAATGGGTAAGACACTAACATGGGTGCTAGATTTCAAAAGAGTACCAATACGAGCACCGAGTTTTTGAAAATATATCACTATAGACATTGGATTTTGAAAATGTGCTAGAGCGAGCACTAGATTTTGCAAATGTATTAATGTAAAAATTGAATTATGAAAATGAACCAGTATAAGCACTAGATTTCGAAAAACACCTAGTATTTGAAATTTGATCTTTTTTTCTTGGAAAGAGATCGACACCCCCGAGATATTCAGGAATGGTGATGGGAATGATTGCCGGGGTCTCAAGATTATCCCTTATACTGAATGGGTAGCTCAGGTTTATCCCTTAACCTGAAGGGGAAACTCAGGTTTATCCCTTAACCTAAAGGGAAAAATGAATTTGATGCAAATGAATGTAAATGAGTGCGAATGAATGCATGCAAATGCAAATGTATGCAAATGAATGCAAAATAATGTAAATGGATGCACATGCATGCAAAATGAGAGATTTGTTTGATCCTGCCTGCATATAGGATGTTTCGAAAACAATTTTCAAAATAATGCCCCAGTATAATAGGGGAAGGAAATTTTGGATAAAAGGAAGATAATTGATAAAGCGACTAGCTTCTTGATTGATTAGAGAGACACCCTGAGAGAGGTCATTCCTTATAAGAGATGTTTTACAGAGAAGAAGAACAAGCTTATGAGGAAAATTGATAATTTTATTAATGCATTGAAGGAAAGATGACAAATCAAGGAAAGATAAATGAGATTGCATTATCCCTTCAAAATATGCTAGCGTCGTCAGCTTCTTGAATGATTGAGGAAAGATCTCAGTCAAGATGACTAGCCCTCCTTTTCATCTTCAACGAGGAGATTCTTATCAATGCAGTCTTGAACGATATTCTTGAAGATGAAACAATGCTCGGTATCGTGACCCATTGTCCGATAAAACTTGCAGAACTGATCTTTAAACCTTCCCATGGTCACAGGAGGATCCGCTATCTTGGGGAGTCTAACCATCCCTTTGGCTATCATGTATTCCAGAACTTGCTCGAGCGGCTGTTCTAAGGGAGTAAAATTGGGGTCGCATCCCCCAACCGTCATGCTTTAGTCTCTCTTGGGGTTTTAATTCTAGTTGGATGCTCACGAGAAAGCTGTCATTCTACTTGTTGATTCTGCCCTCTTGTCCTGTATGATCATCTTTGCTGGAGTTTAAACTCTTTGATCCGCTGGTGTGGTTCTTTTTGCCACCCCTTTTGCTTTTGCCATTGTTGTTGCCGGGGCATTCGCAGAGAATATGAAGTTTGACTTATTCTTGGTATCTGAATTGCTCTTTGAGAGTGTGAGGCTCTCATATACTCTATTCTCTATTCTCATCTTGAGCCATTCAGCTCGTTCTATCAATTCGATGAAAGATCGTGCTGGGGAAGTAGAGATCAGGCCTCTTAAAGGTTGGGAGAAATTATTCAGGATAACCGACAACGCATGCCCTTCTGATATCGGATCCTTTATTTGATTGCAGATGGATCGCCGTCTATGGATAAAGTCTCTCGCCTTTTCATCCTCTTTCTACTTCAGATTATAGAGATGATTAAGGGTGGGTAGCACCTAGGTATTGAATAAGAATCGCTCAATGAAAAGATTAACCACCTTGTCGAATTCCTTCAACTCAATGGGATTGATGTGCTCTGAATACCATTTGGCGACAGTGCCCTCTAGACTGCGAGGAAAACATCTAAACAAAGCGCGATTGTCTCTCTTGAATCTATTGCATTCTGCAAAGAACATAGTTAGGTGAGCCTTGGGATTGCCAGTCCCATCAAATTTGATAAATTTGCAGGGGAGTTCTAGGCTATCATCCCCTTCCAGACCATCATTGAAGTCTTCACTGGTGAAGACTTTCTTGCCCTTATCGTGGGCTTGCAGATCTCGAACCATCCTAACCACATCTCTGAATTGTGGTTGGTCAGAATCATTGATGAACGAATCTTTGAACTTGTGGGCCGACCCTTGCCCCTGAGTAGATTTTCGAAATGCCTGCTGGGTCTCAAATTCTTCATCTGTGTCTTCCACTGATTCCTCTTCATCAGTAGTATCCATATTCTGAGTATGCTTCTTGGATATCTTCAAGACCTTCTTGACTACCTGGCCTTTTGCCTTTTTCTTGACCTGGGTCTGCTCTGTACTAGCTTCAGCTTGCTCTGCCAGCATCTTACTCATCATCTTTTGAAACATGGCATACATCTGAGGATCAACATCATCATTGGCTTGCTGATTTTGTTTCCTGGCAGATCGCGGCAAATCCATTTCTTGCTCGCTGCCACTGCTAGGGTACTGAGGCGACGCTGTTTTCTTCTCGGATCTGGTCTGAACCATTCCACAACGCCCAAATTCTCCATGGGACAAAAGGATGGTTTAGATTGAAGAATTTTTTGAGCGAAAGGTAAATGATGAAAAAAATATTAAGGATTATGAAAGAGATGGAAATTTTGAATAGAATTTGGAAGATAAAATTTTGAACATTTGAAAAAATTGCAGGCAGGATCAAAATAAGGCCGGAAATTCGAGATCCAGAGGAAAGGTACGAAAATGGAAATCGCCTGGACTTTTTGAGAAAAAATATGAGGTTTTGAAAATCGTCCAGGGTTTTGATAAAATTGTTGGAAAAATAGATGAAATTTGGAAAATGATGTAAAAGGCAAATAAAAGGGAATTGAGAAATAAAATAAGAATGCATTCAATCACATCCTGCACAAACAATTATGCACATACAACATTCCCTAAGAAGCTAACTCTAAATGCATCAATTTTGAAAGAGCTTTAGGACCCTAATCCTGACTCTAGGCTCAGATCAATTGTGTCCAATCATGCTATGCCGATATACTCGAGCCGAGGCTTGATGTACGTAGCATAAAAATTCATCTCTGGTTCTAGGCTTGTGTTTTCCCAATATCCTTGAGCACCTGCTGATATACGTTGGACTATGGCCCTTGGTACGTGGCAGGAGGGCGTTAGCCCAAATAAGTGACCCAGTTGTGAGGCTCTTTCCCAAACTATGGTTCTAGAAGAGAGCCCAACAACGTGAAGACCAGGTAGACATAGGTGGGGTGGTTTTTGAAAAATGATCACATGCAAGCAAACAGAGGGCTCTAAAACCTAAAGAGATAGAGATTTCAAAATTTTTGAAGAAGCAAACATTGTTTTCATACAAATCCTAGATTGAGGAGTGTTGTATTTTAGACCTAAGTCTATGTGAGCATGAATAATTCTCCTTAATTGGTCCTACCAAACCATGCCTAGTCTACATGCAATCCATATTAGCTAGGTTCAAGTCTAGACTCCTAGGTTCACATGATATCAGGAAACAAAAGCTGACAATTCATAGAACATGATTCAGAAAATTGAACTAAGTCAAGCACACAATTGATCAGACGAAGACAAGTCCCATCTCGGTTGCCAAACCTGTTATCATCACAAAATTTTTTCCCTCTCCCTCTGCGAGAGTGAGAGAAACGATTCTGCGAGTCAAACTCGACCAAAGTTTTGAAAATTACCCGCCTCTGTTTTGAAAATTTTTGAGAAAATTTCGTGGAATGGGATCCGCCTGTCGGTACGAGGTTCAACCGTTCCTGACGCCTTTACCAGGGGTAATCGAACCAAGGATCAAATGTGTGCTTTGACTAAGTTAAATTATCTAATCATGCTCTATTCTCTTATAATGCACAAAGAATCAGGCTTGTGTTATGAAATTTTGAAAAGATACAAGCTTTTGAGAAATATGATGTTTGCTTTGAAAAAATGAGATGTACTTGAAAAATGATGGAAAAAATGCTTGAAAATGAAATTCCTGAAAAAGTCATTGAATTTCATTGAAAATCAGAAATTTGCATTGGAAAATAATTTTTTGAAATGGAAAATGGATTCTCAGAAAAATGGGAAATCTGAGAAAATTGATTTTTGAGATTGGAATTGAGGATTCTGAGAAAATCAATTTCTCAAATAATTCAAGGAACTTTAGAAAAATCGATTTTGGGATTTGAAAATGAAATTGAAAATGTGGAAATCTTGGAAAATCTTGATTTGAACTTGGGAAATACTTTGAAATCTCATTTTAAAATTTAGAATTTTGAGAAAATAAGATCCTGAGAAAGACTTGGAAAATTTTTGGAAAACTGATTTTTCTGAAATAGAATTGGGAAAAGAGTTTGAAAATGATGTAAATTGAATGAATGAATATGAATTTGAAAGAGAATTCTTTGAGGAATTGGGAAAATCTTTTAAAACTTTGAGAAATGCAGTGCATTTTTGAAGTTAGCCTAAGTGTAGGCTGAATGTGGCTAATACGAAGATCATAAATCTTGGTTTTCTTCATATTTTGACTATGGCCATAAATACGAATCTCACCGAGCTTATAAACTCTATAAGAGCTTGTGCATGTGTCATTCGTGTCAACCATAGTGATTTTGAGAAAATGTGCATATGCATCATACATCAGATATTAAAAATTTGTAGGAATTAAACTATATGCAATGCAGTCCTATTCTATGCAGAAAAATAACTCTTATTCCAAATATTATATCTTGATATTACATCAAATTGAATAAAAGAAAATGAACTTGGAATTGATCCAAATTTGGCATGGAAACCTAGACTAACCCTAGGAACATAATAGAATTCAAAAATATTTTTTTTTGGTATTTTTAAGTATAGGAATTCAAATAAAAACCCTAAATTTTGTGATTTTTGCCTAAAATGCTAACTATAAATTGGATTTTGGATACTAAACTTCCATAAAGATTTCCCAAATTTTATAGGGTCACATAGGACAGTTAGGCAAAGATTTTTTTCTTTTACAGATTCTGGTTTTGACCTATGATTGGATTTGGACAGCTTTGGCAAGTCGGATCGGAATCCGGTGACTCTAGGATTTGGGGGAAACAGACAGGTTTCGGGAGAAATTAAGGGAAAAATAACAGACGGATGGAAAAATGACTAAAATTGTGGGAAAATGTCTCTGACAAACAGAGGAAGATTTCCTCTTTTTATAGAATTGGGATTCAAATTACGGTTTGGAAATAAGCATAGTGTTATCAAAGACCTAGATCTCTGGAATGTTTGGACATGAGAATCTATCAGACAGAAAAGATAATTTTGGGACAAATACTTGGACAATCCCAAAAATTCCCAAATTTTGGGAAATGACATAGAAATGGGTTAGGAACAACTTTCATGTTGAAAGTTTTTACAGACGACTTATGGGTTAAACGAACACAGCACAATAGGGTCGGTCTATACCCTGACAAAAAAAGATCAAGGTTTTCCCAGAGGTCTGGGAAAATCAATTTTTAACGAAGGACAAATCTGCTTATAAAAATCTCAAAATTTTCAGACAATTAGTAGATTTCACCATGAATCTACTGCAATTTTTAGGGGGAGATTCGGATCTCCCATCTAGGGGATCTCAGGTCCACAAGTCTGCTAAAACAGAACTTGGAAATTCTGGAAAATAGAAAACCCGATTCAGGGTTTGATTTGCTAAAAGGGGTTTCAAAACCCAAATTGAATCAAATTTTTGACAGTAGATCACAAGTAGATATACACAACTATAATAAAAATTCTAGGATTTATTGATAGCATTTTTTTTACATAAAATGATGATTGAACTTTTACTCATAAAAGCAAAACTTATAACAATAAACGAAATTTCAATAGGTTAAACTAAATAAATGGGATAAACATGAAATCTATATGAATCTAATGATGCAACTAAAAAAAAATGATTAGGGAGGGATGAATTTTCATTTTTTGTTTAGATTAGTTGTTGAATGAGGGGTTCAATCCATTTGGACGGATGAACCACCTTATTCACCTAACCTTGTCATAACAAAAACTAATATTTTCATATTGTTTAAATCCTTAAAGCAAAGTTTTTTCCTTCTTCTTTTTTTTTTTTTGACTGATGTGAACCCAATCTTAATTGATTTCATGTTGTATTGGTAACATAATACAAAAAAAAGAGAAACCTTATGTTATGACACAACAAAAGAGATCATCAAAATGATGAAGAGGGTAGGTGCTTTACCTTGGAAAAAGGGGAGTTTGGATGGGTTGGACCGGTTGTCACCAATGGAGGGGCTACAATTTGCTTGATGGAGGTTGGTACTGGTTTGCTGCCACGGTTGGAGGTGGAAGCAAGGTTGCAACAGTGGAAGCCTTTGATGTGTTGCCTTGGTGAAGATGAAGGTTGGAAGAGGTCCGGCTGGTGACAGCAACCAAGGGAGGCGTTGGACTTGAAGTTGCTGGCTGGATCGTTGGAGGTGGAGATGGTGGCTGCACCTTGTAGATGGGGTAGCTGCTGCTGGAGCCAATGGGGGAACCAAGGGAAAGAGAGAGAGGGAGAGAGAGAGAGAGAGAGAGAGGGGCTGAGTGTGAGTGCCTCTTGACAAAAACCCACCGTATGACCTTCCTTTTTTTGTCTTGGACTTAGGGAAAAATAATATATTTCCCTAAGTTTTTAATGGAAGTAGACTTGATGAAAGGGAAAAAAAAGGTTTACGTGGATGGACTTGGCAATAGGGAAAGGAAGGAAAGAAGGGGAAGAAAAGAAAGGAAAGAGGAAAGGAAAGGGAAAAGGGAAGAAAAGAGGAAAGAAAGAAGAGGGAAAGGAAGAGAGGAAGGAGGAGCTGGAGGGGTCTACGTGAATGGGAAAGGAGAAGGAAGAAAAGAAGAAAAGAAAAAGAAAAGGAAAGAAAGAAGAGGAAGAAAGGGAAGACGAAGAAAAGGAAAAGGAAAGAAAAAAAAAGAAGAAGAAAGAAAATGGGGAAAAAAAAGGAAAGAAAGAGGAAGGGAGAGGGGGCTGGTCGACCCCCTTGTGGATCCCACCTCCTCTCATAAAAAAAAAACAAAAAATAAAAAAAAATGAAAAAAAGAAAAAAGAAAAGGAGAAGATAAAATCTTTTTTTTTTATTAAAATGAGAATGAAGGAGCCATCTCAGAGTGGGCTCTCTTTCCAAATTTGAAATTCATTTTGATAATCATAGGGGTAGAATGGTCTTTTTAGAAAATTTCTGGACGAAATGAGCTATTTTTGGCAGTTTTTGAAACGAGCTCGGAATTTAAAATTCAATACCCCGTTGCGAAGCAAATCCAGTGTAGAATTTGAAAATTTGAGTTTGAAAGAAATCCAGATTGTTTTTCTTGAGAAAATATTTCCAAATTTAGAATCTCAGGGATAAAAATGTCAATTTTGGAAACCCAGGGTTTGAAATTGATTTCTAAAAACTTTTAAAACTCAATCTGGATTGAAATTTATAAAGCTGGAGTTTTGGACTTCGAAAATGAAATGAAATGTGCTGAAATGTTATGAAATGCTAACCATGAATGAAGAAATTTGGATATTAGACCCCGATTGGCACTTATACCAGTTCAAAAAGTGTTAAAATTGATAAAATTTGCAAAATGATTCAAGAAATGGTTTTTGGGCTATACCGGACCAGAGTGACACTTAAATTTGGGATGTGAGCTGGATTAAACTGAAATGAACTGGATTGAGCTGGTTTTAGAGTTTCAGAACTCAACTGGACTGACAGTGCACTAACTCAACTGACCTTTCCGGCTAAATTTTCAAGAAAAGCTATCATTTTTAGAGAAATGGTACGAAATGGTCATTGGAGTGAAGTGAATTACGATTCTGAGCTAGAACAAAGATCAGTAATACTGACATGAACTAAAATCGAAGCTCGAACACTAGCTCAATCGACTGGGCTCAGCTCGATTTCAGTTGAAAGAGCTGAAACATGCTAAAATGGACTCCTGGACACTTGGAAATGGTTTTGAACTGAAACTGTAGCACTTGAACTTCTAGTAAGCGCAAGCTAGACTCTGGAGATTAGGATTGACTAGGAATGACTGACTCAGAGACCATTAGTTTGGATTTAAGTGAGAAATGAGCTCATTTCTGAAGAAATGATCACATTTTGGCAGGAATGGTCAGAAATGAAAATGGTTTGTTCATTGTGAGCTCGGGTGAGCTTGAGATGACTGATATTCTTAATTGTTCTAAACTGACCAACGAGCTTGGTTGACTTCGACTGACTGGGGTCCGGCATGACCTAGGGGTAAAATGGTAATTTTCCTAAAGAAAGTTGGTAAAATGGTGATTTTCTAAAATTGACTCGGGGTTTGACTCCTACACTAACCTAACAGGGTTGGCACTGCACGAGGAGGGTTGTCTGAGCATGGATGAGGAAAATTTGGGGTGTTTACACATATCCATCCATTACATCCATTAAGCATATCGATTATTTTTCACAATCCGGGCATCCGTTTTTTGAAGCCTCTCCCCTTCTGACCCCCTCCTTTTCTTCAACATCAGAAGATCTCCAGGGCAGAACGAAAGAGAAAATTCCTTTGCATCCTTCAAAACTTCAGTAGAATCCCGGTAAGTCATCATTCAACCTTTATTCTGATTCTTTTCTCTTTAATTTCCGTAAAGTTTTCTCATTTTTAGCCCCGTAAATGCACTCTCGAGGGTGATGGTTTTCTTTTAGCAACATTTACCCTTCTCCTGTGCAACAACAAACGGAACGACCCCGTTCCAACACTTTTTCTATTATTTTTTACATTTCTGTTTTACTCATGCTGCAACTTTTGGGCTTAGGCTGTCAGATTCAATAATCCGACAGAGTTCATCCAAATCCCAGTCCAATTTCGCCACTACAATTTGCTTTCATCTTGATTTTCTGTTAAATTTCAAATTTCCTGTAGGATTCCTGTTTCGATGTTTTGATTTATGACCCTTGTTGGCCATGAGATCTTGATTTTCATTGATGCTACTATCGTCGGATATGGCTTACTTTTGATGTTCATTGCAGTTCGTTTAAACGCTTCATGCAATTTTTATGCTCTGTGTTGCGATGGGATGTTATTTCCTTTCATCCATATAATTTTATTTGTTTATTTTCAACTTCATTTTTCTGGGTTCTGTTGTTTTGCATTTAGAATTGGTTTCTTCATGATACTCGATCTGATCCAGTATCAGATCAGGTTCGTTTGGCAAAAAATCTTCAATCAATTTTGTGTTCTTCTCATTATCTTGTCATATTTCTTCATTATAAGCTAGATCATTGTACTTTTGCGACTTCAATTTACATTCCATCTAGCTCCAAAAATATTTTACATCAAATTTTCTTTGATAATTGGATTGTGTTTCAGTCATCATTGGATTTTCTATTTTTCATTTTTACCTGTTAAACTTGACTTCCTAAGTTGTTGTGATGATATGCTATACTGTATGAATTTCATCCCCCCCCCATTTCCATTTGAGTAATTGATCCTCTGTGCTGCTATAGTTTCATTTTTGCTAATGGTTTGCATTGCTGAGGAATGCCATGGTGTCGTGGGGATCTGTGATTCATCTTCATTAAATAATACCTGCGTAAGTTACGTTTGCTAATTGAAGTGTTTGAACTCGTGATAGTCGAAGCTGATTTAGTTCTTGGTAAAAGTTCGATAGTAGCCATTGCCCATCACTTACGAATTGCCTAAAAATTCGTTAAACCCACCATCATGAGAGGGGAGGGGAAAGATTTAGGAATTTCAGTGCTGAAGGGGTGCCTTTCCAGATCACGAAGGATCCCAAGGGGAATCCCCTGATTTGTTAATGGCTGAATCTTTGGAGTTTGACGATTTGATGCCATCGAGTAGCCATTTTGTTCCACAAACATCAGCCCTTGTTTCCATGTTACCAAAACAATTCAAGGAAGCCAAAGTATTTTGTTGGGAGTTGGTATGCTGGGATGTGAATTTTTTAAAAGCTCAGGTTCGATGGGTGCCCTCTGTGGCATCCGAGTAGCTGCCACGAATGGTGGCCTATCAAGTCATGGGGTAATTCAGAATCTCAGACCACCTGGTGTATTAGAAAGTTGTGAATCCTGTGGTAATGCAGAAACCTCCTTATTTTATCAGTGAGTGGCAGAGGAAATTCTTACCCAGCATTTTAGAAGTGTTATGAGGTATATTATGGGGACCAATGGGAACTGTTTAGGATGCTTTGTTATACATCCTTCGTTCTTCTTGAATTTTTGGAGAGAGGAGTATCTAAATATCCTTCAAACATTAAGACTCTGTCGGAGAACCTTGAATCCGAAGTCTGTTGCAAAAAAAAGAAAAAAGCTCCTCTGCTGTTTGGGGGCAGCAATATTGCCATACCTGGCCACTAATTAAAGACTATTTTGGTTATTTGTCAAGTATTCGATTTGCCTTGAAAGCACTGGTATCCCTTCTTGGTGGATATCGTCAATTCAGAAATCAATTTCTGGGTTTCCTTTGAAGTCGATTAATTATTTTTTTCTTTTTTTTTACTGAATTGATCTATTGAATGTGCCTGGAGAAATGCCTTGTGGTCTATTCAAACTGATGCTAATGGAGCTATTTTAGATATGGGGAATCTAACATATGATTAAACAATTATCATTGCGGGGATAATACAAATAGGTTTCAACGTCATGCCCGATTTCAGGTTAGTTTGTATGTTATTTTTTGCAAATTCTGGTCTGGCCCCTCACCTGTTATAGTGTACTTTCACCGCATCTACAACATTTGTTACCTTGCGCAGGATAGCAGTCTTCACATGTGTCCTTGTCACCATAGCACTTGTTACAGTGTTACTATTCACTAGTTGCATCTGTCACATTGTGCACATACATCCTGTGCATTACACTATTTTCCGTGTGCCGTTACACTTCACCCATACACGTCCCCACCATTGCTTATACCCTTCAGCATTACATCTCCATGTAATCATTCATCCTTTGCACAACGCATATGCCGTTGATGTTTCCCTGCATTTCTTGCAAACTCCACTATTCCCCTCAACAACATCACAAGCTTCACCTTATACCCGCATCCCATCAAGACCCCCTTGATGATTTTGCAGAAATCTGGGCTATTGATTCCCTGTTACATACTAACATCCATATGTTATCTCGCCTTCTGGTTTTCCAGATCTGTGGGATTCCCCTTTGGCAATCCTTTCAGTTAGAAAGTCTTGTGTATTAGGCATTACAACAGAAAAGTTAACATCCAAATGGTATTTCCAGTAAAAAGATTTCTAGCCTTTTCTGTTTTGCATTCACCCAAGCATGTATCATGTGTCTTAATTCCATAGTTTAGATACACTTTTTTTTTATCATCACATTAACTTGTTGCTTGCATTACCCTGTTATTTACTTAGTACCATGTGAAACGGACTGTGTTCCTGATTATCACTTACACTCATGGTCAAATCACTGCTCATTCACACTCATGCATTCCCAACACAGCAGTCCCGTGGGCTGTTGTGGCTGGCTGCATCTTCATGCTCCAACATAACTTAGCGCATTCACTATATACCTTCCCCTGCATGCTTCATCATGTTCACAAAGCATATCTGCATTCTCATTTCAGAAAAAGCAATTTACATGCACTTTAGGGAAAATATCTCCATCCATGTATAGATATAACACATAGGCATTATACTTAAGGGCATGCATTTCCCCGTGTCAATACAAATACGGTACCTTGCACATTTATTCTTCATTAGGATAACTATAATTATATGCATGTTTTTAGGGTTTTTTCGCTTTATGCTAACTATGTTTTGCAGGAATACATAGGAAATAGTGCTTTCTTTCTTAGTTGGGGGATTTTGATTTCAATTCAATTCAAATATTGTAATAGCTAGATATAATGAGAATTCTTTACATTTCTAGCATAGATTAGAATGTATGAGCATGTATGTCTTCTAGAAATGTTGGTTTCATATCATTTTCTCTTTTATTCCAAAAAATTATTCCAAAAAAAAATCACGAATGGGAACACAAATGACACATGCACGATTCTAATAAAAGATGATTAAATCCTAAGTTGACGATTTGCATCAATGGTCATAGTCAAGGTGTGAACAAAACTTAGGATTTTCATCTTTTATGAAATAATATTGGATCCACACTGGATCCCTTTAAAAAATCATCATATTTTTCTAAATATTTTCTTCCTTTATCAGAGTTTTACTTAAAATTAACTCAAAATATATATCAATGGTCATAGTCAGGATATATTGAGAGTTAATTTCATTTTAAACTCTATAAAGACACCAAAATGTGTCTTATTCTTCACTTGAATTTAAATATGATTATTATATAATACATTTTATGACCATAGTCAGAAATGTATTATATCTTCAATCTTATTTCAATTCATTTAAAGAATGCAACATGCTTTTCAAAAAACCAATTTCAAATTCTTTTAATTCATTCATCATTTAGGATAGAATTACATCATATTTTCAAAAATTCTTTTTTTCAAGATTCAAGTGATTTTGAGATATATTTTCTTCATTTCTCAAATCAATCCTCAAATCTTATTCAAAATCATCTTTCTATTTTCAATTCTATCTCATTTCAAAATTCAAACTTCAATTTCAAAGTCCAATTTGACTTTGAAATTTCGAATTCACTTTTATATTCAAAGTTCAACTTTCAATTCAAATCCAATTTCAAAGTTCAAATTCAACTTTGAAAATTCAAATTCACTTCATTTTCAAGATTCGGTTTTAAATTCAATTCAATATTCCAGATTGAATTTCAAAGTTCAACTTTGAAGTTCATCTCCTGATTTGAGGTTTTCTATTCTTCACTTCAAATTCCTAAATCCCCAATTTCTTTTGAAAACTTCTGAGTTTTAATCTTCAGATCATTTTAAGATTAACATTAGTGCTAAATTCAAGTCCATTTTTCAAATTCAATCAGGATTTTCTCAAATCCAACTCCACATTTTTGAATTCCACTTGGATTTCTCAAAATCCACTTCCACAATCAAATTCAATTTCGATTCCAAAATCCAGATCCATCTTCAAAGTCTCATTTGGATTTTCGAAATCCAATTCCTTCTTGGATTCTAGATTTAGAACCCAATTCCACCTTGGATTCAAATTTTCAAATACAATCTCATCTTGGATTCCAGATTGCAAGATCCAATTCCATCTTGGATTCCAAATTTCGGATCCAATTCCATCTAGGATTCCAGATTTCAAAACCAATTCTATTTAGGATTCCAGATTTTAAATCTCATTCCATCTAGGACTCCAGACTTCAAATCCAATTCCATATCGGATTCCAGATTTAAAACCCAATTCTATCTTGGATTCCACATTTCGGATCCAACCCCATCTAGGATTCCAAATTTTCAAAATCCAATTCCATCTAGGATTCTAGATTTCAAATTCGATTCCATCTTGGATTCAGATTTTCAAATCCAAATCCCATTCTCCAATTGGATTTCCAATACCAAACTCAATTCCATTCCCAAATCTCACATTGATTTTCAAATCTGGATTCCAATTCCAACTCTATTTTTGAAATTTACTTTTCCCAAGCCTAAATTTAACTTCCAAATTCAGTTCCTGTTTCAGGCTATGAATTTAAAACTCAAGATCAAAGATCCCCTTTTTAGAATCGATTTTGAGAATCAAATTCAAATTCAAAGTTCATTTTTAACATTGAAATCTCATTCCTACTTCAAAATTCTGAATTCCAATTCTCCCTTTATCTTCATCCATGATTTATTTTTTCGAACTCTGATTATTTCAAGACTTAGAAATTTGAGTCTCTTCTTCCAAATCCATTTCCAAGTTCTGATTTAGATTCAAAATCTATCTTTTTCAAACCTATTTCAACCCTTTGAAGCATTTCTTCAAGTATCTTCAAATTATTTCAAAATCACTTGGAAAATCCTAAAATTTCTAAATTATTTTCTCAAAAGCATACATCTTTGCATTTGCATTGAACAAGCATGATTCTTTGTGCATTCTTAGACTTAGAATAAATTCTTAGACAATATTTAGGCAAAGCAAAAGGCATAAATTCGATCCTTAGTTCGATTACCCCTGATAAAGGCGCCAGGAACGATCGAACCTCGTACCGACGAGCGAATTCCGTCTCTCCATTTTCCTATAAATTTTCAAAACTGGAGGCGAGTAATTTCAAAACATTTTCAAAATTAAGGTCAAGTGAGACCTTTGCAAAAGTGTTTCTCTCTCTTCTCTCTTCTTTTCTATCTTCTATTCCCCTTAAAAAAGGGAATTGAGGCTAGAAAGGCAAAGAGAAGGAAAAGAGGGAACACAAGAGGAAATTCTTTTGCAATGATCACACCTCCTTGGTCCCATTTTGGTAGTTTCGGTATGAGTAGTCGGGTGAGCTCTATGCCACCCACACACACATAAAGTCCATCAGTTGTAAGTCTCAAAATTTTTGTCAAACCATCATTCTCGTAGCATCAGGTTCCGCAGGCGCAACGCCCAACCATGGTAATGCTAATGTAATTCCCATATGTATGGGAATATCTTAGTTCTCAATCTTAACTCATGAGTGTATCGACCACGAGTCTCCTATTGGTAAATTTTCTATTGTACTTCATATTGCGTTTGCTTCATGGATTCTGCAAGCATGGCTATTTCCCCGTGGAAATGCTAACGTAATTCCCATACGGATGGGAATGTTTAAGAATTCAATCTCAACACATGAGTGTATCAAAAAAATCGTGAATCTTTTCTATGAAAGTATCCTCACCATGCGTGAATTGCCAAATTATGACATTTGTAGTTTCTAACTGCTAAAATTGTATATCTAGAACCTTGCAATATTTGTTCAGCTTGATGTACTTGCAATTATGGTATGTTATACTCGTGAATCACATATCTCTTAAAATTATGAAATTGTACACTCACCCGCATATTCTCACGGAATTGAAATGTGTTTCCTAAGATATGCATATGTATCCATGCCTCTGTTTTTATAATTGTGCGAATAACTTGAGAGTATGTGGTTCTTAGTTTGCACTTGCATGTAGCACATCTTAACACACTTATACTACTTTTTACGTACCTCAAAAGGGTACAGTTTGGTCTCGTGCTTGAGGCATTGATGAGTTCACAGAGTGCACATTATACATGTAATGAAGAGAATGGCACAAAAAAAAAACTATAACACCATAGGGTATGAGAAACACTGTTGCGGTTCTTAGACTCGGTTGGAGTCTTTGGGTGATGGCCCCTTTGCTCGTGTGTGAGCTCACGTATGTCTATACCCTAATAATGAAAAAGATAAAATGGTGTTATGATCGGTTTCACGAGCGATGTGCTCTTGTTAGCCGCATGAGGCTGAGCACGTGAATGGGCAAGCTAAGACCTCATTTGCGTACCCCATGGGGACCACGAGGCATAAACACCTCGAAAGGAGGTGTGACTTGATAAATGAGCCTAAGAAAGATGAACCTGCTGCGTCCCATTCACAAAACGGTTCACCTTAGAGAGGGTGGATGGTACAACCCTGAGTGACTAGTCATTACTACGATATGTGTTTTTACAGAAGCTGTAGCGTTCTTTGACCTCCAGTCACTCAGAGTTAGGGAGGTCGAGGTGATCTTATAAGATACCTCACTACTGCAGTAGTATGGATTGCAATCCATACCTATGCGAGGGTTTCTCTCAGCTACGCACTGCTCGCATGAGGTTTACTCGGTTTGTAGTATCCCCAGTTACCACATTAGAATTTGAATAACAGACGCCGGGTGTATGGCTCACAGAATGCGAGGTTCCTTCGCGTACTTGAAGGAGTAATTAGAAGAACTTAAATACTAATCAATCACTGCTGACGTACCTTAGTAGTTCTTTACTTGCTTACTTATTTTTGTACTTGCTCTGTTTTCCATACCTTTTCTAGTCACTTGTGTTTAGCAGTTGCTTAGTTCCTTGTTTTACTGCTTTAGCTGGTTTGTACTTGTTATATGTGCACTTACTTGACACAAGCACATGTATCTGTTGTTTCACATGTTCCATGTTATATACATGCTTCTTCCTTGAGAAATAGAGATATGATGTTGTTCTTCACCACCTCGCAAGAGTACTGACCCCGTTTTATGGGGATGCAGGTGATGAATAGGTATATTGGTGATGCGATGACACACGGTGGAGGCTTTAGAATTCACACTTAGCTGCAGATCCTGCTCCTGTTTGGTTTTAGGGTTTTGAGGGGATGATCCCTCTGTTTTGAGAGACTATTAGATTTGTTATACGTTTGTCTCATTTTGTATTTTTAAACTTATGGGTTGTATAATCCTTTAAACTTGAGATATGTACTCTTTTGGATTTTGATAGACATGTATGCTTTACTTACTTGTGGCCTGCTCAGACTTGCGGCCTTGTTACGTAGTTACCCCTTTTCCCTTGCTTTCTGTTGTTTATCGTAAAACCATTTAAAAAAAAAATCCTCAAAAATTTAACGGTTTTTCCAAGGTCGGGGTTTGGGGCACAATAGAGATTGGTATCAGAGTAGCTTTAAGTGTGGTCCAAGACTTCAGCGTGCATCGTCCATCGCACTATAAGTATGCTTTATTCGTTATATTTTGTTGATTATTGTTTATTACTGCCTTATTTAATTTAAGCATGCATACTTAGAAATATGGTTTAATAGATGCCATCGGATACGAGACATGAAAGGATTCTTGGTGCCCTGCATGGGTTGATTTGAGGTGTGGAAGCCCTCGATAGAGATGTACAATAGATTATGCAAAATGCACAAGTACTCGCACATCTAGCACCTTCGTGTGGGAGATACGAGATATATCATTATAAATACCTTAAATTTTCCACATCCATTCTCTGACAACCCCCCTCGTGTAGATGCCAACCCTGGTAGGTCAGTACAGGAGTCAAGCCCCAAGTTTGTGTCAGAAAATTACCATTTTACACACTTTCATTAGGAAAATTATCATTTTACCCTTAGGTCATCCTAGAACCCTGGTCAATCAGAGTCAACCAAGCTCATTCTCAAGCTCAAAACAGTTAGAATGTCAATCATTTCTAGCTCACCTGAGCTCACAGTGAGCAGATCATGTTCATTTCTGACCATTCCTGCCAAAATGGGATCATTTCTTCAGAAATGAGCCCATTTTTCACTCAAATCTAAGCCAATTGTCTCTGAGTCAGTCATTCCTAGTCAGTCATTCCTAGTCAGTCGTATTCCCCTGAGTCTAGCTTGAGCTCACCAGAAGTTCAAGTGCTCCAGTTTCAGTTCAAAACCATTTCCAAGTGTCTAGAAGCCCATTTCAACTCATTTAGCTGAAATTGAGCTAAGTCCAGTCAGTTGAGCTAGTGTTAGAGCTTCAATTTTAGTTCATCTCAGTATTATTGATCTTTATTCTAGCTCAAACCCAGCTCTGGTCTGTAATTCACTTCACTCCAATGACCATTTTTCACCATTTCTCTAAAAATGGCAGTATTTCTTGATAATTCAGTCTGGGAGTTCGGTTGAGTCAATGTCTGGTCAGTCCAGTTGAGTTCTGAAACCCTAAAACTCAGCTCAATCTAGTTCATTTAAGTTTAAACCAGCTCAAACCTCAATTTTCAGTGTCACTCTGGCCCGACAGAGACAAAAATCATTTCTTGAACCATTTTGCCAATTTTTATCAATTTTATCACTTTTTGAACTGGTATAACTGTCAATCGAGGTCCAATATCCAAATTTCTTCATTCATGGTTAGCATTTTGGATGGCATTTCATATCATTTCTCATCATTTTTCATCATTTCATAACATTTCATCATATTTCATTTTATTTTCGAGATCCAGAACTCCAGTTTTAAAATTTTCAATCCAGATTCGAATTTTAAAGCTTTCAAAAATCAATTTCAAACCCTGGGTTTCTAAAATTGATATTTTTACCCCCAAGATTCTAAATCTGGAAATATTTTTCCGAAAAAACAATCTGGATTCTTTTCAAATTTGGTTTTTCAAACTCTAGACTGGATTTGCTCCGCAATGGGGTATATAACTTCAAATTCTGAGCTCATTTCAAAAACTACCAAAAATAGCTCATTTTGTTTGGAATTTTTCTGAGAGACCATTTTACCCCTCTGGCCTTCAAAATGAGTTTCGAAATTGAATATGGACCCATCCTTTGGGTGGCGCCACTATTGAATCCATTTGCACTTTCTTTTTATTTTAAAAAAAATATTTTTTATGTCTTTGTATTTTCTTTTTATTATTTCATTTTTTTTAGAGAGAGGTGGGACCCACAAGGGGGTCGACCAGCCCTCTTCCCACTTTCTTTTTCTTCTTTCCTTTTCCTTCCTTTTTCCCTCCTCTTTTTCTTTCCTTTCTTTTATCTTGTTTTCTTTCTTTCTTCCTTTTTCTTCTTTTTCTTTCTTTCCTTTCTTTCTTTTCTCTCTTCCTTTCTCCTCTTCCTTCTTTCCCTTCTCCTTCTCATTCACGTACAACCCATTCTTCTCTTCCCTTCATCTTCCCTCTTCCTTTCTTTCCTTTTATTTTTTTCTTTTTTTTTTTTTCTTCCTTTTCTTTCCTTCTTTTCTTTCCCTCCTTTCCCCTTCCTTCCTTGCTCTCCTTTCTAAATCCCAAGGTCACCATACGGCTGCCTCCATCTATCTCCAAAAGAAACTCACGCATCTCCCCTTCCCTTCTGAATCCCTAAGTCTATCTCTAATTAAAACCTAAGTTTTAGGTTTTAATTAAAAAACACTCGCACGGTGGAAGCTTTCTCTCAACCCAAGGACCTCTCTCTCTCTCTCTCTCTTGCATTCCTTTCAGCCATCCTGTTGCAACAACCACTACCCCAGCCACCATCCCTAGCAGATCTTCACATCTAGCAACCAAGGTAACCTCCACAACTCCCTTTGAACCATCTTCAACTCCATCGGTTCAGCACCAGCATTGCAGCCATCACCACCAGCCGGCGCACCACCTTGCTACCTCCTCCTTCCGCAGCTACCTTGAAGCAACCTCCAACATCCATCTCCAGCAGCAGTCCCAACCAAGGCAACAACAGGCTCCTCCATACAAGTCTTCCACAATCTCCAACATCCATCTCCAGCTTCAGCCCACATCAAAGTGTAGCAACCTCCTCTACAGCCATTACAAGCCTTCTTCAAGGTAAAAAAAAAAAACTCTTTGTCTCAGGGCGTAATGAAAATTTTTCATATGATGCTTATATGGATCTAATGTGAATCCAATTTAAGACTGGATTCACAAGTCTCTTTATGAGGATTAATTGGCATAAAATGATAGTCGCCCATGTTAATGCTATACATGCAAGATGATCCATCCAAAAGATGGATCAGATCTCTCATGACAACAGCCAATAGCAATCAATTTCATATCTCCCTTTTTCTTCTTTTTTATTTATTTATTTTATGTTATTTTAAGCATCATTTTCATGAAAGTCATATGCCATAGACGTTTGGCTTAATTAGTTTTATTGTCTTCTTTTTGGTCTTATTAGCCTCCTTAGTATTTGCCTAGAAATATATAGGTTTTGATTTTATGCACAATCCAGTTATTATTCCATGTTCGATTTTTTGTCTTTAAATTCTAAAAATTTTATGAAAACTATGTCTGATTGTCTGTGACCTCTTGCCAAAAACCCAGATCCATTTGGGTCCCGTAATCTCATTAAACAAATCGGACTTTGAATCGGGTTTTAAACCCTATGAAAATCTGGAGTCCCATTTTAACAGACTTGAGGACCCGTGATCTCCCCCATGGGAGATCTGAATCCTTATCAAAAAAATATTGTGGATCCCTGTTAGAACCTATTATTTTCTAGTGTTTTTCTAGATTTTAATAAAAGAATTCAGTCTCTACAAAAAAATCAGATTTTCTAGACTTTTGTGAAAATTTAGTTTTCTACTTGTCAGGGTCTAGACCGACCCTAATCCACTGCGCCGTGTCAACCGGTAGATCCAATGCCAAAACCATCAACAGTGGAGTTGTTCCTAATAAACTCCTCTATCTTTTCCAAGAATTTCAAGATTTTTAGAGCTCATATTTTTATTTTTACATATTTTACAAGTTCACTGATTAAATCCCTGTTAATTTAATTTTATCAGAATTAAAGGTCTGATAACCCATCGTGTCCTTCCAATCCGTAGGTCTAATGCCAAAACTATAAAAATAGGATTTGTTCCTCTTTATGTAAGGAACCTCCACCTAAAATTTCAGCCATTTTGGCTACTGTTCACTATTTTTGCCCTAAATTCCAGAGTCACCGGATTCTGATCCGACTTGCGAGAGTTGTAAATCTCCAACCATAGGTTAAATCCTAAAACTATAAAAGGAAAAAATCTTTGCCTAACTGTTCTATATCATCCCATAAAATTTGGGGAATTTCTATGGTAAGTTAGTACTCAAAATTCAGTTTTCATTAGGCTAAATCTAGATTTTTAGGCAAAAACTCATGTAATTTAGGGTTTTTATTTGAATTTCCATATTAAAAAATACCAAAAATATTAATTTTTGGGTTCCATTCTGTTCTTAGGGTTATTCTAGGTGTCCATGCCAAATCTAAGCCAATTCTAAGCTCATTTGCCTTTTGTCTTAGTTCATTTTTAAAATCAAAAGCGAAACTCAGGCGAAAATTAGGTGAAATTTAGCAATTTTATGATATTTTTACATTTTAGGGTTTTAAATATGTTTATCATCATCTCATATCATATTATAGTTGATTTTCATACCATTTGCCTTTATTGGAATTTTAAAGTTTGCATTTTACAAAATTTATTTCAGAAAACCCTGATTTCAAGGCCATGGTCTTGCTATCATAGACATTTTGGACATTTTACCTCAATTTTGAATTTTTAAACTTTGTTTTTTATATTTTCATTCATATCATATTATCTTGTATTTGATTTATTTTTATTTGGATTTCAAAACTCATATTTTACAAAAATTATTTCTGAAAACCGTGATTTCAAGGCCATAGTCTTGCTATCGGGGCATTTTTGTCATTTTCACTCTAATTTCAAATTTCCAAGTATTATTATTTGAATTTTCATCATATATTTCTCATGTTTATATCAGGAAGGTATGAATCAGGGTTTATATCCGGATAATATCTGATAATTTTTCAATATTTTTGGATAAATCCAGATAAACCTACATTTTTATGCTAATTTGTTTTCTAGTTTTGCAGGAATATCCAGGTGGAAGACTTTTTATTTCTTTTCATTTTATTCAATGTAATCTCAAAATGTAAATTTGGAATAAGAGTTACATTTCTGCTTAGAATATGATGCATTGCATATAGTTTGCTTTCGCAATTTCAATATCTGATGAATGTATCGTTCATGCACATTTTTCTAAATCCACTATGGTTGACATGAATGACATGTGCACAAGCTCTTAGGGAGTTGACAAACTTGGTGAAATTCGTATTTATGGCCATAGTCAGAATACAAAGGAAACCCAGATTTGTGATCTTCATATTAGCCACATTTAGCCTACACTCTTAGGCTAACTTAAAAAATGCACTGCATTTCTCAAAAACTCAAAAGGATTTTCCCATATCCTCAAGGAAATATCTTTCAAATTCATACTCATTCATTCAATTTGCATCATTTTCAAACTCATCTCCCAATTCCAATTCAGAGAAATCGATTTTCTCAAAATTTTCTAAGTCCTCAGAAATTAATTTTCTAAAAAATTTTGAGTTTTCAAATGATATTTCAAATATTTCGCAAGTTTAAATTATGATTTTCCAATATTTTAATATTCTCAATTTCAAGTTTCAAAGCTCCAAAATCGATTTTCTCAAAAACTTTGAATTACTTCTGAAACTGGGTTTTCCCAAGAATTCTCAAATCCATTTTAGAAATCAATTTTCTTAGAAAAGCAGTCCAAATCTCAAAAAAAATAATTTTCTCAAAGTTCAAACTTTCCTGAGAATCAATTTTCCTTTCAAAAGTCACTTTCCAATGCAAATTCCTTATTTCCAATGAAATTCATGATTCTTCTAGGAATTCCTTTTCCAAACACATTTCAATTCTCCAAGCAAACATCATATTTCTCAAACTTGCATCTTTTCAAAATTCCATAGCACATGCCTGATTCTTTGTGCATTTTAGGAAAATAGAGCATAATTTAGATATTTGAGTCAAGTCAAAGCACACGTTTGATCCTTGGTTTGATTACCCTTGATAAAGGCGCCAGAAACGGTCGAACCTCATACCGACAGGTGGATCCCATTCCACGGAATTTTCCCACAAATTTCGAAAATGGAGGCGAGTAATTTTCAAAACCAATTTTCAAAACTTTGGTCGAGTTTGACTCGCAGAATCGTTTCTCTCTCTTGCAGAAGGAGGAAATTTTTTTGCGATGATAACAATCATGTGGGACAAATCTGTCCCCGTGAGTTGAGTGATTGCCCCTATTGTGGTCTTAGGGGACGCATAGAAGAGGATTGCACCAAGCACATCACAGACAACACAACAGAGACAGCCGCATCAGCAGAGGCAAGACAACCAGAAAGCTATCGCAAGACGTGCCTACGCAACTACAGTAGAACAAGTGACCAAAGGCGACTTGGTCTAAGGTACTATTCTAGTTGCTGGTAATGCAGTTTTTACGTTATTTGATTGCGGCACTTCCCATTCCTTTATATCTGTCAGATTTGCTAGGATATTGCCTTTGACCGTAGAATCTTTGAATTACCCGTTGGAGGTTCGTACTTCGATAGGTGATCAATCATTTTGTGATTCTTATATTTTGAGCATCGAGGTGTCAGTGGCAGGGCAGAACTTGCCAGCTGACGTAATCCTGCTAGACATGACTAAGTTTGATGTTATTCTAGGCATGGATTGATTGTTTGAGTATCATGCTCAAGTTCTTTATAGAGAAGGCAGAGTAGTCTTGTTTTAGCCTGATCATCCTATTTTAGAGATCAAGCTTTCTCGACCGTTGCAAGATAGCCATTTAATTTCTTCTTTTAAAGCCCAGAAGTATCTGCGAAATGGGGGTACTGCGTTTCTGGTCAGTATTACCCCAATTGAGCCTGAGTTAGTTCTAATCGAGGACTTAGACGTAGTTCGGGAATTCTTTGATGTGTTTCGAGAAGAATTGCTCAGATTACCACCAAAGCATGAGATTGAGTTTTGTATTGAGTTGTTGCCTGGAACTACTCCTATTTCCAAGGCACCGTATCATATGGATCCGACAGAGCTCGAAGAGTTGAAGCGACAGTTGGAAGAACTCTATTATCATCGCAAAAATTTTCCCTCCCTCTACGAGAGAGAGAAACGATTCTGCGAGTCAAACTCGACCAAAGTTTTGAAAATTGGTTTTGAAAAGTACTCGCCTCTGTTTTTAAAATTTGTGGGAGAATTTTGTGGAATGGGATCCGCCTATCGGTACGAGGTTCAACCGTTCCTGGCGCCTTTACTAGGTGTAATTAAACCAAGGATCAAATGTGTACTTTAACTTGACTCAACTATCTAAATCATGCTCTTTTTCCTAAAATGCATAGAGAATCATGCATGTGTTATGAAATTCTTTAAAAAAATGCAAGTTTGAGAAATATAATGTTTGCTTGGAATATTGAAATGTGCTTTAAAAAATACTTGGAAAAGGAATTCTTGGGAAAATCATGAATTTCATTAGAAAATGACTTTTGAATGGAAAATGGATTCTCAGGACAATTAAAACTTTGAGAAAATCAATTTTGAGATTTGGATTTGAAATGGAATCGATTTCTAAAGTAAATCTAGGAATTCTGAGAAAATCAGTTTAAAAAATAATTCAAGGATTTTGAGAAAATCGACTTTGGAACTTTGAAAATGAAATTGAGAATGTTGGAACATTGGAAAATCATGGTCTAAACTTGGAAAATACTTGAAATACCATTTAAAAACTCAGAGTTTTTGAGAAAATCAAATCCTGAGAAAGACTTAAAAAATTATGAGAAAATCGATTTCTCTGAATTGAATTGAAAGCATAGGATTGTTTGAAATGATTGAAATGAATTGATATGGATTTGAGAGATATTTCTTTGAGGAATTTGGAAAATCCTTTTAAATTTTTGAGAAATGCAGTGCATTTTGAAGTTAGCCTAAGAGTGTAGGCTGGATATGGCTAATATGAAGATCACAAATCTGGGTTTCCTTCGTATTCTTACTATGGTCATAAATACAAATTCCACCAAGTTTGTCAACTCCCTAAGAGCTTGTGCATGTGCCATTCGTGTCAACCATAGTGGATTTGGAAAAATGTGCACGAATCATACATCAGATATTGAAATTATACGAAAGCAAACTATATGCAATGCATCCTATTATAAGCAGAAAATGTAACTCTTATTCCAAAGATTACAACTTGATATTACATTGAATTGAATAAAATAAAATAAAAGAGCTAAGTCTTCCACTTGAATAATCCTGCAAAACTAGAAAACAAGTTAGCACAAAAATGTAGGTTTATCTGGATTTATCCGAGAATACTTCTAAGAAGCATGTTCAACTAGAAGACATTTCAGATGAAGCAGATTCAGCAGAAGAAACTGATGAAGAATATGAGATACCCCCAACATTCCAGAAATCTGCTCAAGAGCAAGGGGCTGCCCACAAACTAAAGGGCAAGGTCATAGAAGATCCATTGCAAGCCCAATTTAAGAAGATGGCCAGAGTAGTCAAAGATCTACAAGCCTGCAACAAGGGCAAGAAAGTCTTCACCAGCGAAGACTTCTATGATGGTTTAGAAGGGGACGATGATCTTGAAAATCTTCCCAGAAAATTCATCATGTTCGACGGTTCAGGTGACCCCAAAGCGCACCTCACCATGTTCTTTGCTGAATGCTCTAAGTTTAAGAGAGACAACAGGGCTCTATTCCTTTGCTTTCTCTGCAGGCTAGAAGAAACCGCTGCAAAATGGTATGCGGAACACATAAACCCCATCGAGCTAAAGGAATTTGATAAGGTGGTGAATTTATTCATTGAGCGATTTCTATTCATTACAGAAGCACTCCCAACATTGAGCCATCTCTGCAACCTCCGACAGAGAGAAAATAAGAAAGCAAAGGATTTCATTCATCGATGGAGGTCAACTTGCAACAAAATTAGGGAACCCATAACAAAGAGGCATGCTTTGTCACTGATCCTCAACAATTTCTCGCAGCCTCTAAGAGGTTTAATTTTCACCTCACCATCCAGAACTTTCATCGAGTTGACCGAACGAGCCATATGGCTCAAACTAAGCATGGAGAACAGAGTCTATGAAGGCTTCACTTTTACCAAGAACAACCACCAGAATGAGCAGAAAAAGAAAGCTCATTTCACCTATTGTGAATACCCCAAAATTTTCAAAATCTTATAAATATTCCCTTTTTGCCCCTGACCCCATTTTTCTGAGTAATTGAGTCACTTTTAAATCTAAATTCCAGTCTATTTCTCATATTTTACTGAAATTAAATTCGTTTTACATATCTAACTCGATCTTGAATCCGGATCCATTGTCAAAATCCAAATCTGAGCTTCGTTACCCAATTTTAAAATCAAGTTCTCAAAATTACCAAAATAACTTTTTGAAAGGCTCAGACAGTTCGTCTGCTATCCGTTTGGATCCATCGCGTTATGTTCCTCAATCCGGGGTTCAAAACTCGAATATTTTCTCAAAAACTGGATCCAAACCCATCTTCTGAAGAAATTTCCCCAAAATAACCACGATTTCTCAGAAAACCCTTCTTTGTGAAAATATTTCTCAAAAATTATAAAATGATTTTTTATTTTTTTCTTAGTTTCATCGTTTCATTTCAAAAATACCAAAAAAATACAAAATACAAAGAAAAAAGGAAGAAAAAATATATAATAGAAAAAAAAACAAAAATCGGTTTTTGAAAACCTCCCTTTTGAAAATATCCTTTTTAAGAAAAACCTTTTTTTTAGAAAACCTTGTAAAGGAGCCTCCTTTTTGAAAAATTCGTGAAAAACCTGAAGGACCCCATTACAAACTTTTTTAGGGTTTCTCTTTGTAAGAAGTTGGATGGGCAGCGCCTCTCTTCCTTTCTCTCGGCCTCCCACCAACAAACTCACTGGAAGCTTCCCCATCACCCTCCGATCCTCCTCTTCCCCATTAGCCACTCATCTCCAACCGACTCCTCCCTCTCTCAAACCTTCCTTCTTCTCGTTTAAGAGGAGCACGCAGGGGACTCCATTTATCATCCGTTCTCACCCTTCCATACACATCTTCTTCTTCTCCCTCTTCTTTCTTCTCTGGATTCTGGTAGTTTCCTCTTCCGATCAGCTGAAGGAAGCCCACCAGCCAACAACGCCAACGCTAAGGTAAGCAACGCTCCTTTTTTTTTGTGTTTTCTTCTTTCATCTTATTTTTCTGATTTCTTTTTCCTTCTTCTTTTTTTTTTTTTCAAAGCACACACGTAGAATCGATCTGTTTGCAACAAGATCGACCTATGTACGTGCAACATCAACCGGAATATCCTAATTCCAACATTTTCTTTTTTATTTATTCGTAATTTTTCCTAATTCTGATCTGTGTTTTCCTTTTTTCCATCTTGATTGTGGTTTTCGTTGGAATTTCTCCTCTGATTTTCCCTTTTGATTTTGTTTTACTCTTTTCCTTTTATAGTTAGTTTTTTTTATATATATGTATTTCATTTTGTGGCTTCAATCCCCGATTTGTATTGAAATTCTAGCAGATTAGCATGCATTCTGATTTTCGATTCTCCTTATTTTCTCTTTCTTGTTATTCACTTATTTTCCTTTTCTGTTAGTTTCAAGTCCATCCAGCGTTAGGCTTCATCCCTTAATTTACATTCTGCATATCTCGTTTCATTCTAATCTCTTTCTTTTACTTTTGATCTTGTTGGTTTTTCAATCGCCTGTTTACATCGAGATTTCTATGTTAAATCTTGATTTCCTGTTTGATATCACGATCACTCTTACTGATAAGTCATTTTTCTTACTTTCGTTTTAAACATCCACGGTATTTTGATCTTCATTTACCTTTTTATTTTTACTTTTTTTTTTTAGATTTCTCGTGTCCATCTTGATATCTGGTTAAGCATTTGATTCTCTGGTTCATGCCATCCAGTGCATTACATCTACTCAATCAGTATCCCGATTCATCACAGTCGCTTATATTTCTTGGCAATTTCATTTACTGTATTTACTACTTCATTGCAAAAAGATCATTTCTCCATTTCGTAAGTAAATTCCACACACATTCAGACACTAAGGTGCTTCAGGGTAAGTGGGCAATGAGCATTGAAGAAATCCAGACGTCAAGGTAATGATCATTGGAAAATTTTAGTTACATAAATATTGTTATAGGGGGTCTCTCCATTTACATATGCTGTTGTACATAAACCTTCCCACCAATCAGTGGATTCAATGTCCGTATATGCTTGTGGGTCGATTAAGAGCATATAAGAGGGAACATTATTTGAAAAGATCGTGAGTAGCCTGGAGGAGCATACCTCTTGTGACAAAGAGCTCGTCGGGCCCACTAAAAATCATCTTGTTATTAGGGTCAAACAGAGGTGGGCAACCTGGTTGTAGGTTGATAGAGATCAAAGTTGGATCTCCATCATCAGTTGTTCGGTTCATCTGTATATGCCGGTTCAGCATGTTGTTCGTGTGTTCATTCAGTCTCTCATGATCTACTGTTGTGCAATCTATTATCACAAAAGTATATGCTAAGTATTGAAGATATTTGACAACATATTTTTTTAGGATATGTGTGTATATCTTCAAGTGGAAATGAAGCTCAATACAGTATCACAGGAAAAATCATCTGCACTGTGAGGTATTTCTGAAGTTATTGGTTAGCATTTCCCAAAAGCTCTGTTTTCTTTCTTGATTAATAGTTGATTAAACATTACTTTCACCTCATTAATCTTGCTATACTGTCATGTGCATATCAATATTGTTTTGTTGCAGGCATCTATATTAACTTGTGTATATGCACCATTAACCCGGTGCACACACACTCTGCCACTCTTCCTGCAGAAACCCACTCACCACTTAATACACCCGACTTCATCACTCTCTTGCAGCATAACACATACTTCCATTCCTCCCCCCTTCAGTGTTTACAGCAGTGCTTAGGCGCTGCTGTAACTTCACCCTCGGGCATCCGTGGGAGTGTCGGTCATCTATAGCATCTAGGTAGCCCAACATTCACTTGATTCTTTCAATGTTACTAAACTACCATTATAAATCCCAGACAAGGCCACATTCACATGCTTCCTGAACTATTGGTTAGTCTTATATGTCAAGAGATATATTAAGGTCATTCTATTTGTTGCCTTCTTTGATCCATCGGTTGGAATCAATGATGTTAGCCACTCAACTTCGAAGGGAAGTTTGCAGTCATTCAAGTGGTTGTCAGATTCCATCTAGATTGATTTTTGAGGCTCTTACAACTAAAAGGTGTTCAGAAGATTTCTCCAAGGAGCGTTTGGAATTGCTTGGAGATTCTGTTGTCAGCTGCAATCTTTTTCTGAAATATCCAGAGAAGCATGAAGGACAATTGTCTGCTAGTAGATCATGGGCTGTATGTAATGCAACCCTTCATAGACTGGCAACTGATCGCAAGTTGTAGAATTATATTAGAGATGCTCCATTTGATCCTCTTCGTTGGCTTGCTCCTGGTCAATATACCATGCACCCTGTTCCTTGTAAATGTGGTGTTGATACTCGTGAAGTTCCTCTCACGCATCCTACTGATATTGAAAACAATGCTGTAAAAATTGGTGCTACTTGTGATCGGGGACATAGATGGTTGTTTTCCAAAACAATTGCTGATTGTCTGGAGGCATTGATAGGAGCATACTATGTTAGTGGTGGTCTGGAAGGTACATGTTTTTTTTTTATGACGTGGGTTGGTATTGATCCTGAACATGAACAAGCCTTGGTTGCAGAAGCCACTAGGAATACATCAAGACTAAGTTATGCCATACAAGACAAAGATATTGAGTCTTTGGAGTCAAAACTTGGATACAAATTTTTGAACAGAGGTCTTTTATTGGAAGCCATTATTCATGCTTCTAAGCAGGATGCCAACCTAGGTTGTTGCTATCAGCGTCTTGAGTTTCTGGGTGATTCTGTGTTGGATCTTCTCATCACATGGCATCTATTTGAGAGCCACAAAAACATTGATCAAGGAGAGTTGACTGATTTACGTTCAGCTTCAGTAAACAACGGAAAATTTGCTCAAGCTGCAGTTAAGCATAATCTTCAGCAGCATTTACAACATGGTTCCGAGTTGCTTCTGGTGCAGATGACAGAATATGTGAAATTTAAAAACAAGTGCATATCAGCCTATAATAAATTAAAAGGACCAAGGGTTCTTGGAGATTTGGTTGAAAGTATCGCTGGAGCGATCTTAATTGACAGCAAACTTGATATTGGAGAAGTCTGGAGGGTTTTTAAACCAATCCTTTCCCCCTTCACTTTGCCACATTCAGCACATTCATGTGGGTTTTACCAATATATATATATATATGGCCAATTCTTTTCTTTTTTTATTTTTATTTTATGTATAGCATCCACTGCACAACCCTCACATTAGCCTAGCAAAACTCAGTTATGCAGCATCTCATAGACCCCCACCTGGGTTCATTCCCTAGATATTTCCACCACCTATGCAATGGCTGTCCCATTTGTACATATGCTGTGATACCCTATCCAGTTTTTAACCATCTGCAAAATGCACTGTCCATAGCATTTACACCATCTTGCATTTTTATTTTTCTGCTAAATACCCTGTGTACCGCTATCCATGCTACTAGTAACATATATATATATATATACATATATATATATACATATATATATATATATATATATATATATACATGTGTATATGTACATGTATATATATATATATATATATCCATATATCTATATATGCATACAACAGCTGATTCCCAATACTCAAATTCTCACCATTTCATTACCCCTCTGTACAACATCACTACATAACCCCCCATTTAGCCTTCGCATCACCCTTAGGCCGATCCATGTAGCCTTGCATTTATCTCAAGATATTGCATATGCCTTTCTCATATAGGTTTCCATTATACATATATACATGTTTTCTCATCAACATACGGCCTACACATGAACATTTCGTCAATTGCATTCTAAATTCAATATGATGTTTGCATTTTCTTTCTATATTCGTCTATTATTTTGTGCTAATCCTGTTTTGTAGCGAATATATGGAAGATGTCATTTCCCTTCTTAAACTTAGGATTTTGTAATTCCAAATTTTGATATTGTAGTAGGCTAGATATTAATGAAAATTCTACATTCCCAGTCTTAGATTAGAATGGATGAGCATGTAAATAACATTTGTTTCATTATTCTCCTTTATTTCTGAAAATTCACAAATGAGAACACGAATGGCACATGCACCATTCTAATAGGAGGTCATTAAATCCTAAGTTGATGATTTGCATCAATGGCCATAGTCAGGATGTGAATAAAACTTAGGATTTTTGTTTTTTATGGAATAACATTGGATCCACACTGGATCCTCTTCAAAAATCATCATATTTTCAAATATTTTATTCTTTTATTAGAGTTTAATTTAAAATTAGCTCAAAATATATATCAATGGCCATAATCAGGATATATTGAGAGTTAATTTCATTTTAAACTCTATAAAAGCACCAAAAATGCATTTTATTCTTCACTTGAATTTAAATATGATTGCTATATAATACATCCAATGACCATAGTCAGGGGTGTATTATATCTTCAATCTTATTTTAAATTCACTAAAAGAATGAAATATGATTTTCTAAACCAAATTGTAAATTCTTTCATTCATCATTTATGATGGAATTGCATCATATTTTCAAAATTTCCTTTCAAAACCCCAAGTGATTTTGAGTATTTTCTTTATTTCTCAAATCAATGCTTATTCCTAAATTCAATTCTATCTCATTTCAAGATTCAATTTCAAAGTCCAATTTGACTTTGAAATTCCAAAATCATTTTTTTCTCAAAATTCAAATTCCCCAATTCAAATTCAATTCAACATTCAATTTTAAAGTTCAAACTTTGAAATTTCTGATTCATCTTCTGATTTCAAAATTCAAAATTATTTATCTTCAAAATCCTTCTTAATCAAGGTTTTTGAGATGGATTTTGAATCTCAAAATTTGACTCTTCCTAAATTTTAAATTTAATCTGGGTTTTCAAAACCCAGACCCATCTTCAAAAGTCCCATTTGGACTTTCAAAATCCAAACCTAAAGTTAGAACCCAATTCCACTTTGGATCCAGATTCCGGGTCCAATTCCATCTTGGATCCCAGATTTCGGATCCAATTCCATTTAGGATTCCAGAGTTCAACTTCATTTTGGATCTCAGACTTCAGATCCAACTCCAGATTTCAAATCCAAATCTATCTTGATTTCCAGACTTCAAATCCAAATCCACTTTCAGATCCCATCTGGACTTCTTAAATCCATTTCTATTTTCAATTTTTCATTTGGATTTCTCAAATCCAAATTCCATCCTGATTTCAAACTCTAAATCTGGAATTCAATTCCACTTCAAACTTCATCCTCTCTCCTAAATTCAAGTTCAAAATTCAAATTCAGAAGTCCATTTCTGACTCTAAAACTTCACTTCTTTTTCTCTCAACTTCAAAACATTCTTTTTTTAATTCAAAGATTTATTTTTCCAAAACTCTGATTATTTCAAAGACTTAGAACTTTAAATCTCAAGTCCTAAGTTAGAAACCATTTCTTCACTCTATTATCAAATTCATCTTAGAAATACTTGGAGATTTTTCAGACCATCTTTTCGAAAAGAGCATACATCCTTGCATTGCACAAGCATGATTCTTTGTGCTTAGGATAAATTCTTAGATAATATTTATGCAAAGCAAAGATGCATAAATTCGACCCTTGGTTCGATTACCTCTGGTAAAGGCGCCAGGAACGGTCGAACCTCGTACCGACGAGCGAGCCCCGTCTCTCAACTTTTCCCGCAATATTTTCAAAAGCGGAGGCGAGTTATTTTCTAAATATCTTCAAAATTAAGGTCAAGTGAGACCCCGCAAAAGAGTTCCTCCTCTCTCTTCTTCCTTTTCTCATTCTCTCTTCTTTTCTATCTTTTATTCCCCCTTCAAAAGGGGAATAGAGAATAGAAAGGCGAAGAGAAAGGAAAAGAGGAACGGGAGGAAAATTTTTGCATGATCACAGTTTTGGCGACCGTGATGGGACTCGTCTTCGTCTGGTCGAATTTTTGCCTTTTGCTTTGTTTTGATACTATCTAAGTCTTTATTCTAACAAATGTCAGCTTCATTTCCATGCAAACCTTAGGAGCCTAGATTCTGTCATAGCTGACATTATTGCATATAGGATTTAAGTATGGTTTGGTAGAACCATATTGAGGAGATTATTCCATATTCACATTAGACTTAGGTCTGAAATACAACTCTCCTCAGTTTTAGGGATTGAATGTAAACAATGTATGCAAGTGTATGCTTCTCTTCATTTAAATTCTATCTCTTTAGGACTTGCATTAGAGACATCTGGTTTTATTGCATGTTGAACATGTTTTCAAAAACATCCCTACCTATATTGTTCCGGTCTTCACGTTGCTGGGCTGTCTCACTGAACCATAGTTTGGGAGAGAGCCTCACAACTGGACCACTTATTTGGATTCGTGCCCCCCTACCACGTACCTAAAGGCCATAGTCTGAGGTATATCGGTAGGTGCTCAAGGATGTTGGGAAGCCATTACCTTAGAATCGGAGAAATACTTCTTTGCCACGTACTTCGAGCTTCGGCTTGAGTATATCGACGTATCTTGATCAAAATGAGATGGTCTGAACCATAGAGTTAGGATTAAGCTCCTACAAGCCATTTCAAAAGTTGCATTTAGAGTCAGCTTTAGGGAGTGTTGTTTGTGCATTACAGTTGTGATTCTGTGATATTTACTTATTATATTTCCTACCCTGGGTATATTATTAAATATTTCCTCTTTATTTTCAAAACCCAGGTGTATTTTTCTTTCTTCTGATTTCTTCAATTCTTTTGATCCTGCCTGCAATTCTTCAAATTTTAAATTTTTACCATCTATTTTAAAATTCTTTTTCCTCCTATCTTTCCAATGTATCTTCTAATTCCATTCCAAGAATTCTTCTTCGCAATAAAGTCTCTTCTGTCGAGAGATATCCTTCTCAAAATAGCATTTGTTCATATTCTAAATTGTTTATTCTTTCTCACAGAGAAACAATGCGATTGTCGCAATTTTTTGTGACGACTCGATCCCTAGCAATGGGATGTCTTCTGTCAATTTTATTTCTTCCTTTATCATAATTTCCTCTAATTTTTTTTTTTAAAATATCCCATTTTATCCTACAGAGTGAACATTGACATTTCATCATGGTTCGGACAAGGACTGGAAAGGAGACAATTCCACAGCAAAGCGATAGTGAAGGAGAGGAAATGAACTCCATCAGGTCATCCAAGCAGCAGGGCCAAGAAGCAAAAAACAATGTTGATTCAGGTACATACAAGTTGTTTCAGAGGGTGATGGCCAAAATGATGTCTGAACAGGCTGAGGAAAACACTGAAAAAATATCTTCTAAAAGCAAAACCAAAGGAAAAGTCAGCAAAAAGCAAGTTCAGTATGACATCACTTCAAAGTCAGCGGAAGAGGACACAGAGGAAGAGCCGCCAACATATTTTCACAACCCCTTGTATCGGCCTAAGAAAATCAATGAGGGGCACGAGTCAGCAAGCAAAGCCAAATGTCAGATCCCAGCAGAAGATCCGATGCATGAACAACTGAGAGAAGTAGCTCGTGCAATCAAAGACTTACAAGCCCAGAACAAAGGCAAAAGGGTCTACACCGGTGCAGATTTTTATGACGGCTTAGAAGGGGATGACAACTGGAAAGATCTTCCTCATAAATTCATAAAATTTGATGGGACCGGCAACCCCAAGGCCCATCTGGCTACATTTTTTGCCGAGTGCAACCGATTCAGAAAGAACAACGAGGCTTTATTCCTATGCTTTCCACGCAGTCTGGAGGGAATTGCAGCAAGATGGTATGCCGACCATATCAACCCGATTGAACTGCGGGACTTTGAAAAAGTCATCAACCTGTTCATCGAAAGATTCCTTTTCAATACTGAGGCTCCGCCTACCCTCAACCACCTATTCAATCTGAAGCAAAATGACAATAAGAGGGCAAAAGATTTCATTCCTAGATGGAGATCCACCTGCAATAGGATGAAGGATCTGATATCAGAGGGGCATGCACTCTCAATAATTTTGAACAATTTCTCTCAACCTCTGAAGGGTCTAATCTCTACTTCTCCGTCTAAATCTTTCATCAAGTTAATAGAGTGAGTCAAATGGCTCGAAATGGGGCTAGAGAACGGAACCTATAATGGCATCACCTTGGCAGGAGGCAGTCAGGATGTGAAAAAGAAAACCAACTTCGCCTTTTCTACCAGTTTCTCCAACAACAACAATAGCAAGAACAAAAGGGGTGGCAGAAAGAACCACACCAGTGTATCAGGAAGAGATGATTGCTCCGGTTAGAAGAATGAGATCAGCAGGCAGAATAACATCCCTCCCTCGAGCAGCCAGTTAGAATCAAAGCCCCAAGGGAAGCTGAAGCACGATGGTTGGGGATACGACCGTGAATTTACCCCCTTAGAGCAATCACTTGAGCAAGTTCTTGAGTATATGATAACCAATGAGATGGTTAAACTTTCCAAGGTAGCAGATCCTCCTATGACAATGGGAAGGTTTAAAGATCAGTTTTGTAAATTCCATCGGGAAATGAGTCATAACACTGAGCACTGCTTTGTCTTCAAAAACATCGTCCAAGACTGCATTGATAAAAGGCTTCTGGTGGAAGACAAAAAAGAAGATTAGCCAGCCATCCTAAGCCTTTTCCCGAACCATGCCAATGTTTTTCTACTTTTTTTCTTTTCAGTCACCTTATAGGGACAACTCAGTCCCAGTCTTTTGTGACCTGTGGTCAATAAACCTATAAATATTTTAGTCGTTGTTATCAATATTCTCCTATCAATGAAAATGTCAGTTTTCTTCATATCTTTGGTATCATATATTTCTCTCTTTTGCCACAATGGGGCATTTATTTTTTGAAAATTTGTATTTTCATTTTTTTTTTCAAAATCAGGGGCAATCCCGACATTATTCATGAAAAAAATGATGTTACTTATGAGGGTCTTTCAAAAATCATGAAATTTTGAAAGTTTTTGCAAAGTCTTCGTCATGATCACCAAAAGTTCAAATATTTTGGTCAAATCTTTTTCAAAATCAACCATCATGTTGAATTCCCTTTTCCAAAATGGGGTTTAAACCATTGTCTTCAAAATCAACCCTCATGATGATCTCTCATGTTGATTCCCCTTTCAAAGATTAGCTCTCACACTAATCATTTTTTATTTTCTCCTCAAAAAGATTTCTCAATTGTCTTTTAAACATTCTCCTTTCACTTTAAAGATCCCATGTGCAGGCAGGATCAAATAAATTATTTTCTTTTCACAACTTTTATCAATTTTTCATTTAATCTTTTGTCAATCTTATCAATTTTTATCCTTCTTTATTAATTTTATCAAATTTATCTATTTTTTTCAATTCTTTCAATTTTGGCAAATTCTTCTTTTACCCCTTCAAGTTAAGCTATAAACCTGATGCCTCTTTCCCATGAGGTATTCTTTTATTCTTTACCCCTTCAGGTTAAGGGATAAACCTAATGCCTCTTTCCCATGAGGTATTCTTTTATTCTTTTCCCGCTCAGGTTAAAGGATAAACCTGACCCTCATTCTTCGAGGTGTTCCCATTCAGGATAAGGGATAATCCTGAAGCCCCTCATAGGAGCGATATTGCTACCTATGAGAATTCTTTTTGCAAAACACTTTTTTATCAAAGTCTCTTTATTTTTATAAATTTCTATCAAATTTTCTCTTTTAATTTTCCCCTAATTCTATTATATTCTTTACCCTTTCAGGTTAAGGGATAAATCTGATGCCTCTTTTTCAAATGAGGTTTTCCTTTATTCTTTTCCCGCTCAGGTAAAGGGATAAACCTGACCCTCGTTCTTCGAGCTATTCTCATTCAGGATAAGGGATAATCCTGAGACCTCTCATAGGAGCCACAACGCTACCTACGAGAATTCTTTTGAAAACACAAGTTTCATCAATCTTTATTGATTTTCTAAATTTATATCAATTTCTCTTCATTAATTCTCCTTAAATTCTATTCTTTCCCATTCAGGATAAGGGATAATCTTGAAACCCCTTATAGGAGCAATAACGCTACCTATGAGAATTCTTTTGCAAATACAAGTTTCATCAATTTTTATTGATTTTCTAAAATTATATCAATTTCTCTTCATTCTCCTTAAAGTTTATTTTTTTTCCCTCAGGTTAAGGGAAAAATTTGACCCTCGTTGTCCGAGGTGTACCCTTTCAGGTTAAGGGATAAATCTGACCCTCGTTCTTCAAGGTGTTCCCATTCATGATAAGGGATAATCCTGAAACCCCTCATAGGAGCGATATTGCTACCTATGAGAATTCTTTTTGCAAAACAATTTTTATCAACCTCTCTTTATTTTTATAAGTTTCTATCATTTTCTCTTTATTAATTTTCCCCAAATTCAATTTTATTTTTTACCCTTTCAGGTTGAGGGATAAACCTGACCCTCGTTGTCCGAGGTGTTCCCGCTCAGGTTAAGGGATAATCCTGACACCCCTCACAAAAGCAACAAGGCTATCTGTGAGCATTCTTTTTAAAAACAAAATTATCTTAAATTTATTTGATCTTTCCCCACTTTTTATAAATTCTATTCTTTACCCTTTCAGGTTAAGGGATAAGCCTGATGCCTCTTTTCCATGTGGTATTTCTTTTATTCTTTTCTTTTCCCCCTCAGGTTAAGGGATAAACTTGACCCTCGTTGTCCGAGGTGTTCCCATTCAGGATAAGGGATAATCCTGAGATCCCTCACGGGAGCGACAAGGCTACCTGTGAGAATTCTTTTTAAAAACAAAATTTTCATACATTTATTCGATTTTTCTCCACTTTATAAATTTTAATCTTTTTCCCTTTCAGGTTAAGGGATAAACCTGAACCTCGACATTCGAGGTATTTTTTTTCTCCTTCAGGATAAGGGATAATCCTGAAAACACCGATAGTCATTCTTATTCAAAATCTCAAATATCTTAGGATGTCGGTCTTCTTTCCAACTCTCAGTCGGAAAGTCCAGTGCTCGTGCTGGTACCAAACCCAGTGTTCATACTGGGGCATTTTTTGAAAAATCCAGCACTCGTACTGGTATGCCTAGCGCTCGTACTAATGTCTGGCTGATAGATCAAGTTAGCCCTTCAGATTCAGTCTTTGCACTAACCATTCATCAAAATTCAAAGTTTTAATTCCAATTTCGACCTTTGGCTCATCAAATTCCCATTTTGTCAAGCCTTCGGGTTATAATTTCATCAAATGTCTATCTATTTCAAGCCTCCGGGTTACGATTTCATCAAATGTCTATCATTTTCAAGCGTTCGGGTTACAATTTCATCAAATGTCTATCATTTTCAAGCCTTCGAGTTACAGTTTCATCAAATGTCTATCATTGTCAAGCCTTCGGGTTACAATTTCATCAATGTATATCCTTTTCAAGCCTCGGGTTACAACTTCATCAATGTATCAAATTCAAGCCTTCGGGTTACAATTTCATCAAATATCCATCATTCTCAAACCTTTGGGTCACAACTCTATCAATGTCAATCATTCTTACCATATCAAATCCTGCATTCGAGCTGGTCGGTCAATCAAATCCTGCTTTCGAGCTGGTCGGTCAATCAAATTCTGCTTTCAAGCTGGTCGGTCAATCAAATTCTGCTTTCGAGCTGGTCGGTCAAACAAATCCTGCTTTCGAGCTGGCCGGTCAAATAAATCCTGCTTTCGAGCTGGTCGGTCAAACAAATCCTGCTTTCGAGCTGGTCGGTCAAACAAATCCTGCTTTCGAGCTGGTCGATCAATCAAATTTCTGCTTTCGAGCTGGTCGATCAATCAAAATCCTGCTTTCGAGCTGGTCGATCAATCAAATCCTGCTTTCGAGCTGGTCGGTCAATCAAATCCTGCTTTCGAGATGGTTGGTCAAACAAATCCTGCTTTCGAGCTGATCGGTAAAAAAAAAATCCTGCTTTCGAGCTGGTCGGTCAAAACAAAAATCTAAATATTCTTCCCCAATTTCAACTCGAGGTCCTATCAAAATCTATATTTAGTGATTATTTCACAAAGAATTCCCGAAAACTTTGCCAATTTGCTAAAAATATTTGTTGATTCCAATATTCTTACTACACAAAAGAATCACCTCAAATTACCTCTAGTATTCTTTCCAAAAAGGTGAAACTTTTTGCGAAAAAGGGATAAAATTCAGAATCTTTTCTCTGTTGATCAACCAAAAGGATGTAAGAAATATCCTCGGTATGATTAGCGAAAGAAATAATCAATGATATTGAAAAGCCAGAAGCGAATTGATATTGATCATGGCTATGGCGCATGTTTAAAGATGGCTATCTGGCAATCAGGCAGTGGAAATATCTTGAGCTATAAAAGAA
Organism: Nuphar pumila; assembly: GCF_984573655.1. Lineage (NCBI taxonomy): Eukaryota > Viridiplantae > Streptophyta > Magnoliopsida > Nymphaeales > Nymphaeaceae > Nuphar > Nuphar pumila. The sequence continues at coordinate 34,223,247 of NC_143258.1, read as the reverse complement.
TCCACCGAATCCATGTCTTCTCAACCATTTAAGTTGCAATCAAATATCTGCAAAATGGATATCTCAATTGTCGTCAAGATGAAGAGGAATATGCGAGCTAGACCCCCAGGGCCAAAGAAGATTTGGATCATCTTCGAGATGAAGAAGTTTGTGATGGATCCTTCTAGGGAAAGTTTAGATCATCGTCGAGATGAAGGCGAGTGTGATGAACCTACCAACAAACCCTAAAAGATATTTGATTTCTGCTATCATCTAAAGACCCTTTGAGCCTATATCATCAATATAATGTCTGAGATAAAAGAAGAATCAGAACATCTCCGAGATGAAGGAGTTTGTGACGTACCCTTCCCTGAAAAAGAGTGAAAAGTCAAGACATCTTCAAATGAAGGATGATGTTAAAACTCGAGAAAGTTCAATGACTAAAAAAGAGTGCAAAAAGATCATCATGGGAAAACACCCAGATATCAAACTGCCAAAGTTGCCAAAAAATCATCTTTTCTTATGAAAAATTCTTTTATCAATATCTTTTCGCTACTTGCTTTTATGAATTTAAGAATATTTCTTGTCTTCTCATATCAGGGAAATGGATAGCTTCCTTAAAGAAAATCATCAGCGCTAAAATTTTGAATTTGACTCTTAAAGACCGAGAAGTAAACCTCGTTGGAGGAAATACTCTAGGTAAAAGAGGGAATATCTTTTGCACATACGTGCACATTTTCAAGCGTTGGAGTCAACTACAATTTTATCTTATTGGCAAAATTTTCTAGCTATTCCAAGAATGAAATAAATATTCAATATCCATTTTGATGCAACCTAGAGTTGTTTATATCTTCCAGAAGAGTTGCCTCATTCAGGAGAGGTATCTCTTCCTGTCCCATCACGGTTTCTTCATTCAAGAAATCCGTATGGTCGAACCCACTCAGGTTAAGGGTCAAACTTGTACTTTCTACGAGAGGTCATCGACTTCAAAAGCTGATTTAGTCTCAGCAAAAAGACACCCAAGATCACCCCTTTTCCAAGCTTTAGGGAACCCCATTATCCTCCTTTCGCAAACCCCTTTCGGATTTATTTGTCCAAACTCCGAAGGTCCCATCATGGTTTCTTCATTCAAAGATTCCATTTGGTCGTTCCCTTCAGGTTAAGGGTTAAGCCTGAACCTCGCCCCTCTAGGTATCTTCCTTTTTCAGGTTTGGGTTAAACCTGAGTCTCGTTCCAATGAGGTTCCTCATTTTGACGAGGTGTTTTCTTTCAGTCCCATCATGGTTCTTCCCATCGAGGAATCCATGCTTTGTATATCCATCCAGGATAGGATTCTGCTTCATCTCACGAGGCATTTTTCAAAATGTTCCATCAAGGTCCTCATATATTCCTTTCCTCATTCAATTCATCTTGATATATCTCCGTCCCATCCAGGTTAAGGGCTAAACCTGAGTCATTCTAAAAGGTTGATTTTGTCTCATCCATAACACTTGATCAAAATTCTTACCTTTCATCATTTCGGGATCTTCGCCTAAAGCCCCATCACGATTTCCTCATTTCTATTATTCAATCATATCATTTTCGAGGATTTCGTCTCCCAAAGCCATTCAAGATAAGGTATTAAGCCTGAGAAGCCATGTCTTTCAAATAAATTCTTCCACACCCAGTTTCAGATCTGCTGATTGGGGCATTTTTCAAAATTTGGAGTGTTTTTATTGCCACTAAGCTCGGCTTCCAACCGGCTCAGTAGCAAAGAGGGGCATCTGTGAACACCCCAAATTTTTCAAAATCTTATAAATATTCCCTTTTTGCCACTGAACCCATTTTTCTGAGTAATTGAGTCACTTTTAAATCTAAATTCCACTCTATTTCTCAGACTTTACTGAAATTAAATTCATTTTACATATCTGACTTGATCTCGAATTCGGATCCATTGTCAAAATCCAAATCTGAGTTTCGTTATCCAATTTTAAAATCAAGTTCTCAAAATTACCAAAATAACTTTTTGAAAGGCTCAGACAGTTCGTCTGGTATCCGTTTGGATCCATCGCGTTATGTTCCTCAATTCGGGGTTCAAAACTCAAATATTTTCTCAAAAACTGGATCCAAACCCATCTTCTGAAGAAATTTCCCCAAAATAACCTCGATTTCTTAGAAAACCCTTCTTTGTGAAAATATTTCTCAAAAATTATAAAATGATTTTTTTTTTTTTTTAGTTTCATAGTTTCATTTCAAAAATACCAAAAAAAATAGAAAATACAAAGAAAAAAGGAAGAAAAAATATATAATAGAAAAAAAACAAAAATCGGTTTTTGAAAACCTCCCTTTTGAAAATATCCTTTTTAAGAAAAACTTTTTTTTTAGAAAACCTTGTAAAGGAGCCTCCTTTTTGAAAAATTTGTGAAAAACCTGAAGGACCCCATTACAAACTTTTTTAGGGTTTCTCTTTCTAAGAAGTCGGATGGGCAACGCCTCTCTTCCTTTCTCTCGACCTCCCACCAACAAACTCGCTCGAAGCTTCCCCATCACCCTCCGATCCTCCTCTTCTCCATTAGCCACTCATCTTCAACCAACTTCTCCCTCTCTCAAACCTTCCTTCTTCCCCTTTAAGAGGAGCACTCAAGGGACTCCATTTATCATTCGTTCTCACCCTTCCATACACATCTTCTTCTTCTCCCTCTTCTTTCTTCTCTGGATTCTGGTAGTTTCCTCTTCCGATCAGCTGAAGAAAGCCCACCAGCCAACAACGCCAAGGCTAAGGTAAGCAACGTTCCTTTTTTTTTGTTTTCTTCTTTCATCTTATTTTTCTGATTTTTTTTTCCTTTTTTTTTTTTTTTCAAAACACACACGTAGAATCGATCTGTTTGCAACAAGATCGACCTATGTACGTGCAACATCAACCGAAATATCCTAATTCCAACATTTTCTTTTTTATTTATTTGTAATTTTTCCTAATTCTGATATGTGTTTTCCTGCTTTCCATTATGATTGTGGTTTTCGTTGGAATTTCTCCTCTGATTTTCCCTTTTGATTTCGTTTTACTCTTTTCCTTTTATAGTTAGTTTTTTTTTATATATATGTATTTCCTTTTGTGGCTTCGATCCCCTATTTGTATTGAAATTCTAGCATATTAGCATGCATTCTGATTTTCGATTCTCCTTATTTTCTCTTTCTTGTTATTCACTTATTTTCCTTTTCTGTTAGTTTCAAGTCCATCCAGCATTAGGCTTCATCCCTTACTTTACATTCTGCATATCTCGTTTCATTCTAATCTCTTTCTTTTACTTTTGATCTTGTTGGTTTTTCAATCGCCTGTTTACATCGAGATTTCTATGTTAAATCTTGATTTCCTGTTTGATATCACGATCACTCTTACTGATAAGTCATTTTTCTTACTTTCGTTTTAACCATCCACGGTATTTTGATCTTCATTTACCTTATTATTTTTATTTTTTATTTTTTAGATTTCTCGTGTCCATCTTGATATCTGGTTAAGCATTTGATTCTCTGGTTCACGCCATCCAGTGCATTACATCTACTCAATCAGTATCCCGATTCATCACAGTCGCTTATATTTCACTTACTGTATTTACTACTTCATTGCAAAAAGATCATTTCTCCATTTTGTAAGTAAATTCCACACACATTCAGACACTAAGGTGCTTCAGGGTAAGTGGGCAATGAGCATTGAAGAAATCCAGACGTCAAGGTAATGATCATTGGAAAATTTTAGTTACATAAATATTGTTATAGGGGGTCTCTCCATTTACATATGCTGTTGTACATAAACCTTCCCACCAATCAGTGGATTCAATGTCCGTATATGCTTGTGGGTCGATTAAGAGCATATAAGAGGGAACATTATTTGAAAAGATCGTGAGTAGCCTGGAGGAGCATACCTCTTGTGACAAAGAGCTCGTCGGGCCCACTAAAAATCATCTTGTTATTAGGGTCAAACAGAGGTGGGCAACCTGGTTGTAGGTTGATAGAGATCAAAGTTGGATCTCCATCATCAGTTGTTCGGTTCATCTGTATATGCCGGTTCAGCATGTTGTTCGTGTGTTCATTCAGTCTCTCATGATCTACTGTTGTGCAATCTATTATCACAAAAGTATATGCTAAGTATTGAAGATATTTGACAACATATTTTTTTAGGATATGTGTGTATATCTTCAAGTGGAAATGAAGCTCAATACAGTGTGCGTATATCTTCAAGTGGAAATGAAGCTCAATACAGTATCACAGGAAAAATCATCTGCACTGTGAGGTATTTCTGAAGTTATTCGTTAGCATTTCCCAAAAGCTCTGTTTTCTTTCTTGATTAATAGTTGATTACACATTACTTTCACCTCATTAATCTTGCTATACTGTCATGTGCATATCAATATTGTTTTGTTGCAGGCATCTATATTAACTTGTGTATATGCTCCATTAACCCGGTGCACACACACTCTGCCACTCTTCCTGCAAAAACCCACTCACCACTTAATACACCCGACTTCATCACTCTCTTGCAGCATAACACATATTTATTCCTCCCCCATTCAGTGTTTACAGCAGTGCTTAGGCACTGGTGTAACTTCACTCTCGGGCATCTGTGGGAGTGTCGGTCATCTATAGCATCTAGGTAGCCCAACATTCACTTGATTCTTTCAATGTTACTGAACTCCCATTATAAATCCCAGCCAAGGCCACATTCACATGCTTCCTGAACTATTGGTTAGTCTTGATATGTCAAGAGATATATTAAGGTCATTCTATTTGCTGCCTTCTTTGATCCATCGGTTGGAATCAATGATGTTAGCCACTCAACTTCGAAGGGAAGTTTGCAGTCATTCAAGTGGTTGTCAGATATTTTTGAGGCTCTTACAACTAAAAGGTGTTCAGAAGATTTCTCCCTGGAGCGTTTGGAATTGCTTGGAGATTTTATTGTCAGCTGCAATCTTTTTCTGAAATATCTAGAGAAGCACGAAGGACAATTGTTTGCTCGTAGATCATGGGCTGTATGTAATGCAACCCTTCATAGACTGGCAATTGATCGCAAGTTGCAGAATTATATTAGAGATGCTCCATTTGATCCTTTTCGTTGGCTTGCTCCTGGTCAATATACCTTGCACCCTATTCCTTGTAAATGTGGTGTTGATACTCGTGAAGTTCTTCTCATGCATCCTACTGATATTGAAAACAATGCTGTAAAAATTGGTGCTACTTGTGATCGGGGACATAGATGGTTGTGTTCCAAAACAATTGTTGATTGTCTGGAGGCATTGATAGGAGCATACTATGTTAGTGGTGGTCTGGAAGCTACACGTTTTTTTTTTTATGACGTGGGTTGGTATTGATCCTGAACATGAACAAGCCTTGGTTGCAGAAGCCACTAGGAATACATCAAGACTAAGTTATGCCATACAAGACAAAGATATTGAGTCTTTGGAGTCAAAACTTGGATACAAATTTTTGAACAGAGGTCTTTTATTGGCAGCCATTATTCATGCTTCTAAGCAGAATGCCAGCCTAGGTTGTTGCTATCAGCGTCTTGACTTTCTGGGTGATTCTGTGTTGGATCTTCTCATCACATGGCATCTATTTGAGAGCCATAAAAACAACAATCAAGGAGAGTTGACTGATTTACGTTCAGCTTCAGTAAACAACGGAAAATTTGCTCAAGCTGCAGTTAAGCATAATCTTCAGCAGCATTTACAACATGGTTCCGAGTTGCTTCTGGTGCAGATGACAGAATATGTGAAATTTGAAAACAAGTGCATATCAGCCTATAATAAATTAAAAGGACCAAGGGTTCTTGGAGATTTGGTTGAAAGTATCGCTGGAGCGATCTTAATTGACAGCAAACTTGATATTGGAGAAGTCTGGAGGGTTTTTAAACCAATCCTTTCCCCCTTCACTTTGCCACATTCAGCACATTCATGTGGGTTTTACCAATATATATATATATATATATATATATATATATATATATATATATATATATATATATATATATATATATATATATATGGCCAATTCTTTTCTTTTTTTATTTTTATTTTATGTATAGCATCCACTGCACAACCCTCACATTAGCCTAGCAAAACTCAGTTATGCACCATATCATAGACCCCCACCTGGGTTCATTCCCTAGATATTTCCACCACCTGTGCAATGGTTGTCCCCTATATACATATGTTGTGATACCCTGTCCAGTTTTTAACCTTCTGCAAAATGCACTGTCCATAGCATTTACACCATCTTGCATTTTTATTTTTCTGCTAAATACCCTGTGTACCACTATCCATGCTGCTAGTAACATATATATATACTCATATATATATATATATATATATATATATATATATATCTACATATGCATACAACAACTGATTCCCAATACTCAAATTCTCACCATTTCATTACCCCTCTATACAACATCACTACATAACCCCCCATTTAGCCTACGCATCACCCTTAGGCCGATCCATGTAGGCTTGCATTTATCTCAAGATATTGCATATGCCTTTCTCATATAGTTTTCCATTATACATATATACATGTTTGCTCATCAACATAAGGCCTATACATGAACATTTCGTCAATTGCATTCTAAATTCAATATGATGTTTGCATTTTCTTTCTATATTCGTCTATTATTTTGTGCTAATCCTGTTTTGCAGCGAATATATGGAAGATGTCATTTCCTTTCTTAAACTTAGGATTTTGTAATTCCAAATTTTGATATTGTAGTAGGCAAGATATTAAAGAAAATTCTACATTCCCAGTCTTAGATTAGAATGGATGAGCATGTAAATAACATTTGTTTCATTATTCTCCTTTATTTCTGAAAATTCACAAATGGGAACACGAATAGCACGTGCACCATTCTAATAGGAGGTGATTAAATCCTAAGTTGATGATTTGCATTAATGGCCATAGTCCGGATGTGAACAAAACTTAGGATTTTCGTCTTTTATGGAATAACATTGGATCCACACTGGATCCTCTTCAAAAGTCATCATATTTTCAAATATTTTCTTCTTTTATTAGAGTTTAATTTAAAATTGGCTCAAAATATATATTAATGGCCATAGTCAGGATATATTGAGAGTTAATTTCATTTTAAACTCTATAAAAGCACCAAAAATGTATTTTATTCTTCACTTGAATTTAAATATGATTGCTATATAATACATCCAATGATCATAGTCAGGGGTGTATTATATCTTCAATCATATTTTAAATTCACTTAAAGAATTAAATATGATTTTATAAACCAAATTGTAAATTCTTTCATTCATCATTTAGGATGGAATTGCATCATATTTTCAAAATTCCCTTTCAAAACTGATGATGCATAAATTATACTTTTTATTAACACATTTTCACTGCATAAATGCATCATCTATAGGTTAAGAGCATACACTTAATTGCATAATGATGTTAGGGAGCTCTGGTTTGAATTTCATCGAAATCAAAGTTAAATTGAAGGAATTAATGCATTTACAGTGTAGCAGGTCGAACCTCAGAGCAGAATTGAGAGATCTGGATCCAGACACCCATTTGGATCTTGGATTTGGGTCAAAATACATTGATTCAACCCAGCTCCATCCCATTTGAGTTTTGCATAAATACTTTTCTAAAAAACCCCTCCTACATGAGGCGCCCAATAAATATTTATCTTTTAACATTGTTTTTATAAAATGGCCAAAATAGGCAAAATCGTGTATAGGGGTGAGAGGCGCCCATTCCAGCCTTGTCTTTATTTTGGTTTTCATGCCCTAGGGGCACGAATCTAACTCCAGCCCCCTTCTCAACCCTCACCTCCTTCCATCTCCATTGAAGCCATGAATCAAAGCTTGAAAACCAAGCATTATTCGTGCCTCCCTTTCAAATCTTTTCAATTCTTTATCTCCCTTGTTGGTTAATCTCATGATGGCTGTGTTTTGCAAGTGCAGCAGAGGTGAGAAACACTTTTCTCGCGTGGAAGTGTGAAACACTCCAACTAGAAGGGCCGTCTCTACCTCCATCCAGTCTTCTACGCCCCCCGATCGAGAATCAGTTCATCCTCCATCTTCGGTGGATTTCCAACGTGTTGCAGCTGTAGGATATTGTACCATGGTGTATTTCCAGCATCAACGAGGTTCTGAACGGTACGAAGCCAAGCAAAGTCCGCTCTTTTCTCCCCCTCAGTCGTCGGATCACCTTGGAGGTTGGTTCTCTCATCCCTTTCTTCTAGATAGAACCTAAAATGTGTGTGAGTCATGTGATGCGTGTTTTCTGTATTTTTCGTCAGCCATAGTCTAGAAGATTTTTCGTGCAAAAGCCAACACGTAGAATGTTTAGGGGTTTGGTTTATTAAAAATAATGCTTTTCATCCAACGCTGGCATGTTTTGGGTGTGTGCGTGTGTTTGAAACGGGATTTCTGTAGGTCTGCTTGTTCCTCATGTTTGTCCATTATTGATTAGTTTTGAGTGTGTTTTAGTCATGTAAGATTGTGTAGATTTTCTTCTAGTTGAGGTCGTTGTGATTTCTTAGTATTTGATTGATTTTTAAAAATAACGTGTTATATGGTTGTCTTAATTCATTAGTTAAAATTAGCTATAATCTTTTTCTGTAGATCAATAGTGTAGATCGATTAGTGTAACATGTTTTATTTGCTGTTTGGATTTAGGAAATGTTACTATTGCATTAGGCTTAGTCGATTGATGAATTTCTATGTGTTCTTAATAGTCGATTGTAGTAGAATCTTCCTTAACATTTTTCTGTTTTTGATTTTTGTTTTAGCATGTCATGTTTTACTTAATTAGTTCATAGCATAATAGCTAGATTCTTTTAGTGATTCATAGTTTTAATATTCCAGTTTTTATCGTATGTAATGTAGATCTTGCTTAGAGTAATAGTTCCATATGAATTAGTTGTTATTTTAGTGTAGAGTTAATCTTAGGTTTTGTTCAATTCGTGTGTTGCTAAAATACTATAGGTACAGTAGGTTAATGTTTGATTTAATTTAGATGTCATTCCATGTTAATTAGTATACTTTTATTTAATCAATTCGTAATGTAATTAGCTAATTCGAGTGTTATGTAGTCATTAACTTTAGGTGTTTCAAGTATTTTTGTTCTTTTTTATGTCCTTTTGATTAAACATGTATAGGTTAACTTAGTTGGATTAATCTTAGCATAGCTTAGTTATTTAGTTAATTAATGTAGATTAGGTAAGGGCATTTGAGTCTTTATTGTTGGAACACGATTTGGTATGAAGAGGCACCTCCTCTAAATTCGTGAAGTGCAATTAAGGAGAGCTCTATTTTCCAGCCAAGTCATAAATGACTTCTTTCCAATGTGGAAACCCTTTGGAATTCCAAGGACTTTTTAAAGAGGTTTACACGATTTTTAGAAACCCTTTGGAATTCCAAAGATCCTTCTAAAGGTATCTACACGAGTTTTGGGCAAGATTTGAAATTCCAAATGTTCATTTAAAGCCAACCCGAAAATGCGTGTAATATTTTGGGAAACGTTTTAAAAAAGGATTTAATGATTTTAATAAAACCATGAAAATCGTGTAGGGACCATTAGTTGGACGGTTTTGAAGGTCTAAGCTTTCCATTGAGTAATTAATGTAATTATAGAGGAGCAGTTCATTCCAATTTCGTTGATTCCCATAGAGATCCTTTACTAATTTCGTAGATTGAATTAGCATTGATTAGATATTAATTAACTTAGAAAGTTGTGCAATAGTCTTAGTTTTTAGAAATCGTGTATTCCATTTAGGTAATATTTATTAGTGTAATAAACTTCCCTTTAGGTAGGTATAGTCTTTGCATTAATTGTAATTATGTTATTTTAGCTAAGGGTAGTTTATTTTAGCCTAGTAATTCAATTTGCTATGTATTTAGTTAAGGGCATTATGGTCTTAATGATTGAGAATTCGTTTTTGGTATGATGCTAGCCTCCTTCCAATACAAGATTTCAATTTAGGAAGGTCCTCATAAATGAAATCCAGCTGAATTACCAAGGAGTTACTTTTTCAAAGGTGGTTTGAATTCCAAAAGGTTTCTAAAACATAGTTACACGGTTTTGGCAAGATTTGACAATTTTAAATCACTTTCAAGGTTATCCAAAATCGTGGATTGTGCTTTATGGAATGTTTTCAAATTGACTCTATTGTTTTTAATGAGAAAAAGGGTTGGACTTTTTTTTATATTGAAGACTTTCCAAATGAACAATTAAGGCAAGATATGGAGGAGGTGGCATATACCAAATTCGCGGATTCATCTTTTTAAGCCCTAGTTATGACTTACCTAGGTTGACTAAGCATTAATTAGATACTAATTAATTTGGTAAGTATATTATTAGCTTTAGTTTGTAGAGGTCGTGTAGATCTAATTAGGTAATTAACTAACCTTAGTTAGAAACTAACCTAGTCAACTAACCATAGTTAAGCCTAACCGACCCCTACTAATTCTATCCAACTCTAGCTAAACCCTAGTTGACCCTAGTAACCTTAATTATTTAGTCCTAACCATAGGTAGTTAATGACCCTAGTTAGTCACTAACTTCCCTTAGTTAGAAACTAACTTAGCCGACCCTAGTGATTAATTAATTTTACTAACCCTAGTAGACTAACCTAAGGTGGCGTGAACCTATTCAATGCCCTATCCTAAACCGCCACCTAGATAACCCCTAACCCTAATTAATGTTAGTAACCGTAGTTAGATGCTTAACCTTTAGTTAATCCTATCCAACTCTAGTTAGGTTTAACCCTAGTTAGTTTTTAGCCTTAGTAGCCTAACCTTAACCGTACCCTAGTTCTAGTTAGACTAACCCCTAGATAGAGAGTTATGTTAGTTGGAAGCTAACCCTAGTTGTAGTATTAGGATAATAGTTGTTTTAATTAAGTATTAGTAGTAATAATAGTTTAGTTAGTTAGTTAGTGAGTTTAGGTTAGACTAGGTTTAACAAGTAGTCTTGATTAGAATTAATATTAGTTGTTTATGTTATTTGTTAGTTTTTATTTAAGTAATTTAATTGTTATTGTTTGCTGTAATTTAGCAGTATTTTAGAATAGCTTAGGACTGTTTTGCAGTATTTTTTAACATGTAAATGCATTTGTGGATTCAAATAGATGAATAGTGCACTGAACCAAAACCCTATTTTTTACCCGATCATGCACTCGTCATTGCATGTGGATTTTATCGAGTTTTCTGAAAATTATTTTTCTATTCTCCACATTGATGTGTTAACTGTCTGCAGACCAAATTTCAGCTCGATCCGAGTTGATTTGGTCTGGTTTTCATGTATTTTATGAAAACAACTTTTTTGGATTTTCAAATTCCGGGTCCTGCGATTTTCCAGATTATCCTGATTTTGAAACGCTTAGATCTGAAGATCCAGAACTTATTTTTCAAATCTGTAAAATGTGTCAATTTTTTGAATCTGTCTTTTACAGAATAAAAGTGGTTTCATGAATTTTAGAAATCGTTTGATCCCTCAAATCTGTAAATTGCGAAAAGTTGTTAGAGTCCATATTTGCCTTCTTTAGGGACAGAATAGACATTTAGGTATTTGTTTAGTTTAATGTACTTTTCATGTTTTCTAGCATTGTGGTTAGTGAATTAACAGTAGTTAGAATTAATTTTCTTAATGAGTTTAGTTAAATGTTTTAATTGTAGTTTTCTTTATTCAATTAACTGTAATTTAATTTCTGAAATAGTTGTGGATGTAATTTAGATTAATTATTGATTTAGTTACTGACTTTGTGTTTTCATTGTGTAGGTTGATAAGTTAGAACAGGTTCATAGGTGTAATTCAATTATAATGTGCGACTGCACTTATTGTGAAAAGACAGTTTTGCCCTTGGAGACCTGCTGAAGACTTACCCTCCTGCTTTAGTCATTTTCATAGTTTAGACTGTTGATTAATGTTAAATTGTAATATTAACATAGATTGTAAACTTTGTGATATTAATAAAGTGTTATTTTAGAATTAATTCAGAAATATCCTGTTCCTTGTGGATTCGACCCGTACTCGCCATTCTGTGAAAAATCGGATTTTTATATCTTTGGTTGACGATTTTCCTTTGTTTTCATTGAAAAATATTGTTTAAAAATACCATCTCCAAAAGTCAAACAAAATTTTGGCGCCGTTGCCGGGGAACGGCGATATATTCTGAGTATTTCTGAGATATCATTTTATTAATATGTGTTTAGTCTAGTTTAGTTATTTGTTTTATTTTTTTTAGTTTCTAGAATTAACATAGTTAGAATAATATAGGATACACATGCTATTTTTCTCAAGATGCACTGAATTCCATGCTTTAATGATTACTTAAACAGGTGTGTCGTAGATAAAATAGTAGTGTTTCCTGTATTTACTGAATTAGATTAGAACTGTGTTTATTTCTTAGAGTAATTAGATTGTTTTAATATTGTATAACATAGATTAGCTGATAATTGCTGATTTAGTTGTGTTTACTGATTTTTTTTAGATTGTCTGTTTGTCCATAGAATAATTAGATTGTTCTGACATAGAGTAAAGTAAAGTGCTAACTTACTGATGTAGATTAGATTGATTATCTTAGTTTAATTCTAGCATAGGTTAGCTGTTATTTTATTCATTGTTTTACTGATTTAAATGTAGATAATTCTAACATAGTTTAGTTGTTTTAGATGTTAGTGTTTTATTTTATTAACTGTAAGTTAGGATGTACCATATGTATATTAGAATAAAGTAGTTAGTTGTTCATGTTTTGTTTTTAATGTTGTTTTAATTTTTTGTTTTGGATACCATTGTTTACATGTATGAACATCCGATCCATCAATGTATGAGTTCAAGTAACCGGATATGAAGAAGTCTTCAGAAGTAGAACATTGACCAGATGAGCAGAAAACTATGCATTTGTACACGCATAGTGGTGGTGCAAAGTCCAGTCAATCGCCAACTTCAGATGGTTCGAGCATGCTAGGTTGTATCAATCCTTTGTCCCTTATTCATTTTATTGTTCTGTAGTGTGCATCTGCATTGCATGTTTGCATTATTTTGTATGCCACTAGGGACAGTGTCATTCAAGCATGGGGGGGTGGTTTAGATGCACAAAATTTTAAAATTTTTCTTTATGTCTGATAGCTTAAAAACTCATAAAAGTAGATCTTTTAAGAATTAATTATAGCATATATGATTGTATTTCCGCATAATCTGACAATTTAGAAATGTATAAGCCCCATGTGAAAATTATTTTTTATGATCTGATTTGAATAGAGTAGTTGTTTATGAAATAATTCAAAGGAAAGATAGTATTTTATTGTTAGAAAATTTTGAATCACTTTAGTATAAGTATGCACAGTATGTTTTGTGGAAAAATGAAGCAATTGAATGATGTTTTGAAAAATGAGCTTAATAGATAGAGCTACGTTTAGTTGTTGATGTCTTTGTGAATCCTAGTAGTAGAACTCAGACACGAGTTGAAATGTTTGAGTCTCTTACGAAATGGATAATGAAGGAGATCATTCTCTTATCTAGTCGATATCTGTGGCCTTTGTGGTTTGAGTAAGTAGAGTTTGAAGGGTGTTTTACACCTGGTGCCCTAAAGCCATCTGGTTTGGGAGCCACCGATTCAAAAACTTGTTACATGGACTGCATAGAAAGCCTAAGGGATAGAGACATTGCACATGATGAGAGAAAAACTATACGTAAACTATTAGAATAGAAGGTTTAGTGACTCGAGCAATTAAGTTCGAGGGATACTTTGTATCTAGTGCCCTAAGGTTGTCTGACCTGGGAGTCACTGACCTAAAGCTCGTTACACGGGTCATGAGACTTGATATTTGAAATAGTGCTTAAGTTAGAAGAATGAAAAAGAGTGAAAAATTGAATATCAGTAGAAAAAGAATGAGCTGAAAGAGAATATTTCATTGCTTATGAATATTTATTGAATACTGTACAGAAAATATACAGGTGAGGATAAATGAGTAAAACATGATAATACTTGACTTTCTGAGAAAATTCATAAATAATTACAATTTTAGAGAAGTGAAAGAAAAATGACTTTTACTGTGGTGGCATAGAAATTTCTGAATTTGTTTTGAAAATGTAGATTACATGAATATTTGTTTACAATGAGTTCTTAATTGCCTATTATTTCTGAAAAATTATTCATGCATGATATTGATGTTTGTGGGTAGCATCTCTGCAAACCCTCACGAGACCTTACTCGTCCACAGGGGTAACCTCGTAACCCAGGGGTTTAAAGGGCTTGTTGCATGAGCTAAATGCAACCGTGATTCCTACGAAAGTGAGTTAGTTTTATTTTTATTTTATTCATTTAATAAGAGCTTTCATGATTATTGGGTAGTCCATATTTTCATTGCATGTTAGAGTGTATTGCTAGGGACTAGCAATTATTCTAACATGGGGGTATTTGATGATGCATAAATTATATGTTTTATTAACACATTTTCACTGCATAAATGCATCATCTATAGGCTAAGAGCATACACTTAGGTGCATAATGATGTTAGGGAGCTTTGGTTTGAAATTCATCGAAATCGGAGTTAAATTGAAGGAATTAATGCATTTACAGTGTAGCGGGTCGAACCTCGGAGCAGAATTGAGAGATCTGGATCCAGACGCCCATTTGGATCTTGGATTTGGGTCAAAATACATTGATTCAACCCATCTCTAGCCCATTTGAGTTTTTCATAAATACTTTTCTAAAAACCCCCTCCTACATGAGGCGCCCAATAAATATTTATCTTTTAACATTGTTTTTGTAAAATGGCCAAAATAGGCAAAATTGTGTATAGGGGTGAGAGGCGCCCATTCCAACCTTGTCTTTGTTTTGGTTTTCGTGCCCTAGGGGCACAAATCTAACTCCAGCCCCCTTCTCAACCCTCACCTCCTTCCATCTCCATTGAAGCCATGAATCAAAGCTTGAAAACCAAGCATTATTCGTGCCTCCCTTTCAAATCTTTTCAATTCTTTATCTCCCTTGTTGGTTAATCTCATGGTGGCTATGTTTTGCAGGTGCAGCAGAGGTGGGAAACACTTTTCTCATGTGGAAGTGTGAAACACTCCAATGAGAAGGGCCGGCTCTACCTCCACCCGGTCTTCTACGCCCCCTGATCGAGAATCGGTTCATCCTCCATCTTCGGTTGATTTCCAACATGTTGCAGCTGTAGGATATGGTACCATGGTATATTTCCAGCATCAACGAGGTTCTGAACGGTGCGAAGCCAAGCAAAGTCCGTTCTTTTCTCCCCCTCAGTCGTCAGATCGCCCTGGAGGTTGGTTCTCTCATCCCTTTCTTCTAGATAGAACCTAAAATGTGTGTGAGTCATGTGCTGCGTGTTTTCTATATTTTTCGTCAGCCATAGTCTAGAAGATTTTTCTTGCAAAAGCTAGCACGTAGAATGTTTAGGGGTTTGGTTTATTAAAAATAATGTTTTTCATCCAACGTTGGCATGTTTTGGGTGTGTGCGTGTGTTTGAAATGAGATTTCTGTAGGTCTGCTTGTTCCTCATGTTCGTCCATTATTGATTAGTTCTGAGTGTGTTTTAGTCATGTAAGATTGTGTAGATTTTCTTCTAGTTGAGGTCGTTGTGATTTCTTAGTATTTGATTGATTTTTATAAATAGCGTGTTATGTGGTTGTCTTAATTCATTAGTTAAAATTAGCTATAGTCTTTTTTTGTAGATCAGTAGTGTAGATTGGTTAGTGTAACAGGTTTTATTTGCTGTGTGGATTTAGGAAATGTTACTATTGCATTAGGCTTAGTCGATTGATGAATTTCTATGTGTTCTTAACAGTCGATTGTAGTAGAATCTTCCTTAACGTTTTTTTGTTTTTGATTTCTGTTTTAGCATGTCATGTTTTACTTAATTAGTTCATAGCATAATAGCTAGATTCTTTTAGTGATTCATAGTTTTAATATTCCAGTTTTTATCGTATGTAATTTAGATGTCATTCCATGTTAATTAGTATACTTTTATTTAATCAATTCGTAATGTAATTAGCTAATTCGAGTGTTATGTAGTCATTAACTTTAGGTGTTTCAAGTATTTTTGTTCTCTTTTATGTCCTTTTGATTAAACATGTATAGGTTAACTTAGTTGGATTAATCTTAGCATAGCTTAGTTATTTAGTTAATTAATGTAGATTAGGTAAGGGCATTTGAGTCTTTATTGTTGGAACACGATTTGGTATGAAGAGGCACCTCCTCTAAATTCGTGAAGTGCAATTAAGGAGAGCTCTATTTTCCAGCCAAGTCATAAATGACTTCTTTCCAATGTGGAAACCCTTTGGAATTCCAAGGACTTTTTAAAGAGGTTTACACGATTTTTAGAAACCCTTTGGAATTCCAAAGATCCTTCTAAAGGTATCAACACGAGTTTTGGGCAAGATTTGAAATTCCAAATGTTCATTTAAAGCCAACCCAAAAATGCATGTAATATTTTGGGAAACGTTTTAAAAAAGGATTTAATGATTTTAATGAAACCATGAAAATCGTGTAGGGACCATTAGTTGGACGGTTTTGAAGGTCTAAGCTTTCCATTGAGTAATTAATGTAATTATGGAGGAGCACTTCATTCCAATTTCGTTGATTCCCATAGAGATCCTTTACTAATTTCGTACATTGAATTAGCATTGATTAGATATTAATTAACTTAGAAAGTTGTGCAATAGTCTTAGTTTTTAGAAATCGTGTATTCCATTTAGGTAATATTTATTAGTGTAATAAACTTCCTTTTAGGTAGGTATAGTCTTTGCATTAATTGTAATTATGTTATTTTAGCTAAGGGTAGTTTATTTTAGCCTAGTAATTCAATTTGCTTTGTATTTAATTAAGGGCATTATGGTCTTAATGATTGAGAATTCGTTTTTGGTATGATGCTAGCCTCCTTCCAATTCAAGATTTCAATTTAGGAAGGTCCTCATAAATGAAATCCAGCCGAATTACCAAGGAGTTACTTTTTCAAAGGTGGTTTGAATTCCAAAAGGTTTCTAAAACATAGTTACACGGTTTTGGCAAGATTTGACAATTTTAAATCACTTTCAAGGTTATCCAAAATCGTGGATTGTGCTTTATGGAATGTTTTCAAATTGACTCTATTGTTTTTAATGAGAAAAAGGGTTGGACGGTTTTTTATATTGAAGACTTTCCAAATGAACAATTAAGGCAAGATATGGAGGAGGTGGCATATACCAAATTCGCGGATTCATCTTTTTAAGCCCTAGTTATGACTTACCTAGGTTGACTAAGCATTAATTAGATACTAATTAATTTGGTAAGTATATTATTAGCTTTAGTTTGTAGAGGTCGTGTAGATCTAATTAGGTAATTACCTAACCTTAGTTAGAAACTAACCTAGTCGACTAACCATAGTTAAGCCTAACCGACCCCTACTAATTCTATCCAACTCTAGCTAAACCCTAGTTGACCCTAGTAACCTTAATTATTTAGTCCTAACTATAGGTAGTTAATGACCCTAGTTAGTCCCTAACTTCCCTTAGTTAGAAACTAACTTAGCCGACCCTAGTGATTAATTAATTTTACTAACCCTAGTAGACTAACCTAAGGTGGCGTGAGCCTATTCAATGCCCTATCCTAAACCGCCACCTAGATAACCCCTAACCCTAATTAATGTTAGTAACCGTAGTTAGATGCTTAACCTTTAGTTAATCCTATCCAACTCTAGTTAGGTTTAACCCTAGTTAGTTTTTAGCCTTAGTAGCCTAACCTTAATCGTACCCTGGTTCTAGATAGACTAACCCCTAGATAGATAGTTATGTTAGTTGGAAGCTAACCCTAGTCGTAGTATTAGGATAATAGTTGTTTTAATTAAGTATTAGTAGTAATAATAGTTTAGTTAGTTAGTTAGTGAGTTTAGGTTAGACTAGGTTTAACTAGTAGTCTAGATTAGAATTAATATTAGTTGTTTATGTTATTTGTTAGTTTTTATTTAAGTAATTTAATTGTTATTGTTTGCTGTAATTTAGCAGTATTTTAGAATAGCTTAGGACTGTTTTGCAGTATTATTTAACATGTAAATGCATTTGTGGATTCAAATAGATGAATAGTGCACTGAACCAAAACCCTAATTTTTACCCGATCATGCACTCGTCATTGCATGTGGATTTTATCGAGTTTTCTAAAAATTATTTTTCTATTCTCCACATTGGTGGTTTAACTGTCTGCAGACCAAATTTCAACTCGATCCGAGTTGATTTGGTTTGGTTTTCATGTGTTTTATGAAAACAGCTTTTTCAGATTTTCAAATTTCGGGTCCTGCGATTTTCCAGATTATCCTGATTTTGAAACGCTTAGATCTGGAGATCCAGAACGTATTTTTCAAATCTGTAAAATGTGACAATTTTTTAAATCTATCTTTTACAGAATAGAAGTGGTTTCATGAATTTTAGAAATCGTTTAATCCCTCAAATCTGTAAATTGCGAAAAGCTGTTAGAGTCCATATTTGCCTTCTTTAGGGACAGAATAGACATTTAGGTATTTGTTTAGTTTAATGTACTTTTCATGTTTTCTAGCATTGTGGTTAGTGAATTAACAGTAGTTAGAATTAATTTTCTTAATGAGTTTAGTTAAATGTTTTAATTGTAGTTTTCTTTATTCAATTAACTGTAATTTAATTTCTGAAATAGTTGTAGATGTAATTTAGATTAATTATTGATTTAGTTACTGACTTTGTGTTTTCATTGTGTAGGTTGATAAGTTAGAACAGGTTCATAGGTGTAATTCAATTATAATGTGCGACTGCACTTATTGTGAAAAGACAATTTTGCCCTTGGAGACCTGCTGAAGACTTACCCTCCTGCTTTAGTCATTGTCATAGTTTAGACTGTTCTTTAATGTTAAATTGTAATATTAACATAGATTGTAAACTTTGTGATATTAATAAAGTGTTATTTTAGAATTAATTCAGAAATATCCCGTTCCTTGTGGATTCGACCCGTAGTCGCCATTCTGTGAAAAGTCGGATTTTTATATCTTTGGTTGACGATTTTCCTTTGTTTTCATTGAAAAATATTGTTTAAAAATACCATCTCCAAAAGTCAAAAAAAAAACCAAGTGATTTTGAGTATTTTCTTCATTTCTCAAATCAATGCTTATTCCTAGATTCAAATTCAATTTTATCTGATTTCAAGATGCAATTTCAAAGTTCAATTTGACTTTGAAATTCCAAAATCATTTTGAAATCAAAATTCAAATTCCCCAATTCAAATTCAATTCAACATTCAATTTTAAAGTTCAAACTTTGAAATTTTTGATTCATCTTCTGATTTCAAATTTCAAAATTATTTATCTTCAAAATGCTTCTTAATCAAGGTTTTTGAGATTGATTCTGAATCTCAAAATTTGACTCTTCCTAAATTTTAAATTTAATCTGGGTTTTCAAAACCCAGACCTATCTTCAAAAGTCCCATTTGGACTTTCAAAATCCAAACCCAAAGTTAGAACCCATTCCACTTTGGATCCAGATTCTGGGTCCAATTCCATCTTGGATCCCAAATTTTGGATCCAATTCCATTTAGGATTCCAGAGTTCAACTTCATTTTGGATCTCAGACTTCAGATCCAACTCTAGATTTCAAATCCAATTCTATCTTGATATCCAGACTTAAAATCCAAATCCAATTTCAGATCCCATCTGGACTTCTTAAATCCATTTTTATTTTCAAATTTTCATTTGGATTCCTAAATCCAAATTCCTTCCTGATTTCAAACTGTAAATCTGGAATTCAATTCCACTTCAAACTTCATCCTCTCTCCTAAATCCAGGTTCAAAATTCAAATTCAGAAGTCTATTTCTGACTGTAAAACTTCACTTCTTTTCCTCTCAGCTTCAAAACATTCTTTTTTTAATTCAAAGATTTATTTTTCCAAAACTCTGATTATTTCAAAGACTTAGAACTTTAAATCTCAAGTCCTAAGTTAGAAACCATTTTTTCACTCTATTATCAAATTCATCTCAGAAATACTTAGAGATTTTTCAGACCATCTTTTCAAAAAGAGCATACATCCTTGCATTGCACAAGCATGATTCTTTGTGCTTAGGATAAATTCTTAGATAATATTTAGGCAAAGCAAAGAGGCATAAATTCGACCCTTGGTTCGATTACCCCTGGTAAAGGCGCCAGGAACGGTCGAACCTCGTACCGACGAGCGAGCCCCATCTCTCAACTTTTCCCACAATATTTTAAAAAATGAAGGTGAGTTATTTTCTAAATATCTTCAAAATTAAGGTCAAGTGAGACCCCGCAAAAGAGTTCATCCTCTCTCTTCTTCCTTTTCTCGTTCTCTCTTTTTTTCTCTCTTTTATTCCCCCTTCAAAAGGGGAATAGAGGATAGAAAGGCGAAGAGAAAGGAAAAGAGGAACGGGAGGAAAAAATTTGCATGATCACACCTACTTTGCCAACAATAATAGTCACAATCATTATAAGGGACAAAAGAAAGGTTACTATTATGATACAAGCAACTCAAAAGCCGATCAGAAAGGAAAGCTCATTCCTCAGTACAACAAGCCCCCACAACAAGGTCAAGGACTGAAGTCGAGGGAGAAAACTAAGCATGAAGGGTAGAGTTACGAAAGAAAGTTCACTCCTCTTGATCAATCACTCGAGACTGTGCTCGAGTACATGCTGACCAAAGAAATGGTCAAGTTGCCCAGATTGGCCGATCCCCCTGTGCCCATGGGGAAATTGAAAGATCAATTTTGCAAGTTTCACCGAACAGTGGGACACAATACCGAGAACAATTTCATCCTCAAAAATATTATTCAGGACTATATCGACAAGAACCTTTTGGTAGAAGGTTCCGAAGAAGAAAAATTGGGTATGCTGAACCATCCATTGCCTCAACATTCTATGACAGTGATCACTGAACAGCCTTTCCAGCCTCAAGATCATATAAAACCATGCTCCAAGCAAGAAATCCAAATATAACATCAAGTCTTAGTGTTGCGCCAAGCACAACCTGACAGTAAAAAGATAGACCTCATTTCAGCCTTTGGCAAGTTGAAAGTATCTGCTACACCTACAAAGACATCCCCGGAAGTTGCCAAGATGATTCTCGGATTTCTCAAATGCTTTATTAAATTCATTCCGGAGAAAGAAGAGACATCAACTCAGAAGCCATTAACTGCTCTATCTAATGTCTCAATCCTGGATTTAGCACAAGCTTCTATTAAGCATCAGCAAGTACTCGATGATCTGATGTGGAAAATCAAAGTAAAACCCAATACAACCCCTGAAGATATGGCTCAGATTGTCAATCAGGCCATGACTAATGCGCTGTTATCATCGCAAAATTTCCCCCCCTCCATCTGCGAGAGAGAGAAGAAACGATTCTGCGAGTCAAACTCGACAAAAGTTTTGAAAATGGTTTTGAAAATTACTCGCCTTCGTTTTGAAAATTTACGGAAAAATTTCATGGAATGGGATCCTCCTGTCGGTACGAGGTTCGATTGTTCCTGGCGCCTTTACCAGGGGTAATCGAACCAAGGATCAAATGTGCGCTTTGACTAAGTTAAATTATCTAAATTATGATCTATTTTCCTAGAATGCACAGAGAATCAGGCATGTGCTATGGAAATTTGAAAAGATGCAAGTTTGAGAAATATGATGTTTGCCTTGGAAAATTGAGATGTACTTGGAAAATGATTGGAAAAGTGCTTAAAAATGGAATTCCTGGGAAAATCATTGAATTTGATTGGAAATCAGAAATTTGCATTGGAAAAAGAATTCTTGAATAAAAAATGGATTCTCAGGAAAACTTGAACCTTGAGAAAATCAATTTTGAGTTTTGGATTGCTTTTCTAAGAAAATTGATTTCTAAAATGGATTTGAGAATTCTGAGAAAAATCAATTTCATAAATAATTCAAGGACTTTGGGAAAATCGATTTAGGGAAATGAAATTGAGAATGTGGAAATCTTGGGAAATACTTTGAAATCTCATTTGAAAATTCAGAGTTCTGAGAAAATAAAATCTTGCGAAAGACTTGGAAATTTTTGGAAAAATTGATTTCTCTAAAATAGATTTGGAAAATGAGTTTGAAAATGATGCAAATTGAATGAATGAATGAATTTCAAAGAGAATTCTTTGAGGAATTGGGAAAATCCTTTTGACTTTTGGAGAAATGTTGTGTATTTTTTAAGTTAGCCTAAGAGTGTAGGCTGAATGTGGCTAATACAAAGATCACAAATCTTGGTTTTCTCCGTATTCTGACTATGGCCATAAATATGAATCCCACCAAATTTATGAACTCCCTAAGAGCTCATGCACGTGCCATTCGTGTCAACCACAATGATTTTGGAAAATGTGCATATACATCATACATAAAATATTGGAAATTACAGAAATTAAGCTATATGCAATGCAGTCCTATTCTAAGCTGAAAAGTAACTCTTATTCCAAATTATTACATCTGATATTGCATTGAATTGAAATAAAAGAAAATAAAAGTCTTCTTCCTGGATATTCCTGCAAAACTAGAAAACATGCTAGCACAAAAATATAGGTTTATCTGAATTCATCAAAAAATATTGAAAATTATCGGATATTATTCAGATATAAACCCAAATTCATACCCCTTTGATATAAACATAAGAAATAAGGAATAAATTTTGAAAATAAACTTGAAAATTCAAAATTAGAGTAAAATCACCAAAATACCCCTGATGACCTTGAAATCAGGGTTTTTGAGAGAATTTTTGTAAAATTTGAAAATCAAATGAAATAAAACCAAACACAATATGATGAAATATGATGATATGCATGAAAATTTGGAAAATTAAAGTTTGGAATTTTGAAATTGTGGTCAAAATGACCAAAATGGCCTTGAAACCAGGGTTTTCTGAAAAAAAATTGCAAAAATGGGAAATTGAAATGAAAATGACATTGAAATTAACTCTAAGATTACATGACATGCTTATTTACATGATAAAAACCCTAAAATGGCAAAAATATCACAAATTATCAAATTTAACTTGATTTATGCCTAATTTTCGCTTTTGAATTTAAAAGTAAACTAACATACAAAGCAAATGAACTTGGAATTGAGCCAAATTTAACATTGACACCTAGATTAAACCTAAAAACAGAATAAAGCTTGAAAATCTATTTTTTTGATATTTTTTAATATGGAAAATTGGCTAAAAATCCTAAAAATCAAGATTTTGCCTAAAACACTAATTTTAAATTGGATTTCGGATACTAAATTACCATAAAAATTTATCAAATTTTATGGGGTGATAGAGGAAAGTTAGGCAAAGATTTTTTCCTTTTACAGATTTTGGTTTTGACTTATGGTCGGAGCTGGACAGCTCCGACAAGTTGGATCGGAATCTGGCGACTCTAGGATCTAGGGCAGACAGACAGGTTTCATGAAAAATTATGGGAAAATAGAATATAGTAAATAAAATGACTGAAATTATGGGAAAATGTATCTGACAAACAAAGGAAAATTTCCTATTTTTACAGTTTTAGAATTCGGGTTATGGTTTGGGAGAGAGCAAAGGATTATCAGTGACCTAGATCTCTGAAATTCTCAGACATTGGAATTTGACAGGTAGGAAGTTTAATTCCGAGAAAAATACCTAGGAAGCTCCTAAAATTATCAAATTTTGAGAAACGACAAAGGGAAGGGTTAGAAACAACTTTTTTGTTGGAAATTTTGACATTTGGCCTATGGGTTGAATGGACACAGCAGGTTAGGGTCGGTCTAGACCCTGATAAGGACAAAGTGAGATTTTCCCAAGGGTCTGCGAAAATCGATTTTTAGCAGGGACCAAAACTCCTTAGAAAAATCTAGGAAAGTACTGGAAAATAATAGGTTCTAACAGAGACTCACTGTATTTTTTTGTGGGAAATTTGAATCGTCCATTAAGGAGATCTCGGAGGTTCTTGTCTGCTAAAATAGAACTTGAAATTTTTAGAAGGGTCAGGATCCAAACTCGGTTTGGGATTTATTTAATGGGACTATAAAATTCAAATGGAATCAAATTTTTGGCAGGAAATTAATAACAAGTAAACCTAATTAACCTAAAATTTTTGAGATTTATGAATGAGAACTCGCACATGAAATAACGATGGTATTATGGCTATAAATACAACTTATAGATTCTAAATTAAATGCAAACAAAAACCATACAAAATGAACAAGATGAATAACGAGACTAGAGTAAATGCAATACTTAAATATGAACCTACATGGAATATGAAAATAAAAAAAACAAAAACACTCAAAGGGGCATGAATCATTCTTTTTTTTGCTTTTGACTCTCAAAGTGAGAGATCCAATCCATTAAATAGATGGACCTCATCACTTGTTTAGTCCAAACGCATGAAATACATGCTTCTTTATGTATTTCTCACTTTTTATTTTTCTTTTTATCTTTTGAAACCATGAAGGATGTCTTGATGTCATTGAAAGTCTGGTTTTTAGGCCTACACGTCACCTTTATGAAAATAGAGCTTGGGGTGCTCCTATCAAGGTGCGGCAAAAGAGAACAAAAAAAAAAAAGAGGGTCTATGACCCTAAAAATCAATATTGAAAGATCCAATAGTCTAAAGAGTCCTCACCTTGGATCAGCTGAAGGGCTGTAGTGGGATGGCTAGATGAAGATGGGCTATGGCTTCGATCCTTGCTGCGCCAAAGATGATGATGGCTGGAGATGATTTGCTACACCGATGGATGGGCTGCAGCTTTGATGGCGCCGGTACCAAGGGGGTAAAGGAGCTGGAGATGGTGGCTGCCAAGGATAGATTTCAGCCAAGAGATGGGGTTGAGCAAAGGGGAAGATGGGAGAGCTAATGGGCTGTGTGAGGATATGAGAGAGAGATAGAGAGTTAGAAGGAGAGAGGGACTCCAAGGGGGCAGCAATGTGCTTCCTTTCTTTCTTTTCCTTTTTAACAAAAGGACTTAGGGTTTTTAATTGGAATGGACTTAGGTATTTAGGGGCTAATGAAAAGGGGGGAAAAGGGTGTACATGAATGGGCTGGACCAAGGAGGAGGGAAAGAAAGGAAGGGAAGGGAAGAAGGAGAAAGGAAAGAAAGAAGAAGAAGAAAAGGAAGAAGAAGAAAAAGAAAAAGGAAAGAAAGGAAGAAGAAGAAGGAAAGGAAAAGGAAGAAAGAAAAGGAAAGAAGAAGAAATGGGGGCTGGAGGCTTGGTCGACCACCTCGGTGGGTCCCACGAAAATAAAAAAAATAAAATAATAAAAAGAAAAGCAAATAGCATAAAAAGATTTTTTTTTAATTAAAAAAAATATGTAAATAGAGAAGCCATCTTAGAGTGGGCTCATTTTCTAATTTTGAAATTCATTTTGAAGATCAGAGGGGTAGAATAGTCTTTTCAGAAAAGATTTATGGACGAAACAAGCTATTTTTGGTAGTTTTTGAAATGAGCTCAGAATTTGAAGTTTCATACCCCGTTGCGAAGCAAATCCAGTTTAGAATTTAAAATTTTGAGTTTGAAAGACATCCATATTGTTTTTCTTGAGAAAATATTTTCAAATTTACAATCACAGAGGTAAAAATGTTAATTTTGAAAACTCAGGGTTTGAAATTGATTTCTGAAAATTTTTAAAACTCAATCTGGATTGAAATTTATAAAACTCGAGTTCTAGACTTCGAAAATGAAATGAAATGTGATGAAATGCTATGAAATGTTATAAAATGATGAGAAATGACGTGAAATGCTATGCAAAATGCAGATCCTAAATGAAGGATTTTGGATATTGGACTTTGATTGACACTTGTACCAGTTCAAAAAGTGTTAAAATTGATAAAATTTGCAAAATGACTCAAGAAATGATTTTCGGGCTCTACGGGGCTAGAGTGACACTGAAAATTGGGGTTTGAGCTGGATTGAACTAAAATGAACTGGATTGAACTGGGTTCTGGGGTTTCAGAACTCAAATGAACTGAAAAGACACTGACTCGACTGAACTCCCTGAATAAATCTTCTAGAAAAGCTGTCATTTTTAGAGAAATGATACATAATGGTCACTGGGGTGAAGTGAATTATAGACCAGAGCTGGGTTTGACTGAAAAAAATGTCAGTAATACTAAGAAGAACTAAAATTGAAGCTCTAACACTAGCTCAACTGACTCGACTCAACACAATTTTAGCTAAATGAACTTAAATGGGATCGTGGACACTTGGAAGTGGATTTGAACTAAAACTGGAGCACTTGAACTCCTGGTGAGCTCAAGCTAGACTCAGAGGAATAGGACGGACTGGAAATGACTGACTCAGAGACACTTGGCTTGGATTTGAGTGAGAAATGAGCTCAATTTTGAAGAAATGATCCCATTTTGGCAGGAATGGTCAGAAATGAAAATGGTCTGTTCATCATGAGCTCTAGTGAGCTTGAAATGATTGATATTCTGACTGTTCTAAACTGACCAATGAGCTTGGTTGACTCTGACTGATTGGGGGTCTGGGATGACCTTGGGGTAAAATGATAATTTTCCTAATAAAAATGGGTAAAATGGTAATTTTCTGACTCAGACTTGGGGTTTGACTCCTACACTGACCTAACAGGGTTGGTACTGCACGAGGGGTGTGTTTGAGAATGGATGAGGAAAATTTGGGGTGTTTATAGATGCCCCTCTTTGCTACTAAGCCGGTTTAGGGTCGAGCTTAGTGGCAAAGAAAAACACACGAAATTTGGGCTATAAAAATGCCCCAGTTAGAAGGATCTGACTGGGTATGAAGGAATTAGCCCTGGCAAAAATGGTAGATATGAAGTGGAAAATGAAGAAGAAACATTTGCTTCAAAAGAAGTGAGATTCAGGTTTTGCCCTTAACCTGGATGGGACGAGAAATACCTCATGTAAAAACGAGGCCCATGTTTAATCCTTAACCTGACCAAGAAATAAAATACCTCATCAGAATGAGGCTCAGGTTTGACCCTTAACCTGACCAGAAAATAAAATACCTCATCAAAATGAGGCTTAGGTTTAAGCCTTAACCTGACCGGGAATGAAAATGATGGGATTCTCGAAAAAAGAACCCATGATGGAACCTTCAAACTTCCGCACAATGAATCTGATAGGGGTTTTGCAAAAGGATGAAATTGGGGTCCCTAAAGCTTGAAAAGAGGTTTGATTTTGGGCGCCTCATTGCTGAGACTAAATAACTTTTGAAATTGATGACCTTTTGCGAGAAAATGATTGGTGGCTTAACCTCAAGCCGAAATTGGACTGTCTATGGTGGGACAGTGGAGACACTGGGAAGTGGGCAAATCTGAGAGCCCATGCGCTCAGATTATACCAAAGAAGGGAAGGAATCTTGAAAACTCCCGTTAACAAGTCCTAAAAGGGATAACAAATGGTGTCAGGATGCGCCAAAGATGAACCTCAAGCTCTCGCTTCACGCCAGGATAGCTAGAAAATATTGTCAAAATGTTGAAAATTATTATTGATTCAGAATAATTAAAAATGATGCACATTCATGCGAAAATATTTCCTCTTTTCTACCTGAAGTATTACCTCCGATTGGGCTTAACTCCGTAGAATCAAGATTCAAATTCAAATTACTTGCCATTGGCTTTCTTTGAGGAAGCTATCAATTTCCTTGATATGAACGGAAAAGAAAGTATTCTTGATATTGTGAAAGCAATTGGTGAAAGAATATTGATAATAGAATTTCACAAAATTTAAAGCAGATTCTTGACATATTTGGCAGTTTGATATCCTGGGATTCTTTTCTCATGATGATCTTTCTGCACTCTTTTTTTTTTTTGGCAGAATTGAAGCTCTCTTGGGTTTTTGGGGATTACATCATCCTTCATTTTGGAGATGTCCTGACTTTTCTCTCTTTTTTTGAAAGGGTACTTTACAAACTCTTTCAACTCAGAGATGTTCTGATCCTTCTTTGCCTTAGGGATTATCTTGACGGTATTGGCTCATTGGTTGGAAATCTCTTGATGATAGCAGAAATTAAATATCTTTTAGGGTTTGTAAGGAGGCTCATCGCATTCGCCTTCAACTTGGCGGTGATCTGAACTTTCCCTGAAAGGATCCGTCACAAACTCCTTCATCTTGGAGATGATCCAAATCTTCTTTGGCCCCAGGGGTCTAACTCGCATAATTCATCTTCAACTTGACGACAATTGAGAGATCCCTTTTGCAGATATTTAATTGCAGCTTGAGTGATTGAGGAGATATGGAAATTAAATGGATTTTTCTGTATCACCCAGTATATTTCGACTACCTTATTTTCCAAGAATGATCTTTAAAAATGTGTCATTGACTGTGATCAATATCAATCACTTATGACTTTGCAACAACATTGAATTTTCTTTGCTGGCCATATCGAGAATTTATTCTTTATCCTTTTGGTCGACCAATAGAAAGATTTTGAATTTTGAATCCTTCTTCGTGAAAGCTTTGTCCTTTCGAAAGTAATGCTAAAGGTATTCTGAGGTAAAGATTTTGTGCAGTAAAATTTTTGAAATCAACAAGTATTTAATGACAAATTGGCAAAATGTTCTTGAAATCCTTGGTAAAAGCGAGCATTTGAAGTACGACTCAACGCATCCATGACAAAATTCTCCTCTCCTTTTCGCAAACAAGAAGATTCATAATTTGATAAAAGATCAACTCAGAAGTTGAGTTTTGACAAGAAAATTTGAGTCAGAACTTGGATCTCCGAAGGATAATCAGAATTTAAAGGAAAGAAAATTCGAGTCAGAACTCTAATAAAAAACATTATTGGTTCACTATGAACAACATGGATTCGGTAGGGATTCAGCCTGAGAACGACATTGGTTCACTAGGAACAGCATGGGTTCGGTAGGGATTCAGCCTAAGAACGACATTGGTTCAATTGAGAACGTCATTGGTTCACTGAGAACAACACGGGTTCGATGGGGATTCGGCCTAAGAAACTTGGATCAGAAGGACTTCAACCTACCGAACACATTTATGAAAAACACTGAAACAAAAGGGGTTCAACCTAAGGACTGTAAAGAATATTGGATCAAGAGGACTTCAACCTACAGATCAAATTTTTGACAATGAGATTAGTTCCAAAGGAGTTCAACCTAAGAACCAGGGATCAGTAGGAATTCAACCCACAGATCGAATTTTTGAGAATGAGATTGGTTTGAAAGGGGTTCAACCCAAGAACCACTGGGTTGAGGAGGACTTTTGGTTCACAAAGGGGTTCAACCTCTGAGCCGTACTGGTTTGACAAACGTTCAACCTATAAATCACATTGGTTTAGCAGGGGTTCAGCCTACAAACTGTCAATTCCATAGGGATTTAACCTAAGAATCACATCGATTCCGCAGGGGTTCGACCTACAAACTGTCAATTCCATAGGGATTTAACCTAAGAATCACATTGGTTCCGCCAGGGTTCAACCTATGAACTATCAATTCCATAGGGATTTAACCTAAGGATCATATTGGTTCTGTAGGGGTTCGACCTACGAACTATCAATTCTATAGGGATTAAACCTAAGGATCACATTGGTTCCGCAGGGGTTTGACCTACGAACTATCAATTCCATAGGGATTTAACCTAAGGATCACATCGGTTCCACAGGGGTTCGACCTACAAACTATCAATTCCATAGAAATTTAACCTAAGGATTATATTGGTTCCACAGGGGTTCGACCTACGAACTATCAATTCCATAGGGGTTTACCCTAAGGATCATAGTTTAAGAACGAAGGGTTCAACTTATGGGTTTTGAATTTGGGAAATGGAAATTTTTAATGAAAAATTCTTAGTTCATGATTTGAATGGACCATCATAGTTAGCTGCTCATGGCCTGTTTTCAGGATTAACCCCTTACCCTGAGCGGGAAATCTCAGGTTTATCCCTTAACTTGAAAGGAGAAAAGTTTGATGCAAATGTAAGTTGATGCAAATGAATGCATGCAAATGAATGCGAAATGATGTAAATGGGTGCACATGCATGAAAAATGGGAGATTTGTTTGATCCTGCCTGCATACAGAACATTTTGAAGAAAAACAAATTCTCAAGAAAAATGCCCCAGTGTAACTGGGGAATAAGATGTTGGACAAAAGAATAAGTAATTGATATTTGACGAGAATTCTACGAAGATAATGAGGTAAAAACTGACAATGAGCTTCTTGGTTGATCAGGGAGTGTGATCATCACAAAAGTTTTCCTCTCTTGTATTCCTTCTCTTCCTTCTCTTTTCCTTTCTAACCTCTATTTCCCCTTTTGAAGGGGAAATAAAAGATAGAGAAGAAGAGAGAAGAGAAAAGAAAGAAGAGAGAGAGGAACTCCTTTGCGAAGGTCTCACTTGACCTTAAAAAGATTTTGAAAATCACTCGCCTCTGTTTTGAAATATTTGCAGGAAAAAGGGAGAGACGGGATTCGCTCGTCGGTACGAGGTTCGACCGTTCCTGGCGCCTTTACCAGGGGTAATCGAACCAAGGATCGAATTTATGCCTTTTGCTTTGCCTAAATATTGTCTAAGGATTTATTCTATGTCTAAGAATGCACAAAGAATCGTGCTTATGCAAATGCAAAAAGATATATGCTTTTTAAGAAGAATCATTTTAGAATTTTTGCAATTATTTAAGTGATTTTGAAATGAATTTGAGAGCATTTGTGAAGAAAATGACTTTTTGAAAGTTAAAGATGGACTTGGAGAAGTTAGATTTTTTAACTTGAGATTTAGAATATATCTTGAGTTTTGAAATAATCAAAGATTGAGATGAACCTGAATTTGAAGAAGGGAGTTTAGAAAATAAGAATTGAAAGTTGAATATGGACTTAAAAAATGGAGTTTAGAATTGAAAGTCAAGATGAAATAAAAAAAAAATAGAGTGAAATTCTAGATTTAAAATTTGAAATCAGAATGAAAGGTGGATGATATTTAAGAAATCTAGATGGGATTTGGAATTGGATTTTGAAATATGGAATTGGATTTGAGAAATCCAAATGGATTTTGAAAATAGAATTGGATTTTGGAGATCCCGATGGAACTTGGAATTGGATTTGGAAAATCCAAATGAAATTTGAAGATAGAATTTGATTTTGGAAATTCAGATGAAACATGGAATTGGATCTGAGAGATCCTAAACCGACTTTTGAAATTTGAAAGGAAGGATAGAGAATGAAACTTGATTTTCAAACTTTGAATTTTTGAAGTCAGGAGATGAATCTGGAAATTTCAAAGTTGATTTGAACTTTGAAATTTGATTTTGAATATTAAATTGAATTTAGAATTAAATCCTGATCCTGAAAATGAATTTGGAATTTCAAAGTTGAATTGAACTCTAAAATTTGATTTGAGTTGGAATTTGGATTCTTTTGAATTTTGAAATTTCAAAGTTAAATTGAACTTTGAAATTGGGATATTGAATTTTGAATTTTGAATTTTGAATTTTGAATTTTGAAGTAATAATAGAATTGAGAATATGAAGATGAATTTGAATTTATGAATAAGAATTTGAAGATTAATTTTGAGAACTGAAGAAGATACTTGAAGGATTGTCTCAAAATCACTTGATTTTTTGAAAAAATTTGAAAATATGATGTGATTCTATCCTAAATGATGAATGAATTAAAAGAATTTAAAATTGGATATTTGAAAAGCATATTTCATTCTTTAAATGAATTGAAATAAGATTGAAGATATAATACATCTCTGACTATGGTCATAAGATGTATTATATAATAATTATATTCAAATTCAAGTGAAGAATAAAACACATTTTTTGGTGCCTTCATAGAGTTTAAAATGAAATTAACTCTCAATATATCCTGACTATGACCATTGATATATATTTTGAGTTAATTTTAAGTTAAACTCTGATAAAGGAAGAAAAATATTTAAAGAAATGTGATTTTTTAAAACGATCCAGTGTGGATCCAATGTTATTCCATAAAAGATAAAAATCCTAAGCATTGTCCACATTTTGACTATGGCTATCAATGTGGGTCATTTGCTTAGAATTAATTACCTCTTATTAGAATGGTGTACGTGCCATTCGTGTTCTCATTTATGGATTTCTGAGAAATAAAAGGAAAATAGTATGAAACAAGCAATTTTTTTTATATCTACAATGGTCATACTTTCTCATCTAATGCGAGAAATGTAAATTCTCATTATAATCTAGCTATTACAACTTGAATTGGATTTGAGATAAAAAAAAATTTAATCTAGAAAAGGGAATTCAGACAATTTACATCTTTTCTGCAGAAAGAGGGTTAACTCCAAGTTAAAGATATATATACACAAAGAAAACATCATATTGCATGCAAATGATAGATTATTCATGTCTCTTTTCTGTACTCATGAAGGGTTTAATGCATCTAAGCTAGTTGGTAAACTGATGCCTAAACTAGAGGAAAGAATGAATATCATGATATACGGGATCGTGCATGTTTGTGATGCTCATATTAAATAGGAAATGCTTATGGAAGCATTAAAACATGGTGTCCATGGAAGGTGAATATACATATTGTCGGCGGAATATGTAAATATACCTACTGGAGATGGTAGCTACATGATGGACTAAGTGCAAGAGATACGCACGGATGGTGGGGGGGGGTACAGGTGCTAGGATGCTACAAGGTGAACCCAGCTAATGAGTGTTGACACTCTTGGTGGGGTGAAAAGGACAGAAACTTGTAGTTACATAGGAATGTAGCAGCAGGTGAATGGTTCAGCGACAGAGGAGTGGTAAGAAATGAAGGTGCTAGAGGTAAATGTATGCAAAGTTCAGTAAATATGCAGATGGACTGGTATGATGATGAAGCAGCAGTATAGAGATGTGCTACAATGGAGTTTAGCGTGAAGAAGGGCCAAAGGTAGGCTGTGGTGAACAGGTATAGCAGCTGGAGGGTGGAGTACAATGAGTATTAGCATAGGTATGATGTTGTATGTTGGAGAAGATGTTAAGTGAAGATGCTGGGGCTGGGTAGTGGAGATGGATGTGATAGGTGTGAAGAAACAGTGTAACGATGTTACACATGCTGTAGGTACAACAGTGTATTGTGTATATTGTGCACAATGAAATATATGAAGTGGAGTTGAGACAGCAAGGAGGATAGCTGTGAAGGAAGTGTGGATTGCAGGTGGTGGGCGACTGTAGCTGAAAAAGGGGTAGACAACAAGGGCTGGAGTTGAGCACAAATACTGTTGTAGTTGACAATGGTAATGTATTATTTGCAAGTAGTGAATGAGTAACATGGTGCTGTGTAAGGAATGTGCCCAGGTGCAACTACTGTAGGTTGCAAAGGTGGTTGTAGTAGTGAGTTGTGAGGATGCTTATGCTAGAAGGGAAGGGACTGTGATACAGGTGGATTGTAGGTGACAATAGTGCAGGGTAGATGGATAGTAAAGAAAGTGTATGGGGTTGGTATGTGTGCTGGTGATGTAGCTACTGCAAACGAAACTGTAGCAGTGGAAGAAAGAGGTTGTGTGTTCCTTTCAACAACTGTACAAATCATAACTCTTGGAAGTAAGAAAATTTAAGCATCACTTTGTAGATTCCTCTTAAATTTGGTATAGCATCTTTTTCTTCATTCTCTAAGCTTCGGACCATCACTCTGGTGACAAGAGAAGAGCAGCTTGAATAGCAGAAATATGTACAACACAATTATACGAGTGCATCGGTGCTTTTCACATGCAACATAGTTGATGAGCTAACTGATCTCTGTGCTGAATGCAAACTGCAATTTTGAGGAACCCGCCATGATGATAACTGGAGTTTTTTCTCTCTTGGTGGCAAAGACATGAATTTTCTCTAATCCTCCAACATTATTCTCATATCATGTAGGTTGCTACTAAGGCCCACACAACAATTTGCATGCATTGTACAGACTTTATTAGAATCTTTGCTTGGCTCACAGATACCACCAAAGTATGCGGTATCTAGAAACTTGATCTGTAGTCCTATTTCTTTAATAAATGGATCGTATTTAATGTAATTAAGCACATCCTGGTCATGATGCCCTGGGTAAACCTCTCTCGACGAATCCCAGAACTCATAAAATTTTATAGTTCTATCATTGGACTTCACAAAAGCAAACCCTCCATTAGGAATATTTTGAAAATTAAGTAAACTACCAAAAAAAAGTGATCACAAGCTATCTGACAATCAGCATTTAAGTAAAAGTGTGGAAAAAGATCATGAAGCCAGAGGATATCAACATTCGTGAAAAAAAATTGTAGCCCATTTCAAGCACCAAATGCAAGAAATCAATCCTCCTCCACATCATCATCAAGTAATCAGGACTCATAAAGAACTTCTCTCCAGAAAAATCAACTCTTTCAGTGACCAGGGCAAGGCAACCCCAGGAACATGTGTTCCTTTCTCTGGGTATCGTACACCACCAATGAATTACAAAAGTAGAGGAAAACCAAGCCAGTTTGACAAGAAAATTGCTATCAGAAATATTAAATGAATGTCTGGAATAAGGTTTAGAGTCATGAGATATATTTCTGGCCATCTAGACTTGAATAAAATCAGCAGTGTTTTTTTTCAAAATTTCAGAGGTGCAAATAGAAAGGGTTTGGATGGCGATTTCTTCAGGAATTGTACAACTCGACCTATAAACACTGCTAGGTTTTATGCATTTAGCGAATGTGTTCTTCAACTTATATTGTCTCTCCAATAAACCTGTTGGAAGAACTCATCATATCACTTACATAACCTTCTCAAGGCTACCTTGGGATGTTACTTTCACATAGAGCTGATGCAGATCTAGGGACTTTCCTCCCATAATAGGTACTGTGAACTTTATTCCCATTTTGTTGTGGGACTTCTCAAGTGTCTCCATGGAGAGGGCTCTATTCGCTATAACTTCTGAATAGGTTACAGATGGTAAGGGTTAGATATGAGCACTAGTTCATGCAACCTTGGATCCTAGACATATGTGAATTTAAACATGCATTTGAAAATAAAAAAAAAGTTGAACTGGAAGAGTCTCAGATATAATGAATAATCAAATGTAACAAGGAAGTGAACACAACACAATAAACAAGATGGATAAAAAGCAATTAGAAAGACGGTCAAGTGCAAACCAAAACAGGAAATCTAAAGTGAGTAAGAAATGAAAAAAAATAAAAATATTGTTGATGCTGGTAATAAATAGCCTGTGTTAATGCAAATGACACAATATTGTTGATGTTGTATGAACATGAAGTGGTTTAACAGAAATAAAGAGAGAAAAACAATGATTCTAATGCATGCCAATTGGTAAAATGGATTAACAGGGATAAAGCTAGAACTAATATGGAATACTAGATAAACAAGAGTTTAGCACCTGACCCAAGCAATGAGGAAATGACATCAACGCCTGTATTTATGAAGATGGAGAGTGCAGGAGATGTGTCTATGCTTTTGTGTTGCAAGTCTAGCACACAAATTTTAAAATCACATGCCTCTTATCCATCAGAGCCATCAATTACCTTAGCGTGGCTGAACGTAGGTGACCTGGGACCCATTTGCTTGAGATGGATACCACAATTGTGGATCATGCCATTATGTCTGGATCTCATTTTGTAACAAGGTAAAAAAAAAAACCCTTTTACAGTAATAGTTGGCAAATGTTCACGGCAGATAAAGCTTTGTAACCAGTTAAACAGAAATTTGCAATAAATGAAAATGAAAATTTACAATGAATCAAGTATGCATATCGATCCTTCAAATTTCATGCATTAAGCTAAGTAAAAGGTCAACCTCCAATATCAAATCCTCACAATTCATAACAGTGGACTGATTCCTACTACTTAGGCGCACAGGGAAGTTCAAATTTACAATGAAAGATGCAGTAAACCAATTAATCCAGACAAAAGAAGATAGAATATAATTCCACGATGCTTTTTATCAAGTGAAGTTTGAATCTCCTCCATCATCCAGTGAAACAAAGAGAACTCGGATTCTTGGATGCTGTGTATATTGCGCCATACAACAACCAGATTTACAAGTGACAAATAGTATACATAACGGAGATAAAAAAAAGGGGCGTGGACTAAAAGAGAAAACATAAAATCGAGAATATCGCTGATGATCGGGACTAATAGAAATGCAACAAGAAAACAACAGGAAATTAAAACAAAAAAAAATGGAAATCAGATGTTGGAATTGGAAAATTCCATTAATATTGCAACGGGCAGATCGATCCTGCTATATGCAGTTCGATCATGTCGTGGATGCATTTAAGATAAAGGAAAATAATAAAAAGGGAAAGAAACGAGAAGGGTACAAAACACAAAAGGAAAGAGAAAAAAAAATGAAAGAATACGGCAAAGTAAGAAAGGAAATCTTCACAGAGGATTAAAGGGATGAAGAAGACGATCACTCACCTGCGATTCTGCTAGAACTCTAGAGTTGGAAGGCAATCGGATCGGACTTCAACAAATTACTTGGAGCTCCCACGGCAAGATCGACTTACTTCAGTCGACGGAGGAGAAGACCAAGGGAGGGAAGGAAAATGGGAGAAAGGAGAAAAGAGGGAGAAAGAGGGGAATTGGAGAAGAAGGAATGAAGAAGAAACGAGAAGGGCATGTGGGGAGGTGAAGAAGCGATCGATGCATGAAGAAGAGGGGTGCGGGGGTGAAGAGGCAGTCTTTAGGGCTTCCCTTCTGCGTTCATTTTATAGAGGGGAGAAGGAGGCTCGAGAAAGGGGAAGCTGTTGGAGATGAACGGGGAAGGAAGCAGAAGGCAAGCGATGATCGATCGAGAGCTTCAGGGAGAGAGAGAGAAAGAGAGAGAGAGAGAGAGAGAGAAGTATCAAGCGCAACGGAAAACTGTTGCAGGTTTTTCAAAGGAGCCCCTTAGTTTTTTTTTTCAAATTTTTCAATAAAATGCTCTTTCCAAAAGTTTTTCTCTAAAAGAGGTTTTTATGAAAAGGATGTGTTGTGAAAAATACCCGATTTAATTTCAGAAATGGGTTTCATAAATGGATATGGATCCAGAAATTTTGATAAAACATTAGAATTCAGATATCAAATTGAGATCGGACCTTCTATTGAGAAAAACCTCTGAGAAAATAAAAAAAAAATTGATTTTTTTGAAAAATAATAGATTGAGATTCAGAATTGGATTCAGATATCAAATCTGGATCCAGGATTGGGTCAAATACGGATATTAAGCATGGATTTTCAGTGAATATGAGGAATGAGAGAATTTTGATCAAAAGTTGACCCAGTTTATTCAGAGAGATGGAGTCAGGGCAAAAAAAGGGAATTTTCTGGATTTTTGAAAAAATTGGGGTGTTTACAAATGCCCCTCTTTGCTGCTAAGCCGGTTGTAAGCCGAGCTTAGCGGCAAAGAAGACACGCCAAATTTTCTAAAAAATGCCCCAGTCAGAAGGTCTGAACTGGGTGTGGAAGAATTTGTTTTTGAGAAACATTATTCTCAGGTTTGGCACCTTATCCTGAGTGACTTTGGAAAGAAGAACAAAATCCTCGAGAATGAAATAATTAGATAGAAAGAAAATGAGGAAATCGTGATGGGACTCTGAGATGAAGATCACGAAATGATAAAAGGAGAGATTTTTTAAGAAGTCTCAAGGTTGAGACAAAGATAAGATTTTTTTTTTTTAAAAGACTCAGGTTTAGCCCTTAACCTGGATGGGACGAAGATATTTTTGAAAAACCACGATGGGACATTTTTGAAAAATATCTCGTGAGATGAGGTTCAGGTATAATCCTTTATTTGAATGGATATACAAAGCATGGATTCCTTGATGGAGAAAACCATGATGGGACTGGGAGAAATACCTCACCAGAATGAGGCGACTCTCTTTGAAAAATATAAACAACGCTAGGTTGCATCAAAATAGATATTGAGTATTTATTTCATTTTTGGATAACCAGAAAATTTTACCAATAAGATGAAATTGTAATTGATTCAAATGCTTGAAAGTGTGCACGTATGTACGAAAGATATTCCCTCTTTTTACCTAGAGTATTTCCTCTAAAATGAGGTTAACTTCCCGGATTTCATAGTCAGATTCAAAATTTTAGGTTGTTGAGTTTCTTCAAGGAAGTTATTCATTTCCTTGATATGAATAGAGAAGAAATACTCTTAATTTCATAAAAGCAAGCAGTGAAAAGATATTGATAAAAGGAGTTCGCATAAGAAAAGATGATTTCTGGAAATTTTGGCAGTTTGATATCCTGGGGCTTTTCCCAAAATGATTTTTCTGGCACTCTTTTTGAGACATTAAGCTTTCTTGGGTTTTCGGTGAGGAGTTTATTACATTATCCTTCATTTTGGAGATGTCCTGGTTTTCTTTTCTTTTCTTCGGGGAAGGGTACGTCACAAACTCCTTCATCTTGGAGATGCTCTGATCCTCCTTTTTCTCAGGAATCATACTGGTGATATTAGCTCTTTGGTCAAAAATCTCTTGATGATAGCATCAATCAAATATCTTTTAGGGTTTGTCGAGAGGTTCAGCGCAGTCGCCTTCATCTTGATGGTGATCTAAACTTTCCCTGGAAGGATCTGTCATAAACTCTTTCATCTCGAAGATGATCTAAATCTTCTTTGGCCTCGGGGGTCTAGCTCGCATATTCGTCTTCATCTTGACGACAATTGAGAGATCCCTTTTGCAGATATTTGATTGCAGCTTAAATGAATGAGGAGATATGGATTAAGTGGATTCTTTTTATCGCTTAGTATATTTCAACTGCCTGATTGCCAAAAAATCGTCTTTAAACATGCGCCATAGCTATGATCAATATCGATTCGCTTCTGACTTTTCAATATCATTGAATATTTCTTTCGCTAATCATACCAAGGATATTTCTTACATCCTTTTGGTTGATCAACAAAGAAAAGATTTGAATTTTATCTTTTTTCGCAAAAAGCTTCACCCTTTTGAAAGGGATACTAGTAACCTGAGGTGATTCTTATGTGCAGTAAAATATTGAAATCAACACATTTTTAGCAGATTGACAAAGTTTTCGAGAAATCCTTTGTGAAATAATCACTCAATATAGATTTTGATAAGACCTTGAGCTGAAATTTGGAAGAAAACATTGGTTTTGATAAGAACAACATTGGCTTAATAGGGACTCAACCTAAGAGCCGCAAAGAATATTGGATCCGTAGGGATTCATCTGAATTTTTGAAAAATGAGGTTGGTTCAATAGGAATTCAACCTAAGAACCGTAAAAGAATATTAATCAGTAGAAATTCAATTTACAGATTGACTTTTTGAAAATGAGTTTGGTTCAATACGAATTTAACCTAAGAACCACAAAAGAATATAGATCAGTAGGAATTCAACCTACAGATTGACTTTTTGAAAAATGAATTTGGCTTAATAGGAATTCAACCTAAGAACCGCAAAAGAATATAGATCAGTAGCAATTCAACCTACAGATTGAATTTTTGAAGAATGAGTTTGGTTCAATAGGAATTCAACCTAAGAACCGCAAAAGAACATAGATCAGTAGGAATTCAACCTACAGATTGCATTTTTGAAGAATGAGTTTGGTTTAATAGGAATTCAACCTAAGAACCGCAAAAGATGATAGATCAGTAGGAATTCAACCTATAGATTGAATTTTTGAAGAATGAGTTTGTTTCAATAGGAATTCAACCTAAGAACCGCAAAAGAATATACATCAGTAGGAATTCAACCTACAAATTGACTTTTTGAAAAATGAATTTGGCTCAATAGAAATTCAACCTAAGAACCGCAAAAGAATATAGATCAGCAGAAATTCAACCTACAGATTGAATTTTTGAAGAATGAGTTTGGTTCAACAGGAATTCAACCTAAGAACCGCAAAAGAATATAGATCAGTAGGAATTCAACCTACAAATTGAATTTTTGAAAAAATAAATTTGGTTCGATAGGAGTTTAACCTGAGAACCGACAAAAGAATATAGATCAGTAGAAATTCAAGCTACATAAGGAATTTTTGAAAAATGAGATGGGTTAAGGAGTTCAACCTAAAGATCGACTAAAGGAAAATTGGTCCAAAAGGAGTTCAACCTAAGGGCCTTGATCATCATAAATTCAACCTAAAGATCGACTTTGAATGATTCAAAAGAGTTTCAAAATGAGGAGTGCAAATCAGTAAGAGTTCAACCTAAAGATCGCGGATCAATAGGAGTTCAACCAAAAGATCAACTTGGAATGGTCTGAAAAGGGTTCAAAATGAGGACTGCGAATCAGTAGGAGTTCAACCTAAAGATCGCGGATCAGTAAGGGGTTCAACCTAAAGATCGACTAAAGGAATGGTCCTAAAGGGGTTCAACCTAAGGACTACGGATCCGTAGAAGTTCAACCTAAAGATCAATGCTTATTCCTAGATTCAAATTCAATTCTATCTCATTTCAAGATTCAATTTCAAAGTCCAATTTGACTTTGAAATTCCAAAATCATTTTTTTCTCAAAATTCAAGTTCCCCAATTCAAATTCAATTCAACATTCAATTTTAAAGTTCAAACTTTGAAATTTCTGATTCATCTTCTGATTTCAAAATTCAAAATTATTTATCTTCAAAATGCTTCTTAATCAAGGTTTTTGAGATTGATTCTAAATCTCAAAATTTGACTCTTCCTAAATTTTAAATTTAATCTGGGTTTTCAAAACCCAGACCCATCTTTAAAAGTCCCATTTGGACTTTCAAAACCCAAACCTAAAGTTAGAACCCAATTCCACTTTGGATCCAGATTCTGGGTCCAATTCCATCTTGGATCCCAGATTTCGGATCCAATTCCATTTAGGATTCCAGAGTTCAACTTCATTTTGGATCTCAGACTTCAGATCCAACTCCAGATTTCAAATCCAAATCTATCTTGATTTCCAGACTTCAAATCCAAATCCACTTTCAGATCCCATCTGGACTTCTTAAATCCATTTCTATTTTCAAATTTCCATTTGGATTTCTCAAATCCAAATTCCATCCTGATTTCAAGCTCTAAATTTGGAATTCATTTCCACTTCAAACTTCATCCTCTCTCCTAAATCCAAGTTCAAAATTTAAATTCAGAAGTCCATTTCTGACTCTAAAACTTCACTTCTTTTCCTCTCAGCTTCAAAACATTCTTTTTTTAATTCAAAGATTTATTTTTCCAAAACTCTGATTATTTCAAGGACTTAGAACTTTAAATCTCAAGTCCTAAGTTAGAAACCATTTCTTCACTCTATTATCAAATTCATCTCAGAAATACTTGGAAATTTTTCAGACCATCTTTTCGAAAAGAGCATATATCCTTGCATTGCACAAGCATGATTCTTTGTGCTTAGGATAAATTCTTAGATAATATTTATGCAAAGCAAAGATGCATAAATTCGACCCTTGGTTCGATTACCTCTGGTAAAGGCGCCAGGAACGGTCGAACCTCATACCGACGAGCGAGCCCCGTCTCTCAACTTTTCCCGCAATATTTTCAAAAGCGGAGGCGAGTTATTTTCTAAATATCTTCAAAATTAAGGTCAAGTGAGACCCCGCAAAAGAGTTCCTCCTCTCTCTTCTTCCTTTTCTTATTCTCTCTTCTTTTCTATCTTTTATTCCCCCTTCAAAAGGGGAATAGAGGATAGAAAGGCGAAGAGAAAGGAAAAGAGGAACGAGAGGAAAAATTTTGCATGATCACAGTTTTGGCGACCGTGATGGGACTCGTCTTCGTCCAGTCGAATTTTTGCCTTTTGCTTTGTTCTGATATTATCTAAGTCTTTATTCTAACAAATGTCAGCTTCATTTCCATGCAAACCTTAGGAGCCTAGATTCTGTCCTAGCTAACATCATTGCATATAGGATTTAAGTATGGTTTGGTAGAACCATATTAAGGAGATTATTTCATGTTCACATTAGACTTAGGTCTGAAATACAACTCTCCTCAGTTTTAGGGATTGAATGTAAACAATGTATGCAAGTGTATGCTTCTCTTCATTTAAATTCTATCTCTTTAGGACTTGCATTAGAGACATCTGGTTTTATTGCATGTTGAACATGTTTTCAAAAACATCCCTACCTATATTGTCCCGGTCTTCACGTTGCTGGGTTGTCTCACTGAACCATAGTTTGGGAGAGAGCCTCACAACTAGACCACTTATTTGGATTCGCGCGCCCCCTACCACGTACCTAAGGGCCATAGTCTGAGGTATATCGGTAGGTGCTCAAGGATGTTGGGAAGCCATTACCTTAGAACCGGAGAAATACTTCTTTTCCACGTACTTCGAGCTTCGGCTTGAGTATATGGGTGTATCTTGATCAAAATCAGATGGTCTGAACCATAGAGTTAGGATTAAGCTCCTACAAGCCATTTCAAAAGTTGCATTTAGAGTCAGCTTTAGGGAGTGTTGTTTGTGCATTACAGTTGTGATTCTGTGATATTTACTTATTATATTTCCTATCCTGGGTATATTATTCAAAATTTCCTCTTTATTTTCAAAACCCAAGTGTATTTTTCTTTCTTCTGATTTCTTCAATTCTTTTGATCCTGCCTGCAATTCTTCAAATTTTAAATCTTTACCATTTATTTTAAAATTCTTTTTCCTTCTATCTTTCCAATGTATCTTCTAATTCCATTCCAAGAATTCTTCTTCGCAATAAAGTCTCTTCTGTCGAGAGATATCCTTCTCAAAATAGCATTTGTTCATATTCTAAATTGTTTATTTTTTCTCACAGAGAAACAATGCGATTGTCGCAATTTCCTATGACGACTCGATCCCTAGCAATGGGATGTCTTTTGTCAATTTGATTTCTTCCTTTATCATAATTTCCTCCAATTTTTTTTTAAAAATATCCCATTTTATCCTA
Organism: Nuphar pumila; assembly: GCF_984573655.1. Classification (NCBI taxonomy): domain Eukaryota; kingdom Viridiplantae; phylum Streptophyta; class Magnoliopsida; order Nymphaeales; family Nymphaeaceae; genus Nuphar; species Nuphar pumila. Next base: position 34,180,538 of record NC_143258.1, on the reverse strand, counting down.
CAGAGTGAACATTGACATTTCATCATGTTTCGGACAAGGACTGGAAAGGAGACAGTTCCACAGAAAAGCGACAGTGAAGGAGAGGAAATGAACTCCATCAGGTCATCCAAGCAGCAGGGCCAAGAAGCAAAAAACAATGTTGATTCAGCTACATACAAGTTGTTTCAGAGGGTGATGGCCAAAATGATGTCTGAACAAGCTGAGGAAAACCCTGAAAAAAATATCTTCTAAAAGCAAAACCAAAGGAAAAGTCAGCAAAAAGCAAGTTCAGTATGACAGCACTTCAGAGTCAGCGGAAGAGGACTCAGAGGAAGAGCCACCAACATATTTTCACAACCCCTTGTATCGGCCTAAGAAAATCAATGAGGGGCACGAGTCAGCAAGCAAAGCCAAATGTCAGATCCCAGCAGAAGATCTGATGCATGAACAACTGAGAGAAGTAGCTCGTGCAATCAAAGACTTACAAGCCCAGGACAAAGGCAAAAGGGTCTACACCGGTGCAGATTTTTATGACGGCTTAGAAGGGGATGACAACTGGGAAGATCTTCCTCGTAAATTCATAAAATTTGATGGGACCAGCAACCCCAAGGCTCATCTGGCTACATTTTTTGCCGAGTGCAACCGATTCAAAAAGAACAACGGGGCTTTATTCCTATGCTTTCCACGCAGTCTGGAGGGAATTGCAGCAAGATGGTATGCCGACCATATCAACCCGATTGAACTGCGGGACTTTGACAAAGTCATTAACCTGTTCATCGAAAGGTTCCTTTTCAATCCTGAGGCTCCGCCTACCCTCAACCACCTATTCAATCTGAAGCAAAATGACAATGAGAGGGCAAAAGATTTCATTCGTAGATGGAGATCCACCTGCAATAGGATGAAGGATCCGATATCAGAGGGGCATGCACTCTCAATAATTTTGAACAATTTCTCTCAACCTCTGAAGGGTCTAATCTCTACTTCTCCATCTAAATCTTTCATCAAGTTAATAGAGCGAGTCGAATGGCTCGAAATGGGGCTAGAGAACGGAACCTACAATGGCATCACCTTGGCAGGAGGCAGTCAGGATGTGAAAAAGAAAACCAACTTCGCCTTTTCTACCAGTTTCTCCAACAACAACAATAGCAAGAACAAAAGAGGTGGCAGAAAGAACCACACCAGTGTATCAGGAAGAGATGATTGCTCCGGTCAGAAGAATGAGATCAGCAGGCAGAATAACATCCCTCCCTCGAGCAGCCAGTTAGAATCAAAGCCCAAGGGAAGCTGAAGCACGACGATTGGGGATACGACCGTGAATTTACTCCCTTAGAGCAATCACTTGAGCAAGTTCTTGAGTATATGATAACCAATGAGATGGTTAAACTTTCCAAGGTAGCAGATCCTCCTGTGACAATGAGAAGGTTTAAAGATCAGTTTTGTAAATTCTATCGGGCAATGAGTCATGACACTGAGCACTGCTTTGTCTTCAAAAACATTGTCCAAGACTGCATTGATAAAAGGCTTCTGGTGGAAGACAAAGAAGAAGATTAGCCAGCCATCCTAAGCCTTTTCCCGAACCATGCCAATGTTTTTCTACTTTCATTCTTTTCAGTCACCTTATAGGGACAACTCAGTCCCAGTCTTTTGTGACCTGTGGTCAATAAACCTGTAAATATTTTAGTCGTTGTTATCAATATTCTCCTATCATTGAAAATGTCAGTTTTCTTCATATCTTTGGTATCAGATATTTCTCTCTTTTGCCACAATGGGGCATTTATTTTTTGAAAATTTGTATTTTCATTTTTTTTTCAAAATCAGGGGCAATCCCGACATTATTCATGAAAAAAATGATGTTACCTATGAGGGTCTTTCAAAAATCATGAAATTTTGAAAGTTTTTGCAAAGTCTTCGTCATGATCACCAAAAGTTCAAATATTTTGGTCAAATCTTTTTCAAAATCAACCATCATGTTGAATTCCCTTTTCCAAAATGGGTTTTAAACCATTGTCTTCAAAATCAACCCTCATGATGATCTCTCATGTTGATTCGCCTTTCAAAGATTAGCTCTCACACTAATCATTCTTGATTTTCTCCTCAAAAAGATTTCTCAATTGTCTTTTAAACATTCTCCTTTCACTTTAAAGATCCCATGTGCAGGCAGGATCAAATAAATTCGTTTCTTTTCACAACTTTTATCAATTTTTCATTTAATCTTTTGTCAATCTTATTAATTTTTATCCTTCTTTATTAATTTTATCAAATTTATCTATTTTTTTCAATTCTTTCAATTTTGGCAAATTCTTCTTTTACCCCTTCAAGTTAAGGGATAAACCTCATGCCTCTTTCCCATGAGGTATTCTTTTATTCTTTACCCCTTCAGGTTAAGGGATAAACCTAATGCCTCTTTCCCATGAGGTATTCTTTTATTCTTTTCCCGCTCAGGTTAAGGGATAAACCTGACCCTCATTCTTCGAGGTGTTCCCATTCAGGATAAGGGATAATCCTGAAGCCCCTCATAGGAGAGATATTGCTACCTATGAGAATTCTTTTTGCAAAACACTTTTTATCAAAGTCTCTTTATTTTTATAAATTTCTATCAAATTTTCTCTTTTAATTTTCTCCTAAATTCTATTATATTCTTTACCCTTTCAAATTAAGGGATAAATCTGATGCCTCTTTTTCAAATGAGGTTTTCCTTTATTCTTTTCCCACTCAGGTTAAGGGATAAACCTGACCCTCGTTCTTCGAGCTATTCTCATTCAGGATAAGGGATAATCCTGAGACCTCTCGTAGGAGCCATAACGCTACCTACGAGAATTCTTTTGAAAACACAAGTTTCATCAATCTTTATTGATTTTCTAAATTTATATCAATTTCTCTTTATTAATTTTCCTTAAATTCTATTCTTTCCCATTCAGGATAAGGGATAATCTTGAAACCCCTCATAGGAGCAATAATGCTACCTATGAGAATTCTTTTACAAATACAAGTTTCATCAATTTTTATTGATTTTCTAAAATTATATCAATTTCTCTTCATTCTCCTTAAATTCTATTCTTTTCCCCTCAAGTTACGGGAAAAACCTGACCCTCGTTGTCCGAGGTGTACCCTTTCAGGTTAAGGGATAAACCTGACCCTCGTTCTTCGAGGTGTTCCCATTCAGGATAAGGGATAATCCTGAAACCCCTCATAGGAGCGATATTGCTACCTATGAGAATTCTTTTTGCAAAATAAATTTTATCAACCTCTCTTTATTTTTATAAGTTTCTATCATTTTCTCTTTATTAATTTTCCCCAAATTCAATTTTATTCTTTACCCTTTCAGGTTGAGGGATAAACTTGACCCTCGTTGTCTGAGGTGTTCCCGCTCAGGTTATGGGATAAACCTGACCCTCGTTGTCCGAGGTGTTCCCATTCAGGATAAGGGATAATCCTGACACCCCTCACAGAAGCAACAAGGCTATCTGTGAGCATTCTTTTTAAAAACAAAATTATCTTAAATTTATTTGATCTTTCCTCACTTTTTATAAATTCTATTCTTTACTCTTTCAGGTTAAGGGATAAACCTGATGCCTCTTTTCCATGAGGTATTTCTTTTATTCTTTTCTTTTCTCCCTCAGGTTAAGGGATAAACCTGACCCTCGTTGTTCGAGGTGTTCCCATTCAGGATAAGGGATAATCCTGAGATCCCTCACGGGAGCGACAAGGCTACCTGTGAGAATTCTTTTCAAAAACAAAATTTTCATAAATTTATTTGATTTTTCTCCACTTTATAAATTTTATTCTTTTTCCCTTTTAGGTTAAGGGATAAACCTGAACCTTGACATTCGAGGTATTCTTTTTCTTCTTCAGGATAAGGGATAATCCTGAAAACACTGACAGCCATTCTCATTCAAAATCTCAAATATCTTAGTATGTCGGTCTCCTTTCCAACTCTCAGTCAGAAAGTCCAGTGCTCGTGCTGGTACCAAACCCAGTGCTCATACTGGGGCATTTCTTTGAAAAATTCGGCGCTCGTACTGGTATGCCTAGCGCTCGTGCTAATGTCTGGCTGATGGATCAAGTTAGCCCTTTAGATTCAGTCTTTACACTAACCATTCATCAAAATGCAAAGTTTTAATTCCAATTTCGACCTTTGGGTCATCAAATTCCCATTTTGTCAAGCTTTCGGGTTACAATTTCATCAAATGTCTATCATTTTCAAGCCTTCGAGTTACAATTTCATCAAATGTCTATCATTTTCAAGCCTTCGGGTTACGATTTCATCAAATGTCTATCATTTTTAAGCCTTCGGGTTACAATTTCATCAAATGTCTATCATTGTCAAGCCTTCGGGTTACAATTTCATCAATGTATATCCTTTTCAAGCCTTCGGGTTACAACTTCATCAATGTATATCAAATTCAAGCCTTTGGGTTACAATTTCATCAAATATCCATCATTCTCAAACCTTCGGGTCACAACTCTATCAATGTCAATCATTCTTACAGTATCAAATCCTGCTTTCGAGCTGGTCGGTCAATCAAATCCTGCTTTCGAGCTGGTCGATCAATCAAAATCCTACTTTCGAGCTGGTCGGTCAATCAAATCTTGCTTTCGAGCTGGTCAGTCAATCAAATTCTAATTTTGAGCGGGTCGGTCAAACAAATCCTGCTTTCGAGCTGGTCGGTCAAATAAATCCTGCTTTCGATCCAGTTGGTCAAACAAATTCTGCTTTCGAGCTGGTCAGTCAAACAAATCCTGCTTTCGAGCTGGTCTATCAATCAAATTCCTGCTTTCGAGCTGGTCAATCAATCAAAATCCTGCTTTCGAGCTGGTCGGTCAATCAAATCCTGCTTTTGAGCTGGTCGGTCAATCAAATCCTGCTTTCGAGCTGGTCAGTCAAACAAATCTTGCTTTCGAGCTGATCGGTAAAAAAAAATCCTGCTTTCGAGCTGGTCGGTCAACCAAAATCCTGCTTTTGAGCTGGTCGGTCAAAACAAAAATCTAAATATTCTTCCCCAATTTCAACTCGAGGTCCTATCAAAATCTATATTAAGTGATTATTTCAGAAAGAATTCCCGAAAACTTTGCCAATTTGCTAAAAATATTTGTTGATTCCAATATTCTTACTACACAAAAGAATCACCTCAAATTACCTCTAGTATTCTTTCCAAAAAGGTGAAACTTTTTGCGAAAAAGGGATAAAATTCATAATCTTTTATCTGTTGATCAACCAAAAGGATGTAAGAAATATCCTCGGTATGATTAGCAAAAGAAATAGTCAATGATATTGAAAAGCCAGAAGTTAATTGATATTGATCATGGCTATGGCGCATGTTTAAAGACGGCTATCTGGCAATCAGGAAGTGGAAATATCTTAAGCTATAAAAGAATTCACCCAATCCATGTCTTCTTAACCATTTAAGTTGCAATCAAATATCTGCAAAAGGGATATCTCAATTGTCGTCAAGATGAAGACGAATATGTGAGCTAGACCCCCGGGGCCAAAGAAGATTTGGATCATCTCCAAGATGAAGGAGTTTGTGAAGGATCCTTCCAAGGAAAGTTCATATCACCGTCGAGATGAAGGCGAGTGTGATGAACCTACCGACAAACACTAAAAGATATTTGATTTCTGCTATCATCTAAAGACCCTTTGAGCCTATATCATTAATATAATGCTTGAGATAAAAGAAGGATTAGAACATCTCCGAGATGAAGGAGTTTGTGACGTACCCTTCCCTGAAAAAGAGTGAAAAGTCAAGACATCTCCAAATGAAGGATGATGTTAAAACCCGAGAAAGTTCAATGACTCAAAAAGAGTGCAAAAAGATCATCATGGGAAAACACCCAGAAATCAAACTGCCAAAGTTGCCAAAAAGTCATCTTTTCTTATGCAAAATTCTTTTATCAATATCTTTTCGCTACTTGCTTTTATGAAATTAAGAATATTTCTTCTCTTCTCATATCAGGGAAATGGATAGCTTCCTTGAAGAAAATCATCAACGCTAAAATTTTGAATTTGACTCTTAAAGACCGAGAAGTAAACCTCGTTGGAGAAAATACTCTAGGTAAAAGAGGGAATATCTTTTGCACATATTTTTAAAGAGGTTTACACGATTTTTGGAAACCCTTTGGAATTCCAAAGATCCTTCTAAAGGTATCTACACGAGTTTTGGGCAAGATTTGAAATTCCAAATGTTCATTTAAAGCCAACCCAAAAATGCGTGTAATATTTTGGGAAACGTTTTCAAAAAGGATTTAATGATTTTAATGAAACCATGAAAATCGTGTAGGGACCATTAGTTGGACGGTTTTGAAGGTCTAAGCTTTCCATTGAGTAATTAATGTAATTATGGAGGAGCACTTCATTCCAATTTCATTGATTCCCATAGAGATCCTTTACTAATTTCATAGATTGAATTAGCATTGATTAGATATTAATTAACTTAGAAAGTTGTGCAATAGTCTTAGTTTTTAGAAATCGTGTATTCCATTTAGGTAATATTTATTAGTGTAATTAACTTCCCTTTAGGTAGGTATAGTCTTTGCATTAATTGTAATTATGTTATTTCAGCTAAGGGTAGTTTATTTTAGCCTAGTAATTCAATTTGCTTTGTATTTAGTTAAGGGCATTATGGTCTTAATGATTGAGAATTTGTTTTTGGTATGATGCTAGCCTCTTTCCAATTCGAGATTTCAATTTAGGAAGGTCCTCATAAATGAAATCCAGCTGAATTACCAAGGAGTTACTTTTTCAAAGGTGGTTTGAATTCCAAAAGGTTTCTAAAACATAGTTACACGGTTTTGGCAAGATTTGACAATTTTAAATCACTTTCAAGGTTATCCAAAAACATGGATTGTGCTTTATGGAATGTTTTCAAATTGACTCTATTGTTTTTAATGAGAAAAAGGGTTGGACAGTTTTTGATATTGAAGACTTTCCAAATGAACAATTAAGGCAAGATATGGAGGAGGTGGCATATACCAAATTCGTGGATTCATCTTTTTAAGCCCTAGTTATGACTTACCTACGTTGACTAAGCATTAATTAGATACTAATTAATTTGGTAAGTATATTATTAGCTTTAGTTTGTAGAGGTCATGTAGATCTAATTAGGTAATTAACTAACCTTAGTTAGAAACTAACCTTAGTTAGAAACTAACCTAGTCGACTAACCATAGTTAAGCCTAACTGACCCCTACTAATTCTATCCAACTCTAGATAAACCCTAGTTGACCCTAGTAACCTTAATTATTTAGTCCTAACCATAGGTAGTTAATGACCCTAGTTAGTCCCTTAGCCGACCCTAGTGATTAATTAATTTTACTAACCCTAGTAGACTAAACTAAGGTGGCGTGAACCTATTCAATGCCCTATCCTAAACCGCCACCTAGATAACCCCTAACCCTAATTAATGTTAGTAACCGTAGTTAGATGCTTAACCTTTAGTTTATCCTATCCAACTCTAGTTAGGTTTAACCCTAGTTAGTTTTTAGCCTTAGTAGCCTAACCTTAACTGTACCCTAGTTCTAGTTAGACTAACCCCTAGATAGATAGTTATGTTAGTTGGAAGCTAACCCTAGTCGTAGTATTAGGATAATAGTTGTTTTAATTAAGTATTAGTAGTAATAATAGTTTAGTTAGTTAGTTAGTGACTTTAGGTTAGACTAGGTTTAACAAGTAGTCTAGATTAGAATTAATATTAGTTGTTTATGTTATTTCTTAGTTTTTATTTAAGTAATTTAATTGTTATTGTTTGCTGTAATATAACAGTATTTTAGAATATCTTAGAACTGTTTTGCAGTATTATTTAACATGTAAATGCATTTGTGGATTCAAATAGATGAATAGTGCACTGAACCAAAACCCTAATTTTTACCCGATCGTGCACTCGTCATTGCATGTGGATTTTTATCGAGTTTTCTGAAAATTATTTTTCTATTGTCGACATTGGTGTGTTAACTGTCTGCAGACTAAAATTCAGCTCGATCTGAGTTGATTTGGTCTGGTTTTTAAGCGTTTTATGAAAACAGCTTTTTCGGATTTTCAAATTTCGGGTCCTGCGATTTCCCAGATTATCCTGATTTTGAAACACTTAGATTTGGATATCCAGAATGTATTTATCAAATCTGTAAAATATGTCAATTTCTTGAATCTGTCTTTTACAGAATAGAAGTGATTTCATGAATTTTGGAAATCGTTTGATCCCTCAAATCTATAAATTGCGAAAAGCTGTCAGAGTCCATATTTGCCTTCTTTAGGGACAGAACAGTCATTTAGGTATTTGTTTAGTTTAATGTACTTTTCGTGTTTTCTAGCATTGTGGTTAGTGAATTAACAGTAGTTAGAGTAGTTAGATATAATTGTTTTAATGAGTTTAGTTAAAAGTTTTAATTGTAGTTTTCTTTATTCAATTAACTGTAATTTAATTTCTGAAATAGTTTAGAAATAGTTGTAGATGTAATTTAGATTAATTATTGATTTAGTTACTGACTTTGTGTTTTCATTGTGTAGGTTGATAAGTTAGAATAGGTTCACAGGTGTAATTCAATTATAATGTGCGACTGCACTTGCGGTGAAAAGACAGTTTTGCCCCTGGAGACCTGCTGAAGACTTACCCTCCTGCTTTAGTCATTTTCATAGTTTAGACTGTTCTTTAATGTTAAATTGTAATATTAACATAGATTGTAAACTTTGTGATATTAATAAAGTGTTATTTTAAAATTAATTCAGAAATATCCCGCTCCTTGTGGATTCGACCCGTACTCGCCTTTCTATGGAAAGTCGGATTTTTATATCTTTGGTTGACTTTTTAAAGAGGTTTACACGATTTTTGGAAACCCTTTGGAATTCCAAAGATCCTTCTAAAGGTATCTACACGAGTGAGAAATGAGCTCATTTCTGATGAAATGATCCCATTTTGGCAAGAATGGTCAGAAATGAAAATGGTTTGTTCATCATGAGCTCTAGTGAGCTTGAAATGATTGATATTCTGACTGGTCTGAACTGACCAATGAGCTTGGTTGACTCCGACTGATTGGGGGTCTGGGATGACTTTGCGGTAAAATGGTAATTTTCCTAATAAAAATGGGTAAAATGGTAATTTTCTGACTCAGACTTGGGGTTTGACTCCTACACTGACCTAACAGGGTTGGTACTGCACGAGGGGTGTGTTTGAGAATGGATGAGGAAAATTTGGGGTGTTTACAGATGCCCTCTTTGCTACTAAGCCGGTTTAGGGTCGAGCTTAGTGGCAAAGAAAAACACACCAAATTTGGGCTATAAAAATGCCCCAGTTAGAAGGATCTGACTGAGTATGAAGGAATTAGCCCTGGCAAAAATGGTAGATATGAAGTGGAGAATGAAGAAGAAACATTTGCTTCAAAAGAAGTGAGATTCAGGTTTTGCCCTAAACTTGGATGGGACGAGAAATACCTCATGTAAAAACGAGGCTCATGTTTAACCCTTAACCTGACCAAGAAATAAAATACCTCATCAGAATGAGGCTCAGGTTTGACCCTTAACCTGACCAGAAAATAAAATACCTCATCAAAATGAGGCTTAGGTTTAACCCTTAACCTGACCGGGAATGAAAATGATGGGGTTCTCGAAAAAAGAACCCATGATGGAACCTTCGGACTTCCGCACAATGAATCTGATAGGGGTTTTGCAAAAGGATGAAATTGGGGTCCCTAAAGCTTGAAAAGGGGTTTGATTTTGGGTGCCTTATTGCTGAGACTAAATAACTTTTGAAATTGATGACCTTTTGCGAGAAAATGATTGCTGGCTTAACCTCAAGCCGAAATTGGACTGTCTATGGTGGGACAGTGGGGACACAGGGAAGTGGGAATCTGAGAGCCCATGCGCTCAGATTATACCAAAGAAGGGAAGGAATCTTGAAAACTCCCGTTATCAAGTTCTAAAAGAGATAACAAATGGTGTCAGGATGCACCAAGGATGAACCTCTAGCTCTCGCTTCACGCCAGGATAGCTAGAAAATATTGTCAAAATGTTGAAAATTATTGTTGATTCAGAATAATTAAAAATGATGCACATTCATGCGAAAATATTTCCTCTTTTCTACCTGAAGTATTACCTCCGATTGGGCTTAACTCCATAGAATCAAGATTCAAATTCAAATTACTTGCCATTGGCTTTCTTTGAGGAAGCTATCAATTTCCTTGATATGAACGGAAAAGAAAGTATTCTTGATATTGTGAAAGCAATTGGTGAAAGAATATTGATAATAGAATTTCACAAAATTTAAAGCAGATTCTTGACATATTTGGCAGTTTGATATCCTGGGATTCTTTTCTCATGATGATCTTTCTGCACTCTTTTTTTTTTGGCAGAATTGAAGCTCTCTTGGGTTTTTGGGGATTACATCATCCTTCATTTTGGAGATGTCCTGACTTTTCTCTCTTTTTTTGGAAGGGTACTTTACAAACTCCTTCAACTCAGAGATGTTCTGATCCTTCTTTGCCTTAGGGATTATCTTGACGGTATTGGCTCATTGGTTGAAAATCTCTTGATGATAGCAGAAATTAAATATCTTTTAGGGTTTGTCAGGAGGCTCATCGCATTCGCCTTCAACTTGGCGGTGATATGAACTTTCCTTGAAAGGATCCGTCACAAACTCCTTCATCTTGGAGATGATCCAAATCTTTTTTGGTTTCGAGAGTCTAACTCGCATAATTCATCTTTAACTTGACGACAATTGAGAGATCCCTTTTGCAGATATTTAATTGCAGCTTGAGTGATTGAGGAGATATGGAAATTAAATGGATTTTTCTGTATCACCCAGTATATTTCGACTGCCTTATTTTTCAAGAATGATCTTTAAAAATGTGCCATTGACTGCGATCAATATCAATCACTTATGACTTTGCAACAACATTGAATTTTCTTTGCTGGCCATATCTAGAATTTATTCTTTATCCTTTTGGTCGGCCAATAGAAAGATTTTGAATTTTGAATCCTTCTTCTTGAAAGCTTTGTCCTTTCAAAAGTAATGCTAAAGGTATTCTGAGGTAAAGATTTCATGCAGTAAAATTTTTGAAATCAATAAGTATTTAATGACAAATTGGCAAAATGTTCTTGAAATCCTTGGTAAAAGCGAGCATTTGAAGTACAACTCAACGCATCCATGACAAAATTCTCCTCTCCTTTCCGCAAACGAGAAGATTCATAATTTGATAAAAGATCAACTCAAAAGTTGAGTTTTGACAAGAAAATTTGAGTCAGAACTTGGATCTCCAAAGGATAATCAGAATTTAAAGGAAAGAAAATTCGAGTCGGAACTCTAATAAAAAACATTATTGGTTCACTATGAACAACATGGATTCGGTAGGGATTCAGCCTGAGAACGACATTGGTTCACTAGGAACAACATGGGTTCGGTAGGGATTCAGCCTAAGAACGACATTGGTTCAATTGAGAACAGCATTGGTTCACTGAGAACAATATGGGTTCGATAGGGATTCGGCCTAAGAAACTTGGATCAGAAGGACTTCAACCTACCGATCACATTTATGAAAAACACTGATCCAAAAGGGGTTCAACCTAAGGACTGTAAAGAATATTGGATCAAGTGGACTTCAACCTACAGATCAAATTTTTGACAATGAGATTAGTTCCAAAGGAGTTCAACCTAAGAACCGGGGATCAGTAGGAATTCAACCCACAGATCGAATTTTTGAGAATGAGATTGGTTTGAAATGGGTTCAACCTAAGAACCACTGAGTTGAGGAGGACTTTTGGTTCACAAAGGGGTTCAACCTCTGAGCCGTATTGTTTTGACAGACGTTCAACCTACAAATCACATTGGTTTAGCAGGGATTCAGCCTACAAACTGTCAATTCCATAAGGATTTAACCTAAGGATCACATCGATTTCGCAGGGGTTCGACCTATGAATTGTCAACTCCATAGGGATTTAACCTAAGAATCACATTGGTTCCGTCGGGGTTCAACCTATGAACTATCAATTCCATAGGGATTTAACCTAAGGATCACATTGGTTCTGCAGGGGTTCGACCTACAAACTATCAATTCTATAGGGATTTAACCTAAGGATCACATTGGTTCCGCAAGGGTTTGACTTATGAACTATCAATTCCATAGGGATTTAACCTAAGGATCACATCAGTTCCGCAGAGGTTCGACCTACAAACTATCAATTCCATAGAAATTTAACCTAACGATCATATTGGTTCCACAGGGGTTCGACATACAAACTATCAATTCCACAGGGATTTACCCTAAGGATCACAGTTTAAGAAGAAAGGGTTCAACTTATGGGTTTTGAATTTGGGAAATGGAAATTTTTGATGAAAAATTCTTAGTTCATGATTTGAATGGACCATCATAGTTAGCTGCTCATTGCCTGTTTTCAGGATTAACCCCTTACCCTGAGCGGGAAATCTCAGGTTTATCCCTTAACCTGAAAGGAGAAAAGTTTGATGCAAATGTAAGTTTATGCAAATGAATGCATGCAAATGCAATGTATGCAAATGAATGTGAAATGATGTAAATGGGTGCACATGCATGCAAAATGGGAGATTTGTTTGATCCTGCCTGCATACAGAACATTTTGAAGAAAAACAAATTCTCAAGAAAAATGCCCCAGTGTAACTGGGGAATAAGATGTTGGACGAAAGAATAAGTAATTGATATTTGACGAGAATTCTATGAAGATAATGAGGTAAAAACTGACAATGAGCTTCTTGGTTGATCAGGGAGTGCGATCATCACAAAATTTTTCCTCTCTTGTATTCCTTCTCTTTTCCTTTCTAACCTCTATTTCCCCTTTTGAAGGGGAAATAAAAGATAGAGAAGAAGAGAGAAGAGAAAAGAAAGAAGAGAGAGAGGAACTCCTTTGCGAAGGTCTCACTTGACCTTAAAAAGATTTTGAAAATCACTCCCCTCTGTTTTGAAATATTTGCAGGAAAAAGGGAGAGACGGGATTCGCTCGTCGGTACGAGGTTCGACGGTTCCTGGCGCCTTTACCAGGGGTAATCGAACCAAGGATCGAATTTATGCCTTTTGCTTTGCCTAAATATTGTCTAAGAATTTATTCTACGTCTAAGAATGCACAAATAATCGTGCTTGTGCAAATGCAAAAAGATATATGCTTTTTAAGAAGAATCATTTTAGAATTTTTGCAATTATTTAAGTGATTTTGAAATGAATTTGAGAACATTTGTGAAGAAAATGACTTTTTGAAAGTTAAAGATGGACTTGGAGAAGTTAGATTTTTTAACTTGAGATTTAGAATAGATCTTGAGTTTTGAAATAATCAAAGATTGAGATGAACCTGAATTTGAAGAAGGGAGTTTAGAAAATAAGAATTGAAAGTTGAATATGGACTTTAAAAATGGAGTTTAGAATTGAAAGTCAAGATGAAATTAAAAAAAAATAGAGTGGAATTCTAGATTTAAAATTTGAAATCAGAATGAAAGGTGGTTGATATTTAAGAAATCTAGATGGGATTTGGAATTGGATTTTGAAATATGGAATTGGATTTGAGAAATCCAAATGATTTTTAAAAATAGAATTGGATTTTCGAGATCCCGATGGAACTTGGAATTGGATTTGGAAAATACAAATGAAATTTGAAGATAAAATTTGATTTTGGAAATTCAGATGAAACATGGAATTGGATCTGAGAGATCCTAAACCGACTTTTGAAATTTGAAAGGAAGGATAGAGAATGAAACTTGATTTTCAAACTTTTCATTTTTGAAGTCAGGAGATGAATGAGGAAATTTCAAAGTTGATTTGAACTTTGAAATTTGATTTTGAATATTAAATTGAATTTACAATTGAATCCTGATCCTGAAAACGAATTTGGAATTTCAAAGTTGAATTGAACTCTAAAATTTGATTTGAATTGGAATTTGGATTCTTTTGAATTTTGAAATTTCAAAGTTAAATTGAACTTTGAAATTGGGATATTGAATTTTGAAGTAATAATAGAATTGAAAATATGAAGATGAATTTGAATTTATGAATAAGAATTTGAAGATTAATTTTGAGAACTCAAGAAGATACTTGAAGGATTGTCTCAAAATCACTTGATTTTTTGAAAAAATTTGAAAATATGATGTGATTCTATCCTAAATGATGAATGAATTAAAAGAATTTAAATGTGGATATTTGAAAAGCATATTTCATTTTTTAAATGCAATGAAATAAGATTAAAGATATAATACATCTCTGACTATGGTCATAAGATGTATTATATAATAATTGTATTTAAATTCAAGTGAAGAATAAAACACATTTTTTGGTGCCTTCATAGAGTTTAAAATGAAATTAACTCTCAATATATCCTGACTATGGCCATTGATATATATTTTGAGTTAATTTTAAGTTAAACTCTTATAAAGGAAGAAAAATATTTAAAAAAATGTGATGATTTTTTAAAACGATCCAGTGTGGATCCAATGTTATTCCATAAAAGATAAAAATCCTAAGCATTGTCCACATTTTGACTATGGCTATCAATGTGGGTCATTTTCTTAGAATTAATTACCTCTTATTAGAATGGTGTACGTGCCATTCGTGTTCTCATTCGTGGATTTCTGATAAATAAAAGGAAAATAGTATGAAACAAGCAATTTTTTTTATATCTACAATGGTCATACTTTCTAATCTAATGCGAGAAATGTAAATTCTCATTATAATCTAGCTATTACAACTTGAATTGGATTTGAGATAAAAAAAAATTAATCTAGAAAAGGGAAATCAGACAATTTACATCTTTCCTGCAGAAAGAGGGTTAACTCCAAGTTAAAGATATATATACACAAAGAAAACATCATATTGCATGCAAATGATAGATTATTCATGTCTCTTTTCTGTACTCATGAAGGGTTTAATGCATCTAAGCTAGTTGGTAAACTGATGCCTAAACTAGAGGAAAGAATGAATATCATGATATACGGGATCGTGCATGTTTGTGATGCTCATATTAAACAGGAAATGCTTATGGAAGCATTAAAACATGGTGTCCATGGAAGGTGAATATACATACTGTGGGCGGAATATGTAAATATACCTACTGGAGATGGTAGCTACATGATGGACTAAGTGCAAGAGATACGCACGGATGGTGGGGGGGGGGGTACAGGTGCTAGGATGCTACAAGGTGAACCCAGCTAATGAGTGTTGACATTGTTGGTGGGGTGAAAAGGACATAAACTTGTAGTTACATAGAAATGTAGCAGCAGGTGAATGGTTCAATGACAGAGGAGTGGTAAGAAATGAAGGTGCTAGAGGTAAATGTATGCAAAGTTCAGCAAATATGCAGATGGACTGGTATGATGATGAAGCGGCAATATAGAGATGTGCTACAATGGACTTTAGCGTGAAGAAGGGACAAAGGTAAGCTGTGGTGAACAGGTATAGCAGCTGGAGGGTGGAGTACAATGAGTATTAGCATAGGTATGATGTTGTATGTTGGAGAAGATGTTAAGTGAAGATGCTGGGGCTGGGTAGTGGAGATGGATGTGATAGGTGTGATGAAACAGTGTAACGATGTTACACATGCTGTAGGTACAACAGTGTATTGCGTATATTGTGCACAATGAAATACATGCAGTGGAGTTGAGACAGCAAGGAGGATAGCTGTGAAGGAAGTGTGGATTGCAGGTGGTGGGCGACTGTAGCTGAAAAAGTGGTTGACAGCAAGGGATGGAGTTGAGCACAAATGCTGTTGTAGTTGACAATGGTAATGTATTATTTGCAAGTAGTGAATGAGTAACATGGTGCTGTGTAAGGAATGTGCCCAGGTGCAACTACTGTAGGTTGCAAAGGTGGTTGTAGTAGTGAGTTGTGAGGATGCTTATGCTGAAAGGGAAGGGATTGTGATACAGGTGGATTGTAGGTGACAATAGTGCAAGGTAGATGGATAGTGAAGCAAGTGTATGGGGTTGGTATGCGTGATGGTGATGTAGCTACTACAAACGGAACTGTAGAAGTGGAAGAAAGAGGTTGTGTGTTCCTTTCAACAACTGTACAAATCATAACTCTTGGAAGTAAGAAAATTTAAGCATCACTTTGTAGATTCCTCCTTTTAAATTTGGTATAGCATCTTTTTCTTCATTCTCTAAGCTTCGGACCATCACTCTGGTGACATGGGAACAACAGTTTGAATAGCAGAAATATGTACAACACAATTATACAAGTGCATCGGTGCTTTTCACATGCAACATAGTTGATGAGCTAACTGATCTCTGTGCTGAATGCAAACTGCAATTTTGAGGAACCCACCATGATGATAACTGGAGTCTTTTCTGTCTTGGTCGCAAAGACATGAATTTTCTCCAATCCTCTAACATTATTCTCATATCATGTAGGTTGCTACTAAGTCCCACACAACAATTTGCATGCATTGTACAGACTTTATTAAAATCTTTGCTTGGCTCAGAGAGACCACCAAAGTATGCGGTATCTAGAAACTTGATCTGTAGTCCTATTTCTTTAATAAATGGATCGTATTTAATGTAATTAAGCACATCCTGGTCATGATGTCCTGGGTAAACCTCTCTCGATGAATCCCAGAACTCATAAAATTTTATAGTTCTATCATTGGACTTCACAAAAGCAAACCCTCCATTAGGAATATTTTGAAAATTAAGTGAACTGCCAAAAAAAAGTGATCACAAGCTATCTGACAATCAGCATTTAAGTAAAAGTGTGGAAAAGGATCATGAAGCCAGAGGATATCAGCATTCGTGAAAAGAAAATTGTAGCCCATTTCAAGCACCAAATGCAAGAAATCAATCCTCCTCCACATCATCTTCAAGTAATCAGGACTCATAAAGAACTTCTATGCAGAAAAATCAACTCTTTCAGTGACCAGGGCAAGGCAACCCCAGGAACATGTGTTCCTTTCTCTGGGTATCGTACACCACCAACGAATTACAAAAGTAGAGGAAAACCAAGGCAGTTTGACAGAAAAATTGCAATCAGAAATATTGAATGAATGTCTGGAATAAGGTTCAGAGTCATGAGATATATTTCTGGCCATCTAGTATTGAATAAAATCAGCAGTGTTTTTTTTCAAAATTTCAGAGGTGCAAATAGAAAGGGTATGGATGGCAATTTCTTCAGGAATTGTACAACTCGACCTATAAACACTGCTAGGTTTTATGCATTTAGTGAATGTGTTCTTCAACTTATATTGTCTCTCCAATAAACCTGTTGGAAGAACTCATCATATCACTTACATAACCTTCTCAAGGCTACCTTGGGATGTTACTTTCACATAGAGTTGATGCAGATCTAGGGACTTTCCTCCCATAATAGGTACTGTGAACTTTATTCCCATTTTGTTGTGGG
Source organism: Nuphar pumila (assembly GCF_984573655.1). Taxonomy (NCBI): domain Eukaryota; kingdom Viridiplantae; phylum Streptophyta; class Magnoliopsida; order Nymphaeales; family Nymphaeaceae; genus Nuphar; species Nuphar pumila. Next base: position 34,163,228 of record NC_143258.1, on the reverse strand, counting down.
ACTTCTCAAGTGTCTCCATGGAGAGGGCTCTATTCGCTATAACTTCTGAATAGGTTACAGATGGTAAGGGGTAGATATGAGCACTAGTTCATGCAACCTTGGATCCTAGACATATGTGAATTTAAACATGCATTTGAAAATAAAAAAAAAGTTGAACTGGAAGAGTCTCAGATATAATGAATAATCAAATGTAACAAGGAAGTGAACACAACACAATAAACAAGATGGATAAAAAGCAATTAGAAAGATGGTCAAGTGCAAACCAAAACAGGAAATCTAAAGTGAGTAAGAAATGAAAAAAAATAAAAATATTGTTGATGCTGGTAATAAATAGCCTGTGTTAATGCAAATGACACAATACTGTTGATGTTGTATGAACATGAAGTGGTTTAACAGAAATAAAGAGAGGAAAACAATGATTCTAATGCATGCCAATTGGTAAAATGGATTAACAGGGATAAATCTAGAACTAATGTGGAATACTAGATGAACAAGAGTTTAGCACCTGACCCAAGCAATGAGGAAATGGCATCAACGTCTGTATTTATGAAGATGGAGAGTGCAGGAGATGTGTCTATGCTTTTGTGCTACAAGTCTAGCACACGAATTTTAAAATCACATGCCTCTTATCCATCAGAGCCATCAATTACCTTAGCGTGGCTGAACGTAGGTGAGCTGGGACCCATTTGCTTGAGATGGATACCACAATCGTGGATCATGCCATTATGTCTGGATCTCATTTTGTAACAAGGTAAAAAAAAAAACCCTTTTACAGTAATAGTTGGCAGATGTTCATGGCAGATAAAGCTTTGTAACCAGTGAAACAGAAATTCGCAGTAAATGAAAATGAAAATTTACAATAAATCAAGTATGCATATCGATCCTTCAAATTTTATGCATTAAGCTAAGTAGAAGGTCAACCTCCAGTATCAAATCCTCACAATTCATAACAGTGGACTGATTCCTACTACTCAGGCGCACAGGGAAGTTCAAATTTACAATGAAAGATGTAGGAAACCAATTAATCCCGACAAAAGAAGATAGAATATAATTCCACGATGCTTTTTATCAAGTGAAGTTCGAATCTCCTCCATCATCCAGTGAAACCAAGAGAACTCGAATTCTTGGATGCTGTGTATATTGAGCCATACAACAACCAGATTTACAAGTGACAAATAGTATACATAACGGAGATAAAAAAAGGGGCGTGGACTAAAAGAGAAAACATAAAATCGAGAATATCGCTGATGATCGGGACTAATAGAAATGCAACAAGAAAACAACAGGAAATTAAAACAAAAAAAAATGGAAATCAGATGTTGGAATTGGAAAATTCCATTAATATTGCAATGAGCAGATTGATCTTGCTATATGTAGGTCGATCATGTCGTGGATGCATTTAAGATAAAGGAAAATAATAAAAAGGGAAAGAAACGAGAAGGGTACAAAACACAAAAGGAAAGAGAAAAAAAATGAAAGAATACAGCAAAGTCAGAAAGGAAATCTTCACAGAGGATTAAAGGGATGAAGAAGACGATCACTCACTTGCGATTATGCTGGAACTCTGGAGTTGGAAAGCAATTGGATCAGACTTCAACAGATTACTTGGAGCTCCTGCGGCAAGATCGACTTACTTCAGTCGACGGAGGAGAAGACCAAGGGAGGGAAGGAAAATGGGAGAAAGGAGAAAAGAGGGAGAAAGAGGGGAATTGGAGAAGAAGGAATGAAGAAGAATCGAGAAGGGGATGTGGGGAGGTGAAGAAGCGATTGATGCATGAAGAAGAGGGGTGCGGGGGTGAAGAGGCAGTCTTTAGGGCTTCCCTTCTGCGTTCATTTTATAGAGGGGAGAAGAAGGCTCGAGAAAGGGGAAGCTGTTGGAGATGAACGGGGAAGGAAGCAGAAGGCAAGCGATGGTCGATCGAGAGCTTCAGGGAGAGAGAGAGAAAGAGAGAGAGAGAGAGAGAGAGAGAGAGAGAAGTATCAAGCGCAACGGAAAACCGTTGCAGGTTTTTCAAAGGAGCCCCTTAGTTTTTTTTTCAATTTTTTTAATAAAATGCTCTTTCGAAAAGCTTTTCTCTAAAAGAGGTTTTTATGAAAAGGATGTGTTGTGAAAAATACCCGATTTTATTTTAAAAATGGGTTTCATAAATGGATCTGGATCCAGAAATTTTAATAAAACATTAGAATTCATATATCGAATTGAGATCGGACCTTCTATTGAGAAAAAACTCTGAGAAAATAAAAAAAAATTGATTTTTTTGAAAAATAAGAGATTCAGATTCAGAATTGGATTCGGATATCAAATCTGGATCCAGAATTGGGTCAAATACGGATATTAAGCATGGATTTTAGTGAATATGAGGAATGAGAGAATTTTGATCAAAAATTGACCCAGTTTATTCAGAGAGATGGAGCCAGGGGCAAAAAAAGGGAATTTTCTGGATTTTTGAAAAATTTGGGGTGTTTACAAATGGCCCTCTTTGCTGCTAAGCCGGTTGTAAGCCGAGCTTAGCGGCAAAGAAGACACGCCAAATTTTCTAAAAAATGCCCCAGTCAGAAGGTCTGAACTGGGTGTGGAAGAATTTGTTTTTGAGAAACATTATTCTCAGGTTTGGCACCTTATCCCGAGTGACTTTGGAAAGAAGAACAAAATCCTCGAGAATGAAATAATTGGATAGAAGGAAAATGAGGAAATCGTGATGGGACTTTGAGATGAAGATCACGAAATGATAAAAGGAGAGATTTTTTAAGAAGTCTCAAGGTTGAGACAAATATAAGAATTTTTTTTTTTTTGAAAAGACTCAGGTTTAGCCCTTAACCTGGATGGGACGAAGATATTTTTGAAAAAACACGATGGGACATTTTTTAAAAATATCTCGTGAGACGAGGTTCAGGTATAATCCTTTATTTGAATGGATATACAAAGCATGGATTCCTTGATGGAGAAAACCATGATGGGACTGGGAGAAATACCTCACCAGAATGAGGCGACTCTCTTTGAAAAATATAAACAACGCTAGGTTGCATCAAAATAGATATTGAGTATTTATTTCATTTTTGGATAACCAGAAAATTTTACCAATAAGATGAAATTGTAATTGATTCAAATGCTTGAAAGTGTGCACGTATGTACGAAAGATATTCCCTCTTTTTACCTAGAGTATTTCCTCCAAAATGAGGTTAACTTCCTGGATTCTATAGTCAGATTCAAATTTTTATGTTGTTGAGTTTCTTCAAGGAAGTTATTCATTTCCTTGATATGAATAGAGAAGAAATACTCTTAATTTCATAAAAGCAAGTAGTGAAAAGATATTGATGAAAGGATTTCGCATAAGAAAAGATGATTTCTGACAATTTTGGCAGTTTGATATCCTGGTGCTTTTCCCAAAATGATTTTTCTGGCACTCTTTTTGAGACATTAAGCTTTCTTGGGTTTTTTGTGAGGAGTTTATTACATTATCCTTCATTTTGGAGATGTCCCGGTTTTCTTTTCTTTTCTTCGGGGATGGGTACGTCACAAACTCCTTCATCTTGGAGATGCTCTGATCCTCCTTTTTCTCAGGAATCATACTGGTGATATTAGCTCTTTGGTAAAAAATCTCTTGATGATAGCATCAATCAAATATCTTTTAGGGTTTGTCGGGAGGTTCAACGCAATCGCCTTCATCTTGACGGTGATCTAAACTTTCCCTGGAAGGATCTGTCATAAACTCTTTCATCTCGAAGATGATCTAAATCTTCTTTAGCCTCGGGGTCTAGCTCGCATATTCGTCTTCATCTTGACGACAATTGAGAGATCCCTTTTGCAGATATTTGATTGCAGCTTAAATGAACGAGGAGATATGGATTGAGTGGATTCTTTTTATCGCTTAGGATATTTCCACTACCTGATTGCCAGAAAATCGTCTTTAAACATGCGCCATAGCTATGATCAATATCGATTCACTTTTGGCTTTTCAATATCATTGAATATTTCTTTCGCTAATCATACCAAGGATATTTCTTACATCCTTTTGGTTGATCAACAAAGAAAAGATTTGAATTTTATCTTTTTTCGCAAAAAGCTTCACCCTTTTGAAAGGGATACTAGAGGTAATCTGAGGTGATTCTTATGTGCAGTAAAATATTGAAATCAACACATTTTTAGCAGATTGACAAAGTTTTCAAGAAATCCTTTGTGAAATAATCACTCAATATAGATTTTGATAGGACCTTGAGCTGAAATTTGGAAGAAAACATTGGTTTTGATAAGAACAACATTAGCTCAATAGGGACTCAACCTAAGAGCCGCAAAGAATATTGGATCCATAGGGATTCATCTGAATTTTTGAAAAATGAGGTTGGTTCAATAGGAATTCAACCTAAGAACCATAAAAGAATATTAATCAGTAGGAATTCAATTTACAGATTGACTTTTTGAAAATGAATTTGGTTCAATAGGAATTTAACCTAAGAACTGCAAAAGAATATAGATCCGTAGGAATTCAACCTACAGATTGACTTTTTGAAAAATGAATTTGGCTCAAAAGGAATTCAACCTAAGAACCGCAAAAGAATATAGATCAGTAGGAATTCAACCTACAGATTGAATTTTTGAAGAATGAGTTTGGTTCAATAGGAATTCAACCTAAGAACCATAAAAGAATATTAATCAGTAGGAATTCAATTTACAGATTGACTTTTTGAAAATGAATTTGGTTCAATAGGAATTTAACCTAAGAACTACAAAAGAATATAGATCCGTAGGAATTCAACCTACAGATTGACTTTTTGAAAAATGAATTTGGCTCAATAGGAATTCAACCTAAGAACCGCAAAAGAATATAGATCAGTAGGAATTCAACCTACAGATTAAATTTTCGAAGAATGAGTTTGGTTCAATAGGAATTCAACCTAAGAACCGCAAAAGAACATAGATCAGTAGGAATTCAACCTACAGATTGTATTTTTGAAGAATGAGTTTGGTTTAATAGGAATTCAACCTAAGAACCGCAAAAGATGATAGATCAGTAGGAATTCAACCTACAGATTGAATTTTTGAAGAATGAGTTTAGTTTAATAGGAATTCAACCTAAGAACCGCAAAAGAATATAGATCAGTAGGAATTCAACCTACAAATTGACTTTTTGAAAAATGAATTTGGCTCAATAGAAATTCAACCTAAGAACCGCAAAAGAATATAGATCAGTAGAAATTCAACCTATAGATTGAATTTTTGAAGAATGAGTTTGGTTCAATAGGAATTCAACCTAAGAACCACAAAAGAATATAGATCAGTAGGAATTCAACCTACAAATTGAATTTTTGAAAAAATAAATTTGGTTCGATAGGAGTTCAACCTGAGAACTGACAAAAGAATATAGATCAGTAGGAATTCAACCTACAGATGGAATTTTTGAAAAATGAGATGGGTTAAGAAGGAGTTCAACCTAAAGATCGACTAAAGGAAAATTGGTCCAAAAGGAGTTCAACCTAAGGGCCTTGATCAACATAAATTCAACCTAAAGATCGACTTTGAATGATTCAAAAGAGGTTCAAAATGAGGACTACGAATCAAAAGGAGTTCAACCTAAAGATCGCGGATCAATAGGAGTTCGACCAAAAGATCAACTTGGAATGGTCTGAAAAGGGTTCAAAATGAGGACTGCGAATCAGTAGGAGTTCAACCTAAAGATCGCGGATCAGTAGGGGTTCAACCTAAAGATCGACTAGAGGAATGGTCCTAAAGGGGTTCAACCTAAGGACTACAGATCCGTAGAAGTTCAACCTAAAGATCGCGGATCAGTAGGGGTTCAACCTAAAGATCGACTTAAGGAATGGTCCTAAAGGGGTTCAACCTAAGGACTGCAAATCAGTAGGAGTTCAACCTAAAGATCGCGGATCAATAGGAGTTCAACCTAAAGATCAACTTGGAATGGTCTGAAAGGGGTTCAAAATGAGGACTACGAATCAGTAGGAGTTCAACCTAAAGATCGTTGATCAGTAGGAGTTCAACCTAAAGATCGACTAAAGGAATGGTCCTAAAGGAGTTCAACCTAAGGACTGCGGATCAGTAGGAGTTCAACCTAAAGATCGCGGATCAGTAGGAGTTCAACCTAAAGATTGACTGAAGGAATGGTCCTAAAGGGTTTCAACCTAAGGACTGAGGATCAATAGGAATTCAACCTAAAGATCGCAGATCAGTAGGAGTTCAACCTAAAGATCGACTGAAGGAATGATCCTAAAGGGGTTCAACCTAAGGACTGCGGATCAGTAGGAGTTCAACCTAAAGATCGCGGATCAGTAGGGGTTCAACCTAAAGATCGACTGATAGAATGGTCCTGAAGGGGTTCAACCTAAGGACTGCGGATCAGTAGGAGTTCAACCTAAAGATCGCGAATCAGTAGGGGTTCAACCTAAAGATTGAAATTTAAGAAGGAAGAGTTCAACTTGTGGATTGAAATAGACCATCATAGTTTAGCTGTATGTGACCTGATTTTCAGAATTAACCCCTTATCCTGAACGGGGAAGAATAAAATTTGAGAAGAACTGATGAAAAGAGATAGAAATTGATGAAAGATTTGACAAAAATAAAGAGAAAAATCAAGGAAATTGATGAAAATTGTCTTCTAAAAGAATTCTCACAGGTAGCATTGTTGCTCCTATGAGTGGTTTCAGGATTATCCCTTATCCTGAATGGGAAAAGAATAAAATTGGCAAATTTGACAAAATTGATAAAAGGTTGAAAAAGAATTGATAAAGAATCAATAAAATTGATAAAATTGATAAAAATGATAAAATTGATAAAGAATAAGAATTAATAAAGAATTGACAAAGATTGGCAAAGATCTAGTAAAAATTAATAAAATTTGGTAGAAAAACTAAGGATACTTGAAAGACGATGAAAGACTTTAGAATTATCCCTTATCCTGAAGGAAGAAGGACCTCGCAGGACGAGGTTCAGGTTTGTCCCTTATCTTGAGAGGGAAAATTCAGGTTTATCCCTTAACGTGAGTGGGAAATTAAAGAAGAAAGGAATACCTCATGGGAAAGAGGCATCAGGTTTATCCCTTAACCTGAAAGGGTAACTGAAAATAAGAATTGACAAGAAGAATTAATAAAATTGATGAAAAATCAATAAAATTGATAAAATTGATAAAGATGAATAAAAATTTGATAAGACTGATAAAGATTGACAAATGAAAAGAATTGATAAAAATTGAGGAAGAGAGTTTGTTTGATCATGCTTGCACGTGGGATCTTTAAAGTGAGATGATAAGGTTCATTTGAGTGAAAAATCATTTTTAGAAAGAGGATCAACTGCGAGGTTGATCTACACGAGAGCTGATCTTTGAAGAAGAATCAACACGAGGGTTGATTTTGAAGAGAGATCAACATGAGGGTTGATTTTTGAAAGACAATGGTTCGAAACCGATTTTGAAAAGGAAGATCAATGCGATGGTTGATTTTGGAAAAAGATTGGACCGAAATTTTGAACTTTTGGGATCATGCCGAAGATTTTGCAGAAAATTTCATGATTTTGAAAAACCCTCATAAGTAATTTCATTTCTCTCGTGGATGATGTCGGGATTGTCCCTCATCTTGAAAAGAATAGGAATTTGATGGCAAAAAAGATTTTGAAGTGTAAATGTAATTTTAACAATAAAAGATATCCCAATATGGCGAAAGAAATAAGAATTGAACATCAAAGATATGAAGGAGATTGACATTTCTTTTATAAGCAAAACTGATAACAAAGACTAAAATATTTACAAGCATCTTAACCAAAAAAGGTCGCAAAAGACTCGGGCTGACTTGCCCTTACAAGATGGTTGGTAAAAGAAATGGAGGAAAGCATAAAGACTCTAGCATCATCAGCTCTTTAAGTGATTTGGGAAAGGCTTGGTTAGGACAGTGGGCTGCTCTTCGTCTTCGTCCTCTATCAGAAGGTTTTTATCAATGCAGTCCTGGATGATATTTTTGAGAACGAAGCAGTGCTCTGTGTTGTGCCCCACTGCTCGGTGAAATTTGCAGAATTGTTCCTTGAATTTGCCCAAGATTACTGGAGGATCGGCAACTTTTGGCAGACGAATCATATTTTTTGTGAGCATATATTCCAGAACCTCCTCGAGTGTCTATTCCAAAAGGGTGAACTCATGGTCGGGACTCCAGTCCTTGCGCTTGGGTTTTTCCTGATCTTTCTCTCGCTGCTGAGAATTGGATTGAGAATGCTTATTATTGTTGAAAATCTTCCCCTTTTGACCTCTGAATCCTTCTGAATTATTGCCATGATCATTCTTGTTACCCTTGTTGTCGGATAAGGAACAAGCAGAAAGAGTGAAATGGGCTTTCTTCTTCGCATCTTGACTGCTCCTTGCCAGGGTGATACCGTCATAGACTCCATTATCCATTCCCATCTCGAGCCATTCAGCCCGTTCAATAAGTTCGATGAACGACTTTGATGGGTAGATAGAAATAAGGCTTCGGAGAGGTTGAGAGAAGTTGTTCAGGATAATCTGGAGTGCATGCTCCTCTGATATGGGGGTTTTCATTTTGTTGCATGTGTCTCTCCATCTGCGAATGAAATCTATGGCCTTTTCCTTGCCATCCTATTTCAGATTGTACAAATGATTGAGGGTGGGCAGTGCCTTAGTGTTGAACATGAATCGCTCCACAAACAGATTAACCACTTTGTCAAAATCTCGTAGCTCAACGGGGTTGACATGTTCCGCGTACCACTTAGCCGCTACGCCTTCGAGACTGCGCGAGAAGCACAAGAAAAGAGCAAGGTTGTCTTCACTAAATCTGGCACACTTCGCGAAGAACATTGCAAGATGGGCCTTTGGGTTGTCGGATCTATCAAATTTAATAAATTTTCTTGAGAGGTCTTCCAAGCTGTTGTTCCCATCTAGACCGAGGTAGAAGTCTTGCCTGGTATATACTTTCTTTCCCTTATCTCGGATTTGCAGATCCTTGACCATCTTAGTCAGTGCTTGAATTGAATCTTCTGTCGGGACCCCATCTCTAGGCTTGTTCACTGATTCAGGCTCTTCTGCCACCTTCTTGGGCTATCGTAGATGTCTTGGGACGAACACGAACTGCTCTTCTTCGGAGTCCTCTTCTGCCGATTTTGTACCTTCAGAGGTGTTGTCTTGTTGGATCCTCTTCTTGCTGATCTTGACATGCTTTTTCACCAGCTTTCTCTTGATCTTGTTTTTAGAGGATGTTTTCTTTAAACCTGCCCCAGCCTGTTCGGACATCATTTTTGCCATCATTTTTTGGAATATCTTGTACATTGTCCGGTCAACATCATCTTCCTCTAAATCATGTCTTCGGGATAATCTGAGAGAGTTCACTTCCTCCACTTCACTGTCATTGTCTTGCTGAGTTGCTCTCCTTCCTACTCTCGTTTGAACCATGATAGAAATCCTGATATTTTCGTAGAATAAAGGAAGGGTTCAGACCTTGGGGAATTTTTGAGAAAAAGAGAGACGATGAAGGAGATTTTAAAAGATTTGAGAAGAGATCTCTTAATAAAAGAGATCTTGGATGAAGAAATAAAATTTGAAGACGTATTTTGAAGATGGATGACAAGACCTTGAATATTTTGAAAAATGGCAGGCAAGATCAAAAGAATTGAATAAATCAGAAGAGAAAAGAAAAATATGCCTGGACTTTTGAAAGATAGAGGAAGACTTAAAAGAATGTCCAGGGTTTTAAAAATTTATGAAAGAATAAAGAATGAGAAATATACAATCCTGGATTTTAAAAAATAGAGAAAATTTTGAAACAAATATCCAAGGTTTTGAAAAGATGAAGGAAAATAGGATTTTACAAGATAATATCTACAAAAGAATCAAATTATACAAGCAATGATGCACAGAATAGCACTCCCTAGAAGCTGACTCTGAATGCAATATTTTGAAATGGCTCGTAGGACTTTAATCCTAACTCTATGGTTCAGATCATCTGATTTTGATCAAGGTACGCCAATATACTCAAGCCGAAGCTCGAAGTACGCGACATAGAAATATCTTTGGTTCTAAGGTAATGGCTTCCTAACATCCTTGAGCACCTACCAATATACCTCGGACTATGGCCCTTAGGTACGTGGTAGGGGGGCACTAACCCAAATAAGTGGTCCAGTTGTGAGGCTCTCTCCCGAACTATGGTTCAGTGAGACAGTCCAGCAACGTGAAGACCAGGACAATATAGGTAGGGATGTTTTTGAAAACATGTTCAACATGTAATAAAACCAGATGTTTCTAATGCAAGTCCTAAAGAGATAGAATTTAAATGAAGAGAAGCATACACTTGCATACATTGTTTGCATTCAATCCCTGGAATTGAGGAGAGTTGTATTTCAAACCTAAGTCTAAGTGAGCATAAAGAAATTCTCTTCAATATGGTCCTACCAAACCATACTTAGATCATATATGCATTATGTCAGCTAGGACAGAATCTAGGCTCCTAAGGTTGCATGGAAATGAAGCTGACATTTGTAGAATAAAGACATAGATAACATCAAAGCAAAGCAAAAAGGCATAAATTCGACCGGACGAAGACGAGTCCCATCACGGTCGCCAACTTCTGTGATCATCGCAAAAAATTTTCTCTCTTGTATTCCTTCTCTTTTCCTTTCTAACCTCTATTTCCCTTTTTGAAGGGGAAATAAAAGACAGAGAAGAAGAGAGAAGAGAAAAGAAAGAAGAGAGAGAGGAACTCTTTTGCGAAGGTCTCACATGACCTTAAAAAGATTTTGAAAATCACTCGCCTCCATTTTGAAATATTTGCGGGAAAAAGGGAGAGGCGGGATTCGCTCGTCGGTACGAGGTTCGACCGTTCCTGATGCCTTTACCAGGGGTATCAAACCAAGGATTGAATTTATGCCTTTTGCTTTGCCTAAATATTGTCTAAGAATTTATTCTATGTCTAAGAATGCACAAAGAATCATGCTTGTGCAAATGCAAAAAGATGTATGCTTTTTAAGAAGAATCATTTTAGAATTTTTGGATTTATTTAAGTGATTTTGAAATGAATTTGAAAACATTTGTGAAGAAAATGGTTTTTTGAAAGTTGAAGATGGACTTGGAGAAGTTAGATTTTCTAACTTGAGATTTAGAATAGATCTTGAGTTTTGAAATAATCAAAGATTGAGATGAACCTGAATTTGAAGATGGGAGTTTAGAAAATAAAAATTGAAAGTTGAATATGGACTTCAAAAATGGAGTTTAGAATTGAAAGTCAAGATGGAATTTGAAAAAAATAGAGTGGAATTCTAGATTTAAAATTTGAAATCATAATGAATGGTGGATGATATTTAAGAAATCTAGATGGGATTTGGAATTGGAATTTGAAATATGGAATTGGATTTGAGAAATCCAAATGGATTTTGAAAATAGAATTGGATTTTGGAGATCCCAATGGAACTTGGAATTGGATTTGGGAAATCCAAATAGAATTTGAAGATAGAATTTGATTTTAGAAATCCAGATGAAACCTAGAATTGGATCTGAGAGATCCTAAATCGACTTTTGAAATTTGAAAGGAAGGATAGAGAATGAAACTTGATTTTCAAACTTTGAATTTTTGAAGTCAGGAGATAAATCTGGAAATTTCAAAGTTGATTTGAACTTTGAAATTTGATTTTGAATATTAAATTGAATTTGGAATTGAATCCTGATTCTGGAAATGAATTTGGAATTTCAAAGTTGAATTGAACTCTGAAATTTGATTTGAGTTGGAATTTGGATTTTTTTGAATTTTGAAATTTCAAAGTTAAATTGAACTTTGAAATTGGGATATTGAATTTTGAAGTAATAATAGAATTGAAAATATAAAGATGAATTTGAATTTATGAATAAGAATTTGAAGATTAATTTTGAGAAATGAAGAAGATACTTGAAGGATTGTCTCAAAATCACTTGATTTTTGAAAAAATTTGAAATAATTTGAAAATATGATGTAATTTTATCCTAAATGATGAATGAATTAAAAGAATTTAAAATTGGATATTTGAAAAGCATATTTCATTCTTTAAATGAATTGAAATAAGATTGAAGATATAATACATCTCAGACTATGGTCATAAGATGTATTATATAATAATCGTATTTAAATTCAAGTGAAGAATAAAACACATTTTTGGTGCCTTCATAGAGTTTAAAATGAAATTAACTCTCAATATATCCTAACTATGGCCATTGATATATATTTTGAGTTATTTTTAAGTTAAACTCTGATAAAGGAAGAAAAATATTTAAAGAAATGTGATGATTTTTTGAAAAAGATCCAGTGTGGATCTAATGTTATTCCATAAAAGATAAAAATCCTAAGCATTGTCCACATTTTGACTATGGCCATCAATGTGGGTCATTTGCTTAGGATTAATTACCTCTTATTAGAATGGTGTATGTGCCATTCGTGTTCCCATTCATAGATTTCTGAGAAATAAAAGGAAAATAGTATGAAACAAGCATTTTTTTTTATATCTACAATGCTTATACTTTCTAATCTAATGCGAGAAATGTAAATTCTCATTATAATCTAGCTATTACAACTTGAATTGGATTTGAGATAAAAAAAAAATTAATCTAGAATAGGGAATTCAGACAATTTACATCTTTCCTGCAGAAAGAGGGTTAACTCCAAGTTAAAGATATATATACACAAAGAAAACATCATATTGCATGCAAATGATAGATTATTCATGTCTCTTTTCTGTACTCATGAAGGGTTTAATGCATCTAAGCTAGTTGGTAAATTGATGCCTAAACTAGAGGAAAGAATGAATATCATGATATACGAGATCGTGCATGTTTGTGATGCTCATATTAAACAGGAAATGCTTATGGAAGCATTAAAACATGGTGTCCATGGAAGGTGAATATACATACTGTGGGCGGGATATGTAAATATACCTACTGGAGATGGTAGCTACATGATGGACTAAGTGCAAGAGATATGCACGGATGGTGGGGGGGGTACAGGTGCTAGGATGCTACAAGGTGAACCCAGCTAATGAGTGTTGACACTGTTGGTGGGGTGAAAAGGACAGAAACTTGTGGTTACATAGGAATGTAGCAGCAGGTGAGTGGTTCAGCGACAGAGGAGTGGTAAGAAATGAAGGTACTGGAGGTAAATGTATGCAAAGTTCAGCAAATATGCAGATGGACTGGTATGATGATGAAGCAGCAGTATAGAGATGTGCTACAATGGAGTTTAGCGTGAAGAAGTGCCGAAGGTAGGCTGTGGTGAACAGGTATAGCAGCTGGAGGGTGGAGTACAATGAGTATTAGCATAGGTATGATGTTGTATGTTGGAGAAGATGTTAAGTGAAGATGCTGGGGCTGGGTAGTGGAGATGGATGTGATAGGTGTGATGAAACAGTGTAATGATGTTACACATGTTGTAGGTACAACAGTGTATTGCGTATATTGTGCACAATGAAATACATGCAGTGGAGTTGAGACAGCAAGGAGGATAGCTGTGAAGGAAGTGTGGATTGCAGGTGGTGGGCGACTGTAGCTGAAAAAGGGGTTGACAGCAAGGGCTGGAGTTGAGCACAAATGCTGCTGTAGTTGACAACGGTAATGTATTATTTGCAAGTAGTGAATGAGTAACATGGTGTTGTGTAAGGAATGTGCCCAGGTGCAACTACTGTAGGTTGCAAAGGTGGTTGTAGTAGTGAGTTGTGAGGATGCTTATGCTGAAAGGGAAGGGATTGTGATACAGGTGGATTGTAGGTGACAATAGTGCAAGGTAGATGGATAGTGAAGCAAGTGTATGGGGTTGGTATGCGTGCTGGTGATGTAGCTACTACAAACGGAACTGTAGAAGTGGAAGAAAGAGGTTGTGTGTTCCTTTCAACAACTGTACAAATCATAACTCTTGGAAGTAAAAAAATTTAAGCATCACTTTGTAGATTCCTCCTTTTAAATTTGGTATAGCATCTTTTTCTTCATTCTCTAAGCTTCGGACCATCACTCTGGTGACATGGGAACAACAGTTTGAATAGCAGAAATATGTACAACACAATTATACAAGTGCATCGGTGCTTTTCACATGCAACATAGTTGATGAGCTAACCGATCTCTGTGTTGAATGCAAACTGCAATTTTGAGGAACCCTCCATGATGATAACTGGAGTCTTTTCTCTCTTGGTACCAAAGACATGGATTTTCTCCAATCCTCCAACATTATTCTCAAATCATGTAGCTTGCTACTAAGGCCCACAAAACAATTTGCACGCATTGTACAGACTTTATTAAAATCTTTGCTTGGCTCACAAAGACCACCAAAGTATGCAGTATCCAGAAACCTCATCTGTAGTCCTATTTCTTTAATAAATGGATCATATTTAATGTAATTAAGCACATCCTGATCATGATGCCCTAGGTAAACCTCTCTCGACGAATCCCAGAACTCATAAAATTTTATAGTTCTATCATTGGACTTCACGAAAGCAAACCCTCCATTAGGAATATTTTGAAAATTAAGTGAACTGCCAAAAAAAAGTGATCACAAACTATCTGACAATCAACATTTAAGTAAAAGTGTGGAAAAGGATCACGAAGCCAGAGGATATCAGCATTCGTGAAAAGAAAATTGTAGCCCATTTCAAGCACCAAATGCAAGAAATCAATCCTCCTCCACATCATCTTCAAGTAATCATGACTCATAAAGAACTTCTTTCCAGAAAAATCAACTCCTTTAGTGACCAGAGCAAGGCAACCCCAGGAACATGTGTTCCTTTCTCTGGGTATCGTACACCACCAATGAATTACGAAAGTAGAGGAAAACCAAGGCAGTTTGACAGAAAAATTGCAATCAGAAATATTGAATGAATGTCTGGAATAAGGTTCAGAGTCATGAGATATATTTCTGGCCATCTAGACTTGAATAAAATCAGGAGTGTTTTTTTCAAAATTTCAGAGGTGCAAATAGAAAGGGTTTGGATGGCAATTTCTTCAGGAATTGTATAACTCGACCTATAAACATTGCTAGGTTTTATGCATTTAGCGAATGTGTAAGTCATCTTATATTGTCTCTCCAATAAACCTGTTGGAAGAACTCAGCATATCACTTATATAGCCTTCTCAAGGCTACCTTGGGATGTTACTTTCACATAGAGCCGATGCAGATCTAGGGACTTTCCTCCCATAATAGGTACTGTGAAATTTATTCCCATTTTGTTGTGGGACTTCTTAAGTGTCTCCATGGAGAGGGCTCTATTCGCTATAACTTCTGAATAAGTTACAGATGGTAAGGGGTAGATATGAGCACTAGTTCATGCAACCTTGGATCCTAGACATATGTGAATTTAAACATGCATTTGAAAATAAAAAAAAAAGTTGAACTGGAAGAGTCTCAGATATAATGAATAATCAAATGTAACAAGGAAGTGAACACAACACAATGAACAAGATGGATAAAAAGCAATTAGAAAGACGGTCAAGTGCAATCCAAAATAGGAAATCTAAAGTGAGTAAGAAATGAAAAAAAATAAAAATAAATGATAATGATAATGATAATAATAATAATAATAAATAAATAAAAATATAACCGACAATTGAAATAATCAAAGATTTGTAAAGGTAAATGCCATGGACAAGAACGTAACTAAGGGGAAATAGGTGAGAAACAATATTGAAATTGAAACCTTGATGATTGGGGAAATAAATCAATGTACAAAATAAGATGTCTAAATGATGGACCAACCTACTGAAGGTAAAATGCAGATGTGAAAATACAGAGATGATGCAATACCAAACAAAGGACTGCTGGTAATAAATAGCCTGTGTTAATGCAAATGACACAATACTGTTGATGTTGTATGAATGTGAAGTGGTTTAACAGGAATAAAGAGAGGAAAACAATGATTCTAATGCATGCCAATTGGTAAAATGGATTAACAGGGATAAAGCCAGAACTAATGTGGAATACTTGATAAACAAGAGTTTAGCACCTGACCCAAGCAATGAGGAAATGGCATCAGCGTCTATATTTATGAAGATGGAGAGTGCAGGAGATGCGTCTATGGTTCTGTGCTGCACGTCTAGCACACGAATTTTAAAATCACATGCCTCTTATCCATTAGAGCCATCAATTACCTTAGCGTGGTTGAACGTAGGTGAGCTGGGACCCATTTGCTTGAGATGGATACCACAATCGTGGATCATGCCAATATGTCTGGATCTCGTTTTGTAACAAGGTAAAAAAAAAAACTTTTACAGTAATAGTTGGCAAATGTTCACGGCAGATAAAGCTTTGCAACCAGTGAAACAGAAATTTGCAGTAAATGAAAATGAAAATTTACAATGAATCAAGTATGCATATCGATCCTTGAAATTTAATGCATTAAGCTAAGTAGCAGGTCAACCTCCAGTATCGAATCCTCACAATTCATAATAGTTGACTGATTCCTACTACTCAGGTGCACAGGGAAGTTCAAATTTATAATGAAAGATGCAGGAAACCAATTAATCCCGACAAAAGAAGATAGAATATAATTCCAGGATGCTTTTTATCAAGTGAAGTTCGAATCTTCTCCATCATCCAGTGAAAACAAGAGAACTCGGATTCTTGGATGTTGTGTATATTGAGCCATACAACAACCAGATTTGCAAGTGACAAATAGTATACATAACAGAGATAAAAAAAAAAGGGGCATGGACTAAAAGAGAAAACATAAAATCGAGAATATAGCTGATGATCGGGACTAATAGAAATGCAACAAGAAAACAACTGGAAATTAAAACAAAAAAAAATGGAAATCAGATGTTGGAATTGGAAAATTCCATTAATATTGGAACGAGCAGATTGATCTTGCTATATGTAGGTCGATCATGTCGTGGATGCATTTAAGATAAAGGAAAATAATAAAAAGGGAAAGAAACGAGAAGGGTACAAAACACAAATGGAAAGAGAAAAAAAATGAAAGAATTCGGCAAAGTAAGAAAGGAAATCTTCACAGAGGATTAAAGGGATGAAGAAGACGATCACTCACCTGCGATTATGCTGGAACTCTGGAGTTGGAAAGCAATTGGATCAGACTTCAACAGATTACTTGGAGCTCCTGCGGCAAGATCGACTTACTTCAGTCGACGGAGGAGAAGACCAAGGGAGGGAAGGAAAATGGGAGAAAGAAGAAAAGAGGGAGAAAGAGGGGAATTAGAGAAGAAGAAATGAAGAAGAATCGAGAAGGGCATGTGGGGAGGTGAAGAAGTGATCGATGCATGAAAAAGAGGGGTGCGGGGTTGAAGAGGCAGTCCTTAGGGCTTCCCTTCTGTGTTCATTTTATAGAGGGGAGAAGAAGGCTCCAGAAAGGGGAAGCTGTTGGAGATGAACGAGGAAGGAAGCAGAAGGCTGGTGATGGTCGATCGAGAGCTTCAGGGAGAGAGAGAGAGAGAGAAAGAGAGAGAGAGAGAGAAGTATCGAGCGCAACGGAAAACCGTTGCAGGTTTTTCAAAGGAGCTCCTTGGTTTTTTTTTTCCAAATTTTTCAACAAAAGGCTATTTCCAAAAGTTTTTCTCTAAAAGGGGTTTTTATGAAAAGGATATTTTGTGAAAAATATCTGATTTAATTTTAGAAATGGGTTTCAGAAATGGATCTGGATCCAGAAATTTTGATAAAACATTAGAATTCAGATCTCGAATTATGATCAGACCTTGTATTGAGAAAAACCTCTGAGAAAATACAAAAAAATTGATTTTTTTTGAAAAATAAGAGATTCAGATTAAGAATTGGATCTGGATATCAGATCTGGATCCAGGATTGGGTCAGATATGGACATTGAGCATGGATTTCAGTGAAATCGAGGAATGAAAGAATTTTGATCAAAAATTGACCCAGTTTATAAAGAGAGATGGAGCGAGGGGCAAAAAAATGAAATTTTCTGGATTTTTTGAAAAATTTGGGGTGTTTACAGGGAGGCACTCTGAAAAAGGTTACTCCTTGTAAGAAAACATTAAACATTTGTAAAGGAGGAATATAAAAGATGGCGCCAGACCACGAGGAAATTGACAAATTTATTAGTGCATTGAAGAATGAAATAACAGATTGATAGAAGAACTAGGACTGCATTGTCCCTTCAAAATGACAAAATCATGAAAGTGACAGTCACGACACTATCAATTTTTTAGAAAACTTGCTCAGGATGGTCGACTGGTGTCTTCCTCATCTTCAATAAGGATATTCTTGTCGATGCAATCTTGAATGACATTCTTCAGGACGAAACAATTATCAGTGTCATGCCCTACTGCCCGATGAAATTTGCAGAAATTTTCTTTGAATCTACCCATGATTGTTGCGAGATCAACTGCTTTGGGTAAACAGATTATATCTTTTGCAAGCATGTATTCCAGAACACTTTCGAGTGTCTGGTCCAGAGGGGTGAATTTTCGATCCGCACTCTAATCCTTGCACTTTGGTTTTTCTTGATCTTTCTCTTTATGTTGAGGACTAGATTGAAGAGGCTTATCATTGTTGGAGAACTTTCCTTTTTGGCCCTTAGATCCCTCTGAATAGTTATCATGATTTTTCTTATTGCTTTTGCTATCATTGGCAGAAAGAGTGAAGTGAGCCTTCTTCTTCTGATCATTCTGATTGTTGCCCTTTATAAAGATGAAGCCTTCATAAACTTTATTTTCCATGCTTAGCTCGATCCACTTGGCTCATTCTGTCAGTTCGATGAAGGTTTTTGACGGTGCAGTGGAAATGAGACCTCTAAAGGGTTGCAAAAAATTATTCAAGATCAGTGACAATGTATGCCCCTCTTGTAAGCTGACCTCCATCATTTGATAAAATCTCGAGCCTTCTCATCTTCTTTCTGCTTGAGGCCGTAGAGATGGTTGAGGGTTGGAAGTGCCTCAACATTAAATAGAAATCTTTCAATGAACATATTCACCACTTTGTCAAATTCTTTTAATTCAATCGTGTCAACATGCTCTAAATACCACTTAGCTGTGGTTCCCTCCAGACTGCAAGGGAAGCAAAGAAAATGAGCCCGATTTTCTCGCTTGAATTTGGCGTATTTAGCAAAGAACATGGCGAGATGTGCCTTAGGGTCGCCAGAACCATCAAATTTGATAAACTTTCTGGGGAGATTGTCCAGATTGTCGTCCCCATCTAGACCATCATAGAAGTCTTCACTGGTGAAGATTTTCTTGCCTTTGTCGAGGGCCTGTAAATCTCAAACTGTCCTGACCATATCTCTGAACTGTGGTTGGTCAGAATCATTGATAGACTGATCTTTAAACTTGTGGGTTGACCCTTGTCCCTGGGTTGATTTCCGAAATGCCTGCTGGATCTCAAATTCTTCATTTGTGTCTTCCACTGATTCCTCTTTATCAGTTGTATCAATATTCTGAATAAGCTTCTTAGACGACTTCAAAACCTTTTTTACTACCCGGCCTTTTGCCTTCTGCTTGACCTGGGTCTTTTCTGCACTGGCTTCAGCTTGTTCCGCCAACATCTCGCTCATCTTTTTAAACATGGCATACATCTGAGGATTGATGCCATCATCTGCTTGCTGACCCTGACTTTGATTGATCGGGGTGAATCCATTTCTTCTTCTAAAGCGGTTGAATATACAATGCCTTCAACTGGTGCAGTTTTCTTTCCTGACTTCATCTGAACCATTAAATATCATGAACGCTCTCTGCAGGGCAAAGTTGATGGTTAGGCTTTTGAGAGAGATTTTGATTAGAAGAAAATATTTGCTGAGAATTTTGGTAGACAATTGAAAGAGTATCCCATTACTAGGGATTGAGTCATCCCTGGGATCACGACAATTGCGTTGCCATTCTTTTGCAAAGAAAACAACTAAAAATTATGCCTTGTTACCTAGGTGAGGTCGTCAAACCAAGAATGAAGAATTTGAAAGATTTTTTTATTCATTGAAGGAAAAACATGATTGCATCAATAATAAACTTGAGAAAGATGGGGCGGACAGACAGTTTGCCACCACTCTTGATAATCAACAAAGACACGAGGACCGGGAAAAAGTGAAAGAGTAACAAAAGAGTCCTAGCCATATCTGGTAGAATAGTATGTTCTGGACCACTGTGTTGATGTAAGGTCAAACTCTGGCACAACTCCTAATAACAGCCGCATCTCCACATGCTTCTGTCTCTGAGAAAACTGTCGGACACACCACTCTGGATGATAGTAAGCGTAGAAGAATGGACCAAGTAGCTTGAACTGCTTGCCGTATGTATCTGGGAGGTGATAGCTCTCGATCAAAATAGTCCCACACCACTTCTTCTCCCTGCAGATGATCAATCAGGAACCAATACCATGCAACTGGCTAATCTTTCAACAATGCGAAAAATGACAAAGGCTATCCTTTCGAAGAGAAGGCTAATCTTTCAACAGTGTGAAAGATGACAAAGGCTATCCTTTCAGAGAGAAGGTTAATCTTTCAACAACGCGAAAGACGACAAAGGCTATCATTTTGGAGAGAAGGCTAATCTTTCAATGATGCAAAAGACGACAAAGGCTATCCTTTCGGAGAGAAGGCTAATCTTTCAACAACGCAAAAGATAACAAAGGCTATCCTTTCGGAGGGAAGGCTAATCTTTCAACGATGCGAAAGACGACAAAGGCTATCCTTTCGGAGAGAAGGCTAATCTTTCAACGACGCGAAAGATGACAAAGGCTATCCTTTTGGAGAGAAGGCTAATCTTTCAACGATGCGAAAGACGACAAAGGCTATCCTTTCGAAGAGAAGGCTAATCTTTCAACGACGCGAAAGATGACAAAGGCTATCCTTTCGGAGAGAAGGCTAATCTTTCAACAATGCAAAAGATGACAAAGGCTATCCTTTTGGAGAAAAGTGAGGCAAATCTTTCAACAACGCGAAAGATGATAAAGGCTATCCTTTCGAAGGAAAGGCTAATCTTTCAACAACACGAAAGAAGATGACAAAGGCTATCCTTTCGGAGAGAAGGTGAGGCGAATCTTTCAACAATGCGAAAGACAATAAAAGCTACTTTCACAAGGAGGCAAAAGGTGATGCTAGAATGTGTCAAGATGGGTATTGAGCTTTTTACTTCATCAGGATAGCTAGAAAATATTGCCAAAATGTTAAAAATTGTTTGTTGATTCAAAATGTATATTGGTATGAAAATATTTTCTCTTTTCTACCTAAAGTATTACCTCCAATTGGGCTAACTCCGTAGAATCAATATTTAAATCTAAATTGCTTGCAATTGGCTTTCTGCTAGAAAGCTATCAATTTCCTTGATATAAACAAAAAGAAAGATATTCTTGATATTGTGAAAGCGATTGATGAACAGATATTGATAAAAGAATTTCACAAAATTAAAGAAGATTCTTGGCAGATTTGGCAGTTTGATATCCTGAGACTTTTCCCATAATGATCTTTTTGTACTCTTTTTAAGATAGAATTTGAGCTCTCTTGAGGTTTAGCGAGAATTTTATCGCATCAACATACAACTTGGAGATGCTCTGATTTTCTCTAAAAGGACACGTCACAAAACCTTCAACTTGGAGATGATTTGAGTCTTCATTAGTCCCAAGGATTATATTGATAATATTGGTCTTTTTTTTATTAAAATCTCTTTTGATTATAGCATTGATCAAATATCTTTTAGGGATTGGCGGGAGGTTCATCGCATCCACCTTCAACTTGACGATGATCTAAACTTTTCCTGAAAGGACACATCATAAACTCTTCAACTTTGAGATGATTCGAGTATTCTTTGCCCTCAAGAACCTGACTCATCCATCGTCTTCAACTTGACGATAGTCGAGAGATCCCTTTTGCAGATATATAATTATAGCTTGATATTTATAAAGATATTGAAATTGAGTAGACTTTTCTTTATCGCTCAGGATATTTCCACTGCCTTATTACCATAAGAATGGTCTTTAAAAATGTGCCATTGACTGTGATCAATATCAATCACTTATGGCTTTGCGACAACATTGAATTTTTCTTACTGGCCATATCGAGGATCTGTTCTTCGTCCTTTTGGTTGGCTCATAGAAAGATTTTGAATTTTGAATCTTTTTTTGCAAAAGCTTTGTCCTTTTGGAGAGAATACTGAGGGTAATTTGAGGCAATTCTTTGTGCAATAAAGGTTTTGAGATCAACAACTATTTTTCATGACAAATTGGTAAAATATTCTTGAAATCTTTGGTGAAAGAAAATGCTTAATATCCGAGTTGACACATCAGTGGGATTCTGGATGAAAGTCCAACACGAACATGAACTCTGAAGGTAAATTCAATACGAAATTGGAATTCTGAAAATAAGTCCTAGCGCAATGCTGAATTTTGAAGATAAGTCCAACTCAAAGGTTGGTTTTGAAAGAACGACCGAGTCGAAACTTAGATCTTGTTAGGAAAACTGGAAAATTCGAGTCGGAACTCGAGTCTTGAAAGGAAAATTAGAAAGTTTGGTTTTGAAGGAAAGAAAATTTGAGTCAGAACTCAAATCTTCGAAGGAAAACTAGACCCATTCAGATTTAAAGGAAAGGAAATTCGAGTCGGAACTCAAATCTTTGAAGGAAAATATATCAATTGAAAGAAAGAAAATTTGAGTCGGAACTCGAATCACTGAAGGAAAAACTTATCCAATTCAGATTTAAAGGAAAAAAATTCAAGTCGGAACTCGAATCTCAAAGGAAAAACTTGGAAAATTCAAAAGGAAAGGAAATTCGAGTCGGAACTCGAACCCTAAAGGAAAAACTAGACCAGTTTGGTTTTTAAGGAAAGGAAATTCGAGTCGGAACTCGAATCTCTGAAGGAAAAACTAGACCAATTTGGTTTTCAAGAAAGGAAATTTGAGTCAAAACCTGAATCTCTGAAGGGAACACTAGACCAATTTGGTTTTAAAGAAAGAAAATTTGAGTCAGAACTTGAATCTCTGAAGAAAAAACTAGAAATTCAGAAGAAAAGGAAATTCGAGTCGAAACTCAAATCTTAAAGGAAAAACTTATCCAATTCAGATTTAAAGGAAAGGAAATTCGAGTCGGAACTCGAATCCTAAAGAAAAAACTTGGAAAATTCAGAAGGAAAGGAAATTCGAGTCAGAACTCGAACCCTAAAGGAAAAACTAGACCAGTTCAGTTTTTACGGAAAGGAAATTCGAGTCGAAAATCGAATCTTTGAACGAAAAACTAGACCAATTTGGTTTTAAGAAAAGGAAATTCAAATCGAAACTCAAATCTCTGAAGGAAAAACTGGAAATTTAGAAGGAAAGGAAATTCGAGTCGGAACTCAAACCCTAAAGGGAAAACTTGTGCAATTTGGATTTAAAGGAAAGAAAATTCCAGTCGGAACTTGAATCCTCAAGGAAAAACTGAAAAATTCAGAAGAAAAAGAAATTCGAGTCGGAACTCGAACCCTAAAGGAAAAACTTATCCAATTCAAATTCAAAGGAAAGGAAATTTGAGTCGGGTCTCGAATCCTAAAGGGAAAATTGAAAAATTCAGAAGGAAAGGAAATTTGAGTCGAAACTCAAACCCTAAAGGAAAAACTTATCCAATTCAGATTTAAAGAAAATAAAATTCGAGTCAGAACTCGAATCCCAAAGGAAAAACTAAACCAATGTGGTTTTAATGGAAAGGAAATTCTAGTCGAAACTCGAAGGAAAAAAACTGAACTAATGTGGACATTGAATTTTAAAATGCACTAGCACGAACACTGGGTTTTGAAAAATTATCAACACGAACATTGGGTTTTAAAAAATTACCAACACGAACACTGGGTTTTGAAAAATTACCAATTGATTGTGATGGAAAATTTTCAGCCTTCACCCTCACGATGACTTGGACAACTATCGGTGTCTCAGGATTTATCCCTTACCCTGAATGGGTAACTGATGGATAAGAATTTATTGGAAATTGATAAAGAATTGTTGGAGATTGATGAGAATGAATGAAATTTGATGAAAGATTGATAAAATTTGACAAAGATTGACGAAGACTTGGTGGAAAATTGATAATGCTTGAAAGACAATGAAAGATTTCAGAATTCTCCCTTATCCTGAATGGGGAAGCTCAGGTTTATCCCTTAACCTGAAGGAGAATTGGATTTGATGCAAATTGATGAAAATGAATGTGTGCAAATGCAAATGAACGCAAAATGATGTAAATGGGTGCACATGTGTGCAAAATGAAAGATTTGTGTGATCCTGCCTACATACAAAATGTTTTGAAAATAAATTTAAAAAAATGCCCCAGTGTAATGGGGGTAGAAGATTTTGAACAAAAGAATAAATGATTGTCATTCGAAGAACGCTCTCTGAAGGTGACAAGGCAACTGACTTTTGATTGATTCATGAGAGACTCTGAAGAGGGTCATTCCTCATGAAAGGATATTTTGCATAGAAGGAGAACAAAAGGTGGCACCAAGCTTGTGAGAAAAATTGACCATTTTATTGATGCATTTGAAGGAAAAATGACAAATTAAGGAAAGCTAAACGGGATTGCATCATCCCTTTTTAAAATAATAAAAGCGAGATGAAAAAATGGGAAAATGCTGGTATCGTCAGCTTTTTTTGAGTGATTGAGGAAAAGCTCAGTCAGGATGATTGGTCATCCTTTTCATTTTTAATGAGAAGATTCTTGTCAACGCAGTCTTGAACGATATTTTTGAAGACAAAACATCGCTCAGTATTGTACCCCATAGCTCAGTGGAATTTACAGAAGTAATCTTTCCATTTTCCTAGGGTGACCAGAGGATCAACAATTCTTGAAAGTGTAACCATTCCTTTGCTCAGCATGTATTCAAGGACCTTTTTGAGGGGCTGATCTAGAGGAGTGAACTTGCGGTCATAACCCCAACAGTCACGCTTTGACTTTTTTGAGTGCTTGCTTTCTGCCGAAAGCAGGATTGATAGGGTTTTGCCAGGACGGCCGACTGGTCTACCATTTTGTTCTCCCCAGAATATTCTTATCAACGTGATCCTGGGTGATGTTCTTGATGATGAAATAATCTTTTGTGTCGTGTCCTATTGCACGATGAAACTTGCAAAATTGTTCTTTGAATCTACTCATGATTGTCAGGGGATTAGCGACTTTTGGTAAATGAATCATGTCTTTTGCGAGCAAACATTCTGGAACAGTCTCGAGTTTCTGGTCCAGAGAGGTGAACTTTCGATTAGTGCTTCAATATTTGTGTTTTGGTTTTTCTTGATCTTTCTCTTTATGCTAGGGACTGGACTGGAGAGGTCGGGCATTCTGCTTGAAGTTGCTCCCCTTTTTGCCTTCATTGGTACTTCTGCTGAGCTTAGACCCTCTCATATTACTATTGTCATTGTTGCCTTTGATGTTCACCAGGAGTGCGAAAGATATCATCTCCTCGACTGGCTCCCTTTTTATGCTTGACTCAGGTAGCTCCAATAGCATCTTTGTCATCATCTTTTGAAACATTCTGTACATGACTGAATCAATGTCATCTTCACTTGTCTGGTCCTGCTTCTTGACTGATCTCGAGGAACTCATCTCTTCGACACTGCTTGGTGATGTTCTCTTTCTCGACCTTGTTTGAACCATGGTGAAATGCTAATGTTCTCTGCAGAATGCAGGGATGGTTTAGACTGAAGAATTTTTGGGAGAAAGATAAATGATGAAGGAGATATTGAGGATGATGAAAGAGATGAAAATCTTGAATAGAATTTGGAAGACATATATGAAGAAAAGAAGTTTGAAAATAGATGACAAGATTTGAACATTTGAAAAATTGCAAGCAGGATAACAATAAGGCTGAAAATTCGAGATCCAGAGGAAAGGTAGGAAAAGGGAAATCGCCTAGACTTTTTGAGGAAAAATATGAGGTTTTTGAAAATCGTCCAGGGTTTTAATAAAATTGTAGGAAAACTAAATGAGAAATGATGTAAAAGGCAAATAAAAGGGAAATTAGAAATAAAGGAGAATGTATTCAATCACATCATGCACAAACAATTATGCACATACAACATTCCCTAAGAAACTGACTCTAAATGCATCAATTTTCAAATGGCTGTAGGACCTTAATCCTGACTCTAGGCTCAGATCATCTGTGTCCAATCATGCTATGCCGATATACTTGAATTGAAACCCGAAGTACGTGGCATAAAAAATTCATCTCCTGTTCTAGGCTTGTGTTTTCCCAACATCCTTGAGCGTCTGCCGATATACGTTGGATTATGACCCTTGGTACATGGCAGGGGGGTGTCAACCCAAATAAGTGGCCCAGTTGTGAGGTTTTATCCCGAACTATGATTCTGGAAGAAAACCCAGCAACATGAAGACCAAGTAGAAATAGGTAAGGTGGTTTTTGAAATATGAGCACATGCAAACAAACAGAGGGCTCTAAAACCTAAAGAGATAGAGATTTTTGAAAATTTTGAAGAAGCAAACATTGTTTACATACAAATCCTAGATTGAAGAGGGTTATATTAGACCTAGGTCTATGTGAGCATAAAAATTTCTCCTTAATTTGGTCCTACCAAACCATGCCTAGTCCATATGCAGTCCATGTCAGCTGGGTTCAAGTCTAGGCTCCTAGGTTCACATGATATCAGAAAATAAAAGTTGACATTTTATAGAACACGATTTTGATAATTGAGCTAAATCAAAGCACACAGTTGATCAGGCAAAGACATGTCCCATCACAGTCGTCAAACCTGTTATCATTGTAAAAAAATTTCCTCTCTCTGTGAGAGCGAGAAATGATTCTGCGAGTCAAACTCGACCAAAGTTTTGAAATTTGGCTTTTAAAAATTACTCGCCTCTGTTTTGAAAATTTGCAGAAAAATTCTATGGAATGGGATCCGCCTATCGGTATGAGGTTCAACCGTTCATGGGGCCTTTACCAAGGGTAATCGAACCAAGGATCAAGAGTGTGCTTAGCTAGGTTCAAATATCTAAATCATGCTTTATTTCTTAAATGCACAGATAATCAGACATGTGCTATGAAATTTTTAAAATGCAAGTTTGAGAAAAATGATGTTTGCTTGGAATATTGAAATGTGCTTGGAAAATAATTGGGAAAGTGATGATTCTGAGAAAATCATGAATTTTATTGGAAAATAACTTTTGAATGAAAAATGGATTCTCAGGACAATTGGAACTTTGAGAAAATCGATTTTGAGATTTGGATTTGAAATTGAATTGATTTCTCAAGTAAATTTGGGAATTCTGGGAAAATCAGTTTAAGAAATAATTCAAAGATTTTGGGAAAATCAAATTTTGAGCTTTGAACCTTGGAAGTGAGAATATTAAAACATCGGAAAAATCATGATTTTAACTTGGAAAATGTTTGAAATATCATTTGAAAACTCAAAATTCTGAGAAAATCAATTTCTGAGAAAGACTTAGGAAATTTTGAGAAAATTGATTTCTCTGAAATGCAATTGGGAAATGAGTTTAAAAATGATTCTATTTGAATGAAATGAATGAATGAATGTGGATTTGAAAGATATTTTTTTGAGGAATTGAGAAAATCCTTTTGTACTTTTGAGAAATGCAGTGCATTTTTGAAGTTAGCCTATGAGTGTAGGCTGAATGTGGCTAATATGAAGATCACAAATCTGAGTTTCCTTCGTATTCTGACTATGACCATAAATACGAATTTCACCAAGTTTGTCAACTCTCTAAGAGCTTGTGCACGTTCCATTTGTGTCAACCATAGTGGATTAAAAAGAAAATGCATGAAACATACATCAGATATTGAAATTATATGAAAGCAAACTATATGCAATGCATTCTATTCTAAGCAGAAAATGTAAATTCTTATTCCAAATTATTACATATGATATTAAATTGAAATGAAATAAAAGAAAATAAATGTAAGGGCTAAGTCCTCCACTTGAATAATCCTGCAAAACTAGAAAACAAGTTAGCACAAAAATGTTGGTTTATCTAGATTTATCCAAAAATATTAGAAAATTATCAGATTTTATCCAGATGTAAACCTTAATTCATACCTCCTTGATATAAACATGAGAAATATATAATGAAAAATCAAAGAATAAGACTTGGAAATTCGAAATTTGAGTGTAAATGACCAAAATACCCCTAATAACAAGACTATGGCCTTGAAATCAGGATTTTTCAGAAAGATATTTAGTAAAAATAAGATTTTGAAATTCTAATGAAAATAAATCAAACATAAGATAATATGATATGATTAAAATATGAAAATTAAAGTTTGAAAATTTGAAATTGAGGAAAAATGACCAAAATGCCTCTGATAGCAAGACTATGGCCTTGAAATCAGGGTTTTCAAAAATAAATTTTGTAAAATAGGGATTTTGAAATTCAAATGCATGCAAATGACATGGAAATCAAATATAACATGATATGAGATGATGATATGCATGTTAAAATCTCAAAAATGTAAAAATATCACAAAACACTAAATTTTGCTTGAGTTTCGCTTCTATTTTGGCAATTTAACTAACATACATGGCAAATGAATTCCAAATTGCACCAAATTCGGTATGGACACCTAAATTAACTTTAAGAACAGAATAGAATCTGAAAACTATTTTTTTTGGTATTTTCCAATATAGAAATTCAACAAAAAATCCTAAATTACAAGGTTTTTGCCTAAAAGCCCAGACCTAGCCTAATGACAGCAGAGTTTTGGGTACTAACCTACCATGGAAATCTCACAAATTTCTTGGGTGACAGAGGATAGTTAGGCAAGAATTTTTGTCTTTTACAGATTTGGGATTTGACTTATGGTCGGAGATTTATAGCTCCGACAAGTTCAATCGGAATATGGTGACTCTAGAATTGGGGGTAGACGGACAAGTTTTCACACAAAATCGAGGAAAATTGACAAACAGTGGCCAAAACCTCTAAAATTTTAGGGGGAGGTCGCTGACACAAAGAGGAACAAATCCTATTTTGACAGTTTCATCATTAGACCTATGGATTGGGAGGACACAGAGGATTATCAGACCTCTAATTTTGATAAAATTGAATTAACAAGGAATTGATAGGCAGACTTCTAAAATCTAGAAAAAATAAAAATCTAAGTCTAAAAAGCTTAAAATTTTGGGAAATGACAGAGGAGTTTATGAGAAACAACTCCTCATTTGATGGTTTTGCCATTGGACCTATGGATTGATGTGCCGCAACAAATTAGGGTCGGTCTAAACCCTGACAAGGATATAACCAGATTTTCACAAGGGTCTGAGAAATCTGATTTTTGACAAAGAACAAGGGTTGTTACAAGGGGTGGTTGAAAGTTGTAATGTGTGAAAGAAGATGGCAAAAAGGAGCTGGGCGTGAGAAGGGAGAGAGAGGGAGTTAGGAGAGTGAGAAGCTAAGAGGGGAAGATAGGTTATGCGTAGATGATTAGTTAAAAAAAATAAAAACTTAGGTCTTAATAGAATTAGGGCTAGAATGGGTGTGAATTGGAAAGAAGAGCCCTCAGCCGTATGTGGTTATGGGATTTAGAAAGGTAGCAAGGAAGAAAAGGGAAAGAAGGAAGGGAAGGAAAAGGAAAGAAGAGGAGAAAGAAGGAAAAGGAAAGAAGAAGAAAAAGAAATAAAAAGAAGGGAACGAGAAAGAAAAAGAGAGGGAAGAGAAGAGGAAAGGAAGAACAAAAAAAGGAGGAAAAATGGAAAGAAAATGGAGGGGAAGAGTACAGGGGGTCGACCCCCTTGTGGGTCCCACCTCTTTTAAAAAATGAAATAAAAATAAAGATGAAAATAAGAGGGAATAAAAGAAACAAATTATTATTATTATTATTTTAATAAAAAAGAAATGCAAAATAAATGGTGATGCCACCTTGGTATGGATTTAATTTTGAAATTCATTTTGAAAATTAGAGGGGTAGAATGGTCTTTTAGAAAAAATTTGGATGAAATAAGCTATTTTTTGCAGTTTTTGTGAGCGCAGAATTTGAAGTTTCATACCCTGTTGCAGAGCAAATCCAATTTGGAATTTGAAAAATCAAGTTCGAAAAGAATCCGGATTATTTTCTTAGGAAAATATTTCCAAATTTAGAATCTTGGGGGTAAAAATGTAAATTTTGGAAACCCAGGGTTCGAAATTGGTTTTTGAAGAATTTAAAACTCAAATCTGGATTGAAATTTTCAAAACTGGAGTTCTGGATCTCGAAAATGAAATAAAATGTGATGAAATGTTATGAAATGATAAAAAATGATGAGAAATTATATGAAATGTCATGCAAAATGCTAACCCCGAATGAAGAAATTTGGATATTGGACCCTGATTGACAGTTATACCAGTTCAAAAAGTGATAATTTTGACAAAAATGGGCAAAATGGTGCAAGAAATGATTTTTTTCTCTGTCGGGCCACAATGACACTTAAAACTGTGGTTTGAACTGGTTTGAACTAAAATGAACTAGATTGAGTTGGGTTCTAGGGTTTCAGAACTCAAAGGGACTGACAAGACACTGACTCAACTGAACTCCTAGACTGAATTGTAAGAAAATATTGCCATTTTTAGAAAAATGGTGAGAAATGGTCACTGGAGTGAAGTGAGTTACAGACCAGAACTGGGTTTGAGCTGGAACAAAGGTCAGTAATACTGAGATGAACTAAAATTGAAGCTCAAACACTAGCTCAACTGACTAAATTTAGCTCAATTTCAGCTAAATGAGCTGAAATGGGCTCCTAAACACTTGGAAGTGGATTTGAACTGAAACTAGAGCACTTGAACTCCTGGTGAGCTTGGGCTAGACTTAGGGGAATATGATTGACTGGGAATGACTGACTCATAGATAATTGACTTGGATTTGAGTGAGAAATAAGCTCATTTCTGAAAAATGATCTCATTTTGGCAGGAATGGTCATAAATGAACATAGCATGCTCACTGTGAGCTCAGGTGAGCTAGAAATGAGTGACATTCTAACTGTTCTGAGCTTACCAATGAGCTTGGTTGACTTTGGCTGACAAGGGTTTAAGATGATCTAGGGGTAAAATGGTAATTTTCTTAGTGAAAATGGGTAAAATGATAATTTTCTAAGACAGACTCAGAGTTGGGCTCCTACACTGACTTATCAGGGTTGGCATTGCATGAGGGATGTGTCTAAAAATGGATGAGGAAAATTTGAGGTGTTTACACTATACTTCCTTATTTCAATTCATATCACTGCATCAATATTCACTGCTACACCTGTATGTGCATCTACCATCTACTAGAGCTTCGCTATGCTCCACCATTGCCTTCCTAAATCCTCTTACCACAACATCCTCTAAATGCTAACTATTGTTGGCGCAGGTATAGCTATCACCACTCCCATCAGCACTTTCACGCCTCCTTCACAGCACCACTTGTTGTATTCATCACAACAGTAGCCTCCAGCACACCTTACACAACTACATTCCCTGCAAGCAATCCAACATTTGCTACAACCCTTGGTGTGTCGAGCAGTCCTGTGTCTGGTATAACAACCTGTTCATTGTCTATTGCCACAAGCATTCTAGCATTTGGGGTTATAAACAGTCTTGCACCATTTGGTACCACAAGATCTTCATTGGATGTTATAGCTTGTGCAACAAGTAGTCCTACATTTAGCACAACAATTTGTTCATTACTTGGTGCCACAAGCATTTCATCATTTGAGTTTGCATACCCTCTTGGACTTGATATCATAAACTCCTCACTATGTGGTGCTATAAACAACTCTCCACCACCATCGAACCCCATCGCATTTCATGTGATCCATATTGTTTACCTTTTGTTGACATCCAATTTACTGTTGGTCATCCATAGTGTAAATTTTCTGTAATTACATTTCCGGTAACTACCACCACACTTTGCACTTACTACACTTGTCCACCCCCACTATGCTTTGCACAACACTTTCTCACATGCATTTACATTTCCAGCATTACCATGCTTACATTCTATTTGTTGTTTTCACAGCAGAACCTCTGTCACCTGTGTACCCCAATTCTCGCCAACACTACTTCACCACTTATCCTGTTGTGCCTGTGTATATAACACCTTCATTTCATGTGTTAACCAACATACCATTTCCTATATCCTTCACAGTAACACTTCTGGTGTCCAGTATCAGCAAAGCATTTCACTTGCTGCACTATGTAGCACATCACCTTCTCCTGCAATTACACTCACATTGTATATCTCTGCTACACCTTTGCTCTTTAGCATCACATTCACACCTCCTCGCCTGCACACCACTTGCAACACACCCTACGACACCTGCTGCATGACATCTCCCTGCCACACGCTGCACCTTCACTCAATATCCACCCAACACCTCACTACACTGCTACATCACCACCCACTTCACCCTTCACTTACCCACTCCACCTGCATGCATATGCTTTCCCCATCTCTTACAGCAGCATCACTTCACCTTCACTACAACCCTCCATTTGCCATTGTACCTTCAACCCTTTTTGCACAACATCTCAACTCACCTACTATCTCCAGCATATGCGTTTGCACACTTTCACTATCTTGATTTTCCAGCACTTGCACTTCACCAACACACAACATCTCCATGCTTTCTTGTGGCTTTTGCCTTCCACGGCAGTCCATGGATTACTACAACCCCTTATATACACACCTCTTCATAGGCATCTTTCATTTGCATAAGATATAACAGCTTAGGCAAATACATGTAGATTTGCATTTAGCCTAAGGCACTGCATCTGTCCTTCTCATATAGATATTCATTATACCCATGTACATTCTAACATTCATCTTCTTATTAGCTTAGGATATTATATATGCATTTTAATATCCATTTCATCATTAGCTTAGTGCATTAAAAATATATTCCAATATATATTTTTTTCATCAAACATGATGCATTGAACTTTTATTAGCATAAAGGTAGGTGCATGAACATTTCATGATTTGCATTCTAAATTCAACATGATATTTGTAATTTCTTTCTATATTCATCTGTTATCTTGTGCTAACTCAGTTTTTGTAGGAAATATGTAGAAAATGCTGCTTTTCTTCTTAGATTAGGGATTTTAATTTCAATTTAAAAGTTGTAATAATTAGATATTAATGAAAATTCTTTACTTTCCAGTTTAGAATAGAATGTATGAGCATGTAATTCTCATAAATTACTTGTTTCATCCCATTTCTACTTTTATTTCAAAAAACCACAATGGTGAGACACGAATGGCATGTGCACTTTTTCTAATAAGAGGTAAATAATTCTAAGTAAATGATTCACATTTATGGCCATAGTCAAAGTCAAAATGTGAACAATACTTAGGATTTTTATTTTTTATAGAATAACATTTGACCTCCACTTAGGTCTCTTTTGAAAATCATCATATTTTTCTGAAATATTCTTTCCTTTATCAGAATTTAATATGTGAATTAATTTGAGATATATTTGTGGCCATAGTCAGATATATATTAAAAGTTAATTTCATTTTAGATCCTATAAAGGCACCAAAATTTATTTTATTCTTTATTAGAATTCAAATATAGATTATATTATAATATGTTTGTGACCATAGTCATGAATGTATTATGATTTAATCTTATTTCAATTCTATTAAAGAATGAAATATGCTTTTTAATTCCAATCTTTAAATTCTTTCAAAGCATTCATCATTTAGGATAGAATTGCATTTCTTTTCAAATCATTTTTCAAATTATTTTCCAAATTCCAAGTGATTTCTAAGAAAAAAATTCAAATATATTTCTCATTTCTAAAATCATTTCAACCTTTATTTACCAATTCAAATTTATCTTTCATTCTCAAGTTCATTTAGCTTTAAATCTTATTTCAAAAATTCCAACTTTCAATTCTCATTTCTGAATTTCGCATTTTAAAATTCCAATTTCATTCAAATTCTTTATTTCTATTTCCATTTTCGAATTCTATTTCAAGTCCTGAATTTTAATTCAATTTTAAATCAAAGTTTTGAAATTCATTTTGAGATTCCAAATCAAATTTTGAGATTTACTTTGAAATTCAATCCAATTTCCAAAATTTCCTTTTGATTTCAAATTTCAAGTTTAAATTCAAGTTTTATTCTCCATTCCCATTTCAAACTTCAAAATCTCCAAATTCTATTTAAATTCTGAGTTTGATTCTCAATTCAATTCACTTTGAAATTCAAAATCAAGTTTTAAGATTGACTCCAAGTCTCAAAATCGATTTTTGCAAATTCAATCCTGATTTCAAGAAAAGTTTCAAAATCAATTCAGGATTTCCAAATTCAATTGAGTTTTTAAATTCAATTCTGATTTCAATTCCCAAGTCTGAATTCCATTCTTAAATCCAAGGCTCATTCTGAATTTTCAATTTCTAAATTCCTTCTTTAAATTTCAAATTTCAAAATTCAATTTCAATTTCAGATTCTAAATTTAATCTCAATTTCCAAATTCATTCCCAAATTCAATTTCAAAATCAATTCAATGTTCTAATTTCAAAGTTCAATTCAACTTTGAAATTCCCTTTTGATTTCAAATTCTATTTCTAAATCCAATTTCCAATTCTATTTCAAAGTTCAAATCTCAATTTCAGTATCAATTCTAAGTTCAACTCTTATTTTTCAAATTTCATTTTCGATTTCAAGTCTTCCTTCTTCAATTCAAATTTTAATCTATCTTTGATCTCAGTTATGATTTCAACTTCAGAATTCCAAGTTTTCTTATCATAATCTCAAATTCATTTTAAAATCCAAGTTTAAATCCAAAATTCAACTTTTCCAAATCAAGTTCAACTTTTTGAACCATTTCTCTAAAAAAGGTCTTCAAACTTATTTCAAAATCAGTTGGAAAAATCCAAGATTTCTGAAGCACTTCTCGAAAGCATATATCTTTACATTTTCATTGCACAAGTTTGATTTTTTGTGCATTTAGAATTTTAAAATAATTACTTAGACAAATTTAGGCAAAGCAAAATGCATGAATTTGATCATTGGTTTAATTACCCCTGGTAAAGGCGCCAAAAATGGTTGAATCTCGTACCGACGAGCGAATCCCGTCTCTCCATCATTTTCCCGCAAAATATTTCAAAAACAGAGGCGAGTTAATTTTTCAAAATATGTTTTAAATAAAGTTCAAGTGAGACCTTGCAAAAGAGTTTCTTTTCTCTCTCTCTCTTCTTTCTTTCTTCCTTTATCCCCTTCAAAAAGGGAAAAAGGGCTAAAAAGGAAAAAGAAAGAAAGAAAAAGGAAAAGAAATTTTTTTGCAACGATCACATGTTGCTCTCACATTCTCTGATATAAATTCTCTCATGCTCTTATGTTTATGTGTTTCAACAAATACATCCTTGTAAGACACAATGTCTCCTTTTTCTGCTTCTTGTAATGTTAAATGATAAAAAAATCAATTAATAAGTATGTAAAAATACTTACAAATTTGACAATATATATATATATATATATATATATATATATATATATATATTGATGTATTACCATTTTCTTCTGGTGGCTCCCAAAAGTCCTAGATCCACCTGTGTGTAGATGGGCATCGGGCATCGGGCATCGTCGCTCGGTTTTGTGCAGTCTTTGCTGAGCAGTTTCGAAATTCATTGCTCGCCCACTTGTCGCACATGCCCTCCTAATAATCTCTCCTGATAGTAGAAGACCCATGGCCCTTCCACTGCAGTGGATCATCTATCCCACCAGCTATTTTTTTTGTTGCAGTCTCCATATTATGCAGCATGTCGGCAAATCGATTGACAATCACCTTCTGTCACACTATCCTCGCGTCTTTCTTCTCGTTCGCAGTCGCGAAGCGATGAGAAGCCTACAAATACTTTCAGAAAGTTAGCACACATGAGTATAACAAAAAAATAAATATGAAATACATTAGTTATGATAAACGATTGCATACCATGAATGAGGACATTAATCTGTCCAACACCTCTGTCAAGTATTCTTTCTATTGCGCAATCAGTCCTAGAAGATGCTGCAGTAGTGACTTCCTAATTTCTCATATTACTTCTAGCTACTCGAACTTCGCACTGCACATGAATTGATACACATTAACAATCGATTGTCGATATACACTATTTATAAGATAAGTATTGGACAAGTGACAATTAAATACTTACGGTCGACTATCGATATACACTATTTGAATGAGTTGTCATGTGTCACACTGAGAAGACCCTACATCCGGCATTGTCTTGTGATGTGTATGAGTAGCTGGTGTAGGTGGGTCATGTGTAGGCGAAACATCACCTACAAAACAATGAGTTAGAAATTCACACAATGGACATTTAAACTAATCAAGTATATAATTATTTAAATAATATACTTATCGAAGCATTGCGTGAAGACGAAGGCTGAGACTGCCTATCACTGAGCTGGGATCCTATAAAGACGATTAACAAGTAATAATGTTTATATCAATATACAAGCAAAAATATAATGAATGCCTATATTTAAATATAACACAAAGACATTTACCTAATGATGTCCCACGGCCTCCACTTGGTCCTCGACCACTGTGACCTCCATGAACCATATTCTAATAAATAAAAATGTTATTTGGATCAGTTACATGATATGCAATTCCATGGATACATATTCAAATCGAAAATAACTTCATGCAAGTATGGATACAGTCACATCAAACATGACAATACATTCAAATCATTCATAGCATATCAATGTCAAATATGTACCTGCAACAAACATACTTCAATATCCCGCTAACTACTACCTCATAACTACTACCTCATCAAACATGACAATACATTCAAATCATTCATAGCACTCAAACATGTATTTTACTAGATCGAGTATGCTTCCTCATCAATTGTTTCACTTTCACATTCTTCTTCTTCCTCCTCCTCTTTGTCCTCTTCGTCTTCTTCTATATTGAGCGCCCATCCACTTGGTATATCATTTGGATCACATTCTTCCATACGTGTGCCATCGGACAATAGAGATGTGACATGCAGATCATGTGTGGCATCGTGATCATAAGAGAAGTCATACATATTATTCGATTGATAGTATTCAACCTCTTCAACAATCTTGTCTTCTTGTAACTGATCATACTTGGGGCATAGTTTAGACTTCACCATGCAAGCTGCTCACCATTCATTTCTATCTGACTTTCTTGTATTTAGATATAAAGTATAGTAAACTTATTGAGCTTGCGATGTTAATATGAATGGTTCATATGTTTTAAACCTTGATTTATGATTCACCTCCACAATGCCTGAGGCTTTGTCGACTCTTGTTGTTGTGGGATCAAACCAATGACACTTGAATAAAGTTAACCTGTTATTTATGCCTAAGTAAGTAAACTCCATTATTTCTTCTATAACACCGTAGTAGTCAAGTTCATTTTCATCGTAACTGCTACCCTTGACATACACACCACTATTCATCATTGACTTGTTCGCACCATAGTCGTTTGTATGAAATCGATAACCATTTACGATGTATCTGTTGTAACATTGCACAACTTTGTCAGACCATTTTATAAATCACATATACTTTGGTCATTAACACCACCATAGCTGACCTATAAGCATAAACAATGACTGTAAACACGACCAATTAAGTAACTTATTGTTGTTCACACAGAAAGAATGCATATCATCGTCCTTACCAACTCTTTTATCCATGCCACAAACTTATTTTCATGTTCTTTTTGTAATTCTGAATCAGTTAGATATGATAGTTCTCTTTGCAACTCTATATAAAATCGTTTGCATTTAACAAATAATTATATTACCAAAACATATACGTAGAGAACCAAGTGTAACATATTATGTATACTTACTCGATGTAGGGGTCGATCTCTGAGCAATTAAAAAGGATATAGATTTGTGATGCGTCTTGCTCTCGATCTTCCAAATATCTTGATCGGCAACTGCCAAAGGCCTTCCCAAGTAGTTTAAATATCGATAGTTTGTCAGCTACAATAACTTGTTCTCCATCATCATTATGAGGTGGGCAAGTGTAACGTGTTGGAATGTGAGGTTCAAAGTACATAGATGAGAAATTTAAAATCTCTTCTAAAGTATATGCCTCACAAATTGAACCCTCCACTCTTGCTTTATTTCGAATCTTTTTTTTTAGGTCAAACATGCATCTGTCAACAATATACATCTCGTAATACAATAAATTCTCAATAGCATTAGAGAGAAAAATACAAAATAAATTTTACCTTTCAAATGGGTACATCCACCGATATTGCATAGGACCACCAACCCTAAGTTCATATGGCAAGTGTATGATCACATGTTGCATAACGTCGAAAAATGCTGGAGGAAATATCTTCTCTAGCTGACAAATACTAGTGACGACAGAATCCTCGAGATTCTTTACCTCAGCTACTACAACTTCCAATGCACATAATGTTCTAAAAAACCGACTCAAGTCGGATAATACCCCTTATATAGGTTTGTATAACAAATCATGAAATGCTAGGGGAATCAATCGTTGCATGATAACATGGCAATCATGGCTCTTCAACCCATATAATTGGCCCTCGTCTATCTTCACAGCCCGAGCAATGTTAAAAACGTATCTATCCAGAAATCTCGACTGTCTCAACCATTGGTATACCTGCTTTACTTGATCTGGTTCAAGTACGTACCTTGCCTTTGGTTTCAATAATTTGCCATTGTACTCTTGGAGTTCCAATTCTGGTCTTTTACATATTACTTTTAAATCCATACGGGCCTTCAAATTATCGTTTGTCTTCCCTTTGACATTCATTACCGTATTGAACACATTATCAAACACATTTTTTTTCACATGCATCACGTCCAAATTATGTCGTATCAATAAGGTTGGCCAATATAGTAGTTCTCAAAATATAGATTTCTTTGTCCAATTGTGATCCTTTTCAAATCCAAGGAAGGGCCTTGCACTACGGGCATCTGTCAGTTCATATAGAAAGTATCACAATCGTCTTAAAATCTCTATGCTCGACAACCGTGCAGATGGACCTTTTATTTCAATTGTGCCTGCTCAAAACACATTCTTTTGTCGTCGAAACACATGATTGCAGGGTAGAAATTGACGGTGACAATCAAACCAACATGACTTTCTTCCATGCATCAATCTAAAAGATTTTGTATCCTCTATGCAGTACGGACATGCCAACCTTTTATGTGTGCTCCAACCAGATAACATACCATATGCAAGGAAGTCACTAATTGTCCATAGAACAACAGTCTTCATATTGAAGTTTTGTTTTTTGTGGGCATTGTACGTGAGAACACCGTCATCCCACAATATTTTTAGTTCATCAATCAATGACCTTAAATATACATCAAGATTTTAACCCGAAGAAGTCGGATCAGAGATCAATAGAGACAAGCAAAGATTTTGAAGATTCATACATAAGCTTGGAGGAAGGTTGTATGAGGTGACAAATACCGGCCAACACGAGTATGGGGTTAATCTACCCCCAAATAGATTAAATTCATCTGTACATAAACCAAGCCTAACATTTTTCACTTTCATTGCGAAGTTCTGATGAGTACGATCAAAGTGCCTCCAAGCTTCCGCGTCAACAGGATATGTGATCTTGTCTTCATCATGTCGAAGTTTATTTGTATGTCATATCATGTGTTTAG
Organism: Nuphar pumila; assembly: GCF_984573655.1. Lineage (NCBI taxonomy): Eukaryota > Viridiplantae > Streptophyta > Magnoliopsida > Nymphaeales > Nymphaeaceae > Nuphar > Nuphar pumila. The sequence goes on along the minus strand of NC_143258.1, from coordinate 34,123,747 downwards.
CTGTCCTCGAAGACATATACAGTCGTTGCAATCTAGGGGTGAGAGAGAAGTAGCAGAGTGACTTCAATGACACTTCTTTTGACCTCGTACTACCATTGCCTCTTGTCTTTGACTTGAACCAAGGATGCCCACACGACGAACATGATCTGCTATTTTCTTGATCTTTGAAATACAACATACAGTGATTTGGACAAACATCTATTTTTTGATAGCCCATACCTAAAGTGTTGACCATAACCTTCGCACAATAGAGATTTTCTGGCAATTTCTCATCTTTGGGCAACATACTCTTCACAATAGAGCACATACGGTCAAAACATGATTGACTCAAATTATACTCTGACTTCAAATTTAGTAGTTGAAGAACTGCATACAAGATAGTGTGACTCTCGCAATCATTCTACAGTGGCTCATCAGCATCTCTAAGTAAGTCATAAAATCTACTAGCTGCATCGTTTGTTGCTTCTTCCTCTACCTCAGTTGGTATATCACTAGGTCCCATAGTAGAACCCATTTATGGTTCTGCAATATCAAATATCAAATCCATATATGGATTATCGTGCACCATATCCACCCATGCATCAAAATTATTCCAAATTTCTTCACCATGAAGCATCCAATTCTGATAACCACTAACAAAACCCTTCCTGTATAGGTGATGTCTAACGCCATGAGGTTCTACAAATTGATTGTTCTTACACATTGTGTAGGGGCATCTGATTTGACCGATGAAATCCACTGTACTGACACTTGCCATTGCAAATTTAATAAAGTTGTCAATACCCTCCATATATTCATGTGACACCTCATTATCAACTATCCTACGGTATATCCATTCACAGTTTGCAGCCATTTTGTCTTATAATGTTACAGATATTATCATCACCAGTTAAAAGAGAATCATAATAATGCTATGATGAAAAAAATATCTAATTAATCTATTAATTCTTGTTTGGTGATTGTTTGTGAGCAATTTTTTTGTTTCAGTTAATGCATAAATTTTCTTCTCCTCTATACCAGAAACATGCTTAGCATAAAATGCAATTCCATGAACTATTATGCATGCATTGATAATTCAATATTTTTGTGTGTAACACCATCACATTATATTTATACACATCACGAGGATATTTAGAAATATGAAATCACATTTAATAAAATGATATATTCATTTGAAGCATGTTTTCATGATACAATTTTACATGAAAGGCATAATCAAATGAAAAATAACTTCATACAAGCATGGATACCGACACATCAAACATTGCAATATATTCAAATCATTCATATGAAAACAATGTCAAACATGTACCTGTAGCAAACACACTCTAATATCCCGCTAACTACTACCATGCCTAGCATGGAATAACCCTCCAAAAATAAGAACACTTCTGTTTTTATACATTAAAATCATTCTCAGCATGATCTTTAAACTTCATCAAAGCAGTCCTAGATATCTACAACTAAGTGTGTGTGTGAACAGAAAAGTGATGCATCCAAGAAATTAAATAACATGTGATGCACTTGCATCACTTACTCACCATAGGTATTTACCTGATTTGCATTGCTTTTGCCTTTGCATTTTTTTTATTTATTTTTGCATTGCATTTTTAGCCGCATGTGACGCTTAGTACTAAGCATCGCACAATTAGCTCAACAACGTATCTGCAAAGCACAAATATACAAAACAATACATGAAGGAGGTTTGACACCTCCCTGGCGAAAAAGGAAACAGGGAGGGGTCAGAGTCCCTCCCTCGCATCGCGTAAGACAGGGAGGGGGCTCGACCCCTCTCTGGTGAAAAAAAAAACATAGAGGGGGCTCGACCCCTCTCTTTCATCCCATAAGACAGGGAGATAGGGAGGAGGCTCGGCCCCTCCCTGGAGAAAAAAAAATAGGAAGGGGGCTCGGACCCTCCCTGGCAAAAAAAAATAGGGGACGGGGCCGAGCCCCTCTCTCGTATCCCGTAAGACAGAGAGACAAGGTGGGGGCTCGACCCGTCATTGGCGAAAAAAAAATAGGGAAGGGGGCCACGCCCCTCTCACGTATCCCGTAAGACAGGGAGACAAGGAGGGGGCTCAGCCCCTCCCTGGAGAAAAAAAAATAGGGGAGGGGGTTGAGCCCCTCTCGCGCATCCCATAAGACAGGGAGGGAGCTTAGCCCCTCCCTAGCAAAAAAACACAGGGAGGGGGTTGAGCCTCTCCCTCGCATCCCGTAAGACAGGGAGATAGGGAGGCTCGGCCCCTCCCTGACGAAAAATGAAACGGTCATCGAGAAAGGAAGGAGAGAGGGGAGTCAGGGGTTACCTGAGCCGAAGGGGGAGGTCGGCGGGCGACAGGCGGTGAGCGGTGGGCGACGAGCAACAAAAAGAGAAAGAAAGAGACTCAAATTAGGAATTTATGAGAAAATTAGCGACGAATTAGCAACAGAAAAATTTCATCGCTACTCCATCGCTACTTGACGATGGGGTAGCGATGAAAATTTTTTGTCGTTGGTCCGTCGCTAAGTTGTGATGGATCGTGAGACAGAATACATTATATTGCTAATCCATCGCTATTTAGCGACAGATTACCGATGAAATGTTTTCGGTCGATAATTTTGCAAATAAGTGAAATTTTAGCGACAAATAGCTTTCTTTCGCTAATTCGTCGCAAATTTGCGACAAAAAAAATCTGTTCGCTAATTAGCATTTTTCTTATAGTGTACACTCTTCCTTATGATTTATGAAAATGTGACTTTACCATATGAATCATTCAACCCCTTACCAATGAAAGAGTTAGAGTCAACCTAGAAATAGGCATATATATTCTAGAATTGAGAGAGAAAGAGTACACCTAGTAAATAGTAAAGTGTTGCATTTAATCAATAATGCATGATGGTGTAGGAAATTAATGAGAGGTGTTAGTTTAATGGAAGAAGGAAGAAGGGTGAGAGTGAACAAGGGGGTTGGCTAGTTTGGGGAGACAGAGGTTTGGAGAAGGAGATGGGTAGGCCAGATTGGGTTCGGTATGATTGAGATTTGATGTTTCACTTATTATTAAATTTGTGAGGCACACAAACCATTTCACGGTCGTTGTGTACAGTGAGGCGATTCTTTTGTCAATTTTCACTTCTTCATTCCGCCTTATCAATAATAGTCCACTTGTTCCCGGAGACAGATTTCATAAATCTGGCACTGTTTACTAGTCAAAGTAGTCATTTCTTTTTTTGAACATATCTGCAAATGACTAAATCATATACCACAAAAGCCACCCGAGAGAGAGAGAGAGAGAGATATGCATCCCTGCAGGATGATGGTGCTGCAATTGGCCTTGGCTGTCCTCCTAGCAGCCGGGATTCACTGCACCATGGCTCTTGAGCTCATCAACATCGACAATCTACATGTCAGATGCTCCACACAATCAAACTATACGGCCAACAGCACCTACCAACAGAACCTGAACACTCTGCTCCGATCCCTCACCTCCAACGCCTCACTCATCAGGACCGCTGCCGGCAAAAACCCCGACAAGGTCTACGGCCTAGTTCTCTGCCGCGGCGATGTCTCCAGCAAAGAATGCTGGAACTGCACATCGATCGCCGCCACCATGATCCAGGACATCTGTCCTGGCAGCAAATCAGCGATCATATGGCGATTGAAGTGCGAATTGCGCTATTCTAGTGACAATTTTCTTGGCACCGTGGACATCAACTTCTTCTCCATGAGCAACGTCAACAATGTATCCGATCCCACTTACTTTAACCAGAAGTTGATGCAGCTCCTGAGGAATCTCTCTTCTTCTGCAGCGGCCCATTCGATTTCCATGTACGCGAGCGGCCGCACACAGCTCACCGATTTTCAGACCCTGTATGGGATGGTGCAGTGCACAAGGGACCTCTCCGCGGCCAACTGCAGCACTTGCTTGGTTCAGGCAATGGGTTATATTCATGGTTGCTGCAATCAGAGACAAGGATCGGTGATTGTGAGTGCTACTTGCAGTCTAAGGTATGAAATATATCCATTCCTCTTAGGTTCAACAGCAGATGCGCCACTCCCATCCACATCCGATGCCCTTCCGCCGCCGGCTCCTAATGCAACCAGTGAGTTTCTCTCTCTCTCTCTCTCTCTCTCTCTCTCTCTCTCTCTCTCTTGTGTTTGTGTGAAGTTACGAAGATGACTGATGCACAAAATGGTGGTATTGGGGTGCAATGAAACCCGGTTCATACGCCCTCTAGGATTTCATTGATGCCACTTGTTTTGATCAAATCTGCTCGCAAGATGGAATCAGCATGATCGATTTAATAAGAATCGGCAGTGTTATTTAAAAAAAAAAAACATGATTTTTAAAATCCCAAACTTTTTTAATTTTTTAGAATCACCAAAACTCCTCCACACAAGTTGGATTTTAGCAATTCAAATGTTGATCTTCACAAAATGGATGACCTAGATCACACTTACAAGGTATGGTTTGATGAAAGCAACTCGCATCAATGAGATTCCACGGAGGGTATAACGATAAGGATGACTTCGGGGATGATTGAAGTGGCAGCCCACGTGATGTCGGAAGAGAGCATTTAATGCTTCCTTTTTAAAAAAAGAGAGAGAGACTTCGGGAATCATTTAAACTGAATCGGGTGCATAGGACCACAAAAGTGCTTATCCATCTTAAAGATGAGTAGCTTTAGTGAGGCTAAATTGTTAAGTATAATAGAAAAATGACTCCTGTATTTTTCCAGACCGTGTGTCCTAATAGAGTGTGGCTTTTGATATTTCATTAATAAAATATAGTTGAAAGCTCAAAAGACACCCGAATGGCTATGTGGGCACCTTTGGCACCTTTGGAAGTGAGAAAAAGACAAGAAAATTTTACATAAAATATGAAAAGCTGAGCCCTCCCACCTTGGGTTCAAGTTGGAGAATGTTTTTCGTCCATAAACTTTCTTGTTTTTTCTCTAATTTTCATGTCCATACATACTAAAAGTTATCCACCAAAATCAGTGGAGCAATGGTGGTGAAATCTCTCTCAGCCGTACGATCACATGCTTTTCATATGATAAGATTCAATTTTTATATCAAGTTTTTACCATTATCAAACTTGGTGATAAAGGTATAGAATTATTACAAATATGGCAATAAACCCAATTCCATGAAATATGACATGCTATTCGGATTGACGAATAGGTTCATTAGTGACCGACTCTAGTTTATATAAATATTATGTCAAGTAGGTTTCAAATGCATGTTTTTCATTTTTTTCATGTTCTTGTAAATTTTCTTGGTCTAAATCATCTAATCAATGCAGGTTCGGGTTCAAAGAAAAAAACTAGTGCCGCCATAATTGTTGTCTCTATATTGATTCTTTTACTCTTGGACTCTTGTTAAGAAGGAAATCAAAGAAGCAAACTTATAAAGGGATAAACAAGCTTAATTAAGAAATTGAGGACATGGAATCATTGATTTTTGACTTGGCATCATAAGAGATGTCACCAACGACTTCTCCGAAAAGAACAAGCTTGTGGAGGGTGGTATGGTCTCTTATAATCTTTAGGGTATTAGGGTTGTTTGGTAATCAAAATCCAAGGGTCAGAGCCTCAAAAATGACTTGTCTCTTGTTATAGTTGCAAAATTTTTGTTATTTTGCAAGTCAAAGGGACCTTTTAAAATTTTTTGAAAATAACTTGTCTCCGTTTTAAAATACGAAAAATTTTTGTAAAATGGGATTCGCTTATCGGTGCGAAGTTCAACCGTTATTGACGCTGTAATCAGGGGTAATCGAACCAAGGATCAATGTTATGCTTTCCTTTGTTCAATTGTCTAAACATTATTTTATTTCTTAAATGCATAAAGAATCAGGCATGTGCTATGAACTTTAGAAATTTTTGACAGAAAACATGATCTATGCATGAAATATTTTAGAATTTCTTGAAAAAAAGAGATGTTTTGAAAATCGTAAGTCAGACTTGGAAAACGCTTTGAAGAAAGAAAATTGATTTTCAAAAAGGGAAATACTTGAAAAATCGTGAGCCTCTGCTTTGAATATTGAAAACTCTTTGAAAATTGAATGTCTTGAGAAATTGATTTTGAAGAGAAGGCTTAGAAAACTGGGCATGTAGCCTTATGATGCACACTAACCTACATGATAATTGAATATGGTTTTTGTAAAAAAAAAATTTAAAAAAAAAAATTGAAAAATCATTGAGAAATTGCTTTTGTTTCAGAAGTTAATCTTTGTATAAAAGAAAAAGGGGTTTTATGTACCTTATAGAACTCGAACATGACGGATTCTCCATATATAACTGACTATGACAGCAAATATGTTTTGAATATATCTCATTGACTCCTATTAAGTCGGTTTTCAAAAAATATTTAGAAGTACTTTGAAATATGCAATGATTTTTTAAGACAGCCTAAGAGTGTAGGCTGACTGTAACTTAAGAGAGAATAATAAATCTGGATGTCTTTCGTATTTTGACTATGACAACAAATACAACCTCAAATGAGTTTATTAAGTTCCTAAAAGAAGGTGCACGTGTCATTTATATTGACCATTGTAATATTTGTAATATGTTCATGAATGACAAACAATAGCAGTTAATATCAAAATTAAACTATTTGTAAATGCATCCTAAGCTAATCAAGAAGAAAATTTATATTATTATTTTAATATTATAATTATAACTTATATTAAATAAGTGAATAAATAAAAGAAAATACAATCTTTTCTTTAAAATTAGCAAACTTGTTAGTGAAAAAATGTAGGTTTTTCTGGATTTATGTGACAATATCTAAAAAATGAAGGATATTTTTCAGAAATTAGCCCTTTCTTTGCTTCCATGAAATAAAAAATCATAAAGAAAGCTATAAATGGATGCATGATTTGATAAAATATGAAAATGAACTTGTTTTGGAAATTATAATTTTGAAATTAGAGGAAAATAACCAAAATACCCCTTAAAGCAAGACTATAGCCTTGAAATCAAGGTTTTTCGAAATAATTTTTTGAGAATATCTCCAATTTGGGTATTCCAAAATTGGTGAAATTGTTTGAGAAGCTTGTTGACATGATTGAGAATATAAATGAAATTTTGAAATATGAAAATAATGCCCAAATTTAAAAATATAAAATAAAAATAGCAATTTTACCCTTATTTTGGTGAAAATTAAGGTTTTGAAAAGACTAATTTTGGAAAATTGAATGAATGAGATGCCAAACGACTTTGGAAAAAATCTCAAATTTAGTTTGAAAACTCCTAATAGCCTTAGGAGCATCCTAGAATTGAAAATTTAGGAAAACTATTCAGGAAAAGTAGGAAGTTAGGTTTTGAAGGTAGATTTTGCAAAAATAAGACTATTTTTTACAAAAATAAAACAGTTAGAAAAACTAGTTGGGTTTTTTCATCCAGAAGAACTTCTAAAAGAACTCAATTTAAGCCCAAATTGAGTCCAAAGACTCAGTACATGTTTTAGAAACAAATCCTTTTTACAGAATTCAAAAATAATTTGTAAAACTTGAGTTATGATCAAATCATTTGAGTTAAAAAATTTTGAAACGGGAAATAGGGATTAAGAACAGGTTTCTGTATTTTGGGTGTTTCGGGAGGTAAAAAGATTCAATCTTTTCCAAATTTTTGGGATAAGATGCTTGAAAAATAAAAAAAGATACTCCAATTTATAGATTTCAAAAATCAATTTTGGTTAGGGCTGAGTGACTTCGGGAAGTTAGGGTTTCTGTTTTAGAAAATAGGCTTATTACAGAATCTAGATTTTGTAGCAATAATGATTTTTTATGAAAATAGGGTATCAAATCGACTCCAAAAATCATAAATTTTGGTGAAAAAATACTCGACAAATAAATAAAGAAATTTTTTTTTATCAATTTGGAAAATCATTTTCCGTTAGGGAGATATGACTCAGACAAGTTGGTCCTGATTCTGCAGTCGACCTGATAGTGTAGAAAAATAGGTTCCAACTTTGATTTTTGAAAATAAGGTTACAAAACTCAAAAAAATCTGATTTGTTTATTGGAAGTTGTAGACATATGCATGATTTTACCATAAAAATTTTAATTTTAAATAAGAAATATAAATAGGTAAAATAACTTCATCATGAGACGTTCATAATTCAAGACTGAGAAACTAAAATACCAAAGCAAAATATGCATTTCAACTATTAACATAAGTACAAATCATACATATATGCATTATAAAAAATTATACATGGATGCACATTTTGAAACCCCATTCTTATATATAAAATAAACATTATACCTTATAAAATCCATATGAGAAGTGTTTAGACCCTACCTTGAAGATGAACACAAGCATAATGCTAAGATATAAGAAATCTCTTTTTAGTCCATATAGAGTGGAGTTCCAATGGCACCGAACCCTACACTTTAGGAGAAAGGGGTGTCATTGCCTCTACACATGCCAAGCTTTAATGGTTATCAAAGAAAAATAATATGGACCAGGAGAGAGAGAATATGAGAGAATAGGAGAACGAGAGAGAGCCAAATATTAAAATAGGGAGGGGGATGCTTGACCCCCTACTCTAAAATCGAGTTTTCATAGAGCAAGATTAGGGTTGGACCAAGATGGAAGGTGGAGAGTGAATGTAGGAAGATGGAGAGAGGAGATGGTTCAAACCCACCTACTTTTTTAAGTTTCAAAGAGCGACTTTTCTTCTTTCAACAAAATGGAAAAAACAACTTTTTGAAATTTTGCTTTGTGTGATCCATTTATGGACAAATCTTGAGAAGTAAGGCTCCTTAGTATTTAAAAAATGAACTCTATTTTTTCAAATTCTTTTATTTTTATTATTTATTATATTTTTTTTTACTTAGTTCACTACACAAAAGTTGACTTCTATGTGGGCCCCACATTTGGATCCAAATTTGGTTGGGTACAATCAATCCCAACTTGGATCCAACTCCAAAAAGAAAAAAACCATATTTTTTATTTTTAAATACTTGAAAAATTATACATTACATTAAATTCCAAATTTAATTTATAAATCATATGTAATAATCCACTTAATGCTAATTAAGCATAGTTTCATCTAAATTCTAGTCAATTAGGAATTAAACTCTAATTTAATTATAATTAGTAAATGAATGCTTAATATTGACCAATTAAATGCTAATTAATTATAGTTAGCCAAGAAATTACTATGCCACTATAATTGACTAAAATTCTCAATTAATATAGATTGAACTATATAAAAAATTTCTTTATATTGATTAAAAAATCATAAAATTTATGGATCTTATAGATTGGCTGCTCCTTTAAGATCAAACACAAGGTTTTGATCGACTGCACGACAAACCTCATATGAGTCCTTGGCAGCACTTATAACGGGATTTTCTTGTTTTCTAGCTCATGATTTGCAAGGAAAAAGTTCCAAGATGATAGTAGGTACTTCTTCTATCAAGTGGCACACTTAATGCGGATTTTCTCCTAGATCAAATATTACATGGACTTTGAACTCCACACAGACTTTCAAGGTGGGAACCTGATATGGATCTGACATAAGTCTCCTTCTTTAGGGCTTCATGACCACATCTAAGCAAACTTCATTACCTTTATGTTTTGTCTCATCCCTGACCATATGATCTAATTCAAGGTGCTCTTTGTAAAGACCCCAGTAACATTTTTCTGAATAGAACTTTTTTTGCTCCTCTAGAAACAAGTGTATCCACCCGATGACTTTGCACCTTATGATAGATCTACATAGAATTTGGTGTTGTCACGCTCATGAGAGTATCATAGGAGAGGTTGTGAGGTGATTCCATTTTTGTGCCTTCAATAGTAGCTGATTCTTCGTTCGATAATGTCAAGTCACTAACTGATTTCTGAACAAGTTTATTGGTGGGCGGGTTTAACGTTGCTCATCATGGTGTTCTTAGCAGGCTGGGGTGTCTGGTCTGATTGGACATTCTCTCGATTCATGGTGCATTATTGTGACATCGGTGATAGCCTTGCTGAGAAAGGAATCACCACTTATGGCAAGTTTGTCAACAAAGTATTCAATTGTGTAGAACTGTCATGAAGGGATTGGAGCCTCCAATAGCAACTATTGTAGATATCGAATCTCTCTATGATTTTGTCATCAAAATCAACTCATATGAGCTTTCCATGTATGATGGCAATCAACTTATACCATCAAAGGTTGCCACATTCACGGGGGGCTACTTCTTCGACAACACATGCCTTTAGGAGTATATTATTGCAGATAAAAAAGCGCTTGAGTTTAAAGATCTACTATAACACATTCTCACCCTTAAAGGTATAGACTTCAAGGTGAGATTTCTTACCCATTCTTCAAGCAAACTAATGCAGTGGCTCCTAGGAATGAGTTCAATCAGGTGTGCCTTTTGACACTGTTGAAGTCGGCACCCTGATCAGTGCCATGCTTTCATTTGTGGAGAGAGTTCAACCGATCTCCTTGGGCTTCTACGACCCTCTCAATATGCTCCAAGCAGTTATTTTTTTGGCACTCTCTTGCCTTCATCAACACATCTCAAATTGGGTTCACTCCGCAATCCCTGGGCATTTTTGGCATGTCAGTGAATCTCTTCAACTTTATCATCACAGAGGGATTGAGATCACTCTTTGGTATGTTCTTTGCTTGGATACCACTTTGTTAGGTGCTTCTCAAGGACCGGTTTGATCGGTATGGAGTTTGGACCAAAAGTTTGCCCTGGGCTAGCAAGAGATAGGTACTCTAGTTTGAACCCAACACGAGAGATCAAACCAGAGGTTCTTGGCCCTGAGGCTGGGATGAATTTGTTTGAGGTGCAGTTCCTATTGGACATAATGGAGCAGTGGTCTAAGGGCAATCATAGTGAAGGTTTTGGGTGATTTTGGGAAAATCCCTATAGAAACGAGAAAAATGGGTAAGCTAAAAATGACCCTAGAGGATAATCAGAAGCGAGTGATAGAGTTAGGATAGACTAGATCAAAGGTTTGTTGGTCACCTAGGGATGTGTTAGGGTTAGAATAGACAGCTATAGGTTAGGAAATTGTAAAATAGGTCATTAGAAGGCTGGAAAGATCTAACAATAAAATCAAGGCCTTTCAGGTTAATCAGGTAGATGCGGTTTTGGTTCTAGGGCTATAAGAAACAAACTAATGCAATCTAGGGTTAAGTTATATGTCTAAAAAACTAATATCAGAGGGTTAGTGGACTAAATGCTTGAGTTAGGCTTCGAAGAGGGAGGTATAGCAGAACCATAGTTGTTGAGGCTTGAAATAGCTTTTTCGGATAATATAGCCTTCTTGAATTTCTGAAAGAAACTAGTGAAGGGCTTGAACCTTTTGTATAGGCCGAATCCACCACCTCACATGTGGTGCCAAATGAGATCAGAGGGATAGTTGAGAAGAAGACGTTAGAGAAGTAGGGATATCTAAGAGCGAGGAGAGAGAAAATAGGGCGTCTAAGGATTGGGATGCCAAAGAGACAGAAGGAAAAAAGAAGAAGAGGACTACAGGGCTTTATGAGAAAACTCAATGCATTAATCAATTATTCATATGATTTTACGAAATCTCCTTATATAGATGGAGCTTGGGTTAAGTCCTACTTACATAAAAAAAACTACATTAGTACTTCTTGCCAAATGACTACTCAAAAGAACCCAGCAACTAAAAGACCATCTTATAATTAATTAACTCTAATTAATTTTGTAGAACTAGGAGATGTCCTCTATGATTCTTTAGCATCACACGCCCCCTAGGTAGACCCTGCTCTTAATTATCATGTCTTGGGGTCTTGACAAGTGTTCCACTTCTGCTTTTTACTGAGACTCTAGATCTTTGACTTGTCAATCATTAGGCAAGCCATGTCAGTTGTCACGTCTTTATCCTGAGACACACTATGTTGGTTGACCCCATTAACCTTTGAAGGATCTGGATTCTAGGCACGAGATCTTCACTATCTTCTAAAATTCAAGCCGTAATCATTTTATTCCATTATAATGGGCCTAAATCACCCGGTTTTATTGTCATAACAAAAAGAAGAAATAAACCACCGGTCTTCAGCTGCAAACTCTATCAAGTGTCCTTAGAGGCATACACTTTTTGGTATACAAGTTTAAAACCTTTAGAGCATTATGTGCTCCATTTGACTTTTGCGTGGCATCTGTTTAGCACACTTGAAACCGAGCTCTTATAGGGAGAGAGACAAAATCTTAAACTGACTGATCAAGTGTGATCAAAATGCCCCAAGGGGGGTTGGGATAGTCGGGTGGGGCCTTTGCTGCTAGACGGGCCATCAAGGTTTAATTTTCATGGGCGTTACCTCTTTGTGCAAGTCAATGCATAGCATAAGCCCTGAAAGCAGGGTCCTAGCCTTGGAGTTTTATGCAGCTAACACAATGACTATAGGTATGGCAGGCTAGACAACGTGACTGGGTCTTTGTGTTGGGTGCGATTTCTTCGTGTTATAAATTAAAAAAATGTGTGATTGAAACCCAAGTGACTACAATTAGGACCTCAATTGATATATATAATTTCATATTCTTATTGCACCAATTTTGTGACCTGTATCTATTATTTTATAATCTAAAGTTGCTCATTCTGACTATCATAAATATTAGTAATGCCTTTACCTAACACTCACAAGAACATTAATTGTTCTCTCTTTTTTAAAAAAGAACTTCATTTGACAATATGATGACGGTTAACTGTCAATGCAGGGCATAAGTTGAGTTCCGTAACAATTGTTATTATCATCACCTCCGCAACGTGTGGACTTCTCTCTATAGCTTGTGCCATATTTGTGTTCCTCAAGAGGCAAAGACATATAGGTATTCAATGTTATTTGTATATTTGTAGCTTACTTTAACTTGTTCTATCTTGCTTTAGTTCTTAATGTCAATTTTATTCTCTTACTAAAAAGTAAGTGTCCCTATCTATAATCTTATTTATATGACAGAGAAGAGAAGATATAACAATGAGATCTCCCTACTTGATATCGGTAGCCCCAGTAAGCAGGAGAAAAGCCAGGAGCTACCACAAATCAGCCTAGGGACCATCCAAGATGCAACAAACAAATTCAGTGAGGAGAATAAGCTGGGACAAGGTGGATATGGACCTGTTTACAAGGTACATAAATGCATTACCCATGATTTTTTCATTTTCTTTTTTTTTCCTTTTTTTGAGGAAGGCTTTTTCCAATTTAACTCATGGGGCGGTATATAATGAGGCGGTACTTCAATCAGGGAAGGCTTCCTAATGGACAAGAGATTGCAGTGAAAAGGCTTTCACAAAGATCTGGGCAAGGATTAAAAGAGTTTAAGAATGAAGTCAACTTGATTGCAAAGCTTCAACACAAAAACTTAGTCAGGCTCCTGGGTTGCTGCATGGATAGGGGAGAGAAGCTGCTCATATATGAATATATGCCAAACAAAAGCCTTAATTTCTTTCTTTATGGTTGTATCTCTTGCTCTCATGCTCATACACACACACACACACACACAGGTCATTAAACAATTTTATTGAAATGATGTTTAGATCTAAAGAAGCGTACGCTGCTGGATTGGGGGAAGCGGTTCAATATCATCATGGGGATTGCCAGGGGCATGCTTTATCTCCATCAAGATTCTCGACTCAACATCATCCATAGGGATCTCAAAGCAGGGAACGTCTTGTTGGATGAGCAGTTGAATCCCAAAATATCTGACTTTGGAATGGCAAGGATTTTTAATGAAAATCAGGGTCAGGCAAATACCAACGTTATTGTGGGAACATAGTAAGTATAAGATTAATTACTTTGTGCAATTTATCCCTTCATTACAAGTTTTGGATTAAGATGCCATTATCAGGCGTGCTAAATGTCAAACAATATATTTATGCCTTTTCACAATTTGCTTTAACCTACAATTATATAACAATTTCTCTAAATCCAATAACATTTATTGCATGGCATAATTGCTAAGAAAATCAACCAATGGCGTTGCACCTTTTTCTTGTAGTGGATACATGGCACCAGAGTATGCTATGGACGGGCTATTCTCTATAAAATCTGACGTCTATAGCTTTGGTGTTCTACTATTGGAGATTGTTAGTGGCCAATTGAACAGGGGATTTCATCTGTCCGAACAATCTCACAGCCTTGTTAGACATGTAAGTTTACCACTACCAAGGACTCTCTCTCTCTCTCTGCTTTGTTTGGGTGATTTTTATACTAAAAGTCAACTGATGGCTTTTCACACCTAAGGGAGAAGATGATGTATAAAATCAAAAGCATTGTATAATGTTTTGAAGCCTTTTTACATGCTATTGTGTGAAGCAAGCACAGGGCTGTGTTATTATGTAGACTGAAGCTTATTACTGAGTCTGGGAACAAAATTCTCTTTGTCAAGGTTGACATACCTATCTTGAGTCAGCATTTTAGGCAAAAGCACCATACTACTGACCTAGGGCTTGTTTGCAATCCCTTGTGAGTCTTGGATCCATATGACAATCATAATACTTTCTTAGGGTTGGTGAAACATGAAAAGGTACAATGATTGTCCGCTGTGATTGTTCTTTCTTGTTTCTTGTGAAAGTTAGTCTTGTGACCAACAATCACAACTTACACTTTTTCAAGCTTTTACTTTCTCACCTGTGACCAAAGCAAACATGCACCTAGTCTCTCACCAGGATGGGCTATCTAATGCAATGGGGTCATTTCCATTCAAGGTTATGATCCTCATAGTGAACTATTGGTCGTACGTTGGTTACACTCAGGCAACATTGTTCAGGTAAATGCCACAAAGTTTGTCTTAGCACTACATAAGTAGGAGTTCCGCTTCCCAAACCCCCCGAAAGATGGACAAATAGGATCCATCCCAGAGAAAAGCCTTGCCTAGATTGAGGGCCCCCCTTCGCAACCCGGATATACACTCTTTACACCATGTTAAGATTTCAATGAACATTGTTAAGCATGAATCGTAGATATATATTAAGCAGATTTTGGATTAGGATAGACTTGTATCAGCTTCCCCTAAGTATGCTAAGTAGATTTTCTCAAAACATCCATCATAAACAGCAGTGATGATTCATGCGGCATGAGGCAAAACCTGAACATACATTGAAAATTCATCTTGTTCCTTCAGGCCATGCACACCTCTCAAATGTCCATCATATGATTTTGCAGAACTTTGTCCCCTCTTTTCAAATGCAGGACAAGTCTGGCGTCGGGTCCCTTTGTCCCACAGTTGGGCTTGTCCCAAGAATCAAATACGCTCTTGAGGAAATCATGAAATTAATACTTAACATATTTCTCATCACACGGGCATTTCACTCAGAATGTGCTTTTTTTGTTGACACAACACGACAGTGAACATGCCATGACACTTATTCAACCTTTGATGGGTGCCTTCAACATCATGTATCTATCTTTATTCTTGTATTTATAATATTCCTTTTTATGTTACAGTTACTTGCATCTCTTATTTCACAAGGTGCCATTAATTACATGTGTTTCAATTTTTAACTTTGATTTTTGTTGAATTTTTTATTGATGTGGCTTAAAATGGTCCTTCAAGCTGCATTGTACTGGATCAAAACTTTTGAATGCACATAATTAAACATAACACATACACACACGCACACACCCCTTCAACTTGGATACTTAATTTTGTCGTGGTTCCAGTTCTATTTTTAAATCAAATTACCTCAGCTTCAACTTGCATCTTGGTCGCTGCGTGCTGAACTTTATACACTAAACAAGAATCTCTGTTTATCTTAAAATGAAATTGACCAACAGGCGTGGAGTTTGTGGTGTCGAGGGGAAGGTATGGACTTTATGGATCCAATGCTTGGGGACTCTGCTCTGACAGGTGAAGTGCTAAAATGCATCCACATCGGTTTGCTATGCCTTCAAGATGATGCTGCACAAAGACCAACGATGCCATTCGTCATTCACATGCTTGGAAGCGAGTCTTTGCCACTCCAGGTACCCACAGAGCCCACATTCTCTACTCGAGCTATGACCAAGTCCAACCAACCGTCAACAAGTGGCAGCAATATTTCTGCCAATATGGTTACCAATACTGAAATTTTTCCAAGGTAAACTGTGCCCTCCTTGGGAAACAAATATTGCCTATTCAATCAAACCTTTTAGGAAATACATTTGGCACGGAAACTATTCAGATACTCTTACCCAAACCACCGCCTTGCAGATTGGAACAAGTCGTTTTTTTTTGTTGTTTTGTCGTTTGTTGTGGTGGTGATTATGGCATATGAAAGCATGTATATCTTCTGTCAATTAATTTTTACCAAGATACAGTACTTGAGATCGATGAATAAGCTCGAACAATGGATACTTTGAATGTAGCTGCTACAGTTTTAAATTAGCAAACGATGCAATGATTTGAGTAAAGTTCATTTGCTTGTTGAAATGGGATGTCTTTATTTGGTGTTCGAACTTTTGCAGTACATCTTGGGACAACTTGCGTGTGGTTGCATTCATGTAAAAGATCAAGATCATTCAAAACCCTGAATTCTGACAAATTAAGTAATTGTTTCCTGCACATCCAAAAATCCTGGTAACACGGAAACGCCAACTAATTTGGATGTGCGTTAACCATGTTGTAGTCCCACACAAACAATGAAACTTACTGGTGGATTTTTGAAGAAAGAAGCCCCAAATTACTATTCATGTTTGTAAATTTGACCATGTATGGTCTCAAGCAGGTTCCGTCGGCCTGGTATCAACACCTCAGTTTCTACTTGGTTTCTCATGATTTTATTCTCTCTAAATCAGATGCTTCACTTTTTATTTTTGAGCAGAGTCGTCTTATTATTTATGTTTTAGTCTATGTGAATGATATAGTCATCACAGGCAACTCCTCGACCAAAATCTCTTGTCTTATTTCGCGTTTTGGTGTGGCCTTCTCTATCAAGGATCTCGAGCGACTGAGTTATTTTCTTGACATCGAGTTGTTTTATTGTTTGCGGGCATGACTCTCTCTCAACGACTATATACTCTAACTTTACTTCAGCGGGCTCGTATGGCTGATGTCAAACTCGTTTTTATCCAATATGAGCTCATCCTCTAGGCTTTTCAAAGACAACACACAATTTTTTCAGAATCCTACACTCTATTGCAACATTGTTGGTGATATGCAATATCTCTCTCTTATTTGTCTAGACATCTCCTTTGCAGTCAACAAAGTATGCTAGTATATGCATCAACCGACTAATGCTCATTGGACGGCTGTCAAAAGAATCTTGCGGTACTTAAAGGAGACTTTGCATCATGGCCTACTCCTTCAATCCTTTCCCTCTCTTCGGCTCATGTTATCATTGCAAAATTTTACTTTTGCAAGTCAAACTGAACTTTGAAAAAGTTTTGAAATAACTCGCCTCCGTTTTAAAAAGTGAAAAAATTATGAGGAATGGGACTCGCCTTTCGGTACGAGGTTCAACCGTTCTTGGCGCCATAACCAGGGGTAATCGAACCAAGGATCAATTGTGTGCTTTACTATGCTCAATTCTCTAAACCGATGTTCTATTTCCTAAATGCACAAAGAATCATGCATGTGCTATGACTTAGAAGTTTTTTTATTGAAAACATGATGTATGCTTCAGAGATTTGAAATACTTGAAAAAATCTTGGAAAATAGTACACTTGAAAATCATGAACCATGTTTAGAGAACATTTCTGAAGAAAAGGAAACTGATTTATGAAGAAATCCTGATGTTTTGAGAAAATCGATTTCTGAGAAAATCTAATAGCTTTGAGAAGGTTGATTTCTCTGAATCTGAACTTGGAAATTGAGAAGTATTGATACTTGGAAAATCGTGAATTGAACTTAGAAAAGCATTTGGAAATTCCTTGAAAAACCATGGGTTTTTGAGAAAATCGATTTTAAGGAAAATCAGGGCAAATTTAAGAAAAATCGATTTTTCTGAAATGAAGTTGAGAAATAAATCAAAAGAAGGGGTGTGTAACCCTGTGAAACTTTTATTTTCATGATGCACTCTAACCTAAATGATGCATGAATGCTACTTGAGAAAATATTTTTCTGAAGAATTTTGAGAAAATTATTTAAAAAATGAAGTTTATGTGCCTTATAGAATTTCAATGAAATAAATCTGCCTCATATCCCTGACTATGGCCACAGATATGGATTAAATAATATCTCATTTGATTCTAAAAGAGAAAATATTTGTAAAAACTTTGAAATATGCAATGGTTTTTTAAGATAGCCTAAGAGTGTAGGCCGACTGTGGCTTAAAAGAAGATGATAAATCTGGATTTTGTTCGTATTCTGACTATGGCCATAAATACGAACTCAATCCAGTTTATCAACTCCCAAGAAGCTAGTGCATGAGCTCTTCTTGTAGACCATTGTGAGTTCGAATATGTATGAATCATTCGTCACATAATTAACATTTATATAAAGCAATAAACTATATGCAATGCAAACCCTAATCTAAGCAGGAAAAGTAAATTCTTATTCTAAATTTATAATTAATTTACATCACTAATTGAATTAAAATAAAAAATAAATAAAAGAAAATACAATCTTGAAGGTCCCTTGTTATCATCACAAAATTTTTCCCTCCCTCTGCAAGAGAGAGAAACGATTCCGCGAGTCAAACTCGACCAAAGTTTTGAAAATTGGTTTTGAAAATTACTCACCTCCGTTTTGAAAATTTGTGGGAAAATTTCATGGAATGGGATCCGCCTGTCAGTATGAGGTTCGATCGTTCTTGGCGCCTTTACCAGAGGTAACCGAACCAAGGGTCAAACGTGTGCTTTGATTAAGTTCAACTTTCTAAATTATGCTTTATTTTCCTAAAATGTACAGAAAATCAGGCATGTGCTATAGAATTTTGGAACGAATGCAAGTTTGAGAAATATTATGTTTACTTGGAAAATTAAAATGTGTTTAGAAAAGGAATTCCTGGGAAAGTCATGAATTTCATTAGAAATCAGGAATTGCATGGGAAAATAACTTTTGAAGGGAATTCTTAGGTAAATTGGAACTTTGAGAAAATCGATTTTTTTAGATTTGAATTGCTTTTCCGAGAAAATCAATTTCTAAGGTGGATTTGAGAATTCTGAGAAAATCAGTTTCAGAAATAATTCAAAGATTTTGAGAAAATCAATTTATGAACTTTGAACCTTGAAATTGAGAATGTTAAAACATTGGAAAATCAGGATTTGAACTTGGGAAACACTTGAAATATCATTTGACAACTCAGAGTTTTAAGAAAATCAATTCCTGAGAAAGACTTAGAAAATTATGAGAAAATCGATTTCTCTGAAATGAATTGAAAATTGAGTTAGAAGATGATGCAAATTTGAATGAAATGAATGAATGAATGAATATGGTTTTGAAAGATATTTTCTGAGAAATTGGGAAAATCATTTTGAGTTTTTGAGAAATGCAGTGCATTTTTTAAGTTAGCCTAAGAGTGTAGGTTGAATGTGACTAATACAAAGATCATAAATCTTAGTTTCATTCGTATTCTGATTATGACCATAAATACAAATTTCACCAAGTTTGTCAACTCCCTAAGAGCTTATGCACGTGCCATTCGTGTCAACCACAGTGAATTTGGAAAAATATGCATGAATCATACATCAAATATTGAATTTTACGAAAGCAAACTATATGCAATGCATCCTATTCTAAGCAGAAAATGTAATTCTTATTCCAAATTTACAACTTGATATTTACATTGAATTGAATAAAAAGAAAAGAAAAGAAATAAAATTCTTTCACCTGGATATTTCTGTAAAACTAGAAAACATGTTAGCACAGAAATTTAGGTTTATCTGGATTTATCCGAAAATATTGAGAATATATCAGATATTATCCATATATAAACCCTGATTCATACCTCCCTGATATAAACATAAGAAATGGATGATGAAAATTAATGAAAAATACGAAAATAAAGTTTGAAAATTCAAAATGGGGTCAAAATGACCAAAATACCCCTGATAACAAGAATATGGCCTCGAAATCAGGGTTTTCAGAAAGATATTTTGTAAAATAAGAGCTTTCCAAATAAAAATAAATCAAACACAAGATGATATGATATGATTTAAAATACGAAAATTGAAGTTTGAAAATTCAAAATTGAGGTCAAAATGACCGAAATGCCCTTGATAGCAAGACTATGGCCTTGAAATCAGGATTTTCTGAAATAAATTTTGTAAAATGGGGATTTTGAAATTCAAATGCATGCAAATAACATGGAAATCAAATATAACATGATATGAGATGATGATATGCATATTAAAACCCTAAAATGTAAAAATATCATAAAATTGCCAAATTTCGCCTTTGATTTTAAAAATTAACTAACACAAATAGCAAATGAGCTTGGAATTGGCTCAAATTTGGCATGGACACCTAGTCTAAGTCTAAAAATAGAATAGAATCCAAAAATCTATTTTTTTGGTATTTTTCAATATGGAAATTAATTAAAATCCTAATAAAACATGAATTTTGCCTAAAAATCTAGACCTAACCTAATGACAGCAGAGTTTAGGGTCCTAACCTACCATGAAAATCTACCAAATTTTATAGGGTGACAAAGGACAGTTAGGCAAAGATTTTTTTCTTTTACAGATTTGGGATTCGGCCTATGATAGGAGATTGACAGCTCCGACAAGTTTGGTCAAAATCCGGTGACTCTGGAATTTAGGGCAGACTGATAGGTTTTCACAAACATTCGGGGAAAAATAGTAAACAGAGGCCAAAATGGCTGACATTTTAGAGGGATGTCCCTGATACACATAAGAACAAATCTTATTTTGACAGTTTCGGTATTGGACCTATGGATTCGAAGGACACAGAGGATTATCAGACCTCTAATTCTGATAAAATTGAATTAATAGGGATTTAACCAGTGAACTTGTAAAATCGGGAAAAGTAGGAATCCGAACCATAAAAATCCTGAAATTCTAGGAAATGATAGAGGAGTTCATGAGAAACAACTTTTCTTTTGATGGTTTTGGCATTGGACCTACGTATTGGAGTACCACAGAGGATTAGGGTCGATCTAGGGTCTGACAAGTCTGTAGTAGACTTTTCACAGGGTTCTACAAAACCCAAATTTTGACGAGGGCTAAATCCTTTTAGAAAAATCTAGAAAATTACATGAACATAGTAAATGCCTCCATAGATCTACTGCATTTTTTAGAGAAGGATTTGGATCTCCTATGGGGGAGATTTCAGACCGACAACCCTGCTAAAGGGAGATCTGGGATTTCCAGAGGGTTGAAAACCCGGTCTGGTTGAAAAACCAGTCTGGAGTTGGATTTGTTTGCTATGGTTTAAATCTCAAATGGATCTAGGTTTTTGGTAGGGGATCAATAACAAGCAAACATAATTAACCTAAAAATTTTGAGATTTATGAATTAAAATTCACACATGAGATAACAATGGTATTATGCACATAAGTGAAGAACCTATGAACTAAACATTAGATATTAATAACATTAAACTAAATGAATAATATAACTATAAAACTAAAAAATAAATCTAAGTAAAAGAGAAAACATGGAATCTATATGATGATGGTAATAAAACATAAGAAAAAAAAACTAGGGGAGACGTGAACCATTTTTGCTTTGCTGCGAAAAGGGAAGATCCAATCCATTTTTTTTAGATGGATCTTTTGTCTTTACAGCATTTATCATTTTTATAAAATAAAAATTAATATTATGAACATTCTACTAAGGTTCTCCAGCCACATGAATCTGGATTTACACCAAATTCATAAGATAATAAAAAAAAGATAGCATGTACAAAGGGATTTACCTTGGGGAAATTTGTTAAAACCGGTTGAAGGAGTTAAAGTTGCTCCTGCTGCAACAAAGAAGGGTTGAAGGTGACGACAATGGTGGTAGTTGCCTCCAAGGGGCCGACTGGAGGTGGTCTTGGAGATGTGTTCGGAGATTACCCTCATGTCGTTGCCTTAATGGAGCTGGAGGTATTAGTGGTTGCAGCTGGTAGATGGATGATCACCAAGGGCCTTGTTGCTGTGGAGGACTGGGCCGGTGGCTGGAGGTTGAGGCAGCACCAGCTGCTACCAAGGAGGCTGCTTATGCTGCTGGTCCAGTGGAGGTGGCTGCTGCAACAAAGGAGTTGGAAGACTGCTTTGACGTGGCTGAAGCTGGAGCACCAAAGGGAGTTGAAGGTTGAAGGTGGTGAAGGTGTGTGAATCAGTTGAAGGGGTGTAGCCAAGGGGGTGCTGAAGGTTGGTGAGTGAAAGAGATCTGAAAATCTCTTAGGCGTCAAAATGAGAAGGAGCCATATGGGAGAAAGAGAGAAGGGAATTAGTGGGAGTCCCAGCAGCAGCCGTGTGATCAATGAGGAGTTTGGAAAGAGTGGGAGCAATAAGGTGTGTGCTGGACCAAGGAGGGAAAGGAAGGAACGGGGGAAAGGAAAACGGAAAGAAGAAGGGAAAAAGAAAAGGAAGGAAATGAAGAGGGAAGAAGAAGGAAAGAGAAGAAGAAAAAGAAAAAGAAAAAAAAGGGAGAGGGTTGTACGTGAATGAGAAGGAGAGGGAGGAAAGAGAAGGAAGAAAGAAAGAGAAGGAAGAAAAAGAAAAAGAAAGAAAAGAAAAAAAAAGGAAAAAGGGAAAGAAAGAAAAGAAGAAAGAAGAAGAAAAGAAGAAGAGGAGGGGAAAAAGGAAAGGAAATGGAGGGAAGAGGAGAAGGGGTCGACTCCTCTTGTGGGTCCCACCTCTTCTAGGTAAAAATAGTAAAAAAAATAAAAGAAATAAAAACAAATAAAAAGGACAAAGAAAAGATTTTTTTGTTTTTTCAGAAAATTCAAAGGGTGACACCACATTGGCATGGGCCTACATGAGATTTGAAAAATTCATTTTTGAAGGTCAGAGGGGTAGAATGGTCTTTTAGAAAATTTTGGATGAAATGGGCTATTTTTGATAGTTTTGAAATAAACTCAGAATTTGAAGTTTCATACTCCGTTGCAAAGCAAATCCAGTTTAAAATTTGAAAAACCAAGTTCGAAAAGAATCCAGATTGTTTTCTCGAGAAAATGTTTCCAAATTTAGAATCTTGAGGGTAAAAATGTCAATTTTGGAAACCCAGGATTTGAAATTGATTTTTGAAGACTTTAAAACTCAAATCTGGATTGAAATTTTCAAAACTGGAGTTTTGGATCTCAAAAATGAAATGAAATGTTATGAAATGATGGAAAATGATGAGAAATGATGAGAAATGATATGAAATGTCATGCGAAATGCCATGCGAAATGCTAACCCTGTATGAAGAAATTTGGATATTGGACCCCGATTGACAGTTGTACCAGTTCAAAAAGTGACAAAATTGATAAAAATGGGCAAAATGGTTCAAGAAATGATTTTTGTCTCTGCCGGACTCAGAGTGACACTGAAAATTTGGGTTTGAGCTGGATTGAATTGAAATAAACTGGATCAAGCTGGGTTCTAGGGTTTCAGAACTCAAATAGACTGACGAGACACTGATTCAACTAAACTCCCCGATTGAATTATCAAGAAATATTACAATTTTTAGAGAAATGGTCACTCGAGTGAAGTGAATTACGAACATGAGCTGGGTTTGAGCTGGAACAAAGATCAGTAATACTGAGACGAACTAAAATTGAAGCTCAAACACTAGCTCAACTGACTGAATTTAGCTAAAATGAGCAGAAATGGGCTAAAATGGGCTCCTAGACACTTGGAAGTGGTTTTGAACTAAAACTGGAGCACTTGAACTCCTGGTGAGCTCAAGCTAGACTCAGGGGACTATGATTGACAGTGAATGACTGATTCAGAGACAATTGGCTTGGATTTGAGTGAGGAATGAGCTTATTTCTGAAGAAATGATAACATTTTGGCAGCAATGGTCAGAAATGAACATGAACTGCTCACTGTGAGCTCAGGTGAGCTAGAAATGATTGTCATTCTAATTGTTTCGAGCTTACAGATGAGCTTGGTTGACTCTGACTGACCATGGGTCTAGGATAACCTAGGGGTAAAATGGTAATTTTTCTAATAAAAGTGAATAAAATGATAATTTTTTAAGATAGACTCGAGGTTAGACACCTGTACTGACCTACCGGTGTTGGCATCTGCACGGGGGGGGGGGGGGGGTTATCCGAGAATGGATGAGAAAAATTTGGGGTGTTTACAGATGCTCCTCTTTGCTACTAAGCCGGTTTAGGGTCGAGCTTAGTGGCAAAGAAAAATGCACCAAATTTGGGGTATAAAAATGCCCCAGTTAGAAGGATCTGACTTGGTATGAAGAAATTAGCCCTGATGAGAATGGTAGATATGAAATGGAGAATGAAGAGGAAATATTTACTTCAAAGAAGTGAGATTCATGTTTTGCCCTTAACCTAGATGGGACAAGAGATACCTCGTGTAGAAACGAGGCTCAGGCTTGACCATTAACCTGACCGGGAGATGAAATACCTCATCAGAATGAGTGTGATCATTGCAAAAAATTTTCTCTTGTTTCTTTTTTTCCTCTTTTTTTCTTCTTTTTTCCTTTCTAGCCTCTATTTCCCTTTTGAAGGGGAATAGAAAATAGAAAAGAAGAGAGAAGAGAGAAGAGAGAAGAGAGAAAAAAGAAAGAAGAGAGAGGAACTCTTTTGCAAAGGTTTCACTTGACCATAATTTTGAAAATATTTTGAAAATTACTCGACTTTGTTTTTTAAAATTTACGGGAAAATGGAGAGACAGGATTCACTCGTCGATGCGAGGTTCAACCGTTCCTGGCGCCTTTACCAGGGGTAATCGAACCAAGGATCAAACTTATGCCTTTTGCTTTGCCTAAATATTGTCTAAGAATTTATTCTAAGTCTAAGAATTTATTCTAAGTCTAAGAACGCATAAAGAATCATGCTTGTGCAATGCAAATGCAGAGATATATACTTTTAAGAAGAATATTTTTTTAGAACTTTTCGGATTATCCAAGTGATTTTGAAATAAATTTGAAAATACTTTAAAGAAATGGTTTTTACAAATTGATTTGGGAAAAGTTAGATTTTGAATCTAACTTAAAACTTTGAAATAGATCTGGAAGAAGAGACTTGAAGTTTCTAAGTCTTGGAATAATCAAAGATTTGAAAATAGATCTTGAATTTAAAGAAATGAAGAGAAAAGGAGATTTTGGAACTGAGATAGAATTTTGAAGTCAAAGTGAAGTTTCAAAGTTAAAATGAACTTTGAATTTGAATTTGATTCTCAAAAATCGATTTTGAGAAGGAAGTTTTGATCTAGAGTTGGGAAATGGATTTGAACATCAAGATGGAATTTTGAAAATGGGATTTGAATTTGAGAAATCTAGATGGAATTTGAGAATCGAAATGGGTTTTGAAAATGAAATTAATTCTGGAATTGGAATCAAGTTGAAAAAATGGAATTGGATTTATAAATCTGGAGTTCAAGATGGAATTGGATTTGAAATCTGGAATTCAAGATGGAATTAGATTTGAAATCTGGAATTCAAGATGGAACTGGATTTAAAATGGAATTTGAAAATAGAGTTGGATTTCAGAAATCCAAATGGGATTAGAAGATTGGAATTGGATTTAAGAAATCCAAATGGGATTTGAAGATAAAATTGGATTTAAGAAATCCAGATGGAATTTCAAAGTGGAATTGGATTTGGAAATCCTGAATTGACTTTGAAATTTGCCTTGAAATTTAGAGGAAATCAATTTTGGGGATTCAGAATCATCCTTAGGACTTTGAAAAGGTGAATTTGAATTTTGAGAATCAAACTCAAACTTAGATAGAACTTTGAGATCTTGTAATTTGAAATAGAGAATAAACTTGATTTTAAACATGAATTTTGAAATCAAGAGATGAATCTGGGATTTCAAAGTCGAATTTGAACTTTGAAATTTGATCTGGAATATTGAATTGAATTTGAAATTGAATCCTGAAAATGAATTTGGAATTTTCAAAGTTAAATTGAACTTTGAAATTTGTTTTGAATTGGAAATTGAATTTTGAATCTAGAAATGAATTTGAAATTTCAAAGTTTAATTGAACTTTTGAAATTTGATTTGAATTGGAAATTGAATTTTGAATCTAGAAATGAATTTGAAATTTCAAAGTTGAATTGAACTTTGAAATTGGGATTTTGAAGTCTGAACTTTGAAAATAAGATAAAATTGGAAATAGAAAGATGAATTTGAATTTACAGATAAAAATTGAAGATTGATTTGAGAAATGAGAAAAATATTTAAAGATTTATCTCAAAATCACTTGAATTTTTGAAATAATATGAAAATTTATGCAAATCTATCCTAAATGATGAATGCTTTGAAAGAATTTTGAAAATTGAATTTTGAAAAGCATATTTCATTCTCTAGGAGAATTGAAATAAGATTAAAGATACAGTACATTCATGACTATGGTCACAAATGTATTATAAAATAATCTGTATTTAAATTCAGATAAAGGATAAAACACATTTTGGTGTCTTTAAAGAGTTTTAAATGAAATTAACTTTCAATATATCTTGACTATGGTCATTGATATATATTTTAAGTTAATTTACAAGTCAAACTCTGATAAAGGAAAAAAATTCAGAAAATATGATGATTTTTGAAGGGGACCCAATGTGGACCAATGTTATTCCATAAAAGATAAAATCCTAAGCATCATCCACATTTTGACTATGACCATCAATGTGAATCATTTGCTTAGGATTAATCACCTTTTATTAGAATGATGCACGTGCCATTCGTGTTTCACCATTGTAGGATTTTTGAAATAAAAGCAAAATGATATGAAACAAGCAATTCATGGTATTTACATGCTCATACATTCTATTCTAAGCTGAAAATGTAAAATTTTCATTAATATCTAGCTATTACAACCATGAATGAAATTGAAATTGAAATTGAAATTCAAATTCCTAAACTAAGAAGGAAAATAACATTTTCTACTTAATTCCTGCAAAATCCAAGTTAGCACAAGATGAATGCAGAAAGAAATATCATATTTGAAGTTTAAGATGCAAATCATTTCTATCGAGGCTTGGAAATGCTTGGGTGAGAAAGGTTTAGAATGGTTGACAAATCTTTTTAACAAGATTTGGCGGACAAATAAGATGCCTAATGAGTGGAGGAAGAGTACTTTTGTGCCTCTATATAAGAATAAGGGTGATATACAAGATTGCACAAACTATCGTGGTATAAAACTCATGAGTCATACTATGAAACTTTGGGAGAGGGTGATTGAGTATAGGTTGAGGAAGGTTGTCATGATATCAGAGAATCAATTTGGTTTTATGCCTGGACAACTATGGAAGCTATACATCTTCTTAGACAACTTATTGAGAGATATAAAGAGAGAAACAAAGATTTGCATATGGTTTTTATTGATTTGGAGAAGGCATACGATAGAGTACCTAGGAATGTTCTCTGGTGGATAATGATGAAGAAAGGTGTTTCTCTCAAGTACATTAGTATAATTAAAGATATGTACGAAGGAGTAGTAACCAATGTACGCACTTGTGGAGGGGTGACAACCAATTTTTCTATAACGGTTGGGTTACACCAAAGATCTGCATTAAGCCCTTTCTTATTTGCTATAGTGATGGATGAGCTTACGAGATCAATTCAAGAAAATGTACCGTGGTGTATGTTGTTTGCTGATGATATTGTTTTGATTGATGAGTCTAGAGTTGGGGTTAATGCTAAGTTAGAATTATGGTGACAAACATTGGAAGCAAGCGGTTTTAAGTTGAGTAAGAGTAAGACAAAATATATGGAATGTCGGTTTAGTAAGCAACAAAGTAGTGATGGGAGTGTAGTGAAGCTTGGTGAGCAAGAAATACCGGTGGATGACGGTTTCAAATATTTGGGATCTATCATTCAAAAGTGTGGAGAAATTGATGGAAATGTAAATTATAGGATAAAGGTGGGGTGGATGAAATAAAAAAGTGCAACTGGAGTGTTGTGCGATCGTAGAATGCCATTACGGTTGAAGGGAAAGTTTTATAGGACGACAATTAGGCCCGCTTTACTATATGGTACAAAATGTTGGGCTGCCAAGAGACATCATATTCAAAAAATAAGTGTAGCTGAGATGCGTATGCTTAGATGGATGTGTGGAAATACAATAAAAGATAAGATTCGAAATGAGGAGATATGTAAGAAGGTAGGTGCTGCATCCATTGAAAATGAGATGAGAGAGAATCGTTTACGGTGGTTTGGACATATTCGGCGAAGGCCTAATGATGCTCCAGTTAGAAGGATGGAGAAATGGGAAAATATATTAGTTAAAAGAGGTCGGGGTAGGCCTAAGAAGACTTGGATGGAGATGATAGGAAATGATATGAATGCGTTGAACCTCACTGAGGACATGGCATTGGATAGAAATGATTGGAGGTGAAGGATTCATGTGGATGACCCAGAATGATTTTCTTTTTTGGTTCATATCGCCGTCCCCAATTATTTTGGGAAGAAGGCGTAGTTGTTGTTGTTGAAGTTTAAGATGCAAATGATGGAATGCCCATGCTTTAAGCTAATGAAATTTCAATGCATCATGGATGAGAAAACATATACATTGGAATATAAAAAATGCATATGTGATATGCTATGGAAAATTGCAAATGTAAAGATAATATATGTATGATATGCAGGGATGATAGCAAGTGGAATGAATTGTGATGCAGGTGAAGTGATGAAACGTAATGTACAGGGAGATTGTGTTGGCACTAAATACAAGAGTGTATATGCAGACATTGATGTATAAATGCAATGTACACAGTGGAATAGATGCTGAGAATTACTGGATGTGAGCAACTAAAGAAAAGGAGATAGGTGTTGTGTGTGAATAAAAGTGCAAATGCAACAGATCAAGGTATAGTCAATGTTGTGTATAATGTAAATGTATGAGAGTATGACTGGTGCGGGTGATGGTGCAGGAAAAATGAAGGAGTTATGACAGGGTCTAACAGGTGCAACATGGTATGTATACTGCGGTAGTTGATGTTTGTAGAGATGTATGGTGGTGATGGTGCAGTAAAAGATAAGCTGATGGTGACAGTGGCTTTTGTGCAGCAGGGTGATGCTGTGTAGGTGAGGTGCTGGGGGTGAACACATGTATAGTAATAGCTGTGAATGCGGAAGTGTAGAGGGTTACAATAGGTAAAACATGTAGGTAGGTGCTAAAGTGGGTACAACAACAGTGAGATGCAACAAGTAGTGTGTGCTGCGTAGGTAGTAATGGTTGGACACAGCAGTGAAGGGGGTCATAGTAGTGGTGTGTGAAATGGGTATAGAGTTGTAGCTGTAGAAGTTGAAGGGTGGTTACTAATGGTGCTGGAAGTAGATGTGGCTGAAGGTGTTACGTGAATATTGACAGTTGCAGAAGGTAGTTGTAGGGGCTACAACAGGTTGGAGAGGTGATGGATTGGGAGTGTAGTTGGGGCTCGACAGGGAAAGTGAAGATGGTATTTAAGATAGGCAGGTGACAGGTAAGTGGTTGGGATAAATAGTGTGATTTGCAGAAAAATGCAAGTGCGTGGCAGGTAAGTGGGTGATATATGGATGCCTAAATGTGGCTGGGGATGTGAATGCAGGTGCGCAACATCTGGGTATTGAGGTAGTGTTGTGCAACAAGTGACATGCACAATGGATGGGATGAGGTGAGGTGACTGGCTGGATGTAAGTGCAAGTCACAGGGGATTGCAGTAGGGAAAATGACTGTTAAGTGAGTAAGTGTTGTGAGTACTGTTAGTGAGATATGAAAAGAGGCAATTGGGGATAGATATAAGATGCAAGTGAGTATTGTAGGTGTAGTTGTGAAGGAGGTGTATAACATATGACTGTTGATAGCTAGAGGTAGACATGAATGGCAGTGGGTGTTGTGAAAGAATGCAATATGATGAAGTAGGTAGTGAACAATGCATTTAGCAGGTGGGTGTTGTGAGTGTGAGTGATAGCTACAGTAGTTTGGAGACTGGAGTTGTAGGTGACAAGGTAAGTGCAAAGTAGTGTCGTGCACCTACTGTGCACAGTGGGTATGTGAATGGTGGTTGTACACTGCAAGTGTGCTGGTACAGTGTGGGTAGAGGTGGTATAGGCTGTGGGAAAAATGATTATGAAGAAGATAGCATGTGGCAAAATGAAAGTGTAGGTGTACAGGGATGTGTGATGGAGGATGCTGAGTGAAGTGGTGAATACTGTGAGGTGATGCTTGTGTGATGATGGCTGTAGCAGTGGTGTACATGAAAACGCAGGGAATTGGTGCCTGCAAAGGTGATGCAGCAGAAGGTATGGTGAGTGTTGCTATAGTGAGGATATGCAAGGAATGAGCAGCTGGATGTGAGGGGCTGAAGTTTAAGAAATGTGGTGAACGACAAGAAAAGGAGAAGGGTGTGTATAGTGATGGGAGACAGGTGATAAGGAGGCTGCAGTCATACAGATTAGTGGTACATAGCAGGAGGCAATATTGTGAAGTGCTAACTGAGAATGCACCTAACGAATCTACTACAGGATGAAGATCAAAAGATTGATATTTTCAGTAAAAGAAAATATACCTAATGTAAGGGGATAATAAATGATGAGATACATTGAATGAGTGACACAGTGGGTGGAATGCTTGTATACATGTAGTATTGAGTGTAATGAGTTGTAGGGACACTATGCTTATATGCAAATGGAGGTTATCAACGCACATTAAGCTAATAATATGTAAAAAATGTGGGTGATGCAATGTATAAAATGCAGGCAAACCAGTAAATCTGACGCAGCCATGCAAAGGCATCCACAAAAACAGGAAAAACTACTATCAACAGTGGAACTTTTGTTCTAGTTATGTTCGCAGCATATCAATTTTCCTTTCAAGTCTTTAATCAATTCCTTGGAATGACATCAAAGCTTCCTTCATACTCATATTTACCAGCAATGGTTGGCCCCAACAACCTGTAATAAAGCTATGGAAAGGCAGAACCAAAGCCTACAAGACTTTGCAAACTATCTGCAACATCATAACCAATATCTTAGAAATCAAATTGTTATGCCTGTGTCAGAGGCTTCATTTTCCAGATAATCAATCTTCTGTACAAAGTACCATCTGGTGCCTGTAGTTTTTCTTTTTCTTTTTCTTTTTGGAAGGAGGACCCACTTTTTAGCAAACTCGGATGTTTCTGAAAGTACTCCAGATGTTAGCATAGCAACACCATCATTGGAGACATATCAAGCAATCTTTTCAATAGAATAGTCCACTCAATGAAGGCCGATCCAGGTATGCTCCTCATTCAATAGGGTGCCATGTTGGAAATTAGTCCAAAATTCAAGATAATGCAAGACCAAACCTCACAAGTATTTGAAGTAAACCACAAGCCATATGTGTTTGGAACAGGATGACATTTCACGTCAAATAGAGGCAAGAAATGCAACGAAACGCAAAGATGAAAACAGAAAGGCAAGGAACCAAGACTAAAATCCTAAGGATTACTTCAAAGGGTTGAATAACTCAGATGTCAAGGGGATGAATAATTGAAATGACAAATGATATTAACAAATATGAACTTAATATGAGATGCATCATGCTGTGTAGGTAGTTGATATACGGATACAGAGTGTTGTGCTCTTGACTGATGTGCAATGATACATAAGGAAAATTCAGAGGTCTAAACACCACTCAAATGGGATAAGGAAGATTTGTGAAATCAAAACATCACTATGATGATAAAATTGAATGTTATTACCAAGATGTACCACCATGAATGTGAAGAAATGTGTGCCATGAACTCAACTACAGGAATATGTACATATATGAAACGATGCAGAGGTGGACTGATGTGAAGGATTTCACAGTGAGCCAACGTTTCACCGTGAGATCAATCTCAAGTCTGATTCACGGTGAATCTGACCTTCAACATATCTTAACAGAGGCAGAAGATTTCGCAAACGCTGAAATCGGGAACAATTGGGTGAATGCAAATTGTGACCATGAAAAGGGAAAATGCAACGCATAGAAAGTCATGCAAGAGGACCAATGAAGGAATCATACTAGATAACATGAAACACATTGAATATGTTGGATCAAGTAATACAATGCATGCGGAATAAAAAATATAATAGGTAGGCAAATGAGATCTAATATAAGCAAACATTTAAAACAGGAGAAATCTAAAAGGAAATTGCAAAGAAAAGAAAGGAAGACGTCAGAATGTTGATTTAATGCAGATCTAAAACTAGAGAGTTTGTAGATCTACTGCCTAATCCAACAATAATAATGGATACAGAGAAAGGAAGACAAATAAATAAAAAAAATGATATGATAAACCGCAAAAAAAGGAGTGTTAGATCTAAACATAAACAGATATTCGAATGTTGGAACCACCTGTTTCGTTGCTGTAGCATTGGGTGGATCGATCCTGCTATATGCAGGTCGATTTCACCATGGATGCATTAAGATGAAAAAAAGGGAACGAAAGGGGTGCAATTAAAAAAAAATGGAGGAGTGCGGTAAGGCAAGAAAGGAGATCTTTATAGGGGACCAAAAGAAGAAGGGGATGATTACTTACCTCCGATTGCAGAGGTAGTCGATCTCTCTTTGTTACTTGAGGAGAACCAGAGGAAATAGGAAGGTGAAGAAGAAGAAGAAGAGGGAATGAAAAAAGGAGGATCGGTCGAGAAGAAGAAGGGAGCACATGGAGGGGTAGAAAATGGATCGTGAAGAAGAAGAAAATGCTGAGGTGAATCGCGACTGCCTTCTCGACCCCCTTTGCAACGATTTTATAGGAGAAAACCGTTGCAAGTTTTGCAAATCGGGTCCCTTGGGTTTAGAAATTTTTTGAAAACAGTGCTCCTTTTGATAAAACTTTTTCTAAAAAGGGGTTTTGAGCTTGAAATATTTTCAAAAGAGGGCTTTAAACTATATTTTTTTCTCAAATTTCCTTTTCTATTTTTCTCTCTCTCTCTCTCTATATATATATATATATTCTTTTCTTTGTGTTTTCTACATTTTTTTTGTGTTTTTGAAATAAAAACTTTAAAACTATGAGAAAACAAAGGGATTTGAAACTATTTTTTGTAAAATTTAAAAATATTTACAGAGGGGTTTTCTGAGAATTCAGGGTTTATCATTTAGAAATTTCTTTAAAAAATGGGTTTGGATCCGGGTTTTGAGGAAATATTCAAGTTTTGGACCTCGAATCAAGAAATACAGAGCAGTGGATCCAAACAGATACCGGATGGACTGTCTGAGCCATTCAGAAACTATTTTTGGTATTTTTATAATTCTATTTTGAAAATTGAATAACAGGTCTCAGAATTGGATTTTGCTACTAGATCTGGATCCAAAATTGAGTCAAATATAGAAAATAGATTTGATTCCAGTAAAATCTGAGAAATAAACTAAAATTTTGATTAAAACTGACTCAATTATTAAGAAAATGGGGGTCAGGGGCAAAAATGGGATTTTTTACAAAATTTTGAAAAATTTGGGGTGTTCACAATAAGGCTCAGGTTCAAACCCTTAACCTGATCGGGAAACCAAAATGACAGAATCTTCGACTGAAGAATCCATCATGGGACCTTCGGACTTCCGCACAATGAATCTATTTGGGGTTTTGCAAAAGGATGAAAATAGGGGTCCCTAAAGCTTGAAAAGGGGTTTGATTTTGGGTGCCTCATTGCTGAGACTAAATAACTTTTGAAATTGATGACCTTTTGCGAGAAAATGATTGGTGGCTTAACCTCGAGCCGAAATTGGATTGTCTATGGTGGGACAGTGGGGACACAGGAAAGTGTGCAAATCTGAGAGCTCAGGCACTCAGATTATACAAACAGAAGGGAAGGAATCTTGAAAACTCCCGTTATCAAGTCCTAACAAGGGATGACAAATAACGTCAGGATGTGTCAAAAGTGGACAACAAGCTCTAACTTCACATTAGGATAGCTAGAAAATATTGTTAAAATGTTGAAAATTGTTGTTGATTCAAAGTAATTGAAACTGATGCACATTGGTGCGAAAATATTTCTGCTTTTCTACCTAAAGTATTACTTCTAATTGGGCTTAACTCTGTATAATCGAGATTCAAATTGCTTGCCATTGGCTTTCTTCGAGGAAGCTATCAATTTCCCTGATATGAACGAAAAAGAAAGTATTCTTGATATTGTGAAAGTGATTGATGAAAGGATATTGATAAAAGAATTTCACAAAGTTAAAGAAGATCCTTGACAGCTTTGGGAGTTTGATATCTTGGGTTTTTCTCATGATGATCTCTTTGCACTCTTTTTGAGATATTGAGATTTCTTGGGTTTTTGGGGAGAAGTTTATTGTATCATCCTTCATTTTGGAGATGTCTTGACTTTTCTTTTTTTTGGAAGGGTACGTCACAAACTCCTTCAACTTGAAGATGCTCAGATCCTTCTTTGTCTCAAAAATTATACTTATGGTATTGTCTCTTCGGTTGAAAATCTCTTGATGATAACAGAAATTAAATATCTTTTAGGGTTTGTCGGAAGGTTCATCACATTCGCCTTCAACTTGGCGGTGATCTGAACTTTTTCTGGAAGGATCCGTCACAAACTCCTTCATCTTGGAGATGATCCAAATCTTCTTTGGCCCCGGGGGTCTAACTCATCCACCCGTCTTCAACTTGACGATGATTGAGAGATCCATTTTGCAGATATTTAATTGCAGCTTAAATGATTGAGAAGATACAAAATTGAGTGGATTTTTCTTTCTTACCCAGGATATTTCAACTGCCTTATCTTTACAAGAATGGTCTTTAAAAATGTGCCATTGACTGTGATCAATATCAATCACTTACGGCTTTGCAATAACATTAAATTTTCTTTGTTGGCCATATCGAGGATTTATTCTTCATTCTTTTAGTTGGTCAATAAAAAGATTTTGAATTTTGAATCCTTCTTTGCGAAAGCTTTGCTCTTTCGGAAGTAATGCTGAAGGTATTCTGAGGTAAAGATTTTGTGCAATAAAGATTTTGAAATCAACAAGTATTTAATGACAAATTGGCAAAATGTTCTTGAAATCCTGGGTGAAAGCGAGCATTTGAAGTATGACTCACCGCATCCATGACAAAAATTCTTCTCTCCTTTCCTCAAAGGAGAAGATTCAAAATGAGAAATAGAAAATACTCCTCTCTTCCTTGAAGAGGAGGTGTTTGCAAAATGAACTTTCTAAGAGAAATTAGCTTTCTTCAAAACTTCCTAACATTAGGCTTCTCTTATGGAAAGGAGGCTGGTAATGGTGAGGTCGGTGAATTGGTCATGAAGGAATGAGTCCATCACACTCTCTCTGAAAAGCGGGTCCTCCATGATGAAAATGGCCTAGTAAAGAAATTGGGGGGCCACAAGGAAAGCGAGCCTCCGTCGAAGCTCTCCCTGAAATAAGGATTCCTTGTGTAAAATTAGAAATTGTTTTGCAAACGGTTCACAAAGACGCGAGTCCCTTCAAACTCTCCCTGAAAAGAGGCTAAGTGAATAAAGGATAGCATGCGAAAAGAATGAGCTCCCTCGAACTCTCCCTGAAAAAAGGGTCCCTCGCAAGAGAAAATGATTGAGATTGATATTGGGTGACCAGAAGGTCGAAATTGAGAATTGAGTGACCCGAAGGTCGAAATTGGAAATTGAAAATTGGATGATCCAAAGATCAAAATTGAGAATTGGGTGACCCGGAGGTCAAAATTTAGAATTGGTGACCCGAAGGTCAAAATTGGAAATTGAGTGACCCGAAGGTCGAAATTGAGGATTTGGTATTGTGTTGGATGTAGAATTGATGTAAAGATTGAATTTGAAAGAATGACCAACACGTATACAAAAGTTGGTAAAATAACCAATGCGAGGTTAGGTTTTGTAAAAGGACCACCGCAAAGCTGGATTTAGATAGAAGGACCAATGTAAAAACTGGGTTTGGTTAAAGGACCAGTGCTAAACTAGGTTTGGAAGGACCAGTGCTAAACTGGGTTTTGAAGGACCAATTCAAAGATTGGGCTTTGGGAAGGACCGATGCTAAACCAGATTTGGAAGGACTGATGCTAAACCGGATTTTGAAGGACCGATGCTAAACCGAATTTGGTTAAAGGACCAGTGCTAAACTGGGTTTGAAAGGACCGATACTAAACCGGATTTTGAAGGATCAATGCTAAATCGGATTTGGTTAAAGGACCAGTGCTAAACTGGGTTTGAAAGGACCGATGCTAAACCGGATTTTGAAGGACCAGTGCTAAACCAGATTTGACAGAAAGATTCGAATCAAAATTCAAATCTTTAAGGGAAAACTAAATGAATTGGGTTTTGAAAAAAAAATTGAGTCGGAACTTGGATCTTCTAGACCAATTACTAAATTGCAGAAAAGTTTGAGTAGAAGTTCAAACCTTTAAAGGAAAGCTAAGCGAATTGGATTTGGAAGAAAATTCGAGTCGGTACTCTGATTTTCTAGATCGATTCTGACATTTGAATTGAATTTGGAAGAAAATTCGAGTCAGAACTATAATTTTCTAGACCAATTCTAGACATTTGAATTGGATTTGGAAGAAAATTCGAGTCTAAACTCTAATTTTCTAGACCAATTCTAGACATTTGAATCGGATTTGGAAAAAAATTCGAGTCAAACTCTACTTTTCTAGACCAATTCTAAACATTTGAATTGGATTTGAAAGAAAATTCGAGTCGAGACTATAATTTCCTAAACCAATTCAGAAGGAAAAGAAATTCGGGTCAAAACTCAAATCTTGAAGGAAAATTAAACCAAATTGAATTCAAAAGAATTCGAGTCAACACTCAAATTCCGTAGGAAAACTAGACCAGTGTGGACTGGGTTTGGAGACATTGACCAGAAAAACCAGATTTATAAAATTTGACCAATAAAAATCAAATTTGGAAAGTTATACCAGTAAAAACCGGATTTAGAAAGTTCAACTAGTAAAACTGGATTGAGAAAGTTTGACTAATAAAAACCGAATTTGGAAAGTTCGACCAGTAAAAACCGGATTTGGAAAGTTCGACCAGTAAAACCAGATTTAGGAAGTTCGACCAGTAATAACCGGATTTGGAAAGTTCGACCAGTAAAAAGTGAATTTGGAAAGTTTGACCAATAAAAACCGAATTTGGAAAGTTCGACCAGTAAAAACCGGATTTGAAAAGTTCGACCAGTAAAACCGGATTTAGAAAGTTTGACCAATAAAAACCGAATGTGGAAATTTCGACCAGTAAAAACTGGATTTGAAAAGTTCGACCAGTGAAACCAGATTTAGAAAGTTCGACCAATAAAACCGGATTTAGAAAGTTTGACCAATAAATACCGAATTTGGAAAGTTCGACCAGTAAAAACCGGATTTGGAAAGTTCGACCAGTAAAAACCGGATTTGAAAAGTTTGACCAGTAAAAACTGGATTTGGAAAGTTCGACCAGTAAAAATCGGATTTGGGAAGTTCGACCAGTAAAAACCGGATTTGGAAAGTTCGACCAGTAAAAACCGAATTTGGAAAGTTCGACCAGTAAAAACCAGATTTGGGAAGTTCGGTCAGAAAGAATTGGATTTAGGAAAAGGCTCAACCCGAAGGTTAATTTTAGCGAGATTGACGAAGATGGTTTTGATAAAAGACTTGACCTGAAGGTCTTTTGATAGGGTTATGCAAAACCCGAAATTTGACAGGGGCTAAATCTTCAATTAGTGGCCAAGATTTCCATCCTGTCATGCGAGCTAAAACATCTCGGGGATCCAGGCCCTTGACATTGATAAAAAACTGCTGCTCCAATGGATCTCCAGGTTGACCGGCTGGCTCGGGCAATCCCATAATCTCTGAAAACTCATCCATCAGCAGGGTCATCTCTCCTCATGGGAACCAAAAAGTACAAATGCACGGGTTCCATCGCTCTGCTAGTGCATGTATCAGATTGCCATTGAGTGTCT
This sequence comes from Nuphar pumila, assembly GCF_984573655.1. Lineage (NCBI taxonomy): Eukaryota > Viridiplantae > Streptophyta > Magnoliopsida > Nymphaeales > Nymphaeaceae > Nuphar > Nuphar pumila. The sequence goes on along the minus strand of NC_143258.1, from coordinate 34,085,911 downwards.
ACTTCCCCACTGCGGATGCCAGTTTCAATCCACAATAACTCAAATGGTTCAGAAACATACGAGAGAAGTTCTTGAGCCATGAATAATACCACAGGGGAATGAAGGATCCGGTGTTGAGAGTTCGATGCTCGGGGAGACTTTGCCGCACCTCGTAGGAGATGTGGCCCTCAAGAAAGACAAAATTGAGCTCACTAGATGCCATCAGACTGAAAACAAGAAAAATTGGAATGAGACTTTGGGAAAATACATAAATTTTGAAAAAAAATTGTAGGCAGGATAAAAAGCTGGAAATTTGAGATCTAGAAAAACGAAAGGATGGAAAATCACCTGGAGTTTTGAGAAAAGTGGATAATTTGGGAAAATTGTCCAGGGTTTTGAGAAAATGAAATGTTTTACAAAAGATGGAAAATGAGGTATTTTAGAAAACCGTCCAGTATTTTGGAAAAATTGGGAAAAATATGGGAAAATAAGATGGAAAATTAATACATTCAATCACAAACAATTAAATGCCTCAATTTTGAAAGAGTTGTAGGACCCTAATCATGACTCTAGGCTCAGATTAACTGTGTCCAATCATGCTATGTCGATATACTCGAGCCGAGGCTTGATGCACGTGGCATAAAAGATTTATCTCCGGTTCTAGGCTTGTGTTTTCCAACATCCTTGAGTGCCTGCTAATATACGTTGGACTATGGCCCTTGGTATGTGGCAGGGGGGCATCAACCAAAATAAGTGGCCCAGTTGTTAGGCTTTGTCCCGAACTATGGTTCTGGAAGAAAGCCCACCAACGTGAAAACCGGGTAGAAATAGGTGGGGTGGTTTTTGAAAAATGATCACATGCAAGCAAACAGAAGGCTCTAAAACCTAAAGAGATAAAGATTTTTGAAAATTTTGAAGAAGCAAACATTGTTTTCATACAAATCCTAGATTGAGAAGGGTTATATTAGACCTAAGTCTATATGAGCATAGAAATTTCCTCCTTAATATGGTCCTATCAAACCATGCCTAGTTTATATGCAGTCCATGTCAGCTGGGTTCATGTCTAGGCTCCTAAGTTCACATGATATCAGAAAATAAAGCTGACATTCCATAAAACACGATTTTGATAATTGAGTTAAGTCAAAGCACACAATTGATCAGACGAAGACAGGTCCCATCTCGGTCGCCAAACCTGTTATCATTGTAAAATTTTTCCCTCACTCTACGAGAAAGAGAAACGATTCCGCGAGTCAAACTCGACCAAAGTTTTGAAATTTGGTTTTAAAAATTACTCGCCTCTGTTTTGAAAATTTGCGGGAAAATTCTGTGGAATGGGATCCGTCTGTCAGTACGAGGTTCGACCGTTCCTGACGCCTTTACCAGAGGTAACCGAACCAAGGGTCAAACATGTGCTTTGACTAAGTTCAACTTTCTAAATTATGCTCTATTTTCGTAAAATGCACAGAGAATCAGACGTGTGCTATGGAATTTTGGAAAGAATGCAAGTTTGAAAAATATGAAGTTTACTTGGAAATTTGAAATGTGCTTGGAAAAGGAATTCCTGGGAAAATCATGAATTTCATTGGGAATCAGGAATTGCATGGGAAAATAACTTTTGAAGGGAAAATTGATTCTTAGGTAAATTGAAACTTTGAGAAAATCAATTTTTTTAGATTTGGATTGCTTTTCTAAGAAAATCGATTTCTAAGGAGGATTTGAGAATTCTGAGAAAATCAGTTTCAGAAATAATTCAAAGATTTTGAGAAAATCGATTTATGAACTTTGAACCTTGAAATTGAGAATGTTAAAACATTGGAAAATCATGATTTGAACTTGGGAAACACTTGAAATATCATTTGACAACTCAAAGTTCTGAGAAAATCAATTCCTGAGAAAGACTTAAAAAATTATGAGAAAATTGATATCTCTGAAATGAATTAAAAATTGAGTTAGAAGATGATGTAAATTTGAATGAAATGAATGAATGAATATGGATTTGAAAGATATTTTCTATGGAATTGGTAAAATCCTTTTGAGTTTTTGAGAAAAGCACTGCATTTCTGAAGTTAGCCTAAGCGTGTAAGCTGAATGTAGCTAATACGAAGATCAAAAATCTGGGTTTCATTCGTATTCTGACTATGGCCATAAATACGAATTCCACCATGTTTGTCAACTCCCTAAGAGATTATGCACGTGCCATTCATGTCAACCATAGTGAATTTGGAAAAATATACATGAATCATACATCAGATATTGAATTTTACGAAAGCAAACTATATGCAATGCATCCTATTCTAAGCAGAAAATGTAACTCTTATTCCAAATTTACAACTTGATATTTACATTGAATTGAGTAAAAGAAAAAGAAAAGAAATAAAAGTCTTTCACCTCGATATTCCTGCAAAACTAGAAAACATGTTAGCATAGAAATGTAGGTTTATTTGGATTTATCCGAAAATATTGAAAAATTATCGGATATTATCCTGATATAAACCCTGCTTCATACCTCCCTGATATAAACATAAGAAATGGATGATGAAAATTGATGGAAAACCTGAAAATAAAGTTTGAAAATTCGAAATTGTGGTCAAAATGACCAAAATACCCCTGATAACAAGACTATGGCCTTGAAATCAGGGTTTTCAGAAAGATATTTTATAAAATGAGAGTTTTAAAATACAAATGAAAATAAATCATACACAAGATGATATGATATGATTGAAAATATGAAAATTGAAGTTTGGAAATTTGAATTTGAGGTCAAAATGACCGAAATGCCCCTAATAGCAAGACTATGGCCTTGAAATCAGGGTTTTCTAAAATAAATTTTGTAAATGGGGATTTTGAAATTCAAATGCATGAAAATGACATGGAAATCAAATATAACATGAAATGAGATGATGATATGTGTATTAAAACCCTAAAATACAAAAATATCACAAAATTGCTGAATTTTGCCTTTGATTCTAAAAATTAACTAATACAAAAAGAAAATGAGCTTAGAATTGGCTCAAATTTGGTATGGACACCTAGACTAACCCTAAAAACGGAATAGAATCCAAAAATCTATTTTTTTGGCATTTTTCAATATGGAAATTAATTAAAATCCTAATAAAACCTGATTTTTGCCTAAAAATCTAGACCTAACCTAATGACAACAGGGTTTAAGGTCCTAACCTAACATGGAAATCTACCAAATTTTATGGGTTGACATAGGACAATTAGGCAAATATTTTTGCCTTTTATAGATTTGGGATTCGACCTATGGTCGGAGATTTACAACTCTGGCAAGTTTGGTTGGAATCTGATGACTCTGAAATTTATGGCAGACTGATAAGTTTTCACAAAAATTCAAGGAAAAATAGTAAACAGAAACCAAAATGGCTGACATTTTATAGGGATGTCCCTGACACACAGAAGAACAAATCCTCTTTTGACAGTTTTGGTATTGGACCTATGAATTGGAAGGACATAGAGGATTATTAGAACTTGTGAACTTGTAAAATCTATAAAAGTAGGAATCCAATCCCTAAAACTCCTTAAATTCTGGGAAATGATAGAGGAGTTCATGAGGAATAACTCCTCTTTTGATAATTTTGGCATTGGACCAACGTATTGGAGTACCACAGAGGATTAGGGTTGGTCCATGGTCTGACAAGTCTGTAGTAGACTTTTCACAGGGTTCTACAAAACCCGAATTTTGACAGGAGCTAAATCCTTTTAGAAAAATTTAAAAAATTACATGAATATAGTAAATCTCTCCATGGATCTACTGCATTTTTTAAGAAGGATTCAGATCTCCCATGAAGGAGATCTCAGACCGACAACCCTGCTAAAGGGAGATCTGGGATTTTCAGAGGGTTGAAAACCCGGTCTGGAGTTGGATTTGTTTGCTGGGGTTATAAATCTCAAATGGATCTAGTTTTTTGGCAGAGGATCAGTAACAAGCAAACATAATTAACCAAAAAATTTCGAGATTTATGAATTAAAATACGCACATGAGATAACAATGGTATTATGCGCATAAGTGAAGAACCTCTGAACTAAACATTAGATATTAATAACATTAAACTAAATGAATAATATAACTATAAAACTAAGAAATAAATCTAAGTAAAAGAGAAAACATGGAATCTATATGATGATGGTAATAAAACATAAGAAGAAAAAAAACTAGGGGAGACGTGAACCATTTTTGCTTTGCTGTGAAAAGGGAAGATCCAATCCATTTTTTTAGACAGATCTTTTGTCTTTACAACATTTATCATTTTAAAAAAAAAATAATAATATTATGAACATTCTACTAAGGTTCTCTAGCCACATGAATCTGGATTTACACCAGATTCATAAGATAATAAAAAAAAGACAGCATGTGCAAAGGGATTTACCTTGGGGAAATTTGTTAAAACTAGTTGAACTTGCTCCTGCTGCAACAAAGAAGGGATGAAGGCGACGACAATGGTGATAGTTGCTTCCAAGGGGCCGGCTGGAGGTGGTCTTGGAGATGTGTTTGGAGACTACCCTCACGTCGTTGCCTTGATGGAGCTGGAGGTATCGGTGGTTGCAGCTGGTAGATGGCTGATCACCAAGGGCCTTGTTGTTGTGGAGAACTGGACCGGTGACTGGAGGTTGAGGTAGCACCAGCTGCTACCAAGGAGGCTAGATGGTGCTGGAGGATGCTTATGCTGCTGATCTGGTGGAGGTCGATGTTGCAACAAAAGAGTTGGAGGACTGCTTTGACATGGCTGAAGCTGGAGCACCAAAGGGAGTTGAAGGTTGAAGGTGGTGAAGGTATGTGAATCAGTTGAAGGGGTGCAGCCAAGGGGGTGCTGAAGGTTGGTGAGTGAAAGAGATCTGGAAATTGTTACGACAATGAAGCCATACATGATACTTCAAGTACAAGGTTTTGATGATGAGCAAGTGGAATTAACTGCATTTCAGCTAAGGCTGTGAAGAAATTGAAGAATTCGATAAAGAATCTTTGAAGACTAGTGTGCAAATGTTTAATTCATTAAAAGTCTTAGATTCTTGTAAGAGCCTTACTTAGAGTGCATATTTAGGTTGCATTTTACCTAAAAAGTCTTTAGAAAAACTTTTCTAAAAGAACCCCTCATGAAAATCTTTTTAGAAAACTCTTTTCTTAAATTTTCGTATTTATTAGTCGACCAATAGACTTACCAGTCGACTAATCCTTTCACGCCATATTTTCTAAAAAGACATTTTTGTCAAATTAGTCGACCGAAGGTTTTATCAGTCGACTGGACAGAATGTCTGTTTTCTGGAAAATTAGAAGCAGTCGACTAATGGTTTTATCAGTCGACTGAACAGAACATGTGTTTTCTGAAAATTTAGCAGCAGTCGACTAATGCTTTTATCAGTCGACCGGACAAAATGTTTGTTTTTCGAAAAATTTTAGCAGCAGTTGACTGAAAGGTTTTTCAGTCTACTGATGATATTATCAGTCGACTAATTTTTCTCTAGTCGACTAAGTTTCAAAAGTTCAGATTTTCAAACGGCTCGATTAACAAATCAGTCGACCGACGATAACTGTCAGTCTACTAATAACTAACTATTAGTCGACTAACTAATGTTTCAGTCGACTAATTTTGCCATTTTTCCTAAAACTTCAAAAAGGCATGTCTTTTCATTTTTCAAACGTTTTGATTGTTCAAAATGGACTGTTTTGACACCCTTTCATACCCTCAACGTATGGAATCTTTCAACTATAAATATGAGTGCATTTTACACTAAAAAACAACTTGAATTCAATCGATTTGAATCATTTACTTCTTGCTTTTCACTCCTATTCATTCAAGTATTTGTTTTCTCACTCACTTGATATTTTCACTTCAGTTTTTCACTCAAATTACTTTGAGAGATAGTGAATTCGTGAGTAGAGTATTTCAACAACCTCAAAAGCCAATTGCATCTCATTTGCATTCAAAATAAAGGCTTATAGGTTGTATTGTAAGTTGTTACTTATTTTCTGTAAAAAGGACTCCTTGGTTTAAAGGAGTTGTTTGCTTTCAGTAGGGTTGTTACTGAAAGTGAGACCGGTTTTGGTCTGTGTGATCTTGTAGTTAACAAGGTTGATAGTGAAAATCTCAAGTGGGTTTTGCTTGGGGACTGGATGTAGGTCGGAATAGACCGAATCAGGATAAAATCTTGTGTTCTTTGTGTGGTTGCTTTTCAAATTGCAAAATCCTTCAATATTCGCATACAATTTTTAAAAGCACTATTCACCCCCCCTCTAGTGCTCGTTGCCTCAATCCTAGTACACTTTCATTTGGTATCAGAGCAAGTTTGCTATTATTCTGATTTGATCATCATCTAGCATGGCAACTACAACATCTCAACACAAAGAAGGATGTTCCTCTGTTCGTCCTCCTCTCTTTGACGGAACAAACTATGGATACTGAAAAGTGAGAATGACAATATTCTTGTAATCCATGGATCTCGATATTTGGAGAGTTGTTTCAGATAAGTACCAAACTCCATCAACTGATTTTAGCTGATTTACCGATGAAGAAAAGAAAACCGCTTCACTGAATGCCAAGGCAATGAATGCATTATATTGTGCTGCTGACAAGGTAGAGTTCAATCGTATCTCTCAATGCTCTACAGCAAATGAAATTTGGCATACTCTTCTCGTGACTCACGAAGGTACGTCAAAGGTAAAGAAATCTAAAATTGCGTCTTTGGTTCATAAATTTGAATTGTTTAAAATGAAGCAAAATGAATATATATCGGACATGGTAACAAGAATGACCGATGTAACTAACACTTTGAAATCCCTTGGAAAAGAATATTCACAAGTGGATTTAGTCAGAAAGATCCTAAGGTGTTTAACTTCTGAATGGGAGAGAAAAACCACTGCTATTGAAGAAGCAAATGATCTTAACACTCTCACTCATGAAGATTTGGTTGGTAACCTAATGGCATATGAGGTCCAACTTCAAGACAGACAAGAAGAAGAGCCCAAGAAGAAATATCTTGCTTTTAAGGCTACTTCTGACTCAGAAAATTCAGAAGAAGATGAAGATGAAGATGAAGATGAAGATGAAGATGAAGATATTGCCCTCATTACAAGGCAATTCAGAAGATTCATCAAAAAGGGAAGATTTCAAAGAAAGGTAAAGAAAGCGGATTCTTCCAATCCAAATGAAGTTAAGTGCTTTAACTGCAAAAAGGCAGGACATATCAATAAAGATTGTCCTCTTCTCAAAATCAAGCCCAAGGACCAATTCAAGAAGAAAACGGCATTTCAAGCATGTTGGGATGATAGTGACTCCTCTTCCGATGAAGAATCAAATGAAGAAGTCGCCAACATGTGTTTTGTAGCAAAAGAAGATTCGGTAAGTCAATTTGACTATGATGAGTTATTTGAAGCATTTAATGATTTATATGTTAAATTTAAGAGTCTAAGTTCTAAAAATAGAGAGTTAAAAACTGAAAATTTAACTCTTGATTCTCAAAATAAAGTGTTACTTCAAGAGATAGAAGATCTCAAGAAGGAAAACTCTTGCCAAGCATTTGAGATAAAAGAAATTGGAGTTAGAACCAATCTCTTACAAAAAGAAATATCTAGTCTAAAAGAAAAATCAAATGATCTTCTTTCTATTGTAACCAAATTCACAAATGGAAAAGAGAATCTAGAAAGACTTCTTGGTTCTCAAAGATGCTCGGTTAATAAAACCGGATTGGGATATAGCTTCTTTGATACTCAAAATAGACCAAATTATGTGGTGAAAAATCAAAGACATTATTCCCAACCATTTGTTCATAGAACTAAACTTTCTAGTTCTAATAGAAATGCATCTAATCATGGAAACTATAATGCTTATAAGCCTCGACATGATTATTCTAGACATGATAAATCCTTTTATAGAAAGAATATTTATTATCAAAGGAAACCAAAATCCAAATGGATATGGGTTCCTAAGACTAACTCTCATGGACCCGAAAATAGAAAGGGGTCAAATGCTCTGTTTTCTAATTTTATTGTAGGTACACAACATAAGAAGCAAATGGATATTGGACAGCGGTTGTTCCAAACATACGACTGGAAGGCAGGAGTTATTTTCCACCCTCCAAAATAAGGATGGAGGAACCGTCACCTTTGGTGACAATAACAAGGGAAAAGTGATAGGTATTGGTAATATTGGTAATCCAAAATTTCCCTTGATAGAAAATGTTCTTTTAGTAGATGGTTTAATGCATAATTTATTATCTATTAGTCAATTATGTGATAAAGGTTTTCATGTTTCTTTTGAAAATGATTTATGCTTAATTTCTGATTTTCAATCTAAAAAGATCATTTTTAAAGGTAAAAGAAGGAACAATGTGTATGAACTATATCTAGATGAATTACCCACTTTTAATGAAAAATGTCTTATTGTTTCAAATGAAGTTCAATGGTTGTGGCACAAGAGACTTGGACATGTTAACTTTAAAATTATTTCAAAATTATCCAAGAATGATCTTGTAAGAGGCCTACCTAGAATACCATATAAGAAAGATCACTTATGTGATGCTTGCCAAAGGGGTAAACAAATCACGAGTTCTTTTAAAGCAAAAGATATAGTTTCAACAAAACGTCCTCTTGAACTTTTACATTTAGATCTATTTGGACCATCTAGAATTCAAAGTTTGAATGGTAGCAAGTATGCTTTTGTTATAGTAGATGATTATTCTCGGTTTACATGAGTGATTTTTCTAAAAAGCAAAAATAATGCTTTTTCAGAATTTTCTAAACTTTGTAGAAGAATTACAAATGAAAAATCTACATCTATAATTAAAATTCGTAATGATCATGAATTTGAAAATGAATCTTTTCTAAAGTTTTGTGATTTACATGGTATATCTCACAACTTTGCTTTTCCTAGAGCGGCTTCACAAAATGGAGTTGTTGAAAGAAAGAATAGAACTTTGCAAGAATGTGCTAGAACCATGCTTCAAGATAAAAATTTACCAAAATACTTTTGGGCTGAAGCAATAAATACAGCATGTTATGTTTTAAACCGTGTTCTTATTAGACCAATTTTACATAAAACATGTTTTGAATTGTATTATGATCGTATACCAAAGATCTCATATTTCAAAATTTTTGGTAGTAAATGTTTCTTGTTAAATACCAAAGATAATCTAGATAAGTTTGATTCAAAATCAGATGAATCAATATTTCTTGGATATTCCTCTAGAAGTAAAGCTTATCGTATTTTTGATAAAAGAACATCTTGCATTGAAGAATCTTTATATGTTACATTTGATGAGAATTGTGAGAAGGTTATACCTCTAAGCGAAGGAGAAAAAGTAATACTTCAAGAAGAACCATTGATAGAGAATACTTCTCAAGAAAATGTTCTTCTTCAACCTGTTTGGAAAGAAGTTCCTAATCATCCACATGAACAAGTTATTGGAGAAATAAAGAGTGGTGTCCAAACTAGAAGGCAATTAGAAAAATATATTGCAAATGTTGCTTTCATATCTAAAATAGAACCAAAGAATATCAATGAGGCTTGTGATGATGAATTTTGGCTTTTGGCCATGTCTGAAGAACTTAACCAATTTACTAGAAATGATGTTTGGGATCTAGTTGATAGACCAAAGGATCATCCTGTAATTGGAACAAGATGGTCTTCCGAAATAAGCTGGACGAAAATGGTGAAGTCATTCATAACAAAGCAAGGCTAGTAGCACAAGGCTATAATCAAGAAGAAGGCATAGATTTTGATGAAACCTATGCACCAGTGGCTCGATTAGAGTCAATTCAAATGATGCTTGCTTTTGCTAGTTACATGAACTTCAAGTTATATCAAATTGATGTTAAGAGTGCATTCTTAAATGGACACATCAATGAAGAAGTTTATGTAGAGCAACCTCCAGGCGTTGAAAATGAGAAATATCCAGAAAAAGTCTACAAATTGAAAAGAGCTTTGTATGGACTCAAACAAGCACCAAGAGCGTGGTATAAAAGACTACGAAATTTTCTAGAATAATCTGGTTTTTCCATTGGTCGGGTAGACTCCACTTTATTTATTAAAAATCTTAATTCAGATATTCTTATTGTACAAATTTATGTTGATGACATAATATTTGGTTCTACTAATGATTCTCTTTGTAAAGCATTTGCTAAAGCTATGCAGGAAGAGTTTGAAATGAGCTTGATGGGCGAATTAAACTACTTTCTTGGACTTCAAATAAAGCAAACTGAAGAAGGAATCTTCATCAATCAGGCTAAGTATACAAAAGAACTTCTCAAGAGATTTGGGATGGACTCATCGAAATCAAAAAAGAATCCTATGAGTACAACTACTTCTCTTGATAAAGATGAAAATGGTAAAAGTGTAGATACTAAGCTCTACAGAGGTATGATTGGATCTCTATTATACTTAACTGCTAGTCGACCTGATATAATGTTTAGTGTTTGTATGTGTGCAAGATTTCAAACTAATCCAAAGGAATCTCATTTAACTGCAGTAAAACAAATTCTTTGTTATTTGAAAGATACTTCAGATTTCGGTTTGTTTTACCCAAAATCATCTTCCTTTGATTTAGTTTCATATAGTGATGCAGATCTTGCAGGAAGTAAATCTGATCGCAAGAGTACTAGTGAAACTTGTCATTTCTTAGAAAATTCCTTAGTCTCTTGGTTTAGTAAAAAGCAAAATTCAGTGTCACTCTCAACAACTGAAGCAGAATATATAGCGGCTAGTTTAGCATGTTCACAAGTACTATGGATGAAACAGACCTTAAAAGATTTTGGTTTGAATTACTCCACAACAACTATTTATTGTGATAACACTAGTGTTATAAATCTTTCGAAAAATCCTGTTCAACACTGAAAAACTAAGCATATTGAAGTTAGACATCATTTTTTAAGAGATCATGTGTTAAAAGGAGAAATTTCGTTAAATTTTATTTCCACTAAAGAACAACATGCCGATATCTTCACTAAACCTCTTAAAAATGAAGATTTTATGAGAATTAGGAGAGAACTAGGTATTTGCTCATTTTTGGATTTATAAAAATGCTGATTTTTGAACAAAATCTCAAAATCGCACCATATTAGTCGACCAATAAAATTTTAGTCGACTGATGTTTTAAAATTTTAGAATGAATCGCACCATATTAGTCGACCGATATATTTTTAGTCGACTGATGTTTTAAAATTTTAGAATGAATTGCACCATCTTAGTCGACCGATATATTTCTAGTCGAATGATGTTTTTAGAATGACTCACACATTCTTAGTCGACCAATAAAGTTTTATTCGACTAATTGTTTTTAAAATTTTAAATGAAGGGACCCGATACCCCTTGGATTTTTTTTTAAAACACCCATTTTTTTTTAGGCATCGTTTCATTTTCACACCTTTTCGTTTTTATTTTAAAGGAACGAAACCCTTAAAACGAAAACCCCCTTTTGGTCTCTTTCCTCTCTCTCTTCCGAAAAACCCTCGGAGTGCTGTTCGATCCTATCTTCGCCAGGATTTTCTTGTCGTGACAGGGAGACGCCGGAATCTTCTGACCGTGATCTTAAAATGTCGGAATCCTCTTGCAGTAACTGGCGCATCTTCAAAACACGCCGGAACACTCTTGCCGTGATGGTGTATCTTCAGCCATTGCCGAAATTCCCTTGTGGCAACCTTCACACTCGCCGTCAGCTACCGTATCTTCCTTCGTTTCTGAACGCCGGACAACATTTTCCTTTTGCCGGACATCATTTGGAAGCCGACATTTTTTGGTAACTCTGTTTTTAACCATGCCTCGTACGAAGTCTACATCTGCAAAAGGTTTAGGTTCGCCTCCTCCTACACCTTCTTCAAGACATGGTTTTTCACTCAGAATACTCTGCAATCCTCTTTTATATGATACTTTTGGATCAATTTCTGCACTACCTATTTTACCAGACTGAAATGTACTATTTCACCTGTTTTCTCATTACAACATAAGAGAATTATTTTCTGGAATTTCACATCTTTTTGATGCCTGTGCAGATACCCTTCACTATCCTTTTCTGATTCACTTGTTTTACACGAATTTACAAATTGATCATGAAACTGGAGTTCTTTCTTCTCTTGTTCGTGATGTTGAAATCGAGTTTGATTCAAAACTACTTGGAGAAATTCTTGAAATTCCACCTTCAGACACTCTTTTCAACACTGTTGAATTAAATGATGAAAGAAATTTTGAACAAATTCTTCTTCTAGGTGCACCTCACTGCCCTCCTTTCAAAAATACTAATCTTCAAACTCGTGCACGCATTGCTGGATGAATCCTTGCCCACAATGTTCTACCTAAAACTAATTCTTTTGATTACTATTCCACAGATCTATCTACGACTCTTTATGTTTTATTTGAAAATATTTCTGTAAATTGGGCTAATGTGTATTTTACAAATTTGTGGAAACAAAAACCATTTCTTCCTTATGGTTGTCTTCAACTCGTATTTTTAGACATTTCAAAGTTTCCTTAACAAATGAAAAATATATTAAGCAAAAAGAGTTCTTTGATCAAACAATTTTTAAAAGAATGAAAATTAAATATCTGCCTTCTTTAAATGTTGATCAAACTGAACCATCTGATCCTACTGAACCATCAATTTTTGAACCTTCACCTTTTGCGACACCTTCATCTCATGCAAAAAGAAAGAAATTTTCTACAAGTCAAGACAATGATGAAGTTATGCAGAGACTGGAAGCTTTGGAGCTGCATCAACACACTTTTCGTGAAGATGTGACTCAACAACTTTCTTCGATTCAGAAGGATGTAACTGCCATTAAGGATTTGCTAAACAAACTTTTCTGATCTTTGTTGTCTAAACTTTCATACTTTATGGGTTATAATATTTTAAACTTGTATCTCTATTTTGTTTATGCTATTTCTGCCCTTATTCTTTTTTATTATGACAAAGGGGGAGAAAAAGATAAAAGATAGCATTACAAGATAAAAGATAGCATTACATTGAAATTGCAGGAGATCTTGCATGAGAAATGCGAAATTAAGAGAAAAAGTAAGCTTTGAATGAATGCATTTATAAATGCATGAAGTAATGATGAATGGAAATGCAAACCAATCAATATGTGATATATGTGCTTTAAATGTGCTAACTTTTAATGTTTTGCAACATATTGATAGGGGGAGTAAAATCTCCATCTATACATCTAAATGCTTCATCTTTGATTAAGTTTGTCATCATAAAAAAGGGGGAGATTGTTACGACAATGAAGCCATACATGATACTTCAAGTACAAGGTTTTGATGATGAGCAAGTGGAATTAACTGCATTTCAGCTAAGGCTGTGAAGAAATTGAAGAATTCGATAAAGAATCTTTGAAGACTAGTGTGCAAATGTTTAATTCATTAAAAGTCTTAGATTCTTGTAAGAGCCTTACTTAGAGTGCATATTTAGGTTGCATTTTACCTAAAAAGTCTTTAGAAAAACTTTTCTAAAAGAACCCCTCATGAAAATCTTTTTAGAAAACTCTTTTCTTAAATTTTCGTATTTATTAGTCGACCAATAGACTTACCAGTCGACTAATCCTTTCACGCCATATTTTCTAAAAAGACATTTTTGTCAAATTAGTCGACCGAAGGTTTTATCAGTCGACTGGACAGAATGTCTGTTTTCTGGAAAATTAGAAGCAGTCGACTAATGGTTTTATCAGTCGACTGAACAGAACATGTGTTTTCTGAAAATTTAGCAGCAGTCGACTAATGCTTTTATCAGTCGACCGGACAGAATGTTTGTTTTTCAGAAGATTTTAGCAGCAGTCGACTGAAAGGTTTTTCAGTCTACTGATGATATTATCAATCGACTAATTTTTCTCTAGTCGACTAAGTTTCAAAAGTTCAAATTTTCAAATGGCTTGATTAACAGATCAATCGACCGACGATAACTGTGAGTCTACTAATAACTAACTATTAGTCGACTAACTAATGTTTCAGTCGACTAATTTTGCCGTTTTTCCTGAAACTTCAAAAAGGCGTGTCTTTTCATTTTTCAAACGTTTTGATTGTTCAAAATGGATTGTTTTGACACCCTTTCATACCCTCAACGTATGGAATCTTTCAACTATAAATATGAGTGCATTTTACACTAAAAAACAACTTGAATTCAATCAATTTGAATCATTTACTTCTTGCTTTTCACTCTTATTCATTCAAGTATTTGTTTTCTCACTCACTTGATATTTTCACTTCAGTTTTTCACTCAAATTACTTTGAGAGATAGTGAATTCGTGAGTAGAGTATTTCAACAACCTCAAAAGCCAATTGCATCTCATTTGCATTCAAAAGAAAGGCTCATAGGTTGTATTGTAAGTTGTTACTTATTTTCTGTAAAAAGGACTCCTTGGTTTAAAGGAGTTGTTTGCTTTCAATAGGGTTATTACTGAAAGTGGGACCGATTTTGGTCTGTGTGATCTTGTAGTTAACAAGGTTGATAGTGAAAATCTCAAGCGGGTTTTGCTTGGGGACTAGATGTAGGTCGGGATAGACCGAACCAGGATAAAATCTTGTGTTCTTTGTGTGGTTGCTTTTCAAATTGCAAAATCCTTCAATATTCCGCAGACAATTTTTAAAAGCATTATTCACCCCCCCTCTAGTGCTTGTTGCCTCGATCCTAGTACACTTTCAGAAATCTCTTAGGCATCAAAATGAGAAGGAGCCATATGAGAGAAAGAGAGAAGGGAATTAGAGGGAGTCCCAGCAACAACTGTGTGATCAATGAGGAGTTTGGAAAGAGTGGGAGCAATAAGGTGTGTGCTGGACCAAGGAGGGAAAGGAAGGAAGGGGGAAAAGGAAGAAGGAAAGAAAGGGAAGAAGAAGAAAAGAAAGAAGAAGGGAAAAAGAAAAGGAAAGAAAGGAAGAGGGAAGAAGAAGGGAAGAGAAGAAGAAAAAGGGAGAGGACTTTACGTGAATGAGAAGGAGAGGGAGGAAAGAGAAGGAAGAAAGAAAGAGAAGGAAGAAAAAGAAAAGGAAAGAAAGAAAAAAAAGAAAAAAAAAAGAAGGAAAAAGGGAAAGAAAGAAAAGAAGAAAAGGAAGAAAGAAAGAAAAGAAGAAAGAAGAAGAGGAGAGGAAAAGGGAAAGGAAATGGAGAGAAATGGAGAGGGGGTTGACCCCTCTTGTGGGCCCCACCTCTCCTAGGTAGAAATAGTAAAAAAATAAAAGAAATAAAAAGGAAAAAGAAAAGATTTTTTTATTTTTATTTTCCAGAAAATTCAAAGCGTGGTGCCACATTGGCATGGGCTTACATGAGATTTGAAAAATTCATTTTTGAAGGCCAGAGGGGTAGAATGGTCTTTCAAAAAAATTTAAATGAAATGGGCTATTTTTGGTAGTTTTTGAAATAAACTCAGAATTTGAAGTTTCATACTCCGTTGCGGAGCAAATCCAGTTTAGAATTTGAAAAACTAAGTTCGAAAAGAATCCAGATTATTTTCTCAGGTAAATGTTTCCAAATTTAGAATCCTGGGGGTAAAAATGTCAATTTTGGAAACCCAGGGTTTGAAATTAATTTTTGAAGACTTTAAAACTCAAATCTGGATTGAAATTTTCAAAACTGGAGTTTTGGATCTCGAAAATGAAATGAAATGTAATGAAATGTTATGAAATGATGGAAAATGATGAGAAATAATGAGAAATGATACGAAATGCTAACCCTGAATGAAGAAATTTGGATATTGGACCCCTATTGACAGTTGTACCCGTTCAGAAAGTGACAAAATTGATAAAAATGGGTAAAATGGTTCAAGAAATGATTTTTGTCTCTTCAGGGCTCAGAGTGACACTAAAAATTTGGGTTTGAGCTGGATTGAACTGGATCAAGCTGAGTTCTAGGGTTTCAGAACTCAAATGGACTGACGAGACACTGACTCAACTAAACTCCCCAACTGAATTATCAAGAAATACTGCCATTTTTAAGGAAATGGTCACTAGAGTAAAGTGATTTACGAACACGAGCTGGGTTTGAGCTGGAACAAAGATCAATAATACTAAGATGAACTAAAATTGAAGCTCAAACACTAGCTCAACTGACTGAATTTAGCTCAATTCTAGCTAAAATGAGTTGAAATGGGCTAAAGTGGGCTCCTAGACACTTGGAAGTGGTTTTGAACTGAAACTGAAGCACTTGAACTTCTGGTGAGATCAAGCTAGACTCAGGAGACTAAGATTGACTAGGAATGACTGACTCAGAGACAATTGACTTGGATTTGAGTGAGAAACGAGCTCATTTCTGAAGAAATGATCCCATTTTGGCAGCAATGGTCAGAAATGAACATGACCTGCTCATTGTGAGCTCAGGTGAGCTAGAAATGATTGCCATTCTAACTGTTTCAAGCTTACAAATGAGTTTGGTTGACTCTGACTGACCATGGGTCTAGGATGACCGCGGGGTAAAATGATAATTTTTCTAATGAAAGTGAATAAAATGGTAATTTCCTAAGACAGACTCGGGGTTAGACTCCTGTACTGACCCACCAGGGTTGGCATCTGCACGGGGGGGGGGGGGGGGGGGGTTATCCGAGAATGGATGAAAAAATTTGGGGTATTTATATCCCTGCAAAACTAGAAAGATTGTTAGTGAAAATATACCGGTTTTCTAGATTTATCCCATAATATCTAGAAAATGAGGGATTTATCTAGATATAAGCCTTTTTCTATATTTTTCTGAGATAAATATAATAAAATATGATATAAAATTAACAATATAATAAAGATAAACACTTTTAAAATTTGGAATTTTGTAAAAAATGAAAAAAATATCCCTAAAAACAAGACTATGGCCTTTTAATCAGAGTTTTCAGAAAAGATTTTTGTAAAACTTTAGATTTAGGGCCCAAATAGATTCAAATAAACACCAAATCGGGTAAGGAGCACCTTAGCATGATTATCAACATGATCAAACCCTAAAAATATAAAACTTTTCCTAAAAAAATTGAAATATCATGAAAATAGCGACTTTTGCCAGTGTTTTACTTGAATCGGGACTCCGCGGGCACCCTATTTTCGCATTTTAATTAAATAAAGCCTTAAACGAATTCCAAAATTAATTAAAATTGACATACATGCTTCTGATAACCCTAAAATTAAACTAAAACTAAAAAAAAGAATTCTTGGAATTATTCTAATATGAAAATTGAATAAAAATAAAGAAAATATGCAATTTTACCTATGGTCACGAACCTGTCACAGTGTCAGAACCGAATCGGGTATCAAACTACCATAGAAATTGATAAAATTTTATAAAAAAACTAGATAGATAGACAAAAATTTTCCAATTTATAGATCTGGAATACAATCTCCGGTTAGAGAGATATGATTCCGACAATACGTACCTGATTTTGGCGAATATATCTCGGTTAAAAAATAGATAGTTATGATATCAAATCAAGGAAAAATACCAAAATAGAATATAAAATCGTGAAATTTTAACAAGAGATAGAAAACATGCAGATGAGTTTAGGGCTTCTTTTGGATTGGGAATATGATCTTTGGCTAGGGAGATATGATTAAGGCATGTTAGCCTATGGCTCGAACAATGTATAACGGCATGACAGAAAAAGATTTTGATTTCTAATACATTAAAAATAGCAAAGCACAATAGAAAAATCCAAAATTTTTACAGAATGCATTAGACATCTTCATGAACACACTGCAACTTATGGATCATCGATCCGATCTCTGACAAAGGAGATATGACCCCGACAACCAAACCCTAATTTTGCATAGCGTTTTCATGGTGCAGAATTTAGGTTCCGGTGTTTGATTTTTTAATAGAGATACTTAATTCAAAATAATCCCAATTTTTCATGGTAGATCACTGACACATACAGTAATTAACCCTACAAAAATCAGAATTTATTAAAAAAAAATTATACATGAAATAACATTGTTTCCGCGTGCCTGGAATCAAAACTGCCTATTATCCATGAAACACATGATTGTCTCTAATTTAAACATGTAAAAACGTAAAAAAAATTGCAAATAACACAACGAATCATGATTTGACATTTAAAAACATGAAATAATCATTAACATGATAAAATAAATAAATAAAATCAGAGAATCATGGTAGAACATTTGATTTAGCCATTGAAAGATGGATTCGACCTATCAAACGGTCGAATCACGATCTTTTTTTGGGCGTCAATGAAATAAATGAATTATGAGCATTAATCATGGATCAAAAACATGTAAGCATCAATAAACACTCAGCTGATCATCATCTTGAACCATAAATATGGATTCTTGAAAGAAAACTGAGGGAAAAGGTGAACAAAAAAGAGCGACAATGGTGGATTTAATGGAAAATCAAAGAAAATAACTAAAAAACATAAAAAGCAAGAGGGAGAAGAAGCTTATCTTGGGTCTTCAATGGAGGAAAGCTTGAAGGAGGAGAGCACCACGGTTTTGAGAGAGGGAAAGAACATATAAATCGACCCCCCTTAATGCCCCCTTTTATAGATTTCTGAAAAACCTAGAAACTAGGGTTGGTTCAAGTTGATCTTTGACTTTTCAAACCTCATCAAGTTGGGTTTCTTAGGGGGGATGATTTTTTGGTAAAACACTAACCTACGTGGGACTCTAACTAGCCTAACCCTAATTAAGTTTCTAGAAAACTAAAGAAATTTCCAAATGTGGCACCCCACTTGATTTTAAAACCCTAATTTTTAAAGTTTTAAAAACCTAAGTTAAAATCTAAAGTAAAAATAGAAGTTTTAAAATCGAATTTTGACTCACCTAGACTCCTAACCTAACTAGGATACTGACCAACCTTAAGCTAACCCTAACTCTCTCAAATGTGGTGCCACCCAGAGTGGGCCCCACTTGTCTTTTCAAAAAACAATTTTGAAAGTTGAAAATGAAGGTTTTCAAAAGGGAATTAAAAATTGGAATTGAAATTGAAGGTTTTTAAACCAAATAGAGTTCTAATTGGATCAAAACTCCTCTAAATGTGGCGCCAACTGAGTGGGTCCCACATCAGGGTTTTGATAAAGTTGAAATAAAGACTCAAAGTGGTTTTAAAATGGAGTTAAAATCAGCAAGTGAAAATCAGAAGTTTTGAAAATAGAGTCTTACACAAACTGAAACTCTAGTCTAGAGTCCTAAACCAACTGAAACTCTAAGATTTAGGTTTTTGAAAGCCAAACAAAGAAGTTTTTGAAAGATTTTCTCAAAATAAGCTAAAAAATGCAGTCAGGGTTAGAGTCCTAATTGAACCGAAACTCTGAAATAGAGTCTTTAATCAACTGGAACTCTGCAAACCCGACTAATTTTTGAAAAACAAGTGAAGAGAGTAAAAACAATAATCAGGATAGAGTCCTAACCAGATTAGGACTCTGAGACAAAGTAATCAGGATGTCAAATTGTAAGACTCGCAAACTTTCTGGAAAAAAAAAATTAAATTATTCAATTTATGGTAGAATTTCAAAGTATCTGTATATATACCTATATATATATATATATATATATATATATATATATATATATATATATATATATATATTCATTAGAATCAAACCATCAATTTTTATTTTTAAAAAAAAGAGCTTAAAATCTATTTCATTACAAAATCATGCTTTGAATGAGGTTTATGAAGTTTTTTAGGTTTTATAAAAAAAATATATATAATTAGAAACGATACATTCAAAGATTAAAGCATAACTTCAAAAAAAAAATGAAATGAAAAATGATGAGGTTTTTAAAAAGAGCTAAAACGGAATTTTTCAAAGTTAATTGGAGGTTTTCTAAAATTTTGAAAAGTAGGCTGGTTTTGGAATTATTTGAAGAAGTCGACATAAGCCAACGTATTCCTAAGGCTTGGGCCAATCAAAAAAAGGTGAGGAAAAAAAGAGAGGAGAAGTCAAGGCCAATAATTGAGCCCCCAAATCAAGGAGGCATTTTGGGGAGTAGTTGGCAATTATTGGCGGCCTTTTTCAAGGTCAAACCAAGGGAGGGAGGGGGGGGGGGTGAGCATGGGGAGCCCTCCATCTCACCCTCTCAATCCTAGCCCTCCATCTCATGTTTAACCCTATAAAGAGTTTGAGAAGGGGGAAGAGAGAGAAAGACCCCATTTCCTCTCATTCTCTTCTCTCCTCTCTCCCTCTCCCTCTGTCAATACTTTTTGTGAGTGTGTGTGTGGTGGAGTTCATTCCAAGCAAGAAGGAAAAGCCTAACATCCTCTTCTCTTTCCTTTAACCGATTAAAGTGAGATTTTTCCATTCTCGTACCATTTTCATGGTGGATTGGGTATGGGTTCTAGCATGAAAATGAAACCCTCCTTGCATTAGGTGTATGCAAGAGTGTGGGTGGTAGAATGAGTGTCATGGTCTGATTTTATGCACACAACCATGCTCACACATGCACTAAGTATGTTTTTGCATGAACCATTTTTCCAAGTTGTCAGAGATAACTCTGATAAATCGACTGTATCTCCCTAGATACATAATGGTTTTTAGAGTTCTTGAACATTCTAGAAAGCTCAAACCCAGTCCTACAACTTTGCAGTTGAGGACTTGGCCTGATTTGGTCCTCAAAGTCCTTCAAATCTCCTGTCAAAAAATATATTTCATTCATATACTGGTTTTCCCGACTTTCCAGGTTGTCAGAGACAGACCCGAAGAAATGGCTATATCTCCCTAGATACAAGTCTGTTGTTGGTATTCTTGGGCATTCTGGAAAGAAAAGACCCAGTCCTACAACTTTGTAGTTGAAAACTTGGCCTGATTCAGTCTGCAAGGTCCTTCAAAGTCCCTGTCAAATGGGCAGAAAATCTGGACTGTTACCAGTCACTGTTCAGTCTAGAATGTCCTGGATAGTGACCAGTAATTCTGGGATATATTCCGGATCTCTTCATGAAAATCCAATTTTCTTGATTTTGTGGAAAGCCAAGAGATAACCCTACGACTTTTATGTTTAGCATCATGGCTGAATTTGCCTGTAAGCATCTCAAAATTGCTGCTCTTTCTGCTGTTGAGCGCTCTAGCTCCTTGAGCCCGGACGGATCCTTTTTGCAAACCCCAACCCGGGCCTACTGTAACTCCCCTTTCTCCAGCCTGACATGGTCTGGACTGAGTCGATCCAGACCTGTCAGGAGGTCCTTGAATCGAGTAGGGGATCAGACAAGAGCTTCCTGCCCTACAACCACTAAGTGGCTGTGATCGAGTGCAGGCTGCACCTCGGTCGCTGGCTGCAAGCCTCCCAGCGCAGGCATGTTTCTCCTTGTTTGGCTGTGGCAGCACCATGGCAGTTCTGAATGCCCCAGTCCAGACCCTCATTTAGGGCCCAAGCACTCTCAGTAGGGGTCTGAACGAGTTGGTTCAGGCCTAGGCTGCCCGTGTGTCGCGGCCTGCGCCCAGTTTGGGTTAGGTCGGGGCTGCCGCATGTGGCAGCGCCACACCGGGTCTGGACACCCCGGTCCAGACCTTGCTCAAGGCCTGAGTATTCCAGCACAAGTTTGGGCCAGTCAGTTCAGACCTGAGCTGACTGTTTTTGCTGCAACCCGCGCCCAGTTCGGATTAGGTAGGGGTTGTCGCGTGTGTGCCCCAAAGGGGGCAGCGTGCTGGCTGTTCTGCTGGACCCATGTGATGCTCCTTGTTGCTGCATCATGATAGCAGGGGAGGTGTGGACAGCAAGTAACAGCTTGCTGCCCACTAGGGTCACCTTAGTCACGGCAAGACCGCGGTTCTTGCGTGGTCGTTGTTGGTTGTTGTGGCATCTCCCGTCGCTGCCTCATAAGTGGCAGCTTGCTGCCCACCTAGTTCGCACTCGCTTAGCAGCGGTTTTCGTGGCCATTGTTGGTGTTTGCACCACTCTTAAACTGTCGCGACTGTGCCTCGTGAGTTTCTCCTTAGTTGTTTCGCTAGCACGACGATGTTGCTTTGGAAATGCTAACGTAATTTCCATATGTATGTGAATATTCCAATTTGCATACCTCGACACTTGTGTGCATTGTTGTCATGGTATTGCATGCAAATGATTGTGTTACGAGTTGCGCCTGGCAATTATCATTGCGTAGGGTATCTCAAAAGTGATGCTCGAAAATTGGTATTTTTGGCTTGTGTTCGATATGTATAAATGAGTATACTTGTAAATATTGGTTTAATGGACTCATACACTTATGCATCGTTGTGAATGATCGTATCACTTGTGTTATCATTGTAAAATTTTACTTTTGCAAGTCAAACTGACCTTTGAAAAAGATTTTGAAAATAACTCGCCTCCATTTTAAAATGCAAGATAATTCTGAAAAATGAGACTCGCCTGTCGGTACGAGGTTCAACCATTTCTCGCACCATAACCAGGGGTAATCGAACCAAGGATCATTCTTATGCTTTGCTTTACTCAACTTGTCTAAATCGATGTTCTATTTCTAAATGCAAAAGAATCAGGCAGGTGCTATGACTTTAAGAAGATGCATACTGAAAACATGATGTTTGCTTGAAATAATTGAAAAATACTTGGAAAAAGGAATACTTTGAAAATCGTGAATCACATTGGGAGAGTATTTCTGAAGAAAAGAAAGTCTATTTCTGAAGAAATCTTAAAATTTTGAGGAAATCGATTTCTGAGAAAACTCAAAATGACTTAGAGAAAGTTGATTTCTCTGAATTTGAACTTTGAAATTGAGAATACAACTTGGAAAATCGTGAATTGAGTTTGTGAAATACTTGAAAAATCCTTGAAAACAACCAAGGGTTTTTTAGAAAATCGATTTTGAGAAAAATTAGGGCAATTTTAAGGAAAATCGATTTTCTGAAATGAAGTTGAGAAATAAATCAAAAGAAGGCACGTGTGGCCCTGTGAAATATGTTCATGATGCAATCTAAACCTAGATGGTGAATGAATGCTACTTGAGAAAATACTTTTCTGAATAATTTATAGAAAATTATTTAAAAAAGGAAGTTTAGGTGCCTTATTGAACTTCAATGAAATAAATTCACCTCATATCTCTGACTATGGTCATGAATACGTATTGAATAATATCTCATTTGATTCTTAAAGGATAAAATATTTGGAAAAGTTTGGAAAATATGCTATGGTTTTCGAAGATAGACGATGACATATTAGCTTTGAGGTCGGTGATTTGGTCATGATGTACTTATGCCCTGAACGATTTTCATTAGAGACTTATGGAAAACTATGTCCGGGTAAGTATGGTCTATTTAAAGTCCTCCGCAAGTTAGGGAACAATGCATACTTGCTTGAGCTGCACGAGGATTGTAAAATTTTGCCAATCTTCAATGATAAATTTACTGTCTAAGCTCTTATATATGTTGTTAACATTATTGTAATAGGTAATTATACAGATTTTGTTCAACAACTCATATGTAAACTTGAAAAAGAATTTGTTCTGAAAGAGTTGGGAAATTTGTACTTCTTTTTAGGAATTGAAACCAAGAGGAGCTCACAAGGCATGATTCTATATCAGCAAAGATATGTTGGAGAACTTATCAGGAAAACAAAACTCCTACAGGCCAAAATTTCCAATACACCCATGATCACATCCCCACCATTATCGGCGAATTCTAGGGCAGCTTTCAAGGATTTGTTTCTCTATAGAAGCACTATTGGTGCACTTTCATATGCCATGTTGACCATACCAGATATCTTCTTTGCTGTTAATAGAGTATGCCAATATATGTATGCTCCCATTGATGAACACTAGAAAACAATTAAACGAATTATCAAATATCTTAAGGGAACTTTGGATTATAGTTTTCTTCTTAAAAGGTCTAATGATTTTTCTATTAATTCTTACTCTGATGTTGATTGGGCAGGTAATCCCAATGATAGAAAATCTACTAAAGGATATGGAGTTTCTTTGGGACCAAATCTTATTTCTTGGAGTTCAAAAAAGTAGTCAACGGTGTCCATATCTAGCAGCGAGTCTGAATATCGAGCATTAGCTAACTCAGTTGCTGAAATAGCGTGGCTTAAGTTTCTAATCCAGGAACTCAGAATATCTCTTCCTAATATTCTAATTATATGGTGCGATAATATTGGGGCCGCTTGCCTAGCTTCAAACCGTGTGTTTTATAACAAGAGTAAACACATAGAGATCGACATACAAATTTGTCAGAGACAAACTCCCTAAAAAGGAGTTGTTCATCAAATATATATATATATATATATATATATATATATATATATATATATATATATATATATATTATTGAGACCAGTTGGCCGATGCTCTTACCAAGCCGTTATCCAAAGATCGACATAAATTCTTATGTTTCAAGTTCAATGTTGCACTTGACTTCGTGATCTAGAGTGAGGGTATTAAATGGAAAATGGACCCCGATGATAAGGCTATCATATTCATATTCAACAACCTTACATTTGAGGCTAACCAACTCAAACAATATCCAAATGAAGAAGGTTATCAAGAATGCATCAAGAGAACAAAGTCTAAATCTCGTATATCAGGAAAGACCAAATATGGCACCTAAAGATATGAATTGTAAAACAGATTTCTCTCTCATTAATCCCTTTTAAATAAGGAGAAACAATTGTAAGCAAATTAATATAAGAAAACCTTTCCTCTCAAGAACGAGTGAGTGAGGGAGAGAACCTTGGAGGTAGGATTCCACATCAAGTCCAAACCATGTTAATTTTTTTTAATAGAGCATACGCAGTATAGATCAAATTTTTTTATTCATCCTTTTCAATTAAGCATGCTACAGTTTAAAGAAAAACAAAAACACGATACCACTAAACCAAAATCTACAATTTAACAACCACTCTTATAAGTAAAAGAAACTAACACAAGTTGAACACCAAGTAAAACTACTCCCTATAAGTTAAGAAATCTCCTTGAACTCCCTTAAACTTGATAAACACATCTCCAATAGGTTGAGCATTATCTCACACTGTAATCGGCCATCAACCACAAAAGAGGGGTCAATGGTGGCGGAAGAGGGCATGGCACCAGGTGAAGGTAACCCGAAGGATGAACCAACGTAGCTAGGAGGGAGAAAAAGAATTATACCAACTAGATCGGTCCCCTCTCGAAGGTTAAGGAGGAGGGTGCGACCAGGAAGGAGGAAGACAGTGATTTGCCAAGCAGGAACCCTAAGACACATGATAAGGCTACTAGGGTGAAGGAGCAGCTTTAGACGATCCACCGTGAAAGGCACACATGATTTGGAACCTCACCAACGTAGACCAGTTGCTTGAACCAAGGTTGTCATGGTGCTGGCGTCAGAAAGACCCATTGCCGAAAGGACACAGGCTCACCAACATAGAACCACAGATCGACCATGATAGGGAAATGGCAACACAAGCACACAATAGAGATGGAGGATGAGTCCCAGTGAGAAAGGACACAGATGCGATGATGAGGAGGGATGCGTACTATAGGCCAACTATAAAATGCAGACAATAGAAAAGTCTGGGCGGCTAGGAAGCAAAAGGTTGCAGGGGAAGATCTAGGTCTGCCAGACGGCAGAATGCAACCAATCACACTTGTCGGTGCATAGTCCTCAACACAAAAGGTGGTCTCTGATGTCACCATGGAGGAATCCCATTGTAACCAGGTACACACCCTTCCTTTCATTTTTTTAATTACCTCCTAAAGATGCTTTCCAACAGAATGAGTGGGGATGTCTAATATCGGATATGCCCCCAGGCTTTACACTTTCTCCCAACAATAACCGGGTGGAGTCAGGATTGGATTCGAACAAAGATCTAGTCTAGTCAAGAGTGGCTTGCATTTTCTCTTTGGCATATTGGCTATTCTTTGAGAGAGTGGGGCTTTCATATACACTATTTTCTATCTCCATTTCAAGTCATTCGGCTTGTTCTATCAATTCAATAAAGATCACGATGGGGAGGTAGAGATCAGGTCTCTCAAAGGTTAAGAGAAATTATTCAGGATCACTGACAATGTATACTCTTCTGATATCGGATCCCTCATTTGATTGCAAGTGGATCTCCACCTGTGAATAAAGTCTCTAGCCTTTTTGCCTTCTTTTTGCCAGAGATTACAGAGATGGTTGAGCATGGGTAGTGCTTCAGTATTAAAGAGAAAATACTCAATGAATAGGTTGACAACTTTGTCAAATTCTCGCAGCTTGATTGGATTGATATGCTCTGAATATCACTTGGTTGTCGTGCCTTCTAAACTGTGTGGGAAACACCTGAATAAAGCATGATTGTCCTTTCTGAATCTGGTGCATTCAGCGAAGAACATCGCCAAATGAGCTTTAGGATAGCCAGACCCGTCAAACTTGATAAATTTTCTGGGAAGATCTTCAAGGTTATCATCCCCTTCTAGCTTATCATAGAAATCTTCACTTTTGTAGATCTTTTTACCCTTGTCTTGAGCTTGCAAATCTTTGACCATTCTGGTCATTTCCTGTAATTGAAGTTGGACTGGATCTTTGATTGCTGATTGAGGCTTTGGTTGTTTAATGGATTCAGACTCTTGAATATGCTTTTGAAATGATGGAAGAGTTAGGAGGAATGTCTTCTGCTCTTCTTCAGAACTTTCTTCTGCTGAATTTTATTCCTAAAAAACATCCTCGTACTGAACCTTCTTCTTCCCGACTTTGATATGCTTTTTCCTGGGTTTGCCCTTAGTTTTCTTTTTCTCAGCAAACATTTTCTCTGAGCTCTCCTTAGTTTGCTCAGACATCATTTTGGTCATCATTTTTTGAAATAAAGCATACATAGTGGGATCGATGTCACCACCACCTTGTTGACCCTGTTCTCTCATCGACTTTAGAGAAACCATTTATTCAACGCTGCTACTGTAGCTGGTGCGCTGATATGGTGTTGTTTTCTTGCTTGATCTGGTCTGAACTATATGAGAATGCCAATGCTCTCTGCGTGACAAAGGGTATGATTAAAAAGAAGGAAATCTTTGAAGGAGAATTTGACAAAAGAAGGAATCGGTTTGACAATTTGAAAAGGATACCCCATTACTAGGGATTGGGTCATCACAAAAATTGCGACAATTGCGTTGTTACTTTGTAAGAGGGAATAAACAACTATAATATGAAGAAAAATGTTATTTTGAAAAGGGTATTTCTTGACAAGAGAGACTTATGTGAGAAGACAAAAGTTTTGAATAGAATCAGAAGATATACTGGAAGATATAAAGAAAATTAAAGAAAAGATTAAGAAATATATGGCAAGATTTAAAATTTGAAAATAGCAGGCAGGATCAAAAAATTTGAAGAAATCGAGATCCAGAAAGGAAGAAAAAGAAAATACACCTGGAGTTTTGAAAATCTAAGAAGAATTTTAAAAAGGATTTTCAGGGTTTTGAGAAAATAGTTATAAGGGAAAAAAAAATATACACTTGGACTTTGAAAAATGGAGGAAAGTTTTGAAATAAATATCCATGGTTTTAGAAAATTATTCTGAAGAAGTAAGGAAAGAGAAAGATATACCTGGATTTTGAGAAATAGTGGAAAATTTTGAAATAAGTATCTAGGATTTTTAGAAAATTATTCTAATGAAATAAGGAGAGAGGAAAATATACACATGGATTTCAAAAAATAGAAGAAAGGTTTTAAAAGAAAATATCTAGGATTTTGAGAAAATTATTCTGAAGAAGTAATGAAAGAGAAATATGTACACCTGGTTTTTCGAAAGTCAGGGAGGAATTTTAGAAGAGATTTTTTAGGGTTTTTAAAAAAAATTGATTTGAAGAAAAAATGTAAGAAGGGAAATATATACACCTAGACTTTTAAAAATAGAAGGAAATTTTGAAAACAATATCCAAGGTTTGATAGAAAAAGATTTAAGCAAAAATTACATAATCACAACAACTATACAAGAAGAGATGTGAAATCAACACTTCGTACAAGGTGACTCTAATATGCAAACTTTTTTGAAAAAGGTTGTCAGGACCTTAATCCTAACTCTAGGGCTTAAATCATCTGAATCCAATTAAGATATGCCGATATACTTGAGCCGAAGCTCGAAGTACGTGGCATAGAAATTTTTCTTTGGTTCTAGGGTAATGGTTTTCTCAACATCCTTGAGCACCTGCCGATATACTTTGGACTATGGCCCTCAGTACATGGCAGGGGGGTTATTAGCTCAAATAAGTGGCCCACTTGTGAGGCTTTTTCCCGAACTATGGTTCTAAGAGAAAGCCCAACAACGGAAGACCGAGACAACATAGGTGGGGGTGTTTTGAAAATATGACCAACGTACAATAAATCAGCAAATCTCTAATACAAGGTCCTAAAAAAATAGGATTTTGAAAAATTTATAAGAAGCATACACTTGCATAAAATGTTTACATTCAATCCCTAAATTGAGAAGGGTTGTATTTCAAACCTAAGTCTAAGTAAGAATGCATAAGCCTTCTCAATCTGGTCCTACCAAACCATACTTAATCCTATATGCTTTTATGTCAGCTGGGTTTGATTCTAGATCTCCTAAGATTACATGGAAATGAAGCTGACATTTAAAGAATGATTACTTAATCAAATTTATACAAGGCAAAAGGCATTAATTCGATCATCTAATAGATGAGTCCCATCACAGTCGCCAAACTTCTATATCCATGCAAAATTTTCCCTTTGAGCGGGATCCTTTCACATTTCAACATTTTGAAAAATGAATGAAAATTCTTTTTGAAAAATAACTCGCCTCCATTTTTTAAAAAGATGAGAAACGAGGGCTCGCTCATCGGTACGAGGTTCGACCGTTCCTGGCGCCTTTTCCAGGGGTAATTGATCCAAGGATCGAATAAATGCCTTTTGTCTTGCCTAAATTTGCCTAAGGAATCATTCTAAATCTAAATGCACATTGAATCCTGCTTGTGCTTATGAATTTGGAAAATAAAGATTTTCAAACCATGATGCATGCTTTTGGATTGGCTTTATTTAGAAAATATTTCAAAAGAATCAAATATCAAGTGAATTTCAAAATCGGTTTGAGAAATATGTTTTAAAGGATGTTTCGAAAGTACTTGAAAATTCATTTGAATGAAAGTTATTTTAGAAATGAAGAATGGGAAATGGAAATTAAAACTTGAAATTTGAAATAGAAATTTAGAAATTGAAATTTGGAAATAAACTTTGAAATTGGGATTTTGAAATTGGACTTTGAATATGAAATTGAATTTACATTTAGAAATGGAAAATATATTTCGAAATTGAAGTTTGAAATTGCATTTAGAATTTAAAACTTGAAATTGAAATTAGAGTTTGAAATTCAACATTTTGGAAAATAAATTTCAAAATTAAGAATGATTAAAAACGATTTTGAAAAACACTTGAAATTAAAATGAAATAAATTGAAACTAATTTTGAAATTAGATTAAATTTATTCTGAAAATACTTTGAAAATGATTGGAATTTAACTTTGAAAAATAATGAGTAAGCTTAAAAATAATCGAAAATAGGAAAAGAATTTTAAATGATTTGAAAACACTTTGAAAATGATTTGAAAATATTTTGAATTTTTAATACTTTGGGTTTTGAATTTAAAGATTAACTCTGAAAATACTTTTTTTTAAAATAGAAACTGATTTTTAGAAAATAAACTTAAAATGGTTTTAAAAATGAATTTTGAAAATGACTTGGAACATTTCAAAATTGAAATAATTTGAAGAGGAAAATGATACAATCTTATGATGAATGCATTTAATAAAGGATTTTTTTAAAAGATTTTTATTTCAAAATATGATTTTGTGCATTTACAGAATTTAAAACAAAATTAATTTTTAACACATTCATGACTATGGCCACAAATATATCTCAAATTAATTTATATTTTAAATTCTAATAGGTAAAGAAAATCAATTTTGAAAATATGATGTTTTTCAAAGATGACCAAAAAGTGCAGGTCGAGTTTTATTCAATAAAAGATAAAAATCCTAAGTATTGTTCGCATTCTGACTATGACCACAAATATGAATCGTCTACGTAGGATTATTTACCTCTTATTTGAATGGTGCACGTGCCATTCCTGTTTCACTGTGATCATCGCAAAATTTTTCCTCGCGTTCCTCTTTTCCTTTCTCTTCGCCTTTCTAACATCTGTTCCCTTTTTGAAGGGGAATAAAGATAAAAAAGAAGAGAGAATGAGAAAAGGAAGAAGAGAGAGGAACTCTTTTGCAAGGTCTCATTTGACCTTAATTTTGAAAATATTTAGAAAAATTACTCACCTCCGTTTTGAAATATTTGCGGGAAAATTGGGAGACGAAATTCGCTCGTCGGTACGAGGTTCGACCATTCCTGGCGCCTTTACCAGGGGTAATCGAACCAAGGATCGAATTTATGCCTTTTTGCTTTGCCTAGATATTGTCTAAGGATTTATTCTAAGTCTGCAATGTACGCAGAATCATGCTTGTGTGAAATGCCAAGATGTATGCTCTTTTGAGAAAATGATTTGAAAATTTCCAAGTGAAAATATGATGATGGAATGAAGAAATGATTTCTGAATAGTTGAATCTAACTTAGAACTTGAGATAGATCAGGAAAGATATTTGAAGTTCCAAGTCTTTGAAATAATCAAAGTTTGGGAAAATAAATCTTGATTTTGAAAAGAATGATTTGAAGCTGAGATAAAAGAAAATGAAATGAAGTTTCAAAGTCAGAAATTGACTTTGAATTTGAATTTTGAACCTGGATTTAGGAGAGGAAATGAAATTTGAAATGGAATTGAATTTCATATTCAAAGTTTGAAATCAGAATGGGATTTTGAGAAATCCAAATTGAGTTTGAAAATAGAATTGGGTTTAAGAGATCTAGATGGGATATGAAAAATGGAATTGGTTTTTGTAATATGGAAATCAAGATAGACTTGGATTTGAAATCTGGCATCCTAAATGGATTTGGATCCGAAGTCTGAGATCCAAGATGGAGTTAGATCCGAAATCCTAAATGGAATTTGGATCCGAAGTCTGAGATCCAAGATGGAGTTGGATCCGAAATCTGGAATCCTAAATGGAATTTGGATATGAAGTCTGAGATCCAAGATGAAGTTGGATCCGAAATCTAGAATCCTAAATGGAATTTGGATCCGAAATCTGAGATCCTAAATGGAACTTGGACCCGAAGTCTGAGATCCAAGATGGAGTTGGATTTGAAACCTAGATCCAAAGTGGAATTGGGTTCTAATTTTAGAATTGGATTTTGAAAGTCCAAATGGGACTTTTGAAGATGGATCTGGGTTTTGAAAACCCATATTAAATTTAAAACTTAGGAAAAATGAAATTTTGAGATTCAGAATCAATCTCAAAACTTTGATTTTGAATTTTTGAGAGTCAAGGCTCAAAGGATGAACTTGATTTAAAGTTTGAGTTTTTAAAATAAGAAGATGAATCAGAAATTTCAAAGTTTAAATAGAACTTTGAAATTGAACTTCGAGATGTTTGATTTAAAATTTTTGAAATTGAATCCTGAAAAATGAATTTGGAACTTCAAAGTTGATTTGAAGTTTGAAATTTGATTAGAATTAGAAATTGAATTTTGAATATACAAATGAATTTCAAAGTCAAATTGGACTTTGAATTTTGAATTTGGAATCAGAAGATGAATAAAAAATTTTAAAGTCTAGATTGAGCTTTGAAATTTGATTTGAGGTGTTAATTTGAATTCAAAATTGAATCCTAAAAAATAAATTTAGAATTCCGAAGTTGAATTGAACTTTGAAATTTGATTTGAATTTGAAATGGAATTTTTGAATACAAAAATGAATTTTGAAATTCCCAAGTCAAATCGGACTTTGAAATTGAATTTTGAATCTTGAAATGAGATAGAATTGATGAATTGAAATAGAATTTGAAGAAAGATATTCAAGATCACTTGGATTTTGAAAAAAAGAAAGAATTTTGAAAATATGATGCAATTCTATTCTAAATGATGAATGAATTCAAGGATTTTGAAATTGGCTTTGAAAAGCATATTTCATTCTTTAGGTGAATTAAAATAAGATTGAAGATATAATACATCCCTGACTATGGTCATTGAATGTATTATATAGTAATCATATTTAAATTCAAGCGAAGAATAAAATATATTTTGGTGCCTTTATAGAGTTTAAAATGAAATTAACTCTCAATATATCCCGACTATGGCCATTGATATATATTTTGAGTTAATTTTAATCTAAACCCTGATAAAAGAAGAAAATATAAACAAATATGATGATTTTTGAAAAGGGATCTAGTGTGGATCCAGTGTTATTCCATAAAAGATGAAAATCATAAGTTTTGTTCACATCCTAACTATGGCCATTGATGCAAATCGTCAACTTAGGATTTAATCACCTCTTATTAGAATGGTGTACGTGCCATTCGTGTTTCCATTCATGAATTTTTGAAATAAAAGAGGAGAATGATATGAAAATGGATAATTCATGATATTTACATGCTCATTCATTCTAATCTAGTGCAAGAAAGTAAATATTTTCATTAAGATCTAGCTATTACAATGTAGAATTTAAAAATTACAAGAGTCTCTAATTTTAGGAAAGAAAAATAGGCATTCTCATGTATTTCCTGCAAAATACTGAGTTAGAACAAGACTGGATGTGATAGTACAAAGGACACCAAAAAATACTATTTTAAGAGCCAATGTACATATAATCATAATGAAATGTGCATATACCTATCTAAATGTGGTAATTATACTAAATGAGGGGTACATTTAAAAAGGGTATACATAATGCCTTATATTGATGATGAAACCTACATACCTTGGTTTAAAGGTGATCCACAGGTCCATGAAGGAGATTTTGAATGCATATGTATGACACTCTAAGCTAATAGGAAAAGGGGTACAGGTACATGGAACCTACAACCTTACTTGGGTTGTTTATAGAGGGGATGGAGCTGATGATGTTATGTAATCAGTGAAGTAGAAGATGCTGTAAAAGGGGTGAAGTTGTGTATGTGTAATAGTGTCATGACAGTGGTGATATGCTAAGGTTTTTACATGCTATGTGACACAGCAGTGGCATAAAGAGTGGGGTTGTATAGCAGAACATGTTGTGGAGGCAACGACGTGAGTGGTGACTGATGTACTATAACAAGGTGATGAAATGTAACAAATAAGCATAAGGTGGCTGCATATATTATGTTTTCTTATTATCCACTGACTCCACTGTCTAAACAAGAACTTTGATAACAACAACTAGTCCACTGGAAGCCATGTCTTCTAAGATATCATCCTCTTCCTGAATTGTATTCTTAGCTTCTTTACTGAAGGCCTGATTTTAGTGTTTGGGAAGAAATATTGCGCATGTCCCCAATCAAAAGATAAAACATACTGAGTTTTTAAATGTGGTAACCTTCAGATGTAGAAATTGAGGCCTTGCTCTCCCCAGCCATCCTTTGATCCTGTAAGACCAAATATATCTCTGGTGATATCTCGTCAACCATGACTGAAGCGACCATGTATTTCAAGGTAAAATCTTGACCGTTCAAAATATAGAAATGTAAACCTCCACCAATATATCAGATTATGCTATAACAGAGCAAGTAAAAAAAAAAAGAAACCCCAGCAAAATCAAAGAAGAAATTGTTTCTAAATTTCTGAATTTCTTAGCTTGACAGGGTGTCGATTCCTACATTGAGTTTATAGACTCCAACCGACACAGCCCTTATGACAACTTTTATTGAAATTGGTGATGACTTTATGGTCAAAGCCTTGAGGGATCGCTTTCTACTTTCAATCGATGTAGTAAATGCAGGTATGTGTGTTGTAAAATGGATACAACAAAATACATGTATGGAAATAAGACTCAGGAGACACAGTTTAGCAGAAGCAAATTACTTAGAAACAACACTGATCATAGTCTGATAATCCTTTTCAGGTATAAAAGGGGAACTCTATGATATAAATACCACCTGAAACCATTCTAAATTCCTATAGGACCTGTATGAGTTATACAATATTTTCATCTTAAATCCATGTAAAACTGGGTTAGGGAGATGCATGAGTCAAATGAGGGCCATTAAAAGATGCAGAGGGGAGATCCAGAGTGAACAATAATAACTATAGAAAATGACGTTCAATGATGTAGAAAGAAAATTCACATGATGTAAAATTACTAGGGCTAATGAGGCTAGATGCTAATTATAGGATCGGTCTATCAGGGGTGAGGATATACACCTATGCTGCAGCAAAGTAGAATCAGATTCAAATGATTCTGAATCCATGACCAGGAAAAAGGAACAGGGGAAATGGAAGTAGCGGATGATGATATTAGTGTATGGATGACACGATGATATGTACCAACACTATGATGAAATGAATTTTCAAAACATTAATAACATAGAGAAAGAAACATAACCCACGTCATGGAATCAACGAGAATGGGACTACCTAAAAGAACAAAACACAAATTACAGTAGCAGAATATAGAGCAAACTTAATGCAGAGAGCCTAACCTAGAAAAACAAAGGCTGTGAATGGATACACAGGATAATATACAGATGCGATAATATGCATGGCATATATAATGTTATGATGGTGTTGTGGTAATGGTGCTGTGAGCTATGATGAGACTACCAGCCAATGTATAGTGGAGGTGCAATGTTGCAGATGATAACACACGTGGGATCAATACTGTACCAGGGGCTCATGACAGCGTGTGAGGCACAAATTATGCAGGGGAACTAATAGGTAAGATCACACAGATGATCAAATGTAAATGAAAATAGATGTAACTTAGTAACAACGCATAGTGAGATCTATACATAACAACAGAGAATGATCATTTCATGAAGAAATTACAAGAATCATAAGTAATTACACAAAAAAAATAAAGGAAGATTGAGAACACAAGATATACAGAAAAAAGGGGAAATGTCATGGTGATGAAGGGAATATCAATTTGATATAGACAAATATTGGAAATTACCAATGAAAAGGGATGTGGCACCCCAAACCCCGACCTTGGAAAACTTGGGATTTTCAGTGATTTGTTTTTTGAAAGGTTAAGTAGGGAAAACTAGCGGAAAGCAGGCGTGAGAAAAACAACAAAGCCGGAAGTCTGGGCGGCCACCACAGGTGAGTGCAACAAGTAACCAACTGTGTGTACAAAAGTGTAACTATGAAATAAAAAGGGAAAACACCCAACAATTTTAAAGAGTTTACAAAATATAAGTACAAAAGGTACAAAACAGGGAATACATCCCAACAACACCAAAAACCCAAAAACCACCAGGTACAGGAACTGCAGGTCAAGTGTGTGGGTCCTCCGAGCCTCCATCGCATATCATCTCATCCGCACTAGACCTGTTCGTCACCTACATCCCCATAAAACGGGGTCAGTCCTCTTGCGAGGTGGTGAAGAAACAACCACAAGCAGATATATACATATCATGTACACAGGAAAGCAGGAAATAAACTAACAAGTGTAAGTGCCTGTGTCAGGTAAGTGTAAAGTGACAAGTACTAGTCAATAAGCTACAAGAACAGGGAAAACAAGTAGATAAAGCAACGAGCTGAACCGTACAGTAAACTGAGCAGCAAGTAGCTAAAGAAGCAACAGTAACTGTAAAGCAAGTACACAAAGTAGTAACAACTGTAACAAGTGCTGAACAGTAAAGTAACCAAGTAACAGCTGAAGCAAGCAAAGCAACTGGAGTAAAGTCCATAACACAAGTAAGGTAGCAACTACAGTAAGTCAGCGGATTGGTTAGTCTTTCAAGTTCTTCTGATTACTTCTTTGGGTACGCGAAGGAAACCTCGCATTCTGTGAGACATGCACCCGGCGTCTGTTATTTAAATTCTAGTGTGGAAACCGGGGAAGCTACAGACCGAGTCAACCTTATGCAAGCAACACACGGCTAGGAGAAAACACTCGCATAGGCAAGGATTGCAATCCATACTACTGCAGTAGTGAGGTCCTAGAAAGGCAACCTCAACCTCCCTGACTCTGAGTGACTGGAGGCCAAAGGATGCTACAGCTCATGTCAAACACGTGTCGTAGTAACGACAAGTCACTCAGGGTTGTACCATCCACCCTCTCCCAAGGTGAACCATTTTGTGAATGGGGCGAAGCAGATTTATCTTTCCTAGGCTCATGTTCATTCATACCTCACAATGAGGAATTTGCCTCGTGGTCCCTGTGGGGTACGCAAAACGAGGACTTGGCCTGCCCATTCACGTGCTCAGCCTCACACGGCCAACGGAGCACACTGCTCATGAAAGCAATCACAACACCATATTATTTTATTTTTGATTTAGGGTATGTCACACAAGAGTCCACTACAACACAAGGGCCACTGCCTGAGGACTCCATTTAGCCCACAACAAGTCATTTTCATTTATTCATACCCTATGGTGTTCAATCTTCTATCTTTTCATTTTTATTGAAGTTAGGGCACATGTTGCGCTTACCAATGCCTCAAGCGATGTACCTCCTCAGGGTACGCACTACTCAGTAACAGTGTCAGGATGTGCCAAGTGCAAAGTGTAAACGTAACATAAGCTTTCTATTATTTGCACAATAAGGTTATCAGAGGCATTGCATGATACTAAAATGCACTATATTGCATACTTCAGTGTTATGATTGCATTTATCAACATTCTCATACGTATGGAAATTACATTCGCATACTCGAGGGTTTGAAATTGAATTTATCTACATTATCATCTTATGGAAATAGAATTAGCTATTTCCGCGGCATGGGGTGCCGTGCCTGCAGACCCAAAACAAGGATATTTACACTACACTTGTAATTCAACGTAGTTTCCAAATATGTGTGTTTGCAATAGTGTTCGTCTGTATTCTTTAACTAGGCTATTATACGTAAATCAAGGCATAAGGATTTCCTTATGCAACACAACACACTTACGTGTCGAAGGCGATACTGAAATAACCCGTCTAATGTGTATTACATTGGCATTGCCACGGTTCGGGGTGCCGCGCCCGTGGACCCTAAACAAAGACATTGAGTGAAGACTTGAGATTCTAAATCAATGAAGTCTCTCAGTTCATGAGTTTACTATATGGTTTAACTGTATACTATTCAAATCTGTCAAGTGTAAGCTATGCATGAGGACTTTCCTTACGCAACGCGATACACCTATGTGTCGAAGGTGATACTGAAAATAACCCATTCTGATGGGGATTACATTGGCATATCCACGGTTCGGATGCCGCGCCCGCGGACCCTAAATAAAACCGTTTGCCAAACCGAATGTAGGACAACACTATGGAGTTCCTACCTAGTTCGGAGTATAACATCATCTAAAGAAATTACTTGGACATGACACCAGAGTGTTGCGAGTCCATACGGTTACACCGAAATAATCACTTAAGTGTTTATAATATATATGTATATATATATATATACATACATATCCATGTTACAACATACTCGAGGTTCCACCTACTTATACGTATGTTACACATAAATGTATACATATTCGCATTAAAATATACATATATATCTACCTATATATAAATATACAGATAGAGAACTTATTGCAGCCCGAGGCATGCACTCATGCCAAAAACCTAACCGAATAACAGAAGGCGCGGGGCGAGACCAAAAATCTAGTTTGAACCTAATAGGGTTCAGCTTGAAATAGGTGCGGGCTGGATTATTATAGAGAAGTGTCGACAGCCACATGAGTGGCATTATGGGGATGCAAGGGTGCCCACACAAGAATCCGCACACTTGCTGCCAACAGGTTCCAACCGGGACATAGGTCTGGTCCTTCAGACCACGTTGCCATACTTACATAAAGGGTCCTGGTCCTTCACTTGGATCGGACCTGACTATCATAAAGATTCGGTTGGGGGCTGAGTCAAACCACCGACAAGAGCAGTCGTGGCTAAGTCTGCAAGTTGAGCACAAGGAGCTGGACCCAGTTGGTCTGGTCTATAAGACCAGGCTGCGGTTAGCCAGCAATAGGTCTGAACCATTTGGTTCAGGCCCGGACCCACAAGGGGTCAGCTCGCATGGCCGGAGTGCCCAGCACCTTGCGGCTGACACCCGACTCGTCCTAAAACAAAACCATGGCTGGCACCATGTGCCAACCTGGTTTCTAACACATACGTAGGTCTAAACCATGGTTCAGGCCTGCATGCAACCGAAAATGGCCGAATGAAGAGGGGTCTGGGTGCTCGTCACCACGAGGCTCCATCCGGCTCTCACAAAAAGGGTAGGTAGGGCTGGCACCTTGTGCCATGCCCAGGCTGTCAAACCAACATGTCTGAACCTCGGTTCAGACCTGAACCGGAGGGTCTAGTCGAAAGCAATAACAAAAAAAGAAAGAATGGTAGGTTCCTAATCGCTAAGCGCATGCACAGGCCACCCGTGTGACGCCAACTCCATTTTTGGAGCGCAGAGAATGGACAAGGGGTCTGGTCCACTGGACTAGACCGAGCCACCCTTGCCAGCGTGAACCACAGCCCAAGGGCTCGGTTCCCAGCTGCTAAGAGGGTGTGCTGGGCACGCCTAAAGCCGGCCCAGCTTGCTCCAGTCCTGGTTTCTAAAGAAAAACCGAAACAAATATATATATAAAGAAAAATATGCAAGAGGTTAACACACCTCAACTACCGGCAGCCTGACTTCCCTATGTCCAAAATGAGCTGGTCACACTGTGACCAACGCTCACCAACACGGCTGGAACCCCACTCCCAACGTGTTGGGACTGGGTTGCCCCAAACATCAAAAGAGAAAGCACAAAAGTCAAGAAAAGGTGCTGATGGCTGGAACACACCAACTAGTGTTCCAGCGTCAGTAGTGACTTGCCAAACGACCTGGGTGTAGGCTGGACGAGCTCAGCTCGGTCAAGCACACCCAGAATGTCGCAATAGCCATGAGCTCTGCAGAAAAAAAAAAAGCAAAAAGCAAAGCAAAAAGAAAAGCATAACAACATTATGCTAATAAGGCAACCAACAAATAAGCAAAGAGAATGATTAAGACTGAAATGCAACTGAAAGAAAGTATAAAGGAAAAGACTGCAGATGCATGCAGCAAGATGATAATGCAATCCATAGTGATTCCAGATGCACGGCACCGTCGGCTTCATGAGTGTTGAATCAAGAGCAAACCGAGTTGATATCTTCACCTTTGCTATTTTTTTTGAAGAAGCTAGAAGAGGGTTAATATGCTGCCACTATTCACGCCCAAGAGAGAGTCACGACTGGAGTGAGGGAGCTTGAGAGAAGAGAGGAAGCTTTGGGAGAGAGAAGAGAGAGAGTGAAGAAGAAAAAGTCGCCCAAACAAGGGGGACCCATTTTTTTTAAAGGTTTTATAGGTGTTTGAAAAAAAATTGGACGGTTGGGATTTCATCCTTCCAAGATGGAGGGTTGAGGAGATCCACGCCCTCTAACAACCAATGCATGTAGGTCTTTCAAAAAGATTTTATAAAACTTTCTAAAATGCCATTTATTAAAAGCCTTAAAACTTTGGAATTTTACAAGGGGGCGCCCTTGGTTGCCACCCAACGTGCCCAATGGGTTTAGTGTGTTTAAATATTTTCAAAATCCTTTCAATTTTGCCATGGGGTGCCAGCCCTATAGCACTCTTTTGGAAAAGACGCCCCTCATGATGGAGCCTAGGCTTCATCATGAGGGTGTTGGAATGATGCTTGGCCAATGAAGGCCTCTACTTTAAATCCATGCAAGGTATTTTCAAAATTGTCATCCAGCTGGTCAAGCATAGATCAGTTGGTCAACCATGGCCATGGACGTCCACTATATGGGTCGTCCATGGATTTTGGATCCACTAGGTGCTCCGGATCCAAATCCAAAACCGCGTATTATGTATATCACAAAGAAATGCTTATTTAATGCATTAAAATAATAATTTAATTCCAACAAATTATTTTGTTCTCTTTATAACCTTAATTAACATAGGATGGACATTGCCTCTTGAGGAAATCACCTCTCGTTCGCTAGAATTAAGCATTCTAAGTTTCAGGTCCAATCGTAGATCAAAACTCGTAATTCACATGCATTGACGAGGTTTTTTCGTTGTTCGGGTGTCAAATTTGAGGTGAAACATCACAACCCAATTCCAGACTTACCCTAAGAGTTCCGAAAGTTAACTCATTCTAGATTTTCCAAAATCACTCTATTCACATAAAATTACGCGATTTTACCCGATTCTCAAAATAAGCAAATCTTCAGAAATTGCCAAAACATAAAAATTCATCGATTTCCACATAAGTACACATTGTGCATAAAAATTAAAATCGTGGATCTTACATCCTCCCCTCCTTAAAAGGATTTTTTCCACGAAATCACCCTTAGGAGGTTACAAAAAGTTCTGGATAAGTCTCTCTCATGCTCGCTTCTGGTTCCCATGTGCATTCTTCAATGCCATGGTGCTGCCAACGTACCTTAACTAGCGGAATAGTCTTGGTACGCAAAACTTGATCTCGTCGATCGACAATCTCGATAGGCCTTTCTGACAAGGTCAGATCTTCCTGCACGTCCACATCTTCGTAACGAATGACATGCGACGGGTCAGGAATGTACTTCCCGAGCATCGACACGTGAAAAACATTGTGAATGTGGGCATATTGTAGGGGCAACTCGACACGATAAGCCACTACACCAATCTTCGCCACGATCTCAAACGGTCCAACGTACCTCAGACTCAACTTCCCTTTCTTTCCAAAATGAAACACGCTCTTCGTCGGCAAAACTCTGACAAAACAATATCTCCAACATCAAAAGATAATTCGCGACGTCTCTTATCGACGTAACTCTTCTGCCTATCTTGCGCTGCCTTCAAACGTTCACGAATCTTCTGCACTTGCTGCGTGTAGTGCTGAAGAACAATCGGCGATTCGCTCGATCTGTCGCTGATGTCGTCCTAATAAGATGGCGACCGACAAGGTCTACCATACAACGCTTCGTACGGGGCCATCCCGATACTAGCGTGGTAACTGTTGTTATACGCGAACTCTACCAAACATAGGTGTGAATCCCATTTACCCTTCCAATCAAGCATACAAGCTCGCAACATATCTTTCAACATTTGAATCGTTCGCTCGGACTGTCCATCTGTCTGAGGATGAAAGGTTGTACTAAACTTCAACTTCGTCCCCAAAGCAGATTGCAACTGACCCCACAGTCGCGAAGTAAACCGGGGATCACGATCGGAAATGATAGATCCCGGCATACCATGAAGTCGAACGATCTCTCTGATGTATAAGTCAACTAAACTCTCAAGCGACTGACTGATCCTAATCGGCAAGAAATGGGCAGACTTGGTGAGTCTGTCCACGACTACCCAAATCGTATCGTGTTTACGCCTTGACAGTAGCAATTCTACCACAAAATCCATTGTAACATTCTCCCACTTCCATTAAGGAACCTCAATCCTCTGCAAGGTACCACCGGGACGCTGATGTTCCGCTTTGACTTGCTGACAAGTCAAACACCTCGCAACGTAAGCCGCTATCTCGCGCTTCATGCCATGCCACCAATACTTCCACTGTAAGTCCTTGAACATCTTTGTTCCTCCGGGATGAATCGTGTATCTCGACATATGAGCTTCGTCAAGAATTTCTCTCTTCAGCTCAGGGTTGCTCGGAACCCAAAGGCGATCTCTCATACGAACGCTGCCATCTTCAGACACTCTGAAAGAAGAATCTGCTTGCTTATCCAAGGCTAGAAACTTGCCATACTGGTCGTCAAGCTTCTCAACCTCTACGATCTTCGGCAAAAAATCGGATCGAATGGTCAGACCAGACAATCTGATCGAACCATCACCAACAGAAAAAGGTTTCCTGACTATGAAATCTTCAATAAGCTTCTGGCTCCACACAAGACTAGCCAGAACACCACTCGCTTTGCGGCTAAGCGCATCCGCCACAACATTCGCCTTACCAGGATGGTAAGACAACGTGAAATCGTAGTCCTTGATGAACTCAAGCCATCGACGCTGCCTCATGTTCAGTTCCTTCTGGGAGAACAGGTACTTGAGGCTCTTGTGGTCTGAAAAGACCTCAAACGATTCCCCATATAGGTAATGTCGCCACGATTTCAATGCAAAAACGACTACTGCCAACTCTAAATCGTGCGTCAGATAATTCCGCTCATGAGTCTTCAACTATTTGGAGGCATAGGCAATCACTCGGCCATGCTCCATAAGCACGCAACCTAAACCAGTACCAGAGGCATCTGTGTACACCACAAAACTACCTCTGCCAGAGGGTAAAGCTAACACCGACGAGGTTGTTAGCTTCAACTTCAGGATCTGGAAACTGTCCTCGCAGGCACTGTTCCACACAAACTTAACACCTTTACGTAACATCTTCGTCAAAGGTAACTCGATCCTCGAAAAGTCTTGGATAAAACGCCGATAATAACCAGCCAATCCAAGAAAACTATGAATCTCAGACACATTCTGAGGCTGCTTCTAGCCCAAAACTGCTTCGACTTTTGCTGGATCGACGAATACTCCGTCCTTCGAGATCACATGGCCAAGAAACATGACGCGCTCGAGCCAAAACTCACACTTAGAGAACTTGGCGAACAATTGATGCTCACGAAGAGTACTCAAAACAATCCGCAGATGCTCTTGATGCTGCTCTAGACTCTCCGAATAGACCAAGATGTCGTCGATAAATACTATCACGAACGAGTCCATAAATGGACGAAAGATCCGGTTCATCAAATCCATGAACGTTGTTGGAGCATTCGTGAGGCCAAAAGGCATCACCACGAACTCGTATAACCCATATCTCAATTGGAAAGCTGTCTTCGCAATATCATCCTCTCGAATACAAAGCTGATGGTAACCCGATCTGAGATCAATCTTCGAGAAAACCTTCGCCTTCTGCAATTGATCGAAAAGATCTTCGATCCTCGGTAACAGATACTTGTTCTTAATTGTCGCTTGGTTGAGCATCCAATAATCGATGCACAACCTCAGGGATCCATCCTTCTTCCTCACGAACAACACTGGTGCTCCCCACGGTGAAGCACTAGGTCGAATAAAACCCTGATCGAGAAGTTCTTCCAACTGACGCTTCAACTCTTCTAGCTTTGTTGGAGCCATACGGTATGGCGCCTTGGAAGTCGGTGTAGTTCCAGGCATCAACTCGATACCGAATTCGATCTCTCGCCTTGGAGGTAACCCAGGCAGTTCCTCCGGAAACACATCGGCAAAATCTCGGACCACGTCCAAGTCATTGATCAAAACCATCTCGGGTTCAACTAGGGCGATACTGACTAAGAAAGCAGTACCCTCATTCCGCAGATACTTCTGAGCCTTGAAAGAAGAAATCATGCGGCTATCGTGCAAAGGTCGAGGAAGCTTGATCTCCAAAACAGGACGATCAGGACGAAAAAGAACGATCTTGCCTTCCTGACAAAAGACTTGAGCATGGTACTCAAAAAGCCAATCCATGCCCAAAATGACATCGTACTCTGTTATGTCTAACACGAAAATGTCAGCTGACAGGTTCTGCCCTGCCATTGACACCTCGATGTTCGGAATATACAAGTCACAAAAAGACTGCTCTCCAGTTGGAGTGCGAACCTCCAACGGAAAATTCAAAGACTCGATTGCTAAAGGTAAAGTACGAGCAAATCCAGCTGCTATGAATGAATGAGTAGCACCACAATCAAACAAAGTAAATGCTTCATGTCCGGCTACTGAGATCTTACCTTGGACCAACTCTGCCTTGGTCACTTGTTCAACCGTTGTCGCGTATGCCCGACCGACAAGGACTTTCTGGTTCGTTGGCTTCGGTGGATATAGCTGCTGCTGTGTCGCGGGCTGCCTCTGCTGCGCTGGCTGTGAAGTACTCGGCGTATTCCTGCGCTGGTCGTCCACCTGTTTCTTTCTGTAATCCCGGATATAACGACCCATCTTTTCGCAATATAAGCATCCGCCTGTGTCTCGCGGGCAAGGTCGCCCTGGATGGTCTGTGGTACATTTCGGACAATTGGCTGCGGTAAGCTGCTTCTGTTGCGGCTGCTGACGTTGCTGGTACTAGGGTCTATAGTTCTGATACTGAATCTGGCGGTTGTTGTTGTTGTTGTTGTTGTTGTTGTTGTTGTTGCGCTGCTTCTTTGACTAAGGATGGAACTTTCTTCTACCCTGGTTCCTCTGGAAATGTCTCTTCCTTGGCCAATTCTTTTGGCCAGAATTCTGCTGCTGCTGACGTAGTGCGGGAGTCTTTTGCGATTCGGTCCAGTCATACTTAAGCAAGGAGGCCGTCTCTAAAGCCTCATCGACCGTCGTAGGTGCACGTGTGTACACCTTCGTCCGTAGCGCCGACTTCAAACCTCGAGCAAATTTAAGAGCTCGCTCCTTTTCCGTCATGTATAAGTGCGAACAAAACCTATCCAGGCTGCGAAAACGTGTAACGTATTTAGAGAAAGAAGAACTACCCTGTTGGAGGTCGAGAAACTTCTGCATTTTCCGGCTCCTCTCGTGAGCTGGAAAGTAAGCTGCGTAGAACGCTTCTACGAACTGGTCCCACTTTACAGGCTGGTTGTCAAATTTTATCGCCCAGGTGGTCGCCTACCATCTTTCTGCATCCTTCTTGAGACGATATGTCCCAAAATCTACTTTCCGATCATCACCAACTTGTAACACACGAAAAATA
The DNA here is from genome assembly GCF_984573655.1 of Nuphar pumila. Taxonomy (NCBI): domain Eukaryota; kingdom Viridiplantae; phylum Streptophyta; class Magnoliopsida; order Nymphaeales; family Nymphaeaceae; genus Nuphar; species Nuphar pumila. The sequence goes on along the minus strand of NC_143258.1, from coordinate 34,041,414 downwards.
CGCTCTATTTCTCTGATCCAATCCTTGGCTGCTTCCGGCGACGATTTCCCATCAAACGAGGAAGGTTTCAAGCTCATAAATTGCTTATAAGGAACTGCTGCAACAGGAACCTTTGCAGGTGCTCGCCCATGTTCCTCATGGTCTCCGCTTGTCGTCCTACAACCTCTGTAAGGTTGTTTAGAGTCTCCATAAGGTCATCACACCTGGAGCGCCACACCATCTAAATACGCAAAAATCTATACGTAAGCAACCGACAAGAACACAGAGATAGGAAAAATTCCATTTTCATTAATAAGAAACTACAACATTACAGAAATACCCTTCATCAAGATAGGGCTAAACAAGCACGACAAAACCAAAAATGAAACACTGACTCAATGTTTCTAACATCAAAACAACACATCACAAATTCATGACTTGCTGGTGTAGAAGTCCCTGTAGTCCTTCTGACTACCATAGCGCCTCGGCCTAACACGTGGAGGAGAAACAACATTACTCAGCGGCGTGTCAGAGATCTCCTGGACTTCCCTCAGAATCGGCAACACGTACTCCGAAGAAACAGCATAGGGGTAGGACTTGGGAGAATATTGGGGAGAATCGATCGCTCCACGCTTTTCTCCGTCCTGGCTATCCACTTCCACAACCAATGGTCCAGAGACCGAAGAAACATCATCGATGTCTTCCGCATTGCTTTTCCAGAGCTCATCCCTCTGCTTTGTCTGGCATTCCTCTTCGACATGCCCACGAAGACTACAGTAGGGGCACTCAGCCAACTCACGGGGACAAATCTGCCCCGCGTAATCTTCCAAACACCTGGCACAGGGAGGTGCCAACATATGCACATTACGTGCCAAATGTTGCACAACTCCACTTAGGGCCTCTTTGCCTCGAGTCAGGTTTTGGAGAGACTCCAAAATCTTGTCGTAGGTCGGATTGGTCGACATCTATTACACCAACTATCTAAAAAGCAGGAAATAAAGGAAATAAAGAAGCTTAACTTATACTTACAGTGCGATGGATGATGCACGATGAAGCTCTGACCACACACTGAAACTCTGCTCTGATACCAAACCCTGTGGCGCCCCAAACCCCGACTTTGGAAAACTTCGGATTTTTAGTGATTTTTTTTTTGAAAGGTTAAGTAGGGAAAACCAGCGGAAAGCAGGCGTGAGAAAAACAACAAAGCCGCAAGTCTGGGCGGCCACCATAGGTGAGTACAACAAGTAACCAATTGTGTGTACAAAAGTGTAACTATGAAATAAAAAAGGGAAACACCCCAACAGTTTTAAAGAGTTTACAAAATATAAGTACAAAAGGTACAAAACAGGGAATACATCCCAACAACACCAAAAACCCAAAAACCACCAGGTACAGGAACTGCAGGTCAAGTGTGTGGGTCCTCCGAGCCTCCATCGCATATCATCTCATCCGCACTAGACCTGTTCGTCACCTACATCCCCATAAAACGGGGTCAGTCCTCTTGCGAGGTGGTGAAGAAACAACCACAAGCAGATATATACATATCATGTACACAGGAAAAAAGCAGAAAATAAACTAACAAGTGTAAGTGCTTGTGTCAGGTAAGTGTAAAGTGACAAGTACTAGTCAACAAGCTACAACAACAGGAAAAACAAGTAGCTAAAGCAATGAGCTGAACCATACAGTGAACTAAGCAGCAAGTAGCTAAAGAAGCAACAGTAACTGTAAAGCAAGTACTCAAAGTAGTAACAACTGTAACAAGTGCTGAACAACAAAGTAACCAAGTAACAGCTGAAGCAAGTAAAGCAACTGGAGTAAAGTCCACAACACAAGTAAGGTAGCAACTACAGTAAGTCAGCTGATTGGTTAGTCTTTCAAGTTCTTCTCATTACTCCTTCGGGTACGCGAAGGAAACCTCGCATTCTGTGAGATATGCACCCAGCGCCTGTTATTTAAATTCTAGTGTGGTAACCGGGGAAGCTATAGACCGAGTCAACCGTATGCGAGCAACACATGGCTAGGAGAAAACACTCGCATAGGCAAGGATTGCAATCCATACTACTGCAATAGTGAGGTCCTAGAAATGCAACCTCGACCTCCCTGACTTTGAGTGACTGGAGGCCAAAGGACGCTACAGCTCATGTCAAACACGTGTCGTAGTAATGACAAGTCACTCAGGGTTGTACCATCCACCTTCTTCCAAGGTGAACCATTTTGTGAATGGGGCGAAGCAGGTTTATCTTTCTTAGGCTCATGTTCATCCATACCTCACAATGAGGAATTTGCCTCGTGGTCCTCGCGGGGTACGCAAAACGAGGACTTGGCCTACCCATTCACGTGCTTAGCCTCACGCGGCCAACGGAGCACACTGCTCATGAAAGCAGTCACAACACCATATTATTTTATTTTTGATTTAGGGTATGTCACACAAGAGTCCACTACAACACAACGGCCACTGCCTGAGGACTCCACTGAGCCCACAACAAGTCATTTTCATTTATTCATACCCTATGGTGTTCAATCTTCTATCTTTTCATTTTTATTGAAGTAAGGGCATGTGGTGCGCTTACCAATGCCTCAAGCGATGTACCTCCTCAGGGTACGCACTACTCAGTAACAGTGTCAGGATGTGCCAAGTGCAAAGTGTAAACGTAACATAAGCTTTCTATCATTTGCACAATAAGGTTATCAGAGGCATTGCATGATACTAAAATGCACTATATTGCATACTTCAGTTTTGTGATTGCATTTATCAACATTCTCATACGTATGGAAATTACATTCGCATACTCGAGGGTTTGAAATTGAATTTATCTACATTATCATCTTATGGGAAGAGCATTAGCTATTTCCACGGCATGGGGTGCCGCGCCTGCGGACCCGAAACAAGGATATTTACACTACACCTGTAATTCAACGTAGTTTCCAAATATGTGTGTTTGCAATAGTGTTCGTCTGTATTCTTTAACTAGGCCATTGTACGTAAATCAAGGCATAAGGATTTCCTTATGCAACACAACACACTTACGTGTCGAAGGCGATACTGAAATAACTCGTCTAATGGGTATTACATTGGCATTGCCACGGTTCGGGGTGCCGTGCCCGCGGACCCTAAACAAAGACATTGAGTGATGACTTGAGATTCTAAATCAACGAAGTCTCTCAGTTCATGAGTTTACTATATGGTTTAACTGTATACTATTCAAATCTGTCGAGTGTAAGCTATGCATGAGGACTTTCCTTACGCAACGCGATACACCTATGTGTTGAAGGTGATACTGAAAATAACCCATTCTGATGGGGATTACATTGGCATATCCACGGTTCGGATGCCGCGCCCGCGGACCCTAAACAAAACCGTTTTCCAAACCGAATGTAGGACAACACTATGGAGTTCCTACCTACTTCGGAGTGTAACATTATCTAAAGAAATTACTTGGACAGGACACCAGAGTGTCGTGAGTCCATATAGTTACATCGAAATAATCACTTAAGTGTTTATAATATATATATATGAGTGCATATATATATATATATATACATGTCCATGTTACAACATACTCGAGGTTCCACCTACTTATACGTATGTTACACGTAAATGCATACATATTCGCATTAAAATACATATATATCTACCTATATATAAATATACATATAGCAAACTTATTGCAGCCCGAGGCATGCACTCATTCCAAAAACCTAACCGATTAACGGAAGGTGCGGGGCAAGACCAAAAATCTAGTTTGAACCTAATAGGGTTCAACTTGAAATAGGTTCGGGCTGGATTATTATAGAGTAGTGTCGACAGCCACATGAGTGGTATTACGGGGCTGCAAGGGTGCCCACACGAGGGTCCGCACACTTGCTGCCAATAGGTTCCAACCGGGACATAGGTCTGGTCCTTCAGACCACGTTGCCATACTTACATAAAGGGTCCTGGTCCTTCACTTGGATCGGACCAGACTATCATAAAGATTCGGTTGGGGGTTGAGTCAAACCAACAACAAGAGCAGTCGTGGCTAAGTCTGCGAGTTGAGCACAAGGAGTTGGACCCAGTTGGTCTGGTCTATAAGATCGGGCTGTGGTTAGCTAGCAATAGGTCTGAACCATTTGGTTCAGGCCCGGACCCAAAAGGGGTCAGCTCGCATGGCCCGGGTGCCCAGCACCATGCGGCTGGCACCCGACTCGTCCTAAAACAAAACCATGGCTGGCACCATGTGCCAGCCTGGTTTCTAACGCATATGCAGGTCTGAACCATGGTTTAGGCTTGCATGCAACCGAAAATGGCCGAATGAAGAGGGGTCTGGGTGCTCGGCACCACAAGGCTCCATCCGGCTCCCATAAAAAGGGTAGGTAGGGCTGGCACCTTGTGCCACGCCCAGGCTGTCAAACCAACAGGTCTGAACCTCGGTTCAGACCTGAACCAAAGGGTTTGGTCGAAAGCAACAACGAAAATGGAAGGAATGGTAGGTGCTTAATCACTAAGCGCATGCACAGGCCACCCGTGTGGCGCCAGCTCCATTCTTGGAGCACAGAGAATAGACAAGGGGTCTGGTCCACTTAACAAGACCGAGCCACCCTTGCCAGCGTGAACCAAAACCCAAGGGCTCGGTTCTCAGCTGCTAAGAGGGTGTGCTGGGCATGCCTAAAGCCGGCCCAGCTTGCTCCAGTCCTGGTTTCTAAAGAAAAACCGAAACAAATATATATATATATATATATATATATATATATATATATATATATATATATATATATATATATATATATATATATATAAAATGCAAGAGGTTAACACACCTCAACTACCAACAGCCTGGCTTCCCTACGTCCAAAATGAGCTGGTCACACCGTGATCAACGCTCACCAACACGGCTGCAACCCCAGTCCCAACGTGTTGGGACTGAGTTGCCCCAAACATCAAAAGAGAAAGCACAAAAGTCAAGAAAAGGTGCTGATGGCTGGAACACACCAACTGGTGTTCCAGCGTCAGTAGTGACTTGCCAAACGACCTGGGTGTAGGCTGGACGAGCTCAGCTCAGTCCAGCACACCCAGAAATGTTGCAATGGCCATGAGCTCTGCAGGAAAAAAAGAAAAAGAAAAAGCAAAGCATAACAACATTATGCTAATAAGGCAACCAGCAAATAAGCAAAGAGAATGATTAAGACTAAAATGCAACTGAAAGAAAGTAAAAAGGAAAAGATTTCAGATACATGCAGCAAGATGATAATGCAATCCATAGTGATTCCAGATTAAAACTATGATTATTATAACTAAAATCCACTGTTTGGGTCTGCATTCATAGATGCACGGCACCGTCGGCTTCATGAGTGTTGAATCAAGAGCAAACCGAGTTGATATCTTCACCTTTGCTATTTTTTTTTAAGACGCTAGAAGAGGGTTAATATGCTGCCACTATTCACGCCCAAGAGAGAGCCACGGCTGGAGTGAGGGAGCTTGAGAGAAGAGAGGAAGCTTTGGGAGAGAGAAGAGAGAGAGTGAAGAAGAAAAAGTCGCCCAAACAAGGGGACCCATTTTTTTGTAAAGGTTTTATAGGTGTTTGAAAAAAAATTGGACGGTTGGGATTTCATCCCTCCAAGATGGAGGGTTGGGGAGCTCTACGCCCCCCCAACAACCAATGCATGTAGGTCTTTAAAAAAGATTTTATAAAACTTTCTAAAATGCCATTTATTAAAAGCCTTAAAACTTTGGAATTTTACAAGGGGGCACCCTTGGCTGCCACCCAACATGCCCAATGGGTTTAGTGGGTTTAAATATTTTCAAAATCCTTTCAATTTTTCCATGGGGTGCCAGCCCTATAGCCCTCTTTTGGAAAAGACGCCCCTCATGATGGAGCCTAGGCTTCATCATGAGGGTGTTGGAATGATGCTTGGCCAATGAAGGCCTCTACTTTAAATGCATGCAAGGTATTTTCAAAATTGTCATCCAGCTGGTCAAGCATTGACCAGCTAGTCAACCATGGCCATGGACGTCCACTATAGGGGTCGTCCATGGGTTTTGGATCCACTAGGTGCTCCGGATCCAAATCGAAAACCGCGTATTATGTATATCACAAAGAAACGCTTATTTAATGCATTAAAATAATAATTTAAGTCCAACAAATTATTTTGTTCTCTTTATAACTTTAATTAACATAGGATGGACGTTGCCTCTTGAGGAAATCACCTCTCGTTTGCTAGAATTAAGAGTTCTAAGTTTCAGGTCCAATTGTAGATCAAAACTCGTAATTCACATGCACTGACAAGGTTTTTTCGTCGTTCGGGTCTCAAATTCGGGGTGAAACATCACAACCCTATTCTAGACTTACCCTAAGAGTTTCGGAAGTTAACGCGTTCTAGATTTTCTGAAATCGCTCTATTCACATAAAATTACGCGATTTTACCCGATTCTCAAAATAAGCAAATCTTCATAAATTGCCAAAACATAAAAATTCATCGATTTCCACATAATTACACATTGTACATGAAAATTAAAATTGTGGATCTTATAGGGATGTCATGAGGTCAACGATAATGGCTTGTAATATCTAGGTGAATCGGTGGTGTCATTGCAGGATATCACTGATTTCCAACAGAAGAAATCACTGTGGATGCAGAACATTTCCCTCGATGTGAGGGATTTATAGGGGGTAGCATCAAAAAGAAATTATTAAATCTTGAATACATATGAGATGATAAAGTCATTGGATCAGGAGGGATCGAAGCAAATACCATAACACATACACGCAAAATTTTATTATACACAAAAAAAAAACACAGTAAGATTGACAAAGCTTTCAGAAGCTCGAATAAAATATATATATATTGGAACATGATCGTTCCTCTTCGATATTGCACATTTTCATAGATTGATGTTTGCTATATGCAAAATCAATGCTACATGGGTGCTCCAATGGGGTCGATTAAACAAAAAAATTAGAAGAAAATAAGGAAAATCAGAAATTAAATGGAGAGTGGGGAAAGGGCTCTTACCAGATGGCTTGAAGTTCCTGCAGTAGGATCGACCTCTTTCAATCGATGGTGAAGATGGATGCGTTCGATGGATATCTTTCGATAGAATCGCTGATTTTCTTTTTCTTTTTTTTGCTTGCAAGAACTAATGGAAGAGGGAGCAGAAGGGGGGTGCTGTGGTGAGAACGGATGGAGGTTGTTAGCAATGGATGTTGCTCAAAGAAAATGGATGCGAGAGAAAAAATGGATCTCTTCTACTGCAGGGGATTCTTGTTTATATAGGCAAAGGGGAGGATCGTGAATGGTGTGAGACGGTTGGGAATCGGGGGTTGAGGGAGGAAGGCAGACGATCAAGGGTTCAGAGAGAGAAGAGCGTGAAAAGCCGTTGTCATTTTTCTAAATTTTCAAAAACAGGGTTCCTTTAAAAAGAAAATTTTTTCTGAAAAGGCTTTTTACAAACTAAAAGGGGTCTCTAAACCGATTTCTCGTACATATATATATATATATATTATTTTCTTTATATTTTCTGTATTTCTTTGTATTTTTGAAACAAAACCTTGAAAACTATGGGAAAACAAAAGATTTAAAACTATTTTTTTATATTTTTGAGAAATATTTACAAAATAAGGGTTTTCTGAAAATTTGGGTTTGATTTCTTCAAAAAATGAGTTTGGATCCAGGTTTTGAGGAAATATTCAAGTTTTGAACCTCGAATCGAAAAATACAGAGCAGTGGATCCAAATGGATACCAGATGGATGGTCCGAGCCTTTCACAAGTTATTTTTAGTATTTTTATAATTTTGATTTAAAAATTGGATAATGAGGCTCAGATTTGGATTTTAACACCGGATCCGGATCCAAAATCGAGTCAGATATAGAAAATGAATTTAATTTCAGTAAAATCTGAGGAATAACTGGATTTTAGATTTGAAATTGACTCAATTTACTCAAAAAATGGGGGCCCAGGGGGAAAGAAGGGAACATTTACAAAATTTTGAAAAATTTGGGGTGTTCACATTTACCATAGTGCATTTGGAAAGAAAGTAAAATAAAATGCTACAGTTAATTATGCAAATCACAATAGATCTACATACTCATCCATTCCAATCTAAGCACAAAAATAAAAATTCTCATTAAACAAAATTATTATAACCCCAAATTTAAACCGAATATTGAAATTATCTAATCTAAAAAGAAAGTCAGTGTCTTCCGCATTTCCCTGTAAAACATAAAATAATACAAAGCAGCAATGATGCAAAATACAAAAAAATATGCAAAGTAAAATATGTGATAGAAAGAAAATGAATGCAAAATTTAAATTGGTGCAAAGTAAGATGCAAAACTACAATGTGAAATGCACAAAAGAGAAAATTAAAAATACATAGAATGTGCAAAGTGTAAGTGTGTGGGGATTGAATGTGAATGCAATGAAATAAGTGCAAGCTTAAACGCTAAATGCAAACATATGTGAATGCCAATAAAGTGAAAACTAATAATGCACACATTAGATGTGAATGTACCGCATAAACAGTAACTGAAAATGAAAATGCAGGAATACAAAACTAGTGTTGAACACAGCTAACAAATTGGGTTGCCAAAAATTAATGATCCAAGACAACATCAAGAATGCATGGCTACACACACACAGGTGCATAAATGTGGCAAGAGACAATGATGCATATGATTGTAAAGTGTAGGAAGTGAGAATGTGATATTCAGAAAAGACTGATACAATATGGATGAAACAGGAAATAGAACAAAACATGATGCATAGATATAATGCACAGAGGATGTAAAAGATAAAATACATATGTACATACTCAACCGGGTAGATAATACAACTGCAATAAGGTGCTTATAAATGCAGAGTGATGTGCTGAATCAATATTACAAAACACGCTGGCATAGATGCAGATTCATAAATGAAACTAACGAGATGCCATTGAATGTAATGAACAAATTGCCGAGTCACATACACAGGTGATATTATGCAGAAATTTGCAGATGGTGCTATGATGTTGAGATGTGTAATGGAATTCAACTTGATGGGGATGAAATGCAAATGGAACAAAATGATAATGCAAAATTCGATGCAAATGAAATATGAACTTTATGCCAGATGAATTGAAAATTGATGTTGTGCTATAAAAAAAATACAGAGACTATGCGACAAATGAAAGAAAGGAAAGCTAATGCATAATGAATATATGCGACAAGAGTGAGTAAATGATAGATGATGTGATGCTGAATCAAATGTTGATATGCGCGGAATGCGACAGATTCAAAGTGGAAAAAAAAGAGGATGCAATGCACACATGATGCTATAGATCTTATGGGATGCTGATGAACAAGCAAATACATGACAACATGAAGTGTCATACTAAAATGCTGTAATGAAGTGCTGATAAAAAAAAATGATGATATAGATAAGACAACATGTTGTTAAAAAATTGTAATGAAATGCCGAGCTGTAATGGAAAGCTAGTGAAACTGCAAGATAAAGTGTGGATGATGCTATAATGAAGATGAACAAAAAGCAAACTCTGGATACTACCATGCACAAAATGTGATTGATGCAACAGATCAACCGAACCAAAAGAATAAAATGCAGTGATATACAACATGAATGACAAATGGAGAAAAAAAAGAAAAAATGATTATCGAATATAATGATGAAATAAGAAGTAATGTCGAATGAAATCAGATGTGCAATGCTGAATAACAACACGGCTGACAATGCAAATTGAATAAAATGCACAAGAAATAACAGAGTATAGTAAAAAAAATGTAATGCAGCAACGAATCTGCGAATAGAAAATAGAAAACACTAAAATAATGCAATGTAAAACATGAAAATCTATTGAATCTGATAAAGGCTAAACATACATAGATACATGGATAGATTAGAAGAAAAGAAAACAAAACGATGATGATACTATGCGATGCATAATGAAAAACGTATAACAAATGCAGAGAATGTAAATCAGATCAAACAAAATATACAAATCAAACATAATGAAGGTTAATGCATGTTTGATTGGGGCTAAACAAAGGAAATAGATTAATAAGATTAACAAATGAAATGGATAGAAAGATGATGAAATGCGATGAAGCGTTGAACATGATATGCAGAAGCGTAAACAAAAATCGAGTGCACATAAGCAATGAAAACTTAACACGAATTGTAAATGAAAATGCTGGAGCATGAGCAAAATGCAAAGGATGAAATGGAAAAGAAAGAACACGATACGATGCTGCTATATGTAGATCGATGCTGCTATATGCAAATTGACGCTGCTATATGCAAATCGATATTGCAAAATATGATTCTGATGAACAGAGAAACAAAGGATATGATAAATGTTGAACAGAAGAACATTATCAAATGAAAGCAGAAACAATAGAACAAAATAGAGAATGCGATGAAACAAGAGAAAACAATTGATAAGCATTCAATGCTAACTAATCTTAACAAATAACCAAATCAAACAAAACTATTAAAGCAAAATAAATTATTTAGATCATCTATTCTAACTCAGAAAATGAATCAGATGGAAGGATAGTGTCTTACCTGATCAGCTGAGGCAGGTTAGAGGAACGCAGGCTGGTTTCTTCGACGTTCTCCATTGAGCAGACCCAACATCTTTGATGAAGAAGAGGGGAAAGAGAAGGAACGAGGAAGAAGGAAAGGAAGGAGGGAGAAGAGGGAAAATGAGAGAAAAATCAGAAGAGAGAAGGAGGAGCTCGTGCTTCTCCTCTCTAGAAAGATTGACTTCCTCTATTTTCCCCAAAATGAAAACTGGACTCTCCTTTCTCCTCTCCTTTACGCGGGTATATAAAGGAGAGGTAGTTACAAATAATTTTGAAATAGCCCTTCTAAATTTTGAAATTTTAAAAAAGAAGGCTTTATTTGGGAAAATTTTCAAAAACCCGAGTCACTTTCTGAAATTTCGCTCTTTTAGTTTTCAAAAGAAAATCTAAAATATAAGAAAAATGTGAGTGACTTGAGAGATGGGATCCAGATGAAGTTTTGAAAGTTTTTTTTTTAAAAAATTTGAATTTTGAAGTTTAGGGATTTTGCAAAAAGTGAGCTTTTTGAAATAGAAGAATTAATTTTTTTAAATTGAGTTTTAAGACGAATCTGGATCTGAGATTTTGAGTAAAGATTGAGTCTGGATCTCGAACTAAAAAAAAATGAGAGGAATGGATCCGAATAAAGATTAGATCTAAAAAAAATATCTGAGCCATACAAAGAATTGATTTTGGATTTTTAAATTTAGATTGAAATGGAAGATCCGGGCTTAGGATTGGATTTGGATGTCTGATCTGGATCCGAGATCAAATCGAGAAAATGAGATTGGGTTTTTGGATCTTCAACAAGGAAGTGAAACCGAGAAATGATTAGAAATTGACCCGATTACCCTTCTAAATGACTCAGAAGGTGGGACCCAAGGTCAGGCACGATTTTTTTTGGAATTTGGAAAATTTGGGGTGTTTACACAATGCCAACTGTTAGGGTTGTCCAACGTGATTCTTTCCTACAATCAAGCTTCAAGGATATCGATATGTATGGCAGGATATCTATGTATATGGATATGTATGACAGGGTGCACCTCTTTCCTTTTTCTTTCGGTTATCTTCTTGATCTTTAACAGGATCATGACATTGTGTATTTATATGGGTGCTCTCTCCCTTGAGAGTAGTGAGAAATAATAAAAGTTGGTGCTTCCTTTCATGGGCATAGGTCATATCGATCGAACCACATTATATTTTGTGTTAATATGGCAATGGTCACAAATCGTTACAACCCTAGCACTCATGTAAATTGTGACACGATATGTGCAAATCGTGATACGATACCAAAGTTGGTGTGCAAATCGTGACTTGTAAATCACAACATCGTGAAGTGGTGTCACTTGTAAATCGCAATGTGGTGCCACTTGCAAATCATAAAATCATGGGTGGTCCTGATAGATTGGAAAGGGCAAGAGAAAAAAGAAGTGGATCCCACACAAGATACCCAGACTCACCCTAATTTAATGAGATGATTGACCAGTGTGGTATAGCAGAGGCTGGGTACTCATCTCCTCTATTTACAAAGTAAAATGGCCAATAGGGCAACTAGTTTTGACCTAGCCAGTTAGATAGAGCCTTGGTGAATGAATGCTCGATCAACATATTTCCCAATACCACGGTAAGAATCTTGCCCCGATCCATATTTGATCACAACGAACTATTTTTAAGCAGCTCAATTAAAACACAATTAGCATTACCCTTCAAATTTTTTAAATTTTGAACCCATAAAACAAGATGCAAAATAGTAAAGTCAAACTGGGAAAGGAGGGTGGTTGGCAACCCAATATACAAATTGATATCCAAGTTAAAGGCAATAAAAATGAACCTCAAGAAGTGGGCCAAAGAAAATATCAGTCATATTTCTTATAGAATCAAAATAATTGGGAAAGAAAATAGGGAAATGTAGCTGATACAGGAGATGAAGACTCCATAAGGAAGGAGTTACAGTTGAGAGATGAGCTCCAACTTTTACACCAAATGGAAATGGAAGAAGAAATATGGAAACAAAAGTCATGATGTAAATGACTTAAAGAACGGGACCATAACACGAGCTTCTTCCATGTTATGGTCAACAAAAATAGAAAAGCCTTGCTCTTTAATTTGGTTGGCAAGATAGATCTATTTATCTGGTGTTCCCTGACCTTTAATGTGAAAGAATAACAAAAGAGTAATGAGTGAGTTGAGAAGGTAGCTAAAGGAGTCAATATTACGATGTCATCCTGGAGAATCTTCATATGTCATTATCCTTTGAGGATTGGTAACACTTGGCTTATCACGCCCTCACAAGTTCAATAGGGGAGCCCACACATTAAACTTGTGACGAAGATCGATGAATTGAGCTAACGACAATAGTTTATTGAGTTTGTCCTCTAATTGGTCATGAGATGAAATAAAATGAACTTGGTCACACCACACCACAGGTGGAGCATGAGGAGGAAACCCGAGTTCACGTAAGAGAGAATGTAACCAAAGTAGATCTGAGACAACACATGCTAGGGATTTATATTCGGCCTCGGTACTGGAATGAGCTATGATATTTTGCTTGCAGGGCGACCAGGAGATCACATTGTTTCCAAGAAAAACAATAAAGCTTGCAGTAGACTTATGATCATCTAGACAATAAGCCCAATCCGCATCAAAATAGGCACTGAGCTGTAAACACCTCAAATTTTCACCTTCATTCACAATTTCCCTTCTTTTTCCACTAGGGTCCACCTCTCTGAAGCCTTCAGAGAACCAGCTGGTCGACTTTTGAGCCAGGGCCATTCAGAGCCTAAATTTTTACTCCAAACTTCAATATTCTATCTTGCAACCAAAATTCAATCCTCTTTCTGACTCAATTCCAATTATTAGTTTTCATTCTCAGATAAGTATTTTCAATCCTTTGTGTCTGCTAGGGGTCTGAGATTTCAAATCCCTCATCCAGGGTTTATATTTCATGTGTCATTGCATATCACCGCATGCATTTGGCATATCATCTCATATCATTTTACATCATTTCATGTCATTCCATGGCATTTCATGTTATTTCATCTCATCCTCAAGATCCAACACTCTTGTTTCCAAAACCTCCAATCCAGATTCAATTTTAAAACCTTTTCTTTCAAAAACCTGGGTTTTTAAATCGATATTTGTCATTTGGCTAACCCCCAGGGCTTTATGTCAAAATGTTTCTCTTACAAAAATGATCTAGATTCATTTTAAACTCAAATTTAACTCATCACAATTCTCGAATGAGACCCATCTAGGCGGTGTCACTTCCAAATCGCCTCTTTCATCTGGATTTCTCAAATTTTCAGTCCTAGTGGGATCAGGACTCTATCTTTTTATCTTTTCGAACCTCTTCAAAATTTTATTTTGATTTTAAACCAAAAGAAGTCTTAGCCCTTGTCCATTCCTTTCATTTTGGCCAAAATCTCAGAGTCTCAGTCGGATTAGGACTCTTTTTCAGAGTTTCAGTCGGATCAGGACCCTACCTTTTACTGCTATTTTCACCTATTTTTGAGTAAACTTTTCAAAATCTTTCCAAAGAAGTCAAAATTTTAGAGTTTTAGTCAGATATAGACTCTGTTTCAGAGTCCCAGTTGGATTAGGACTCTAATCCTGACTTTATTTCTGAGAGAATCTTTCAAATACTTTCTAATTTACCCTTCAAACAATCAAATTTCAAAATTTCAGAACTTCGTTGTAGAGTTTTAAAATTTTAGGACTCTGTCCCAAAGTTTCAGTCAGTTCAAAACTCTACTCTGATGTCATCTTTTATCCCCATTTTACTTGTTTTACGAAAACAGACTTCATTTCTAGAGTTTCAAAATTTTAGGACTCTATCCCAAAGTCCCAGTCGGGTCAGAATTCTATTCTGATTTCATTGCTTGTTACTGTTTTCGCTTATTTTTGAAAATCCTTTCATCTGTTTTTCAAAAGAAGCAAAATCTAGAGTTTCAAAATTTTAGGACTTTGTCCTAGAGTTTCAAAATTTTAGGACTCTATCCTGGAGTTTCAGCCGGTTTAGAACTCTATCATGATTTTATTTGTCGCCTTTTTTTTACTTATTTTTCAAAAACAAACCCAAATTTTTTAGATTTTTAGTCAAACTAGGACTCTATCTTAGAGTTTCAGTCGAATTAGGACTCTAATCCTGATTTCAAATTTCATCCTATTTGCACCTATTTTCTAAAACTCTCATTTATTATAAAAAAATCTAGAGTTTCAATCTGATCAGGACTCTGTCCCAAAGACCAAATCTGGTTAGGACTCTATCCTGATTATTGTTTCCACTTTCATTTTCACTCTCTTCACTTGTTTTCTAAAAATTAGTCTGGTTTGCAGTGTTTCAGTAGATTCAGGACTCTGTTTCAGAGTTTCGGTTGAATTATGACTCTAACCCTGACTATATTTTCTAACTTATTTTCACTTGTTTTGAGAAAATCTTTCAAAAACTTTTTTGTTTGGCTTTCAAAAACCTAAATCTCAGAGTTTCAATTGGTTTAGAACTCTAGCCTAGAGTTTCAGTTTGTGTAGGACTCTATTTTCAAAACTTCTCATTTTCACCTGCTGATTTTAACTCTATTTTAAAACCACTTTTAGTCTTTATTTCAACTTTCTCAAAACCATGATATGGGACCCACTCAGTTGGTGCCACATCTGGAGGAGTTCTGATCTAGGCAGAACTCTATTTGGTTTAAAAACTTTCAATTTCAATTCCAATTTTTAATTCCCTTTTGAAAACCTTCATTTTCAACTTTCAAAATCTTTTTTTGAAAAGACAAGTGGGGCCCACTCTGGGTGGCGCCACATTTGAAAGAGACAGGGTTGGTCAGTATCCTAGTTAGGTTAGGAGTCTAGGTGAGTCAAAATTCGATTTTAAAACTTCTATTTTTACTTTAGATTTTAACTTAGGTTTTTAAAACTTTAAAAATTAGGGTTTTAAAATCAAGTGGGGGGGCACATTTGGAAATTTCTTGAGTTTTCTAGAAACTTAATTAGGGTTAGGCTAGTTAGAGTCCCACTTAGGTTAGTGTTTTACCAAAAAATCGTTCCCCCTAGGCAACCCAACTTGATGAGGTTTGAAAAGTCAAAGATCAAATTGAACTAACCCTAGTTTCTAGTTTTTTCAGAAACCTATAAAAGGGAGCATTAAGGTGGGGGGGTTCAATTTCTATGTTTTCTCCCTCTCTCAAAACCATGGTGCTCTCCTCCTTCAAGCTTCCCTCCATTAAAGACCCAAGGTAAGCTTCTTCTCCCTCTTGCTTTCTATTTTTTTTAGTTATTTTCTTTGATTTTCCATTAAATCCACCATTGTCGCCCCTTTTTGTTCATCTTTTCCCTTAGTTTTCTTTCAAGAATCCATGTTTATGGTTCAAGATGATGATCAGCTGAGTGTTTATGGATGCTTACACGTTTTTGATCCATGAATAATGCTCATAATTTGCTTATTTCATTGATGCCTAAAAAAAGATCGAGATTTGACCGTTCGATCAGTCAAATCCATCTTTCATTGGCTAAATCAAATGTTCTACCATGCTTTCCTGATTTTATTTATTTATTTGATCATGTTAATGCTTATTTCATGTTTTCAAATGTCAAATTATGATTCATTGTGTTATTTGTAATTTTTTTAGGTTTTTACATGTTTAAATTAGGGATAATCGTATGTTTCATGGATAATAGGTAGTTTTGATTCCGAGCACGCGAAAATAGTATTATTTTATGTTTGATTTTTTGTTAATAAATTCTAATTTTTTTAGAGTTAATTACTGTATGTGTCAGTGAACTACCATGAAAAATGTGAATTATTTTGAATTCGGTATCTTATTTAAAAAAATTAGACACCGGAACCTAAATTCTGCACCATGAAAACACTATGCAGAATTAGGGTTTGGTTGTCAGGGTTATATCTCCTTCGTCAAAGATTGGATCGATGATTTGTAAGTTGCAGTGTGTTCATGGAGATGTCTACTATATTCTGTAAAAATTTTGGGTTTTTCCATGGTGGTTTTATATTTTTAATTTATTAGAAATCATAATCTATTTCTCTCATGCCGTTATACATTGTTCGAGCTCCGGGCTAACTTGCTGAAATCATATATCCCTAACCAGAGATCATATTCCCGATATGAAAAAAGCCCTAAACTTATATGCATGTTCTCTGTCTCCTGTTAAAATTTCACGATTTTACATGTTGTTTTGTATTTTTCCTTGATTTGATATCATAACTTCCTATTTTTGAACCGAGATATATTCGTTGGAATCAGGTACGTATTGCTAGAATTGTATCTCCCTAACCGAAGATTATATTCCAGATCTGTAAATTGGGAAATTTTTGTCTATCTGTCTAGCTTTTCCATATAAAAGTTTATAAATTTCTATAGTGGTTTGATACCCGATTCGGTTCTGACACTGTGATAGGTTCATGACCGCAGGTAAAATCACATATTTTCTTTATTTTTATTCAATTTTCATATTAGAATAATTTCAAAAAATCTGTTTTTCAGTTTTAGTTTAATTTTAGGGTTATCAAAAGCATGTATGTCAATTTTCATTAATTTTGAAATTCGTTTGAGGCTTCATTTGATTAAATGTGAAAATAGGGTGCCCGTGGAGTTCCGATTCGAGTAAAACACTAGCAAAAGTTGCTATTTTCATGATATTTTGATTTTTTTAGGAAAAGTTTGATATTTTTAGGATTTGATCATGTTGATAATCATTCTAAGGTGCTTCATACCCGATTTGGTGTTTATTCAAATCTATTTGAGCTCTAAATCCAAAGTTTTATAAAAATCTTTTCTGAAAACCCTGATTTCAAGGTCATAGTCTTGTTTTCAGGGGCATTTTGGTTATTTTGTCCAAAATTTTGAATTTTAAAAGTTTTATCTTAGAAAAACACAAAAAAAGACTTATATCTGAATAAATTCCTCAATTTCTAGATATTATGGGAATACTTTTCTGAAGAATTTTGAGGAAATTATTTGAAAAAGGAAGTTTATGTGCCTTATATAATTTCAATGAAATAAATCTGCCTCATATCCCTGACTGTGGCCACATATATGGATTGAATAATATCTCATTTGATTCTAAAAGGAAAAATATTTGTAAAAACTTTGAAATATGCAATAGTTTTTTAAGATAGCCTAAGAGTATAGGCCGACTATGGCTTAAAAGAAGATAAATCTGGATTTTGTTCGTATTTTGACTATGGCCATAAATACGAACTCAGTCAAGTTTATCAACTCCCTAGAAGCTAGTGCACGTGCCCTTCGTGTAGACCATTGTGAGTTCGAATATGCATGAATCATCATTCATCACATAATTAACATTTATATAAAGTAATATACTATATGCAATGCAAACCCTAATCTAAGTAGGAAAAGTAAATCCTTATTCCAAATTTACAATTAATTTACATTACTAATTGAATTGAAATAAAATAAAATAAAAAGAAATACAATCTTAAAGGTCCATACAAAACTAAAAAGCTTGTTAGTGAAAATATGTCAGCTTTTCTAGATTTATCCCATAATATCTAGAAATTGAGAGATTTATTCAAATATAAGCAAAATGCTAACCTAAGTGGGACTCCAAAGTTATATCTATATTATATCTAGAAATCCAAAGTTTTATCTCAGGAAAACACAGAAAAAGGCTTATATCTGAATAAATCCCTCAATTTCTAGATATTATGGGATAAATCCAGAAAAACTGACATATTTTCACTAACAAGCTTTTTAGTTTTGTAGGGACCTTTAAGATTATATTTCCTTTTATTTTCTTTTATTTCAATTCAATTAGTGATGTAAATTAATTATAAATTTGGAATAAGAATTTACTTTTCCTGCTTAGATTAGGGTTTGCATTGCATATAGTTTATTGCTTTATATAAATGTTAATTATGTGATGAATGATGATTCATGCATATTTGAACTCACAATGGTCTACACAAAGAGCACGTGCACTTGCTTCTAGGGAGTTGATAAACTCGATTGAGTTTGTATTTATGGCCATAGTCAGAATACGAACAAAATCCAGATTTATCTCCTTTTAAGCAACAGTCGGCCTACACTCTTAGGCTATCTTAAAAAACTATTGCATATTTCAAAGTTTTTACAAATATTTTCCCTTTTAGAATCAAATGAGATATTATTCAATCCATATATGTAGCCATAGTCAGGGATATGAGGCAGATTTATTTCATTGAAATTCTATAAAGCACATAAACTTCCTTTTTCAAATAATTTTCTCAAAATTCTTCAGAAAAGTATTTTCTCAAGTAGCATTCATGCATCATTTATGTTAGATTGCATCATGAAAATAAAAGTTTCACAGTGTTACATTCCCCTTCTTTTGATTTATTTCTCAACTTCATTTCAGAAAAATCGATTTTCCTTAAATTTGCCCTGATTTTCCTTGAAATCGATTTTCTTAAAAACCCTTGGTTTATCAAGGAATTTTCAAATGCTTTTCTAAGTTCAATTCATGATTTTCCAAGTATCAATACTTCTCAATTTCCAAGTTCAAATTCAGAGAAATCAACCTTCTCAAAGCTATTAGATTTTCTCAGAAATTGATTTTCTCAAAACATCAGGATTTCTTCAGAAACCAGTTTCCTTTTCTTCAGAAATGTTCTCTCAACATGGTTCATGATTTTCAAGTGTTCTCTTTTCCAAGATTTTTCCAAGTATTTCAAATCTCTGATGCATACATCATGTTTTCAATAAAAAATTTTCTAAGTCATAGCACATGCCTGATTCTTTGTGCATTTAGGAAATAGAACATCAGTTTAGAGAATTGAGCATAGCAAAGCACACGATTAATCCTTGGTTCGATTACCCCTGGTTGTGGTGCCATAAATGGTTGAACCTCGTACCGACAGGTGACTCCCATTCCTCAGAATTTTTCCATATTTTAAAACGGAGGCGAGTTATTTTCAAAACTTTTACAAAGGTCTGTTTGACTTGCAAAAGTAAAATTTTGCAATGATAACAGGTTTGGCGACCGTGATGGGACTTGTCTTCGCTTGATCAATCGTGTGCTAAGCTGATCATGCATATATTTTAGGGATTTTTCATATAAAAATATGCATGATTTCATGAGAAAATGATTTAAAAACCCAATTTTATGTTAGTTTCGAGTAAATGTGCTAAAATGATTTAAAAATAGAAAATGCATGAAAAATAGTTTTATTTTACATTTTTATACATATTTTAGTTTTTCTATAATCATAGTAGTTTAGTTTTAGTTTTTTTTAAATAAAATAAAAAAATAATAGAGAAAAATATTTTTTTTCATTTTAAGTGTTTATTTTTTTAAAAAAAAGAGAAAAAAATTTAGAATAGTTTTTTTTTTAGTTCTTCATAAATAAGTTTTGTTTTTAAATCTTTGAAAATTTTATATAGTTTTTGATTTTTGAAAATTGCAAAAATAAACACAAACCGGTTCACCCGGTTTGCTTTTAAAAAAAATAAATAAATAAACAAATCGGCTTGAACCGGTTTGCATTTGTTTCAAACCGGTTCCAGCCGGTTTGTTGCTTTTAAAAACCCCCAAAATCGTAAAAATTGGGCGCCTCCCCCATTTACGCCTGAACCAATTCCCTTTCCCTCTCTTTCCCTCTCTTCCCTTTCTTCTCACCCATTTCCATTGCCGGATTCCCCTATTCCCCTTCTTCTTCCTCTATTTCTTCTTCCTCCTTATTATCTTCTTCAATCCGGCGGTGGTGGAGCTTCCTTCCGGCGACGACAGCGGTGGTGGAGGTCGCCAGCTTCTTCCCTCAGATTCATTCACGGTGAGTGCTGAGTTCTTCTTTCCTTCTTCATCTCCTACTTCTTCTTCTTCTTTATTTCTTCTTCATCCTCTGTATTTTCTTCTTTCTCTTCTTCCTCCGGTTCAGATCTTCTTCAGTCTGATTTTCATTTCTTCTACTTCTTCTTCTTCTTCCTCCTTTTCTTCTTCAGAACTTTTTCTTATTCTTCTTCTTCTTCTTCTTCTTCATATGCCCTTGTTTAGCATTGTTTACATAAAAAAAAAACAGATATAAAGACCGCATGTTTTTCTTTATCGTTGTTCATTCCATAAAAAAAATAGATCGTATATTTCTGTAATTACCTATTTCTCATTGTGAATTAAGCATCAGATCTGTAGCATTCTTTAAATTTCCTTAATTTTCTGAGTAGAATTTTGTTTTGTTATTGGCATTTGAATTTCTGTTGATTTTCTGCAATTTCTGAGTTCCTGTAATTCTGATTTTTTTTATTCTCATTGCTTTTAGTGTTTCTTCCATTTATTTCTTGTTTTTGTAGTCTGATTCATTCATTGCATAGATTTCCCTATTTTGCATTCATTATATTTCCTGTTTAACGTTTTGTTATTTTCATTTCTTGTTTTTCTTGAATTTCGGTTTCCAGTTTTCTTTAAATGAATTTCCTGTTTGTTAATTCCTGAATTTCCTGTAGTGTTTTCTGTAATTTCCAGTTCTGTTTTTCATTTTATTTCTCATTCTCACAATGTCATGCATTTTATTTTGTTTACTGTTTCAATTTTAGATTTCCTGCTTTTCATTTCATTTTCTGTTGTGTACTTTTTGATTTTTACATACTGTTTTTTTTTCCTATTTTGTAATTTCTTATTTCCAGCATATTCTATGTTTTGTATTTTCAGCATGTTCGATGTTTGTAATTTTAGTCTATCTGTCTTTTGAATATTTTGTTTTGTTTCTAATGTCTTCATTTTCTGTTTTACCTGTTTACTAAGTTTCTTGTTTTTCCTATTTTTTTTACTTGCTGTTTCCCTGTTTTTCACCTTCTAAATTCATTTTGCTAAGTTTCTATCTCTTTCATTTCTAATTCCTGTTTTTCATTGCATTACTTTTGTTGTTCTTCAGTTTTTCTTTTCATTTTTCTGTTTTTCAAACACTTCATTTCCTGTTTTTACATTCCATTTTTACATTCAAATTCTGTTTTACATTCATTTTCTAGTTTCTACATGTTGTTTTCCTGTCTTTCAATACCTTGATTTTCTGTTTTCGTGTAAATTCCTATTTCTTTCTGTTTTGCATCTCTTGATCATCTTTTTCATTTTGTAATTGTTAGTTAATTGTTTTCTAATTAGTTAATTGGTTAATAGATTTAATTAGAATTAGTTTTTCAATTGTAATTAGTCAATTAGATGTCTTTTATCATTTCTTTCATGTTCTAGCTCTGGTACTGCTCGTGTTCCTTTGAATTGTGCAGGATAGCACAGGAGTGGAGTGGAAGCGATTACGTGACACGAAGTACGAAGAATAAAGTCTTTTTGCGTTTATTTTTAGAATTAGGAATTTTAATTGGGTTTGTAAATATTGCACTTTACGCCCTCTGCGAGGATATTCATTTGTTGTAATAGTTAGTTGTTTTTACTTTTCTGAACATTTTACATTTCAAATAATTCGGCAATAAAGAGTAGTTTAGATTTGTGTGTTTGAATACAACATATTCCCGTTCCCTAAGTTCGACCCGGTCTCATCCACTAGTGAAAACCGGTTTTTATTATTTGATGTCTGGTTTTCACATGTTTTTCATATAAAAATCTTTTCAAAATTACAACGATTGCAAAAAGACATCAAATTTTTGCCGTCGTTGCCGGGGAACGGCGTAATATTAGTATTCACTTTATTGCCTAGTGTTTGTGTGCATTTAGGTTTAGAACCACGTATGTGCATATCTTAGAGACGAGCTTACTTTTCTGCACAGCCCACCTATTAGGATTCCCTTAGAGGTGACTGTGTACGATTGGTACCGTACACATAGATTTTATCTTTTTATGCATAATCTCTGTTATGTGTAACTGCGTGGTGTTTGTTTAGTTTTTGTTGTTTTTAGTTCACTCGCTTTGTGGTTTGCGTGGTTTGGCCGCTTAGTGCGTTAGTTAGGTAGAAAACCTAAAGTTAGGACGTGTGCTACACCGGTCTACTCTAAGGTGTAAGCAATGGCTGACGATCATCAATTGATCCATCCTTTGAGGGAGTACTTCATGCCAAATACGTATACTTCAGCCTCCTGCATCACGAGACCTGATGTAGGAGCGAGCCATTTTGAGATTAAGGCCAGTGTGATTCAAATGTTACCTTCGTTTTATGGCCTTAGCAATGAGGACCCATATCGTCATCTCGACGAATTCCTTGAGATTTGCTCGATTGTGTGAATTAATAACTTTGGAGATGATGCTATGCAGTTGACTTTGTTTCCGTTCTCTCTCAAAGATAAAGCCAAGCACTGACTAAAATCTCTAGAGACGGTTCGTATTACTACTTGGGAAGGAATGCAAAAAGAATTTTTAAAAAAATATTTCCCAATTAGTAAAACGAATCAGTTTCGTAAAGCTATAACCAGTTTTTCTCAAATTGAGGGAGAACAATTTCACGAGTCTTGGGAGAGATTGAAAGATCTTCTCCGCAAGTGTCCCCATCACCAGGTGCCTCGTTGGCAGTTGGTGCAGTATTTTTATGACAGGCTTACTGAAAAGCATCGTCAAATGGTTGATTCGTCTTGTGGGGGCACTTTTATGCTCAAGAGTGAAGATGAGGCGTGGTCTCTATTTGAGACCTTGAGTGAAAACACGATGCATCATACCTTGTCTTCACGGCTCGATAGGACTACATCTCTGTCTAGTGGTCCTAGGAAAGTTGGGATTTTCGAAGTTGGGTCCGAGTTAGAATTGCGTACCAAGGTTGACCAATTGACTAGGAAGTTAGATCAATTCCTAGCCAATTCTTCGAGAAATCCAGTAGAAAGAGTGTGCGAGCTATGTGCTAGCCCTGCACACTGTGTTACGGATTGTCCGGCAGCACCATTATATCCTGAATTCGTTCAGGAGCAGGTGAATGTTGCCCAAGGTTTTGCTAAACCCATGCCCGATTCATTTACATCTTCATATAACACAGGTTGGCGAAACCAGTTTATTTCCCCATCCCATCAGCCCTCCCAGACACAGTATAGACCCAGTAACCCTTCACAAGGTTACTCGCATCCTATATTTCCACAAGTTCATCCCCAGTATTGTCTACCTTCTCCTCAGGAGCCCATACCAAGTTCATCATTTCAAGAGAAGATGTTAGAAGCTTTTTCTGATATCAAGGCCACCCTTTGTTCCCATACGCAGTCAATAGCCAAGCTAGAAACTCAAATGGGACAGTTAGCTCAGACATTGAGTAGACAAAGTCAGGGGAACCTTCATAGTCAGTCTGTTGTCACATCCAAGGGAGAGGACTCCATGTTATTTGACTTGCAACCTACTTCACATCATGAGCAAGTCAAATCTATTACATCCCTTCAGTATGGGAAGGCATGTCACTCTACTCAGGAATCGACTCATGAACCTCATATCATTTCTACTGACGAGTCGATCTCCATGATACCTCAACAGAAGGGGCCTTACTCACAGCATACATTTTCATCATATAAAGCCCCATTTTCTCAGCCTTTAGGATCACCAATCGTTTTGAGTAAGCAAGAGGTGCAGATGCAGAAGGTGCTTGACCAAGTCAAGCCTGATCATATTCACCACTTGTCTGAAGTTGCATTCATTGATACTCGGTCGGTCCTAGACTCTCGATTCTTGACCAGTCTCTCAGATGAGACTAATCTCAGTTCTTCATGTCAAGAGAGTCATGATACTACATTTGGAGGTAGAAGGGATGGAAACACAGTGCGTAGTGTCACAGATGACACTCTTTTCTTCATAGAGCCCGGTTGAGTCTGACTTCATGTCCATTGATCTCATGGACGATGAAGGTTTTTCCAGGGATCCGTCTGGCTGGGGACGTGAAACTTAGCGCTTTATGGGAGGCAACCCATATCTTGTATATTATTAGATTTGCTTAGAATTTATAGATTTTATTTTGCTTGTACTTTTTCATGAGTTTTTCAGGTTCTTTTTGTTTCATTCATGAGTTTTGTGTTTTGTCATGTATACATTGCATTTATTACATTCATAGAACGTGTATTTTTAATTCATGTTAGGTCATTCTACTCTTTTCCCTCATTTATTTTCTCTCATGTGCATTCACTTAGTTTCATTCAAGCATGGGGGAGTGTCACTGGGACAGTGTCATTCAAGCATGGGGGAGGGTGTAGAGTGCACACCTTGATATTTCTGTTTACGTTCTTGCACATGTTTACACATCTCTCATAAAAAGTAGATTTTTAAAGAAAGAGTTTGAACTTATATGAATGTTATTTCAAATCTGATGTTTTTAGAGGATTTTTAAGCCCCACGATTTTTTTTTTTCTAACATAGATCTAAAAATTATGGTTGTTTAAGTGGATTTCGAGGAAATGATGATAGATACATGTTAGAATTTATTTTGAATCATAAATATGAATATGCACAGTGCTATTTTTGAAAAACTAAGCAAATGAACAATAGTGTAAACAAATGAGCTCAAAAGAAAAAATATAGCATGCGTTAGGTTGTTTGGATAATTCCACAATCCTTAGTAGATGGAAATTAGATGTAAGTTGAAACTTTTAATTCCATTTTCGAAAAGGAGAGTGGAAAACTTTGTGATCCTCAGTAACTGAGAACAGATACAAGTTGAAATATTTGACTCTCATGTTATAAAGGTGAATGAAGGAAGTCACTTTTATGTCTTAGTTGATATCTTTTGGTATGTATTGAAAAAGTATAGAAGATATTGACATTGCACAAGGCATAAAAGCAGACCACACGCAAGCTATATGAGAAAAATAAGTGCGCAAAAAGAAAAAGCGTGAAAAAAAAAATGAAGATAAAAGAACTTAGAAAGAAAGAAAAGTTCAGTGCTTAGAAGTGCGATTGAGAAAACCTGTGCAGAAAACATATGAGTGAGGATAAGTAAATAATAATATGTTTTTATTGGATTTTCTAAGAATAAAACATAAATAATTGTGATTTTTAGAAAAGTGAAAGAAATTCTTTTTCTGTGGTAGTGCATAAAAGACTCTAATTATATTTCGATTTTGAAATAATAGGAAATATTTATGAAAATAAAGTCTTTAATTACCTACTGCTTATGAGGATGTGTAATATTATGCATACATGACAGAGATGTTTGTGGGTAGCATCACTGCAAACCCTCACGAGACCTTACTCGTCCACTGGGGTAACCCAGGGGTTGAAAGGGCTTGTTGCATGAGCTAAATGCAACCGTGATTCCTACGAAAGTGAGTTAGGTGATAGTTTGATTTCTTGCATTTTTCTAGTTTGCTCGAGGACTAGCAAAACATAAGCATGGGGGTATTTGATCATGCATATATTTTAGGGATTTTTCATATAAAAATATGCATGATTTCATGAGAAAATGATTTAAAAACCCATTTTTATGTTAGTTTCGAGTAAATGTGCTAAAATGATTTAAAAATAGAAAATGCATGAAAAATAGTTTTATTTTACATTTTTATACATATTTTAGTTTTTCTATAATCATAGTAGTTTAGTTTTAGTTTTTTTTAAATAAAATAAAAAAATAATAGAGAAAAATAATATTTTTCATTTTAAGTGTTTGTTTTTTTTAAAAAAAGAGAAAAAAATTTAGAATAGTTTTTTTTTAGTTCTTCATAAATAAGTTTTGTTTTTAAATCTTTGAAAATTTTATATAGTTTTTGATTTTTGAAAATTGCAAAAATAAACACAAACCGGTTCACCCGGTTTGCTTTTAAAAAAAATAAATAAATAAACAAACCGGCTTGAACCGGTTTGCATTTGTTTCAAACCGGTTCCAGCCGGTTTGTTGCTTTTAAAAACCCCCAAAATCGTAAAAATTGGGCGCCTCCCCCATTTACGCCTGAACCAATTCCCTTTCCCCTCTTTCCCTCTCTTCCCTTTCTTCTCACCCATTTCCATTGCCGGATTCCCCTATTCCCCTTCTTCTTCCTCTATTTCTTCTTCCTCCTTATTATCTTCTTCAATCCGGCGGTGGTGGAGCTTCCTTCCGGCGACGGCAGCGGTGGTGGAGGTCGCCAGCTTCTTCCCTCAGATTCATTCACGGTGAGTGCTGAGTTCTTCTTTCCTTCTTCATCTCCTACTTCTTCTTCTTCTTCTTTATTTCTTCTTCATCCTCTGTATTTTCTTCTTTCTCTTCTTCCTCCGGTTCAGATCTTCTTCAGTCTGATTTTCATTTCTTCTACTTCTTCTTCTTCTTCCTCCTTTTCTTCTTCAGAACTTTTTCTTATTCTTCTTCTTCTTCTTCTTCATATGCTCTTGTTTAGCATTGTTTACATAAAAAAAAAACAGATATAAAGACCGCATGTTTTTCTTTATCGTTGTTCATTCCATAAAAAAAAATAGATCGTATATTTCTGTAATTACCTATTTCTCATTGTGAATTAAGCATCAGATCTGTAGCATTCTTTAAATTTCCTTAATTTTCTGAGTAGAATTTTGTTTTGTTATTGGCATTTGAATTTTTGTTGATTTTCTGCAATTTCTGAGTTCCTGTAATTCCGATTTTTTTTATTCTCATTGCTTTTAGTGTTTCTTCCATTTATTTCTTGTTTTTGTAGTCTGATTCATTCATTGCATAGATTTCCCTATTTTGCATTCATTATATTTCCTGTTTAACGTTTTGTTATTTTCATTTCTTGTTTTTCTTGAATTTTGGTTTCCAGTTTTCTTTAAATGAATTTCCTGTTTGTTAATTCCTGAATTTCCTGTAGTGTTTTCTGTAATTTCCAGTTCTGTTTTTCATTTTATTTCTCATTCTCACAATGTCATGCATTTTGTTTTGTTTACTGTTTCAATTTTAGATTTCCTGCTTTTCATTTCATTTTCTGTTGTGTACTTTTTGATTTTTACATACTGTTTTTTTTTCCTATTTTGTAATTTCTTATTTCCAGCATATTCTATGTTTTGTATTTTCAGCATGTTCGATGTTTGTAATTTTAGTCTATCTGTCTTTTGAATATTTTGTTTTGTTTCTAATGTCTTCATTTTCTGTTTTACCTGTTTACTAAGTTTCTTGTTTTTCCTATTTTTTTTACTTGCTGTTTCCCTGTTTTTCACCTTCTAAATTCATTTTGCTAAGTTTCTATCTCTTTCATTTCTAATTCCTGTTTTTTATTGCATTACTTTTGTTGTTCTTCAGTTTTTCTTTTCATTTTTCTATTTTTCAAACACTTCATTTCCTGTTTTTACATTCCATTTTTACATTCAAATTCTGTTTTACATTCATTTTCTAGTTTCTACATGTTGTTTTCTTGTCTTTCAATACCTTGATTTTCTGTTTTCGTGTAAATTCCTATTTCTTTCTGTTTTGCATCTCTTGATCATCTTTTTCATTTTGTAATTGTTAGTTAATTGTTTTCTAATTAGTTAATTGGTTAGTAGATTTAATTAGAATTAGTTTTTCAATTGTAATTAGTCAATTAGATGTCTTTTATCATTTCTTTCATGTTCTAGCTCTGGTACTGCTCGTGTTCCTTTGAATTGTGCAGGATAGCACAGGAGTGGAGTGGAAGCGATTACGTGACACGAAGTACGAAGAATAAAGTCTTTTTGCTTTTATTTTTAGAATTAGGAATTTTAATTGGGTTTGTAAATATTGCACTTTACGCCCTCTGCGAGGGTATTCATTTGTTGTAATAGTTAGTTGTTTTTACTTTTCTGAACATTTTACATTTCAAATAATTCGGCAATAAAGAGTAGTTTAGATTTGTGTGTTTGAATACAACATATTCCCGTTCCCTGAGTTCGACCCGGTCTCATCCACTAGTGAAAACCGGTTTTTATTATTTGATGTCTGGTTTTCACATGTTTTTCATATAAAAATCTTTTCAAAATTACAACGATTGCAAAAAGACATCATAAGCTATATTCAATTCTCAAAATTGTGTTCTACTATTGTCAGCTATTTTTCATGATATCATGTGAACCTAGGAGCCTAGAATACCCAGCTGACGTGGATTGCATCTTGACCTAGGCATGGTTTGGTAGGATCGATTGAGGAGGCATTATTCATGCTCACATAGACTTAGGTGAAATACAATCCTTCTCAATCTAGGGTTTGCTTGAAAACAATGTTTGCTTCTTAAAGTTTTTCAAAATTCTACTTCTTTAGGTCTTAGAGCCCTCTGTTTTCTTGCATGTGATCATATTTCTAAAACAACCCCACCTATCTTTACTCGGTCTTCACGTTGCTGGGCTTTCTTCCAGAACCATAGTTCGGGACAAAGCCTCACAACTGGACCACCTATTTGGGTTGATCCCCCCTGCCACGTACCAAGGGCCATAGTCCAAAGTATATCGGCAGGCGCTCAAGGATGTTGGAAAACATAAGCCTAGAATCGGGGAGATCTTTTTATGCTGCGTACATCGATCCTCGGCTTGAGTATATCGGCATAGCATGATTAGACACATATGATCTGAGCTTTAGAGTTAAGGTTAGGGTCCTACAGTTATTTCAAAACCTGTGCATTTAGAGTCAGCCTCTTAGGGAATGTTGTATGTGCATACTTGATTGTACAAATAGGGTTAGGGTCCTACATCTTTATTTTCTTAGGTTTTTCCAATTTTTTGCCTGAAAATATTGGACGATTTTCCACTCTCTATTTTTCTATCTACTTTCTTGTATTGTATCTCATTTTTACAAGGATTTTATAAAACCCTGGATGATTTTTCAAAACCTCCTATTTTCTTCAAAAAGTCCAGGCAATTTTTATTTTCTTCCTTTTTGATGGATCCCGAACTTTCAGCCTTATTTTAATCTTGCCTGCATCCTTTTCTTCAAAAAATCATGTTTTCCTAAGGTCTTGCCCTAGTGTCCTTTCTCTATGTTTTCCAGTCCATCCAGACGGTATCTAGTTACCTTGATTTTGTCTTTCCTAAGGGTCATATCTCTTACGAGATGCAGCAAGGTCTCTCTGATCATTCAAGAAGATGACAATGCCAATGTTTTTCTTCTTTCTTTCATTTCGCTTTTGAATGAACAATTTAGTCTCATTTCTTTCCTCAATTTATCATCCTTTCTTCAAATACATCAATAAAAGTATCAATTTTCCTCACTTTCTTTGCAAACTGTCTTTTTGCAAGGGGTGACCCCTTTCAGAGTGCCCTCCTGAATCAATCAGAAAGTTTGTTGCCTTGTTACCTTCAGAGAGCGTTCATCAAATGTCCATCATTCTTCTTCTTTCCTTGATTATACTGCGGCATCTTTTGAAAATTTGTTTTTACTTTAAAAACGTCTTGTATACAGGCAGGATCAAACAAAATCTCTCACCATTCATTTGCATTCATTTGCATCTATCTGCATTCATTTGCATTCATTCGTATTCATTTGTATTTATTTACATCAAATTCATTACCCATTTAGGATAAGGGATAATCCTGAGACCCCGATAGTTGTCTCGATCATCGTAAGGGTGAAGATAAAAAATCTCCCATGACAACCATTAAGCACTTTCAGAGCATCGGCCTAGTTGGATCAGGACTCTAATTCCATTTTCAATTTTTATCTTGTTTTCACCTGTTTTCGCAAAACGCTCTCAAAATCTTCTTGTCTGTTTTCAAAAGAATCAAATTTTTTAGAGTTTTAGTCGAATTAGGACTCTGTCTTAGAGTCCTGATTGGATCAGGACTCTATTCTGATTTATGTTTTAACTCCTATTTTCACTTTTTTTTAAAACCTTTTCACCTATTTTTCGAAGAAAATCCAATTTTGTAGAGTTTTAGTCAACTTAGGACTCTATTTCAAGAGTTTCATTTAAACTAGGACTCTGACCCTAACCTCATTTTTAGCTCATTTTATCAAATTCTGAGAAAACCTTTTAAAACTTCTTTATTTATCTTTCAAACATGCCAAAAATCTAGAGTTTCAGCCCGATCAAGACTCTGTCCCAGAGTCTTAATCCTGTTAGGACTCCATTCTGATTGTTGTTTCTACTTTCATTTTTATTCTCTTAACTTGTTTTTAAAAAATTAGTCTATTTTACAGAGTCTCAGTTGATTCAAGACTCTATTTTAGAGTTTCGAGTGAATTAGAACGCTAACCCTGACTGCTTTTTCTGACTTATCTTCACTCATTTTAAGAAAATCTTTCAAAAAACCTTTTCATTTGGCTTTCAAAAACCTAAATTTTAAAGTTTTAGTTGGTTTGGGACTCTGGTCTAGAGTTTCAGTTCGCTTAGGACTCTATTTTTAAAACTTCTGATTTTCATCTAGCGATTTTAACTCCATTTTAAAACCATTTTCAGTCTTTATTTCAACTTTTTCAAAAACCTGACGTAGGACGCACTCAGTTGGCGCCACATCTGGAGGAGTTCTGATTCAGTGAGAACTCTATTTGCTTTAAAAACCTTCAATTTCAATTCCAAATTTTATTTCCTTTTTAAAAACCTTCATTTTCAACTTTCAAAATCATTTTGAAAAAACAAGTGGGGCCCACTCTAGGTGATGCCACATTTGAAAGAGTTAGGGTTAGTTTGGGATTTAGTCAGAGTCCTCATTAGGTTAGGAGTCTAGACGAGTCAAAATTTAATTTTAAAACTTCTATTTTCACTTTAGTTTTTAACTTTGATTTTAAAGTTTTAAAAATTAGTGTTTTCTGAAAAACCAAGTGGCGCCACATTTGGGAAGTCTCGTAAGTCATTTAGAGTTTTTAGGTTAATTAGGGTTGCTAATTAGGGTTTAGATAGGATTAGAATTCCCTAGAAAAATCATCCCCCTTGGTGGTTAATTCTAGATAGGGTTTAAAAGTCAAAGTTAGGTATTAATTAGGCCCTAACTCTAGGGTTTTGAAAAAATTATAAATAGGGTCTCTAAAGGGGGGGTCATATCATCTTTTTTTCTCCTTTTTCCCTCTCCAAATTCGTGGCTCCCTCTCTCCTTAGGCTTCTCCTCTACTTATTCCATTGTGTCAGCCCTAAGGTAAGGTTTTATTTAATTTATTTTATTATTTTAATCATTTTTATTATTATTTTTCATTAAAAATCACCATTGTTGCCTCTTTTAGCATACTTTTCTCTTGTTTTTATTTCAAAAAAATCATGTGAGGGCCTCAAGATGATGATAAACTGATGTTTGATGGTCCCTTACACGTTTTTGATCCATTAATAATATTTATTTTTCATTTATTATGTTAAAGGCCCGAAAAGATCGAGATTCGACTGTTCAATGGTCAAATCCCTTTTTTAGAGGCTAAATCAAATTCTAACCGTGTATTCTCTGATTTTATTTTATTTTATTATCATATTAATGTTTATTTTACTCATTCAAGCATCAAAATATGATTCATTGTATATTTTATATTTTTTTATGGTTTTTGCATGTTTAAATTAGGTTTATTCATGTACTTTTTAGATAATACGCATTTTTTAGTCTGGGCATGCGGGAACAATGTTATTTTATATTCGTTTTTTTTTATTAAATTCTGATTTTTTTAGTGCAGAATTGTGCATGTGTCAATGATTTCTCATAAAAAATTCAAATTATTTTGGGTTCTAGAACCTTATAAAAAAAATAAGAAACTGAACCGTGATTTTTAAACTGTGAAATCACTATTGAGATTTGGCAACAACTTGCAGAGGCGATATCTCCCTCCTCAGAGATCTGATTGACGATCCTTAAGTTGAAGTAGTTTTTTCTTGATGTCTACTATTTACTGTAAATTTTAAATATTTTTTTGCATCTATTTACTATTTTTTCTCTATCAGAAATCAAAATCTGTTTCTGACAAGTCATTACGCATTATTCAAACCCTAGGCCAACTTGCATAAATCATACCGCCCTAACCATAGATACGATTCACAATCCATAAAAATTTACAAATTTAGCAGAATATCTTGTTTCATCAGTATGATTTTTGTAATTTTTGAATATTGTCTGCTATTTTTTATTAAACCAAAATCAGAACTGCCTATTTTTGAGTTGTTACATGTTCATCGAAATTAAGCGTATATTGCCGGAATGATATCTCCCTAACCGGAGATGATTTTTTAGATATGTAAAAAAGTAAATCGTTTTTATTCTGTCTAGTTTCTTTATATAAAATTTTATAAATTTCTATGGTGGATTGATACCTGATTCAGGTCTGACACTGTGACAGGTTCATGATTACAGGTAAAATCACATATTTTTCTTGTTTTATTTTAATTTTTGTATTAGAATAATCTCAAAAATTCTGTTTTTCAATTTCAGTTTAATTTTAGGGTTATCAAGAATATCCACGTTAATTTTTACAGATTTTGAAATTCGTTTGAGGCTTTATTTGATTAAATTGCAAAAATAGGATGCCCGCGGAGTCCTCAAACGAGTAAAACATTGTCAAAAATTGTTATTTTTGTGATATTTCAAATTTTTATGCATGGTTTTCATATTTTTAATGTTTTATTATGTTTGCAATCATGCTAGGGTGCTTCACGCTCGATTTGGCTTTGATTTGAATCCATTTGAGCCCTAAATCCAAAGTTTTACAAAAATCTTTTCTGAAAACCCTGATTTTAAGGCCATAGTCTTGTTTTCAAGGGTATTTTTATCATTTTTTACAAAAAAAAATTGATTTTCAAAGTTATTTATCTTTATTATTTCTTCAATTTTATATCAATTTTTATTATGTTTATCTTAGAAAAACATGAAAAAAGGCTTATATCTGGATAAATCCCTCAATTTCTGGATATTATTGGATAAATCTATAAAAGCCTACATATTTTCACTAACAAGTTTTCTAGTTTTGCAAGGATATTTAAGACTATATTTTATTTATTTTCCTTTATTTTAATTAAATTAGTGATATAAAATTAATTATAAATTTAGAATAAGAATTTACTTTTTCTGCTTAGAATAGGTTTGCATATGCATATAGTTTAATTTCTTTAATAATGTTAATGTAGGATGGATGATGATTTATGCATGTTCAAATTCACCATGGTCTACATGAATGGCGTGTGCACTAGCTTTAAAGGAGTTGACAAACTCGATTGAGTTCGTATTTATGACAATAGTCAGAATACGAATAAGATCCAGATTTATTATCTTCTTTTAAGCCACAATCAGCCAAGTCATAGTGATATTTATTTGTAATGCATTTCCTCTAGATGTCGTTAAAATTAGGATTGGATGAGTATAGATCCTAACAATTCTCAATTCCCATAATCTGAATAGACATAGTAGTAAGGAGATTATTTTTTTGTTAAGTGCATCCTTGTTGAGAGTTCCAGATTTATGTAATTGTGAAGGTGAATTCTTGTAAGGAGCTAAACCACTTAGCATGATGAGCACTTAATTTTTGTTGATTATTAAGGTATTTTAGAGCTTCATGGTTAGTGTATAAGACAAATTCCTTGTAAATAAAGCAATTCCTTCAATAATAGCGAAACTCTAAATCATATGTGGAGTATTGTCATTTAGCTGATGTCAACTTTTCTCTTAAATAAGTGGTGTAAGTTTTATGAAATAGATTATTAAAGATATATTTTTGAAAAATTGTTTTGTGAAAGCCAGATACCAAATATTAAAAACTGGCTTACACTAAGGTGAAATCTGGGTCAAACTCAGGGAATAGAGTGAAAAACTTTGTATTCCATAAAAATATAATATTTATTGCCTTAAAATAAAAACAATTAACTAATTAAAATGAGTTATCCTCTATAGAGAGCTTAAACAAATAATGAATGGCCTTATTACAAACCCAAATAAAAATAATAAATAACCCTAAAGCTAAAAGAAAATAAAATAAATAAACAACGGGTCTTCAGTTGCTTGAGTTCTAGTCTCTTGCAATGTCATTGCTTCAAATGAATTCAAGAGCTATTGGTATTTGATAGTTGTATGTCTTGCATTCATTACTAGCATTTCTCATACATCTTCTGAGGGGCTTTCTTATGGGCCTTCAGAGGACCTTTTAGGGACCTCTGAGGGCTCTTCAAGGGCACTTTTGAGGGCCTCTTTGAGGTCTGGTCGCATAGGCAAAAAAAATTACAAAAACAAAACAAAACATAACAAGAAAAACTAAATCTAAAGCTAATGTTAGTCACAGAAAAGCAAGAATCAAACAAGCTCTAACAAACTTGTAACAAACTAATATAACAACTAAACTAACATGTAACAAACTAAGTACGTGAAACAAATTAAAACCACTACGAACTTAATTCAAGAAACACATTAAGTCTAAAACTAACTAAAATTTTAAATTAACTAATTAAAAACATGACATATGAAGAACTCTAATCTAACTGATTAATTAATTAAACTATTTTTAATCAAGTAAACTAATGCTAAAACAAATGTAGCTAATGGAGGGAAAACGTTAATTAGGCTATAATTGAATTAATTGTAACTAAAACAACTAAAACAAGTGAGACATTAAATCTAAACTAACTTAATATTAAGTCTAACTACTATGAAATAAAAAAAAACTAATTTTTAACTAAAAGAAATTATGAATTTGGGAATTAACTAATAAACTGCTATACATAATTCATTTAAAAGAAAATGTTAAACTAAATTGAATCAATTGGAATCTATAAAATAAAAAAGATATAATTGACGAAATAATATAAAACTAAAATTGTTAAGTCTAATTAACCTATTGCTGAATTATATTCACTAATGACTAAAATAAGAAGAACATGAACATGAACATGAACTAAACTGCACATTAATCGATTATGACAAAAGAAAATTATAAAGTGAATTAATTAAATAACTAAGAAGAAAAATAAATCAAATACCTAACTAACAATAATTAAACTTAAAATTTGAACTAACTAAATCACGCTTAGATGAATTGAACGCTGCAGAGCTAAACATAGCTCAATGTCAATCACATTGAACCATGATTTGTGGAGGACCAAATAAAAGTGCTATATTAAAAAAAATATTATGTAAACGAAACTAAAAGAAATAACTAAAATGGACAGATTAAACAAGGATATTAAATCAGTAATCTAATACCCAAATTAAATACTAATCAATTGATGCATCACTTAACAAAAATACATAGGCTTGGAACAACCCACATCAATCATGTTGGTGGGTGATTGACAGTGAGTCTAAGCATAGCTTTGCACCAGATCTACATGTTTAGATTCACGCAAGTCTACGCGATGATGTTGGTCATGTTGGGATCAAATTGAAAATCTGCGTGAACTTGAAACTTCACACAGATTTCTTTTCGTTTCATGCACCAACGTCCAAACAACTAAAGATGGAATTGTGTTTTCTAAAAAAAATTATAAAACTGCTAAAACAATAATGAAATAGTCTAAAATAATTATTCTATGAAATATGTATTCCTATACTATCATGAATCATGAAATAAACTATCCTAAATAAATCAATAATGTTGAAAATAAACCAGAATGTATGCAATACGTAAAACTAACTACCAAGATGGGGGAGAAGAAACAAACCTCACGGTTCTCTAGAGAGAAGAGAGACAGAGAGGAAGGGACTGGCATGTTTCTCTAGAGGAAGACACTTCTTTAAAATAATTATTTATATTAACAAAAGCTAGGTTACATGATTTTTCTAAAATCCACCACTAAATTTTCAAAATTTTCAAATAAAGACTCTTCTAAAAACATGTTTTAGAAAAGGACAATCCTAATCAAAATAAAATATTAGTTTAAAATCCTAAACTAATTAAACTTTGAATTGAAAAATCCAAAACCAATTAAAAATACCAAAAAAATGCAGTAAAGGTTTTTATTGGCATTTTTTCTTATTTTTAATATTAAAGCAGTTTCTCAAAAACATTTACAATAATGGATTTTTGATGCATTTTTTTGATAGATCATCCATAAAAATGTGTATCTAAAATGCAAACATTATATATGATCAAATTCTTTCATGCTTATCGTTTGCTAGTCCTCGAGTAAACTGACCTTGAATAGCAAAAAGCAAAAGCAAAAGAAAAAATAATTAAAACTAAAACCCTGAATCATGATTGCATTTACCATATGAAACAAGCCCTTTAAACCCCTGAGTTACCCTAGTGGATGAGTAAGGTCTCGTGAGAGTTTGCAGCAATGCTACCCACAAACATTTGTATCATGTATGCATAAAAATTCAACTTCAAAAAGTATTAGGTAGTTAAGGAGTTTGTTTTTATAAATATTTTATGTCACTACACTATGAAAACATAATTAGAGTCTTTACATGCCACCATAGAATAAAAGTTTTTCTTTTACTTTTCTAGATATCATAATCATTTATGCTTTATTCTTAGAAAATCACATATACACATATCATTGCTTATTTATCCTCACTTATATGTTTTCTGCATAAGTTTCTCATGAATTATTTCTAAACAGTAAACTTTATCTTTCATGCTCTTGATTTTCTTTTTCTTTTTTAAACTTTCAAAATTTCCACACTTTTTCTTTTTTTTCATTGATCACTATATCAAATTTTCAGTTTTTGTGACCCACGCAACGAGCTTTAGGTCAGTGACTCCCAGGTCAGACGACCTTAAGGCAGTAGATACAAAGTATTCCTCAGACTTAATCGGTCGAGTCATTAGACCTTCTATTTCATAGTTTTATGTATAACTTTCTCCTTGTCATGTGGAATGTCAACATCTATTAGGCTCTCTATAAAGTCCATATAACAGGCTTTTGGGCTGGTGGCTCCCAAACCAAATGACTTTAGGGTACCAAGTGAAAATATTCCTCAGGCTCTACTTGCTCAAACCAAATAGGCCACAGATATTAACTTAGACAAATAAGTGATTTCCTTCATTATCCTTTTCGACATAGAACTCAAACACTTCAACTTGTGTGCTCTTTTTCACACAACTAGCTACTAGAAAATAAGAAGACATCAGACAACTAAACATATGCTCTTTTTCACTTTTTGAGGTCTACTTTTTGAACTTGTTCATTTGCTTAGTTTTTTTCAAAAATAAACTATGCATATTCATACTTGTGATTCAAAATAAACTCTAATATACATCTACCATCATTTCTTTGAAATCTATGTAAATATCCATGCTTTTCTAGATTGGTGTCAGATTTTTTTTTTTGAGGGGGGGGGTGCTTAAAAATTCTCTTAAAACATTAGATTATGTAAAACATTCATATAAGATCAAACATATTCCTTAAAAGCCTATTTTTTTTAGTTTTTATCAATGTGCAGATACATAAATAGAAAAAGTTTGGGTATGCAAACTACACTCTCTCCCATGCTTGAATGGCGTTGTCCTCAATGGCATTCTCCCATGCTTAACTAGATGAATGCACATTAAAAAATGAAAGACATAGAAGGAAAGGAGTAGAAGTCACCTGATCTGTGCTATGGAATCTCACTTGATGTGGCATCGTACTGGCTTTGCAAAGATTTCGCCGTGTATCTCTGTCTGTAACTCATAATAATTCACAAAAATGCAATGCATACATGATTTATCTTTCATGCTCATGAATGAAAACAAAAGAAATAAAGAAGTGATGTCGTGACTCGTTGTCGCCGCCTGGGTCTCCCGTCACCACCCTCATTCCTACCTTATTCGGGTATCTATCGTCGGAGGAAAATCCCTTGCCAGAATTCTGCCTTCTTCAAAGGTATAACTTTGTTAGACTTGCTTCATCCTTTATAATATAAATTAGCATCTTATGGTGCTTACAGCCCAGTTGTTTCTTGTTTTTCTTTGGAGCTTTATTAAAGCTTATTTTTGGAAATGAGGAGTCGTTTGCACCGCGAAATGGATGGTGGGACTTTAATCAGAAGGTACCTGTTTTCATTTATTTGCATATATGAGTCTCTTTTGCTATTCTCTGTTGGATCTTCTAGTCTGAAGTGAATATGGTTCTGATTAGCAACTTCTATGTGTAGCAAATGCTTAAACCTATCAGTATTGAATGTTGGGCAATCGTCAATTTTTCTACAAGATGTGATATAGGTCATCTTGCTAGGGAGCTTGCTAATACTGGCAGGAGCAAGGGCATTGTAAGTTTTGGGAATATCTTTCTATTACTTTCATTTTCATCTTGTCTTCAATTTTTATGGTATAGTTTGTTTCATTAATACTAACACTCTTATTATCAGAATTATTCACCACCATTCGCCACATTCGAAGATTATCCTGAGTTCCAGAATGCTCCACCTGCCATCAGAGTGGAAAAAATGTTTGATCAGATAAAATCAAAACTACCTGGACCTCCACAGTTCCTTCTTTGTGTTTTATCTAAGAGGAAAAACTCATATGTCTATGGATATTTTCTTTGATTTAGGGCCGTGGAAGAGGAAAAATCTCTCTGAATTGGGTATTGTGACCCAGTGTATGCGTTTCCATAAAATCAATGATCAATAACTCACTAATATATTATTGAAGATCAATTCTAAGGTACTTCAGTGTTTGCAAATTTTTTGTTTTATTATCTGATTATCTCTAGCATTTTGCTAAAATGCCTTTTGAATTTTGTGTGCTTTAAAATCAGCTTGGTGGGATTAATTCCTTGCTTGCTATTGAGAAATCACCGTCTGTTCCAATAATCTCTTCATCACCGACCATAATTTTTGGAATGGATATGTCTCATGGATCACCTGGTTAGTCTGATATGCCATCAATTGTTGTGGTAATGTGCTCTCTCAGTGGTACCTAAGCTTTAATTACATCCTTTTCTTTTTGAAACTCTCATATTGCAGAAATGTATATTATATATAGGTATATTTCATTATCTGTGTACGTTTTCCTCACTAATTGATGTTTATATAATGTTTTTTTATTGGTTTTCACTTGTGTCTTTTTATGTGTTCAACATAGCATGTTGTCAGCTCTCGTGATTGGCCCTTAATTTCTCGGTACTGGGCATCTGTTAGGACACAATCTCCTAAAGTAGAAATGGTAGATTCTCTCTTCAAGCTTACTACCGACAACAAAACTGATGGGGGAATTATTAGGTTGAGTCAAATATTTCATGCTTTTACGGCCAACACAATGTTTATGACTAATAGGTGTTTAAGTTGTTAGCTTGGTTCTTTGCAGTTAGTTTTTAGATATTCAATTGCTTTATAGAGGGCCAAGGGGTGTTTGGTTTAGGCCATTGAAATGATTTTTTTATGAAACGTGTGAATTTTACCACCTTTTTTCCACTTGTTCATTTGCTAAGATCTTGCCTACTTACATCTTTCTTTTGTCTAAAGTAAAACTTGGGTGGGATATGTTGTGTTTAATTTAATTTTTTAATCAATATAATGTTGCAAATTTTTCCCAAAGTGTGCAGCCAAACGGCTGCCAATACTTTATGTCTTGGTTATGTTGCTTGGAGGTTACTATTGTGTATTCCTGAATTTAGTTTCATTGCTTGTTTGTTTACAGAGAATTGTTGATTGGCTTCTATCAGAGTGCCAAACAAAGGAATCCTGAGAAGATCATTTTCCGGTGCAGTTGTGCTACTTTTTTAATCATTAGGCAAAATGTAATGGTTAATAGTTATACTTCTAACTTCATTCCATTTCATTTTGTTGACAATCAGGGATGGTGTGAGTGAAACTTAGTTCAATGAAATCCTGAATATTGAATTGGAGCAAATAATCAAGGTCAGTTTTATGTATTTTTTTATTGTTGTAAAAGTTGTACATGAGACCGGCCCATCTATGGCGCCAAGTTGTTTCAAGGATTATATTTCAATTTTTTAGGGTTATGTTTGAGACCCAGTTTCTTATGGATCAAACCCGATTTGTTTAGGTTTAGGGCTTATGTACAAAGACTTAATGGGAACTCTTATATTTGTAAAATTTGTTATATAAGTATAATTTTTTTATTTTTTATACTTCTTTTGCCTTAAAAATAGACAAAAATAGACTCGGTCAAAGTTGACCGAGTCCAAAAAGTGAACAGACTTGGCCTGAGTGCACTGACTGAGTTTGACACAGGGCGTGTCGATGCGGGTGCGTCGACCTCCTAGCCGAGTCCGTGTGACATAGGCACCAAGTTGTTTCAAGGATTATATTTCAATTTTTTTAAATTTTTTTTTAATTTTACGACGGATTAGCGATGGATAATATCCGTCGCAACTTAGTGATGGATTAGCGACGGATTATATTCTATCGTAAAACTAAATCCGTGCTTATTTAGCGACGGATTAGTGATGAACATGATCCATCGCTAATTAGCAATGAAGTTTGTGACAGATCAGTTCTATCGCTATTTAGCAACTAGGATTATGCAACTGACACTTTCTGTCTCTAATCTATTGCTAAACACTTTAGCGACGGATAATGTCCGTCGTTAATCTGCATTTTCCTTGTAGTGACAGGCCAAGGAATGACAAAACTCTAAAATAGACGTGAACTCCTCTTCAAGGATGCACCTTCGAATCAACCGGTCTGCACATGACCTGAACAACTCTGGATCCTTCTCTAGAAATAATGTTAAACCTACGTTAGAAAATTATCTCTCTCATTCTTGTTCCAATGCGCAGGGTACTTTCTAGTCACCAAGTAGTTGATGATGTTTGTGAACCAGGGCATACACCTCACATGAAGAAGTTGTTCATCCGAAAAAGAATCATCAATCTCTCCCTGATTAGTGGATGTCTCCACAATCAGTCTGAAGAGATGGTCTGCTATAAGATTCTCGCATTCACTATTGTCTTGAATCTCGAGATCAAATTTTTTTAACAGAAGAATCCACCAGCTGAGACACAGTTTGGTATCTTTTTTACTCATCAGATACCGCAAGACAGCATGATCTAAGTATACGATAACCTTGGAGCCCAACAAGTAAGAACAAAATTTTTCTAAGGCAAACAGTACTCCTAGTAGTTCCTTCTTAGTAGTAGTATAATTTATCTAAGCCTCAGAGAGGGTCCTATTAGCGTAATAAATGACATGGGACCTCCATTCAATCTGCTGGCCAAGAATGTATCCAACCGCATAATCCAAAGCATCACACATGATTTTGAAGGGTACTAACCAATCGAAAGAAAGAAGAATAAAAGTTTTGATCATGGCATCTTTCAAAGATAAAAATACCTTCAAATAGGCATCATCAAAATGAAACGGTTGATCCTTCGAGAGTAGGTTACATAACGGTCTACAAATTTTGCTAAAATCCTTAATGAATTGTTTATAGAAAGTTGCATGCCCTAAGAATGATCGCACCTGTTGCACTGAGGTCGATGGAGATAATTTCACTATAAACTACACTTTAGCCTTATCAACATCGATCTCTTTCTCAGACACAATATGTCCAAGAATAGTCTCCTTCCCCAACACTCTCCCTTATGATTTATGAAAATGTTCATTCAACCCCTTACTAATCAAAGAGTTAGAGTCAACTAAGAAATTGACATGTATATTCTAGAATTGAGAGAGAAAGAGAGGAAGAGTCTACCTAATAAATAGTAAAGTGTTGCATTCAATCAATAATGCATGATGGTGTAGGAAATTAACGAGAGAGGTGAGAGGTGTTAGTTTAATGGAAGAATGCCGGAACTGCACATCCAAAAGAGAGAGAGAGAGAGAGAGAGAGAGAGAGAGAGAGAGAGAGAGAGAGAGAGAGAGAGAGATTCATCCCTACTGGATGATGGTGCTGCAAGTGGCACTGGCTGTCCTAGCTGCCGGGATTCACCACACCATGTGTAACGCCCCAAATTTTTAACTTGAAAATTTTGGAAAATATTTTTTTTTTCTAAACAACAGCGGAAAAACTTTATTAAATCCTTCATCAAATTATTTGGGCGGGTTACAAGTAATAGCACAGACTCAAGGCATTTAAGTAAAATAAATTCTGACATTAAAATACTACAAGTTATCATTTACAATTAATGATTTATTACAAGTCATATTCCTCAGGACATCCGAAGAAGATATGGTCACATGGCACTGTCGCAGCGACGACCGCAATTGCTCGTCATTCAGTTTCCTGAAAAACATTAATTCAGAAAGGGTCAGACTACCACGTTTGAGTAAGAAGCACAATATCCATATGAATGTGCACAGTGTCATGTGTACAAGTATATGTGCAACATGTTTAGATAGAATTAATAACCATTTAACAATTGATAAATGTACAGGTTACTAAAGTCAAGCATTTCATGATATATTCCATCACATCCAAGCACGATCCATCATATGCATAAACCATATTCACATAAGTAATAACAACTTTGAAACTAATGTGGATGTACACCTGACTTAACTAAAGTGTTTCATGTAAAGTGTGCATAAAACACAAATATCAATGCTCAACACATCATCATAAGTTATCACAATTTCCATGTAAATGAAAACCAATTTGAATCATGCCCTGCAGGAGTCACAGTTTACTTCGACATTTTCAACCTCAAGCAGTATGCAATTACTTGAAGATTTTTCTTAATGCACTAGCTTTATGTTTCATCTTGTTAATTATCCTGTGGGTACGCACAGGCATTCGACATCGTAGCGGACCGAGACCACACGAGGGTCTATTATTTTATAACTCGTGTGACTAGCCGTACGGATATCCAAAGGGGACGGTTCATGACCGAGAGAGTACTCCCCAGTGGCTAGAAATAGAATTAGGATGCATCCTGTACTTCTGCAAAAGACTTGGTTCTACCACCTAGGACGAATTGGTAGTCCTGGCCCCCTAACTCCGAGGACTGGGGACCGGGTGAGACGCCTCGCTCTCACCAAAACAAAAATTGTCCCACGGAGCTTGTACCATCTACCCTCTCCAAGGTAGACCATGGGTCCAGTAACATACACCGTCTTTCAGGTGTACCCAGAGCCCTGGGAAACCAGTAACGTATACCGTTGTCAGGTATACCCAGTATCCCGGGAAACCAGTAACATATACCATTTCAGGTATACCCAGAATCCCATATTTTTTTATTATTTTAGGTGTGCATATATTTTCATTCTTGTTTGATTGGGTCTAGTAACATACATCGTCTTTCAGACGTACCCAGAACCCCCCAATAGAAACTGGTAACATATACCGTCTTTCAGGTATACCCAGAGTCTAGAATTTTCATTTATGTCATCATGTATGAATTTAACTTTTGATTTTGGTGCTAGGGTATACATATTGAACCCTATTGGTTATGCCGCAACATGGCATAACCCAACTTTACCAATTCATAAGTGCACGTATGGCACTATCAGCTTTCTGCGAAGCTGTAAGCGCGATTTTAAGCTTTCACATGATCATGGAATGAAGATGCCCTTTACTTTGCAAAATTTTCTAAAACAAACATAGATCACCTCACACAAAACATGTCGTAACCCTTACGTACAAAATCATAAATCAATTTATATGCAAATTGATTAGCATCATGAATGCCCATACGACACCACAAAAGTTGTGCGTGCTTAGTTTCAACCTTGGACCATCATGCCCCTATATATATTTATTTTTTTATAACAAAATCGTATATTTAACCACAGGTGAATCCTGCATTTAACCTGGGTTCCAACATTCCTATGTCCACCACACCCCAAACAATGTACAACAAGATTACATCATTAACCTCCCATTCATTTGGCTCATTTACCAATACATACAATTTTCTTCATAAACAGATAATAAGGTGATTCATCATGCTATTTAATCATGAACACTATGGTGACTTTGCCATGACTAATGTAGGTGGACCATGAGGAGTTTTGACCAACTCGTGGCATGTATACTATCGTGAATTGCCAATGCAATACAAAT
The DNA here is from genome assembly GCF_984573655.1 of Nuphar pumila. Lineage (NCBI taxonomy): Eukaryota > Viridiplantae > Streptophyta > Magnoliopsida > Nymphaeales > Nymphaeaceae > Nuphar > Nuphar pumila. The sequence continues at coordinate 33,997,307 of NC_143258.1, read as the reverse complement.
GTATGTACAAAGTGAATTTCCTTCTTTCTTTCTTTTTCAGACATAACTACCTTGACAGAGGTGCATATACTGGTGTAGAACAATCACAAGTGCAATGACATGTTTACAATCCTATCAGGTTCGCGCCACTGTAAGACACGTATTAATATGATGACTAATATATGATCCCCATAAGTTTGCATATGTTGGGGGGGGTATGCCATCTATGAATGAAATTTATGAAATTTCAAATGTAAGTGGGTGGTATACGGGCAGAATGACATGCCAACTTTAGACCATTGCTAGAGTTTGTAGACCCAGTTTGCAACACCTCCATGGTTATGCCAACTGCTGCCACCGTTTACTACCACCGTTTGACACTATGGTGTCCAACAGGGCAGCAAATAATGAAAGCCACATATTACGCATAACTACCACAAAATTCTGATGTCATAACATTTTGCAAATGAAGCACCTTGAGCATAGGACAAATAAGAACAACTACGAACAACAAACTCGAATTGCATACTTATGCTAGAAAAGGATGTATTGGATGAAGAGGCAAGATTCCATGTTTGCCTCAATCTTGCGATGAACCACTTCAGCCATTAAGGGTGAAAACATTGTGATTTGTGACATAAAGATGCTCCAATTAGGAAATAAGATCTTAAGTGTACAAAAAAAAAACTTCTATCAAGCAAGCTGGGGCTGCGGCAGACCCCAATCAAACAGAAACGTAGTGTTGCTCAGACTATAATGAGCTTCCAACATACCATGGTTGTATGGCTGCCACCACCAGCCAACATGCCAAATACCTGGGTTAGCCCAGGTCGATAGGAGGCAGACCAGCCAAACCAATCGGGTCTGACCAGTCACCATTGTGCATCGCCGAACAATCCAAAGAACCAGTTGTAACATGTATCCGATTTGGATCACGTTACACCATTCTTCTTTGAGACAGCAGGCTGGGGGTTTGACTCGTCCCATATGCTAAACATTTTACTTAGTTTAGATGCATACCTATTTCAGTCTATGGTCCAATCTTCATCAGAAGGCATTACCGAGTCATTTTGGACCCACACACACGCTGTATATTGGTTCTATTGTGCACAATTATGAACAACATACAACCAGTTATCTTCACATAGAACATTGATAAAAATTTTAGACCAGTTGCAATAATTGCAAAAGAAACCTACCAGCATATAATAAGGATGCCTTCATACGTGCATATCAACATTAAAGACATACCACAATAGCAACAAGGGCATTATATACGTATATAGTACATTGATTCCAACTTTTTTTGCAACAAATAAATCTTATATGATTGTAACCAGACATATTACAGCAGGTCCAATACTTCAAAAAAGAACATACCATATATAGCATATTAGGACATATTCATATTATTTCCTACTCGTAAGGCTAGTAATCATGTTATAATTTTTTTTTGTACTCAGTATTATGAAGTTGTTGGTTGTTGGGAGCTGCTACAAATATTATTTCCTACTCGCACATAATGCATAACCAAGAAAAATGAGTGCCAAATCTCTTTTGCTAGTTTTTAGAACAAAGCATCATGCAACAAATTCATAAATGCTACTAAGAAACTCACAGCAAGTTGCTGCCAAGGAATTCACAGCAGGCTGCATACAGCCTATCGTAAGGAAAATTTTCAAGGTTTTCATGGGACAGTCAAAAACCTAACTGATAAAAAAAAACAGCATGGCGATCACGTCTGTACTATCAAAATAAAAAAAATATCAACTATTCAATAGCATGTTTTTATTTGCACTGTGTATATTTTTGTTTTAAAAACCAAATTCTGTGTAGTTGATATATTCTATATATCTTCAGATTCATGCATTTATGAACATATATATCATGTGAACAGTCCAAACACCCAACTGAACAAAAATGTTATGTACCTAGTTAAAATGAAACAAAAACACAAAATATCATGATTCGTGCTTACACACAGATCTAACCATGAGTGCGGGTTTATTGTTCCTTCTATTAGGTATGTATATAGATATAAGGTTGGGTTTTTTTTTTTTCATTTGGCTACCTAGATGAAGTATATGCCTTGAAGCACATATACTCATATAGCCATACCCATTTTCGTGCCCCATAGCACTGTGCACAAACATAGGAGATGATACCCTTACCTCTTTGAAGTCTCGCGACGGCATGGCTGCACCCCTTCCTTCCTTCGTTGGAGCGGCACACCACCTCAATAATGGAGTCCACATGATCAGCATAGGAGGTCGACATGTCCAGCAACGATGGTCGACTACCACGATGGAAGAGAAGGATGGATGAGCCAAAAACGTTAAGAGAGAGATAATGGTGTCAATGGCTGGAATAGGGAAAGATATGAAAGAGGGAGGATGAAGATGGTCACACGGCTGGGCTGTGAGAGCATAGGCGTGGGAGAGGAAAGAAGAGGAATACTCAAGGCTCCTCAACTTTTTGTAAAGTCTCAAAAAAAAAAAAAAAAACGCCCTTCAATACTAGTTTCATTTTTTTTCTTGTTTTTTTATTGCAGCACTCAAAACGGCTGCTCATTTTCATTTTTTTTTTTAAACTCCCTTCTATTTCCAGAATATGGAAGGAAGGCTTCCCCTTGCTGGACGGTTGGGTTTCCCAAAAAAACTGTGTTTTCTATTAAAGTCGCCTTAATGAGGAGTTACTAAAAAAAATCGTTGGTTATAAAATATTTTCGCAAAAAATATCCTTGGTGCACCCAAAGATTTGAACTGGGGACCTCTTCTGAAAGGGGTAACGAGCCCCACCAGTGCACCATACTCAATTTCGTTGCATATCTTCGCAACGAAATTGTACTTAACCACTTATAGACGTCTGATGGTATTTATTTCTTTTCTTGGAACCGCCATTCTCATTTAAAACTCCTTCTCCCTATTCTAAAATCGTGGGCATGGTGGTCTTCCCAAAACGTTTCTTCTCACCCTCTTCAATGTCCTTAATTAGGTTTCCAACTTGGAAAATCGGTCAGCCACCACCCTCTTGAAAATGTCATTCCTCATTTAAGCCCTCTTAAATGGGAAGTTCTAAGGTCTTTTCGAATTTCAGCAAAAGTAACAAAAATATTTTCGTCAAAATGGCTCGGTGCACAGGGGGATTTGAACCAAGGTTCTCTACCCTGTGAGTACATCATCTTGACCAATACACCAACTCCTCTTTAGTTGCTCATTCTTGCAACTAAAATTCTCTTATATACGAATTGATTCTCGATGAATCTCAAATATGAGTTGGATAATACTTATATTTTAAATCTTATGAACTTTCTAACTATATTTCTGGATCTTAATTATGGTTCGACCCTATTTGGATCTCTTTAGATCCAATTGGATTCTAATTGGGTTTCGGATCCATCCAGGATCCGAATTCATTCATTGTACCCGAATCCAAATACTGGATCCAGTTGATCTAGTTTGAATTTTAGGATCCATTTGGATCGACTCTATATCATTTTATTGTATTTATTTCAAAGGATTTTATCCTTTATTTAGTTTGATAATTATCGAAATTTTACGGGTTTTACACCATGGCTGTTTAGCTCATCAACTACGACCCTCTCAATGTCAGATGCTCCACACAATCAAACTATACGGCCAACAACACCTACCAACAGAACCTGAACACTCTGCTCCTATCCCTCACTTCCAACGCCTCACTCATCAGGACCGTCGCCGACAAAAATCCTGACAAAGTCTACGGCCTAGTTCTCTGCCGCCGCGATGTCTCCAGCAAAGAATGCCGAAACTGCACATTGATCGCCGCCACCATGATCCAGTACATCTGTCCTGGCAGCAAATCAACGATCATATGGCAATTGAAATGTGAATTGTGCTATTCTAGTGACAATTTTCTTGGCACCATGGACATCAACTTCTTCACCATGAGCAACGTCAACAACGTATCCGATCCCACTGACTTTAACCAGAAGTTGGCGCAGTTCCAGAGGAATCTCTCTTCTTCCACTGCGGCCAATTTGAGCTCCATCTACGCGAGCAGCCGCACACGGCTCACCGATTTTCAGACCCTGTATGGGATGGTGCAGTGCACAAGGGACCTCTCCACGGCCGACTGCAGGATTTGCTTGGGCCAGGCAATGGATTATATTCCTGCTTGCTGCAATCAGAGACAAGGGTCGGTGATTGTGAGTGCTACTTGCAGTCTAAGGTATGAAATATATCCATTCCTCTCAGGTTCAACAGCAGATGCGTCATTCCCATCCTCATCAGATGCCCTTCCGCTGTCGGATCCTAATGCAACCAGTGAGTTGCTCTCTCTCTCTCTCTCTCTCTCTCTCTCTCTCTCTCTCTCTCTCTCTCTCTCTCTCTCTTCCCCACGCCGCCGTCTGAGATGTCAAGCACCACTACGCCACCGCCTGTTCTTCCCTTGAGACGTCGAGCACCACCACCACGCCGTCGATCCTCGAGATCCCCTCCCACTCCCGCCGTCCACCAGTCTCACCAGGGCTCTTTTGAATCTCTCTCTCTCGGACTCGCTCTCCGGCGACCCCGACTCCTCCGCCATTCGCTTCCTTGGGCTATTGAAGCAACCCGACCCTGTCTTCTCCGCCATTCGCTTCCTCGGACTATTGAAGCAACCCAACCCTGACTCCTCTGCCCTCAAGCTCGAGGAGAGCGACGTCTCTTGGTCCGACCATTTCTCTAATGCCTTCTGTCATGCCAGTCGCCTGAATCCTCCCTGGCCTTCAACAATCATCACCTACCTGATTGCAAGAGCCGCTACCCGAGCCTCACCGTCGGCCACTGTAACCCCCCTTTTTTTTTCCACAATCGCAACAGCTGCCACTGTCGCACCCCCATTGTTGTCGTCGGCTTTCCCCTCCCATCGGCACCCTCTCTCTCTCTCTCTCTCTGATCTGAGCTCCATAGCTCTGGAAGCCTCCTCTTTGCCTCTGCCCTCTGCGTTCTAAACCCTTCGCCCATCCGACGGCCGGACGACGCTCCTGAGTTTCCTGCCTCTCCTCTGCCGGCGTTTTCCATGACCTGCTCCTCTCTCCGACAGGCGTCCTCCGTGACCTGCCCCTCTCTCCGACCGGCGCCTCTCACCAACGCTCTCTTCCTCGGAAAAATCTAGTCGTTGAGCCATCATCGGCCATCTGAGGTCTGCCATTTTCGGGGTCTTGGCTTCTCTCAACATTCCATCCCAAACCCCTGTTTCCATCGTCGGCCTTCAGGCAGCCTTATGCGGCCACCATCCCCAGCGGCAGCCATCTGCGGCTCTTGATCTTCTGTCAATACTCCCAAACCCCAAACCCTCATCCCCATCGGCTGTTTCTCCTTTTCCCTCAACACTCCCAAACCCCTATCTCTCTTTCTCGGCCACCAGGCAGCCATCGGCGTCCCCGCCGCCAGCATCCATCTATAGCCTCATCGACCTACGTCGGCCCCTAGCGGCAGCCATTTGAGGCCACCTACGTCAGCATTCATATTTAGCCATCTTCGACCACCGTCCAGCTCTTGTCGTCGGCCACTCTCTAGCCACCATCTCCAACGTTGGCCCCCCAGCGGTAGTCATTTGCGGCAGCCCCTACTCACTGTTGCAGAGCTCAGCCAACAGAGCCCCTCCCGCATTCTGCATAGTCTGCACTCCCCAAACTTAAGGGATTGTCGCTGAGATCAGAGATAGCCCACGCAGCCTGGCTGAACTCCCCGTTCCAGTTCTGGAGGAGCAGTATCGCCTCTCCAGCCTTCAGATTGGCCTTCCACCTTCCCTGCAAAGGTCTCGTTGAAGGAGACGGATTCTAGTCTACCGGTTCTTCTCAACTCCTCTATTAGGGGGTTTCAGGAGTTTGTTCAGCGAAACCAGCTGTACTCGGTACTTCATGTGGGGGAGCAATTCTCGTGGTCAAATATGAGGTCTTGCTTTTGCTTACGGATACTAGATCGTGTTTTTCTCTCGCCAGATCTATTTCACGCAGTACCGGATGTCACTGCCTGCCTGATGCCGCGGACCATGTCCGATCATGGACAACTAATTGTTTCTTGGGGCGCAGGCTTTAAAGCGTGTCGCAGGTTCTCCTTTGAGGAATGGTGGGTTCGTGTGCCAGACTTTCAACAGTTGGTTGGTCAATCGTGAGCTCAACCGGTTTCAGGATCTTGGGTGGCCATCCGCATCCATGCAAAGCTTCTTCGTCTTCGACATCGTATTAAGGAATGACTCAGCGTTAACAACCTGAACAAGTTTAGGTTCATCGATCAGTGGGAAGCTGAGCTCTCCTCCTTGGCCCAACATCAGGTCGATCTTGTTGGTGTGCCGGAGGGTCAAGTGCTTCAATTGCAGGAAAGTATCATTGCCCTCTCTGCCCTCGTTGCAGAATGGAGAGCGCGAGATGAGCTTAGATGGAAATTGAGGGCAAGAGTTGCATGGTTGGCAAATGGTGATGATAATACATAATTTTTTCGTATGAATGCATCAAATAAGTATAGAAAGAACAGGTTCCTCTCGATCGAGATCGATGGATGCCAGTTTGATCAACATAATTGCCTGCCAGCTATTACTTCTTATTTCTCCAGGCTGTATTCGACTGACGTAGACGTTGGGGGGTCATCGGCGATATGGGTTATAAGCGGTTGGCGGCAAACCAATCTGTTCCTCTGCAGTCTAGATTCACCGAAGCTGAGATTTCAGATGCTATTAGCAGCCTCTCAGGATGGAAGGCCTCAGGCCTTGATGGTTTTTACGTAGACTTCTTCAAAGCTTTTTGGCCAATTGTTAAAGCTGACCTGGTCCAGTTGTTCGATGAATTTTATCGTAATGCCAAGCTGCCTAAACCATACCATGTGGCAGTCATTTCTTTGATTCCTAAAAGGCAAGGGGTGTCAGACATATCCAACTTCAGGCCAATTTCGGTGATGGGTGCTCTGTATCGCATTATATCTAAGGTGTTGGATAACCGGTTGCGCGCTGTCATTGATCAACTTGTCTATCTGAATCAGGGGGCTTTTATTCCAGGTCGAAGTGTGCAAGGGTCATTTATTTGTGCAACTGAGCTTCTTCATTCTTTACAGTCGACTGGAGCACCATACTTCTTGTTAAAATTGGATTTTCACAAGGCTTATGATAGTCTGGCATGGGATTTTTTGTTTGAATCTCTAACAAATATGGGGTTCGGCAACCGGTTTATTGCATGGGTTAAGGAGCTGGTCACGAAATCAGTGTCGTCGGTGTGCATCAACGGAATGAGAGGGGAAAAATTCAAGTTGGCTAGAGGCGTGCGACAGGGTTGTCCCCTAGCCCCATCCTCTTTAATATCGCGACAGAGGGTTTACCTATTCTCATGAAAAGGGCAGAACAAACAGGCTTCTTGAATCCGTTGGGCATTCCTGGTTTTGTTGGTCACACAATTCAATATGCAGATGATACTTTAATATTTGGTCATGCGAATGTTAATCAAATGTCTAGGTTGTGCTTCATTATTAAAATATTCGCTGCAATTTCTGGCCTTCGCCTGAACAAGAGCAAGTGCGCTCTGGTCTTACTCAATGCTGACTCTCTCCTCCAATCGGCTGCTGCAAGGATCTTCAACTGCCCGATATCCGACCTTCCTGTTAATTTCTTTGGTCTATCATTGCACTCACTGCAGCCGTCGAGAACTTCGTCCTGGACGTCTACTATAGAGCGGGTGCAAGGGAGATTGCAGTCTTGGAAGGCCCGATATTTATCTTTTGCGGGACGATTGACGCTCATTCGCCATGTTTTGGCCAGATTACCAGATTTTTGTATGAGCATGTCCATTATACCGACGACAGTAGAACGAACGATTAACCGTTTGCTTTCGCACTTTCTTTGGTCTGGGAATGCGTCTCAAAAAAAGTACCCGCTTGTTTCTTGGCAGCAGATCGTTCTCCCAAAGCAGCGAGGCGGCTTGGAGATTCCGGCTCTGAGAAAGAGGAGCATCGTTTTAGTCTTGAAGTGGGCTTGGGTCGCTTCCACATCTCCATCTTCTTGGGCTACGTTTGTTAGGGAAAAATATGGTAGTTTACCTGACTCCCTTCTTTCGACGCCCAGTTCAGTGTGCCATTCGTCCCTCTGGTTGGAGTGGCGGAAAACACTTCGCTCCTTCAGTGACAGAGATCTTAGGCCTGACCATGGCCGCCCGTCGCTTCATTGGGCCATGGCAAGTGGAGACAGGTTCTCTATTAAGCAAGTTTACTATTCCTTGTTGCCATCCGGGATGGATTGGTTTTCCATTGATTGTATATGGGGTAAGGGGCCCACTCCAAGGGCAAAGGCATTGGCGTGGTTAGTGGCTCTGGATCGTGTTCAAACCCAGATTAATATCAGGAAACGGGGGCTTCAGTTTCCAAGCATGTGTGTTCTTTGCGAGAAGGCGGTAGAGGACACGACTCACCTATTTTGGTTTTGCCCGGTAGTTTTAGACCTATTCTTTCAAACTTGGGGTGCACCGCCCGTTCAAACGCGTTCAAGTTCTGTTATTCAGGACCTCTTGTTTGGTCCCATGAGTTTACGAAACAAAAAAAAAGGAAGATTATTGTGGCGGGTATGGTTGTTTTCAGCATGGTGGGTGATATGGACCGAAAGAAACAATATCGTTTTCAGGGGCATCAAATTCAATTTTGGAAGACTACGTCAGCGGGTTATGTTTGATGTGTATCTGACTCTTAAATTACATAGTAGAGACGGGGGTTTGGATCTACTTGTACTCTGAATTGTGCACAGACACCATCTAGATGGTGGCTGTCTTACTCTTATGTTCCTCTCTCATCCAATATTCGGTTGGATGTATTTTGGTAATGTTGAATGATAAATGTTCTTCTCTCTCTCTCTCTTGTGTTTGTGTGAAGTTACGAAGATGACTGATGCACAAAATGGTGGTATTGGGGTGCAATGAAACCCGGTTCATACGCCCTCTTGGATTTCATTGATGCCACTTGTTTTGATCAAATCTGCTCGCAAGATGGAATCAGCATGATGGATTTAATAAGAATCGGCAGTGTTATTTAAAAAAAAAACATGATTTTTAAAATCCCAAACTTTTTTAATTTTTTAGAATCACCAAAACTCCTCCACACAAGTTGGATTTTAGCAATTCAAATGTTGATCTTCACAAAATGGATGACCTAGATCACACTTACAAGGTATGGTTTGATGAAAGCAACTCGCATCAATGAGATTCCACGGAGGGTATAACGATAAGGATGACTTCGGGGATGATTGAAGTGGCAGCCCACGTGATGTCGGAAGAGAGCATTTAATGCTTCCTTTTTAAAAAAAGAGAGAGAGACTTCGGGAATCATTTAAACTGAATCGGGTGCATAGGACCACAAAAGTGCTTATCCATCTTAAAGATGAGTAGCTTTAGTGAGGCTAAATTATTAAGTATAATAGAAAAATGACTCCTGTATTTTTCTAAATTGGAAGTGAGAAAAAGACAAGAAAATTTTACATAAAATATGAAAAGCTGAGCCCTCCCCACCTTGGGTTCAAGTAGGAGAAGGTTTTTCGTCCATAAACTTTCTTGTTTTTTCTCTAATTTTCATGTCCATACATACGAAAAGTTATCCACCAAAATCAGTGGAGCAATGGTGGTGAAATCTCTCTCAGCCGTACGATCACATGCTTTTCATATGATAAGATTCAATTTTTATATCAAGTTTTTACCATTATCAAACTTGGTGATAAAGGTATAGAATTATTACCAATATGGCAATAAACCCAATTCCATGAAATATGGCATGCTATTCGGATTGAAGAATAGGTTCATTAGTGACCGACTCTAGTTTATATAAATATTATGTCAAAGTAGGTTTCAAATGCATGTTTTTCATTTTTTTCATGTTCTTGTAAATTTTCTTGGTCTAAATCATCTAATCAATGCAGGTTCGGGCTCAAAGAAAAAAACTAGTGCCGCCATAATTGCTGTCTCGTATTGATTCTTTTACTCTTGGACTCTTGTTAAGAAGGAAATCAAAGAAGCAAACTTATAAAGGGATAAACAAGCTTAATTAAGAAATTGAGGACATGGAATCATTGATTTTTGACTTGGGCATCATAAGAGATGTCACCAACGACTTCTCCGAAGAGAACAAGCTTGTGGAGGGTGGGTATGGTCTCTTATAATCTTTAGGGTATTAGGGTTGTTTGGTAATCAAAATCCAAGGGTCAGAGCCCCAAAAAATGACTTGTACCTGCATATGGGTTTTGTAGGGCACAATAGATGGTAAAGAAATAGCAGTGAAAAGGCTGTCCAGTAGGTCAAGTCAAGGTTCAACGGAGTTCAAGAATGAGGTGCGGTTAATTGCCAAGCTTCAGCATAGGAACCTGGTTAGGCTCCTTGGTTTCTGCATGGAAGAGCAAGAAAAGATTCTAGTTTATGAGTACGTGCCCAATAATTGCCTGGACAGCATTTTATTTGGTCGGTACACCTTCTGCTTTACCTTAATAAACTTTTTTTTTTAATACACACTATACACGCAGATAGTTAGTAGATAAGATAATGTTATAAAAAATATATATAAGTAGATAACCCACATGCTACATAAAACAATTGTAGATAATATTTTCATTTCGAAGATTGATCGTCTCACTTTAGGCGACAAATTATGCTTGCCCCTAATCAGCAAGGTGTACTCGTGAGCAAATATTTTATTGTTTTTTTTTGGCAAATTGGTGACTGCCTTATGGGCGATTTACTCTATACGATCTTGCAAATCGGTCTCCGCCTTTTTTATTATCCTTTGCAAATTAGTCCCTGAGGTTAACAGTCATTAGTTTTCTTTAATGCTAACGGTTAAGGGCAGTTGAATTGACAATTCTGCCCTTGTACAAGGACCAATTTGCAAAATACAAATGACGTAGGGGCTAATTTGCAAAAGATTAGGGACAGTCTTCTTGATTGATGTAGTGTTGCATTATTGGGACTTTTCTTATCTCTTCCTCTTGTTTTTACCTCTTTTCCTTTTTAAATCAACAAAATCCATCTGTTGTCCCAATTACTTGGTGCTCTCTATCAAAATGCCACTAGAGACAGGATGCCACTTCCTCCCCTTTATGGTCCTGATCATCGTTGTTGAGATGATCATCGTTTCCTTTTCACTGATTTATGCATCGGAGATTTCCTTTCGTTCGAATCTCACAACTTCTGGAAAGACCTCCCAAATGGTGATTTTGCATTCAGATTCTTTAACTGACATAGGCTGTTAATATTCGTTATAATTCCATTACTTGGGACTTTCGCCTAGCCTTAACATGTCAACATGTTGAGACTGTTTGTCCACATGGCACTTATGTTTGATCGACCCTTGATGAGAAAAAAAAAGCAAGTACCAAACTTACTCTGGGTTTTCTGTTTTTTTTTTTGTGTTTTTCTTCTTCTTCTCTCTCACTGTGAAGCTGTTCAGGATAACTTTGTCGCGGTGACTAGCCTACTCAGTGCTAAGAGTGGTTAGTATTACACAAGACGTAAGGCTTGGTTATATCCCATAAGCGAAGTTGTCAACAACCCTACTCCACTCAACCTGATGGGGGCAACTGTCGCTTTTAAGAAAACACTTTGTTGCAGGCCTCCAAATATTAGTCCGACGATCAAGATAGAAGGACCCAAATCTCCAACAACCAAATGGGTTTTCCTGCATTTTTCTTTACAATTCTGACCTTGTAGATGTGCTTGGAATGGTCGATTTGCTAGAAATCCACATCTCATACTTTTTGATGAAAAATGATTTTCAAGGTTAAAGAAGTTATGAAGATTTCTTTTTTTTAAAGCAGAAAAAGTTATGAAGATTTCTAGTTGTCGAAGTCTAAATCTGATGGTCCAAGAGCCAAATCTCTATAAAATCAACCACGTAGATAGATCGCATCTATATATTTTGATTTTAAAAAAAGAAATGAAAACCCTAGAAAGCCATTTTACGTGTTTTTATTTTGTAAGCTTTCATCACTATATATATATATATATATATATATATATATATATAGCAATCCCAAAGAAACAGTGTATGGAAAAATAATTGAAATACTAATACGACATTTTTTCTTGCTTATCCACCAGATCCAATTAAACGTCCGCAACTCGATTGGGCTACACGTCTCAAAATCATTACGGGCATAGCGAGGGGTCTCATGTATCTGCATGAAGACTCACGACTCAAAATTATCCACAGAGACTTGAAAGCGAGCAACGTCTTGTTGGATAAAGAAATGAACCCAAAGATTTCAGACTTTGGGATGGCAAAGATCTGCAATATAGATGAGACACAAGGCAATACAAACAGAATCGCTGGGACATAGTAAGTTTATACTAAGCTGCTTAACTTATATTCGTTACCCTTGATCGGCTTACATTCAACTAATCTCACCAACAATCTGATTTTTCACTTTGTCTTGTGCACCCATGAAAAGGTATCTTAATATATTTTAAGGCTATGAGATTTCCCACTTCTGAGAATTGTTAAGCTTAAGCATACACAAACTAAAAATGGGTATGCTTTTGTTGATGGATGTAATGTCTTCCTAGAGAAATTGGGATCATGGCCTTATGGTTTATTCTAGTGTTAAATGAATTCACTCGATCTTCTGCAACCAAGGGCACTTGTTTGGCCTCAAATGAGAACGGTTCTCTCATAATGGTGAGAGCGGCTGAATTTGGCCCATTTTCACACATGCAAGCAAACTTGAGATGGCATCCTTCATGTGACTCAAAATCACATTAGGGGCCATTTTGCTGACTTTCTCATGTGATTTGAAATCTCATGTTCTCTACCTTGTCTGATTTCAAATCACATGAGATGGAATCACGTGATTTTGAATTATATGAGATGCAAGCAAACGTGAATGAAAAAAGAGGAGACTTACTACAAATTGCTCTCAATCTAAATTACTAAAATTTGCTTATTGTGGATTTATTATCCAAATAGGAAAGCTTGTGACATCCTTTATTTTTGGCAGTGGCTACATGTCTCCAGAATATGCAATAAACGGTCATTACTCTGTTAAATCAGATGTGTTTAGCTTTGGAGTATTACTGCTAGAGATTGTTTCTGGCCGAAGGAACACTTCATTCCAATCAGAGATCAGTCAAGACCTGCTTAATTATGTACGTATCCTTTCCGTTGTTGATGTTTACTGCCGCCACACTAAAGTTTCAACCAGATCCAACGTTTTATTCCAAATTGGTACAGGCATGGAAGCTATTTAAAGAGAGCAGGCCAACAGAATTGGTAGATGAGGCATTGGACGAATTGTATCAAAGAAACGAAGCACTGAGATGCGTCCATATCGGACTACTATGTGTTCAAGATGATGCAGCAGACAGACCAACAATGTCCTCGGTTGTTCTCGTGCTTGGTAGCACGTCTATGACTCTTCCTGCCCCTTTACCACCCGCATTTTATGTGGGCGGTAGGTCAATGGAGAGGCCACCATCTGATGCCAGATCAACATCAGAGACCCACTCTTTGGGTGTATTAGAGTTGTCGCCATCTTTGAGTGGCTTGACAATTACTGAGTTGCGAGCTCGGTAAGCTTCTTAATACCAGTAGCAGATCGTGGAAGTTCAAAAGAATTCCTCACTTTATGGCATACAGGATACTAGACGGATGTTTTTGTGGAAGCAGTAGGAATCTCCCTGCGGCTCAGATGGGTGAGGACCTAAAAAGGTTGCAATAATTCTGTTACTGCTAGGAACTATGCTACCTCATGTTGCATGATTTGTTTTATTGTGGATAGGTGAATAGAGTTTGAAAGTATTGCTCCAAGTTATAAATGTTAAAAATAAACGAACTTGTTCTGTAGTTGAACCGTTATATATGGAATCAATTTGGATTGGCATTGCTTCGCTTGGAAAATGTGGCTCGAGGAATTTGTACTTCAAGGAGTTCAATGAAATCCAGTTTCATATATGCGTACTTTTTTACTTCATTTATTTTCTGCTTTTCAAATGTCCTGATCTCAAATTCATGAAGATAATGACACATGCTTAGTTCAACTTCCACGACAAAGTTTTCATGCCACGAAAGCAACCTATGTTCCAAGAAAATTATATAATTTAGAGCTGTCATCAAGCATAAGGAAAATTTAAATGACGTATTTCAATCCAGGATGCACATGTACCTGCTTCAATAACCTTGTTCTCGAGATATCCTATCAAGAATTGTTGATGAAAAGAAAGTGGACATAAATCTACCTTCTTTCTAAACATAATCTTGTGACTGATCAAATGCCTCATTACGTCAAACGGCAAATTTTTATAAGGTTTCTTTAAACGTATATCCAAAATGTTTCATTTCATGAGGAAGACAGTCCAGCATAAGACAAATACTGCTTGAATCAGTGTGTGACCTATCTGCCATGACAAATTCACGAACAGAAAAGTTTATTTCAATCCCACTACAACCTGGAGTTTTGCTAACTCTACAATCTGTAATTTTTGCTCTAAGCTTAGAGACATTATTGATTTGATGCTGCATACCTGTTACACATAAGGATATAATTACTACAATTTTATGGCGCAGTCTCAAACAAATCAGTGAGCGGCTTGATATTAATTTTTTTGAGAGAAGTTAAAATATATATATTGATAATAATAGATACAGCAATTAGGATAGGAACAGATTGGTGAGCAGTGATGAGGTATCACAGCACACATCCCTAAGAACTGCAATCAGAAGAGAAAGACATAAGAAAAAACAGGAAAGCCAGAAAAATCAGAAACGACATTAAGGTTGGAGCAAAAAATCAGCCATTTGCTCCAATCCAATGGAAGAGAAGGCCACTTGATGCGAGCCCTCTCACCAAGATCCCATGGCATCTGGTTGTAAATTTCTTCAATGTTGCAAGCTTTACCTTGAAATATGTGATTGTTGCGTTCTAGTCATACAAGCCTTCAGGCCGATAAAATCCAAGCTCGCCAAAGAAATTGCCAACGCATGCCCCTTTGGCCTAGTGTGCGGTGCTATAAGAACTTCCTTAAGGAAGGATAAGCTGTCCCAATCTAAAAGAACACCACTCCAAGCACGATGCAGCAAACTGCAAAAGAAATCGCACTTCCAAAAAGGATGATATGTGAACTATTTCTCACATAAACAATGCCAACACTAGATAATAATGTGGAAACTATGCCTTTTGAGCTTAGAGTTCGAGTTCACAACAAGAAGGACAAGCCAACCCTTGAGAGAGCCACAAAGCAGCAACCTTTCGCCCCATAAAACATGTTTGGGAGGCCAAGAAATAGAAAGTGACCCGAAAAAGATGGAAATGGATGACATAGAGAAGATCTCGTCTTTAGAGAGAGGCCAAGATACCACGTCCACATGATTTGGTAGAAATAAGCTTGATAAGAAAGCCATAAGTGCTAAGTGCAGTCCATTGTTGATAGGCTAAATTTTAAGGATCCCTATTCAATACAATGTCTCATATGTCCCCCGCGGAGTGCCAAAAACCACACACCCTAACATATTTGGCTCTAAAAAGAGCATGCACCAAAAGATAGGAGTCCCTTAGTATTAACACGTAGACCCAAGATTTCTGAAAAATATTTTAGGATCATCAACAAGGTCAACATATTTTACTTGGAAGCTTCAATAAAGATTAATAAATTATGGACGAAGAGAAGGTGTGGTACTGAAACTGATTGCAATACCTTACACCCCTTAAAACTTTCAACCTTAACCGCAATCGTAACTGAAATAGCCTCCATAGCAATAATGAATAAAAGAGGAGAGAGAGGGTCCTTGATCATGCATAATTTATGCTTCTTATTCATTTGTTTTTATACATGATCCATGGAAAAACCGCATTAAAAACTCATTCTTATCTTTATTTTTGAGAAATCACTTTAAAATAAAATATTCAGGAAAATTGCACATTACACTGTTTTACCTACTTTAGAATTTTTTGACATGTAGTTCAATTAAATTAGGAGTTAATTGATTAACGTTAATTAGTTTAAAAGTTTTCTTTTTGAAAAACTTGTTTTTAGAGAAAGACCCTCTTTGGAATTGTTAAAAAAAAAATAGACTTCCATAGAAAAACATGTTTTGACCTAACGCATAGTATAAATAATATTTTTTAGCCTACAACCCACATTTTTTCCTCTTGTAAAAATGCAAACCTCTTCTCTTCCTCCTCCTCTTCATTCTCATCCTGTTATTCCTCGTTCTCCTCTTTTTTCCCTTTGATTCATCTTGTTTCTCATCTTTCTATGTCTTCGGTTCTTCTTGCCTTGATCGACGAAGGTGTGTGCTGCTAAAAAAAAGACCATTCTTCTTCTCAACCCCTTCATTGGAAGCAGATTGCACGGTTTGCTTCTTCTCAACCCCTTCATCGAAAGCGGATCGCACGGTTTGCTTCTTCTCCCCCATCTCTATAGTATTTAGAATCATTGCAAGCATTATATTGAATTTTCTGCATATTCATTGCATATAACATATTAAGTGTTATTTTATTCATATGCATCATATTCATCTCATATATTTGCATAGTATAGGTAGCATAGAATAGTTTTATTTATTAGATTGTAGTCTGCAGTTGTTCTTAGTTTTCATTTTTTTAGAAAGAAATGCATTGTAGAGAAGTGCTCTTTTTCTTAAGCCACAGATCTGAACCTTCTTTATTTGTGATATGCACCGAGATGTGAACCAGTCACACGTATGATATACAGATGTCGCCAAATCCAATCTACACTAAATAAGCTAAATCTAACAAAAAGACGTGATCGGGAAACACGCAGTATTGCGTTATTCACAGATCATGCAGGTCTAGTGTGTGTAAAATTTTAGTACATATCGTGTTTTGTGTCTTCTTCTTCTCATAACTGATTCATTAGCTTATTACACAAATTGAATATACTTTAGATTATCTTGGAGATCTGTTTGCAATATCACGTCTATCGTGGCTATCAGACCATGATTTTTGCCATTCTCACTGTTTCTATTCAGGCGTGAATGACGCTGAGCATAGTGTAGAGTTTCATAATCCATACGTTTAGCATAGTTGATCTTAATGTTTTTTAATCATTGATATAGTTTTTGTTATCAGATTTAGTAACTTAGATTTTGTTCTTCGTTATTTCCATTTTTCATGTGCAGGTCTGGTTAATTCGTTAATTCAACATTGAGTTTAATTTTTATTGATTTAGTGAGAACAACCATAGTCGATGCTCATTTGTTTTCTTTACGTGATTCATAGTTTAATTATTTAATTAAGATTAATAGTTTAGGCATTTTATTTTTATTCCAATGGTATAAATTAGTTCATTTTAAAATCTATACAGCATATTAGTTTAAACTCTTGGTTCTCGATTAGATTCATTTTTCATTTTCCTAGTTAGATAGTAGTTAATTAGTTTTAGATATACCATGTTCTTTCTTGTTTCAATTCAGGTAGTTTATGTGCTCTAATGTTTCCTCATGTTTTACTTCTGTTTGTTTTAGTTGTTTCAAAATTAGTTAGTTGTCTTATAGTGTTACTTTATTTAGTTCTTGTTTTAATTCTTTTTGCTAAATTTTTATTCCACTAACCCTTTGTTTCTATCTAGTTTTATTTGTTTTTTTTTGTTTTGTGTCTATGTTTTTGCAAAGACATTAGACGTGTGGTGAGTTCTTTTTTGAGCCATCAAAAGTATCCTTAAAGAGCCCTTCGATATCCTAAAAAGGCTCTTCAAGCCCTTGAGAGAGTCCCTCAAAGGGATCTAATGAATCAAATAAATAAGAAGAGTATACATTAGATTGAAGAAAGGGATTATAAGCTCAGAGCACTGAAGACTGATCATGCATATAATTTAGAGTTTATTAACATTTAAATATGCATGATTTTATGAAATAATGTTTCAAAAACCCAATTTTATGTTAGTTTTTGAGTAAATGTGCTAAAATGATTTAAAATTAGAAAATGAATAAAAAATAGTTTTATTTTATATTCTTATACCTATTTTAGTTTTAGTTGGTTTTAGTTTTTATTAAAAAGAAAAAAATAAAATATAAAAAAAATTAGAAAAATAGTTTTATTCAATTTAAGTTTTTTTTTTTTTAGAAAAGAAAAGAAAAAAATATAGTAGATTAGTTTTGAAGTTCTTTAATAAATAGTTTTGTTTTTGAAAAGTTTCACAGTTTTCTTTACTTGTGAAAAGAAAAAAAAAATATAAAAAATATAAAAAAAAATAAATAAATAAGAATACAAACCGGGTGGAACCGGTTTGTATTTTAAAAAAAAAAAAAATAAGTAGCAAGTAAAAACCAAACCGGTTGGAACCGGTTTGGAAGTTTTGAAAATAAAAAGGGGTTGTTTCAAACCGGTTCCAACCGGTGTAAACCCTTTTAAAAAGGGGCGTACAACAGATCAGAAGGGGCTCCAGTTTTGTGCGCCAGAAATTTGCTTTTCCCCCTCTGATTTTCCCCTCTTCTTTCTGTTTTTCCTAATTGCCGGATTCCCTCATTTCCTTCTTCTTCTTCTTCTTATTCTTCTTCTTCTTCTTTTTCCTGCAGCAGCAGCAGCCGATCATCCTCATCCGGTGGCAAGGAAATTTCCAGTCGATTGCGGCGCCTGAAGTGGAAGCCACCTCCTCCTTCACCGGTAAGTCGTTCTTCTTCTTCTTCTTCTTCTTCTAATTAGTTTTTCTTCTTCTTCGTTTTAAATCTTTTTGAAAGATAATCTGCTAAATCTCAATTTGGAAAATGAAAAAAATTATAAAAAGAAAACATAAAAAGAAGAAAATTCTATGAAGAATCCGGCGATCGACAAGGATCGGCCTGAATATTTTTTTTTTTATCAATAGTTTTGATAAATACCTGCATAAATTTTTAATCAAAACATTGATCTGGATTTGCTGGATTAAGCTTTGTATATCGATTATCTGAATCGATAGAATTCTGTTTTTTAAGAAGAAGGGATTGATTACCTGGATCGATAAAAATTTCTGGTGAATTTTTTCGGAAGTCTGTAATAAGCTAACGGATTACATCTGATTCACGGTCACTTTTCTGGCACTGCTGGAATCCATTCTGTTCTCTGGTTGGATTTAAAACAAATCAAAAGAATCATATATTGAGAAGCTGCCGGAATTTTTCTTCATTCGCCGGAATTTCTAGCTTTGCCGTGAACTACTCTGCAACAGCTCAGCAGAGATCAATCTGCTGTACTGAAATTTTTTTCTGCTGATCAATTCTAAGATTGATATTTTAGTTTACTGATTAACTTTGTAATTGATGTTTTCGTTAGATGAATATTAATTCTTAGCGGTTAGTTCACATTTTGAATTCCATATTTCCTATGTTTGAAAAAAAAAAAAATACTCTTCTCGTTTTGTCTCATTCAATAATTTTTTTTACAAAATTAGTTTTCCTTTGCCATTCTGTTAGCTTGTTTTACATGTTTTTCCTATTGTTTTCAAATACCTGAATTTTTTATCCTTCATTAGTCATTTCTTGATTTTTACAATTTTTGATTTTACTGCTTTCAATGTTTGTTAATATTGTGTTTTTCAATAGTGTATGTTCATAGTTTGTTAATGAAGTATTAGTGATTAATTGTCTTCATTATTAGTTAATTGAAATAAATAGGTTTCATAAAGTGGAGTGTTAGTGAATTGAAATTTAGTTAATTGTGTTAGTTAATGTAGTTTTAGTTTTCATTGAAGTCTTTTGTTAATATTCTTCAGTGTTTTTAAGAAGTAGTTAATTCAATATAGATTTCTATTTCGAACTCTGGTACTGCTCGCGTTCATTGAATTTGTGCAGGATAACGAAGGAGTGGAGTTGAAGCGATTGCATAACATGGGAAGTGCAAGAATAGAAGATGTTTTTCTCTTATTTTAGAATTTAGGAATTTAATTGGGTTTGTAAATATTGCACTTTACGCCCTCTGCGAAGGGTATTCATTTGTTGTAATAGCTAGTTGTTTTTACTTTTCTGAACATTTTACATTTCCATAATTCAGCAATAAAGATTAGTTTAGAATTGTGTGCTTGAATACAAAATATTCCCGTTCCGTGAGTTCGACCCGGTCTCATCCACTAGTGAAAACCGGTTTTTATTATTTGATGTCTGGTTTTCACATGCTTTTCATATAAAAATCTTTTCAAAATTTACAACGATTGCAAAAAGACATCAAATTTTTGGCGCCGTTGCCGGGGAACGGCGTAATATTAGTATTCACTTTATTGCCTAGTGTTTGCTTTGCATTTAGGTTTAGAACCACGTATGTGCATATCTTAGAGAAGAGCTTACTTTTCTGCACAGCCCACCTATTAGGATTCCCTTAGAGGTGACTGTGTACGATTGGTACCGTACACATAGATTTTATATTTCTTTGCATAATCTCTGTTATGTGTAACTGTGTGGTGTTTGTTTAGTTTTTGTTGTTTTTAGTTTACTCGCTTTGTGGTTTGCGTGGTTTGGCCGCTTAGTGCGTTAGTTAGGTAGAAAACCCAAAGTTAGGACGTGAGCTACACCGGTCTACTCTAAGGTGTATGCAAGGGCGACACTCACTTGACCCTGAGCTGGTAGAGCCGATTGAGGACCCCGAGTCCCTTATTAGGAGAGCCCAGAGATCTGAAACCATGGCTGAGAATCAGCAGATTACTCGTCCCCTTAGGGAGTACTTCATGCCTAACACCTATACTCCCGCCTCCTGCATCACAAGACCTGATGTAGGAGCAAATCAGTTTGAGATTAAGGCCAGTGTAATCCAAATGCTACCCTCATTTTATGGCCTTAGTAATGAAGATCCATATCGTCATCTCGACGAATTCTTAGAGATTTGTTCTACAGTGAGAATCAACAACTTTGGAGATGATGCTATGAGGTTGACCCTGTTTCCCTTCTCTCTGAAGGATAAAGCCAAACACTGGCTGAAGGCATTAGATACAGTTAGAATTACCACGTGGGAACATATGCAAAGAGAATTTTTAAAGAAATATTTCCCAATCGGTAAGACGAATCAGTATCGAAAAGCTATCACCAGTTTTACGCAAATAGAGGGGGAACTGTTTCATGAGACTTGGGAGAGGATGAAGGATCTTCTCCGCAAGTGTCCCCACCACTAGGTGCCTCGATGGCAACTGGTGCAATATTTCTATGACGGTCTTACTGAGAAGAATCGTCAAATGGTTGATGCCGCATGTGGGGGCACTTTCATGCTCAAGAGTGAGGATGAAGCGTGGTTGCTCTTTGAGACATTAAGCGAGAATTCGATGCACCACGCGACAGCTTCACGGTCTAATAGAGTTACACCTGTACAGGATAGTACTAAGAAGGCAGGTATTTTTGAAATAGGGATGAACCTTGAGTTGAGCAACAAGGTAGACCAACTGTCCCAGAAATTAGATCAATTGTTGTTGGGTCCCTCTCCTGCCATGCAGGTGTGTGCGTTGTGTGCAAGTCCTGCACACCATGTTCTTCAGTGTCCAGCTGCGTCACAGTATCCTGAGTTTGTCCAAGAGCAGGCTCAGAACTTCGCTAGGCCTGTACCCAATCCATTTGCCAATACTTACAACCCGGGCTGGCGAAACCATCCAAATTTCTCATGGCATAACTCACAAGCCCAAGCTCCTAACCCTTCCCAGAATCAATCCAGGCAAGGTGGTTATACACCTAGATTTCACAGATCCAATGATCCTTCAGCCCAACCTGCGTATAATCAAATCCATTTTTAGGAGCCTTCACATAGTCAGTCCTTCGAGGACAAAATGCTACAAGCATTTTCAGATATTAAGGCAAATTTGAGCTCACATACCCAGTCAATTTCAAAGTTAGAAACTCAAATGGGGCAGCTCGCTGAAGCACTTAGCAGGAGAAGTGAGGGAGCATTGCCTAGTCAGCCTATAGTTAACCCTAGGGGTAAAGAACCTCTGCAGAGTTTGCATATGACAGATATACATCAAGAGCAAGCTCAGGCTATAGTAACCCTTAGAAGTGGGAAGCAGTACCATTCGAGGGAGGCTGCAGAAGAAAGAGAGAAGATAAGTAAGAAGCAGCCTGTCCCTAATGTTTTACCTCAGGAAAGCGAGAAGGTTCTTTCATTTGAGCCTTCCACAACCCATATTCCTAAAGCCCCCTTTCCTGAGGCGTTAGAGAAACCGAGAGGATTAGGTAAGTCGGGAGTAAACATGCAAGAGATGCTTGAGATATTCAAGCACGTCCATATAAACCTTCCCTTACTAGATGCCATCCAGCAAGTCCCTGCATATGCAAAGTTCCTCAAAGAGCTTTGTACGCAGAAAAGGAAGTTGAGGTCCCATGCGCAGAAGAAAATATATTTGACAGAGCAGATCAGTGCAGTATTGCAACACCAGACTCCACCCAAACTTAAGGACCCAGGGACCCCTATCATCTCATGTGTCATAGGAAACATTACTGTTGAGCGTGCTTTGCTTGACCTTGGGGCAAGTGTTAACATTTTGCCGGGTTTCTTCTATGACAAATTTGGATTGAAAGAGATGAAATCCACACCTATGATGCTTCAATTAGCGGATAGATCGATTAAGGTCCCAAGAGGGATACTTGAAGATGTGTTAGTCAAGGTGGAGGATTGTTATTTCCCTGTCGACTTCGTGATATTAGATATGGAGGGAGTTGATAGCATCAGACAGACTCCTATTATTCTTGGTCGCCCTTTCCTAGCTACCGCCAATGCGTGCATCAATTGCCGCACTGGTGAAATGGATGTTTCATTTGGAAATAGGAAAATGAGGATGAACATTTTTTGTGCATCGATGGAGTCTGATACTAAAGAAGCTTCTTTTGAGGTTGATATCATTCAAGATATTATAGAAGCTGAACATGATTGGTTGTTGAGTGATCCACCTCAAGAGGAGATTGATGAATCATTCAAAGAGGATCGCCTTGATATGATAGATAGTGAGGCAGATAATGTCAGTGGGATTTGGCATCCTGAACCACTTCCAGAGTTAGCTGAGAAGCCCGCAAAGCCATCGATAGAGAGTCCCCCAGAGTTGGAGTTGAAGCCTTTACCAGCTTCACTCAAGTATGTCTTTTTAGGAAAAGAGCAGACTCTCCCAGTTATTATTTCTGCAAACCTGACAGATTCACAGGAGCATCAGTTGTTACAGGTTTTGCATGAGCACAAGGAAGCTATTGGATGGTCTGTGGCGGATTTAAAGGGGATTGACCCCTCCTTTTGTATGCATCGGATCATTATGGATGAGGGAGCTAAACCCTCAAGAGAATCACAAAGGAGATTAAATCCTCACATGAAAGAAGTGGTGAAAAAGGAAGTAGTTAAATTGTTAGATGCTGGGATTATTTATCCTATCTCCGATAGTCAGTGGGTGAGTCCTACCCAGGTTGTTCCCAAAAAGTCTGGGCTCACTGTGGAAAAGAATGAGAAAGGAGAGAGCATTCCCATGAGGATTACTACGGGATGGCGAGTATGTATTGACTATAGGAAGTTGAACAGTGCAACTAGGAAAGATCATTTCCCGTTACCGTTCATCGACCAAATTTTAGAAAGACTTGCAGGCCAACAATATTATTGCTTTTTAGATGGATATTCCGGATATAATCAGGTGGCTATTCATCCCGAGGATCAGGATAAGACGACATTTACCTGTCCCTATGGTACATTTGCGTATAGGAGGATGCCGTTTGGGCTTTGTAATGCCCCGGCTACATTTCAGAGATGTATGATGGCGATTTTCTCTGACATGATGGATGATGTCCTTGAGATTTTCATGGACGATTTCTCGGTTTATGGCTCTTCTTTTGATGATTGTCTCCAAAAATTCTCTCGTGTACTTCAGCGCTGTAGGGAGACAAATCTAGTGTTGAGTTGGGAAAAGAGTCATTTCATGGTACAGCAGGGGATTGTTCTTGGACATATTGTGTCTGAGAAAGGTATTGAGGTCGATAAGGCCAAAGTGGAGACCATTGTCAAATTAGCTCCACCGACCTCTGTGAGGCAAGTGCGTTCATTTTTAGGGCATGCAGGTTTCTATAGACGGTTCATTAAGGATTTTAGTCAGATTTCTAGACCGTTGTGTAACCTGTTGTCGAAAGATCAGTCGTTTGTGTTTGATGATGCCTGTCTGAAGGCATTTTTAGCCCTAAAGGAAGCATTGACCACTGCTCCTATTCTCAGATCTCCTGAGTGGTCAGTGCCTTTTGAGATTATGTGTGACGCTTCAGATTATGCGGTTGGAGCTATTTTAGGACAGAAAATTGAGAAACGATCTCATGTTATTCATTATGCTAGTAGGACTCTTTCTGACACACAAATGCATTATACTACCACTGAGAAGGAGTTACTAGCTGTTGTATTTGCACTTGAGAAGTTTCGATCATATTTGTTAGGCTCCAAAGTTATCATTTACTCAGATCATGCTGCATTGAGATATTTGATGAGTAAAAAGGATGCTAAACCGCGTCTCATTCGTTGGATTCTTCTGTTACAAGAATTTGATATTGAGATTCGAGATAAGAGTGGATGTAAGAATCTTGTAGCAGATCATCTGTCTAGACTGACTATAGATTCATCTATTGATCAAGGACAGATTGTTGATTCTTTTTCGGATGAGCAGTTATTTCATGTCAAGCGTTTACCTTGGTTCGCGGATATTGTAAATTTTCTGGTTACTAGAGAGTATCCTGCGCACTGGAACCGGAATGAAAAAGATAGATTTTTTGCGCAGGTGAAACATTATTTTTGGAAGGAACCAGAATTATTTAGATCATGCCCGGACCAGATGATTCGGAGATGTGTGCCTGAAGAAGAGTATCATTCCATTTTATCATTTTGTCATTCTTTAGCTTGTGGAGGTCATTTTTCTAGTCGGAAGACCGCTGCAAAGGTCCTTCAGTCTGGATTTTGGTGGCCCACACTTCATAGAGATGCTCACGAATTCTGTAGGAAGTGTTTGCGATGTCAGCAAACAGGTCGCATTACCAAGCGAGACATGATGCCTCTTTTACCTATTCTGATTGTGGAAAATTTTGATGTTTGGGGCATTGATTTCATGGGTCCTTTTCCGCCATCATTTGGATTTACATATATTTTAGTGGCGGTTGATTATGTTTCAAAATGGGTCGAGGCTGTGGCCACCCGGACCAATGATCATAAAGAGGTGCTTCGGTTTATCAAGCACAACATTTTTAGTCGGTTCGGAGTTCCTAGAGCGATCATCAGTGATGGTGGGACGCATTTTCGTAATGTGCAGGTAGCTTCCTTACTTAGGAAATATTCTGTGCATCATCGGATTGCTACACCTTACCACCCACAAACCAGTGGCCAAGTTGAGGTATCTAACAGGGAGATAAAGAGGATTCTTGAAAAGACAGTCAGACCAGACCGCAAGGATTGGTCTCAGCGCCTTGATGATGCCTTGTGGGCTTATAGGACTGCTTTCAAAACCCCGATTGGTATGTCACCATTTCGATTAGTTTTCGGGAAACCTTGCCATCTTCCTGTTGAGTTAGAACATAGAGCATATTGGGCTATAAAAAAATTCAATTTCAACATGACCCAAGCTGGAGTCGAGAGAAAATTACAGTTGAGTGAGCTACAGGAATTGCGTAATGAAGCCTATGAGAGTGCAAAGATTTATAAAGCTCGAACTAAGCATTTTCATGATCGATATATTGTTAGGAAACAGTTCGAGCCTGGGCAAAAGGTATGGCTTTATCATTCACGTCTTCATCTTTTTCCAGGTAAGTTGAAGTCAAGATGGAATGGTCCATTTGTTGTGCATAGGGTGTTTCCATATGGAGCGATAGATCTTTTTGACCCTCGTACGGGTGCTATTTTTAAAGTAAATGGGCAACGGCTGAAGCCTTATATCTCAGATATTGTGACAGGACAAGATATTGAGGATGTTGATCTTTTAGAAGTTTAGGACTCACACATGTTTGTATATATTTTAAAAATTTTGTAAATATTCATAGAAAAACAATTTTTTAAGAGTACTTTCATATAGTTCATGTGCATAATTCATAAACCATAATCATGGTAGGCATATTTTCACATTTTAGATTTCATTGAGTTTACTTTCTTTCTCTCATTGATTTTATCTCATGTGCATTCACTTAGTTTCACATAAGCATGGGGGAATGCCACTGGGACAGTGTAATTCAAGCATGGGGGAGGGTGTAGTAGCTCACCAGAATATTTTTGTCTACGTTCTTGCACATGTTTACACATCTCTCATAAAAAGTAGATTTTTAAAGAAAGAGTTTGAACTTATATGAATGTTATTTCAAATCTGATATTTTTAGAGGATTTTTAAGCCCCACGATTTTTTTTTTTTTGACATAGATCTAAAAATTATGGTTGTTTATGTGGATTTCGAGGAAATGATGATAGATACATGTTAGAGTTTATTTTGAATCATAAATATGAATATGCACAGTTTTATTTTGAAAAACTAAGCAAATGAACAAAAGCATAAAAATGAGCTCAAAAAGTGAGAAAAAGCATGCGTTAGGTTGTTTGGATAATTTCACAATCCTTAGTAGATGGAACTTAGATGTAAGTTGAAACTTTTAATTCCATTTCGAAAAGGAGAGTGGAAAACTTCGTGATCCTAAGTAGCTGAGAACGGATACAAGTTGAAATGTTTGACTCTCATGTTATAAGGGTGAATGAAGGAAGTCACTTTTATGTCTTAGTTGATATCTTTTGGTATGAAAAAGTATAGAAGATATTGACATTGCACAAGGCATAAAAGCAGACCACACGCAAGCTATATGAGAAAAATAAGTGCACAAAAAGAAAAAGCGTGAAAAGAAAAAAAATAGAGAAAAGAGCTTAAAAAGAAAGAAAAGTTCAGTGCTTAGAAGTGTGATTGAGAAAACCTGTGCAGAAAACATATGAGTGAGGATAAGTAAATAATAATATGTTTTTATTGGATTTTCTAAGAATAAAACATAAATAATTGTGATATTTAGAAAAGTGAAAGAAATTCTTTTTCTGTGGTGGTACATAAAAAAAAAACTCTAATTATATTGTGATTTTGAAATAATAGAAAACATTTGTGAAAACAAAGTCTTTAATTACCTACTGCTTATGAGGATGTGTAATATTATGCATACATGACAGAGATGTTTGTGGGTAGCATCACTGCAAACCCTCACGAGACCTTACTCGTCCACTGGGGTAACCCAAGGGTTGAAAGGGCTTGTTGCATGAGCTAAATGCAACCGTGATTCCTACGAAAGTGAGTTAGGTGATAGTTTGATTTCTTGCATTTTTCTAGTTTGCTCGAGGACTAGCAAAACATAAGCATGGGGGTATTTGATCATGCATATAATTTAGAGTTTATTAACATTTAAATGTGCATGATTTTATGAAATAATGTTTCAAAAACCCAATTTTATGTTAGTTTTTGAGTAAATGTGCTAAAATGATTTAAAATTAGAAAATGAATAAAAAATAGTTTTATTTTATATTCTTATACCTATTTTAGTTTTAGTTGGTTTTAGTTTTTATTAAAAAGAAAAAAATAAAATATAAAAAAAATTAGAAAAATAGTTTTATTTAATTTAAGTTTTTTTTTTTTAGAAAAGAAAAGAAAAAAATATAGTAGATTAGTTTTGAAGTTCTTTAATAAATAGTTTTGTTTTTGAAAAGTTTCACAGTTTTCTTTACTTGTGAAAAGAAAAAAAATATATAAAAAAATATAAAAAAAAATAAATAAATAAGAATACAAACCGGGTGGAACCGGTTTGTATTTTTAAAAAAAAAAAAATAAGTAGCAAGTAAAAACCAAACCGGTTGGAACCGGTTTGGAAGTTTTGAAAATAAAAAGGGGTTGTTTCAAACCGGTTCCAACCGGTGTAAACCCTTTTAAAAAGGGGCGTACAACAGATCGGAAGGGGCTCCAGTTTTGTGCGCCAGAAATTTGCTTTTCCCCCTCTGATTTTCCCCTCTTCTTTCTGTTTTTCCTAATTGCCGGATTCCCTCATTTCCTTCTTCTTCTTCTTCTTCTTTTTCCTGCAGCAGCAACAACTGATCATCCTCATCCGGTGGCAAGGAAATTTCCAGTCGATTGCGGCGCCTGAAGTGGAAGCCACCTCCTCCTTCACTGGTAAGTCGTTCTTCTTCTTCTTCTTCTTCTTCTTCTTCTTCTTCTTCTAATTAGTTTTTCTTCTTCTTCGTTTTAAATCTTTTTGAAAGATAATCTGCTAAATCTCAATTTGGAAAATGAAAAAAATTATAAAAAGAAAACATAAAAAGAAGAAAATTCTATGAAGAATCCGACGATCGACAAGGATCGGCCTGAATGTTTTTTTTTTATCAATAGTTTTGATAAATACCTGCATAAATTTTTAATCAAAACATTGATCTGGATTTGCTGGATTAAGCTTTGTATATCGATTATCTGAATCGATAGAATTTTGTTTTTTAAGAAGAAGGGATTGATTACCTGGATCGATAAAAATTTCTGGTGAATTTTTTCGGAAGTCTGTAATAAGCTAACGGATTACATCTGATTCACGGTCACTTTTCTGGCACTGCTGGAATCCATTCTGTTCTCCGGTTGGATTTAAAACAAATCAAAAGAATCATATATTGAGAAGCTGCCAGAATTTTTCTTCATTCGCTGGAATTTCTAGCTTTGCCGTGAACTACTCTGCAACAGCTCAGCAGAGATCAATCTGCTGTACTGAAATTTTTTTCTGCTGATCAATTCTAAGATTGATATTTTAGTTTACTGATTAACTTTGTAATTGATGTTTTCGTTAGATGAATATTAATTCTTAGCGGTTAGTTCACATTTTGAATTCCATATTTTCTATGTTTGAAAAAAAAAAATACTCTTCTCGTTTTGTCTCATTCAATAATTTTTTTTACAAAATTAGTTTTCCTTTGCCATTCTGTTAGCTTGTTTTACATGTTTTTCCTATTGTTTTCAAATACCTGAATTTTTGATCCTTCATTAGTCATTTCTTGATTTTTACAATTTTTGATTTTACTGCTTTCAATGTTTGTTAATATTGTGTTTTTCAATAGTGTATGTTCATAGTTTGTTAATGAAGTATTAGTGATTAATTGTCTTCATTATTAGTTAATTGAAATAATTAGGTTTCATAAAGTGGAGTGTTAGTGAATTGAAATTTAGTTAATTGTGTTAGTTAATGTAGTTTTAGTTGTCATTGAAGTCTTTTGTTAATATTCTTCAGTGTTTTTAAGAAGTAGTTAATTCAATATAGATTTCTATTTCGAACTCTGGTACTGCTCGTGTTCATTGAATTTGTGCAGGATAACGAAGGAGTGGAGTTGAAGCGATTGCATAACATGGGAAGTGCAAGAATAGAAGATGTTTTTCTCTTATTTTAGAATTTAGGAATTTAATTGGGTTTGTAAATATTGCACTTTACGCCCTCTGTGAAGGGTATTCATTTGTTGTAATAGCTAGTTGTTTTTACTTTTCTGAACATTTTACATTTCCATAATTCAGCAATAAAGATTAGTTTAGAATTGTGTGCTTGAATACAAAATATTCCCGTTCCCTGAGTTCGACCCGGTCTCATCCACTAGTGAGAACCGGTTTTTATTATTTGATGTCTGGTTTTCACATGCTTTTCATATAAAAATCTTTTCAAAATTTACAACGATTGCAAAAAGACATCAAAGACCTCTACTTTTATTTTTAGTTTAGGGTGTTTACTTTATTTTATTTAATTCAATTGGGTTTATAACAAGGCCACATTATTATTATTTTTTTAAGCCCTCTGCAGAGGTCCATACTTTCGTAGTTAATTAATTCATTAATTATTTTTATTTTATTTGGCAATAAAGAATAGTTTGATTTCTGTAGAATACAAAGTATTTTTCTCGTTCCCTTAAATCAACCAGGACTCCATCACTTGTGTGAGCCAGTTTTTATTTATTTGGTGCCTAACTTTCACATTGTTTTTATTAAATATATTGTTTTAAAAATCTATTTCAAAAACTTACACCAATTTTTTTTTGCTATTGTCGGGGAACGACGATTGAAATACGAGTATCCACCTTATTGCCCATTGTGTGTTCTTGTTTACTTAGGATTGTTAGTTTCCTTTTCGTTATTTGTTTACGGGTGTTAGTTTATTCTCTGTTTATTATCTAGGACTGCTGGTTTCTTTCAGTACTTAGGAATTTAGAACCATGTGTTTGCAAACCCTAGATATCAACTTACCTTTCTTGCACGACCCACCTATTAGGCTACCCCTAGGAGGTGACTACGCACGATTGGTACCATCCTTATAATTTATTTTTCGCAAAAATATTTGTCGGGTTTAAGTGGGTGGTGTTTGTTTACTTCTTTCTTGTTTTATTTTTTCTTTACCCGCTTTGTGGTTTGCTGTGGTTTGTCTACATTGCGCGTTAGGTAGGTAGAAAGCCCAGTTTTAGGATGTTTGCTACATCGGTCTACAATGAGGTATATGCAAGGGCAACACTCGCTTGACCCCGAGCTTGCTAAGTTAGTTGAGGACCCAAAGTCCCTTATTAAGAGAGCCGATCGATCCGGCCCCATGGCTGAGGATCAACAGTTGAACCGTCTCCTGAGGAAGTATTTCATTCTTAATGAATATACTCTTGTATCCTGCATCGCTAGACCTGATATAAGAGAAAATCATTTCAAAATTAAGGCCAGCATAATCCAAACGTTATCATCCTTTTATGGCATAGGCAATGAAGACCCATATTGTCATCATATGAGTTCTTCAAGATCTGCTCTAAAGTGCATATCAACAATTTTGGGGATGACGTGTTGAGGTTGATGTTATTCTCATTCTCCCTCAAGAACAAAGTCAAGCACTGGATAAAGACCTTAGACATGGTTTAGATTACTACTTGGAAATGCATGCAAAAGGAGTTTCTCAAAAAGTACTTCTTGATTGGTAAGACAAACTAGTTTCAAAAAGCCATCACTAGATTTTCTCAAATTGAGGGGAAACATTTTTATGAGACGTGGAAGACGATGAAAGATCTTCTTCATAAGGACCCCCACCACCGGGTGCCCTATTAGCAATTGGTACAATACTTTTACGATGGCTTGACCACGAAGGACAGGCAAATGGTTGATTCTTCATATAGGGGCATGTTCATGCTCAAGAGCGTGGATGAGGCATGGGCCATATTCAAAATATTGAGTGAAAATGTTATGCACCATGCCCTATCATCGAGACTTGATAGGACCACATTTGTTCCTAGTATTCCTAAAAAGTGAGGGATTTATGAAGTTGGGTCTGAACATGATCCACAAATCAAAGTGGACTAGTGGACTAGGCAAGTTGATCAATTTTAGGCTAACCCATCTTCACTGAATCAAGTAGAAAAAGTGTGTGAGGTATCTGCTTGCCCTACTGTTATCATTAAATTTTTTTTGTTATTTTGCAAGTCAAACTGAGCTTTTGAAAATAACAAAACTTCATTTTAAAATGCAGGAAGATTTCATAAAATAGGACTCACATGTCGGTATGAGATTCAACTGTTCCTGGTGCCATAACCAAGGGTAATTGAACCAATGATCAATGTTGTGTTTTGCTTTGCTCAATCGTCTAAAACGTTATTCTAAATCCTAAATGCACAAAGAATCAGGCATGTGCTATGACTTTGAAAATTTTTGACTGAAAACATGATATATGCTTCGAATTGTTAGAAATACTTAGAAAAAGGAGATATTTTAGAAATCATGATTCAGTCTTAGAAAAATATTTTGAAAAGAAGATCTTGGAAATTGACATCTTGAGAAAATCGTGATCCCTGCATGGAATCACTTAAAAAATTCTTTGAAAATAAATATTTTGAGAAAATCAATTTTGAAGAATAAAAATCTCAGAAGATTGGGTGTGTAGCCCTATGATGCAGATTAACCTATATGATGAATGAATGCATTTTTATAAAATCATGTTTGGAAGAAAAAAGTTTTAAAAATCCTTGAGAAATCTCTTTTGTTTTCAGAAATCGATTTTGGTATAAAATGAAAAAGTGGGTTTTATGTGCCTTATAAAACTCAAATAGGACAGATTCTCTACATATACCTGACTATGGCCACGAATATGTATTGAATATATCTCATTGACTCCTATTAGGATGCTTTTCGAAAAATATTTAGAATTACTTTAAAATATGAGATGATTTTCGAAGACAGCCTAAGAGTGTAGGTTGACTGTAACTTAAGAGAGAATGATAAATCTGAGTATCTTTCATATTCTGACTATGGCCACAAATACGACCTCAACCGAGTTTATTAAGCTCTCAAAAAAAGGTGCATGTGTCATTCGTGTCGACCATTGTAATATTTGTAATATGTGCATGAATGACAAACAATAGCATTGAATATCAAAATTAAATTATATGCAAATCATTGTAAGCTAAGCAAAAAGGAAATTTTTATTATTTTTGATAATCGAATTACAACTTTATATTGAATAATTGAAATAAATAAAGAAAATATAATCTTTTCTGCAAAATTAACAAACTTGTTAGTGAAAAAATGTAGGTTTTTCTAGATTTATCCGACAGTATTTGGATATTGAAGGATATTTTTCAAAAATTAGCCATTTTCATGCTTCTATGAAATAAAATCATAAATAAAGTAATGAATGGTTGCAGGATTTGATAAAATATGAAATTGAATTGGTTTTGAAAATTAGAATTCTGAAATTAGGGCAAAATGACCAACATACCTCTGAAAACTAGACTATAGCCTTGAAATGAGGGTTTTTCAAAAGAATTCTTAGAATATCTCCAATTTTGGCATTCAAAAATTAATGAAATTGATTAAGAAGCTTGTTGACATGATTTAGAATATAATTGAGATTTTCAAATTAGAAAATAATGCCCAAATTAGAAATATAAAATAAAAATGATAATTTTACCCTTATTTTAAAAAAAATTAGGGTTTTGAAAACACTAGTTTTGGGAAAATTGAATGAATGAGATGTCAAACCACTTTAGAAAAATCTCAAATTTGGTTTTAAGACTCTTAATAGCCTTAAGAACACCATACAATCGAAAAATTAAGGAAAAAATTGAAGAAAACTACGAAATTGGATTTTAAAATTGGATTTTGCAAAATAAGATTGGTTTTTACAAAAATAAGACAGGCAGAAAAACCAGTTGGGGTTTTTCGACGAAAATGATCTAAAAGAACCCAATTTAAGCACGAATTGAGTCTAGAGACTCAAGACATGTTCTAGAAACCAATCCTTTTTACAGAATATAAAAATAATTTGTAAAACTTGAGATATGAACAAAACATTGGGATAAAAATGTTTTAAAACAGAAAACAGGGATTTAGAACAGATTTATGTATTTTGGGTGTTTCAGGGGGTAAAAATATTCAATTTTTTCCAATTTTTTTGGGAGACGTTGTAAAACCCCATTTAAAAAAAATATATATATATTTGGACCCGGGCCGGGTCGGGTCCGGACCCAACCCGGGCCCCTTTTTTTTATTAGGGTTTTCCTTAACCCGAGCTTTCGGGCGCCGCAACCCCCCCTCTTCTCCCCCTTCGTTTTCGGGTTGATTGGGGAAACCCACCGAGGTTTCGCCTTTCATCGCCCCCCCCCCCCCCCCCCCCCCCGAGCTCTTTAAGAGCATTGCAGGAGGGCGAGGGGAGGCACGCCTCCCCTCTCGAGCTTCCTCCCCCTCGCGCCGGTCTCCTTCCCTGCTGCACACGCCGCTGGCGCCGGCCACCACTGCCAGGTACGCCGCTCTCTTCTCCTCCCTCTTCTCTTCTTCACCCCCCTTCTGTCACCTCGCCGGGAGGCAGGCAGGCGGCGCAGGGCCCCTGCCGTGACCTCCCGCCTCTCTGGTATTCATCGGAGGGCCGACAGGTGGCCTGCAAGGCCCCTGTCGTCTCCTCTTCCCTCCGGGGGTGCGCCGGAGTGCCGGCAGGGGACCAATGGCCCCTGCGACACTCCCTCACCTCTGTGGGTGACAGGGAAACTGACGGGAGGTCGGTTTCCCTCCCTGTCACCCCCACCCCGGTCTCTCTTTCGGCAGGGGTCAGTTCCTCTGCCACCTTTCGACCACCTATAGGCAGGGGCAATGCCCCTGCCGCTTCTTGTTTTTTTCGGCAGGCGGGGGCTCGCCCCGCTGCCTCTTGTGTTCTGGCGCGCAGGGGTAGTGCCCCTGCCGCCTTCCTGTCTCGGCTGGCAGGGGCAATGCCCCTGTCGCCCTTTATTTTGTTGGGCTGGCAGAGGCTCACCCCCTGCCGCCCCCTGGCTTCTGGGAGGGCAGGGAATACCCCCTGCCGCTCTTGACCCTCGGCACGCAGGGGGGCCGGACACCCCCCCCCCCCCCCCTGCGGCTCCGCGATTTTTGACTGGCAGGGGTCTAGGCCCCTTCCATTTGTAGGTGTTTCTGGCAGGGGCCGAGGCCCCTGGCGTCTCTTGATTCGTCAGGCAGGGGCTGGGGCCCCTGCCATTCCTCATTTTCGACAGGCAGGGGCTGGGGCCCTTGCCATTTCTTCATTTTTGTCAGGCCAGGGCCCTTGCCATTCTGTTTGTACCAGGCAAGGGCCGAGGCCCTGCCTTTCCCTATTCTTGAGGTAGGGGCCGAGACCCCTGCCATGCGTGACCTGTTTGGCTGGGGCAAGGGCCCTGCCCTTCGCGTTTTGTCATACAGGTGCCGAGGCCCCTGCCATTCGCTATTATTGACAGTCAGGGGCCGAGGCCCCTGCCATTCACTATTTCGTCAGGCAAGGGCCGAGGGCCCTGCCTTTTGTTGTTCTGTCTGGAAGGGGCCGGTATCCCCGGTCACTTAATCCTACCCTTGCTCCCGTCGCAACATTTAATTAAATTATCATAATTGAATACTCACCCTTTTGCAGACTTCGTATCGAACCCCGCTCTGGCTCCGCGGCTCGAGCCTCGTATCATCTACACGCGTAGACGCACGCAGCTGCACGACATCCCGAGGTGGGGGAAAGTCGCACGAATAGTGTCTATGAACAAAATAAAATAAGACTTCTGAGATAGAATAGTTATTTTGCATACTTGCGTATCTGAAGAAGTATTGGTTGATCAATGTTTTACTCTTTGTGATTCTTTTGAAATTGCATAATGTAAATTCTTGGGTAGACTCATTCTAGAAAGAATCAAGTAGTTTACTTGGCATGCCTGTTTACGTGTAAGATTACTTAACTCATAATTGTCTATTATGCATGCTTATTCCTTTGAAACTGCATACTTAAGATAGACTTTGTGAATAGACTCAAAACCACTGCAATTGCTATTGTAGCCGAACCTTAAGGCAGGTACGGTATGAATTTTATGTAAGATCATGGAGTGTATTGAAGTGTGAGATCTACACTTTATTGATTTTGATGTGGTAATATCGGCCTCCACAGGCCAATTGCTCAGAAAAACAAAACATGTCATGTAGGAACCAAAAGAATCATAAAACATTATATGTTGCCCGCTCATCGTAGTCGTACCTCTAGGGAGGTACAACCGTACTTTTGGACAAGTACGTCCCATATGAGTTACGATGGTTGGAGGATGAGGTTGTAGCAACCTCGATGAGTGCAATTAGCACAATGCTGAGATCACATAAATGGTGACCATTCGCCTTCACAGGCAAGATGCTCGAGTGGGTCTAATAGACCAAAGCATGTAGGATGAGGCGACGGTTAAGAAACCCCCGTCGTACCCATCCGATCTTCACGGTTCATCAAGGGAGAGGATGGATGGTACAAAGACTCCGATGGACAGGTTGTTAACAACCACCCCACGAGCAAAAGACTCGGTTTTTCCCAGTCATCGGAGTTAGGGGAATTGGGATTACCATAAATTATCCTAGGTGGTAACTCCCAGGCACTTCTACAGAAGTTGGATGCATCCATGGGCCACGAATGCCTTTGGGGATTTACTCTCTTGGTCACTGACCGTCCCCTTTGGAGCGGACTCAGTCAGCCATCCGGGTTAATGAAAACACCTGACATAATAAACCCCCGGATCGGTCTCGGCTGTTTCTACGTTTCGTGTCTGTGCGTACCCACAGGCCAGTTGATATCAGAACTTAAAGAATATATTCATGAATAGTTGTAGATGACTGAGACTTACCCTGCTTCAACTAACAGCTCTTTGCACTTATTACATTTGTTAGAATAGACTACAATTGTTTTAATTTCTTAAATATCATAACTGCTTATCTCATTAATGTCCTGTTTTATTTTCACTCTACTTATTTGTTCGTGCACCTACTGGTTTGTTATGAAACTGACCCATTTTATGGGTAGGTGAGGAGTAGGACTTCACTGGCGGCCGATGGCGCGGTGCAATATGGATCAAGATTCATCTTCTTTCTGCTGGCGGCTTGGCTCTGAGTTTTTTTTTGAAGTTTTCTTTAGATTTATTGAACTTTGGAACGAATTGCTCATTTTGTAATAAACTGCAGATTTTTAATCTATTGCCTTATTTCTTCAATTTCTTTAAGTGGTTGTACATGTAAATGATGGTTTTTCAGCTAACGTACCCAGGATTGTTGAGTTGTGTTCCTTTCTAAATGTCTTCCGCTGTCGTTTTTAAGAGTTAAAACTTTAAATCTTTGAAAGGTTTTTCGATAAGGTTTTCGAAATCACAAGTCAAAATTTTGGGGTGTTACAGCTTGGTATCAAAGCCAGATCAGAAAGAGGTGAAATCTTGACTATGGAGCATTCCATCGCGCTGTAAGTAAGTCTGTGATATTTTATAGCATGTTTAGACTGAGTTATGTTCTTGTTTTATTCGTAGTACCTTTGGATAGATGGACCCGTTTACTGGTGCTAGTGGTAGTCGCGGTAGGGGCACGCGTAGAGTGCGTGGCCGTTCCGTAAGGGAGAGGGGCGGACATGTGATGTTCAGGGCTGGTTACTGGGCTAACCGTCCTCCTCTACCCATTTTTACGGATGAGCAAGGCTTCCCACTACCGATCGCCTACCAGATACCCTTGGCAGCAACGTGGGCTGAAGTGCATGCTCGAGAAGGTGATTTCGCGCCTTCACACATTCGGGTGCACCATCAGACACCACAAGAGTCATCGGGAGATTTTGTTCCCCCTGAGTTAGCAGAGGAGTGCGGTTTCTGCGGAGAAACTGGGCACACCGTGGATGCTTGCCTCCACAAGGTCGAGCATGACGACAAGATCGCAATTTCGACTGCAGGCGAGCAACCGCCCCCTCCAGCAGACCCAGTTGGCGGTGTATCACCCACATACACACCTGCGACGGATTCTTCAGATTATAGTCTTGGCTCACCGAAATATACTCCGGCGACGCCCCTTTACGGGCAGGAGCCCTCCTACAATGAGCCACTTCCCTTCACCCCTAAGCGCAGATTCAGGCGCACAGGCAATAGAAGGGAATATCTTAGGAAGTACTCTAGCCGTCCCTAGCGGGGGGTAGCACTCACCCAGTTTTGTTGGAGTTTGTGAACTCATTTATAATTACGGAATAAAGCTTTTCTTATGTACCAGCACAGCTGGATTCTAAATATTTGACTTTCGTAATAAAGATCTATGTTTTTGCCTTTGCTTCTATACTTATGTCTACTTGTACGTCTTCAGTATTTTGATGTTAATCTTGGTTGCTTTTTAAGGATGGCGGGAAACTCAAGCCACAGCATGGCCGATAAGTTGCGTGAGCAGAGGGGATTCATGATGGATACCCTCAACTCCTTAGCTGAGGCAATTCGTAACCAGGGTCGCCCTCATCAGGATCCGGGTTCCCTTGTTGGGAATGCACCAACTGCCACCTATGAAAAATTTCTGAAGCTGGACCCTCCTACTTTCTCTGGCAAGGTTGATCCTGACTTGGCGGAGAGTTGGGTTAAAGAGGTGGAACGGGTGTTCCAAGTGTTGTCCGTCCCTGATGATAAGAAGACGATGTTCAGGTCCTTTCGATTGAAGGATGACGCTCGCAAGTGGTGGGACACTACGCGGGAGGTGCAGTTTCCGGGTGCTGAGGTGATTCCGTGGGAGGCCTTCCGAAGGGTTTTTCTCGGAAACTATTTCCCTCCTCATGCGAGGGAAAAGAAGAAGGTGGAATTTTTGGAGCTGTGCCAAGGCAGCTTAAGCCTGAACGAATATATCGCCAAATTTCAACGGTTGGAGCGCTATTGTCCTCACCTATTCGAGGATGATCATGAGCGGGCCGGGAAGTTCATTCGCGGACTGAAGGAAGGACTCAGGCATAGGGTTCTCACCAGTATGCCCGCGACTTTTTCTGCAGCGGTAGCAGCAGCCACCTTACTGAACGAGTATTGGGAGCGTTCAAAAAGTGTGCAAGCCAAGAAGTCAACAACGTCTGGTGGTGATCAGAAGAAGACCTTTTTCGGTGGCCCAGGGCAGCGGCCACCATTACCAGTGAAGACTGAGGGAGGGAAGAAGCAGTTCCCTTCGGCAAAGCGCCAACAATAGCAGGGCCATCCAACGTCCAGGCAGCCATCTGGCGATAACTGCCCCAGGTGCAAGAGGCCACACGTGGGACAATCTTGTCCGCGGGACACTGGCGGATGCCTGTACTGTGGTAAGATGGGTCACTTCATACGCGACTACCAGAAGAAAGCAGCAGATGACCTCAAGCGAACCGACAACGTATCTCAGCCTCCTCGACCACCTCATCAACAGCAACAGCGAGCACAACCAAGCAGTGGCAGGGAGCCGGGTCGAGTTTATGCAGCCACGGTCAAGCAATTGACCAAAGGGGATCTCGTTCAAGGTACCATTCTTGTTGCTGATCAAGCAGCTTTTGTACTCTTTGATTATGGTGCTACACACTCGTTTGTTTCAGAAAAATTCGTAAAACAATTGCACTTAACTGTAAAACCACTTGATAATGCTTTAGACGTGTATAACCCCGTTGGGAAGAACACAGTTTGCACCACTTACATACCTAAATTGGATGTAGTGGTGGCAGAGCGACACTTGCATGCTTGTGCTATCCTGTTGGAGATGACTGAATTTGACGTCATCCTAGGCATGGATTGGTTGCACAAGTATCATGCCAAAATCTTTTGCCGTGATGGCAAGATCGTTTTATCACCTCCAGGCTCTTCGAGAGTAGAATTCAGAATTCCCAGACCTGTTCGAGCAAGCCGGATGATCTCGGCGCTTAAGGCACAGAACTTTTTGCGGAAGGGATGCACTGCCTTTTTGGTTAGTGTTATCCAGTCAGATCCAATGCCTATTCCCATCGGTGAGCTGGATGTTGTTCGCGATTACCCCGACGTTTTTCCTAAAGAGCTGTCGGGACTTCCACCGTCTCGTGAGGTAGAATTCAATATTGAATTGCTACCAGGTACGACGCCAATCTCCAAAGCACCCTACAGAATGGCGTCAGCTGAGCTTGAGGAGCTGAAGAAGCAGTTGCAGGAGTTGTTGGATCAGGGATTCATTCGCCCCAGCATTTCTCCTTGGGGAGCTCCTGTGCTCTTCGTGAAGAAGAAGGATGGGACCTTGCGGTTGTGCATCGACTATCGAATGCTCAACCAGGCCACAATAAAAAACAAGTACCCATTGCCGCGTATCGAAGACTTGTTCGATCAGTTGCAGAAGGCCAAGGTTTTCTCAAAAATCGATCTTAGGTCTGGTTACCATCAGCTCAGAATTAGGAACGAGGATATTCCTAAGACGACCTTTCGAACAAGATACGGCCATTACGAGTTCACAGTCATGCCGTTCGGACTGACCAATGCCCCCGCAGCCTTTATGGACTTAATGAATAGGGTGTTCAAGCCATTTTTGGATACCTTCGTGATCGTGTTCATCGACGACATCTTGGTGTACTCAGAAAGTCGAGAGCAACATCGGGAGCACCTAACAATTGTGTTGGAAACCTTGCGTAAGGAACGTTTGTATGCCAAGTTCTCTAAATGTGAATTCTGGCTCGAGGAAGTCATGTTTCTGGGGCACGTTATTTCTAAAGGAGTGTCCATGGAACCTGCTAAGGTGGAGGCTGTACTTAGTTGGCAGCAACCAAAGAACGCACGTGATATCAGAAGTTTCCTTGGACTAGCAGGTTAC
This sequence comes from Nuphar pumila, assembly GCF_984573655.1. Classification (NCBI taxonomy): domain Eukaryota; kingdom Viridiplantae; phylum Streptophyta; class Magnoliopsida; order Nymphaeales; family Nymphaeaceae; genus Nuphar; species Nuphar pumila. The sequence goes on along the minus strand of NC_143258.1, from coordinate 33,957,361 downwards.
TACAGAAGATTCATTCAGGATTTTTCTAAAATTGCGTTACCCCTGACGAAGTTGCTGAAGAAAGAGGCTAAATTCTTATGGGATGAGAAGTGCGAGGCGAGTTTTCAGTTATTAAAGGAGCGACTTACCAGTGCTTCTATTTTGACCTTACCTTCTGGTAAAGGCGGATTCATGATTTATACTGATGCCTCTAGGTCAGGCCTAGGGGCCGTGCTGATGCAGAACGGGAAAGTGATCGCATACGCCTCTCGACAACTTAAAATTCACGAGAAGAACTACCCAACTCACGATTTAGAGTTAGCTGCGATGGTGTTCGCATTGAAGATTTGGCGACATTATTTGTATGGAGAGCAATTTGAGGCATTCACCGATCATAAGAGCCTTAAGTATCTATTTTCGCAGAAAGAATTGAACATGAGACAACGACGTTGGCTTGAATTCCTCAAGGATTACGACTTCACCCTCTCCTACCACCCAGGAAAGGCGAACGTTGTGGCTGACGCCCTCAGTTGCAAATCACCAGAGGTTTCGATTAATGCCTTATTCGCTGGATGGAGGTTGGTCGAAGACCTAGCGTCATGGGAACCTTTCGCGATCACTCAGGGTTCAATCTGCTTATCTCACCTTGTTGCTCAACCTGAGCTACTTGCGATGATCATCGATGGGCAGAAAACTGATGCACACTACGAGAAGTTGAAGGCTCAGGTGATACTGGCAGAAACACCTTTTCGTCTGAAGGAGGATGAAAGTATATGGTTGAGGGAGCGCCTTTGGGTTCCTGATGACCCGGTTCTTTGAGATGAAATTCTTGCGGAAGCCCACAAGTCTAGGTACACCATTCACCCTGGCGGCACGAAGATGTTCAAAGACCTACAATGCAGTTATTGGTGGAACGGCATGAAGCGAGACGTGGCTGAGTATGTCTCGAAGTGTTTGACGTGTCAGCAGATCAAGATCGAGCACCAGAGACCCGGTGGGGTCATGCAGCAGATAGAGATCCCTCTATGGAAGTGGGAGGATGTTACCATGGACTTCATAGTCGGTCTTCCAAGGACGCGGAGGAAGCATGACGCGATTTGGGTGATCGACGATAGACTCACCAAGTCGGCTCACTTCCTACCTATCCGTCTCAACCAATCGTTAGATAGTCTCGTTGATCTCTATGTTAGAGAGATTGTGAGATTGCACGGTATTTCAGTCTCGATTATCTCAGATCGTGATCCTAGATTCACTTCAAGGTTTTGGGGACAACTTCAGTTGGCGTTGGGCACAAAGTTGAAGTTCAGCACTGCGTTTCACCCTCAGACTGACGGGCAGTCGGAACGTACGATTCAGACCTTATAAGACATGCTTCGAGCCTGTATGATGGACTGGAAGGGAGAGTGGGATTCCCACATCAGTTTGGCGGAGTTCGCGTATAACAATAGCTATCATGCGAGCATCGGGATGGCCCCATACGAAGCTTTGTATGGGAGGCCATGTCGATCACCTGTTTACTGGGACGAGGTTGGCGAACGAAGTTTGGAGGCACCTATAGTCTTGCAACACTATACTCAGCAGGTGCAGATGATTCGAGAAAGACTCCATACCGCTCAGAGTCGGCAAAAAAGCTATTCTGATAGACGCCGACGAGAGCTTACCTTCGATATTGGCGAGATGGTTTTTGTTAAAGTATCTCCGACGAAGAGCGTATTTCGGTTCGGGAAGAAGGGAAAGCAAAGTCCTAGATACGTCAGACCGTTCGAAATCCTGGAGCGGATTGGAGAAGCAGCTTACCGCGTGGCGTTACCTCCGCAGTATGCTCAGATCCATAATGTTTTTCACGTATCCATGTTGAGGAAGTATGTTCACGATCCATCGCACATCATTCATTATGATGATGTGGACATTAGAGGGGACTTGACATTCGAAGAAAGACCAGTGGAGATCGTCGACCGTCGTGACCAAGTGTTAAGATCAAAAACCATTTCCTTTGTAAAGGTTCGGTGGCAACATCATGGAATTGACGAGTGTACTTGGGAACCTGAGAGCGATATTAGGGAAAAATATCCTGACCTGTATTTTTTATTCTTCAAAGTAATAAATATTTCGCGGACGAAATTCTTTAATGAGGGGTAGGATGTAAAACCCCATTTAAAAAAAAAAAAATTAGACCCGGGCCGGGTCGGGTCTGGACCCGACCCGGGCTCCTTTTTTTTATTAGGGTTTTACTTAACCCGAGCTCGCCCGAGCTTTCGGGCGCCGCAACCACCCCTCTTCTCCCCCTTCGTTTTCGGGTTGATTGGGGAAACCCACCGAGGTTTCGCCTTTCATCCCCCCCCCCCCCCCGAGCTCTTTAAGAGCATTGCAGGAGGGCGAGGGGAGGCACGCCTCCCCTCTCGAGCTTCCTCCCCCTCGCGCCGGTCTCCTTCCCTGCTGCACACGCCGCCGACGCCGGCCACCACTGCCAGGTACGCCGCTCTCTTCTCCTCCCTCTTCTCTTCTTCACCCCCCTTTTGTCACCTCGCCGGGAGGCAAGCAGGCGGCGCAGGACCCCTGCCGTGCCCTCTCACCTCTCCGGTATTCATCGGAGGGCCGACAGGTGGCCTGCAAGGCCCCTGTCATCCCCTCTTCCCTCCGGCGGTGCGCCGGAGTGCCGGCAGGGGACCAATGGCCTCTGCGACACTCCCTCACCTCTGTGGGTGACAGAGAAACTCACGGGAGGTCGGTTTCCCTCCCTGTCACCCCCACCCCGGTCTCTCTTTCGGCAGGGGTCAGTTCCCCTGCCACCTTTCGACCACCTATAGGCAGGGGCAATGCCCCTGCTGCTTCTTGTTTTTTTCGGCAGACGGGGGCTCGCCCCGCTGCCTCTTGTGTTTTGGCGTGCAGAGGTAGTGCCCCTGCCGCCTTCCTGTCTCGGCTGGCAGGGGCAATGCCCCTGTCGCCCTTTATTTTGTTGGGCTGGCAGGGGCTCACCCCCTGCCGCCCTCTGGCTTCTCGGAGGGCAAGGAATACCCCTTGCCGCTCTTGACCCTCGGCACGCAGGGGGGCCGGATACCCCCCCTGCGGCTCCGTGATTTTTGACTGGCATGGGTCGAGGCCCCTGCCATTTGTAGGTGTTTCTGGCAGGGGCCGAGGCCCCTGCCGTCTCTTGATTCGTCAGGCAGGGGCTGGGGCCCCTGCCATTCCTCATTTTCGACAGGCAGGGGCTGGGGCCCTTGCCATTTCTTTATTTTTGTCAGGCAAGGGCCAGGGCCCTTGCCATTCTGTTTGTACTAGGCAAGGGCCGAGGCCCTGCCTTTCCCTGTTCTTGAGGTAGGAACCGAGACCCCTGCCATGCGTGACCTGTTTGGCTGGGGCAAGGGCACGCGTTTTGTCATGCAGGGGCCGAGGCCCCTGCCATTCACTATTTCATTAGGCAAGGGCCGAGGGCCCTGCCTTTTATTGTTCTGTCTGGAAGGGGCCGGTATCCCCGGTCACTTAATCCTACCCTTGCTCCCGTCGCACCATTTAATTAAATTATCATAATTGAATACTCACCCTTTTGCAGACTTCGCATCGAACCCCGCTCTGGCTCCGCGGCTCGAGCCTCGTATCATCTACACGCGTAGACGCACGCAGTTGCACGACATCTCGAGGTGGGGGAAAGTCGCACGAATAGTGTCTATGAACAAAATAAAATAAGACTTCTGAGATAGAGTAGTTATTTTGCATACTTGCGTATCTGAAGAAGTATTGGTTGATCAGTGTTTTACTCTTTGTGATTCTTTTGAAATTGCATAATGTAAATTCTTGGGTAGACTCATTCTAGAAAGAATCAAGTAGTTTACTTGGCATGCCTGTTTACGTGTAAGATTACTTAACTCATAATTGTCTATTATGCATGCTTATTCCTTTGAAACTGCATACTTAAGATAGACTTTGTGAATAGACTCAAAACCACTGCAATTGCTATTGTAGCCGAACCTTAAGGCAGGTACGGTATGAATTTTATGTAAGATCATGGAGTGTATTGAAGTGTGAGATCTACACTTTATTGATTTTGATGTGGTAATATCGGCCTCCACAGGCCAATTGCTCAGAAAAACAAAACATGTCATGTAGGAACCAAAAGAATCATAAAACATTATATGTTGCCCGCTCATCGTAGTCGTACCTCTAGGGAGGTACAACCGTACTTTTGGACAAGTACGTCCCATATGAGTTACGATGGTTGGAGGATGAGGTTGTAGCAACCTCGATGAGTGCAATCAGCACAATGCTGAGATCACATAAATGGTGACCATTCGCCTTCACAGGCAAGATGCTCGAGTGGGTCTAATAGACCAAAGCATGTAGGATGAGGCGACGGTTAAGAAACCCCCGTCGTACCCATCCGATCTTCACGGTTCATCAAGGGAGAGGATGGATGGTACAAAGACTCCGATGGACAGGTTGTTAACAACCACCCCACGAGCAAAAGACTCGGTTTTCCCCAGTCATCGGAGTTAGGGGAATTGGGATTACCATAAATTATCCTAGGTGGTAACTCCCAGGCACTTCTACAGAAGTTGGATGCATCCATGGGCCACGAATGCCTTTGGGGATTTACTCTCTTGGTCACTGACCGTCCCCTTTGGAGCGGACTCAGTCAGCCATCCGGGTTAATGAAAACACCTGACATAATAAACCCCCGGATCGGTCTCGGCTGTTTCTACGTTTCGTGTATGTGCGTACCCACAGGCCAGTTGATATCAGAACTTAAAGAATATATTCATGAATAGTTGTAGATGACTGAGACTTACCCTGCTTCAACTAACAGCTCTTTGCACTTATTACATTTGTTAGAATAGACTACAATTGTTTTAATTTCTTAAATATCATAACTGCTTATCTCATTAATGTCCTGTTTTATTTTCACTCTACTTATTTGTTCGTGCACCTACTGGTTTGTTATGAAACTGACCCATTTTATGGGTAGGTGAGGAGTAGGACTTCACTGGCGGCCGATGGCGCGGTGCAATATGGATCAAGATTCATCTTCTTTCTGCTGGCGGCTTGGCTCTGAGTTTTTTTTTGAAGTTTTCTTTAGATTTATTGAACTTTGGAACGAATTGCTCATTTTGTAATTAACTGCAGATTTTTAATCTATTGCCTTATTTCTTCAATTTCTTTAAGTGGTTGTACATGTGAATGATGGTTTTTCAGCTAACGTACCCAGGATTGTTGAGTTGTGTTCCTTTCTAAATGTCTTCCGCTGTCGTTTTTAAGAGTTAAAACTTTAAATCTTTGAAAGGTTTTTCGATAAGGTTTTCGAAATCACAAGTCAAAATTTTGGGGCGTTACAGATGTTGCCAGGGAGATCAGAGAAGTCACTCCAATTTACATATTTCAAAAATCAATTTTGGTTAGGGTTGGATGACTTCAGGATGTCAGCGTTTCTGTTTTTGAAAACAAACCTGTTACAGAATCTGGATTCTCTACTAGTCTTGGTTTTTAATAAAAAAATCAAGCAAAAAGGGTATAAAATTTATTAAATTTGTTGGGGATGAATTAGACACAAAAACAAAGAAGTCCCTTTTTATAGATCTTAAAAATCATCTCCCGTTAGGGAGATATAACTCCAACAAGTTGGTCTTGTTTCTTTAGTCGGCCTAACGGTGCAGAAAAACAGGTTCCAACTTTGATTTTTAAAAACAAGTTTACCAAACTCAAAAAAAATTGATTTTTTTATTGGAAGTCGTTGACATATGCATGATTTCACTATGAAAAAATTAAATTTAATTAATGAATATAAATAGGCAAAATAGCATCATCATCAGACATCCAGAATTGAAAACTGTGAAACTAAAGCACTAAAACAAAATAACATCTAATTAAGCATGCTAAAATTAATAAAACGTGTAACTAAGGTTATTAATCATGATTGAATGCATGTAATAATGAAAATAAACATGAATACAACAAAATAAATATATAAAATATCATGAAGCATGGATCAAAATCGATTTTGCCGTTAAAAAAGGGGGGATTCAACTTATAGAAGGTCGAATCACCTTCTTTCTTTGGTCATTAACAAAATAAATGAAATATAATCCATTTGCATGGAATAAAATTGCAAAAAGATTGATCAAGGCTCAGCTGATCATCTTCTTAAAGCTCTCATACCAATTATTGAATGGAAAAAGAAAGAAAAAGCATATATATGCGGGCGGCAATGGAGGAATTATTAATAAATACAAATTAAAAATTAAATTAAAAATAGATAGGGGATGAGTTATACCTTGGGGCTGAAATGGAGGAAGGATTGTTGGACTTGAGGGAGCTTGAAGGAGAGAGAGAGAGAGAGAGAGAGAGAGAGAGAGAGAGAGCATGTGAAAGAATAAGGGTCGACCCCCCTTGGGTCCCCTTTTATAATTTTTAAAAAGGGTTAATTAGAGAGTCCCGCCTAGTGGGAGCTCTCTTAGGTAATTAAGAGATAAGGCTTCTAGAGGGGGTCGACCTCTCTAAAGAGTCCTAGGTCAAGTCCAAGTTGGACTTTGACGTTAATTTAATTAAAATGTTAAAATCCAAGTGGCGCCACCTAGGCGAGTCCACTTGGTTTTTCAAAAATGTTTTTAAAAGATGAAAATAAATGGATTAAAAACAAGATCTTCAAGAAACCTAAGTGACACATATGCTTATCGAAGATTTCTGATTTTTTGAAATAAGTGAAACATGAAAATAAAATAAAATCAAATAAAGAAGGAAAAATAGGGTTGACGCCACCTATGTGGTCTCACCTGAAGCAAATTGAAAATTGGCTTAAAAATTGAGTTCAAAATAAATCCAGATTGTTTTTCTAAGGAAAATATTTGAAATAAAGGAATATAAATCCTTGGGGGTTGGCCAAATAGTGAAAATTAATTTTAAAACCCATGTTTTGAAATTGATTTAAAAAGAAAGGTTTTAAAAATTGAATATGGGTTTGAGGTTTTGAAAATAAGGAATCTGGATCTCGAAGATGAGATGAAATGTTATGTAATACAATGAAATTCTATGAAATAACAAACACTAGATAAGGGATTTGATGTCCAAGACCCCTGCCATGGACAAGGAATTGAAATTTTTTGTTTGAGGACGAAAATTGATTGTTGAAATAAGCCAGAATAAAGATTGAATTTTGATTACAGAATGAAATATTGAAATTTGATACAAATTTGGGTTTCGAATGGCCCTGGCTTAGTGATCGACCAACTGGTTCCCTTGAAGAATTCAGAAAGTAGGTCCCAGTGACGTAAGAAAAGAATTTGTGAATAAAAGTGGAAAATTTTGTGTGTTTACACCTACACACTTTGTTTCTGATTGTCCGACAACACCACTCTATCCTTAATTCATTCAGGATCAAGTGAAGGTTGCCCAAGGTTTCGCCAGACTAGTGCACAACCCGTATGCACCCACTTATGACCCAAGATGATGAAACCATCTCAACTTTGCGTGGAGCAATGCACAAGCCCTACTCCATCTACCTTCCCAAACATAGCACAGACAGGACAACCTCCTACAAGGTTACCCGCAGTTCACCTTCCCATAATGCATGAAATGCATTCATTTTATTATATAAATCATGCATTTAGGTATATTTTATTAGTTTACACTTCATGCATATGATGTTTTAGGATTAGATAAATCATGGTTCAAATCTTCTGGAATTTGGAGTTTAAATGAGGATTCTACGGTTCTAGACTGGATCCCAAGGCAATGCAAATCCTGATCCAATCCAAAAAAAAACACCTTAATTGGATCTTGGATCCAATTCTAAAAGGTCCAACAAGCATGTAACCCAAACTCATTTACAAGTTTTAGAAAAAACTTCTTTTGAAAATGGCGCCTAACATTAATTCTTATTTTAATCTCTATTTTGAAATTTGTTAAAAATTAGAGTATAATTGTAATTTTTAGTGTAGAATAGTATAAATAATCCACGTAGGGTTGGAGTGAACTCATCCTCAGTCATTTTAAGCCACTCTCTTCTTATCTCCTTTACCTCCTCTTGATCTCCCAAAGAAATCCAAAGTTGCTCTTGATCCAACTCTCCCTTCCTCCCTCCTTGTTCTTCTTCTCCATTTTTTCACTTCTGTCCAGCAATGAAGATGAATTTGGAAAAAAATTGAAAGAGTGTAGACATATCATCCACCATTGAAGATCATTCTTCCTTCACCTCCAATAGTTGAATTCACTAGAAGTGAATTTCTAGTGAGTTTTCTAAACCTCCTTCTTGTAAATTTTAGCATAGATAGTTTTTGTTTTTGTTTTTGTTTTTGTTGTTGAATTGATCATCTTAGGAAGTTTTAAACTCTACATCTTTTGTTCTTGTTGTGTTTTACATTTAGAATTCATTTCATTTCCAAGAAGAGAAATTGATTTCTTGAATAGCTCTTGTGCAATTCAAGAAATTGATCAATCTCATTGCATTAGTTTAGGGATTTGTCTTTCAAATTTTAGTTTTATTGTTGTTTCTTGATTATAATAAGATCATATCAGAATTGATCCATTCAATGGATCTAAATCTGATTTAGGTTTTTTTTTGTCTTTTGAAAATATAGAAAAGAGAAAAGTGATTTATGCTTAATTGAGTTCAATTCAATTATAGTATTAGATCCATCACTCTTATAGCATAAATTTTAATTTCAGAAAATAATTAATGCTTCTTTTATTTGATTCTTTAATTAGCATAGTTAGATATTAGATTTGTGATTGGAGTTTGAATTGATTCATGTTTTGATTCAATCTAATAGATCAAAGAGGAAGAAATCCATAATTCTAAGTTTCTATTTCAGTTTCAATTTATGTCAGATATTTATTTTAGGTTATTTGGAGAATTCAAAATCCAAATTATGATCCGTAAATTGAATTTGATTCGTGCTTGAATCTGGTTGCTCTCTACAAAAATTCAGCATGATCGAAGTTTGATTGATGGGTCGTTCAGAGCTTTTCTGGCCGCATATTCTGTCATCTCTGTTTTCTATAACTTTTATTTTATACATTTTTCTTAGTTTTTATTTTTATGTTATCTGGGGCTTCTAGAATTCAAATCCAGTTTCGTAAAATGGATTGGATTCATGAATGAGTCTAGTTTTATCTATGAAATTTTCATTCATTTTAAATCTGTTTTACTAGACTAAATATATTAAATACTGGAAGCTATTAGAAGTCTTAACAACAATTTTCAAAGTTTGAAAGTTATTGTTCATTTATTAATAAATCGAGTTCTACTTTGAATTTTTCAATGCTGTAAATTAGATTCTCTTCATTCATGTGTTAAAATTATATCTTGAAAATGTGATAGGAAATTGAATCCAATTACTGTCCCATTCTGTCAAATTACAAAAACCTGTTTTGATAGGAATTTCTGCAACACTCAATAGCAGAATTGTAAATTCAAGTTGAAGTTCAATTTAGATTAGCTTTTTGCATTTTCGTGTATTTTTTCTTGTTTTTTTTGCAGAAAATGATGTTGTTTGTTGATTCCACATTGAAGAACTAAAGTGTATCTAAAGTCAAGTAAAGAAGCAAAAGCGAAGGAGTTGCAATTTTTGTTTTAATTTGCATTTTCAATTTGTAGTTAATTAGGGTCATTCTTGGCCACATTCAAAGTTGTAATTAATTTCAATTTTAGCTATTTGGGGTTTGTAATAACTCTTTAATTTTTAGTTTATAATTACTCTTAAGTAGTTTAATTTTTTCTTCTTAAGGCAATAAATAATTAGCATTTGTGGAATACGAAGTTGCATCTACCCGTTCCCCCGTGTTCGATCCCGGTTCTCACTACTTGTGAGTTGGATTTTTAAAGTTTGGTGACCAACTTTCATAAACTCTTTTCATAAAAACATCTTTTAAAAATATACTTTCAAAGTGTACATCAAGCCCCTCCCCAACTTAGTTTGCCTTCTCCCTAGGAGCCCATATCGAGTCACTCTTTTCAGAAGAAGTTGTTTGAGGCCTTCTCTGACATCAAAGTCAACCTCAGTTCCCATACGTAGTCGATAGCAAAGCTAAAGACCCAAATGTGACAGTTGGTTGAGGCCTTGAGCCGATGAAGAGAGGAAAGACTTCCTAGTGAATCTGTTGTCAACCCAAGAGGTAAGAAACCCATGCACCATGGCCTGCATCTTACAGAGTCTCACCAAGAGCAGGCCAACTCTCTTATAACCTTTTAGAGTGGGAAGGCATTTCGCTTTACTCAGGAGAAGACTAGAGAGCTCAATGATAGACCTATTGACCAGTCGATCTCTTCCACCAGGCCTAAGGAAAATGGGCACGGCACACGGCCTGTGCCTTCTCCTTCATATATTCTTAGAGTCCTTTTTCCTTGAGCCTTGTAAGAATCAATTGATTTTGGCAAGTAGGAGGCGAGAATACGTTAAATGCATGGCATATTCAAGTATGTTCACATAAACCTCTTCATGTTTAACACCATCCAACAAGTGCTCATAATCTTTTGAGAATAGTCTCCATGTTGAGACTAAACTCGTTCTTACCAGGCAAGAGAGTCATCGCAGGGTCATAGGGGTAGAGTTTGAGGAAACATAGTGGACAGGGTCCTAGATGACACCATTTTTCTTAGACCTCCTGATTGAGCATGACTTCATGTCCATTGATCTCATGGACTATGAAGAGTAACCAGAGATTCATTTGGCTGAGGACGTAAAACTTAGCACTTTATGGGAGGCAGCCCATATTAGTATTGTAGTATTCAAAGTTTTAGTATTTTTTCTGTTTGTATATAGTTTTCTTTCATGAGCGTGAATGATAGATCATATATGTATTGCATTTTTGTGCATTTTTATGAGTTGCGAACTATGACAAAGGTAAAACCTCTACAGAGCTAGTTCAGTATTGTATCAAGTAAGGTTCTACAATATGGATCAGATGACTTCTACTCCTTTCCTCCCATTTCTTCTGTTTCTCATGTGCATTTATATAGTTCCATGCAAGCATGGAGAAGTACCACTGAGGATAGCGGCATTCAAGCATGGGAGAAGGTGTAGTTTGCACACCTAATTTTTTTATGTCTTTGTACTTGCACATTATTCAAAACTCATAAAAATTAGAATTTTGAAGAATGTGTTTGATCTTATATGAATGTTTTATATAATCTAATGTTTTTAGAAAATTTTTAAGCTCCATGAAAAAAATTTTTCTGCCACTGATCTAGAAAATTGTGGTTAATTATATAGATTTCAACAAAATGATGATAGATGCATGTTGGAGTTTATTTTGAATCACAAGTATGAATATACACAGTTTTATTTTTTGAAAAACTAAGCAAATGAACATAATTGAAAATAAGAGCTCAAAAACTGAAAAAGAGCATATGTTTAGTTGTTTGATCTCTTTGTACTCCCTAGTAGCTGGGCTCAGACACAAGTTGAAGTGTTTAACTCCCATGTCGAAAAGGATAACGAAGAAAATCACTTCTTTATCTAAGTTAATATATGTGGCCTATTTTGTTCCAGCAAGTAGAGCCTGAGGAGTGTTTACACCTAGTGCCCTAAAACCACCTAGGTTAAGAGCCACAGGCCCAAAATCCTGTTACATGGACCTTATTGAGATCCTAATAGATGTTGACATTGTACACAATAAAAAGCAAGTTATACGTAAAACTATGAAAATGGAAGGTCTAATGACTCGAGCAATTAAGTCTAAGGGATACTTAGTATATGGTGCCCTAAGGTCGCCTGGCCTGGGAGTCGCTGACCTAAAGCTCATTATATGGGTCACGAAAAATGGAAATTTGATATAGTATTTAACAAAAAGAAAGAAAAAGTATGAAAAAATTAAAAATCTAGAAAAAGAAAAAAAAAGTTCACTACTTAGAAGAAAGCATTGAGAAAACGTATGCAAAAAACATATAAGTGAGGATTAGTAAATAATGTTATATACATATTTGATTTTCTGAGAATAAAGTATAAATGATTATGATATTTAGAAAAGTAAAAGAAAATATTTTATTCTGTGGTGGCCTTTAAAAGACTCTAATCATGTTTTGATAATGTAATGACATGAAATATTTGTGAAAACAAACTTCTCAATTGCCTAATGTTTTTTGAAGTTGAATTTTTATGCATACATGACGGAGATGTTTGTGGGTAGCATCACTACAAACCCTCTCAAGACCTTATTCGTCCACTGGGGTAACTAAAGCATTTAAAGGGCTTGTTGTATTTGCTAAATACAATCGTGATGCTTATAAAAGTGAGTTAGGATTTTGTTTTGATTAGTTTGTTATTTTTGCTTTTTATTCAGTTTTTTCGAGGTCTAGCAAACGATAAGCATGGAAGAATTTGATCATGCATAATTTTTGTATTTTATTCATTCATTTTTATGCACGATCCATAGAAAAATTGTATTAAAAACTCATTATTATCTTTATTTTTGAGAAATCACTTTAAAATAAAGATCCAAAAAAAATCATATATTTCAGAGTTTGCCCTGCATTTTTCAATGTTTTACCTCATTTAGAATTTTTTGACTTGTAGTTTAATTAGATAAGGTGTTAATTAATTAATTTCAATTTGTTTAGAAGTTCACTTTTTGAAAAACACATTTTTAGAGGAAGACCCTTTTTGAAATTATTGAAAAAATTTTAGACTCCCATAAAAAAACGTGTTTTGACGTAACACATAGTATAAATAATAGTTTTTATCCTACAGCCCACATTTTTTCCTCTTGAAAAAATGCATACCTCTTCTCTCACTTCTCTTCTCTTCTCTTTCTCCTCCTCTTCATTTCCAACTGATTCTCCTTTATTCTCCACTTTTTTCCCTTTAATTCATCTTGCTTTTGATCTTTCTCTGTTGCTGGTTCTTCTTGCCTTGATTAACGAAGGTGTGCACTTTTCAAAGAAAAGACCATTCTTCTTCTCAATCCCTTCATCGGAAGTGGATCACACAGTTTGTTTCTTCTTCCCCATCTTCGTAGTATTTAGAATCATTACATGCATTATATTGAATTTTCTACATATTCATTGCATATAGGATATTAAGTATTATTTTATTAACGTGCATTATATTCTTCTCAGATATTTTCATAATATAGGTAGCATAGAATAGTTTTATTTTTTAGATTATAGTATGCGGTTGTTCTTAGTTTTCATTTTTTTTAGAAAGAAATGCAGCATAGAGAAATGATCTTTTTCTTAAGCCATAGATCTGAACCTTCTTTATTTGTGATATCCACCAAGATGTAAACTAGACACACGTCTCATATACAGATGTCGCCAAATCCCATCTACACTAAATAAGCTAAATCAAACAAAAAGACGTGATCTGGAAATACATAGTATTGTGTGATGCACAAATTACTCAGGTCCAGCGTGTGTAAAATTTTTGTACAGATCGTGTGTTGTGTCTTCTTCTTTTTGTGGCTGATTCACCAGTTGGTTACACAGATTTGATATACTTTAGATTATCCTGAAGATCTGTCTGCAATATCACGTCTATCGTGGCTATCAGACCATGATTTTTAAGCTGATCAGATCAATCTATCGACCGAGCTCAACGTCATTCACGCAGTTTCTATTCAGGCATGAATGACATTGAGCATAGTGTAGAGTTTCATAGTCCATACATTTAGCATAATTGATCTTAATGTTTGTTTAATCATTGATGTAGTTTTTGTTATCAAATTCAGTAACTTGGATTTCATTCTTCGTTATTTTCAGTTTTCTTCGTTATTTTCAGTTTTCATGTGTAGGTCTAGTTAATTCGTTAATTCAACATTGAGTTTAATTTTTATTGATTTAGTGAGAACAACCATAGCTGATGCTCTTTGTTTTCTTTGTGTGATTCATAGTAAGATTAATAGTTTAGGCATTTTATTATTATTTCAATAGTATAAATTAGTTCGTTTTAAAATCTATATAGCGTACTAGTTTAAACTCTTGGTTCTCGGTTAGATTCATTTTTCGTTTTCCTAGTCAGATGGTAGTTAATTAGTTTTAGATCTACTATGTTCTTTCTTGTTTCAATTCAGCTAGTTTATATGCTATAATGTTTCCTTCTGTTTTTACTTTAGTTTGTTTTAGTTGTTTCAAAATTAGTTAGTTGTCTTATAGTTGTTCTTTAGTTGTCAGTTGTTAGCCTATTACATGTAGTGTTACTTTATTTAGTTTTTGTTTCAATTCTTTTTGCTGAATTTTTATTCCACTAACCCTTAGTTTTTGTTTAGTTTTATTCATTTTTGTTTTGTTTCGTGTCTTTGTTTTTTGCAAAGACATTGGACATGCGATGGGCCCTCGAAAGTATCCTAAAAGAGCCCTCTGATGTCCTGAAAAGGCTCCTCAAGCCCTTCAGATTGCCCCTCAAAGGGATCTAATGAATCAAATAAGTAAAAAGAGTATACATTAGATTAAGAAAGGGATTAGAAGCTCAAATCATTGAAGACCTCTTCTTTTATTTTTAGTTTAGGGTGTTTATTTTATTTTATTTAATTCAATTGAGTTTGTAATAAGGCCACTTATTATTATTGTTTTTTTAAGCCCTCCGTAGAGGGATGCACTCTCGTAGTTAATTAATTCATTAATGGACACCACAATAGCGAATAGCATTCTCTCTATCCATTTAGTCCATCTTTCACTAAACCCCGATTGTTGCAAACAACCCAATAAGAATCTCCAATCAAAGTAGTCAAATGTTTTTTTTAATTCAATTTTCAATATGAAGCAATGTGTATGTAAGGCTACCAATACCCCCCCCCCCCCCTTCATCCTAGATGATAATATCTTTGAAATAATTTTGAATAGAGTACCCATTAATGAAATTGGTCTAAATTTTACCAATATTCTTGGATTGCAAGTCCTTACGAAGAAGAACAAGTAATGACTTGCCTAAAGTGTCGGGATTACTTGCATTAACAATAAAGTCCATCATCATTTGGAGCAAGTCTCTCTTAAAAGAGTCTAATATAAGCTTGTAAAACTCAATAAGAAAGCCATAACACCTGGGGTCTTTCCATTAAGAAGAGACCAAATGACTTTTTTGATTTCCTCCAAGAAAAAGGCACGAGAAATGCCCTCCATTTTCCCATGACTTAGTTAATTGAAAATCAAAAGAGAGATATCGTAGTCCACAACAAAAACATTATTCAAACGCACCTTGAAATAATTATTGGCACTTTGCATTGACCAAAGATACGATGTCATTCACCCTCCTTCGTGTAGAAGCACATAGAAGGAGAGGCCCATCAAACGGTCTCAACCCCATCCTACTACTATGCCAAACCCCTTGGATAGAATACTTGATCATCTTGCTTCTATTAGGAAACAAAATACATATAAATACAACCTCAACCGTATCTCTACAGCTGCTAATTTCCACGTTTGGTAGAATAAGAATCTCACCAATATAAAAAACAACAAAAGAAAGAACAAAAAAGAACTCTTAACTATTTACATCTGTTACAACCAGAAATTACAACTAGAAAAGAAATCACATCCTTCTTCCTATTAGGATGAGCACGACCATCAACCAGTTCATCTTAACACACACACACACACACTCTATTATACATACATATATATTATATTTTTTATTAGCCGAGATTTTCTTGAATTTTTTTTAAGAAAAAGTTATTTTATTTTAAATATCTTGAAAGATTCTTTTAACAAGAATATCCTGAAAACGAGATTTGTGATTACGATTTGGACTTCTTCGCCTATAAAATACTCTTTTGAACCTATTCATTTTTTCCGTCCATCTTGGATCCCTCGTTATAAAGAGAGGGAACCCTACTGGAGAAAGTTGATATGTAGAATAACAACTGTCCATCTTGGATCCATCATGGATACACCTACCCAAAAGCTGGACCACAATGCCTAAAGGTCTCTGTTGGGGCCCCACTTGTGGGGATGGGAGAACAAGAAGGGTCCCACTTTAATGCATGAGTCAGAGTCAGGATCAGGTGCAATCACAATGCACAAATTTTGTAAATTAAGCATTTGATTGCCCTCCATCATGCCTTGGGCCTCACAACTGACAGGCCTGTTCCCGAGATGGAGGGTGATCAGGTGCTTGATGCACAAATATTTGTAATCATATTGCACCTGATCTTTTCACCCTATACACATGCCTTTGCAGCAATAATGTTGTTTCATCAAGCGGAGCCAAAGTAATAATGCCAAGACCAACCATTCTTTTCTGATTTTTTTTATTTATATTGCCCTCTTCAGGTGATGCTTCATCACCCTCTCATTATTATTTTATTTTCACTTCACCTAAAAGAAAAATTAACGACATACATTCATTGCTTGTCACACTTTAAGGTGCACAGTAGTGGCCACATGCACGTATTAATTCTTGCAAGGATGTAAACAACTCCGACGGGGATCGGGTCTAAGCATTATCAAGTTCGACTTATTAGGAGCTAATTATCTGAAGCAAGATTTGGACTCAGAAAGCATCAGCTACAATCGAATCCAGATCTGACTACCTTAAAGTTTATCATTCACAGGTGCTTGGATTTAGGACTTAGCCGGATCCTGACTTTATTACAAGTTAGACTCAGGTTCAAGTGCAAACCTAAATATTGAGTCTGGATTAGGGAGGTAAACAGTTTGGATTCAGGTCAAATGTTGCCAAATACTAAATCTGACTAATTGGATATTGGTTGATCGGACTTAGATTTGGATCCGGAAATACACATTTGGATTTGGATATCTATCAGATTCAGTCATGAAATCCTTATACCAAATCTGAATTTGATTACTAATTGGTTTCACTTTTTTTAACTAATGGGTTGGATACCAAATATATCCAATCCGTTGACATCTCTAGTTTGGATCTAAGTTTGGCTACCGAATCTGAGAAATAGATTTGGATTCTGATCTGAATCCTAATCGTTATTTGTTGACTTCTTCAATTTTGATACAAAAGCTAAAAGACTATTGATTCTTTCATTTTTGCAGCATGACTGCAAAATAGACAACCATTTTCTTGCTTTACAATTTTAGTGGAACCTTCTAATCAGTAATCCATGGGCCAGATTTTGTAGCTAAAGCTTGCATCCATGGTTTTCAAGTAAATAAGATCTTCCTATAGACATATCACATCTATACATATGCATGTTTCAACACACAAAATATAATTAATTAATTTAAATATTATTAGAAAAAATATGTGTAAATGTGTTAAAATTATCAAATATGTGTACTCATTTAAATAAATATGCAGGTTACGGTAAGTCTCTCTTACCATGCTTGTTGGTTACAGTAAAGAAGGGTAACTTATATTGATTATGGTAAACCTCTCATACTGTACTTGTTGGTTACGATAAAGAAGTCTAATGTGTGGTAGTTATAGTAAATCTATCTTACCTATGCTTATTGATTATAATAAATGAGAGTAACTTGTGCTCGTTACAATAAACCCATTCTTACCACCCTTACAGGCTATGGTAAAGGAAGGTAACATATGGTGCTTATGATCAAACTTCTTTACCATGCTTAGAGGTTATGGTAAAGAAGAGTAACTAATGTTGGTTACAATAAATCTCTTTTATCGTGCTTGCTGGTTGAAGTACGTGCTATATCACCCTTACTCCCAAGTATTCACTCATGTTTTGGTTGGTACCTATAAAATAGGAAGGCACATCCATCCATGTCATGGTTAATACCCATAAAGTAGGAAGGCAATGAGCATGGGGTGGTTATAGGTACAAATGACATTTGTCCACCCAAAAGAACATCCATGACAGGATAACTTCTATCCTGGGAGCTAAACTTAAAAAAGAAGTTTAGCAAATTCTATAAAAATGAAAAGCTAAGTAAGTTCAAAAGATAAAACAAAAACAAGTTGTCATAGTGATAGTGTATTCAAAGAAGCCCAAGAAGATACGATGATCCAACCAATTCTCAAACCCTTATCTTTTTCTCTCTTTATTTTTCTCTGCCTTTTTTTCTTCTTGTATTCTGAGTCTTAGGAATTAGAGACGCTTGTAAAGGTAAAAGAGATCTCGAAATAAAGCTTTAAAATTTTTTATATCGCAATCTGAGTGTTAAAAAAATTAACATATCAAATTGGCACGGTCGGTGTGTAGCGACCCGAACCCCGATTTCCCGACCTTTGAGGAAACTTTTTTTTTTTTTGAAAACCAAAGCGCAAGCGCGGAAGAAACCAAAGGGGAAGACCAACAAGCGGGAAGCCCTGGGCGGTCACTACAGGTATGAAACAACATTTAAATGAAACAACCTTTATTAAATACATCTTTATAAAATTGTACATCCAATCCCTTATACAAAACACTGCCAGGATCCAACAAGCGAGGTTCAGAAGTGTGGGTTCGAAGTCCGCTGCAGCACATCGAGATCCACCGCACGTCGAAGTAAACCTGTATCCCCATAAAACGGGGTCAGTACTCTTTCGAGCTGGTGAGACAAACCAACATGATATGCCAAAGGTGTGGAAATCAAGAACAAGCTATACATGGTAAACGTAGCATGCCAATATACAGTATTTGAGCAGTTGCAGCATAGGCAAGTATAGAACAGTGATATCTACACATGGAGCATTATCAACAATTCCTATAGCATGCATCAAGACACGCGATTTAGCAATGAATCAACATTTGTAACAAGGTATGCATCACAGAACATAAAGTACAAGTGTATCAATATGAAAGACTGTAACTAGCATACATCAATGCAAGTAGTCAAAGCATAAGTGACTATTATGCATCACAGAACATAAAGTACAAATGAACAGTCTTGTGCATTGTGTCATAGGTGAAAAAAAACTATCCTATGATGATTCCAACATCGTATGTTATGATGCTATGATGGGACAGTTAGAAGCATTTGGCATGAAAGGCTTAACTCACAAACAGTGCCAAGGTTCCCAACCCGTACGTTGCAACCATAAGCGAGCTCATCTCGCTAACCACTCGCCAAGGAGTTCCAAGGTTGCGTAGGTCTTGCACCACTGCAATATCCATAGGCTAAATTGCATATGTCTCGCACTACTGCAATATCCATAGGCTAAATTGCATATGTCTCGCACTACTGCAATATCCATGGTGCATCTCAAGACATAGCAAACACGATTATGCCCATGTTCCTTAGTTGACAAACATACGAGATTTGTTAACATGAGTTAGTGATCACATTCATCACGCGTGTCATCTATGTACTTAAAAATTGTGTACCAACTACGCTAAGTCGAATCATGATGCATTACATCGATCCTCACACTTACATCGCATAAGTCAAAACACTTAGCGCACTTGTTGGGATATTGGATCCCACTCCAAATACACTTGCAGCCCTTTGGGCTGCAGCCTGGATGCGTGCTAAACAAGTAAAGGTGAGGCAAAAAGAAGTCCAGCTGCGGCTGGTGTTGTCAAAAACGTATCCGCCCCAAACTATCACTTGGTGCCATGGGACACCCAACCCGTACATTGCAGGCCCGGTTGGATAGAATGGCGAGGCTGCAACAGGGACAGCTATGTTGTCACAAAAACGCAGTGGCCGAGTGTTGGGTCTGTGTAGGGGCTGGTCCAGAACATGACCCCGACATGGTTCAGCAACAACGCAAGGCAGCCCAGGCCTGGACGAGACATCCACACCGGATGGGCTCAGCTACACAGAAATCGGTCCAGGTCTGGACCAATTGGTCCAGACCCAAAAGGAGGCACACTCAGATCTGAGCATGGTCTGGACCGATTGGTCCAGACCCAGCTGGCTACAACTAGCACCAAAAAAAAAAGGGAGGTGGGGGTGCAGGCCTACCGCCTGCACCCAGCTGCAGCTGCAAAGCTGCAGCCAAGGCCGAAACGCAACTTAAAAAGCAAAAAGGGCTAAATGCCCAATCCGGCTATGACCGGCCATGGCCTTTGACAGGTCTGGACCGATTCGGTCCAGACCATGTCATTGCTCAACGAAAACCCCAGCCACCCGCAATGGGCGCTGGCAAGGGGTTTTGCTCAAGTAGGACGAAGACGAGAGGAAAGAGGCAAAAAGTTAAGATAGGAAGCGATTTCCCCATGGCTCGGACTGCTTGAGCTTAAGCCAGCACCTCCAAAGGAGGTCAACCCGAACGGGTAGGTAGCTAGGCTTATGCCAAGGCGTGCCACCTTGCCAACCGAACCAGACTTTAAGAAGTCTTGCTGTTACAAAGCAAATCATGAAAAAAAATGATACTTGAAGCTTTTGAGGAAAACGAAAAGTTAAATCGTTATCTTGCAAGTCACACTTTTCCAATGCTAAAATAGGATTTAAGAAGTACTAATAAACATGCCAACGTGGAAAACCGTATGGCCTTGAGCTACAATGCCAATATTGCATGAGAAAGAAGCTTGACAACATACTTAACCGGACATTCATTATGCATGCAGTCTAATCCATTAAACATCCACAAATCCGAAGGAAAACATGTATTGGCAACTTACGAAAATGCATGAAACAAGGTGCATTTACTTATCCGAAGTCCACACTAAGCATAGGGAAAAGGAGGTGTCTCACCTTCGCGGCTTTGAATCAGCTAAAGAGATGAAGGAGGTGCTCACGGCTGGAACCACCCCACACTCACACTCACGACTTTTCTCACTCGGTTTTGGAGAAGAAGAGGAAGAAGGGGAAGAGAGAGAGGTTCCTCCAAGAAAATCGCCCAAGAGGTCCTCTCTTTCTCTCTCTTGAAATCTTAAGTACATAAGGTTTACAAAAAGGAACGACTAGGATTAAAACTCATAAGATGGAGGGCTGGAGTGCTCCACGCCCCGCCCATGGGTATCCACGCCCAATGCATGTTGAGCTTTTAAAACATTTCAGAAATCTTTCAAAAATGCCATTGCAAAGTACCTTTAATGTTTGAAAGTTTTACGAAAGAGCCACCCAAGCTCACCCAATCAGATTTTAGCATTTTGAATTGTTTTGAAACAATTACAAAAACGCCATGGGGCGCCAACCCCATGGTCCCCTTTATTGAAAAACACCTTTCATGATGAGCTTCAAGGCTCATCATGGGTTTCAAAAAGAAGAAAAGGGCAATCGTGGCCTATTTTTCAAAAGCCATGCAAAATCTTACAAGTATGCCATCCAGCTGGTCAAACCCTTGACCAACTGGTCAACCAAGTCTAAACTCGTCCTCTTAGAAGGGCGCACAAAGGATTTGGGTCCTCTAGGTGACCCGGATCCAAGATCCAAAATTTGCCAATTAATAAGTGTCAAAACAATACTTATTTAATGCCTTACAATATCAAATAAATTCCGATAAATCATTTAGTGCTGTACCAAATCTAAATTAACACGAAATGCATGAAGACTTATAAGGAAATTCTCATCCAATTGCGAGAATTAAGCGTATCACGATTCAAGTCCAAACTTGGGTCAAAACTCGTAATTCGCATGCACTGACGAGGTTTTTACGTCGTATAAGTCCCAAATTCAGGGACAACCCATAAAAATATAATATAATTTAACCCTTAAATTCTTGGAAGCTAATTCGTCCAGAATTAGACATTTCTTACTTGCACATTATATTTACGCGATTTTCAGGTCGCGAATACAAGGCAAAGAATATAAAGCATAGTCAAATTTCATCAATTCACGTGCTACTTCACAAGTACACACAAACATACATTCCAACTCAAATCACACAATAAAACAGTCAGAAATTCGCGGGTCTTACATTCTACCCTCCTTAAAAGGGATTTCGTCCGCGAAATCACGAAACAACAAGCAACAATAAAAGGGTCAGATCTCGTCTGACAACGCCTACTTGACAACAACTAAATCTGTCGGAGGCTTCTCCAAACAAAACTTGGCAATATGCCCAGGTTGGCCACACTTAAAACACTTGCCATTGAAACAAGGACAAGCTCCAAAAGCATGCTGTACATTGCATTGCCGACACTTCCTCTGAACTTCCGATCGTTGAGGTGGCTTTTGTTGGCGATTCGATTGTTGAGGTCGTCTCCGTTGGACATTCTGCTGCACTTTCTGACGCTTCCGCCTTCTAGTAGGTAGCGAGGACTCCACCACACTAGGTTTCTTCTCCGCCACAATCGTAAAAACTTGAGCCTGGTGCTCGGATTGATCTTTATCTAACAAAGTAGCTACCTCAATAGCTTCTTCGAGCGATTTAGGCCCGTTAGTGAACACCTTTGTTCTCAAAGTAGGCCTCAACCCACGAGCAAACTTCATTGCTCGATCATTCTCCGTAACGTAAACGTTCGGACAATATCGTTCCAAACAACGAAATCTTGTAGTATAATCGGATAAGGTCATCGCTCCTTGCTGCAAGTCCAGAAATTCTTGCATCTTCCTACTGCGTTCGTGCTTAGGAAAATAAGCAGAGTTAAAAACTTCCACGAATTCATCCCACGTAACAGTCGCGTCCTTGAATCTGACCGAAGAGACAGTGTCCCACCACTTCTCAGCATGGTCCTTCAAGCGATAAGTGCCAAAATCCACTTTCTTCTCTTCCGGTACATCCAGAACATGAAAAATATGTTCCATCTCACGTAACCATGACTCAGCAGCTTCAGGGTCTGTCTTACCCATAAAAGCAGGAGGATCTAACTCCATGAATCGCTTATACGTAACCGCACTACTGCTTTGCACACTCTGTGTTACATGCTGACGATTTTCGCCCATCTGATGCATTGCAGCCGCTTGCTGATGCACAACCTCTGCAAGGTTGTTCACAGTGCCCATAACAACATTGCATCTAGTCCTCCAAGTCATCTATCATTATCACAAGCAAGGTGAGTCAAAAGGTAGGTCTGAAAAACCTAGCTCACGAAACAACAATCGCAGCAACCAAACAACTATCATAAGCATAAGCACACAAAAATTCAGACAAAATTTACATCACATTCAATCGTGCAACACAACACGACGAAAGCGCGTTCTACGAATGATCTCAAATGACACCAAACAAGGTCGCTATCACTGGGAACCACTATTCTCGACGATGAATGTTAGAGAACACCACTCTAACGAAATCAGGAAAGTCATCATCACATGACAAGGCAAAAATACGAGAGTCATCTATACTCATCTAGCATCGTCACGAGACATCGTTGATCGTAACGTCATTAATCGTAACTAGTCAAGCACACCATCGTTAGGGAACCACCACCCTAGCGACATCATTAGGAAACCACCATGCTAACGGCATCGCAGAAGCGTCACCACCCCAACGATATCACTGGAGAGTCACCACTCCAATGACCTTCATTAGAGAATCACTACTCTAATGGCATCGCTAGCGAATCACCACGCTAACGGCATCGCTGAAGCATCACCACCCCAACGATATCACTGGAGAGTCACCACCCCAATGACCTTCATTAGAGAATCACCACTCTAATGGCATCGGTAGCGAATCACCACGCTAACGGCATCGCTGAAGCATCACCACCCCAACGATATCACTGGAGAGTCACCACTCCAATGACCTTCATTAGAGAATCACCACTCTAATGGCATCGCTAGCGAATCACCACGCTAACGGCATTGCTGAAGCGTCACCACCCCAACGATATCACTGGAGAGTCACCACTCCAATGACCTTCATTAGAGAATCACCACTCTAATGGCATCGCTAGCGAATCTCCACGCTAACGGCATCGCTGAAGCATCACCACCCCAACGATATCACTGGAGAGTCACCACTCTAATGACCTTCATTAGAGAATCACCACTCTAATGGCATCGCTAGCGAATCACCACGCTAACGGCATCGCTGAAGCATCACCACCCCAACGATATCACTGGAGAGTCACCACTCCAATGACCTTCATTAGAGAATCACCACTCTAATGGCATCGCTAGCGAATCACCACGCTAACGGCATCGCTGAAGCATCACCACCCCAACGATATCACTGGAGAGTCACCACTCCAATGACCTTCATTAGAGAATCACCACTCTAATGGCATCGCTAGCGAATCACCACGCTAACGGCATCGCTGAAGCATCACCACCCCAACGATATCACTGGAGAGTCACCACTCCAATGACCTTCATTAGAGAATCACCACTCTAATGGCATCGCTAGCGAATCACCACGCTAACGGCATCGCTGAAGAACTACTCCATCCAGCGGTACAGCTGACGCTACCAGGAATCACCTCCTGAGCCAACACACCACTATCCTCCAGACAGTGGTGGGGGAAACAAAATTCCCGCAATGCTCTCTCACGAGCAGCAATGCCCTGGAAATCGGTGTCGAGCCATCCCCAGAACACGACCCTTTCAGGAGTCCAATGCCATCACCGGCATCCCACACAACATGCAAAGCACGGAACAACAAATACGTTCTCATCACCAAGAACGACTGGGAAAAATGACAGTGTCAAGTATCCACCTACGGGATAAGTAAGGGCTCACTGGCACCGACGAGGCTCCTACCTCTCTGTCTAAAAATGTTCACATCAAACGAGATACCCTTCGTCAAAGACAGGACTACCACAATTCCAACGAGGTTGGAAAAGAGGGAAAACATCCACACCTGAACCTCACACGATGGTTCTCATCGAAGCCATCTCATCTATAACACGATAAGGCTAACGCTCGATAATTGCTATGACATCTCAATCGTTTCCACTAACACAACGTGGAACGAGAAGGGTGAACTATGCAAGTAGCTCCCTAAATCTTAGTCGAAAACTCCTACTCTCACCGGAGTCGACTCGATACAGCTTGGAAACTATATCCACCGGCACAAACGAACACCTAGGTTCCGATAAACGATGTCTCAAGCCTGTTACACGAGGCTTAAGCACGAAATGGGGCCTCACATCGGAAGATACCCGAAAGCACACAATTCATCAAATCAAGCAGAGCAGCTACTAAACAACAGAAACTGGGTTAGAAATACTCACAGTGCGATGGCTGATGCGTGCAGAGACTTGAACCACACTTCTTAACTCCTTTTAAAAACACTGCTCTGATACCAATTCTGTAGCGACCCGAACCCCGATTTCCCGACCTTTGAGGAAACTTTTTTTTTTTTTGAAAAACAAAGTGCAAGCGCGGAAGAAACCAAAGGGGAAGACCAACAAGCGGGAAGCCCTGGGCGGTCACTACAGGTATGAAACAACATTTAAATGAAACAACCTTTATTAAATACATCTTTACAAAATTGTACATCCAATCCCTTATACAAAACACTGCCAGGATCCAACAAGCGAGGTTCAGAAGTGTGGGTTCGAAGTCCGCTGCAGCACATCGAGCTCCACCGCACGTCAAAGTAAACCTGTATCCCCATAAAACGGGGTTAGTACTCTTTCCAGCTGGTGAGACAAACCAACATGATATGCCAAAGGTGTGGAAATCAAGAACAAGCTATACATGGTAAACGTAGCATGCCAATATACAGTATTTGAGCAGTTGCAGCATAGGCAAGTATAGAACAGTGATATCTACACATGGAGCATTATCAACAATTCCTATAGCATGCATCAAGACACGTGATTTAGCAATGGATTAACATTTGTAACAAGGTATACATCACAGAACATAAAGTACAAGTGTATCAATATCAAAGACTGTAACTAGCATACAACAATGCAAGTAGTCAAAGCATAAGTGACTATTATGCATCACAGAACATAAAGTACAAATGAACAGTCTTGTGCATTGTGTCATAGGTGAAAAAAAACTATCCTATGATGATTCCAACATCGTATGTTATGATGCTATGATGGGACAGTTAGAAGCATTTGGCATGAAAGGCTTAACTCACAAGCAGTGCCAAGGTTCCCAACTCGTACGTTGCAACCATAAGCGAGCTCATCTCGCTAACCACTCGCCAAGGAGTTCCAAGGTTGCGTAGGTCTTGCACCATTGCAATATCCATAGGCTAAATTGCATATGTCTCGCACTACTGCAATATCCATAGGCTAAATTGCATATGTCTCGCACTACTGCAATATCCATGGTGCATCTCAAGACATAGCAAACACGATTATGCCCACGTTCCTTAGTTGACAAACATACGAGATTTGTTAACATGAGTTAGTGATCACCTTCATCACGCGTGTCATCTATGTACTTAAAAATTGTGTACCAACTACGCTAAGTCGAATCATGATGCATTACATCGATCCTCACACTTACATCGCATAAGTCAAAACACTTAGCGCACTTGTTGGGATATTGGATCCCACTCCAAACACACTTGCAGCCCTTTGGGCTGCAGCCCGGATGCGTGCTAAACAAGTAAAGGTGAGGCAAAAAGAAGTCCAGCTGCGGCTGGTGTTGTCAAAAACGTATCCGCCCCAAACTATCACTTGGTGCCATGGGACACCCAACCCGTACATTGCAGGCCCGGTTGGATAGAATGGCGAGGGTGCAACAGGGACAGCTATGTTGTCACAAAAACGCAGTGGCCGAGTGTTGGGTTTGTGTAGAGGCTGCTCCAGAACATGACCCCGACATGGTTCAGCAACAACGCAAGGCAGCCCAGGCCTGGACGGGACATCCAGACCGGATGGGCTCAGCTACACAGAAATCGGTTCAGGTCTGGACCAATTGGTCCAGACCCAAAAGGAGGCACACTCAGATCTGAGCATGGTCTGGACCGATTGGTCCAGACCCAGCTGGCTACAACTAGCACCAAAAAAAAAAGGGAGGTGGGGGTGCAGGCCTACCGCCTGCACCCAGCTGCAGTTGCAAGGCTGCAGCCAAGGCCGAAACGCAACTTAAAAAGCAAAAAGGGCTAAATGCCCAATCCGGCTATGACCGGCCATGGCCTTTGACAGGTCTGGACCGATTCGGTCCAGACCATGTCATTGCTTAACGAAAACCCCAGCCACCCGTAATGGGCGCTGGCAAGGGGTTTTGCTCAAGTAGGACGAAGACGAGAGGAAAGAGGCAAAAAGTTAAGATAGGAAGCGATTTCCCCATGGCTCGGACTGCTTGAGCTTAAGCCAGCACCTCCAAAGGAGGTCAACCCGAACGGGTAGGTAGCTAGGCTTATGCCAAGGCGTGCCACCTTGCCAACCGAACCAGACTTTAAGAAGTCTTGCTGTTACAAAGCAAATCATGAAAAAAAATGATACTTGAAGCTTTTGAGGAAAACGAAAAGTTAAATCGTTATCTTGCAAGTCACACTTTTCCAATGCTAAAATAGGATTTAAGAAGTACTAATAAACATGCCAACGTGGAAAACCGTATGGCCTTCAGCTACAATGCCAATATTGCATGAGAAAGAAGCTTGACAACATACTTAACCGGACATTCATTATGCATGCAGTCTAATCCATTAAACATCCACAAATCCGAAGGAAAACATGTATTGGCAACTTACGAAAATGCATGAAACAAGGTGCATTTACTTATCCGAAGTCCACACTAAGCATAGGGAAAAGGAGGTGTCTCACCTTCGCGGCTTTGAATCAGCTAAAGAGATGAAGGAGGTGCTCACGGCTGGAACCACCCCACACTCACACTCATGACTTTTCTCACTCGGTTTTGGAGAAGAAGAGGAAGAAGGGGAAGAGAGAGAGGTTCCTCCAAGAAAATCGCCCAAGAGGTCCTCTCTTTCTCTCTCTTGAAACCTTAAGTACATAGGGTTTACAAAAAGGAACAGCTAGGATTAAAACTCATAAGATGGAGGGCTGGAGTGCTCCATGCCCCACCCATGGGTATCCACGCCCAATGCATGTTGAGCTTTTAAAACATTTCAGAAATCTTTCAAAAACGCCATTGCAAAGTACCTTTAATGTTTGAAAGTTTTACGAAAGAGCCACCCAAGCTCACCCAATCAGATTTTAGCATTTTGAATTGTTTTGAAACAATTACAAAAACGCCATGGGGCACCAACCCCATGGTCCCCTTTATTGAAAAACACCTTTCATGATGAGCTTCAAGGCTCATCATGGGTTTCAAAAAGAAGAAAAGGGCCAATCGTGGCCTATTTTTCAAAAGCCATGCAAAATCTTACAAGTATGCCATCCAGCTGGTCAAACCCTTGACCAACTGGTCAACCAAGTCTAAACTCGTCCTCTTAGAAGGGCGCACAAAGGATTTGGGTCCTCTAGGTGACCCGGATCCAAGATCCAAAATTTGCCAATTAATAAGTGTCAAAACAATACTTATTTAATGCCTTACAATATCAAATAAATTCCGATAAATCATTTAGTGCTGTACCAAATCTAAATTAACACGAAATGCATGAAGACTTATAAGGAAATTCTCATCCAATTGCGAGAATTAAGCGTATCACGATTCAAGTCCAAACTTGGGTCAAAACTCGTAATTCGCATGCACTGACGAGGTTTTTACTTCGTATAAGTCCCAAATTCGGGGACAACCCATAAAAATATAATATAATTTAACCCTTAAATTCTTGGAAGCTAATTCGTCCAGAATTAGACACTTCTTATTTGCACATTATATTTACGCGATTTTCAGGTCGCGAATACAAAGCATAGTCAAATTTCATCAATTCACGTGCTACTTCACAAGTACACACAAACATACATTCCAACTCAAATCACACAATAAAACACTCAGAAATTTGCGGGTCTTACACGGTGAGACCTTCACCTGTCTCTCATCTCCCTCTAAGAACTGCAACAATGGTAAAAAGAAACAAAAGTGTAAAGATCAAGTTATAATGATCGCAAGCTAATTAAATGGCACCAACACTTCACATATTTCTGCATACATGGACCGTTTCTGCATAAATTAAAAATTATAATTTTATTTACTCGCCATAAATGCAATAAGCATTAAAGAATGAAGGGGGTTCACCCCTTATTTATATACAAATGAGAGAGAAGAGACCATCCAGCCATTGGACTAGATCCAACGGCGTTTGACTTGGACCTATTTTGATGGCTATAATGACTAGCCATTGGACTAAAACCTATCAGCTAGTCCTAGTTAACTCTGAGTTGACTAAAATAAATAAAATAAAAAATAAATATTAATAAAATTATATATGTATATATATAAATATATAAATATATAAATATATAAATATATATACAAAAATTATATATTTACAGTAACTATGAGCCAAATTTTGCAAAACCCCATGTAAGAGGATATTGAGATATGTCAAGGGCACTGGATCATAGATTAAGAATTTTGTCCAAAAGTATTTTAAATCTTTATGCTTTCTATGATGCAAATTGAGTTGCATGCCAGCTTGTCATCAATGTAGTTTCTGGATAAGAGGGAGAGAGAGAGAGAGCAATCAGAAGCTGTAGTTTCTTTCAAAATCTTGTAAACAAAAAGCATCACTGGTTCACATGTTATTGGTGTTAGCCCCGTATTGTAGGATCTTGCCATGAAGTTAAGTAGATTGCAGTTTATCCAATAGAGACTTTTATTTGGTGAAAGATGAGGCTAATTAATCTGCCCATTAGAGCCGCCAGCACGCTCCTGTATATGATTGCTGCTACCTTGACAAAGTTTCAGCAACTGCACTGTTACTTGTAGAGAAACCGTTCGTACTGGTTGATGGATTGCTCAAATCAGCACTTGTAGAGAAACTGTTGGTGTTGGTTGATGGATTACTCAAACCGGTGACAGTTCTGAAAACCAGAGGGGGTTGTGTGGGAATTGGAAGGGCCGCAGAGTCGCTTCCAAGCATGTTTATAATGGCTGGCATTGTGGGTCTATTTGCAGGGTCCTCTTGAACACAGAGTAAGGCAATGCGTATGCATCTCACTATTTGGCTTGTTGGTATTGATTCTCCAATCATTGGATCTATTAGCTCTGATTCTCTTCCATTGCGCCATAGGGTCCATGTCTGTAAGTGGATTTCATTAGCCACTTTGTGTGTGCGTGTGTGTTTCAGAGTGAGAGAGAGAGATGCATGACTTACATATCCGACCAGACCATGACCCAGCTGGGAAAGATGAAATCCACTGTTTGTTTGGCCATTGACAATTCTAAGAGCAGAACGCCGAAGCTATAGACATCTGATTTGACAGAAAACAGCCCATCCATGGCATACTCTGGAGCCATGTATCCACTGTGTGAAAAAACAAGAAAATATCTCATAAGAGTTCTGTGTAAAGAGATGGTTAACAAAGATACATATGCAAGAAGCAGAGTCAGATTGATGCAAGCAACTAAAAATAGCACGAGATAGCATACAAAGTAATGACGTTCTCTTAATAATAAAATTAATTAAACTTTTAAAGGCCGTAAAACTTAGCACTAGAGGGCTATTTTTAGCAGCAAAGGATGTGGCAAGCTACAAATAGTTCCCTTCAGAAACAATTACTCATCATAAATGTTTATCACCATTTTATTCCTTCGACTCTGATGTTAGATCCCCTTAATTTTCTATCTTATCCTATCCTATCCGACCTTTCTAGAAAAATGGTTGCATCCCACTTCTTAATTGCTTCTTTATTTCAGTAATAGTACCTCTCTGCTTATAATCATGAGGTGTAAAGTTATGTAGGTTTTAACTTGCTACAGTGTTCTCTTGCACAATCTCTTGTTCTTTTGAATAATATGAGAATAAAATTAATGTTAATGCCTTTGGGGTCGTTATCTCCACTGAAGATTTTAGCCATTCCAAAGTCAGAAATCTTTGCTTTCATCTGCTCATCCAACAAGATGTTGCCTGCTTTGAGATCCCGATGAATGGCATTGAGCCGGGAATCCTGATGAAGATAGAGAATCCCCCTTACAGTTCCCATGATGATCTCGAATTGCTTCTCCCAATCCAGTGATTTACGCTTCTGTTTATCTACAACAACCCAAAAAACTGATTACTTCCACCCCCTCCACGCACAAACATACAATATACTTACACTTTTGGAAGCTCCATTGGGAACCGAGGCCTGATCCAATACACAACCCGAGTATTTTGCTAAGCACTCAGTCCACTGGATCAAGGGCTCTCGCCCTAAGGAGAAGTTGTACTGTATTCGGGCTCAAAACTCTATGTACCCTCTTTAATACGGGGCTCCCCCGTTTTTTATGCTCCCCTAGTAGAAGGTGTTCTGCCTCCAAACACTGGATCTGCTCCTGTCCTAAGGAAATGGTGGGCCTCAGAGGCCATGTGGCAGCCACCTGAAGAAGGGAGCTCCGCGAATGGAGGCCACTGGCCACCACCTTGGGAAGGGTGGGCCCCAAACCCCGGCATATATGGAAGCCACATGAAGGGTGGGCCCAGCCCTCTAGCTCATATGGCAGCCCCAACCCCGACTAGTGAGTCTGCTCTCTTAGGAACTGGCTTATTGGCTATAGAGCTGATTGGTGTCATTTGTTGGGTTAAATCACCACGTTGGTGCTTCCCCACATGAATGTGTTCCTTCCGTTAAACCAGCAATCAGAGAGAACGGTTACTCAAACCGTTCCCATTTTGTGCTTATAAATGAGGGTTTCATAAGCAACCCTGGAGAGTGCGAAAATACAGAAGTTCAAGAAGGGAAGAGGTCGACTTACCGTCCGCATACAGTGGCCTGCGCTTGTGGTGGCTGCGGACAGGCTAAGTTGAAGAGCGCCCTTCTCCGGCAACATCCTCCACCCTCCGTCAATGGCAGCCTCAGGTACGCTGTCTGTTTTTTTTTTGTTTTTGTTATGCAGGGCCACCACCTTACAGGATGCCGGAATGGTAGCCATCGCCGGAAATTTCCCAGCCGCACCCTACATTGGGTTATGGGCCCACCACGCTTCCGCTGCGCGGTGTGCTTCGGTTTGACCAGCAACGCAGGTCACCGTGGGGTGATCCTGCTGCTGGTCACCGGCGCCTGTCGCCGGCACCGGCGACTGTCGCCGTTGGGCGACAGATTGATAAAAAAAAAAAAAGACTTACCTCTGTTTTTTGGAGGTTTTCCTGTCGGCGAGGTCCCCGCCGGCGTCTTTTATTTTCTCCATCCGCCATTAGTAGGCTGCAGGAGCCGTCGCCGGCGACTATTGAGTCACCGGATTTCTGAAGTCTTCTGAGGCATCGTTTTTGGCTGGTGGATGGCTGCTTTCGTCGAAGAAGTAGCGCCATCAAGCGGCGGCATTGGTCGCCGGCGAACGGCGGCATTGGTTGCCGGCAGGGGCCGGCGATAATCGACGGCAGGCGGCGTGGGTCGCCGACCGGCGACATTGGTCGCCGGCAATGAAAAAGGGGAAAACCCCTTATTTCTGAAAATATCGGGGTTTTCTGCCCTTTTTTCTTTAATGACAGGAACCGGATCGGGTCCGGTATTGGGTCGGACTCGGATCCGGTCATTACCGGGTCTGACCCGGATCTGGTCATTACCGGGTCCGACCCGGATCCAACTGTACCGGGTCCGACCCAGATCTAGACTGTATCGGGTCCGACCCGGATCTGAAATGTACCAGGTCCGACCCGAATCCAGTCAGTACCGGGTCCGACCCGGATCTAGACTGTATCGGGTCCGACCCGGATCCGAAATGTAACGGGTCCGACCCAGATCCGGTCAGTACCGGGTCCGACCCGGATCCGGTCAGTACCGGGTATGACCCGGATCTAGTTGCAATTGGGTCTGACCCAGATCCGGTATGTACCGAGTCCGAACCGGATCTAGTTGCAACCAGGTCAGACCCGGATCCAGATCATACCGGGTCCGACCTGGATCCGGACTGTACCGGGTGTGACCCGGATCCGGATAACCCCGGGTCTGACCCGGATCCAGTTAGCAGTCGGGTCTGACTCGGATCCAGAAGGGTCCAGGCACTATTTGGCCTGAACCGGATCAGGGACTGACTCAGTCCCCTTCCAGGACCGGTTCAGAGCCGTTTTTGGCCAGTTCCTTTCAGTTTCTCACCGGTTCCGAGATGCTAAGACCCTGTTTTCTTAGATATAAGAAAATACACAGATTTTGGCATACGGTTATAGGGTTTTATGAACTTTTTGTTCATATTTGACCCACTTCATAACGTTCAGAACCGGTTCGGACCCTTGGATGACCGGTTCGGGGCTGTTTCAGACCGGTTCAGAGTGCTTTAAGACTGGTTCGTGGAACATATGACAGGTTCATTCAGTTTTAGAACCATTTCGAGAGTCATATGTCTGGTCCATTCGGTTTACAAACCATTTTAAGATATAATTTTGCATATTAGCATTAAGGATAGTTAGATGAATCAGTGTTTTCATGTCACCAATGTGACTGAATACACGTGAGTCATAAATAAATTTTATACTATCATACAGTTCCTAAGCCGATATGCACATTGTACTTAGATTCATGAAACGATAGACGACCCAAAGGTAGTTTTATCGTGTTTGGAATTTAAGTAGAGTAGAATAAGGTAAATGCGTCGAGATACATCACACATGAGTATCCAAAGGTACCTTGTGTTAATGGTCTATCTTCACAAGAACCTTAGTTTTACCGAATATGGTTGGTAGGCGAAGTGGTTTCGCGTGTCAGAGCTCTTACCAAAGTAGGACTCTGATGACCCCCTACACTCGTCTGGAAAGAAGCATATCAAGGGCCTTTATCATTTTGCTTTTTCCACTAAAGTTTTAGTCTCGTATGAATGTTTTTTGATACGTGTTTTTTTTGTCATGCAATTTCTAGTTTTGTGATTTTAGATGGCTCTAGCTCTATACCTTTTCTAGATGGATCTAATTTTAGTGATTGAAAAGAAACTGTTTTATTTGCATTAGGGTATATGGATCTAGATCTGGCCCTAAGGATAGATGAACCCGCTGCCCTCACTGATCAGAGTATTGCTGATCAAAAGATTTCTTTTGAGAAGTGGGAGCGCTCGAATAGACTTAGCTTGTTGCTTTTGCAATCTAAAGTAGCTAAGAACATTCGGAGTGCTATCCCACAATGCAGAACAGTGAGGGAATTCATGAATGCCATTGAGGCACAGTTTATGAGTTCAAACAAGGCCAGAGCCAGTACCCTGATGTCAAAACTGATATATATGAAATATACTGGAGGGGGAAACATTCGCCAGCACATTTTGGAGATGAGAAACATAGCGTCTCAGCTGAATGACATGAAGCTCACCATCTCGGATTCTTTCCTAGTGCATTTAGTTCTAACGTCCTTACCTTTGGAATACGGACCTTTCAAAATCTCGTACAACACACATAATGATGAATGGACATTTAATGAATTCATGTCCAAGTGTGTTGAAGAAGAAGAGAGGATGAAAGGTGAGAAGGTGCAGAGTGCACATATGGCTTCTCATATGTCCAAAGTAGGACCAAGAAAGAATGCATTTAAGAGAAATGCTAGGAAGAAGCCAGCTGGGGATAAGTCATCCCAAGATAAGCAATCCAACTCTGCTCCCATAAAGTGCTTCTTTTGCAAGAAGGGACACATAAAGGCAGATTGCATAAAGTACAAGAAATGGTTGGAAAAGAGAGGTAATTTGTCATTTGTTTCTCATGAATGTAATTTATTACAAATTCCTGAAAATAGCTGGTGGATTGATTCTGGTGCTAGTATTCATATTTCCAACTGTCTACAGCTGTTCCTGAGCAGAAGGGAACCAACAATGCATGAGAAAAACATCTATTCGGGAAACAAGATGTGTTCACATGTGAAAGGTGTTGGAACCTGCAGGATTACTCTAGATACGGGCGTAGTTTTAGATCATCATGATGTCTTTTATATTTCATCGTATAGTAGAAACTTAATTTCAATTTCAAAGTTGGATAAATTTGGATATTGTTTTAAGTTTGAAAATTCCAAAATGTTCATATTCAGAAATTCAATTGAAATTGGTTTTGCATCAGTTTATGATGGTTTATATAGATTGAATGTGAAGATCCGAACTCAGAAGTCTTTGACTTCTGAATACGCATTGGTTGGAAATAAACGTAGCATGACAGATGATAAATCTTACATGCTTTGGCATCGAAGGTTAGGTCATATCTCTGAAAAGAGAATAAAGAGACTGGTAAATGAAGGGATCTTGCAATCTCTAGATTTTACTGACAATGACCCATGTGTTGATTGCATAAAGGCTAAGCATACAAATACATATAAAGAGGGTGCCAAACGCAGTAGTGAGATATTAGAAATAGTCCATACGGATGTATGCGGACCGTTTTCTCCCTGTTACACAGGCAAAAAGTATTTCGTCACCTTTATTGATGACTATTATCGGTATATGTATCTCTACTTGATTTTCGAAAAATCTGATGTTTTTCAGATGTTTAAGGAATTTATAAAAGAAGTAGAGAAACAAACCGATAAGGTTATTAAAATAGTCAGGTCTGATAGAGGTGGCGAATATTATGGTAGATTTACTGAGATGGGGCAAAGGGAAGGACCATTAGCACGATTTCTTAAAGAGGAAGGCATTGTGCCTCAATATACCATGCCTAGTAGTGCTTATCAGAATGGTGTAGCTGAAAGGAGAAATCGTACGCTTAAAGAAATGGTCAGGGCTATGTTGAATTATTCAACACTTCCCATAAAGTTGTGGGGTGAAGCCTTAAGGACTGTTGTGCATATTTTGAATAAGGTTCCTACGAAATCTGTGCCTAAAACTCCTTACGAGCTGTGGACAGGTAGGAAACCATCACTGTCTTATATGCACATATGGGGATGTCCTGCAGAGGCTAAACTGTATAACCCCCACATTAAAGCCTTTGATCCAAGAACAACCAGTGGATATTTCATTGGTTATCCAGAAAGATCAAAAGAGTATAGGTTTTATTGCCCATCTCACTCACCACAAATTGTTGAAACGGATAAGGCTAAATTCCTAGAAGATGGTTCAGTAGGATTAAGTGCACTTCAAAGCATTGGTTTTGAGGAAATACAGGATCCAGTTTCATCACCTGTTAAGGAAAACATCGAAAGATACCACATTGTTATTCCTAATGATGGTGTGGTTGATCATTCGATTGTTAATGCACAAATCCAAAGTGAACCTATTGTGGACAATGCGGAAGAGCACGAGCATGATGATCAGGTTCCATCTGAGCCTGAGGAACGACCTGTTTGGAGATCCACAAGGATTAGGAGATCTGCCATACATCCTGATTATGTGGTGTACCTTCAGGAGCCTGGTGATTTCATAGATATGGATGATGACCCGTTGACTTTTATGGAAGCTGTTGAAAGCAAACAATCTTTGCACTGGATTGAAGCCATGAAAGAAGAGTTAGACTCTATGGCTAAAAATCAAGTGTGGGATCTTGTCACGTTACCTAAAGGAGTAAAGCCCGTAGGGTGTAAATGGGTCTTTAAGACCAAGAAAGACTCCAAAGGTAACATAGAGAGACATAAAGCAAGATTGGTTGCTAAAGGATTCACCCAGATGGAGGGCATTGACTATAATGAGACATTCTCTCCTGTCTCAACTAAGGAGTCAATGAGGATTATTCTGGCCCTTGTAGCTCATTTTGACTTAGAGCTACATCAAATGGATGTGAAAACAGCGTTCCTCAACGGGGATCTGAATGAAGAGGTATACATGGAACAACCTCTTGGTTTCTCTGAAAATGATCGTTTGGTTTGTAAGCTTAACAAATCAATATATGGACTTAAACAGGCCTCCCGACAATGGTATATTAAATTTTTCCAAGTCATTGTGACTTTCGGGTTTACAGAAAACATTATTGATCAATGTATATACCTTAAGGAAAGTGGGAGTAAGTTCATTATATTGATCTTGTATGTGGATGACATTTTACTTGCAACCAACGATATAAAGTTGCTTTCACAGACAAAACAGTTTCTTACATCACATTTTGATATGAAAGATATGGGTGAGGCTGCTTATGTTCTTGGCATTGAGATTCGTCGAGACCGAGCAAAAGGGTTTTTAGGCCTCTCCCAAAGATCCTATATAGAAAATGTGTTAAAGCGATATGGGATGGAGAATTGTTCTCCTACTTCTACACCCATATCAAAAGGTGACAAGCTGAGCCTAAAGGATTGTCCACAGAACGATATTGACAAAGCACAGATGAGTGCTTATCCATATGCATCAGTTGTTGGCAGCTTGCAGTATGTACAGACATGTTCTCAACCAGATATTTCTTTTGCAGTAGGGGTACTTGGCAGATTTCAGTCTAATCCAGGTTTACCCCATTGGAAGGCTGCCAAGAAAGTCTTGCGGTACTTGCAAGGGACAAAAGACTATATGTTAACGTATCATAAAGTTGATCACCTCGAGGTCATTGGCTACTCAGATGCGGATTTAGGAGGATGCCTGGATAGTAGAAAGTCTACTACTGGGTACGTCTTCTTACTTGCTGGGGGAGCGATCTCTTGGAGGAGTGGAAAGCAGACGACCACTGCTGCCCACACCATGGAGGCAGAATTCATTGCATTGTACGAGACTACTTCGCAGGTTATATGGTTAAAGAACTTCATATCACAGTTAAAGGTGATTGATTCCATTGGGAAGCCACTGAAGGTCTACTATGATAATGAAGTTGTGGTGTCCTTTTTGAATAACAACAAAAGTACTACGTCATGCAAGCATATGGAATTGAAGTATTTTGTTGTTAAAGAAAAGACGGAGAATCATTTAGTGCATATTGTCAATATTGGTACCAAAGAGATGATCGTTGATCCTCT
Organism: Nuphar pumila; assembly: GCF_984573655.1. NCBI lineage: Eukaryota > Viridiplantae > Streptophyta > Magnoliopsida > Nymphaeales > Nymphaeaceae > Nuphar > Nuphar pumila. Next base: position 33,919,933 of record NC_143258.1, on the reverse strand, counting down.
TACTAAAGGGCTAGCACCGGGATTATATTCCGAACATGTAATGAGGATGGGATTGTTAAACTCTTTTTGACATATGCATATAAATAAAGTGATCACTTTCAGTCTTTTTTTATTCTCATTATGGTTGTTATTAATCTCATAAGGATTAGAGATTCAACTAAGAACCTTTAGAATAGAATATAAAGGTCATTCTATTCATCAAGTTATTCTCATAAGGTTTTCTGGTTAAAAGATTTATCGTCGGAACAAGTGGAAGAATGTTGGGTTAAATCACCACGTTGGTGGTGGTTACCCACGATGTGGGTAACGCTTCCCCACATGAATGTGTTCCTTCCGTTAAACCAACAATCAGAGGGAACAGTTACTCAAACCGTTCTCATTTTTTGCTTATAAAAGAGGGTTTCATAAGCAACCCTGGAGAGTGCGAAAATATAGAAGTTCAAGGAGGGAAGAGGTCGACTTACCGTCCGCATACAGTGGCCTGCACTTGTGGTGGCTGCGGATAGGCTAAGTTGAAGAGCGCCCTTCTCCGGCAACGTCCTCCACCCTCCGTCAATGGCAGCCTCAGGTACACTGTCTGTTTTTTTTTGTTTTTGTTATGCAGGGCCACCACCTTACAGGATGCCGGAATGGTAGCCGTCGCCGAAAATTTCCCAGCCGCACCCTACATCATTGTGTCAGTTTCCTTAGAATGGTGCAAGTCTGAAAAGGGTACTCAGCAGAGATGGTTATATTACCATTAAGAAATGCATCGAGGCTACCGTGGGGCATGAATTCATAGATAAGCATCTTTTCTCCCCTCTCCACACAACAGCCCAAGTGCCTAACCAAGTTTTTGTGTTGAAGCCTTGCAATCAGTACAACTTCATTCATAAACTCCTTAAGACCCTGCCCAGAACCTTGGGAAAGCCTTTTCACTGCTACTAGCCACCCACTTGGTTCACCCTAAAAGGAATAAAATTTGATTCAGTTGATACTCCATTGTAAATATAAGATGCAGACTGATATTATATTGAAATACCTTGTATACAGGGCCAAATCCTCCTCGCCCATGCTTATTGTCCTCTGAGAAATTGTGGGTAGCTGCTTGTATAATCTTTAGGCTGAATTGAGGTAGCTCATGGTCTCTTTCATCCTTACCGAGGCTGCCGAAGTCTAGTGAAGGGATCTCACTGCTATATCTTCTTTGATCCTCTGTCATAGAGCCAAGGAAAATGGAAGTGGCTTATAATAAATATGAGCCATGTAAAACAACATGCAAAATCTAGCTTTTGCCGGTTGGACTCGCCATTATCTTTTCTCTTTCGCCAGAGAAACAACACAAAAGCTCCCAGCACAAGCACGGCCATGGCGGAGCAAATGATAATCACAATTCTCCTTTTCTTACCTCCTAAACAAACATGCCAATGCCATTAATCCTGCCTAGTTATTATCAGTATTAGATGGAAAAGTCTCTCATAAAAAATAATGCAAAGTATATATGGAAAGGTTTAGAAGATTCCCAGGTTGTTTCCAAACATGATGTTATATGGAAACACTAACTACCATTTTCAGAGAATTGATCTTCGGCTCATGGAAAAATAAGTAATTGCATGTAAGATGAAACATATTGCCGAAGTCCACGGAAAGATTATTACCATCTGCTCAAAGTGAGTGAATTATTTTGATTTTTGGTTCATGTAAATATAAGTGATTCCACATTATTATTATTATTGTTATTATTATTATTTAATTCATAGCATCCAATGTTTTACGGTAAATGAAAGGCATTCTTAACTAATATTTAAAAATGCTCTTTTTCTCTCATATTTATTGGAACTAGGCTCTGGTTGTTAAGTTGTGACTTGAACATGAAATGTGTGAGTCCCACTTGCACATATGATGACTCTTTCTTGACATAGTTTTTTTTATTATTCATGGTAATGGATTTGAAAAGAAAGCACATATTGGAGATTTCTTGTGCATTAAAAAAAAAAGACAAGGAAAGAGAGGAATTCTGTTTTTTGGATAGTGTCAGCATTAATTGAAGAGAGGAGACGAGTCTTCTAATAGTACTGGGCTTCTCTTGAGGGTTTTGAGAGAGAGAGAGAGAGTCTTTTGGTGTTGAGAAAGATATTCTCGCTTGGATTTTAGAAAGGTTGCATTGCATAGTTAGATCACATGCATTGGTACAACTTCCGGTTATTAAAGACAGCTTTTTGTTTGTTCTCTTTTCTTTTTTTTATTTTTGGAAAGGCAAACTGGGGTTAGGCAGACCCCTACCAGATATCTCTTAAGCCCCTTGTGACAGAGGGATTCAAACCTGGGCCTTCAGGTTGGTACAGAACCCCACTTAACACATGGGATACCACCTCTGCGGTCTGGTTTTTTTTTTCTGCTTACATGGTTATTGGGCTTTCTTCAATAATAAAGTTCTCGGTACTCTCCTAACAGACGTAGGCTGTGTATGGTTTGTTTCTTTGTTGGTTATATTGTTTTTGTGTGTTCTCTAAACTATTTCATCCAACCTGGCTGGGACATCAAAACTACAACACTGGTTTCATGCAATTAAAAAAAAAATCTAGGTTTCATTAAATGGGATTTACATTTGAATTTTTTTTATTTTGTTACTTTGAGGGCCATTTCTTGGCGCAATAGCAAAGTGCATGGGCTGCTAGTGAGAGATCATAGGTTCCTGGTGCAGTCAATTTTCTTGCTAATGTAGAAGGTTAAGGTCTCCAGTTCCCCTCTTCCTAGCACCATAGAGCACGGGATCTCAATGGGCATTGACCCTTTTGTTTTTTTACGGGTGCAACTTCTTGTCACCCCCAACTGTATTGATTTTTTAATTTCCTTTTAAAGCATTCCTCCAATTTTTGGGAAAAAATCAAGATCTTCTATGCAAGAAGAGATTCTCTAGGGTAAATTGTCAAACAAGGGTCTACTATATATTAAGTCCTTTTTTTAGAGATTATGCCGAAAATAGTTAGATTCAGGTAAAATTATCATTGAACGACGCACCTTTAGACTCATATTTTAAAAGAAGTTCCATACCTTTTGAAAAGGCATTACCAAAACTTTCCACTAAAACTGTCAATTAGAGACCCTAAGTTAATTTCATGCTTAAAATCAAAATCAGTGCGGAGATAAAGTCAAGAATGAAGGGCAGGAGGTCAAGACCTTGTCCCCCCGCCCTGCCCGGTCCAATGTCATCCTTAATCATATCAAATAAAAGCAAGACAACGCCACCTACAAGTCATCAATATACGCACAAGGTAGAGTTACATATATATCCCAGTTTCTGAAATCTCTCAAAAGCCGGTATAATCCCGAAAAAATATAGCATTTTTTTCAAAATATCACCTATTTTGAAAAAATTGCATTTTTTTATTGCCGTATTATCACGCTATTAGCGTGGTATTCATATTTTTATATATATTTTTTAGAAATTTGTGTTTTTATGTATTTATATGCTTTTTAATTTAAACATGCCTACATTTTTCGGAGAATTTTTGGAGGAAAACAGATGTTTTAATTTAAGAAAATTTTTATTCAGGGGCCATTAACCTTTCGACCCTAATGTCAAATATGGGCCATACGTTTCTGAAAATTCAAATATTTACCATTTTTTTTTAAACTGTCAAATAGGACCTCAGGTCAACACTCATCATAATGGAAAAGGTGAGTCTTTTTGGTTTCTTGCATTATCCTTTGAAAGCTGCAAAGTACTTATGCTCATAAAAAGGAAAAGGAAAAAGTAAACAGTGAACTTTAAATGATGATGGACATTATTCTAATTGACTTATGATTTAATGTGAGTTAAAGGACAATAATAAAATACATGCCTTGGTTGACAGCAGTGTTGTTAAAAACGCGCCTCAAGGTGCAAAAAGTGCGCCTCGCCTCGAGGCGAGGCCCTTTTTGCCTTGAGGTGCACTTAAAAAGCGCAACATCCTCAAGGCGTACGCCTCATGCGCCTTGAGGCGTACGCCTTGAGGCGAGGCGAGCCTCAAACTGAGGCGCGTATTAAGAAATCGGATGGCCCGGACCCGAGATCGACCCGGATTCGGGCCCGTATTCTCGAAAGATCGAGAACCTGTCTTTAAAAAAGGCAGGCGCTTCGGGGCGAGAGAAAGCCCTTGCCCCTTCTCTCTCCACTCCGTCCCCTCTCGTCCCCCGCCACTACTCGCCGCCGGCCACCACTCTTCCACCTTCTTCTTCCCTCTGCTGAGAAGCCATCGGTGACCCGCCGGCCACCACTCACCATCGGCCAGCGACTCACCGCCACCGCCGTCCCTTCCGGCGACCTCTGCGCTTTCCGGTGACAGGTAAGATCTGTGTGTTTTTCCCCAGCTTCTTCTTTTGTCATTTGTTCTTTGTGAAACCGTGTAACCTACGTTTATGGGGAACCCGACTCCACTCATCCCTATATCATCCTCTGTGGTCATAACTCCCTCTGGGATCTCATTGGTACTAAGTTATTTTGATCAATCTGGCCCTATCGATGGGTTCAACACGGTTGATTTAATAGAAATCAATATTTTGATAGTGTTCTTTAACAAAAAAAAAACATGATTTTCAATTTATTTTGACAGTGTTCTTTAACAAAAAAACCATGTTTTTATTAATGGTTATTGATTTTTGAATCAGCAAAAAGTCTTGCACATAAGTCGGATTTTGTCTATTCAAATGCCGATCTTCACTAAATGGATGATGTAAATCACATACACAAGGTCCAATTTGATGAAAACAACTTGCATCAGTGAGGTCCTAATGACAGGAATGGCGATATGGATGACTGGAACCTAAATGTGGTTATGGGTGCCATGCAAAACACTATGCTTGCTTCACTAAATGGAGGAAAAGAGGGATTGAAAGTGTGTTGTTATAGCCTGGTCACGAGCAGGCTGATGCCATGAAGGCCCTCAGAATGATGAAACCACGAGCAGGCCGATGCCATCGGCTTTTTGGATGTTAAAGAAAAAAAAATCTGTGTATGTTTTTGTTTGTGAATTAGTATAAGTCTGAATTCTCTCTTCATGATATGAATTTTCAGTTTGTAGCTAAAAATTTAGAAGTTTGTTTCTTTGATTATTGTATGACAAGCAATATACTTCTGCCATACTTCTTGTTATGAATTGGATGTCTCTGAACTTCCAGGTGACAGATAATATTAAGGCCTTAGGGAATTTGAAGTTAAGTCGATTTGTCATCTACTTAGCTTTTTGCTTTGTTTTACTGTTCCCATCTTCTTCTTTTTTCTTTTTTTCTTGAGAGATTATTTTACTCTTCCCATCACTCTTTGGTTCTCTACTATGAAAGGTTATCATGTCAACTATTTAAACCACTATTTTGCCATGCTGTCACTCATGTTTTTCTTGTCACCTTTTAGCCTTGTTTGTATTTATGTATTAGTTTAGTAACTACGGATTCAAAATATTTTGGATGTTATTCCTTGCCTCTTCAAATATAGAAATACTCTAGTCTCTGGACATGCACAAGTAGCCATCTTTTCGCTTTCTTTCAACTTAAAGAACTAAAGAGATCACAATCATGGGTTTGGTTTACAAAACCTGCAACGGACCAAACTTGGTTAAGATTGACAAAATACTTAAAGAACCTTTCAACTCACATTATATTTTGATAGATTTGCAACTTCCTGACTACTATGCCTTCAGTTAGCATGTTGTATATTAGTCTGTTACATTAGAGAAGAGTTATGTATGCCGGCATTGTTTTGTTTCTATTACTTTGGCACACATGAGCAACGTAGCTCCTGTTGCTCAATTATGTTTTTTTCTAGGATTCATATATAGCTTATACACCAAGATTGTCTATTTTGCATTTGTTTTCATGTAATGTGGTCAGCAGAATGCATGATGCTAATATATATTTTATGTTATGTATTTTTGCAGTTGAACAATGGCAAAAGATGTAGGATGGGATCATGGAGTTAAAGTTCCAAATCCTACTAAAGATCCCAAACTCGTAGGACATGTAATTTGCAATTACTGTCATAAACAGACTACATGAGGCATCTATAGGCCAAAACATCACTTAGCTGGCACAAAGCATTGTGTAAGCATGTGCGAAGCAGTTCCACCTGACGTGAAAAGATTTTTTCAGAATCATCTAAAGGATCAGAGGCTAAAGAAAGAAGAGTTAGAACAAACCAAGTTGGATATCGGGAGAAGTGTTTATTTTGGATCATCAACCGGCGATAATGCGAATAAAGAAGCTAGTGGATCAGGTAGTGATGCAAAAACAAGTGCAGCTGGTCCTATGGACCTTTTTGTGAACAAAGAAGCACGACAAACCACAATAAACACTGCTTTCAAAAGGGATGAAAGAAAAAATGTATGTCGTGCCATTGGTAGATTTTTTTATGCAAATGACTTATCATTTAATCTTTGCAATAGTCCATATTTTGGTGCAATGGTAGAAGCTATTGCAAATTATGGGCGAGGGTTCAAACCACCTTCTTATCATGAGATCAGGACGTGGATTTTGAAGGACGAGGTAGATTGTACTCATGAAATTTTGAAAGAGTTCAAAAAAGAGTGGCCAAAGGTTGGTTGCAGTATTATGACAGATGGTTGGACAGATGGGAAAGGAAGAAACTTAATTAATTTTCTTGTGAACAGCTCATCTGGGACAATATTTTTGAAGTCTGTTGACATCAGCGACATGGAAAAAACTAGTACAAATTTGTGTCAGTTGTTTGAAGAAGTTGTTAAAGAAGTTGGTGAAAGTAATGTGGTGCAATTCATTACAAATAATGCACCAAATTATGTGGCAGCTGGAAATATATTAACAGCAGGAAAAACATGTTTTTGGACACCATGTGCAGCCCACTGCTTGAATCTTATGTTAGAAGATATTGGAAAGATATCAATTTTTAAAGATACAGTGGAAAAGGCAAAAAAAATTACAAGATACATTTATAGTCATGCATGGGTATTAAATTTAATGAGAAAATTCACAAAGAAGAAAGAACTTCTACGTCCAGCCGTCACTCGTTTTGCCACAACATATCTTACACTTCATAGTATTGGATGTTATAAGAAAGAGTTAAAGTCGATGTTCTTATCTTCAAATTTTAGAACATCTAATTACTATAAGAAATCTGATGCTAAGAACATTTCTTGTATTGTTCTTAATGATCATAAGTTTTGGGCTACCATATCATATGCAATTAAAGCTACACTACCTCTCGTCAAAGTATTGCGAATCGTTGATGCAGACGAACCTGCTATTGGATTTTTGTATGAGGCAATGGATAGAGCAAAGGAGGAAATTGCTTCAAACCTTGACAATGTCCAAAGAAAATATAAACCTATTTGGGATATCATTGATAGACGATGGGACTTGCAACTCCATAAGCCTTTGCATGCAGCTGCCTATTATTTAAATCCACATTTTCATTATGCTGACAACTTCAACCCTGATGGAGAAGTTATGGGTGGCTTTTATGATTGTGTTGAAAATTTAGTTTTTGATGCAAATATTTGGTTGAAAATTACAACACAAATCGATGCATATAAAAAGGCAAAGGGCTTGTTTGGCAGAGAGGCAGCTGTTACAACAAGAAAATTAAAAAGTCCTGGTAAGTTTGCAATTATGTTGTTATTTGTCAATATTTTTTTATGTTTTTGTTAATTATGACATTCTTAATGTTTTTATTAATTTTTTATTATTTTATTTGAATGCAGCTGATTGGTGGAGTTCATTTGGGCACGAAAATCCTAAGTTGATGAATTTTGCAATTCGAATTTTAAGTTTGACATGCACTGCATCGGGCTGTGAGAGGAATTGGAGTACTTTCTCATTGGTTTGTGACTTTGTATTTTATTTTTGAAATACATTTTTATATGTTTAATTATCTTATATTTGATTATCAATGATTTGAAATTATAGGTGCATACAAAACAAAGGAATAAACTTGAACAAGAGAAGATGAATGCATTGGTTTTTGTAATATACAATATGAAATTAAGAGAGAGAAATATGAAGAGGAGGGCTACCAAAGATCCTATATGTCTAGATCATATAGACTCAGACGATGAGTGGATTGTGGAGAAGGAAGATCGAGTGTTGCCAAGTGATCCCAATTGGTTGGAGGATTCATGGTTGGATCCGAACTTCAACATAAATGCCATTGAGCATGTGCCTATTGAAAAAGTCACTTCACCTCATGTTTCACAAAGTGGTTCTAGGCAAGACATGTCTTCAAGAGATCGAGGTAAAGTTATATTTCTTTTACCTAGCTATGAATATAAATGTATTTTTTTAATTACATAACATAAATATTTAATACATGATTCTTTATTGAAGGAAAAAGAAAAGCAAAAGAAGTAATTGAGGACGTGGATGAAGAAAGTGTAGATGATGAAGAGTCAGAGAATGAAGATGAAGAAGAACCTATTTATATGGATTCTTCATATGATGATATTGAAGACTTAAATATTGATGATGACGAGACACAACAAGAGCCTAGGCCCTAATTCATATCATAGAGCTATTGGCCATTTATATGTTTTTTGGGACTTTCAGTTGTAATTGTAAATGTTAACACTCTCATTTTGAAGAATTTTGGACAAACACATTAACATTTGGTTGTTAATGTTAACATGCATTTTTTAATTATGACATGATGTTGTTAGTGCTAATATGCATTTTGTTGTTAATGTTAGTTTTTTATTGAATGAATGTTCATATTTATGCAATTAGATACTTACATAGATCAAGTTGTTGCATTAATATTACTTTTACATGTTAATCTCATATTTTTTTCGTATTTATCTGAGATTTTTTATTTCGTGTCGGTTGGCGCTTCATCAATAAAGCATTTCATATTTATTTATAATTTTAGATCATTTTTTTTAAGTTAAAAAAAAAATTTTTTTTAGGCTTACGCCTCGCCTCAGATTTTGGTGGAGCGCCTCGCTACGCCTCAATGCTTTTAATAACTCTGGTTGACAGTTTTTAGGAAAGGTTTGGCCATATTTGAAATTTCAGAAATGTGTGCATTATATGAAAATAAGGGCAAAAGTTGGCCCCTAGATAAAAAATTCACTGTAATTTATTGTGAGTTTTTTTTTCTCGAGATAATCCCGATAATGAGATTTATGACTAAGCTCACCATTTTCTGCGGGCTGAGAAGGCGTTGGTTGTGATGGTGCTGGGTCTCTGCAGTGACAGTTGTTGCCGATACCTGACGTTGCAGCTTCCGTAAACAGCCCTCCACCCTTGGTATCTCTTGCAGCATGATTCAATCTATGTCATTGCAGTGTCTATACAATTCTGGCATTGAGCTTGGTTGAGGTCCCTTGTGCACTGAGCTAGACCATATCTAAAGTTGTGGTCCTTCTGCTGTTGTTCATTGGTAGCGAACATTTTTGGGTCATTTGCGGGCCTGCTTAGTCAGGGGATACATCAGGGTATGTTTGATGCGCCGCTCCAAGCATGATTCAGACAAAAATCACGCTGAAAACAACGATTTTCAACAAACATTGAATGCGGTGGACGGTGTTCCACACGTCCGCCACATTCATTTTGATGTGTAATTTTTGCTCCACCCCTCTTCCATTATAAAAAGAACAAGAACTGAAAGAACATAAAAAAAAATGCATCGATGGGCGCACCGCGCCCGTCGATGCTTCTCTCCATCGATTGAGCAAGGCAGAGGGACACTGACTCTCTCTCTTTCAATCTACCTCCACTCAGCACCACCACCCAACCAATCTCGTCGGAAGATCGTGACTTAATCGTCCGGCCGACCATGGTGGGTTCACTCTTTGGAGGGGCGCTAGCACCGGCGAGGTTGATCGTTCGGCCGGCCATCGTGGGTTCACTCTAGGGAGAAGATGGGTTGCTCGTTTTTCGGATTGAATGCTCTCTATGATGCCGTTAATGGAGGTGGGGATGTTTGGATCAATGAGAACATGTTCTCCTCTGCCTCTCCCCTTCTTCCCCTTCTTTAAAACCCTAAAATTTTTCCCCAATTATCTCACTCAATAAAAAGGAGGAGGAGAAATCCACCCTATTCCCATTCTTCAAAAACCCTAGATCCAACTTGATTCCACTCCCTTTTCTTCTTCAATTCGCCATCTCCTCTCTAAGCTCTGTTGATGGGGGGCTTCGCTTCAGCCCTCCGGCATCTATACCTCTCGCTCTACAACTGGACCGTCTTCGCCAGATGGTAAATCCTTCATATTTTTTTTTTATGTTTTTTTTTGTTGTTCTAATTGCTGAAATTGCTATGGATCAACAATGCGTTTCTTTGTTTGTTTTGTTTTTTTTTTGGTAATTTTTTGTATGTAGTTTTTGTAATTTAGCTCGGATGGACTCGATTGTGCTAAACCAGTGTCAATCGAGCTTGAGATCTGCTGGTTCTGAATCGGAGTAGCTGATTTCGAGCTCCATTCGCATTCAGTGTTTTGATTTTGTGTCGAAAACTCTTTTCTCTATTATTTTGTTTTCCTCGACAAAATGGTCGCTTGAAGAGTCATAATAAAACCTTGAAGGCAATGCTATAGATGAAACAGTGATGTTTGGAAGAGCATCTGCATTTAAGTAAAAAACATCATATGAGCTAATCTAATATTGCACCTTAAGTTATTTATTTGTAAGCTGGCAATCCACTAGGCACTTAGAATGTCCATTTTTGTGGGCAGATGCTGGAAGTGAAAGAGAAATACTTTAGTCGGTAGTTAATGTTAAAATTTCCCTAAAATTGACTTATCATTAGATAGGTAGTTCTAGGTTGTAATTGCCGCTAAGTATGGTTAGTTTGGTTATAGTCTGCGCACGAGGATGATGCAAATGTTCCAACAACTATAATTTCTTGTTTTCCTTGATTGTATTCATCAAAGTGGAAGGTTGAATTTTTTGTTGAAAATTATCTAAATTGATGTTCCTTTTTTTTTTGGCATAATTACTCTTTCATTTTTTAATATATTTGTACATGGTTTTTCTTGTTGATGTTTATAACAAGTTGCCCATCTCTGCAGGCTTCAAGTTTTATATCTTGCATTGAGGACTTGTATGAATCCGACCATACCAAAGTCTAGGATGCAGTCGAAAGGCCTCTCCAGCTTGCTCAGACTGCAGCAATTTTGGAAGGATAGCCTTTTCTTTTTTTTAATGTTTTTCTGATATCGTGCATTCAGATACTAATTTTATCGACCTGATGTTTTGCATCCTACCATCTGCATTATGCTTCATATTTAAGGCAAAAATTCAATTTAAGATCCATATTCTGGGCAAAAATCCAATTTGAGATCCTTATTTGTGATGAGTTGTAGAGCCTCATTCAGAGTTTTTTCTCTTATAGGAGGGGGAGTCTGGGGGTTCTCCCCGGCGCGGGTCCCGCTGCACGGTCAGTGGGCGGGGGTCGGGGGCAGGGGAGGCATGGCGGGGGGGGTCTTTGGGGACAAATTTTTTTTTTGGGCTTATGTTTGAGACTCGGTTTCTTATGGATTCGACCCAACTTGTTTAGGTTTAGGGTTGTCGCCCTTGCCTTGTATAAATTCTTTCTTTTCTTTTTCTCTTGTAACTGTTGAAAATAGAAATAAGATTTCTCTCTGAGCGGTTGTGGTTTTTTACTCTCTCTTGGATTTAAGGAAAAAAAATTCTATGTAAATTTGTGTGTCCCTCTTCTTTGTGGTTTGATTGTTCTTGTTTCTTTGTTTTCTTTCTTGAGTGTTTCTTAACAATTTGGAGCAAAAATCTATATTCGGGGCAAAAAATCTCAATCGAGATTCATATTTGAAGCAAAAATTCATGATTTTAGATATAATTTCATAATTTGATCTATATCCGGGCAAAAAACCATAATGAATTTGTTAAAACATGTAAAATGGTGGATGGATCGGGTCATACGATCCAAAACAAAGTAATTTAATCCATTATCGATGACTGTCCAAGTTGTCTGCACATCATCATCAAACAACGAACATTTGGAACATAGCATTTGAGTATGGTCCAAACAAACGTTGGACTTGGAACATTTGTTACGGAATGAACAGAACCAATGTTCTGTTCCGTTCTTTTTGTTCATTCCGTCCAACCCTAGACAAGCCATCAAACATACCCTCAGGGCGCGACTATCCACATCCGAAAGCTCCAGCCTTTGTTCGGGGTTGTGCCACGTAAATGTATAGTTTAGATCAACATCGCCGAAGAACTCAATATCAGAGTATCGCAAGAAGCAGGGATCGAACCATATGATAGCTGGTGTGTTGTTGGGGCACTACTCCACGACACTCTTGCTCTCCACGACGGTGTAGCTCCTGCAAATATCAAAGGGGTGTAAACACCCCAAAATTTCACCCTCATTCACAAACACCTCCCTCCTTCCACTGGGACCCACTATCTGCAGTCTTCAGGGAACCAGCTAGTCGAAATCTGAGTCAGGGTTGTTCATAGCTCAAATTTTTACAAAAAATTCAATACTTCATCCTACAATCAAGATTCAACCCTCATTTTGGCTCAATTTCAATTATCAGTTCTCATCCTCAGATGAAAATCTCCAAATTCTTTCTCTGCCAGGGATCCGGGATTCCAAGTCCCTCATCCAGGGTTTACATTTTACATGTCATTGCATATCACTGCATGCATTCAACATATCATTTCATTTCATTGCATTGCATGTCATTGCATCTCATCATCGAGATTCAGCACTCCTGTTTTCAAAATATTGGATCCAGATTCGACTTTTAAAACTTTTCTTGCAAAATTAGTTTCAAAACCTGGGTTTTGAAACGACATTTTGTCATTTGCCAACCGCTAGGACACTTATATTTTAAATGTTTTTCTCAGAAAACAATCTGAATTCATTTTAAACACAATTTCAATTAATTTTAATTCTCAGATGAGACCCATTTAGGTGGTGACGCTTCTGGATTCTTTTTTTTATCAAAATCTCAAAAATTTCAGAGTCCTAGTTGGATCAGGACTCTATATTTTCATCTTTTTGAACCTTTTTAAAACTCCATTTTTTTATTTTAAACCAGTCATGGTCATATTCCTTGCCCATTTCTGTCATTTTGGCCAAAATCCCAGAGTCCTAGTTGGATTAGGACTCTTTTTCAAGAACCCCAGTCGGATTAGGACTCTTCTTCAGAGTTTCGGTCGGATTAGGACCCTATCTTTCATGGCTATTTTCAATCAAATCTTTTAAAATATTTTGAAATGAGTCAAAAACTCAGAGTTTCAGTTGAACCAGGACTTCATTCAAAGAGTCCCAATTAGATCAGGACTCTGACCTTGATTTCAGTTTCGAGAGAATCTTTTCAAAATCTTTTTATTTATCTTTCCAAATTTCAAAATTGTTGCACCTTTATAGAATTTCAAAAATTCTGGGATTTTATCCCAGAGTCCGGATCGAATCAGGACTTCGTCCCAGAGTCCTGATCGAATCAGGACTCTATCCTGAGTTCATTTTCTCACTTTATTTTCACCAGTTTTTAAAAGTTCCTTTTAAAATCTAATCATTCACTTTTTAGAAAAACCAAAAATTCTTAGAGTTCTAGTCGAATTAGGACTCTTCCTCAGAGTCCTAGTCAGATCAGGTCTCTGAACCAGACTTCAATTTTATCTTGTTTTCTTCTATTTTTCAAGATCCCCTCATCTGTTTTCTCATAAAATCTAAAATTTTGAGAGTCCTAGTCCGATTAAGACTCTGTCCCCAGAGTCCCAGTTGGATCGAAACTTTGTTTTGATTTCAATACTTGTTGCTATTTTCACAAGTTCTTTCATCTGTTTTTTAGAAAATACGAAAAAGATCTAGAGTTTCAGTCCTATCAAGACTCTATTCCAGAGTCCTAATCCAGTTAGGAGTCTATTATGAAGTTTGTTTTTACTTTCATTTTTATCTTTTTCATTTGTTTTTCAAAAATTAGGACATCTTGCAGAGTCTCGGTTGATTCAGGATTCTATTTCAGAGTTTCAATTGAGTTAGGATTCTAACCCTGACTGTATTTTTCTGACCTGTTTTACCAGTTCTGATAAAATCTTTCAAAAACTTTTTCATTTGGCTTTTAAATTTTTTAAATCTCAGAGTCCTAATTGGTTCAAGACTCTGATCTGGAGTTTTACTTTGCTTAGAACTCTATTTTCAAACCTTTAAATTTCATTTATTGATTTTAACCGCTCTTTTAAAGCCATTTTCAGTCTTTATTTCAATTTTTTTAAAACCCTAATGTGGGGCCCACTCAGTTGACACCATATCTAGAGGAGTTCTAACCCAGTCAGAACTTTGTGCCATTTCAAAACCTTTAATTTCAAGTCTACCTTTGAATGTCTTTTGAAAAACTTCTAATTTTTAAGTTTCAAAATCATTTTTGAAAATTCAAATGGGGCCCACTCGAGGTGGCGCCACATTTGCAAAAGTCAGGGTTAGACTAGGGTTAGTCAGTGTTCTAGTTAGGTTAGGAGATTAGTAGGTTTCAAATTAATTTAAAAAAAACATTTTTACTTTGGTTTTAAATAGTGATTTTTAAATTTTTAAAATCAGGATTTTAAAATCCAATATGGGCCCACTCTAGGTGGCACCATATTTGGGAGAGTTTAGGGTTAATCAATGTCCTACCTAGGTAAGATGTCTAGGTGAGCCAAAGTTTGTTTTTAAAACCTCCATTTTTATTCTTTGTTTTTAATTTTGTTTTTAAAGCTTTAAAATTTAGGGTTTTCAAAAAAAAAAAAAACCAAATGAGGCCCACAAGGGATGGCGCCACATTTGGGGTATTTTAGGGTTTTGATTAGAGCTTAGATATGTTAGTAATTAGGTTAAATCCCTTTAGAAAAATCGCCCCCACTATTTTTTTTAGATAAATTTTAAAAGGGGCAAAATTAGAATTAATTAGCCCTATTTTTAAAACCTAATTTTGCCTATTTAAAGAAGCCCATAGGGAGGTCGACCCCTATTCCTTTCTCAGTAGTTTCTTGGAGCTTCTCTCTCCTCCTACCTGCATCTCCCATTGCTGCAACCTCTACGGTAAGATCTCCACCTTTTATCTCATCATTTTTATGAAATTTATTACTTTTTTTTTAGATTTTACCATGTATGCCCTTTTTTCATGGGTTTTAACCATGGATTTCATCCAAGAACCCCAAGGTCGACCCAAGAAGATGATTTAACTCATTTTGATAAGTTTTTTTCAGGATTCTAATCCGTTAGAATAATTCACATGACTGCTTTCTACGTTCTTAACCAATGAAACATGAGATTTACCCGTTAAATGGGTTAAATCCATGTTTTCAAAGGTGAAATCAATTTCAATCATAGATTACCTATATTTTTTCTGTTTTCATATTATATTAGTGTTTATTTCATATGGTCCAGCATTAAATTAAATTTTGTTATGCTGTTTATGTAAATTTTTATTATTTTTCATATTTAAATCATAGTTTTTAGTGTTTTATTATATTTTTGTGTGTTTTGATTCTAAATCTGTAGAAATCGTGCTATTTCATGTTTAAATCTCTGTTAAAAAAAAATCTAATTTTTTTATGATTAGTCCACAGATTTGTCAATAAGTCTCTATAAAAAATCAGAGGTTTTGGGATTTGGGAACCCTGTTAAAAAAATACAAAGTCTAATCGTGATTCTTGCTGCTTAAATTCGTTTTTCATATTCAAGTATAACTTGCAGTTGTGTTCTTTTTTTCATCCAAGATCTGATTCATGATCTGTAAATTGCAGTCGCTCCATATTAGAGTCTGTTATTTATCGTAAATTTCTTATAATTTTCTCTTACAGTTTGATATTTTTCCTCTGTCAAAGAGTCAAATCAACTTTTTAGAACTCGTTATGTTTTATTAAAACCCTAATTCAACTTGTGTTGATTGTATCTCTCTAACCGGAGATCCAATCAATAATTTGTAAACAGAGAAGTTCTTTATCTGTATGTCTTCTATTCACTGCTGAAATCCTAAAATTTTCTGATGTATTCTGCTATTTGTCTCTATATTTAAAACCGGAAGCATCTGTTTTTATATTCGTTATAATTGATCAAATATTATCGGAACGATATCTCCCTAACCGAAGATGATTTTTCTGATCTGTAAAAAGAAGAATCTATGTTTTTATGTCTATTATTCTTCTATAAAATATTATAAATTTCTATGATGGTTTGATCCCTGATCTGGGTCTGACACCGAAACAAGTATGTGCCCATGGGTAAAAATAGCATATTTTAGTGTTTTTTATAATTTTCATATTAAAATTATGTAAAAATTTGATCTTTCTATTTCCAATCTAATTTTAGGGTTATAAGGAGTGTAGATGTTGATTTTTATTAATTTTGGATATCATTTGATGCTTGAATTGAATATATTGCAAAACAGGGTGCCCATAGGATCCCAAAACACTGACAAAATCATGCTTTTCATTATATTTTTGATTTTTTTTATACAAATTCATGTTTTTAGGGTTTGTGTATGTTTTAATCATATTAGGGTGTTTTTCATTCGATTTTATGTTTATTTGAATCCCAAATCCAAAGTTTTTACCAACATATTTTCTGAAAACCCTAATTTCAAGGTCATAGTCTTTCTATCAGGGGCATTTTAGTTATTTGACCTCAATTTCGAAATTCCAAACTTTGATTTTCTCATTTTCAATCATATCATATTTTCTTGTGTTTGATTTATTCTCATTTGAATTTCAAAATTTATATTTTACAAAATATCTTTCTGAAAAAACCCTGATTTCAAGGCCATAGTCTTGCTATCAGAGGCATTTTGGTCACTTTGACCCCAATTTTAAATTTCCAAATCTCATTTTCATATTCCCAATTCAATTTCATCATTTATGTTTATATCAGGGAAGTATGAATTAGGTTTATATTTGGATAATATCCAATAATTTTCCAATATTTTCGGATAAATCTAGATAAACCTACATTTCTGTGCTAACATGTTTTCTAGTTTTGCAGGGATATTCAAGGTTGTATTTCATTTATTTAAATTAAATTAGTGATGTAAATTGTAAATATAGTTGGAATAAGAATTTCAATTCCTGCTTAGAATTAGGGTTTGCATTACATATATTTTAAATTTTGATATATAAATGTTATGTTTGCCATTCATGCACATATTTCAATTTCACCATGGTTGACACGAATGGCACGTGCACAAGCTCTTAGGGAGTTGACAAACTCGGTGGAATTCATATTCATGGACATAGTCAGAATATGAATGAGACCCAGATTTGTGATCTTTGTATTAGCCACATTCAGCCTACACTCTTAGGCTAACTTCAAAATGCACTGCATTTCTCAAAGATACAAAAAGATTTTCTCAACTGTTCAAAACAATGTCTTTCAAATCTACATTCATTTCATTCAATTTGCAAATTTCAATTCTAGTTCAGAGAAATCGATTTTCTCAAAATTTTCTAAGTCTTACTCAAAAATTGATTTTCTTAAAACTTTTAGCTTTCAAGTGGTATTTCAAGTATTTCTCAAGTTCAAATCATGATTTTTCAAGATATATCCTCAATTTCAAAATTTGAATTCAGAGAAATCAAGTTTTTTTTTCAAAGTTATTTGAAATTTTTCATAAATTGATTTTCACAGAACACTTGGATTTCTTCAAAAATCGATTTTCTTTTTTCCTCAAAAATGTTCTCTCAACAAGGCTCACGATTTTCAAAGTGTCATCTTTTCCAAGAATTCTCTAAGTATTTTCTAAACTTTGAAGCAAACATCATGTTTTCAAATCTGCATTTTCAGAAATTCATAGCACATGCCTGATTCTTTGTGCATTTAAGAAATAGAACATCGATTTAGATAAGTTGAGCAAAGCAAAGCACTAGATTGATCTTTGGATCAATTACCCCTGGTAAAGGCGTCAGGAATGGTTGAACCTCATACCGACAGGTGAGTCCCATTCTACAGAATTTTCTCGCATTTTAAAACGGAAGTGAGTTATTTTCAAAAAGCTTTTTCAAAGGACAGTTTGACTTGCAAAAGTAAAATTTTGCAATGATAACATGTTTGGCCACCGTGAGAGGACATGTCTTCACCTGATCAATTGTGTGCTTGACTTAGTTCAAATTGTCAAAATCGTGTTCTATGGAATGTCAGCTTTTACTTTATAATATCATGTGAACCTAGGAGCCTAGAGTTGAACCCAACTGACATGAATTGCATGTAGACTAGGTATGGTTTGGTAGGACCATATTGAGGAAGAAATTTTCATGCTCACATAGACTTAGGTCTAATATAACCCTCCTCAATTTAGGATTTGTATGAAAATAATGTTTGCTTCTTCAAAAAAATTTAAAGAAATCTATCTCTTTAGAATTTAGAGCCCTCTATTTGCTTACATGTGCTCATGTTTTCAAAAACCACCCCACCTATCTTTACTCGGTCTTCACGTTGCTGGGCTTTCTTTCAAAACCATAGTTCGGGACAAAGCCTCACAACTGGGTCACCTATTTGGGTTAAAAAAACTCTGCCACGTACCAAGGGTCATAGTCCAAAGTATATCGGCAGGTGCTCAAGGATGTTGGAAGACATGAACCTAAAACCAGAGAAATTGATTTTATGCCACGTACATCGAGCCTTGGCTCGAGTATATTGGCATAGCATGATTTGACACAGATGATCTGAGCCTAGAGACAAGATTAGGGTCCTACAACTATTTCAAAACTTGTGCACCTAGAGTCTGCTTTTAGGGAATTCTATGTGTGCATACTTGTTTGTGCAGGATGTGATTGAAAGTACTTTGTTTATTTCCCTTTATTTTCTTTATTCTCTCATATTTTTCCTCATTTTTCTAAAACCACTAGACGATTTTTCAAAATCCCCAATTTTTTCATCTATTTCCATATACTGCCTAAAATCTCTATTTTATTCAAACCCTGGGCGATTTTCAAAAAGATCCTCTATTTTCTTCAAAAACTCTAGGTGATTTCCACCCTCCCTTCCCTCTGGATCTCGAAATTCCAAATTTGGTTTTTTAGTCTGCCTACATTTTCTTCAAAAATTATGTGGTTTTTTTCTTAAAGTCATATCCTTACTTCTTCTGTAAATTCCAGCCTATCCTGATGGCATCCAGTAAGCTTGATTTAGTCTTTCCTGAGGGTCACATCTCCTACGAGGTGCGATAAGGTCTTCCCGAACATTGAACTCTCAACATCGGATCCTTCATTCCTCGATGGTATTATTCATAGCTCAAGAACTTCTCTCGTATGTTTCTGGACCATTTGAGCGATTGTGGATTGGAACTGGCATCCGCAATGGGAAAGCAGATAGTCAACGGTAATTTGATCTATGCACTAGCAGAGGGGTGGAACCCGCACACTTGTACTTTCTGGTTCCCATGGGGAGAGATGACCCTTCTGATGGATGAGTTTTCAGAAATTATGGGATTGCCTGAGCCAGCCGGTCGGCCTAGAGATCCATTGGAACAGCAGTTCTTGATCAATGTCAAGGGTTTGGATCCTCAAGATGCCTTAGCTTGCGTGTCAGGATGTAAGTCTTGGTTGCTGATCGAGGAAGATAAAAATGAATATGTGAACCTGCTCGAGATTTACAGACAATATGAAGCATTCATAGAAGTCAGCTCTTTATCCCGAACAGCTCAAGAGAGAATCCAGCATGCGATGGTTCTATGCACTGTGGGATTGACTCTCTTTTCAGATGGATGGAGTTACATAGACATCAAGATAGTTCAACTTCTGCGAAGGTGGGGAAGTCGACAGACTAACCGCCTCTCTATAGTCATGGCCGCAATGGCTTTCTTGTACCGAGGGTTGACCCGTTTCACACTTGGAGAATCAATTCTAATCGAAGGGTGCACCTACGCGTTATAATCCTGGTTCCTCCGGCATGTACCCACTAGGGCCAGTTCATTCAGATACAATGGAGAAAAGCTTCTTCCAGTGGCACGATACTGATTTTTGATCGACAACCTTCAAGGGGAAGAAGTCATGTGGGATTACTTTGATCGTCAAGAATCACCTCCCAGATATACTTATGCATATGACAAGCGGTTCAGGCTACTTGACCCATTCTTTTGCACCTACTACCATCCAGAACGATGTGTCAGGTAGTTTTCTCAGAAACAGAAGCGCATAGAAGCTCATCTACTATCGAAGATCATGTCAAAGTTCGATCTCACATCAGATCAGTGGTCCAGAGCATACCATTCTGTCAGACATGGCTGGGATTCTTTTGTAACTCATACTATTTTTTCTGGTCCTCGAGTGTCTTCTGATTATAAAGAGTGGTGGCAAATTGTTTGTCCGCCCGTTCTTTCTCAAGCTTATTATTAATAAAATTATTTTTCCTTCAACAATTCTCACTCTTTTATGGTTTTACGACTTTGCCTAGGTAACAAGGCATATTTTAGTTGTTTATCTCTTTCTACAAAGAATATCAATGCAATTATTGTGATTCTAGCGACGACCCAATCCCTGGTAATGGGGTATCCTTCAAAATTGTCAATCTAACCCTCATCAAATGTTTTCCCCTCTATTTATTTTATTCCAAAGTTATCCTTCCAAGCTAATTGCCCATTTTGTCCTGCAGAGAGCACTTGCAATTTTATATGGTTCAAACAAGATCCGACAGGAAAATCGCACCAGTTCAGCATATCAATTCCCCTTCAGCCTCCGAGCAAGAAATGTCATCCCCATGATCTCTCAAGGGTCAGAGCCAGCAGCGCAATGATGATATTGATTCCCAGATGTATGCTTTGTTTCAAAGAATGATAAAGAAAATGCTATCTGAAGAAACAGAGACCAGTTCAGGAAAGATTCGTAATAAGAAAAAGGGCAAGGGCCGAACAGTGAAAAAGAATGTGAAGATCTCCAAAAAGCAATGTCATCATGAGGAAACTTTTGAGGAAGCAGAATCAGTGGGTGATACTGATGAAGAATATGAAATTCAACAAGAATTTAGAAGGTCGACTCAGGGACAGGGGTCGGCTTACAAGTCCAAGAACCAGTCTGTTAATGACCCTGACCAGCCACAGTTCAGAGATGTGGTCACGATGGTCAGAGACCTGCAAGCTCATGACAAAGGCAAAAATGTCTTTACAAGCGAAGATTTTTATGACGGGCTGGATGAGGATGATAATCTCGACAATCTCCCCAAGAAATTTATCAAATTCGATAGATCTGGTGACCCAAAAGCACATCTCGCCATGTTCTTCGCAGAGTGTTCCAAGTTTAAAAGGGACAACCAGGATTTATTCCTTTGCTTCCCTCGCAGTCTGGAGGAAACAGTTGTGAAGTGGTATTCAGAGCATGTGAATCCAATTGAATTGAAAGAATTTGACAAGGTGGTGAATTTGTTCATCGAGCGCTTCATTTTCAATGATGAGGCACTTCCAACACTCAATCATCTATGCGGCCTCAAGCAGAAAGAGAATGAAAAGGCCAGAGACTTTATTCACTGATGGAGGTCAGCTTACAACAAGATGAGAGACCACATATGAGAGAGACACACATTGTCTAATATTGAGCAATTTTTCACAACCTCTGAGAGGCCTCATTTCTACTGCACCATCGAGAACGTTCATCGAGTTGACAGAGCGAGCTGAATGGCTCGAGCTGAGTATAGAAAACGGAGCCTATAAAGGCTTCGCATTTACCAAGAGCAATAATCAGAATGAGCAGAAAAAGAAAAGCTCAATTCACCCATTCTACCAGAAACAACAATTGGAATCATCACAAGGGGCAAAACAAAGACTTTTGTTATGGTGCAGAGGGTTCGAATCCCCATAAGAATGACCAGAAAGGCAAGTTGGCTCCTCAATACAATAAACCACTTCAGCTAGAGCAGGGATCAAAACCCTGTGAAAAGGTGAAACATGAAGGGTGGAGCTATGATAGTAAATTCACTCTACTGGATCAATCGCTCAAGACTGTGCTCAAGTATATATTGACCAAAGACATGGTCAAATTGCCCAGAATGGTCGATCCCCTCGTGCCGATGGGGAAGTTCAAAGATCAATTTTGTAAGTTTCACAGGACAGTGGGGCATAACACTGAAAATTGCTTTGTTCTCATGAACATTGTTCAAGACCTTATCAACAAAAATCTTCTCATAGAGGGTGTTGAAGATGAAAATATGGAAATTCTGAAACAACCATTTCTCCATCATTCCGCTGCAGTTATCTTAGAGAAATCATTTCAGCCGCAGGATCACATTAAGTCATGCTCCTACAATGATATCCAAGTCCAAAATCAGGTCCACGTACTTCAACAGGCTCAGTCAGATACTCAAAAAATGGACCTCATTTCAGCCTTCGGCAAGCTAGATATATCTGCAAAAATAGCCAAGAGAATTCCAAGATTCCCCAACCATTTCATTAAATCTGTTCCAGAAAAGGGCAAGACATCTGCACAAAAGCCAATAACTGCCCTATCCAATGTCTTAATTCTGGATTTGACACAGGCTTCATCCAAGCATCGACAAGTGTTGAGTAACTTATTGTAAAAAATCAAAGTGAAGCCGAGCACTACTCCCGAAGATATGGCCCAGATCGTCAATCAGGCCATGACTAATGCTCTGATCACCTTTTCAGTTGAGGACCTACTGAAACCTCATGCATTTCATAACAATGCTCTGTACGTTGTGATTCGAACTAGAGGAATGATTGTTCCTCATGTGTTGATAGGTGGAGGCAGCAGCCTCAATATATGCCCAGAAATGACAGCAAAAGGTTTGGGCATCAAGGAAAAAGAGTACATCCTGGACCCAATCACCATCTATGGGTTCGATAATCATGGTCAGACTGCAAAAGGAAAAATCTTCCTAGAGATCTTCATTGATTATTCTGTCTATTCAGTTCTCTTCCATGTGGTCAATGTGCCACCAACGTACAATCTATTGTTGGAACGAACGTGAATCCACAACACAAATGCAGTGGCATCTACCTTGCATCAGTATATAAAGTGGTCAAAAGGTGGCATGATCACAACAATCTTGGGAGAAGATCTGGAACAGAGGCTTTCGCAACTCATGATTCCCAGACCCACTTTTATTGCCGATATCCCAAGCATCAGGGATATTGATGAAGTCAACCTTGGAGAAAGTATGGACATACTACAAATAGCAGAGTCACCAAAGCATGCGGTAGCCATGACTCAATGGAAAGGACCACAATTCTTCAAGATTGGTGGTCACCTGGATTATAACACTGTTAAGAATCATCCCTTATTTTCACAATTCATGAAATCCAAGAAGGGGTTCGATCTATTATTGAAACATGGATATCAGCCCTTCAGAGGATTGGGCATGAATGAAGATGGTCGTTTGGAGCTGGTAATCCCTGAGCATCACCCTCGCAGAGTTGGATTGGGTTTTACTAGCAAAAGATCTCAGAAGAACACTGTCTTTGTCAAGGGAGCACATTAGAGGCATTTAGTCTTTTCATTTCTATTCTTTTGTTTTCACATCGGGATAATATCTCGTGTCATTTCAATCATTGTTATTTGATCAATTCAGTTTTTCAATAAAGTTGCAAGTTTTTCTCCATCTATCTGGATGCCATCTGTCTTCTTACTTCAAATCTTTGCAAATTTATCATCATTTTACTTTCTTATTTTTCAAATTATTTTCTTAACAAAAGCAATTTATTTTATGATGGGAGATTTTCCTGAATAAAATTCATTCTACAATTTTCAGAATGTCATCCCGATCAATCAAGAAGCTCACCCTCAATCCAAGCGCCTTTCCAAAACCGGTCGTGATCCACCAAGTTAAGGCAAGAGCAGAATGCAGTCAGGCTATAAAGCAGTCAGAAGCGCCCACAGAATTTGATTCAACTCTTCAAGAATTACCTGAGTTCGCAGCGATTCAGAAATAAGATGAGCCGTTATCCTTAGTTCAAGATCCGACTGCAGACATTAATATCAGATCGAAAGATAATCCCAAAATTCTCAAGATCGGCACCAGTTTGAGCCCAGAAGAAAAGAAAAGGCTCACCAATTTTCTCAAACAGCATGAAGAAGTATTTACATGGACTTATGAAGACATGCTGGGTCTGGATACTAAATTAGTCGAGCATCGCCTCATCCTAAAGCCAGATGTTAAGTCAGTTAAGCAGAAATTGAGAAAGATGAATCTCCGAGTAGAGCAGCAGGTCAAGGAAGGACTTGAGGACTTGTTCAAAGATGGATTCATTCGAACTATTAATTACCCAGATTGGTTAGCAAATATTGTTGTTGTTCCCAAGAAGAATGGTAAAGTTCAAATTTGCCGATTTCAGAGATCTCAACAAAGCAACTCTAAAGGATGATTATCCTCTTCTTAATATTGATCTTCTGATCGACAGCCCGACAGGGCATGCCATATTCTCTTTTATGGACTGGTATTCCGGATATAATCAAATTAAATTGGTCGCTCATGACTAATCTAAAACATCCTTCATTATGCCTTGGGGCACTTTTTATTATATCGTCATTTCATTTGGGCCCAAGAATGCTGGAGCAACCTATCAGCGTGCAATGGCCGCCATCTTCCATGACCAGATGCACAAAACCATGGATGCATATGTTGATGACATTCTAGTGAAATCCAAAGAAGAAGAAGATCATATTGGTGCTCTCGATCAAGTCTTCAAGTGGCTCATTATTTACAAGCTAAGACTCAATCCTGAGAAATATGTCTTCAGAGTTAAATCAGGCAAGTTGTTAGGCTTCTTGGTTAGCAAAAAGGGGATAGAAGTGGATCCCGCTAAAATGAAGGCCATCATTGACATGCAGCCTCCGACTAATCTCAAAGAGTTGCGAATCCTTCAGGGACACATGCAATCAATCCAGCGATTTATATCCAATCTGGCCATAAGATGTGAGCCTTTTAACCACTTACTCAGAAAAGAAGTAAAGTTCAAATGGGGGCCAGAATGCCAGCAATCGTTCGAATGTATCAAGAAGTATCTTCTTAATCCTCCTATCTTGAAGTCGTCAGAATTGGGAAAACCCCTTTTGCTATATGTTTCAATTAATCAAGTCGCCTGTGGTGGATTCCTGACGCAATATGAAGAAGGTAGACTGATTGAGCACGCCATCTATTATGTGAGTAAAACATTCATTGACTATGAAAAGAAATACTCTCAAATAGATAAGACATGTCTAGCCCTAGTTTGGATGTGTCAAAAGTTGCAACACTACCTGTTGGCATCCGAAGTCAAGATTCTATCAAAACTAAATCCTCTCAAATATATTATAGAACAACATTTTCTCAGCGGACGGATCGCCAAATGGCAAGTCCTATTGATGCAGTATGATTTGGAGTATGTCTCTCAGCAATCTATCAAAGGCCAAGCAATTGCAAACCAATTAGCAGACTTTCCTTTGGCAGATGATGTAAAAGTCGAAGATGATTTTCCCGATTTATGGATATGTAATATTCAACAATCTTCAGTTTGGAATTTATTCTTCGATGGTTCCAAGAATATGGCAGGCATAGGAATCAGGATCTTATTAATCACACTGGAAAAGGAGATGATCCTCTTTTCTCTCAAACTGGATTTCCAATGTACTCATAATATGGCCGAGTATAAAGCTTTGATTCAAGGCTTGAAAATTTTACAAGACTTCAATGTCAAGAGAGTGCATGCCTATGGTTATTTGTTGCTCATCATCAATCAAGTCCTAGCTGAATGATAAGTGAAAAATCAAAAGCTACTTCCCTATCAGAAGATTGTTTCAGCCCTTATCAATAATTTTGAAGAATTTCAGCTTTTTCATATCAAGAGAGATTTCAATCAAGTAGCTGATAGTTTAGCCAACCTAAGCTCCATTATGTCTTTCAGGAGCGAAGAATCCTGTCGTTCCTTTGAAATTGGCAGACTTGATCAACCTGTCTTCATACCAGCAGAGCAAATAAACCAGGTAGAGCAAAAGAAGAAGCCCCGGTATCATGACATCAAGAATTTCATTGAAACTGGTGAGCTTCCACTAGGATCGTCAAAGAGGGAGCAGAAAGCGATTCAGCGTATGTCCATTCGTTATTTTATTCTTGCCAATGTTCTCTATCGTTGGGGGTTCATTTCTAAGTATTTCAGGTGTTAAGATGAATATGAAGCCAAAGAAGTTGTGCGAGAAGCACACGAAGGCATTTGTGGTGGCCACGTTGGCTACCAGACTCTGGTTAAGTAGATCAATCGGGCAAGATACTATTGGAAAATCATGCAACAAGACTGTTATCGTTTTATAAAAAAATGTGTTCAATGCCAGATGTATGCACATTCTATTCATGCGCTAGCAACATATTTGCAATCTGTCATCTCTCCATGGCCATTTTCTGTGTGGGCCTTTGATGTTGTGGGCCCCATCACTCCTTCTGCTTCAAATGACCACAAGTATTTTCTTGCCACAATAGAATACTTCACCAAGTGGGTTGAAGTTGTCACTCTACGCATGGTAGAAGGTCGACATGTGGTTTTATTCATTCACAAGAATATTCTTTGTCGTTTCAGCATACCACACGATATCGTATCGGACAATGGCAGTCATTTCAAGAATGAGAGAATGAGGACATTCTGCTCAAAGTTCAGAATCCATCATCACTTCTCCGCTCCATATTATTCTCAAGGGAATAGTCAGACAGAGGCCACCAATAAGATTCTGATTCGAATCTTGGAGCGAACTATGGAAACAGGACGTGACTGGCATGAGAAGATCAATGATGCATTGTGGGCATATCGAAGCACCATTCGTATTTCAACTAATGCTACTCCGTCAGAACTTGTCTACGAAACTGAAGTAGTACTGCCTCTACATGTTCAGAAACCCGCTCTAAAATTTGCATCACTTTTAGAGCAACCACTTGATCAATATCAACAACAGCAACTGGTACAACTTGATTTACTCGATGAAAGAAGGCTCAGAGCATCGGAGCACGCTCAATCATATCGTCAGAGAATAGTCAGATAATATGCAAAATCTGTCATTGAAAAGAAATTTTGAGTCAACGATCTAGTGCTCAGATCAACGGCCTATCTCAAGCACCGCCCAGGTGGCAAGTGGTCACCAAATTGGGAAGGTCCCTATGTTGTCAAGGAGGCATTACCCCACAATTTATATTGGCTCATCAATGCCGACGGAGTGGAACTGCCAGATCCCATCAATGCTCGACATTTGAAAAAAATTTATACTTTAATCATGTCTTATTCTTTGTAATTCCTCAAATTTTCTTCAATAATGGTCAAATTCTCCTTTCCCAGTTACACTGGGGTATTTTTGAAATTTTGTTTTTATCTACAAATATCCTGTTTGCGAGCAGGATAAACAAATCTCTCATTTTGCATACATGAGCACCCATTTACATCATTTTCCATTCGTATTTGCATACATATGCATTCATTTGCATCAAATTCATTTCTCCTTCAGGTTAAGGGATAAACCTGAGTTACCCATTCAGGATAAGGGATAACCCTGAGATCCCGACAATCATTCTCGTTACAATTCCCAAATATTTTGAGAGTGTGGGCCTCTTTCCAAAAATTCAAGTCTGGATTGAAAAACAATGTTGATTTTCAAAATCCAGTTTTTACACTGGTTCATTTCCAAAATCCAGTGTTCGTGCCAGTACATTTTCAAAATCCAATGCTTATATTGATACATTTTCAAAACCTGGCACTCATGCTGGCATTCTTTCAAAAATTTAGCGCGCGTGTTAGTGTCTTGCTGATTGGTTGTGTTAAGTTGACCTCTTGGGTTCAGTCTTCGTGCTGATCATTCATTAAAATTCAAGCTCTATTTTCCAATTTTGACCTTGGGGTCACCCAATTCCCAATTCCCAATTCTCAATTTCCAATTTCCAATTTCCAATTTCCAATTTCCAATTTCCAATTTCCAATTTCCAATTTCCAATTTCCAATTTCCAATTTCCAATTTCCAATTTCCAATTTCCAATTTCCAATTTTCAATCTCCAGTCTCCAATCTCCAATCTCCAATCTCCAATCTCCAATTTCCAATTTCCAATTTCCAATCTCCAATTTCCAATTTCCAATTTCCAATTTCCAATTTCCAATTTCCAATTTCCAATTTCCAATTTCCAATTTCCAATTTCCAATTTCCAATTTCCAATTTCCAATTTCCAATTTCCAATTTCCAATTTCCAATTTCCAATCTCCAATTTCCAATTTCTAATTTCCAATTTCTAAAATCCAATTTCCAATTTCCAATTTCCAATTTCCAATTTCCAATTTCCAATTTCCAATTTCCAATTTCCAATTTCCAATTTTGACCTTCGGGTCACCCAATTTCTAATTTCCAATTTCCAATTTCCAATTTCCAATTTCCAATTTCCAATTTCCAATTTCCAATTTCCAATTTCCAATTTCCAATTTCCAATTTCCAATTTCCAATTTCCAATTTCCAATTTTGGTCACCCAATTTCAATCATTTTCTCTTGTGAGAGACCCTTTTTACAGGGAGAGTTCGAGGGAGCTCGTTCTTTTCGCATGCTTAAGGCATGGGGCGACCCCCTGCAAGAAAAAAAAGAAGAAGCAGGCACCCCCGCTGCCGAGAAAAAAATGACCCACTTACCTGGGAGACGTCAGGCGGGGGGCGACAGAACGCGGGGCGATGGGTCGGGGGAGGGACGGGCGGCGGAACAGGGGGCGATGGGCCGGGAGAGGGACGGGCGGCGAACCAGGGAGCGACGGGTGGCGGGCGGTGGGCCAAGGAGTGCGTCGGGCGGAGAGAGACGAAACATGAAAGAGAAAGAAGGGTTCTGATTAGGGATTTACGGGAAACTTAGCGACAGATTTGGCAACGACCGACTTCTATCGTAACTCCATCGCAAATTTACATGACCAGTTAGTGACAGAATATTTCCGTCGCTAACGTCGTCGCTACGTAGTGACGAAAAAATTTCATCACCAAATTTGTCGCTAAATGCTACAGGTATTGCGACAAAAACCTGACGTCGCTAAGCCGTTGGTAATTAGTGATGAATTTGGCGACAAAAGTTTTTTTGTCGCTATTTTCGTAAATATTACGAATTTCAGCGATGGATTTGTTTCGCTCGTTAATCTGCCGCAAAGTTGTGATGGAAAAAATCCGTCGCAAACTTCCGTCGCTAATGGCCATTTTTCTTGTAGTGTAAATACTAACATTTGGTTCTCTTGTAGGATGCTGGAGATGATTAGCGTAGAGGAGTTGATGGAGGCATGGAGGGAGGGGCAGATTGAGAAAATGAAGAGGATGATGCCCCGAATCTTGGCAAGGATTAGATTCATGTGTTTAATTTGTTTGACGTACTTGTAACTAATTATAACTTGACAAGGATTGTATTTGGTTGTTAAAGTTATTTAACTTAGAACTTGTGTTTAATTTGTTTCAGTTGTATATGTATTTTTTATGTGTACTTTGTTTTTTATAAGCAGGTTATATGAATTGTATAACAAGAAATTTTTCTTGAGTTTCATATTTAAAAAAAAAATAATTTAAATTATCGACGAATATTATTCATCGCTAATCCGTCACCAATTTAAATCAGTCGATGGTTTACGATGGATATGTATCCCTCGTTACACTTTAGCGATGGATTAAAGATGGATTAAATTCCGTCGCATAACCAAATCAGTCTCTATTTAGCGACGGATATGATCTGTCGTCCATCACTAATTAGCGATGGATTGGCGACAGATAAACTTTGTCGTAGTTTAGCGACTAGGATTATGCGATGGATGTTTTCCGTCGCTAAGCCGTCGTTAAACACGTTAGCGATGGATTAGCGACGGATAGCGTCCATCGCTAATACGCATTTTTCTTCTAGTGGTAGGGGTAGGAGACTGTTCTTGGACATATTATGTCTGAGAAAGAGATCGAGGTTGATAAGGCAAAAGTGGAGTTTATAGCCAAATTATCTCCATTGACCTCAGTGCGGCAGGTGTGATCATTCTTAGGGGATGCAGGTTGCTACAGATAATTCATTAAGGATTTTAGTGAAATTTTTAGACCGTTATATAACCTGCTCTCGAAGGACCAGTCGTTTCATTTTGATGATGCCTATTTGAAGGCATTTTTATCTCTGATGGAGGCCATGACCACAACTCTTATTGTTCATTCTCTCGATTGGTTAGTACCCTTCGAAATCATGTGTGACGCTTCTGATTATGCAGTCAGAGCCATTCTTGGCCAGAATATTGAATGAAGGTCTCATGCCATTTATTACACTAGTACGACCCTCTCTGGGGCTTAGATTAATTATACGACTACTGAGAAGGAACTGCTAGCAGTAGTGTTTGCCTTAGAAAAATTTTGTTCTTACTTGTTGGGCTGTAAGGTTATCGTTTACTCAGATCATGCCACCTTGCGGTATCTGATGAGTAAAAATGATATCAAACCATGTCTCATATGGTGGATTCTTCTGTTAAAAGAATTTAATCTTGATATTCGAGACAAGAGTGAATGCGAGAATCTTGTAGCAGACCATCTCTCCAGACTGATTGTGAAGACATCCACTGATCAGGGAGAGATTGATGATTCTTTTTTGGATGAACAACTTCTTCATGTGAAGTGTCTGCCCTGGTTCACGAACATCATCAACTACTTGGTGACTAGAAAGTGCCATGCACATTGGAACAAGAATGAGAGAGATCATTTTCTAACGTAGGTTTAACATTATTTCTAGAAGGATCCAGAGTTTTTTAGGTTATGTGCAGACCAGATGATTTGAAGGTGCGTCCTTGAAGAGGAGTTCCCATCCATTTTAGAGTTTTATCATTCCTTGGCCTATGGAGGACACTTTTCTAGTCGAAAGACTGCTGCAAAGGTCATCCAATATGGATTATGGTGGTCGACACTGCATTGAGATGCTCACAAGTTTTGTAGGAGATAATTATGTTGTCAGTAGACAGGGAGCCAAGTGCGATATGATGTCCCTTCACTTCATTCTTGTAGTTGAGATTTTTTATGTTTGGGGCATCGATTTTATGGGTTGCTTCCTGCCTTCGTTCAATTATATTTATATTTTGGTAGCAGTCGATTACGTGTGCAAGTGGGTCAAGGTCGTGGCTATCCAAACCAATGATCATAAAGAGATGCTTAGATTTATCAAGCACAATATCTTTAGTAGGTTCGGTGTCCCAAGTGTCATGATTAGTGATAGAGGTAAGCACTTTAAGAATGTGCATGTTGCTTTCTTACTCAAGAAGTATTCTATACATCATCAGATTGCTATGACATACCATCCACAGACGAGTGGTCAGGTTGAGGTCTCCAATAGGGAGATCAAACAGATTCTTGAAAAGACAGTTCTGTCAAATCGAAAGGACTGGTCCTAGAGCCTAGATGATGCATTATGGGCATACAAGACTGCTTTCAAGACTCTGATTGGCATGTACCCTTACCGATTGCTTTTTGAAAAGCCATGTCATCTCCCTCTTGAGTTGGAACATAGAGCTTATTGGGCGATTAAGAAATTTAATTTTGACATGGCCCAAGCTAGCGCTAAACGAAAGTTGTAGATGAGTGAGCTTCAGGAGTTACGAAACCATACATATAAGAGCGCCAAAATCTACATGGCTCGAACTAAGCATTTTCATGATAAGCATATTTTGAGGAAATAATTTGAGCCTGGTTAGAAGGTTTGGCTTTTTAATTTGTGACTCCATCTCTTCCCAAGAAAGCTGAAGTCTAGATGGGACGACCCGTTCATAGTCCAGGAGGAATTCCTACATAGCGCTATTGATATTTTGGACCCACGTTCGGGCGAGAACTTCAAGGGCAATGGGCAACAGTTAAAGCCCTACATTTTTTATGCTATGACTAGTCAGGACATCGAGGTCATTGACCTCATTGATGTGTGAGGTAGCGCACAATGTTTGTATGTGGTACTAGTGTATGTTTTGGAAACCCCTTTTTAAAACGATAATTTTGAATTAAAATCCAATGAAAGTCAAACACCAAAAATATAAAAACTGGCTCGCACGAGTGGTGGAGTTTGGGTCGATCTCGAGGAATGAGAAATACGCGTATTCAAACACACAACTACGCTACTCTTTATTGCCAAAATAAAGAAAAAGAATTAATTAAATAAATGAATCACTCAAGAGTACTACCCTATGCAGAGGGCTTAAACGAATAAAAGAATAGAAAGGCCTTATTACAAACCCAATGAATTGAATTAAATAAAATAAAAGCCTAATCTAAAAAGAAAAGCAAGAGTCTTCAGTGCTTGATTTCTTGCCGTGGTCCTTTTGTCCCTTGCTTAAATCTTATTTATGTTCTTCCTCTGAGTGCTCCCTTGAGGGGCACTTTTGAGGGTCTGAGGGTACCTTTTAGAGACCTCGGAGGGTATTTTGAGGGCATAAAAGGGGCTCTACCACATGTTTCAATGTTCCTTGCACAAAACAATGACACAGACACAACAGTACGAATGGACTAAAACAAATCTACAGGTGAATTCAATAAAAAACACTCAAAATGAAGATCCAAACTAATTAAGTAACTACCTACTAAAAGATGAAATAGTAAAACTAAGTAACAAATTATGAAATCACGTGGACAAAATCTCAACAATACTCAAACAAGTATGAATTACTGAATTTAGAACAGACAAAAATACATTAATCGAACTAACATTATGCAAAAATCAACTAACAATTTAGATACTAAACAAATCTAACACTGTGCAGTATGAGTAACTTAACTAGATCCTTAATTAGACTAACAATAAAAAAAACTTTAACTATTCGAATTATCTTTGCCCAATTAACTATCATCTACCTATGAGGGACTGCATAATGCTCAACGTCAAACACGCACGAAGAGTTTGTGATTGACAACGTTGATCACTATGCAATCCGGTGATTACAACCTGACAATTACTTAAAACGACTATTGCAAATGAATGAAACAAAACAATAAGAGCTAATAATTTGGATCTACGCTACGTAACTAATGAAATTAATCAAATCAACTAACTCAATCAATTAGCAATGTATCAGCCTTGCTAAGAACATAAATTCAATGTAACTAATTAACCTACAACTATGCAGAAAATAAAAAGACTAACGTGACTTATACTCTTGACACACACAAAGACTTTACTACCGTGGAACATGCTAATGCATCTTCACAGCATACGTCTACTACTAAAAAGAAAACCAAACCCATTATTTTGATAGTGTATAAACTAAGGATACCTTAGACTACTTGTTGAACAAAAAAATTAAAGAAAACAAGCTAACATGGACGTTGCTATGCTGCTAAAGAACCGGCACTATATGCAACCAACAAAAACGCTAAACTGAATAACACAAGTCGTTGATCTCAATAAATAACACAAAAAAAATATAAAATGATGGATATAACCAGAACAAAACTGACTGAATGGAATAACATGAAATAAAACGTTGAATGGAAATAAAATGCTAATTTGTAAACACACAAACCCCCTTTTTTTCTTTTTTTTTTAGATGCAACTTGAACGCTACGTACACATATCTACTGAACACGCATATTACTTAAGCATTAAAATTAGTGACTGAAACAACACACAGACAAAAAAACTAAAAACACATGTATAACTGTGATAGTGATTAATATGTATACAATCGAGAAAATCGCCCTTACTCAACTCCATGCCCAAATGGTTAATCAAGTTACAGGTCAACTAGCCCACAAGAACTATGCACACTTGGCTAGGTGGATTGGCATGACACCTTTAAGTTGAAGGATGTGAGCTTGATATTCGAGGTATATGTCCTTTTCCGCCATGTTGACGGCAACCAGAAAATATCTTTACCGGGCAGGTGTAAGACCCAATCCATCCCAGCCTGGTGGCTTCAAACCCAAGCAAGCTCGTGGATAAACATGAAAAAAACAAAAATTTGAAGAGAAAGGAAAAAGAAGGTTCCTCCAAATGAGGAACCACCTCCCCCTCTCTCCTGCAGGAGGAGGCGAGGATGGACCTCACCCTCAACACAATTTTTGTGGGTGGGAGTTATCCTCACATATCGTGAGGACTCTGTAAGAGCCCTGACGGTGCATCCTTCTAAGAGAGTTTGAGAGCTAAAGAAGTGAAAAGAAAGAGCTCGAAAGAGAAACCAGAGGGGCTCAAAGGAGCAACCATCGGTAGGAAAATCCCCTTCCCTTGTCTATTAAGAGGAGGTTGACAACCATGGCTACGGGCATAGTGAGAGAAACAGTAGAAAATGGAAACCGGCAACCATTGGTTGCCGACTTTCGTGGGAAGAAAGAACAGAACAATCATCTTGACCGTTCTTAGTTGAGAGTCAACCGACTCGATCTGGACTGAACCAGACCAAGTCAGCCCAACCTGAACTGGTTTGGGTGTAAACCCAGACAGGATCTGGCCAAGTTGAGGGATCGACTGGGACTGGGTACAGCCCAGACTAAGTCTAATCTGAGATTAAAAAAACAAAAAAAAAAGGTTGACTCGGTTGTGCACTGATCATCTCGGTAGTTAACTTCCTCTCTCTCTCTCTCTCTCTCTCTCTTTGAGATGATACCGGCAGCCGGTGACTATCGGCTTCCTCCCCTCAAGCATGCCGACAGCCTTGGCTGCCGGTTTCTTTTCAAAAAAAGTTGGAAGAAAAAAAAAAAGAAATAGGGGAGGAGCGTTACATGTTGGTGGCGGCTCCTCCGACTGGTGGTGCTCCTCCTTTCTCTCCAGTTCTCTCAAACTCCATCTTTCTGCAACTCTCTCTTTCTCACTATTTGGTGGGACAGGGCTTACCATGAGGGCTCTTCACGGTGGGTGAGGATAAGCCTCACCCTCCTGATAATGGGGGGAGTTGAGGTTTATCCTCATCCTCTCACAGACGAGAGGGTAAAGCGGTTCCTCATTTTTCCCCACTGTCGTCTCTTTTTTTTTAAGATATTCCTCTCCACCTGACGCAATCGGGTGGGTTTTACATTTATGAGCATCTCGACGGCTTGTAACCATACAGGGCTTGCAGATGAGCGTAGGAATTATTTTAACTCCATGATTAAAAAATGTGGTTGCCTGCCTTCCACCACTCATTGTTCATGTATGGTTGATCTTTTTGGCCGTCCTGCATGCCTTGAGGAGGCTTATCAGCTTATCCAGAGTATGCCTATGGAGCCAACATGCAGGCATCTGGGGGCCTCCACTTTCTGCTTGCCGACTTCATGATAATATCAAGCTAGTTGAAGTTGTTGCACACCGACTCTTTTGAGATTGCGCCTTATAATTCTAGTAGTTATATCCTTTTGTCCAACAAGTATGCAGCATCAAATCAGTGAAATAATGCTTCTAAGCTTAGAGCAAAAATAACAGATTGTGGAGTTTGAAAAATTCCAGGTTGTATTTGGATTGAAATAAACTTTTCTGTTCGTGAATTTGTCATGGCAGATAGGTCACACACTGATTCAAGCAGTATTCATCTTATGCTGGACTCTAACTCATGAAATGAAACATTTTGGATATACGTTTGAAGAAACCTCATAAAAATTTGTTGCTTGGCGCAATGAGGCATTTGATCAGTCGCAAGATTATGTTTAGAAAGAAGCTTGATTCATGTCCACTTTCATTTCATCAACAATTCTTAATAGGATATCTCGAGATCAAGGTTATTGAAGCAGGTACATGTGCATCCTGGATTGAAATACGTCATTTAAATTTTCCTTATGCTTGATGACAGCTCTAAATATAATTTTCTGGGAACTTGTTGACTCCATTACACGTTGCTTTCGTGGCATGAAAACCTTGTCATGAAAGTTGATCTAAGCATGTGGCATTATCTTCATGAAAATGAGATCAGGACATTTGAAAAGGAGAAAATGAGGTAAAAAAAAGTACGCATATATGAAACTGGATGTCTTCGTTGAACTCCTTGAAGTACAAATTCCTCGAACCACATTTTCCAACTGAAGAAATGCCAATCCAAATTGATACCATATATAACGGATCAACTACAGAACGAATTCGTTTACTTTTAACATCTATAACTTTAGAAATTTCAAACTCTAGTCACCTATCCACAATAAAACAAATCATGCAAAATGAGGCAGCATAGTTCCTTGCATTAAAAGCATGATTGCAACCCTTTTAAGACCTCACCCAACTGAGCCACAGGGAGATTACAGTGGCACAAGGAAGTCAATAATGCTTCCACAAAAACATCCGTCTAGTATCCTCTACAACATACAGTGAGGAATTCTTTTGAACTTCCATGACCTGTTAGTGGTATTAAGAAGTTTATCGAGCTCGCAACTCAGTAATTATCAAGTCATTTGAAGATGGTGACGACTCTAATACACCCAAAGAGTGGGTCTCTGATGTTGATCTAGCATCAGACACACTGATTGGCCCCTCCATTGACCTACTTCCCACATAAAATGCCGGTGGTAAAGGGGCATGAAGAGTCACAGAGGTGCTACCAAGCATGAGAACAACCGAGGACATTGTTGGTCTATCTGCTGCATCATCTTGAACACAGTAGTCCAATATGGATTCATCTCAGTGCTTCATTTCTTTGATACGATTCGCCCAACGCCTCATCTACCAATTCTGTTGGCCTGTTCTCTTTAGATAGCTTCCATGCCTGCACCAATTTGGAATAAACATTCGATCTGGTTGAATCTTTAGTATTGCAGCAGTAACAACTGAAAGGATACGTACATAACTAAGCATGTCTCAACTGATCTCTGACTGAAATGAAGTGTTCTTTCGGCCAGAAACAATCTCTAGCAGTAATACTCCAAAGCTAAACACATCTGATTTAACAAAGTGATTGTCTTTTATTGCATATTCTGGGGACATCTAGCCACTGCCAAAAATAAAGGATGTCACAAGCTTTCCCATTTGGATAATAAATCCACAATAAGCAAATTTTATGTCATTTAAATTGAGAGCAATTTGTAGTAAGTCTCCTCTTTTTCATTCACGTTTGCTTGCATCTCACATAATTCAAAATCACGTGATTCCATCTCATGTGATTTGAAATCAGACAAGGTAGATTTCAAATCACATGAGAAAGTCAGCAAAATGGCCCCTACTGTGATTTTGAGTCGCATGAAGGATGCCATCTCAAGTTTGCTTGTATGTGAGAAAATGGGGCAAATTCAGAATCGCTCTCACCATTATGAGAGAACAGTTCTCATTTGAGGCCAAACAAGTGCCCTTGGTTGCAGAAGATCAAGTGAATTCATTTAATGCTAGAATAAACCATAAGGCCATGATCCCAATTTATCTAGGAAGACATTACATCCGTCAACAAAAGCACAGAAATGAATCTTTTCCATACCCATTTTTAGTTTGTGTATGCTTAAGCTTAACAATTCTCAGAAGTGGGCAATTATGGTAATTAATCTTATGTAACCTGAGTTACTGATATAAATACAAGACATGATTTGCATTATATCCTATTATTTCATAATTTAACTTGACCAAAGCATAGTTTATAGCGGTAGATCTTGCCAAACAGATTCAAGGTTGCAACTCATGACACAATCAAGCTACATATACTTTGTTGCCAACTAATTATGTGATATTTTTTTGTTGAAATTAATGATTGTATTCATTTGGATTTTGAAGCAGTTAGTATAACAAAAACCCAGAAACCATAATCTATCTATTAAGCATAGCCTTAAAGTATATTAAGATACCTTTTCATGGGTGCACAAGACAGTGAAAGATCAGATTGTTGGTGAGATTAGTTGAATGTAAGTCTATCAAGGGCATGGAATATATATTAAGCAGCTTAGTATGAACTTACTATGTCCCGGCGATTCTTTTTGTATTGCCTTGTGTCTCATCTATATTGCAGATCTTTGCCATCCCAAAGTCTGAAATCTTTGGGTTCATTTCTTTGTCCAACAAGACGTTGCTCGCTTTCAAGTCTCTGTGGATAATTTTGAGTCGTGAGTCTTCATGCAGATACATAAGGCCCCTCGCTATGCCCGTAATGATTTTGAGACGTGTAGCCCAATCAAGTTGCAGACGATTAATTGGATCTGGTGGATAAGCATGAAAAACTGTCGTATTAGTATTTCAATTATTTTTCCATACACTGTTTCTTTGGGATAGCTATATATATACATATAGTGATAAAAGCTTACAAAATAAAACACGGAAAATGGCTTTCTAGGGTTTTCATTTCTTTTTCTAAATTCAAAATATATTGATGTGATCTATCTACCTGGTTGATTTCATATAGATTTATTCTTGGATCAACAGATTTAGACTTCGACAACTAGAAATCTTCATAACTTCTGCTTTCGAAAAAAGAAATCTTCATAATTTCTTTAGCCTTGAAAATCATTTTTCATCAAAAAGTATGAGATGTGGATTTCTAGCAAATCGACCATTCCAAGCACATCTACAAGGTCAGAATTGAAAAGAAAAATGCTGGAAAAACCATTTGGTTGTTGGAGATTTGGGACCTTCTATCTTGATAGTGGGGCTAATATTTGGAGGCGTGCAACAAAGTGTTTTCTTAAAAGCGACAGTTGCCCCATCAGGTTTGATCCTGAGTGGAGTAGGGTTGTTCACAACTTCAATTATGGGATATAACCAAGCCTCACCTCTCGTGTAATACTATCCACCCTTAGCATTGAGTAGGCTAGTCACCACGACAAAGTTATCTTGAACAGCTTCACAGT
Source organism: Nuphar pumila (assembly GCF_984573655.1). Classification (NCBI taxonomy): domain Eukaryota; kingdom Viridiplantae; phylum Streptophyta; class Magnoliopsida; order Nymphaeales; family Nymphaeaceae; genus Nuphar; species Nuphar pumila. Next base: position 33,881,382 of record NC_143258.1, on the reverse strand, counting down.
GAGAGGAAGAGAAAAACACAAAAAAAAAATAGAAAACTTTTTTCTCTTAAAACTTGACCTTGTAGGGTCTCATCAAGGGCCGATCAAATATAAGTGCCATGTGCACAAACAGTCTCAACATGTTGACATGTTAAGGCAAACCAAAAGTTGTTAATACGGATATCTATCTGTTACCTAAGAAGCAGGTCCGCATTTGGCATGAAGCTTTCCTTTTTTATTAGCACCTCTTATTGCTGTTACTATGGCGATTATCCCTCTATAGAGAGAAAGTCTATCTCCAACCACTTGTTTCCTTGTTTGGTGTGGCTGGAGCTGCCTATATATATCCCATGGTTGCCAGTTGAGGAAGCGGGAGCGGGAAGCGATACGGGAAGCGGGAACGAGAGGCGAGGCACTTTCAAAATTTTAGGAAGCGGAAAGTGTGGGACCACTTAGGAGCGATTCGGAAATCGTCTCGGAAGCGAACCGAAAGCGACCTAGGAAGCGAGGGGGAAGCGAAAAAAATAAAAATAAAAAATAAAAAATACTAAAAAATTGAAAAAAAAATGGGGGAAGCGTGATGGGAAGTGTGCTTCCCATCAAAGGGAAGCATGTCTCCCATTAAAGGGAAGCGCGCTTCCCTGCACGCTTCGGAAGCACAACGTTTCACGCTTTCCCTTTTACTTAGGCGCTTCCGGTAACTCTGATATATCTTTTTATATTGTAATCCAAATTGATTGAGTGCTCCGAATAAATTATGAGGGAGTGTCCTCTTCTTCGTGGATGTAGGCTGAGTAGCCAAACCATGTTAATTCCTTTTGTGAGTGTGCCTTTCCTTTGAATAAGTGTAAATCATCATATTGTTCCACCTACAAATCGCAACAATCCCAACAGCCTCACCAAGTAAATCGTAACATGCACTGCCTACAAATCGTGACAACCCCGACAACCACACCAAGTAAATCGTAACTCAGTGTTGCTTGTAAATCATGACACGATGTTGCTTGTAAATCATGACACGACACTATTTACAAATTGTAACATGGTATCAAAGCCATGTTGTTGAAGCAATCTTCGGGGCATCAATCCTATGCAGAAAGATGGAGCGAACATGGCCGACCATTCTATCAATTCCACTGTTGAAATCTCTGCCAATCATAAGGTTGATTGCCATGTTCAAATTCATTTGCTTAAAATTACAAACTCGTTATTCTTAGAGACTGACTACCTGAGTTGGGCTGGGCAAAATCCATTAAGTTGGTTCTTAATGGTAGATCCAAGCTAGGATATAACACTGGAAAAAATCTGAAGCCAGACATCTCAGATCCCACATATGAAAAATGGGAATCTGAGAATGATATTGTTATGAGCTGGATTTTGAATTCTATGGAACCAACCATTGCAAAAAGCTTTTTGTTTATTGACATTGCAAAGGAGATTTGGGATGCAATCCAATAGATTTATGGCGAACAATTTATTCTCTCCAGAGTTTATGAACTCCAACTTGAAATCACCAAATTAACTCGTGATGATAAGTCGTTCAGCGAGTACATAAGTACCCTTAGAGGGATGTGGGACGAATTGTTGCAATATCGTCACCCAACCGATGACATACTAGAGAGTAAAAGGAGGTTTGAAGAAGATAAAGTGTTTAAGTTTCTTGCTGGCCTCGACCCAGATTATGACCTCTGCGAAGTCAGATCCTGATGATGACGTTGATGCCATCATACAACATTGTATGTGCCATGATACAATGGGAAGAAACTCGACGGAAAGTGATGAATCCGAGTCCAAAAATCAAAGAGGTACAACCTGAAAAAATGGATTTTCAGGTAGGATATAAGAAAAAGGAGTCTTACACTGAGTCTGACAACAAGTCCAGCCCGTTCACCAACCTCAATAAAGATCGATTCAAAGCCAGATCAAAACTCAAAGTGGGTCATTCCAAGGAACGGTGTTGGGATCTGGTGGGACGTCCAAACCGTGATGTCAAGTCTAAACCAGAAGTTGCTAACTTTGTTACCAAAGATGAACTTGCACTGTTTTTCCAGCAAATGGCAAAAACCAATTTAGCATCCACTGCTCCCATCAAAGATGATATCGCTGAACAACAAGGCAAATCTCATATTTTTCTGTCCCATATTTCTAATAACGAATGGATTGTGGACTAAAGAGCCTCAAATCACATAACAAAACATGACACCGGTATAGCCAGTTTTTCAAAACCGGTTTACACTGCCGATCGATCCATCATGATGGTCACCCGCATGAAAAACATGAATCTCATAAGTCAAGATCAGAAGTTCTCATTGTTCCTAAGCTCACTGCTAATCTTATGTCAGTAAGTAAGATCACCAAAACTTATGATTGTTTGGTTGTTTTTTCTTCTAAGGGTATAAAATTTCAGGACAGGAAAACGAAAAAGACGACTGGTAGAGGCATAGAATGTGATGGATTATATGTCTTCAGCCAACCATTGCATACCTTGCTCAGTTTTGCTCAATCTAACAATGACTATAGTCTTTGGCATTCTCGTCTTGGCCATACCTCGGCCAAAATTATCAGGATGTTGCCTGAAGTAAGGAATGACAACTTGGCTTGTGATGCTTGCGAATTTGCTAAGTCCTCTAAACTTCCTTTTCAAAAATCGTTCACCAAAAGTAACAATTTGTTTGAATTAGTGCATTCTAATGTGTGGCGTCCAGCCCCAATAGACTCGATTTTTGGGTTCAAGTATTATGTTACTTTTATTGAAGCTAAATTTCAAACTACATGGGTCTATTTTTTGAAACCAAAAAAGGAAGTGGTCTCGGTTTTTAAATCCTTTTATAATCTTGTGCTCAAGCAATTTGAACACAAGATCAAAATCCTGAGGTCTGATAATAGAGGTGAATACCTGAATGAAGTCCTTAATGATTTTTTTGAAGCAACATAGTATAATTCCCCAAAACACGTGTGTCGAGACTCCCCAACAAAATAGGGTCGCTGAAAGAAAGAACAGACACCTTCTCAATATTGCTCGATCTCTCATGTTTCATATGAACATCCCTCAACCTTATTGAGTTGATGTTGTTGTCACTGCTTGTTACATCATAAATCGTATTCCAAGTTCGAGTTTGGAAAACAGTATTCCAATGGAAAAGTTAAGGGGCCATAAAGTGTCAATTCAGCATTTGAAAGTTTTTTAATGTAAGGTTCTTGTGCACATTCAAACCAACTTTCGAAATAAACTTGAAAAAGAGACGTCAAGTGTGTTTTCATTGGATATTCGTCCTCAAAAAAGGGTTTCAAATGCTTTGATCCTATTAGAAAAAAACTTTGTATCACGAGATATGAGATTTTTTGAAAATGAACCCTACTTCTAGGGGGAGATTCAGGTCGAGACTACTCGAGATCCAAGTCTCATTTTACCTATTTTTGAAGATCCGGAATTTGTTTTTCAAGATAACACTCCTACCCTTGAAGCAAGTCCTTTTGTTACTGACACTGAGACAAACCCATCTGTTGTTGGTTCTGTGTCTGGTACCGATCCAAATCAGCCTATGGTTATGCCCAACCTTGGTCAAGAAAGTGTTCTCATTAGGAAATCATCTCGATCCACTCGACCACCAGTTTGCCTAAGAGACTACTACTCATAATGTGCTAATGAATCCCCTAAGTATCATTCCATAGAACAACAGTTTGATTTTTCCAAATTGACAAAGTCCTATCGTACCTATCTAACCAAGATCTATAACCATCATGAACCAACACACTTCAATGAGGCTCTCAAGGATGCTCATTGGAAGTCTGTAATAGATGATGAGTTAAAGGCATTACTAAAAAACAACACTTGGACTCTGGTTAAGCTACCACATGGAAAGAAAATGGTAGGATGTCGATGGATATACAAAATAAAGTACAACAGTGACAGCTCTTTAGAAAGATACAAAGCAAGGCTAGTTGCAAAAGGGTATACTAAAAAAGAGGGAATTGATTTCACTGAAACATTTGCTCTAGTGGCCAAGGTGAGCTCTATTTGTATTCTCCTATCAGTTGTTGCCAATAAACAGTGGGGCATCTATCAATTAGATGTGAAGAATGCCTTTCTTCATGGCGAAGTATAAGAAGAGGTGTACATGCCTCAAGAAGTCTCCTTGGGCATGGTTTGCAAAACTTAGTGAGGTTCTCACCAACATCAGCTTTAAACGCAGTACTTCGGATTATACTATGTTTGTTCACCAGTCTACTCAAGGCACTGTGATACTTCTGGTATACGTTGATATAATCTTGACAGGGGATAATAGAACTATGATGCAAAAAACCAAAGAAATCTTACATGCCTGATTTGAGATCAAGGATCTTGGAAAACTAAGGTATTTTTTTGGCATCGAAGTGGCATTCTCAAAAAAAGGAATATTCTTGTGCCAGCGCAAGTATACTCTAGACCTTCTTAAAGATACTGGAGTAATTGGAGCAAAGGATGTTGGAATGCCTCTTGAAGCCAACTGCAAATTTAAAAAAAATGACGGAGATCCGATTGACAATACTGAAAGTTTCCAGCGTCTTGTGGGAAAATTGATATATCTCACTATTACCTGTCCAGTTATTTCTTATGCGGTGAGTGAGATTAGTCAATTCATGCATGAAGCAGCCCACAGAATCCTAAGATACCTTAAGGAGACCCCTGGTAAAGGTATTCTTATGAAAAAGAATGAAAATCTAGACATTATCGGATTCACTGATGCCGACTGGGCCGGAGACACTAATGATAGAAGATCCTGTTAGAAAGTGACTTGAAATACATTGGGTTCAATAATGAACCCATATCTATGCACGTGAAGTGCAAATATACCCATTAAAGGGAAACAACATAAGCACATAATGTGCTAACACATAAAACCCATAAAAAGGGAAAAATATGACATAAAGTCATAAGTTGCATATCATTAAAGAATAATGGAGAAGGGGTAAAAACCCCATTACAATGGAGCATAAGCTCCCTCAAGAAGTAAGAAATACAAAGGGGAGAGCCCCTATTTATAACAACAAAAAGGAGCCTTGGAGGGGCTCCACTCATAGACGTTGGAGCCCCTCCAACGGTCACAAATGTGACCGTTGGAAGGGGCCCAACGTCTATTTGAGTGGGCCCCCCAAGGTACCTTTTGGTACTTGAGAAAAAAGAAATAAAAAATAAAAGAAAAATAAAAATAAAAATAAAATAAATTACAATCACATTCATAAAGTGAATGTGCGTAAAACAGAGGAAAAGACTAAAATACCCCTACGGCTAAACAAAAGGAAAATATATATTTTATATATATAAATAGGAGGATACATATACATATATACCATATATGTATATGTATCATCTTTTATATATATAAAATATGTCTAATTACAGCAATTGATGGGTACATTTTAACACCCCCCCTCAAGCTTTACAGGGAAACGAAAAGATTGAAAAAAGGGCAAAACTCCACGAGGCTTCGGCGACTCCAAGAGGCTTCGGCAAGGATGCAATGAAACTTGAAATAGCCTTCCTCCAATTGTCTTCAAATGATGAACCCATTTCCCGAACCATCCAGGGTACTTCCCTTTGTCCTATCTCCAAGATCCTGAGAAAAGAAAACAACAAAGAACAAGTAAACAATATCTTTGCACTTTACTCAAAAAAAGGAACATTCCTAACAAGGTGCAAAATTTATGCATAATATGATAGTTACTTTAGTATGAAACGAAAAATTTAGAAAACCAAAGTTTCTAAATCATACATTATGTTAAAACAAAATGAGCGGAAGCAAATGCAAAAATTGCAAGAATGCATAATGCATTCATAAGGTCCACCATTGGACAAATATAACCCCATAATGGGGAATAACAAAATGATCCACTAAGGGATACCACAAGAAGCCTACGAAGAGGCATAACATACATATGCTTTATTGAATGAGAGCCCAAAAAAGGCCATAAAGAGCATATGCATATACGAATCATTATATGAATTGATACTCAAAGAACTAAAACATGCTTCAAACATGTAGTGAAGTTCCAAATAAGAGAAACGAAGTCTCCAAGCATACTTTAGGCAAAATAAGCCCAAGAGTTCACAAGGTTTTTAAAAACATTTATGAAAGTCACACTTAATTGAAAAGAGAAAAAAAAAAAACATTTTACATATAAGGGTGGCAAAAACCATAAGCACTTAATATATAGATTAAATGCTAAGAAATCAACTTGATATGCATATCAAAAAGATGATTTACTTGAAAAACACAAGTCATGAATGAAATTTTGCAAATTTCAATAATAGTTTATTCATTACAAACAACTTCCTCATTAGTCCTCCAAAACCCATAAATCAAGTGTATAAGCTACTAGATCAAGAATATAAAGCCATTAAAGGCAAAAGACACACACAAAGGTGTGTAAACGAACCTCTTGTCTACATATAATAATACTTGAAATAAGTGTATCTACGACAAGAGCAAGAGAATACATGCCAACATGGACTAAAAAGTATCTCTTGTCTACGTAAAAATACACTTAAAACCAAGTATGTTCAGCTACTAGAACAAGAGTAATAAGCCAACCATGGGCTAAAACATAATACATCTCTTGTCTACATAAGATGGCACTTGAAATGAGTGAAATAAGTCAACCATGGGCATACATCTAAGCGACTAGAACAAGAACACAAACGCCAACATGGACTAAGATCACACACGATGGTGTGAATCAACGTGTCTTGTCTACATATAAGATCACTCAAGACAAGTGTGTTCAGCTACTAGACCAAGAGAGCAAAAGCCAACAAAGGGCTAAAAACACACGAAGGTGTAATAAAATTCTTGTCTACATATGATGACACTTAGATAATGGGCATAAAAGGAAAGGACTTTTGAGGCAATAAAGCTTGTAATGACAACATATAAATAAAACCTCGAATGAAACAATATTCCTTTTAAAAAAGAATACTCATAACATTTTGGAATAAATGCATGTAAAAAGTATCTTCAACAAGATACTACAATCGATAAAATAATATTCTTGAGAACAAATGTGTAAACATACACACACCAAGAGCACTTGTGAAAAAACACAAGAACACATGTGCACAACAAGCACAACATACGGAATCAAAAATGTGCAAGTGCACTCATAAGATTCTTAAACAAATAAAAGGTTGGGCTATAATCCCAAAACACCTTGATTTTAAATATACCTTAAAACATTTAAGGTTTCAAACACCATATGTCCATCACATTTACATAGAGGCATCCATAATATCAATGGCCACAAGAGAAAAAATGAGTGACACACTCATAATTAGAGATCAAATAACAAATCATTTTAGAGTCCCAAGGTGCCCATAACTCACCTCAACAACCATCTCTAATATAACAATAATAAGGCCAAATAAATGATGCATTAAATAACATGTGATGGACAAATATAAGTGCCACAAAAGGGCAGTAACCACATAAGGAATCATTTTCCAAATAAAAGTTTTTACCAAGAAGACCGATTAACAAATTGAATCAAAGGTCCAATATAATCCATCAAAACAATTTTGCATAAACACGAATTATGCTTAATCTTCAAAAGAAGTCTTGTACCAAAAAAGACTTATTAAGCAACAACATAAAGAATTCATCAAGACAATCAAGCTTTTAATCAAAGAAATCATAAGAACCGTAATGGTTCACAAAGAAGGCTTTAACACAATACTCAAGGAAAGAATATTCAAAAAACACTTGAAAATTTATAGATTTGGGATTAAATCCCATACAACAATTTTAAAATATTCTTTGATTGTGATGAGATATGCGGACACATACAAAGTGATATAAGCACTTACAATGATTTAAAAAGAACTCAATATCTAAATTCATTATATTTTTCACAAAAGAAATGTGCATAAAGGCTCCATAATGCAAAAAATGTCTACGAAGAGACAATACACATGTAAGCACACAAGGCTTTATAAAAGATGTGCACGGAGGCACTCATACAATACTTGAACAAATACACACCAAGGTGTAAACAAACATGCACTAAGGCATGTATATCATAAAAAAGAGGGAATGCATACAAGCGCAAAATATTTGAGAAGCAAATGTGCACAAAATACAAAAATACACAAAAGTGAGCAAGTATGTACTTTATAAAAAGAGCAATGCTTGAAATTCTCAAATTTTAATTATGTAATTACATGCTTGATAAGTGCAATTGAGGACAAAGAAAACCATATTATGGCCAATGTAGGTATCTTTAAAGATATTATTAAGAGGTTTCGAAACCTTATGAAAAATACAAACCAACAAGTTTATAAGGATGAAAAATGAAATCATTTATACCAAAAAGGATGTAATAGATGAACTATGCACTCTATGTGGGAAATTCCTTTTAAAACAATCTTTCCTAATGGTTTATCATAGATAATTTTTCAAAAAAGAAACATTGAAAAACTTTTTAGGAGTTCTTATAAGTCATCATTAACAAGAACTACTTTAGGATTCAACAAAGATTTTAGATGTGAGAGATTCTCATATAATGATTATATCAAATTTTTCAAAAATGCACTAAAATCCATAATCAAGAGGGGAACTCGAATCAAATTAGGGTTCATATGAGAGTTAAGAAATTTTAAGCAAAGATCATTATTTTAGCAAGAAATCATATATATAATTTTTAAAAGTTAACTTATAGGTCAATCATGAAATATTTATTTAAGAACTATAAATCTCACATAATTGAAGGTAAAATTTTTTTTTTTTTTTTAAACATAAATTACTATTATATGCGATGAGTAGTTCGAAAAATAAACACGAATTTTATATTTGGACAACAAACGATTTCACCAAATTTAAAAGGAGATATTTTCAAAATATATGAGCACACGAAATGTGAAAAGAAATAATTCAACTATCATGACCATTAAACGAACAAACTATATGCAAGAAACATATTGTCAAATGCATAATACTTTTAAGAAAAGGGATACATACCGAATAACTTGAAAAGCATAATACTTTAGGAAGAGCAATGAATACTTCACCATTTCTTGAGTGACATGCTTTCCGTTGCACCAAAGGACAACCCCATCGTGACCTCGCTTTGATACCATGTTAGAAAGTGACTTGAAATACATTGGGTTCAATAATGAACCCATATCTATGCACGTGAAGTGCAAATATACCCATTAAAGGGAAACAACATAAGCACATAATGTGCTAACACATAAAACCCATAAAAAGGGAAAAATATGACATAAAGTCATAAGTTGCATATCATTAAAGAATAATGGAGAAGGGGTAAAAACCCCATTACAATGGAGCATAAGCTCCCTCAAGAAGTAAGAAATACAAAGGGGAGAGCCCCTATTTATAACAACAAAAAGGAGCCTTGGAGGGGCTCCACTCATAGACGTTGGAGCCCCTCCAACGGTCATAAATGTGACCGTTGGAAGGGGCTCAACGTCTATTTGAGTGGGCCCCCCAAGGTACCTTTTGGTACTTGAGAAAAAAGAAATAAAAAATAAAAGAAAAATAAAAATAAAAATAAAATAAATTACAATCACATTCATAAAGTGAATGTGCGTAAAACAGAGGAAAAGACTAAAATACCCCTACGGCTAAACAAAAGGAAAATATATATTTTATATATATAAATAGGAGGATACATATACATATATACCATATATGTATATGTATCATCTTTTATATATATAAAATATGTCTAATTACAGCAATTGATGGGTACATTTTAACAGATCCACCACGGGTTTCAGCTCATTTGTGGGAGGAAATCTGGTTACATGGAAGAGCAAGAAGCAATCCGTTGTTGCTAGATCCAGCGCAGAAGCAGAATACCACGCCATGTCAACATGCACATGGGAACTTATCTGGATTAAAGCTCTCATCAGAGATATAGGTATAAGCTTAACCCAACCGATAGAACTCAAGTGTGACAACATGACTGCTATGTACATTGGAACAAACCCAGTGTTTCATGAGAGAACTAAACACATCGAGGTTCACTTTGTGCAGAAAAAAATTCAAGCCAAAGAAATATTCACATCATACATTGGGAGCAAGGAACAATTGGCAGATATTTTTACAAAATCTCTAAATCATGAAATGCATCACAAACTAAGTCACAAGTTGGGCTTGATTGACATCTGCGCACCAACTTGAGGGGGAGAATGTTAAAACGGATATCTTCCCTTTTTTATTAGCATCTGTTATTGTTGTTACTATAGTGATTATCCCTATATAGAGAAAGTCTATCTCAAGCCACTCATTTCCTTGTTTGGTGTGGCTGGAGCTGCCTATATATATCCCTGTATATTGTAATCCAAATTGATTGAGTGCTTTGAATAAATTGCGAGGGAGTGACCTCTTCTCTGTGGATGTAGGCTGAGTAGCCGAACCACGTTAATTCCTTTTGTGAGTGTGTCTTTCCTTTGAATAGGTGTAAATCGTCACATTGTGCCGCCTACAAATCGCAACAATCCCAGCACCCTCACCAAGTAAATCATGGCATGCAATGCCTACAAATCATGACAACCCCAACAACTACACCAAGTAAATCGTAACTCGGTGTTGCTTGTAAATTGTGAGAACAACACCAAGTAAATCGTGACACGGTGTAGCTTGTAAATCATGACACAAAACTATTTACAAATCATAACAAAAGTCCTAAGTAATGGAATTATAACGAATATTAACAGCAAATTGGTTCGGATGCCTAGATCTATTAAAGAATTTGAATGCAAAATCACCATTTGGGAGGTCCAATAGTTGTTTCAAGAAGTTGTGAGAATCGAACCAAAGGAAATCTATGATGCATAAATCAGTGGAATAAAAATGATGATTATCTCAATTGTAAGGTCATATGGCCATAAGTGACTCTTGGAGTGGCTATTCCAAGAGTCACGTTCCAAGAGAAGTGTCTCTTGAGATTGAAAGCCATTTCAACTGTAAAACCCGAAAATTTTTGTTACAAAATATTTTAAAATATGCAAATTGGGCCTAGATCCAAATTGCAGATCCAAGACCCATAAAGGGGTTTTCCGAATAAATTTACCTCGTAAATTTGATATGTACGTATAAGTACAATAATTTTTAATTAATTAAATAATTCGGGGAATAATTATTTAAAAGAGGTGTGTAGATGGGTCCGGGATCCACATACCGGATCCATGTACCTATATATATTTTAATATATATATATATATATATATATATACATGTATAATCTTAAATAAATAAAATTTTTAATTTTTTAAAAAAAGTTAATCCGAGGATCCACAGTTGGATCCAACTTGTGGATCCATCTCGTTAGGGTCGGGTTACGGGTCTCGGGTCCGGACCCAAGCCGTGTAATGAAGTGCCAAATGAAAAGAGCAACGTCTCCAAGCGAAAGCACGGAAGCACGCACATACACAAGATGCCACTAAAGGGCAAAATAAACCACAAAAGTGGTCAAGCACAAAAAGAAGATAAAAAATATATCTCACTTCATAGAATGCTTCAAAAGAAGCTTGAGGAATACATGGGGCTGAGCCCCTTATTTATACACAGCAAGGGACCCAAGGAGGGGCTCCCATAGAGTCGTTGGAGCCCCTCCAACGGTCATATTTATGACCGTTGGAGGGGTCCAACGACTCTATGTGGACCCCTCTCAAATGTAAAAAAAGAAAAAGTAAAAAATACAAAAAAGGAAAAAGAATAAAGGAAAAAGAAAGAAAAGAAAAAGCATATCAAGGATATGCGTGTACAGGTGAAATGACAGAAATACCCCTGTGGGGTTTTACAAAAATATATATATATATATTTATATATATAGATAGACACGTAGACATATATATATCATATATATGTATATGTGTCGTAATCGATATATATATATATATATATATATATATATATATATATATATATATATATATATATATATATATATATACATCATATTTTAACACCCCCCCTCAAACACACGGTGAAATCACCGAGAGTTTGCTAAGGAGGAAATAGAAGCGAGGCGAAGGCAAGGCTTTGGTGAAGAAGTCCGCCAACTGATATTCGGTAGGAACATATGGGAGTTGAATGGTGCCACGTAGGAACTCATCTCGAACATAATGACAGTCCATCTCAATATGCTTCGTTCGTTCGTGAAAAGTGTGATTGCTAGCGATATAAATGGAGCTCTTGTTGTCACAGCATAGCTTTGAGGGAGTTGAGAATGAGACACCCATATCTTTAAGTAAGCTTCTTAACCATATAATCTCAGTTGTGGCAGTGGCCATCGCACGATATTCAGCTTCAGTAGATGAGAGAGAAACTTTACGCTGCTTTTTATACCTCCAGGAGATAAGTGACTCCCCAAGAAACACACAATAACCTGTGGTAGAAATACGATCATCGGGGTTACCCCCCCAATCAGAGTCAGTATACGCAAGTAAAGTAAGAGGTGAAGAAGAGGATAAGAATACTCCCTTAGTTATGGAATCTTTTAGATATCTGATAATCCTCATTACTGCTGCCATGTGAGTGGTGGTAGGAGCAGTCTGAAATTGGCTTGCACTATGAACTGCATGGGAAATGTCAGGCCTGGTAATAGATAAATATGTTAATGATCCAATCAATTGACGATAAGGCGTGGGATCTGCTAAAGGAGTGTCATCATTGGCTCTCATCTTGGCATTGATCACTTCTGGAGTCTCCACCCTTTTGTCATCTGTTAGCCCAGACCTAGCAATAATATCAGAGGCAAGCTTCATCTGAGATAGGACATACCCCTTGGGGGAGTATGCAACTTCAATTCCTAAGAAATACCTCAAAAAACCCAGATCAGACATATCAAAATTTTTCTTAAGAATATTTTTAATAAGATCAATACCTTTCTTATCATTACCTGTGATAATCATATCATCAACATATAATAACAAAATGGTTATGTATTCATTAGAGGATTTAACAAACAAAGCAGTATCAGTGTAACATGAGGAGAAACCATTATCAAGAACTACTTTGCTAAAAAGATCATACCACGCTTTTGGCGCTTGTTTTAACCCATAAAGAGCTTTGTTTAATTTTAGAATATTGCCTTTCCCAATTTCAAGACCCGGCGGAGGATCCATAAGAACTTCTTCACATAAAGTTCCATTTAAGAAAGCATTTTTAACATCAAGTTGGTATATAGGCCATTGTTTGATGGATGCTAAAGCAATTAAGGTTCGTACACTAGTCATTCTGGCCACGGGAGCAAAAGTTTCTTCATAATCAATCCCATATTCTTGGGCATAGCCTTTTGCTATCAAACGAGCTTTGTATCTTTCAAGAGACCCATCACATTTAGTTTTGACTTTATATACCCATCTACACCCAATTGCCTTCTTCCCTAAAGGTTGAGGAATAATGCTCCAGGTTTGGGCCTTGTTAAGAGCCTCTAGTTCGATTTTCATGGCTTCAATCCAATGTGGGTGATCTTTAGCTTCCTTAAAAGATGTAGGTTCGTGATACGAATGTATTAACATAAGACAGGCCCTATAATTCGGAGAAAAAGATTCATAGGACACAAACTTTTGTGGTGGCCTACTGGTACGAGAAGATCTCCTAGGTAGATTGTTGTCAGTAGATTCTTCTAAAGAGAAGTCTTGAGAGTATCTGTCAATAGCAGGTTGATGTTCATTTCCTATCCGTCGGGTATAAACATTTATATCATTAAGGTTTTCATTTTGGGAGGTATTGTCATGTTGTTGTATATCATTATAATGTGAAATTCCATCACAACTAGTATCACAAGAAATAGCCTCAGGAGACTCAATTCTAGGAGCTAAGTCAAATAGAAAAGAATAATCGATGTCTTCCTTAGATGTGTGGATATCGAAACCATTTTGTTCTTCAATAAAGTTTACATTTCTCGATACATATAATTTATTGTTTCGAATATCAAAACATCTATAGCCTTTTTTATTCTCACCACAGCCAATGAACACACATTCAATAGCTTTAGGTGACAACTTATCTTGTCCTAAACTAAGTAAAAAACATTTGCATCCAAAGATTCTTAATCTATTAAAATCGGGAGTAATTTTAAATAATTTTTCAAAGGGCGAAACATTTTTCAAAGAGGAAGAGGGCATACGATTCACAAGATATGTTGCGGTAAGAAGAGCTTCGGCCCAAAAGTTTTTAGGAACACATTTAGACACAAGAAGAGTTCTTGTGGTTTCAATTAAATGCCTATGTTTCCTTTCCGCAAGACCATTTTGTTGCGGAGTTTTAGGACAAGATCTTTGGTGCAAAATTCCATTTGTTTTAAAATAATTTTGGAAGTCTTTAGACATGTATTCTCCTCCTGAGTCGGATCTAAAAATGGCTATATTGTGTTGGAATTGATTTTGAACAAGAGCGTGAAACTCTTTAAAATTAGTGAAGACATCAGATTTATTCTTGATAATATAAACCCATGTGTATCTAGTAAAATCATCAATAAAGGAAACATAGTAAGAGAAGCCTCCTTTGGACATAACGGGTGCCGGTCCCCATACATCGGAATGCACAAGTTCAAAAGGCCTTTTTGACACAAAATTGCTATGAGAATATGGAAGAGAGTGAATTTTCCCAAGAATACAATCATTGCATGTAAATGTATTTGTATTACAAAATTTTTCCAAAAATGGAAAAAGGTACAATTTGGAAATACTAGGGTGCCCAAGTCTCTTATGCCAAGTCTCAATATCTTTGGATTGAACATGATTACAAAATGATTTGGATGGCAAAGACAAAAAATCCATATAGTAAAGGTCCCCTCTTCTATGGCCTTGCCCAATCCGCTTCCCGGACCGGAGATCCTGCACATAGCAATGGGTTGGTGAAAAAGAGACATTACACCCAAAATCGGTGATTTAAGAGACGGAGAAAAGATTTAGATTAAGTTTTTGGATGATTCGGATTTTGGGAACAAAAAATTCTTTGTTTTGGTCATAAATTTTCTCAAGGTTTCCAATACCCTCAACATTTAAAGAAGTTCCATCGGCGGTGGATACATATGATTTAAACTTATTGAGACTTGGTTTTGACAAAAGTGATGCATTTGGAGTCATATGGAAAGAGGCACCCGAATCAAGAATCCAAGAAGACATACCTGGGAATGAAGAAATGGCGGCACCGGAAGTGGAAGGTGAGGATGATGATGTAGAGGCGTTCATCTTCATAAATTGTTGGAGAGTTTCGGTTAGATGAGCGATGAAATCCTTTATGTCACCATCCTTCTTTGAATCTTCATTGATGATTGAAGGAGTTTCTCCCACGGAAGCTACCTTCTTCTTGAATTTAGGGCAATCGGGACGAATATGGCCTGGTTCATTACAATTATGACAAATGATTTTCCTTCCTCCACCATTATTCTTCAAAAAATGTGGTGGTTTATATGATCTTACATTGTTGCCGGGTCTAAACACGGCATGTACTTCATCAACATCCCTTTTCAAGGCCAAACGGGTTTCTTCTTGACATAAATCGGCCAAAATATCGCTTAGAGGAGTAGAGGCTCTATGAAGTAGAGATCCTCTAAGTTGTTCAAATTCGGGACGAAGCCCATGAATAAATTGAAAGAACCTTTCTTTTTCCATTTGCTCTTGTCTCATAGCAATAGCACTTCCTTCCCATTGCGGTTCGAGAAGGACAAGTTCATCCCATAAAGAGGATAGGGCACTATAGTAGTCCCTAATGCTCATATCACCTTGCTTGGTAGCTCTTACCTTTTCTTGAAGAAAAAAATGCCTAGCAAGGTCTCTTTGAGTGTACATACCTTTCATGAAAAACCATGCTTCATTAGCCTTCTTGAATTTAGCAAGATTTGCACAAATCTTCAATTCGACGTTATTCATGAACCATGCTAAGATTTTAGCATGTTCACTTTCCCAATCTTCCATTTTAGAAGAGTAATCAAGAATAGCCTTTTCTTTTTCTTCTTCATTCAAGGCCTTTTCTTCACCTCCTTCAAATTTAGTTAACTTAAGTTGTGGTTCCGGAATGGTTCCACATACATAACCCCAAAGCCTTTTACCTTTGAGATTATTCTCCATAGCGGCTGCCCACATGCGATAATTGGTCCCATCCAATTTGAATGAGAGATCGATTTTTGCATCTTTGTTGGCCATTAGAAGAAAATTTTATAAGACAAGAGAGAGGAGAGGTATTATTTGTCAATGGAGGATCCAATGAAGCCTTCTTAGCCAAGGCTCTGATACCATGTAATGAAGTGCCAAATGAAAAGAGCAACGTCTCCAAGCGAAAGCACGGAAGCACGCACATACACAAGATGCCACTAAAGGGCAAAATAAACCACAAAAGTGGTCAAGCACAAAAAGAAGATAAAAAATATATCTCACTTCATAGAATGCTTCAAAAGAAGCTTGAGGAATACATGGGGCTGAGCCCCTTATTTATACACAGCAAGGGACCCAAGGAGGGGCTCCCATAGAGTCGTTGGAGCCCCTCCAACGGTCATATTTATGACTGTTGGAGGGGTCCAACGACTCTATGTGGACCCCTCTCAAATGTAAAAAAAGAAAAAGTAAAAAATACAAAAAAGGAAAAAGAATAAAGGAAAAAGAAAGAAAAGAAAAAGCATATCAAGGATATGCGTGTACAGGTGAAATGACAGAAATACCCCTATGGGGTTTTACAAAAATATATATATATATTTATATATATAGATAGACACGTAGACATATATATATATATATATATCATATATATGTATATGTGTCGTAATCGATATATATAGATATATATATATAAATATACATCATATTTTAACAAGCCGCACCCATGTAACAGCCCTTTTAAAGAAAAAAAAGGGCAACCCGATAAGGGTTTCCCGATAAATCCTTAACAGAAAAAGAAAGGGGGGCAAGGGGGGGGGGGGTTACGCAGGGCGTAACCGACCCCGCACCCCTCGGCAAGGGAGAGGGCTTGGGGCCGATAAAGGGGGAGTGGAGAGGGGGTTCTTGCCCTCTTCACTCGGGCTCTCATCTCTTCCCTCGTCTCTCTCTATATCTCTCTCTCTGTCGAGTTGGGTGTGCAGCGGAGAGGAGGAGGTCGCCGGCGAGCTGCGGCAACCAGCAGCCATCAGCGACTGCAGCGAGTACCTCCTGTTACGGTAGCAGCAAGGAACGTTAGTCGCGGCCCTGCCTTCGCGTCTCCAGCCTCCGATCGCCGGAAAAGCTTCAAAAAGGTATGGTGCTTCTTGGATTTTGGGGGAGGAATCGAACAAGGGTTCGATTCCGTGCGATGATTTGAGATGGGTTCTTGGGAAACCCTTCCTGGGGCTATTCTTTTTCTCAAGAATCATGGGGTTTTCAGTTTCTTTTCGATTTGGGGTATCCTTCTCTTGGGTTGGTTTAATAAACTTTGACTTACATTTCTAGGATCGAATCCCCATGGTTAACTCTTGATACAAAAGAGAATCACAAATATTTTTCTGAGTTTTATCCGGTATTGATATTCTGTGAATGAAGAAAATGACTATACATCATCTCTACCAACAGAAAAGCTAGGACAACACTGTGATCGCTATGCCCATCTGTGTTTTCCATTTGGACGTTCTTCATGATTTTGCATAGTTAATGTTGATTAAGATATATATACAAGAACTGGACCACAGACTGTGTGATTTCACTCTTAATCTTATATGTATGTTGTTTGTATTTCCTTTATGAAGGGGATGTGCGATTTCTATTTTTCTTATATAAAGGGGGTGTATTGGTTGTTGCATCCTCTGTCTTTGGAATTTGAGCATTTCTTAGGTTATGACTCAAAGTTTGCTCTTAAGTTGTTAATGGTCTGTCTCAGGCATTGGAATTTTTATCTTAGGCAGATATGGTCTTACTAGAGTTATGAGATATGAGTTGCTGGTTAGCAGATCAAGAGTTTCCCAGACATTGTATGGGTTTATAATTTACTGGTTGTTGTATTTTAGGTGTTTAGTTATATGCAGAACAATGTCCTGTTTTGCTTTCCTCATTTGATTATAAAGGATCAATATCACATGATACCCTTCACTTCCTAAAGGATGCATACAATCGAAGAATGACTTGCTTTTGCTGACCTATAGTGAACAAAGAAATAGGGCATCGACTTTTCTATCCAGAATTAAGAAAAGGGAAGTCTGAATAGTTTCCAACTACAATTTTCATGGGAAAATACTTGTTGGATACCCACTTTCTGTGGGCTATTCCAGTGCTAAACAGAAAATAAAACTCCTGTGTATGTGGGCTATTCTGACGTGGAATTTGTGAAGGTAAACAGCTTGAATGCGTGTTGCGCATTAAGCCAAATATGTTGGTCATGGTTAGTGTTATCCATAACACTAAATCCATTCATGAGTAATAGCTGGAATTATTGCTTATGCTGGAGATTTCCTTTTTGTTCTGTTCTTGCAGCACATGATGGAAGAAGTTAAGAAAAAGTATGATATGACTTCAGAAACCCATATTCAACTTCTTCTAGAGCAGTACAACTCTTGTAGGATGAAAGAGTTAGATAATGTAGTCGATCATATGAATCGAATCCTGGTAATGGCTAAGGACTTAGCCATAGCAGGAAATGATATTCCCGAGTGTATGCAAATTTTTGCTATATTAAATAGTCTTCCTCCAACATGGAAGATGGTGTCGATTGCCATGAGGTTAAACCAGAAAAGTCTTACTCTAAGAGCACATGTCAAAAGACAAAAAGGGAGAGTTATGAAGTTATGAATACTGAAGAATCCTTTTCAGCAAATTCTCACAAGTTCAAGCCTAAAGGCACATTCTTCAAGAAATTTAAGAAGAATAAATCCAACAAAAAGCGTCCAGTGCAAACCAATAACTCCAAGACTGCAATCAGGGAAACATGTTTCTCTTGTGGAAAAGTTTGGCATTTCAAGAACAATTGCCCAAATAGAATCAAGAAAGAGACTCCAGGAAAGCAAGTAAATGGAGAACGAGAATTAGTATACACTGTATCTGAATCATTGAACGCAGATAGTGATCTCCCAAGGTGGTGGATAGATTCAGGGGCGATGCGACGTGTGTCTAAAACAAAGGAAGGACTTGTAGAAATGAAGGAGTTAAAGCCTGGAGATCTTAAGGTGTATATGAGAAATAACATGTATAGTGACGTGGTCGGGATAGGGACCTATAGGCTTCAGGTAGAAGGGACCAGTCTTGTAAGACCCACAATTTTTCAGACAAATTCTAAATAAAATTCATAAGGCATTTACCAGTAAAAACATCATTTTTTCTCATAATGCGAAATGAACCGATTCCTGCAAGCCAATTATACTTAGGATGTTCGTCGCTTCACGAATATATGCTCAAACACTCTGGAATCCATAACTTCGTACCTGAACAAAATCAAGAGATTTATACGAGCCAACTTTCTTAGTTATGTCAATACGAAGATAATGGCCTACTCAGAATTTTTCGGAAAAAAATCACCGAAAACCCGACTTTTTACGGGACCCGTGAAAATATTTGTGGAACCCACAAAAATATTCCTCAAAAAATATTCCAGAATGTTCTGGAATATTCCTAGGATATTTCCAAAACCTTCCAGAGAATATTTCATGGAATATTTCTTCTGGATAAGATCAAACCGTCAGATGGATAAGATCAACCTGGATTTCTGAAAAAGCCAAAAGGCAAAAGAGTCAAAAGGGTTGCTTAGGGGCTAAGCAACCTTTTCTATAAATAGACGAGCCCCCTCTTTCTCTTAAAATTGCCACCCCCTTCTCTCTAGCCCTTTCTCTCTCTAGAACCTCCCCTAGTAGGTCTAATCCTGCGTGACTTGGCCTGAGCCTGCCTGATCTAGTCCTAGCCTGCCTGACCTGGTCCTAGCTCACCTGACCTGGTCCAAACCCAGTTGACTTGACTTGAACCTAGTTGGGTTTGAAGTCAAAGTCCTTTTTGGTCCAGATTCTGGTTTGGTTTTGTGAACCCAGACTTAGACTGCTTGGGTTAAGACCGAACCTGCTGAACCTAGTTGACTTGGACCGAACCCAGTTTGGTTCAAACCACTTAGGTTGAGTGGCTTGATCTACTTTACCCCTTTCTCAACTAGGTCGACTTCATCTGACCTATGACCTCTTGACAGAAGGATCGAAGCTCGATCGAAGCGTTGGAGTGTTCGGGAGTCGTTTTTTCCACGATTTGAAGTAAGTTTGCTTCATTAATCCATCTCTCTCAAGTATTTTCTTGTTTGTATATATGTATACCTTCTGAAGTAGTATCTTGCTTTAGTTCTTGGTTGAGCCCTCTAGGACGCTTCGGTGTTCACGCGCTCGCCTCATAACTATCGTCGGATATATATGTTTGAATGCGTAATATATGCGTTCTTCAAAATAGTATCTCGCCCTAGTTCTTGGTTGAGCCCTCTAAGACACTTTGGTGTTCACCTGCTCGCCTCGTGACTTTCATTGGATACAGATCTAGATGTATATCTGTTGATACTGCCGACGCATCTTATATCGCATAGGCTATGTAATTTACCTTTGTCGTCGCGTCGTATGATGCCAAGGCTCTCTGCTTTCAGCAATTTTCGATTTCACACTTCCGATTATGCTTTTACTTATGTCGTCGCGTTGAAAGCTGCCAAGGCTTCCTGCTTTCTGCAATTTCCGATTTGGTCTTTCTGATTCCTGCATATACATATATATGTACTTGCTTCGGCAGGATACTTCGTTTGGTTTCCCCCATCGGACCTTATATGATGCACTACTTTACGCCGCCGCTTAATAAAGCATAGGCTTCAGCTTATACTACCTATATGGTGCGTAAATGAGCGTTCAAATGGAGATGAACTCCAAATCGCCCATGCGATTCTCTTACCGCTCCTCGTCCAAGATTCTGCTTGACGAATGAAGCCCCCTATTAGAAAGGCTTCGCTTTTACGCAAAACCGCTTTTTCGTAATGATTAAGTCACTTACGTTTGGCCTGAAGGTTCCAAACGAACATCGATGGATGCGGAGTATGCACAACGGTGTGCATCCATCCCCGGGATAAAGCGCAGCGATTTCCTTGCCAAAGAGGGAAGATGCTGCAAAAGTTGTTAAAAGAAACGCATGCTTTCTCCATTAAAGAGAGGAAGTGCTACTGAAATTTCTACAATAAGCTACCAGAACCAATCAAGTGGCACAACGATGCCGTTTGTTGGAGCATTGTCAGAATGACTCGTCTCCCTAATACCTGTAAGGGCAGTGTACTTGTAAGAGTCGCTGCGCCAAAGTAGTGGTAGCACCTTAACGAGGTATTGAGCTCGTTGCGTAAAAATATGCCGAGTAGCCGATCCGTAGAGACCGAGTTATGTGCATGCTCATTAAGAATTCGTACACAACCAAGACTCGTAAAAGCCGATGAGCCAGAGTGTGTTGTTTTCCACCTAGAAGAGGTGAGGTGCTCGACAGGGCCAAAGTGCCGAGAGCAGAGTTAAGCATGCATATGAATCAAACTTTGTTCCACGGTGAAAACCGTGTGGTTACTGATTGGGGTCGGGTACATACTTCTCAAAGGCTACCCTATAGGCACGCAATGTTCGTCAAGTAATTGTAAGACTGACAGACCCCTTCAGAATTTCTCACCGAGGAAGATGGTGATGGCACAGCCTTGAGTGACATATATTTCACCCGAACCTGATAGAGTTCATTGATGGCCTCCGTCACTAAGAGGTATGGAGGTTGTGGTTATCCTTAAATATCTAAGGTATGAACCCAACTACTACAGTAGCAGGATGCATCCGACTATCTAGTAAGGATCTCTTCTGGTATGATGTACCGTCCTACTAATAGGATGGGGTTAACAGGCCTCTGAGATATCTAAAATACATAGAATAATCAACTCTCAGATCGTCGCGTTGTCGCCCAGATATTAGTCCCTTAAGCCCAGAGGGAGGAGCAATTATCGAAACAAAGCATTAGCTTAGGTACAGCGCTGCTTTGAATGTATGAGTGAATGAACGTTGTTGTGTCAAGTCCTACATAACCTAATGAAAATGTGTCATAGTCGGTATATCACTGGACCGACTGGAAAAAGATCCCAAATGATATCCGTACGACTAAGTGAAGCTCAGAGAGCTGACTTTAGATTCGTAGGATACAGATGTGTCAAGCATAAAGGCTTGAGCTAGACATCCATTCGAGACCCTGAAGAGGTCAACGCTAAGTCGTAGAGACTTGAATATGTTATTTTAATCACAGCCTTAAAGAGACTTACGCTAAGTCATGAAGACTTGAGGGAGGTATTCAACTCATAGCCCTAATAAGGCTTTTGCGATATACGCTAAGTCATGGAGACTTGAGCGTCGTTATTACGAATTGTGATCCTGAGTGCTCGACGCATTTACTTGATTTAAATGTATTAATGTTTGCTTACTTGCCAGACCATCAGTGGTACTGACCCCGTTTTATGGGGATTTCAGGTGTTGAACCTACGTTGCGATATGCGGAGTAAGGCAGCATCGAGTTCCAGGGTTTCTCTAGACAGAGTTGTACTGCTTTCTTTTATTGAACCTATATTGCTTTTCCAAGCAGTGATATTGTAATAAACATGTGGTTTTCGATAAAATAGAACACTTTGGTGGTTAATGAGTTACGTGGCCACATACCTGTAATGTGCTCGGAGTTTTTTAAAACTGACGACTCATTATCGTTTGATTCCGCTACTAAAAGCTTTTCTAAGTTCTGCTGCAAAGAAAAAAAAATCATGAAAAATTCAACTTAGCTTTGTTTTGGAAATCCGGGGCGTTACAGAATTGGTATCAAAGCATGAGTCTGTGAAACCTGGTTTAAAATCCATCTTGTTTGCGGTATCACACTGTAAGTATAAATTTTATACTTTTTTCTAATTTGGGTGTATTTGCGTGAATAGATAAATGGCTCCTAGGACGAGGAGAACCATGCCGAGCGAGGAGTCCCATACACAGGGGTTCCTGCTGGAGACACTCAACAGGCTTGTGTCTGCCATTCGTGAAACAAGGCAAGCACCAGCCCTGCCTCGCCATGAGAAACTTGGAGGAATAACTTATGAAAAATTCCTCAAACTCGACCCACCGATTTTCGTTGGTAGTGCTGATCCAGAGCTTGCAGAAAGCTGGATCGAGGAGACAGAACGCGTTTTCCTGGTACTGAGAGTACCGGAAGGGAAAAAGACAAACTTCAACACATATAGGCTGAAGGATAATGCACGAAAGTGGTAGGATACCACTAAGATCATCCAGTTCTCTCAGCTTAAAGTCATCCCTTGGGATGATTTTTGGAAAACTTCCTTGGATAACTAATTCCCGTTGCACTCCAGAAATAAGAAAAAGATGGAGTTTCTGTAACTAAAGCAGGGTGGTATGAGTCTCATCGACTATACCACCAAGTTTTAGAACCTTGAGCGGTACTGCTCTCGGTTATTTGACACTGACCAGGAAAGAGCCGATAAGTATATCAATGGATTTCGGGAAGGGCTACGGTCTCGTGTAATAACTAGTATGCCTCAAACATCCCAAGCCGCTATGGCGGCAGCTTCAAAGATTAGCGCAGACTGGGAGCGATGTAAAGGGATCGTAGTAAAGAGACCGGTAACAAGTAATGGGAACAATAAGATGACGTTCCCAGGTGGTCAGGAATCACAACCACCTTTGTATAAAAAGGATTTTCAAGAAAAGAACTTCACTCCACCGGCCAAGTGGCCATTACAGATGGTAGAAGCCAATCAGCCCTACCAACCGTCTAATTTTCGATGCCCAAGTTGTAGCTCAGATCATCCCGGAGGGGTTTGTCCTCGCGATACGTGAGGTTGCCTGTATTGCGGCAAACTAGGGCATCGTGTAAGAGAATGACGCAAGAAGGCCTCAGATCTTCAACAGAGAGGTATGAGATCTGGAGGACCCTCTCAACAAACACAACGACGACAACTGCCACTACCCAGGGCAGAGCAGAAACCTGTGGCAGGTCGTGTCTATGCGGTGACAGCCGAACAACTCACAAATGATGACCATATCAAGGAGTCTGAATACCTTGATAGATAGAGTTGTATAGGGTAAGAAGCAATTGAAAGACAAGATCTAATGAATGCTCGAGACAAGTGGCTTATGACCTTGTGTACGGTCATCTGGATCGATATGTATCCTTGCTCTCTAAAGTAATTTTGGATTTGTCAGATTAAATCTTAAGTGTTTATACCCAAAATTGATGGCTATAGACCCATGATTGAGAAATTGAGTTTACGTAATTAGAACGCTAAAAGTCACTTAATAAAATAAATCATTGAGGAATTGTTCTCAAGAAGAGAGTCTTGTGAGGTTTTACATATTCAAGATCAGATCGTCTAGCCAGAGCGAGCCTATGAGAGTATACAGCTCTGCGCGAGTGTATTGTTCCAAAATCAGTATCTTCGCTAGTATGATTCTGTGAGGGTGTACTGATCCAATATCAGATAAGTCTGACGAGGGCGAACCTGTGAGGAGGTACGTTTTCAATACCAAGTAGTCTGACAGGGGACTTATTCCAAAATGGTTAAATCCTAGTAGGAATGATGTGTGTATATGAAATAGTTACACAAGATGGCTACGTTGATAGCTGGTTGAAAGAATATTGATTCAACAAAACTACTGTGGTCGTAGCGTAATTTGAACTCAGATATAAGAAGCATACCTCATCGATCAAGAATCATGATATGAGGTTATGATTGGAATAAATACGGTATTGAACTAAGTGAATAACATTATAAATCTAACATATGGGAGAAATATCCCGAGTTACGCACTTTGTACTCTTAACTGAATTTCGCGGACAAAATTCCTTTAAGGGGGTAATGATGTAAGACCCGTAATTTTTCAGACAAATTCTGAATAAAATTCATGAGGCATTTACCGGTAAAAATAGCATTTTTTCTCAGAATATGAAACGAACCAATTCCTGCGAGCCAGTTATACTTAGGATGTTCGTTGTTTCACGAATATATGCTCAAACACTCTATAAGTCACAACTTCCTGCCTGAATGAAATCAAGAGATTTGTACGAGTCAACTTTCTTAGTTACGTCAATACGAAGATAATGGCCTACTCAAAAAAATTCGAAAAAAAATCATCGAAAAACCGACTTTTTGTGGGACCCGCGAAAATATTTGTGGGACCCACAAAAATATTCCGCAGAAAATATTCTAGAATGTTCTGGAATATTCCTAAGATATTTCCATAACCTTTCAGAGAATATTCCATGGAATATTCCTTCTGGATAAGATCAAACAGTCAGATGGATAAGATCAACCTGGATTTTAGAAAAAAGCCAAAGGGCAAAAGGGTCAAAAGGGTTGCTTAGGGGCTAAGCAACCTTTTCTATAAATAGAGGAGCCCCCTCTCTCTTTAAAAATCGCCACCCCCCCTTCTCTCTAGCCCTTACTCTCTCTAGAACCTCCCCTAGTAGGTCTCAGTCTGCCTGACTTGGCCTGAGCCTGCCTGACCTGGTCCTAGCTCACCTGACCTGGTCCAAACCCAGTTGACTTGACTTGAACCTAGTTGGGTTTGAAGTAAAAGTCAAAGTCCTTTTTGGTCCAGATTTTGGTTTGGTTTTCTGAACCCAGACTTAGACTGCTTGGGCTAAGACCGAACCTGCTGAACCCAGTTGACTTGGACCGAACCCAGTTTGGTTCAAACCACTTAGGTTGAGCAGCTTGACCTGCTTCACCTCTTTCTCAACTAGGTCGACCTCATCTGAACTAGTCTGACCTCTTGACGGAAGGATCGAAACTCGTTCGAAGCGTTGGAGCGTTCAGGAGTCGTTTTTTCCACGATTTGAAGTAAGTTTGCTTCATTAATCCATCTCTCTCAAGTATTTTCTTGTTTGTATATACGTATACCTTCTGAAGTAGTATCTTGCTTTAGTTCTTGGTTGAGCCCTCTAGGACGCTTCGGTATTCACGCGCTCGCCTCGTAACTATCGTCGGATATATATGTTCGAATGCGCAATATATGCGTTCTTCAAAATAGTATCTCGCCCTAGTTCTTGGTTGAGCCCTCTAGGACACTTCAGTGTTCACCCGCTCGCCTCGTGACTTTCGTTGGATACAGATCTAGGTGTATATCTGTTGATACTGTCGGCGCGTCTTATATCGCATAGGCTATGTAATTTACCGTTGTCGTCGCGTCGTATGATGCCAAAGCTCCCTGCTTTCTGCAATTTCCAATTTTGCACTTCCGATTATACTTTTACTTACGCCGTCGCATTGAAAGATACCAAGGCTCCCTGCTTTCTGCAATTTTCGATTATGTCTTTCCGATTCCTGCATATACATATATATGTACTTGCTTCGGCAGGATACTTCGTTCGGTTTCCCCCATCGGACCTTATATGATGCACTACTTTACGTTGTCGCTTAATAAAGCATAGGCTTCAGCTTATACTACCTATATGGCGCGTAAATGAGCGTTCAAATGAAGACCAACTCCAAATCGCCCATGCGATTCCCTTACCGCTCCTCGTCCAAGATTCTGCTTGACGAATGAAGCCCGTATTGGAAAGGCTTCGCTTTTATGCGAAACCGCTTTTTCGTAATGACTAAGTCACTTACGTTTGGCCTAGCTTTGGCTTGAAGGTTCCAAACGAACCTCGATGGATGCGGAGTATGCACAACGGTGTGCATCCATCCCCAGGATAAAGCGCAACGATTTCCTCACCAAAGAGGGGAGATGCTGCAAAAGTTGTTAAAAGAAACACACGCTTTCTCCATTAAAGAGAGGAAGTGCTACTGAAATTTCTGGAATAAGCTACCAGAACCAGTTAAGTGGCACAACGATGCCGTTTGTTGGAACGATGTCAGAATCACTCGTCTCCCTAATACCTGTAAGGGCACTGTACTTGTAAGAGCCACTGCACCAAAGTAGTAGTAGCACCTTGACGAGGTATTGAGCTCGTAGCGTAAAAATACGCCGAGTAGCCTATCCGTAGAGATCGAGTCATGTGCATGCTCATTAAGAATTCGTACACAACCAAGACTCGTAAGAGCCGCTGAGCCAGAGTGTGTTGTTTTCCACCTAGAAGAGGTGAGGTGCTCGACAGGGCCAAAGTGCCGAGAGCAGAGTTAAGCATGCATATGAATCAAATTTTGTTCCACGGTGAAAACCGTGTGGTTACTGATTTGGGTCGGGTACATACTTCTCAAAGGCTACCCTATAGGCACGTAATGTTCGTCAAGTAATTGTAA
Organism: Nuphar pumila; assembly: GCF_984573655.1. Lineage (NCBI taxonomy): Eukaryota > Viridiplantae > Streptophyta > Magnoliopsida > Nymphaeales > Nymphaeaceae > Nuphar > Nuphar pumila. Next base: position 33,854,182 of record NC_143258.1, on the reverse strand, counting down.
GACTGACAGAGCCCTTCAGAATTTCTCACCAAGGAAGACGGTGATGGCGCAGCCTTGAGTGACATATATTTCACCCGAACCTGATAGAGTTCATTGATGGCCTGCGTCACTCAAAGGTATGGAGGTCGTGGTTATCCTTAAATATCTAAGGATTGAACCCAACTACTGCAGTAGCAGGATGCATCCGACTATCTAGTAAGGATCTCTTCTAGTATGATGTATCATCCTACTAGTAGGATGGGGTCAACAGGCCTCTGGGATATCTAAAATACATAGAATAATCAACCCCCAGATCGTCACGTTGTCGCTCAGATATTAGTCCCTTAAGCCCAGAGGGAGGACCAATTATCGAAACAAAGCATTAGCTTAGGTGCAACGCTGCTTTGAATGTATGAGTGAATGAACGTTGTTGTGTCAAGTCTTGTATAACCTCATGAAAAGGTGTCATAGTCGGTATATCACTAGACCGACTGGGAAAAGACCCCAAATGATATTCGTACGACTAAGCGAAGCTCGGAGAGCTGTCCTTATATTCGTAGGATATGGATGTGTCAAGCATAAAGACTTGAGCTAGACATCCATTCGAGACCCTGAAGAGGTAAACGCTAAGTCGTAGAGACTTGAGTATGTTATTTCAATCACAGCCCTAAAGAGGCTTACGCTAAGTCATGAAGACTTGAGCGAGGTATTCAACTCATAGCCCTAATAAGGCTTTTACGATATACGCTAAGTCGTGGAGACTTGAGCGTCTTTATTACGAATTGTGACCCTTAGTGGTCGACGCATTTACTTGAGTTAAATGTATTAATGTTTACTTACTTGCCAGACCATCAGTGGTACTGACCCCGTTTTATGGGGATTTCAGGTGTTGAACCTGCGTTGCGATATGCGGAGCAAGGCAGCATCGAGTTCCAGGGTTTCTCTAGACAGAGTTGTACTGCTTCCTTTTATTGAACCTATATTGTTTTTCCTAGCAGTGATGTTGTAATAAACATGTGGTTTTCGATAAAATAGAACACTTTGGTGATCAATGAGTTACGTGGCCACATACCTGTAATGTGCTCGGAGTTTTCTAAAACTGACGACTCATTATCGTCTGATTCCGCTGCTAAGAAAATTTAAACTTAGCTTTGTTTTGGAAATCCGGGGTGTTACAAGTCTCCTACTAACAAATGTATTTTATGTACCTTTGATGAGAAGGAATCTTTTAGCATTGAGAGATTTTATTAAAAAGGGCTTCGAAATCCGCTTTCGGGGTGACACGGTCACTATTGGGAAAGATGAAAAAGTGAAGCTCAAGGGTTGCTATGATGTTGACCATAGTCTTTTTCGTCTTAATGTAACTCCTTCTACAAGTAATGCAATGAATATTTTTTGTTATATTGATTATGCATTTAATGTAGATGTATATTTATGGCATTTAAGGTTAAGGTATGTAAATATGAATAAAATGAAAAGAATAATTCACATGGGTTTATTACATTCTCTTAAAAATATAGAATTTGAAAAATGTGAACCATGCATATAAGGAAAAATGACAAGAAAACCTTTTCCTAAGGGAAATAGGTCATATAATTTGTTAGTTCTGGTACACACAGATATTTGTGGACCTTTAACCGTAGAAACACACGAAAGAAAATCATATTTCATCACATTTATAGATGATTACTCTAGGTATGGATACATATACTTAATTTCTAAGAAATCAAAAGCTCTAGAAAAGTTTAAGGCATACAAACATGAAGTTGAAGGATTACTAGGAAGAAAAATCCAGGTTATCAAATCAGATAGAGGAGGTAAATATAACTCTGATGAGTTTAAGACATGATATAACTCTTCATACAACAATGCCTTATACGCCACAACAAAATGATGCAGCAGAACGAAAGAATATAACCTTAATGGATATGACAAGATCCATGTTGGCCCATGCAAATCTTCCCAAGAAATTCTGGGGAGAAGCAATTTGCACTACCATGTGTTGAGAATAGGTGGTTTTAAGTAAAGTTCTTTTATATTAATATGCTATTTGGAATGTTGCTTTTATAATGGGGCTTTATTGTAATTAGGCTTTTAAGCCTCTCTCTATTTAACATAGAGAGAGGCCCTAATAACATAACGAGTTCTGTGTTTTCAAGTGCAGCCGTCTCTCTCTCTCTCTCTATATCTCTTCTCTCTCTCTCTCTCTCTCTCTCTCTCTCTCTCTCTCTCTCTCTCTCTCTCTCTCTCTCTCTCTCTCTCTCTCTATCTAGGGCTAGGTTCAACGTCTACATGGTATCAAAGCCAAGCTGATCGTGGGAGCGTGATCGAGTGTGATTAAAAGCACAGTCGATCGTGGAGGATGTCTTGATCGTGATCAAACTTCAACCCAATGAATTTTTTTTTCCAAACAGGTCAGCGATTAAAATTTTTGTTTGGATCTGATGACAGACCTGGGCATGTTGCTGGTCGTGGATGCTTGTTGTGGGTTTCGTAACTTCTTCTTTTTTTTTCCTCGTGACTACCTACTGACGAGTTGGTATCTTCTGTCGTGATTCTGCCGTGATTAAAAAAAAAAGTTTGATTGCTGTTGGTGATTCTGCACCTGTTTGGGGCCCTGTTTGATTGCTGGTGGTGTTTTGTTTGCATGAGATCTTGATATCGTGGAAATGGGTACAGTCTTTTGATTGCTGTTGGTGTTTTTTTTTGTGAGATCTTGATATCGTGGTGGAAGCACGTTAGTTTCTGTGGGTTACTATCTTTGCCTTCTAATCTGCAGTGAATGTTTGAAAGAGATCAGTGATTCTATTTCAGCCGTGATACCCTGATTTTCTTTTGGGCCCTGAGTTGGTTTTTATCGTGCTTTCATGTCTTGAGTTCCTGTTTTTTTAAGAAACAGCAATCCAACTCCTAAAGGTGTTGCTCGTAATTGGAAAATGGCTGATTGTCGATCTGTACATGTCTGGGGAGCTACCCTTGCTATGAAACAGGGTCTGCGTATGCAGAAGTTATGTGGTCGTGATTCACTACCGTGCTGATTTTTTTGTTTGTGGGCTGCTGCTCACTACTGTCGTGGGGTTGTTTTTTGGTTCATGTGTGAACAACTGTTGATTGTAATATCAGTTGGTGTGTGAGTGGAACACACGGTTTGTTTTCTGTTTTTGTTTGGAGTTTGTTCAGTTTTGTGGAACCAGAAGTATGGCTGAAACTTTGAAATGTGATTCAAAATTGGAAAATATTGGAGAATATAAGGCATTTGCCAATCCATTTTCGTACGGCTCGTCTGTCAGGTTGAATGACACTAACTATGCCAGGTGGTCCAGAACATTTATGATGTCGGTATCTGGACATCGTCAAAAACATATCTTGTTTGAAGACGAACCCACTGAAAAGGTAGGAAAATATGTTACCTGGGATGAAGATAATGACATAGTTATGTCATGGATTATGAATAGTGTCGAACCCAATATTGCAGATGGTTTAATTTACTATAATTCGGTCAAACAGATGTGGGACAATCTTCGAGATACATACTCACAAGAGACGAATGTGAGTCGTATCCTACAAGTTGAACAAGAAATATATAATTTACAGCAGGGAGATCAAACCTTGGCCCAGTACTATGCCTCCGTAAAAGCTGCGTTTGAAAGACTTAATGCTCACAGACCCCTCTGTTGTTCGAAACAAAAGGATCATCAAGAACAAACTATGATTGCTCGGTTTCTTACAGGTTTATCTTCAGAATTCTCTGTTGCAAAAGTCCAAATGTTGACTGGTTCGGATGTACCTACTCTTGCTGAGGCATATAATCGTCTGAGCAGACTTGCGATCTCACTTTCACAGTCTCAATCTGTGACTCACTCATCTGCCTTAGTTGTCTCATCTGGTTATGGGCGTGGAAATCTTCAGAATATCAGAGGACGAGGTCGCAGACGAGGTGTGGGAGGCAGAGGAAAGCTTCTATGTACATTCTGTGGAAAATCTGGACATTTAGAAGATCATTGTTGGGATAAGCATGGCCGTCCAACCTCCTCTTCATCAAAGTCATATGCTCCTAAAGCAAATGTTACTACTCTCAAGGCAGCAAAGACACAGGAAAATATCTCTGCAAGTGACAGTAGTATCACCCTCAGTCGTGCTGAATATGATGAGCTGATAGCTCTTCGTCCTTTGAGTTCCACCTCTCCTGTAGCTGGGGTTGCCTATTCAACTGGAAATCCTCTTCATCCGACTCACAGTAAGTGGATTATTGATTCTGGTGCATCCAGACATTTGTGTGGAAATTCACTTGTTTTTTCAGATCTAAAGGATATTAAGGCGCAACTTGGAGTCTCATTAGCCGATGGAAGCACCTCCCCGGTTGTTGGTCAGGAAAATATTTCTATCTCCTCCTCATTACAGTTGAAAAATGCTCTTCATGCTCCAAAATTTCCTCAAAGTTTACTCTCTGTTAGTTGCCTTATAAAAGAACAAAACTGTAGAGTAATATTTGATCCAATGGGTTGTCATTTTCAGGATTTGTTGATGGGGAAAAAGATTGGTGGAGGCTATAAAGAAAATGGAATTTACTACCTACATCATCCAATGGGTACCGTTCATGCTGCAGTGGAACATTCATTCAGTCCTGTTCAGTGGCATCGTCGTCTTGGTCATCCTTCATTGTCAAAGCTCCGTTCAGTCTTTCCTCAGATTCCTTCCACCACATCATTTCAGTGTAAAGCATGTCAGTTGGGCAAGCATCATCGAAGTTCGTTTCCTTCGAGTCAGAGAGTAATAAAGTCTTTGAACTTCTTCATGCAGATGTATGGGGTCCTAGTAAGATTCCTACTAGGACTCAGTGTCGATACTATTTAGTTATTGTTGATGATTTCTCTAAGTTGTCATGGGTGTTTTTAATAAAGGAACGATCTGACGTTCCAAGTATTATCAAATCTTTAATTCTTGAAATAAAAACTCAGTTTGAATCTAGTGTCAAGATTGTTCGCACTGATAATGCTCTCGAGTTTAAATCCAAAAATCTGTTACAGTTTTACCAAGATAATGGCATCCAACCCCAAACTTCTTGTGCTTATTCATCTCAACAAAATGGGGTGGCTGAGCGAAAACATCGTCACCTACTTGATGTTGCCAGGACCATTATGATTCAATCTAATGTTCCTGCGTTATACTGGGGAGATGCAATTACAACTGCTTGCTATCTGATCAACCGCATGCCTTCCTCCTCTGTGGGTGATCAAGTTCCAATTCATATCCTAAAACCCAATACCCCCCTCTTCTCCCTCTCGCCCAAAGTATTTGGATGTGTTTCTTTTGTACACAAACTTGGCCCTGACCGTGATAAATTAGTTGTTCAAGCTACAAAATGCATATTTATCGGTTATCCCAAAAATCAAAAGGGATATTGATGTTATGATCCCACTTCTCGCCGAGAGTATGTCAGTGCGGATGTCTCGTTCTTGGAATCCACTCCATATTACTCTAGTACTGGGTCCCTGCTGCAAGTTGATCCAGCTGAGTCTTGTCCATTACCTATACCTCCTTTTCCTTTGGAATCCGTGCCCTCATTCCCGAACCAAACTTCATCCTCTTCCAGATTTCATAATCCTCCATTGGTATATGTGCGTAGAGATCCACCTCCGCAAGTGCCTTCATCTTCTTCTTCCCCTGAGGTAAGTTCTACTGACAATAGTGATCTTCATGATGGTGATAACAGGCCGATTGCTCTACGCAAGGGGACACGACAATGTACCTTATATCTCATATCTCATTTTGTCTCCGATGCCAGAATTGGAAATCAGATGAAATCTTTTATTTCAGCTTTATCTGCTGAAACTATTCCTCTGAACTATCAGCAGGCAGAGCTTGATACTCGCTGGAAGCTGACTATGCAAGAAGAAATGGATGCTTTAATATCTCAGCATACATGGGATCTAGTTGATTCCCCAGCAGATGCTGACATTGTTGGATGTAAATGGGTATATACTATAAAGTACAAATCTGATGGATCAATTGAAAGGTACAAGGCCAGATTAGTAGCCAAAGGGTATACTCAGACATATAGTATTGATTTCTTTGAAACTTTTTCGCCTGTTGCACGAATGGGTACCATTCGTCTTGTTCTCTCAGTAGCTGTTCAGCATGGTTGGAGCTTGTACCAATTAGATGTGAAAAATGCATTTCTATACGGGGACTTATCTGAGACCGTTTACATGCAACAACCTCCAGGATTCGAGGTTGAGGGGGAGTGTCAAAAGGTGTGTAGACTGAAAAGGCGATTTATGGCTTGAAACAAAGTCCTCGTGCATGGTTTCAAAAGTTGTTTGAAGTGATGTCACGTTTTGACTTTAATAGGTCAGCAGCAGATCATACACTGTTTATAAAGAAAACTAGCTCTGGCATAGTTGTTATGGTGGTATATGTGGATGACATCATTCTTACAGGAAATGATGTGAAAGCTATTGATGCCACAAAGGCTCATCTTCAAAAACACTTTGTTACAAAAGACCTTGGTTCACTGAGGTATTTTCTGGGTATAGAAGTTGTCAGGAGCCGTGAAGGGATGGTTTTGTCTCAACGGAAGTATGTTCTTGACTTATTAAAGGAAACACGAATGTTGGGAGCTAAACCAGCAAATATTCCCATGGACCATAAAGTTCAGTTGTTTGAATAAGGGTCAAAACTGGTTGATAGCAAAAGCTATCGCTCCCTAGTAGGGAAACTACTATATGTAACTGTGACCAGGCCGGATATTGCTTTAGCAGTAAGTAAAGTTAGTCAGTTTATGGACAAACCAAGTGAGGCACACTGGAATGCAGCTATTATGATTCTCATATATCTAAAATCTTCTCCTGGAAAGGGGTTATTGTTCAGGAAAGGTGGAACTCTGGAGATAGTGGCCTATTCTGATGCTGACTATGCAGGATCTGTAGTGGATAGAAAATCTACCACAGGATTCTGTGTGTTCCTGGGAGACAACTTGATCTCTTGGAGAAGTAAGAAACAAAATGTGGTTTCTAGGTCGAGTGCAGAATCAGAATATCGGGCTATGGCCCAAACAACTGCTGAATTGATGTGGATTCGTACTGTTCTTCTTGATCTTCAGGTGAAGGTGTCCTCTCCCATGACCATGATGTGCGATAACAAAGCTGCAACGTATATCGCGAACAATCATGTATTTCATGAGAGAACAAAGCACATTGAGGTTGATTGCCACTATGTAAGGGATATGGTTCAAGCTGGTCATATCAATACAAAATATCTAAAGTCAGAAGACCAAGTTGCAGATATGTTTACAAAACCTCTCGCTAGACCAAATTTCTCAAAATGTTGTGACAAGCTGAGCATGATTGATATCTATGCTCCAGCTTGAGGGGGAGTGTTGAGAATAGGTGGTTTTAAGTAAAGTTCTTTTATAGTAATATGCTATTTGGAATGTTGCTTTTATAATGGGGCTTTATTGTAATTAGGCTTTTAAGCCTCTCTCTATTTAACATAGAGAGAGGCCCTAATAACATAACGAGTTCTGTGTTTTCAAGTGCAGCCGTCTCTCTCTCTCTCTCTCTCTCTCTCTCTCTCTCTCTCTCTCTCTCTCTCTCTCTCTCTCTCTCTCTCTATCTATCTATCTAGGGCTAGGTTCAACGTCTACACCATGTATATCCTGAATAAGGTTTCTTCTAAAGTTGTAGAGCTTACTACCCGTGAATTATGGACTGGTAGGAAGTCACACTTGAGTCATTTACGAAAGTGGGAGTCACCTACGCATGTGTTAATTCCTAGTCAAATGAGGGACAAGTTATATAGTAAAACTATCAAATGCATCTTCATGGGACACCCAAAGGGATATCGACTATATAATCCTAAAAAAGGATTTATAAAGAGTAGAGGTAGAATTCTTGGAAACTCAAGAAAGCGTTTTTTATCCTAAAGATGATGTCTTTCTAGATATCATAAATGATCCTGGGATACCCATTCAAGATTTAGTGCATAACGATCCAGTTGTGAATAATGAACAAACTTCACAACCAATAACTGGACAAAAAAGAACAAGAACTCGTCCATCGTATTTGAATGATTATTATACATTCTTGAGTGAGGAATTATGTTATTTCATAGATTTGGATAAAACTCTTGATAACTTGAGTTTTAAAGATGCAATTGCTTCTAATGAGTCTGAACTCTGGAAGGAAGCAATGAAAGATGAGTTGGACTCCATAGAAAAGAATGGAGTTTGGGAATTAGCTACCTTGCCTAATGGATATAGGGCAATTGGTAGCAAATGGGTTCTAAAGAAAAAACTCAAGGCAGATGGATCTATTGATAGATTCAAGGCCAGATTTGTAGCAAAAGGCTATACTCAATGAGAAGGGATTGATTATGAAGAAACTTACTCTCCTGGAGCCAAAATAGCATCTATTTGTATTATTTTGGCATTGATAGTTTATTTTGATCTTGACTTATATCAAATGGATGTGAAAACGACCTTCTTAAATGGTGAATTAAATGAAATTATTTTCATGCAGCAACAAGAAGGTTTCGAAATTAAAGGTCAAGAAGATAAGGTATACAAGTTAAATAAATCCTTGGATGGACTTAAGCAGTCACCAAGACAGTGGTATTTGACCTTTCATAATGCTATAACCAAATTGGGTTATGAGGAAAATAGTGTAGATCACTGTGTATATGCCAAGAAAAGTGGGAGTAAGTTTATTGTGTTATCCCTCTACGTTGATGATATATTAATTGCAGGGAATGACATAAACATGATAAATTTGACTAAATCATGGTTAAGTTCTCGATTTGAAATGAAGGATATGGGTGACGCTTCATATATCCTTGGAATTAAAATCCACAGAGATAGAAAATCGAGATTGCTATGTCCAAGTCAAGAAAAATATTTTGACCACATTCTATCTTTAGAATGGAAAGTACCAAGGCAAATGGTACTTCTATAGTAAAAGGCCAAAAGCTAAGTAAGAATGACTGTCTAAAGGATGGACAAGAAAAGTTGAATGTTCCCTATGCTCAGGCAATTGGAAGCCTGATGTATGCAATGCATTGTACAAGACTTAACTTAAGCTTTGTTGTAAGTCTAGTAAGTATATATCTAAGTAACCCTGAGCTCTCTCACTAAGAAGCAGTGAAGAGAATTTTTCGATATCTGAAGAGAACTAAGGAACTTAAGCTATGCTATCAATCAGATAGTTTAAAGCTTATAGGATACTCAAATGTTGACTTTGTTGGTGATAGGGATGAAGCAAAGTCGACATCTGGTTATGTATTTATGTTAGGAGGTGGGGCAATTGCATGGTCTTGCAAGAAACAAGGGTGTGTGGCACATCATACCCAAGAAACTGAGTATATAGCCTCTAACATGACAGCCACATTTGGTGTATGGATAAATCGTTTCTTAAATGAGTTGAAATTGGACATTCCAAAAGATCCAGTTCAACTATATTGTGACAATAAAGCTGCTATAAGACTAATACAAACAAGGGCAGATAGCTCTAAAAGTAAGCACATTGAAGTTAAGTATCAATATATTCATGATATGCTTATGAAAAATAAAATAGCAGTGGACTTTGTTCCTTCAAGTAACATGGTAGCAGACCCGCTAACCAAGGCAGTCACTGAAGATGTTTTCACTAGACATGTAAGTCAGATGGGACTCAAATATGTCTAAGTGGTAAATGAGTAAAAATTACTCAGAAAGTGTGTATGCAAAGTTCCGGTTGAGAACAAGCATATAAACACAGGGGTGAGTAAAGATTACTCAGAAAGTGTGTATGCAAGGTTCTGGTTGAGGACAAGCATATAAACACATGAAGTCCCTTATGGCGTAACTGTGAAGCCTTCATCCCGCTGCAAATCCGTATCCGTGCGAAGTCTCTGCCCAACGATGATCAGGACCATAAAGGGGAGGAAGTGGCATCCTGACTCTAGTGGCATTTTGATAGAGAGCACCAAGTATTTGGGACAAGAGATGGATTTTGGAGATTTAAAAAGGAAAAGAGGTAAAAACAAGAGGAAGAGATCAGAAAAGTCTCGATAATGCAACACTGCATCAATCAAGAAGACTATCCCTAACCTTTTGCAAATTAGCCCCTACGTCATTCGCATTTTGCAAATTGGTCCTTGTACAAGGGCAGAATTGTCAATTCAACTGCTCTTAACCATTAGCATTAAAGAAACTAATGACTGTTAACCTCAGGGAAAGGTTAATAAAAAAGGCGGAGACCCATTTGCAAAATCGTATAGGGCAGAGACTATTTTGTAAATCGCCCATAAGGCAGTCACCAATTTGCCCAAAAAATCCATAAAATATTTGCTCACGAGTACACCTTGCTGATTAGGGGCAAGCATAATTTGTCGCCTAAAGTGAGAATCACTCTTCGAATTGAAAATATTATCTACAATTGTTTTACGTAGCATGTGGTTATCTACTTATATATATTTTTTATAATATTATCTTATCTACTAACTATGTGCATGTATAGTGTGTATTAAAAAAAAGTTTAAGGTAAAGCAGAAGGTGTACTGACCAAATAAAATGCTGTCCAGGCAATTGTTGGGCACGTACTCATAAACTAGAATCTTTTCTTGCTCTTCCATGCAGCAACCAAGGAGCCTAACCAGGTTCCTATGCTGAACCTTGACTTGACCTACTGGACAGGCTTTTCACTGCTATTTCTTTACCATCTATTGTGCCTTACAAAACCCATATACAGGTACAAGTCATTTTTCGGGCTCTGACCCTTAGATTTTGATTACCAAACAACCCTAATACCCTAAGGATTATAAGAGAATGACCATGACCTTGTAGACAGGACCATACCCACCCTCCCCAAGCTTGTTCTCTTCAGAGAGGTCGTTGGTGGCAGCTCTTATGATGCCCAAGTCAAAAATCAATGATTCCATGTCCTCAATTTCTTCATTACGCTTGTTTATGCCTTTATAAGTTTGCTTCTTTGACTTCCTTCTTAACAAGAGTCCAAGAAGGACGCATGCAGAGCACTAGTAAAAGGAATCAATATGGAGACAGCAATTATGGCGGGACTAGTTTTTTTCTTTGAACCCGAACCTGCATTGATTAGATGATTTAGACCATGAAAATTTACAACATGAAAAAAAATGAAAAACATGCATTTGAAACCTACTTTGACATAATATTTATATAAACTAGAGTTGGTCAATAATGAACAATTCTTCAATGTCGAATAGCATGACATATTCCATGGAATTGGGTTTCTTGCCATATTGGTAATAATTCTATACCTTTGCCACCAAGTTTGATAATGGTAAAAACTTAATATAAAAATTGAATCTTATCATATGAAAAGCATGTAATCGTACGGCTGAGAGAAATTTCACCACCATTGCTCCACCGATTTTGGTGGATAACTTTTCGTATGTATGGACATGAAAATTAGAGAAAAAACAAGAAAGTTTATGGTCGAAAAACATTCTCCCACTTGAACCCAAGATGGGAGGGCTCAGCTTTTCATATTTTATGTAAAATTTTCTTGTCTTTTCCCCACTTCCAAAGGTGCCCACATAGCCATTCGGGTATCTTTTGAGCTTTCAACTATATTTTATTAATGAAATACCAAAAGCCACTCTTTTAGGACACACGACCTGGAAAAATACCAGTCATTTTCTATTATACTTAAAAATTTAGCACCCGATTCAGTTTAAATGATTCCCGAAGTCTCGCTTGTAAAAATATCTCCAACAAGATACCAAGAACAATATTACAATATTCTTGGAAACAAAAGTAAGCACACACGCACAACAAGAACACTTGTGCACAAAGAGCACAATATAAACTCACAAATGCACAAATGCGAACCCAAAAGTCATAAGCTTCACTAAAAGAGCTTGGGCTATAATCCCACAAGCATGAGAATACACAAAGGGAGAGACCCTTTAAATAGAGGAGGTGGAGTCCTTGGAGAGGCTCCACCTCTAGCCATTGGAGCCCCTTCCAACAGTCACAAATGTGACCATTGGAAGGGGAAGGGGCCCAACGACTAGATGGTGGGCCCCTCCAAGGTGCTTTTCACCTTTAACAAAAAGAAATAAAAAAATAAAAAATAAAAATATAAAAGAAAAGAAAAGAATAATTACAAAACATATTCTAAAAAGAATGTGTAAAAAGACTAAACTGCCCCTACAGCTAAACAATTAGAAATATATATTTTATATATATAATAAGTAGATACATATACATATATATTAATATATGTATATGTATTACCTTATATATATATATATATATAATATATATATATATATATTACATTGCATGATTGATTACATAATTTAACACCCCCCCTCAAACTTAGTGCAGGATGACCGAGAGTTTGCTAAGAAGGAAGTTGAAGCGCGCAACACACAAAGCTTTAGTGAAGAAATCCACCAACTGATATTCTGACGTGACATATGAAAGGTCAATGACTCCTTTGAGGTACGCCTCACGAACATAGTGGCAATCCATCTCTATGTGTTTGGTCCGCTCATAAAAAGTGTGATTCTTAGCAATATAAATTGCGCTTTTGTTGTCACAGCAAAGCTTGGTAGGCCATTCGATTGTGACCCCCATATCTTCCAGCAACTGATGAATCCACACAATTTTCATGGTAGTAGTTGTCATGGCACAATATTCGGTTTCAGTTGAAGATAGAGAAACTTTCTATTGCTTCTTACATCTCCACGAAATCAGTGAGTCTCCTAAGAACACACAAAAACCAGTGGTGGAGTGACGGTTATTTGGGTCACATCCCCAATCAGAGTCAGTATAAGCAATTAACTTTAAATCTGAAGAAGAGGAAAGAAAAAATCCCTTATTTAGAGTATCCTTTATGTATCTTACGACTCGCAAGACGGCACTCATGTGGACTGAAGTTGGTGTGTGCTGAAACTGGCTTGCAGTATGGACTGCATGAGATATATCTGATCGGGTGATACTCAGATACATTAGTGATCCAACAAGTTGTCTGTAGGGAGCAGGAGTTTAACAAACCTTTTCATCTGTAATACCTGACCTGTCAATGATCTCAGAAGCAAGCTTAGTTTGAGATAAGAAATACCCTCTATGAGAGTATGTTACTTCGATTCCCAAAAAATAAGTTAGAAAATCCAAATCAGACATTTCAAATTTATCTTTTAAAATTGATTTTATACTCTTAACCCCATTAGAATCACTTCCGGTGATGAGCATATCATTTACATACAACAACAAAATCACAATCCCTACATTAAATTTTCTAACAAATAAAGCAGTGTCAGTAAAACAAGAAAAACCATTTTCCAATATTACTGAGTTAAACCTGTCATACCAAGCCTTAGGGGCTTGCTTTAGGCCATAGAGTGTTTTCCTAAGACGAAGCACTTTTCCTTTGGGAGTCTCCATTCCAGGTGGGGCATCCATATAGACTTCCTCATTCAAATCACCATTCAGGAAAGCATTCTTAACATCTATTTGATAAATGTTCCAATTGTTAATGGATGCAACAGTGATAAGACATCGAACAGTAACCATACGAGCTACTGGAGCAAAGGTCTCCTCATAATCAATTTTGTATTCTTGACTATACCCCTTTGCAACCAGTTGAGCTTTATATCTTTCGAGGGATCCATCACTCTTAGTCTTAACCTTAAATACTCATCTACATCCTATTGTTTTCTTACCTCTAAGGTCTTAAAATTCTCATGTCTTGGCTCTTTTCAGAGCTTCGAGTTCATTATCCACGACGGCTATCCATTCAAGACATTTTCGTGCTTCCTCGAAGTTTCTAGGTTCTATATATGAATGAATGGAGCTTAGACATGCTCTATGTTTAGGTGAAAATGATTCATATGAGATGAACCTAGAAGGGGGTTTTCTATGTCTTTCGGTCCTACGAAGGTTCTCTTCACCTTGAGGAGCAGACCTACTATCATCATCATATCTTTCAAGGGCACTTCTGAAGGTGCTTCTATCTCTATGGGTATAGATGATGGGGTTCCTAGGAGGTTCTTTATCAACATGTTGGGAAAATGGGGAAGACACAGGACCGGTTTCCCTGGTTTTATTATCACTGGAGTCATTCGGATTTGTCTTATCATCACTAGTATCATCACTTTCAGATAACAGATCAAATAAAAAAGAATAGTCTATGTTTTCGTCATTAGATTCAAGGTTTTCGAAACCACTAAGATTTTCCAAAAAGCTTACATTTCTTAAAACATACAATGTGTCATTTTTAACATCATAACATCGAAAACCCTTTTGAGTTTTAGAATAACCAAGAAAGGAACAAGGAATAGCCTTTGGGGAAAGTTTGTCATTTTTATCAGTAAGAACAAAACATTTACATCCAAAAACCCTTAACTTGCTATAATCAGGTTCTTTCTCATACAATTTTTCAAATGGAGAAATCTTGTTCAAATTTTTTGATGGAAGTCTATTTATGAGATAAACCGATGCAAGAGCTGCCTCAGCCCAGAGTTTCTTTGGAATATTTTGCGAAATGAGTAAGGTTCTAGTTGTCTCAATGATATGCCTATGCTTTCGTTCAGCTAACCCATTTTGTTGAAGAGTTTTAGGACAAATTTTTTGATGAAGGATACCATAACTTTCAAGGTAACTCTTGAACTCGTTTGAAAGATATTCGCCACCGGAGTCGGATCTAAGAATTTTTAAAATTCCATTGAATTGATTAAAAACCATCATATGAAAAGTTTTAAAAGTTAAAAATACTTCATGTTTATGTTTAAGGAAATATATCCAATAAAATCTAGTGTAATCGTCCACAAAAATCACATAGTACGAGAATACTCCTTTAGATATTACAGGAGCCGGTCCCCATACATCGGAATGAACAATTTCAAAGGGTTTCGTTGTAAACATGGATCTTTGTGAAAAATGTATACTTTTCATTTTTCCAAGAATACATTCATTACATACAAAATCCTTTTTACAAAGATGTTTAATAAAAGGCAAATAAGAGATTTTAACAATGTTGGGATGTCCCAGTCTCTTATGCCATACATGAATATCTTTGTTTTGAGCAACATTACAAAATTGATTCTTGGGAATTTGAAGAAAATCCACATAGTAGAGGTCTCCTCTCCTAGAGCCTACCCCAATCAATCTCCCGGACTGGCGATCCTGTATCCAACATTTGTTAGAAGAGAATTTTATATCGCAACTATGGTTCGAGAGTTGAGAGACCGAAAGTAGATTTAAACTTAGTTTTGGTATGAGACGAATTTTTGAAATAAAAAAAATCTTGTTTTTCAAAATTACCTATTCCTTTAATTTCAAGAGGTGTTTCATCCGCCGTTGAGACAAAAGATGGAAGAGAATTTTTAAAAAACTCGGAAAGAGAACAAGCACTCGGGGTCATGTGAAAAGATACACCGGAATCAAGAAGCCAAGATGTCTTACTAGGAGGTGAGGAAGTAGTCATTAGCGGCTCCGGAAACCCCTCCCTTGAAAAGAGGTTGTAAGGCTTTTACAATTTGTTGAAAAGAAAGGGACCCATTTGATGATGATGGTCATTCCTCCGGTTGAAATGTCATAGTCGTTGCAAGCAATTTTTTCCATTTTGGGCAAATAGGTTTAATATGCCCCGGCTCTTTACAAAAATGACATGTAAGCTTGCTATAGTCCCTCTTTGCCCCTTGACCACTTGAGTTTTGATTCTTGAAGTGAGGGGGATTATAGGTCTTTAAATTATTCCCCGATCTTGATACGGCATTAGTACCTTCATTTTCTTCAATGTGAGTAGCAAGAACACTTGGATGGTTCTTGCTAATTTCCATGCGAGTCTCTTCCCCACTAAGTTTAGTAATTACATCTTCAAGAGAGGGAGAAGTGAAAGCGGATAAAAGGGAAGACCGAATTTGTTCAAATTCGGGCCTAAGCCCATTCAAAAAATTGAAGAACCTATCTTCTTCTAATTGTTTGTGGCGAAGTTCTATTGCTTCTCCACTCCATTTTGGTTTCAGCATTGCAATCTCGTCCCAAATAGAAGAGAGCTCGGCAAAATACTCTCTTATAGATATTTCCCCTTGTTGAAGCGTTAGCACCCTCTTTTGAAGATAATATTTATGGGATAAATCCTTAGACGTGTACATCTTCTCAAGATATTCCCAAGCTTGAGAGGCCTTCTTGAACTTGATGACGTTGGCATTGATTCTTGTTTCTACGGAGGAAAAAATCCAAGAGAGGATTTTAAAATTCCTCATTCCTCATTTCTCATTCCTCGTGCTTTTTTTAATACTCCTCAAGAGCTTTGGTCCTTTCTTCTCCATCGAGAATTTTGATTTCACCCTCATTAACAATGGTAATTTTCGATTCCAGGTCGGGGATTGTGCCTTGCACATAGCCCTATAGACCCTTCCCCTTTATGTGGGCCTCCATATTCCCGGCCCAAACGTGATAGTTGGATCCATTTAGCTTAAAGCCGAGAGCAAAATTAGACTCTTTTTCACCCATTAAGGAGTAAAGAAAGAGGGAGAAATACGCACCAACACAAGATTTTAAGCTCTTACTTGCACAAGATTCTTCCAAAATATTTGAGAAGCAAGCTCCACCAGTTCAATCTTCAAATATCCAAAGGCACGTTTTTCGAGGTACTCAAAAAACAAGTAAATTCATGATCCTTTATTACTAATGTGGCTCTAATACCATGTAAAAATATCTCCAACAAGATACCAAGAACAATATAACAATATTCTTGGAAACAAAAGTGAGCACACACGCACAACAAGAACACGTGTGCACAAAGAGCACAATATAAACTCACAAATGTGCAAATGCGAACCCAAAAGTCATAAACTTCACTAAAAGAGCTTGGGCTATAATCCCACAAGCATGAGAATACACAAGGGGGGAGCCCCTTTAAATAGAGGAGGCGGAGTCCTTGGAGAGGCTCCACCTCTAGCCGTTGGAGACCCTTCCAACGGTCACAAATGTGACTGTTGGAAGGGGAAGGGGGCCAACGACTAGATGGTGGGCCCCTCCGAGGTACTTTCCACCTTTAACAAAAAGAAATAAAAAAATAAAAAATAAAAATACAAAAGAAAAGAATAATTACAAAACATATTCTAAAAAGAATATGTGTAAAAAGACTAAACTACCCCTATGGCTAAACAATTAGAAATATATATTTTATATATATAATAAGTAGATACATATACATATATATTAATATATAAAATATATATATATATATTACATTGCATGATTGATTACATAATTTAACATCTCTCTCTCTCTTTTAATAGGAAGCATTAAATGCTCTCTTCCGACATCACGTGGTCTGCCACTTCAATCATCCATGAAGTCATCCTTATTGTTATACCCTCCGTGGAATCTCATTGATGCGAGTTGCTTTCTTCAAACCATACCTTGTAAATGTGATCTAGCTCATTCATTTTGTGAAGATCAACATTTCAATTGCTAAAATCCAACTTGTGTGGAGGATTTTTGGTGATTAAAGATCAATGGCTAAAAAATTCAAAAAGTTTGCGATTTTAAAAATCATGTTTTTTTTTTAAATAACACTGTCGATTCTTATTAAATCGATCGTGTTGAATCCATCTTGCGAACAGATTTGATCAAAACAAGTGGCATCAATGAAATCCTAGAGGGCGTATGAACCAGGTTTCCTTGCACCCGAATTTTGTGCATCAGTCATCTTCATTACTTCACACAAACACAAGAGAGAGAGAGAGAGAGCAACTCACTGGTTGCATTAGGAGCCGACGGCGAAGGGCATCTGATGAGGATGGGAATGACGCATCTGTTGTTGAACCTAAGAGGAATGGATATATTTCATACCTTAGACTGCATGTAGCACTCACAATCACCGACCCTTGTCTCTGATTGCAGCAAGCAGGAATATCAGTCATTGCCTGGCCCAAGCAAGTGCTGCAGTCGGTCGCTGAGAGGTACCTTGTGCACTGCACCATCCCATACAGGGTCTGAAAATCGATGAGCCATGTGCGGCCGCTCGCGTACATGGAGCTCAAATTGGCCGCAGCGGAAGAAGAGAGATTCCTCAGGAACTGCACCAACTTCTGGTTAAAGTCAGTGGGATCGGATAGTTCTGAACTCAACCAAGGATAGTAAACTTCAGTTGGCATATTCGTTGCATCAGCTCCGTCATCAAAATTTTGTTCATCAAAAACAACATTTCTTGAGATTCTGATACGTTTGTTGGTGGGATCATAACACCTATATCCTTTGTAGTCATCTGCATATCCCACAAACCTACATTTCTGGGCTTTGTCCTGAAACTTGTTTCTCAGAGACTGATCAATATGCACATAGCAAACACAACCAAAGACACGCAAATCATGATAACTAGGATGAGCTCCAAAAAGACAGTGATAAGGAGACTTCTTTTTCAGAACAACCATGGGCAGTCTATTTATCACATGCACGGCAGAATGAAAGGCTTCTGTCCATAGGTTGATAGGGAGATGACTGTCATGAAGCATACTCATGGCACTTTCAACAATATGTCTATGTTTTCGTTCAGCAATCCCATTTTGTTGAGGGGTGTGGGGGCAGGACACCCTTCTTCCTATTCCATTATTTCGAAGAAAAGAAACAAAATCACAGGATGAGAATTCCCCACCTCCATCACATTGGAAAAATTGAATGGACTCGGAAAATTGATTTTTGACCAAGGAAAAAAAAATTGAAACAAAGAGAAGACTTCTGACTTATTCTTTATGAAATATATCCAAGTGTATTGAGAATAACTATCAACAAAGATTAGATAGTATATGCTCCCAGATCCAGAGACAATTGGGGCGGGTCCCCATACATCAGAACAAATAATCTCAAAAGGTTTTAAAGCTCTCTTATTAATGGAATGGAAAGGCAATACATGACTCTTACATGAAAGACAACTGGAACACTTATGACTACTCTCATTCCCATTGAGACTTTCTTTTGGAATGAGATTATTAGAAACAAGTTTCTTAATGAAATGACTCCCACAATGTCCTAACCGACTATGCCATAAGAACGACTTATTACATTTAAAAATACTAAAAACACTGGCAGAAGAAAATGAACACGACTCTAACGAAGGCTTCAAATTCAGATGAGCAGGGCGGACAGCATGACATGGAGCTTCTTCAAAGACATACATATTGCCTCATCTTTTTCCTTCAGTGAATGTTTCCCTCGTGTGTAGGTCCTTGACCTGCACAGAGAATTGAGTAAATTCAACTGAAGTATTATTATCATCAATAAGCTTGGAGACAGAGACGATGTTTTTCTTAATGTCAAGAGCATGAAGAACGTCAGAAAGAGTAAGAGTGGAATGTGACATGGGAATGACTGTTTTTCCAACATGAGAAACAAGATGGTGGGATCTATCTCCAGTAACAATCTTACTTTTTCCAAAATAAGGAATAGGATTAGAAATTTTACCTGCATCACCTGTCACATGAGTCGTTGCTCCTGAGTCAACAAACCAAGTGCCTTCATCACTCTGCTTCAATTTCAACTCTGACAAGGCAGATATTAGTAGATCTTTGATCTCTCCACTATCTCTAGTATTTGTGAATTTTCTTTTCGTTTCTGTCTATGGGCCCTTTCCTTTATTCTCTGGATTGTGCCAACAATTCGCCTTGATATGCCCCTTTTTGTTACAAAAGAAGCAAGTGGGAACGGATCTTGATCCCTGCGCATGAGCAGACATATTTGGAGTGGGGAGCAGACCACACCCTCCGTATCCATTTCGCCTTTGTCCTCCTCGTCCTCGTCCTCGTCCTCTACCATAAGTCACTCCTATGGCAAAAACTTCTTGAGAATTTGTGTGGATGTAAGTTTCTTCATGGAATCCCTTCAGAGTCATTTCATACTGAATCAATTTCGCCCGTAACGCATCGAAGGAAGGAAGAGCAGAAAGGCACAATAGTGAAGTGACTATCATATTGTAGTCAGATCCCAATCTACTCAGAGTTTGTTGCACCATGTCATTGTCGCTTACGACACATCCTATAACTGCAAGTTGATCTGTGATGGTCTTTATCTTGTTCAAATATTCCATGATGGTCATGGATTCTTTTCTTAACAACTGAAATTCCCTTTTAAGGAAAACCATCCTTGCTTGAGAAACCTGTGAATACGTCTGAACTAGTTGCTCCCAGAGTTGTAGCGTTGTACAATTGTCGGGAATGGCAACTAGAACTTCTTGAGACAAGGTTGAGGTGATGTATGCGACAACTGATTGATATTTCCTTTCCCAATTGAGAAATTCTACATTTTTGACATACACGATCGAGCTCGCCCCTTGATCATCTTTCTCTTCTCTCGGGACAAATTCTAGTGGAACAAGAGTGGTTTCATCCAGGTGACCTAAGAGACATTGACTCCTTATAAAAGGAATAATTTGTCTCTTCCAAATCAAGAAATTTGAGGTATTCAACTTTTCATAGACAAGTTGGTTGAGGAAGCTTGAAGAAAGATTTGATTGAGAGTGATAAGGGTCCATTTGAAAAAAACAACGAGAATGTCAACTAGAGTGTTCACAAAAAGTTCAGCCTGCTTTCCCTTTTTTTTTTTTAGGATATAGAATCGCAGGCTGTCGGATGCAGGGAACTCAGTTTCTGAACCTTTTCTATGCAGTCCAGAAACTGAGATTGATGAGATGAAGAATGCCTTCACATGTTAAAAGAACCCCCTTTTTTTTTATAAGAATAGAAATAGGTAATCAAAGAATAAGTTTCATAGCATAGCAGTAAAGAATCATAAAACAAAAATATTCGAATATGCAAAGACAGACTTAGAGGAGATTAGGTAAGGAAGATCAAGAAAAAAATTAAGGAGAGATTCGGTGTTTCACGTAAAACACTACCCACAGTCTGTGTTCACGTAAACAGGGTGCACGTGAATCGCAGATTCACCAAATATGAAACCCACGTGAATAGAGGTCACGTGGATCACGGTTTCACCAAGAAAAGGAACCCACGTGAGGTGTGGGTACACAGTAGATTTAAAAAAAAAAGCGGACGAGTGAGCAAAGAGGGGATGAAATGGAGAGGAACAGAAGAAAAGGGGAAAGGAGGAACAGAAAAAAAAGGAGAAGGGGAAAGAAGAAAAAAACCTTGATTTTCCGAACTTCGCTCTTGCCGGAATCCTTCCCAGCCTTAGTCGGATCTACGCTCTGATACCATGAAAGTTTTTCACCTGTAGAGAAAAGAGAGAGAGAGAGAGAGAGACAAAGAAGAAACGCAAGGCCTTTTTCAGCTGTTACGCATTCTATTTTCTCATACTTAGAATCGTGACCTAAAAGGTGTTTTTATAATGTTACAACACAGTTATATGGATCCGGGTCTGGTGTATCCAGACCCGACAGTCTAAGTGGGTTACAATACATAAGTATGGATATGTTACATGGTTGTACACAATCCATGGATCGACGTGGATCGGGTTGGATCCTTTCCACCTTTTTCAGATAGGAGGATAGACGTTGTGGTTCCAAGAGTATCAGGGACCATCTTTGTTCTTAGTGGAAAAGATGGGTCGCAAGTTCGTTTGTTTCCTTATCGTACTCATGGCAGAGTTATGAATCAGGTTCTTTTACTTGATCTTAATGTTGCTATTGGTGAAACCTCATACAGCATGGTTCTGGCAGATAATGTTGATGGTGAAGATGACCTTGACCTTGTTGTTACAACCATGAACGACAATGTCTTTTGCTTTTCAACTTCATCTCCTCACTATCCTTTGAAGGCTTGGACCTCCATCAATCAGGGGAGGAATAATGTCACCTCACAGTATAATCATGAAGGAATTTACATCAAGCCATCATCAAGAACTTTTCGGGATGAGGAAGGCAGCAACTTCTGGGTTGAGGTGGTCATTGGTACGCTTGCAGAGTCAAGAGCAGATCATAATTTTAAATGGAAGCGCCTATCTTCAATGTGTTTGCTCTATATGCTTACTGTGGGGAAGATCAGTCGTCGGAGCCGACTTCTTCCCAACCCGGGGAGAATGATGCAGAGCAGGCCCAGAACATCCCAGGCGCCCAGATCCAACAGCACGTAGAGTTCATATCAGGTTCGGGTACGGACCCGAGACCCGGGATCCAGCCAAAACCCTTTAAATAAGCTGCCTAGGGTTTCGTGAAAGTGGGGGAAGAAAATATCAATGCTGCAACAGCCTTTTCCTTTATGCTTTTTTTCTGAGTTTTTTCTTTAACGCACAGTTGGCAGCAGCCTTTGTCTTCATTTTCTGTTTTCTTTATTACTTTCCTGTCAGCTTTTTCATTTCTTTAATGATATGTCAGTTTTGATTGCAGCAGCCTTGGGTTTTTTGTTTTTTTCTTTAGTTTTCGTTGTTATTGCTTGCATTCAGCCGACTCCTTTTATTGTTCCCTTTTTGTCATTTAGTGTTTGTTTTCTTCCAGCCGTCCTTTCCTTTGCCTTCTTTATTTCCAATCTACTGTTGATTCTTTAGTTACATTCTGTATGTATGTTTGAAAATTTTCATTAAATAAAATTTAAGCCCCATCATTTACGGTGGGCATTCTTTTCATTCTTGCACAACGCACGACCGTGAGGGTCGTGCCCTTTTCTCCAGCCGACGTCAAGAACGAGCAAGCCGACACTTCCACTCCCGCACTGCATCAGATATGGATCTCAAACTGGATCTAAAAACTAAAAAATGTTTACAATATAAGTCATTTGAGAAAAAATAAGAAATGATATTTTTTTATATATAAATGATTTAAACTGTCATATCACATCTGATTATGAAAGATTATCATAAAAAATCAAATCTTAAAAGAAAATTAACAATAAAAAATTAAATTATCAAATCCTATTAAATCATATATGCTTAAAATGCAATAATATAAATAAAATGAACCAAAAAAACATAAACTATAAGAAAAAACCATAAAATTAAATTAAAAAAACTTTATTTCAAACCCTAACCCAAAGAAAATAACAAAAACTCTAATCAAATTATAAAAATTTTAAATACAATAAATAAACCAAAAAGCTCGAAGCTATAAGAAAAAAATATAAAATTAAATAAAAACCCATAATTCAAACCCTAACCAAATAAAATAAAATAAATTATAAATAAGCAAAAAAACCATAAGATTAAATAAAAACCCTTAATTCAAACCTTAACCAAAGAAAATAAAATATCTTTAATCAAATTAACAATAAAAAGCTTTAAAAAATTTGTTTTAAAGTCCTAATCATAAAAACTCAAAGAAAAACTAATCAAATTAACTATAAAAAACTCTAATTTTAAATTTTTTATTAAAAAACTTAATTAGTGAATAAAAAACCTAAATAATGACTTGGGATGCTGAGTCGCCGGCACTCTAGAAGTATAGTTGTTAACAACATTGTCCATTGGAATCTATACCTCCTATCCCTTCTATTGATATAACTCAAGGTCGAATGGATTTATCAGATCTTCTTTTATTAGAGTAACATATTGAACATGCTTTGACCTTTTAAACCGAATCAAACATCTTGCCTACAAAGGCTATCCGAGTATTTGCATGTGATTTTCTTTTTTGTAATACTTCATTATTGCACAAAGAAGTTTGTAATAAACCTCAATTCATTCATCAATGTATAAGCATGTCTCGTATATCTGATAGTACCAATGTGATGAGAATCAACCTGGTTTTTTTTCAACAAAAATAACCAAAAATTTTGAAAATTCAAGACTTCTCGAACCTCAGGACAGGTCATATCCGGGTCATTCCTGAATGCAAAATGGAAGAACTTGATGTGTCTACGACCAAAGTCTATATAGTTGAAATCTCGTGTTTGCATGTTCAAAGAGTAGACTCAGTTACGAATATCTCAAACATGACAATCTCATCTTTTTAAAGTTCAAACCTGGTAGGAACAGTGTTTCGAACAACACACCAATATTTGAAGGATGTTTGACAGATGAATTTTTGATGTATGCAAGAATGGGAGTTCTATATTATTTGTGGGATAGGCAGCGCACATAGATGTCAAATATCTCATATATGCGGACACGTGTTTTATTTTGCTAAACATCAAAGGCATGCAGACTTAAAGTCTCATATGTGAGCCTTTCAAAATTGAATTAAAGCAGAAGTATGCAAAACTACGAACCTTAAATAAATGCTCGCATAATTCAAAGTAAGTAAGAGTACGCAAAATTGTGTACACTAAATAAATGTGTGCATAATTTAAATAAAACATTAGTATGACAAAACTGCATAATCTAAGTAAATTATACTGATATGTGTATATACGTACAAATATAACAAGACAGCGTTTTTCAAAAGGCCATCGTAAATAAGGTAAAAGTACACAAAATTTTGAAATTTAAATAAGAGCTCACATAATTTAAATAGAGCAGGAGTATGCAAAATTGCATAATCTGAATAATTATATATGTCACGTATAACAAAGCATTCTACGTCAAAAGGCCATCATAAATAAAGCCAAAGTATACAAAATTACATGAAATAAATGCATAATTTAAATAAAGCCAAAGTATGCAAAACTGCATACTTGAAATAAACATGTATGTATATATGTATAGTGTAGTAGGTTGGTGCTTGAACATTAGGTACTTGACACGTACTTGAACATATTGGTCGTCGCGTGCTTGACAGACAACCAACATAAAAGATGAGTTTTTTCACCAAACGAGCAATAACAACGACAAAAGTGACTGCTAAAGGTCAATAGTAACGAAAAAAATCCTCGTTAAAGTTCAATATTGAAAAAAATCATCGCTAAAGCTCTGCTTCTACTGTTGCAGCTTGATGGGTGGCAAAACCGAGCCACCACTACTGGTGGCTCTAGTTCCCTAGCTGAGCCAAGAGGGAGAAGAGGGTGAGCAAGGGGCCCTTGTTGCACTGCAAGTGGTGCGGCAAGTCGTCGAAGCCATCGACCCAAGGCACCCTAGCTGCCATGTGCAGCCAAAGGATCAGAAAAAGGAGGAGAGGGGAAGTGGCAGAGGGCAGCATCGACCACCCACCAACGTGGTAGCAGCAGCAATAGCGGTTGTTGTAGATGTATTCCCAAGAAAGCAGAGGGAGGAGAAGGGGAAGGGAGGGTTTTACCTCAGTCGAGGGTGATAGAGGCAAGGGTGGCATGGGCTTCTCTAGTGGTGACTCACCAAAGGTTGAGCAGAGGGAGGGAAGATGAGAGCTAAGAGAGGTTGAGTATGAGAGGGGGATGGTGGCGAGGATGGGGGGGGGGGGGGTTGTTAACCCTCCCCCATCCAACTCCAAACTCAACACACTAACATGGGTGGGGAAAGTGTGTTTGGATTTGGGTCCAACCCAAGTCCAAGCCACTTTTAAAGATGGATGGGTCAGTTATGGTGTTGGATTGGGTTGGGTCCACCCAACGCCATCCTTATTTTATATAAATAGTATAGGTGTGGTTTAAATTTGGATAAAAATCCAAATCTATTTCAAAACCTATTTCTAAGTTTAATGCATTGGATTGATATTGGATTGGATCCGGTTCGAATTTAATGCAATAGTGTTGTGTTTTTTGTTGGTTTGTATCCGAATGGATCCAAATCCTAAACTATCTTATGTGAGACCCAGTGTTGTATGCATAAATTGTTGTTATGGTTTGCTGAAATACCTCTTGATTGAAATCGCAATAATTGATTGCGTGAATGATAGCATGATTATTGTACTTTGTTGATATTTGCATGTTATTTATATACTTAGATTTGTATGTACATTATTAGTTAGCGATTTCCTACTTAGGCTCAAAACGAGTCTAACCCCCCAACATAAGAAACATAAAGGTGATGAATAGTTTACTAGCACGAAGGTGGGATCTTGTGGATGGCCACCTAAACCCGTCCTTTTGTCCTTAGGATATTTTGATTATAAATTAGACATTTTGAATTATTATTATTCATACTTTTCAATTGATTATTATTTAAGTTCATTATTAAATGGTTTGCTTAAATCCCGTTCAGATTCTGAATATGGATCCGTATTGTGTTGTACACCTGAAGCCAATGTCCAGAATAGAGAATTGGATTCAACTTTGAGTCATACTCTTATTCCTATAACTCACTCATAGTTTTGTAACTAGATGGCAAAAGGATTTTCCATTGTTTTTTGATAAATGTTTTGGTATCAGGTAGTCTCTATCTTGAACTAAGTTCTAGAGGGCCTCCTCTTACCTAGAAGAAGCTCTTGTGTGCAAGCTAACTCCCTAGAACTCAGTCAAGTTGAGCATTATATCACTAAATTTGTTTTTGATAATCTTTTTCTCCAATTCAGTTCTAAAAAGCTATTAAACGTTGGTGCTTGCAGGTTGACTCCTTAAATATTGATTCAGTTAAGATAATACCATACATAAAATCTCACATTAAATTGTGTATTAAAAATTAAATTTTAAAGTGTTAATGATGTTAGCTGCACTGCAGAAAACTGCAATGATTCTTATTGCTCAATTTTAATCTTTTGTTTCAACATGTCATTTCAAGAACTAACTAGGAAGACCAAATGGTACATTTAGATCTGGGTTTGCTCTTGTTCAACTATATTAATCAAACAATACATTTAGATATGAGGACTTGTACATTTACTATTGAAGACCCAAATCCCCAGTTGACTACCATTGTTCGAGTAGGTATTTACATGAATTCTCAAGTTAGATCACTGGAATGTGCAACAGAAAAGATAGAACATGGTCATGAAAGTACACACTTGTAACCAAATTTGTTAAACTCTTGAATCCAATACAAAAACTTGACAATAATTTAGCAGAAATAGCATGACCCAACTTTAGGATAGTTATGAATGCATGCATAATGAAATGTTGCTGCCAAGTAAGTGTTGAGAACTTTTCCATAAGGTTATGGGTGTAGACAGAAAAAAATCATTTTCAAGAATAGGGAGACCCTGTTAGAAATTAAAACCTGGGGCATATTGTTCAGTTCCCTTCTATTTTTTTCATGATTATTTTGAAAAGTATAAAAAAAAAAAAAAACACTTTCAACGGTGGTGGTGATGAAATTTCTTTCATGTTGTCTAACAAAATGCATACAAACATAGAAAAAAATAACAAAAAACAATATATGAAAGTAAAGGTAAACAATATTGAGATTCATTTAGAATGAACATGAAAGGTTGATAAACAAACATTGGGTGAAACGATTAAGATTTTTTTTCTTGTCAAGAATTGTTCCAATCATACACGATCATAAATCAATTGGTGATTTTTTTTTCTTTAGGAAACCTCAGGCAACATATACTTGTAATTGTAATTGGTAATTTTTTTTTCTTTAGAAAAAAAAAACAGAAAAAGCAATCGGACGGGGAGGTTTAGGGGTTTCCTCTCTCGAGAAAGGGATCAAAGAGATGCAGCGTTGCATGGACAGGGCGAAGTGGGGGGAAGTTCTCTGGTGACAGAGTTTCTCCGAGATTGAGGGTTTTGAGAGAGGGAGGGATCAAAGGTTTTTAGAGAGGTGAAGAAAGAGGCAGTGAGAGGGTTTTGAGAGAGAGAGAGAGCATACCTAAGAATTTCTGGTGACAAGCGAGTTTCCAGCGTGTTGTGTTCGACACACAGGTGGTTACAGCGATGGCGTGGGTTCGAGAGGGAGAGGGCACATAGGGTGAGGGGTTTTTCTCCCCTTCTCGCGATCTTTCGAGAGGAAGACAGTTTAAGGTTGCAGCAAGAGAGAAGAGAAAAAGGAGGAGAACAAGAGGAGATGGGCAGAGGGCACGCAGCGACGACAACGAGAAGAAGATGGAGAAAAGACAGGGAGATGGGGAGGTTGCAACAATGCCGGGTTGGTGAGGGGGAGAGCACACAAGGAGAGGGCGAGAGAGAGAGAAAGGACACGTAACATGAGTTTTGCCCTTTTCTTTTATTTTAAATACCTTTGATACATCCAACGGCAAATTTATTGAGTTTGGGTTGAGTAGCCAACGATTGACCAACTATCAAGTTCTCAAAGAATTGATGCTCATGTGCAAAAAATCCAACCCAATCACCACCAGAGGTGGTATCCTATGGTAAGCGGGGTCTGTGCTAAGCTGAAGGCCCAGGTTTGAGTACATATACCACATGGGGCTTAAGAGATATCTAGTAGAGTCTGCCTAACCCAGCTTGCCTTTCAAAATAAATCCAACCCAATTCCAAGTGTTATATCGAATTATAAGTGTGCATGCTTAGGCAAAGAAAAATAGAGAAAGAAAGGAAGTCAAGAAAAGAGACGTCACCCACACGGAAGCCTGGAGAGATATTTATGAGAGAAGACTCCATGATTAGCAGAGTACATCCTAGTAAAACAGAGAAAATTACTACGTGAAACAGTGAAAATCTGCTAGTAAAGATTGTGCATTTTCACTGTTTTACTTTCACCTAGTGATTTTTTGGTGCTGAGGGTATGTTTAATGGCTTGTCCAGGGTTGAACCAAATGAACAAAAAGAATGGAAGTTCGTTTTGTAACAACTGTTTTAAGTTCAACGTTTGTTTGAACCGTACTCAAATGTTATGTTTCAATTGTCCGCTGTTTGATGACGATGTGTGAACAACTTGGACAATCAAGAATAATGGGTTCGTCTATCATTTTACATGTTCTAACAACTTTATTGTGGTTTTTTGCCCGAATATGGATTTAATTATGAAATTATATCTAAAATCATGATTTTTTGCTATGAATATAGATTTTTGCCCCAAATATAATTTTTTGCCTTGCATATAGACTTTGAATGACATTTTTGCCCTAAATATGGATTTTGCTCCAAATAAATCTCAAATTGTATGTCTGTAAATTATGTGAATCCACCGACCCTAATTGTTTTGAGATGAAAGCGTAGTTGTTGTTGTTGTAGGCACCATATAGAGATAAATCCAGGACACTTTGATCCTTACTAACCATGGGATGCAGAATTCAGCACCAGAAAAAAAAAGAGCAAAGAGCAACAATGCAATGGCCTTCCAAAAATATCAGATTGTTTCAGAGAAGAGAATAACAAATCCTGAAGATATCATAAACCGTGCAAGTTTAGAATGAAGGATTATGAAATGAATAATTTTCATTAATCAGATGAAGGATAAAATCTATACAATTGACCATGTTCAACTTCTCAATAACTTGGGAGCAGATAAGTTGGTTTGTATAACTTCTCAATAAGGATAAACAACATGCAGGACGGGCACCTCAGAATCTAAAATTCCCCCAGTAGCACCAATGGCTAAATCAAAGATCTTGAATCTCCTCTCACAGCAACCTGCCCTTGGCTACTTGAGTGCATCTGCAGTGCCTTCACATGGGCAAAAACTACCACCAGACACCAAAATATAGGCCTTCTTTCCAATTGTTGATCTAAATTTCTCCAGAAGAGGTGTTAATGCTCTCACTTCATTGACAGAATGAGCATAGAACTGGGCATCTATTTTCTGAGGATACATAGCAACCCACTGGGTTATGTAACCAGTTGAGAGAGCATGCCACCATTGATCATCACAGACTTGGACTATATCCTTAAAAATTACAGTGGTCTTAGAAATATAAGCAAGTATGTGTTCATTGTCTCCCCATGTCTCCTTGTCTTTAGAATCAACTGGTAAGACAAATGAGCCTACATTCTTGTACTTTTGGAGTTGGTAGCTACAAGATTGAAACACAAACAACACGTGAGCTGAGTAGCTATCGGGCACACATCATGGCCAAATTGAAAAACAGATACAAAAGGTGAAAATATACTTGTTTTTACAAATAAAGCTATAGGTTTTAAACTTCAGATGAATTTAAAGCACAAGGATGGGCTCAGGGTTGGGAAGAATCCCTGCCAGGGGCAAGAATGTAATGGAGTCATGTAGTTTATGAATCTGAATTGGTAGAACATAAAATGCATAATATGTGTTAAGAGGTACAATTGCTACTTTACAGAGTATGTGCAATTGAATATAAGTTGAAATCAACATTTACATCTAGTAATTCAACCACAGTTTGGAAATCAAATTTTATACATTGACATACAAGTTAAAGATTGATTACAGTCAGCCTCATACCTGAGATGAAGATCTTCACCAGTCATGAAAGTGAAGGGTGTTTCAATTAACAGAGTCTTCACAAGATCGGAAGACAAAAACCATGAGCTAGACAAAAAATCCACCTAAACAATCCGGTCCACAGTGACTCCGTAAGCTGGATCTGGCAAATAAAATCCAGCTTCCTCGGAACGGAACTTTTTGTAATTGGGAAAGGTGTAATCCTTCTGTCTGAAAGGCAATATCCTCCCAATATTGCTCAAAACAGAATTTTTATACTTATCCAATCCTGCAATGTGTGACAAAATCTCGAGCATCTTCTTGCCCGGAATCATGTCATCATCAAGAATAATTTTGGTCTGTAGTTTGGGGTGGTTTGGTTTGTTTGTTTTTATTTTTTATTTTTTATTTTTTATTTTTATTTTTTATTTTTTGGGGGGGGGAGGGGGGGTTAGAGAGAGAAGGGTCGATGGTGGTCGGCAATGAGTGGTGGCCAGAGATAGAGGGCACAGAGCGGGCTCGGTTAAGAGAGAGAGGGTGGGAGAGATCGGGAGCCTGCGATTGAGGTGGCCGGTGATGGTGGTGGTGCGAGATATAGGTCATAGAGAGGGGGGAGGTCGAATGAAAATTACATAGAATGGTGGTTGCAGAATACGTTTTCCAAGCATGCTCGAAGAGAGCCGGCAGCGACATCTCCTCCATCTTCGGTTCCCTCACTCCTCAACCCAAAGAGGAAAGGGAAAAGATCATAAAACACCTTTACAAACGGCCAGAAAAATCATCGAAAAAGGCACGAAGCAAACGACCAGTGGCAGACGAGGAGGAGGAGGCACCCGTTGTGTTGCCAAAGGGACGCCCCCTCTTGGGGCGGGAGGCAGTTGTGCCACCACCCATCACTCCAGTGGAGTCCTTGCACAGAGAGAGCACATAGAGAGAGAGACGGATCGACGGGCGCGGTGCGCCCGTCATGCATTTTTTTTCGTTCCCTCCGTTCCTGTTTGTTTTGTAACAGGGGGAGGTGGAACTAAAATTACATAGAATTATGGACGCAGCAGACAAATCACTGTTCTCAGCGAGATTTCCGTCTGAATCTCGCTGAGAACAGCGCATCAAACATACCCTAAAGTTTTGTGTTTACTCGGTTTTGTTGATACTTACAGACAACGTCACCAGGAAACAATGAATGGTCTCTGTTGGTGCCATAGACCAGTGATGGTGGTGTTTCCCCCGCCGTACGACATCACCATCGTCTTCATTGTGCTGGTTGTAAGATTTAATCCTGTTTTGGGTATGAGGGCCCCACGTGAAAGGCAGAAGATGGCCCCATCCTGTGGGAAGCAGGTTATATGTTCCCCCCGACCAGGGCAGTTAGCTACATCTCATGATCGGGTCCCAAAGAGCATCACGTATGTAAGCATGTGCGTCTCGTATCCCCATGTTTGTCACCATTAATTAGCGTTGGAGTTTGATGCGATTGCAAAGACTTAAGTACCCTCTCCTTCATTGGTGCAAAAAAAATGACGGTTCTTGAAAAGGAGTGGTTGTAAAGACTTAAGTGCCCCGAAGATGATTATTTAAGACCCAGTCTCTGCACTGCAGGATTATCCGAGAAAGAAATCTCCCCTGGAGGAGGCCATGAACATCAACCCTCTTACTCTCTCTCTCTCCCTTCTATTTCTGCTTCTGTGCACATCCATTAGAAGATCATACATTGCTCCATCAAGCACCGACTGACCTGCACATTGACTGTTGTGGAGCCTGATTCAAAGTTTTTACCCTTACAGGAGGAGGGTTTGGGGGCTCATCCCAGCGTGGGTAGCATCATTCAACTCTCTCTCTCTCTCTCTCTCTCTCTCTCTCTCTCTCTCTCCCTTCTATTTATGCTTCTGTGCACATCCATTAGAAGATCATACATTGCTCCATCAAGCACCGACTGACCTGCACATTTACTGTTGTGGAGCCTGATTCAAAGTTTTTACCCTTACAGGAGGAGGGTCTGGGGGCTCCTCCCAGCGTGGGTAGCATCATTCAACTTGAAGAGTTGTGGAGTCTGATTTAGAGTTTTTACCCTTACAGAAAGGGGGGTCTGAGAGCTCCTCCCAGTGTGGGTAGCATCATTCAACTTGAAGAGTTATGGAGTCTGATTCAGAGCTTTTACCATTACAGAAGGGGGTCTGAGGGCTCCTCCCAGTGTGTTCATGGCCTTTTGCCCTTACAGAAGGGGGGATTTACATTTCGTAGAACACCCGTCACCGGAACGAGATGAACACCCGTCACCAAAATGACGGCTCCGCTGAGACCTCCTCGCTAGGGAGAGGAAGACGACGTGGTGGAGCTTCTGCTGGCCATCCTCAGCGCGACTGCACCGACTGGGTTGCTGTCGAGGAGGAGGGCGAGAACGGTGACTTCTCGGATAATCCTGCAGTGATTTGCGGAAGACACTACAAATCGCTATAGCGATTTGCGGAAGACACTACAAATCGCTATAGCGATTTGTGAATCGCTATAGCGATTTGCGGAAGACACTACAAAGCGGAAGACACTACAAATCGCTATAGCGATTTGTGAATCGCTATAGCGATTTGCAGAAGACACTACAAAGCGGAGCTTGTGAATCGCTATAGCGATTTGCGGAAGACACTACAAAGCGGAAGATACTACAAATCGCTATAGCGATTTGCGGAAGACACTACAAATCGCTATAGCGATTTACGGAAGACACTACAAATCGCTATAGCGTTTCGCGATTTACGGAAGACACTACAAATACTACAAATTGTTGTAGGAAAGCCCGATAATACTACAAATCATTGTTGGAAGGCCCAAAAAAAATTTGGTCCGGAGGGCGCTGCCCCCCCGAGCCCCCCGCCAGGGGCAGCCCCCCCTGGACCCCCGCCCGCTGACCGCGCAGCGGGATCCGCGCCGGGGGGGAGCCCCCGGACCCCCCTCCTGTAAAGGCAAAAACTCTAAATCAGGCACATAAGTAGAGAGAGAAGGGAGAGAGAGTGAGAGGGTTGGTGTTCATGGCCTTCTCCAGGAGGAACCCTTTACCTCCCTTGATTTCTTCTCTACAGAGAGAGAGGGTTTTACAGTGTTTTACGAAGAAGGAAGAAGAAGAAGATGACGATGGAGCAATGTAGGATCGTCTGTTGGATGTGCACAGAAGTAGACAGAGAAGGGAGAGAGAGTGAGAGGGTTGATGTTCATGGCCTTCTCCAGGAAGAACTCTTTGTTTCCCTTGATTTCTTCTCTAGAGAGAGAAAGGGTTTTACAGTGTTTTACGGAGAAAGAAGAAGAAGACATGTTTGTCCTTTTTTTGAACAGAAAAAGAAGAAGACTTTGAAGAGTCAACATCATCCTCGACTTTCTGGATGGAGGACATGTTTGTCCTTTTTTTGAACTATTTGTTTTTTCTTTTTTAAATGAAGGGCATTTTTGTCATTTTTTCAAACCATCACTTTATGAGAAGAATAGCAATAAAGGGTACTTAAGTCTTTGCAACAACACCAGAGTCCGATGCAAAGTTATGTCAACATACACGGGAATACGAGCGCCAAGTGCATGAATACGTGGCGCTCATTCGATCCCCCGAACACGGACGTGGGATTCAGTGAATCATCGGGGGCGAACATACACAACCCTCCCCATCCTGTGAGCCTCATCTGCCAGACCCCCGTTCTTGTAACGTGTGTATCTTTTTTTTCCTTTCCGAGTCGTGAACCCTTTCCTACAGTTGAACTGTTGAATGACCATGGGGGTTTACACATCCCACCGTCCATCTTTCGCTATTCTCTTTTCTCTATTCTCGCCATCTTCGCATTAGAAGTGCGCTTTTGGTCCCCCACACCGGGTTGTCATTTGGTCCCCCAAGTCCACTGCCATCCATATGCCCAAGGTAGCAATTATTTATTGAGTGCCTCAAACTTTCTGTCTCTCAGCCATTTTTATACGCTCTAGTTTTGACTTTATGACCCTCTCATGCATCATGAATTTCTCATCTTTGTTTTTTTTTTGGTCGTTTGGTTGTTCATGGCACAAGGTTTGGTGGTGAGTCTCTATCCCAATGAACTTCGCATTTCATGTTTTTGGATATTGCTCAACACCTTAATCGGACCCACCAAGGGTGTTGGAAGGGCCTAGCCAGGCTTGCCAAAGCTGCATGACCTGGTCAAAGTAAGATCCACAAAAGAATTTCTAGATAAGGAGTAGTCTGTGGACATGAATCTGGTCTAAGTCTTGGGAACTTTCGTGGTCCACAGTGCAGTATCGATTGTGATTGCCTTTGTCCATGTGGTTGGACCCGACTTAGCACAGTAATTGCACCCACTAACAGCCTCTGGTGGGCCTAATCCGGCCGCCCCATCCCGTATGGTCTCGTGAAAGTATGATGCACGATTAGGCACCACATATGGATGCAAATCTGGTCAAAATCCCTGGATCTAGATTGAGTCAGCAAATTTTGTGGTCCACTGCGCTGGGTAGGTTACTGTTGACTGTGAACTATATGTCTTGAAGGTAGACAGATGTACATCATGAAGAACTGGGTGTTGTTTGTCCGACCCATTGGCGTCCATCTTTGGACACAGAATTGGTCAAAGTTAGTGGATCTAGATTTTGGTCCATCACTGTTCTTGCAGGCTCACCCTTAGGGACTAGGGGTCTCAACCGGTGGGGTTTACCCAGACCTGACCGCTACCAAACCCTATAGGGTCCGGGTATGGTGATAAATAAGAAGACCCAATTAAGACCTGAGTCTAAACCCGAAAGTTTGATTAATACATGAATCTGGGTATAGAAATTTTATATTAGACCCAGGCTCGACCAGTGTTTCTATTAAGACTGGCAAATTTTCAATACAAAAATGATAAAAATAGTATTTTACTGGGTATAACCCGGGTCTAGTTCATATAGTTCTTGTCGGGTCCAAATTTGGTTTTTCTTATGGTCGGTCAGATTAGACCCAAGTCTAGACCCGATATCATACTAAAAAATCAGAGCCAGGTCTGATTTTAGCTGAGTCTGAACCAAACCCGACCCGTTGACACCCTTACCAGGGAGTTTTAAGTTCTCCTTTTCTCTTCATGTTGAAGGCGCTGATGTGACATAACAATGGTGAAGTGGGACTGAAGCAAATTAATGATAGTATAACCATGGCAAAACTGCTAACCTCGTAACTATGGTTAAACTATGCCCACTTTTTTTTCTTATAATAACTGACACCACCTAACTCAAGGACAGTGATGTATTAACCAAGTAAAAGGTGGGGACGATCTTGAGAGAGAGAGGCTTGACAACCACCCATCATCTGTTGCCCGTTGGGCTCCAAATCTGACAAGCTGTGTTAGATAGGCGTGGTGTGCGCAGTAGAAGCACATATACTTGTGCAATGTGATAGCACATGACTCAATTTTGTGGAGAAACTATGTTTTGATGACACATAATATGATATACTGTCATATATGCTTTAATATGATATGATGATATGCCTTCATGAAAGATGTTATATTATGACTGGATATGATTTGCCATGCATTTAACGAGTATTTGATGCAAGGTTATTTCACCTAAGAAGAATGGAGACAACCTGCTCAAGTACAACTATTTGGTGCAATCATACTCTCTAAAGAAAAAGCTTGATGGGTCATATATCCATAAAGATCATCCAAGGAGATCGTCTACTTCAAGATGAAGACTTTTTTCTTCTTTAGAGTCATATGTAACAGAACCTTCAGAAGCATGCATATTGCATATTTCATATTACATGCTTTATCATACAAGTCATCTATTTACAAAAAGCTATGTTTTCATAAAAGGATACGAAATTTCAAAAAGCACCTTTTTGGAAACAAATCATTGTACTTTCTTACAAGCATTTATAAAAAAGGTATTTTGACAAGATATAATAGCTCATGATTTCAAAAGCATTAATTTATGAAAAAGACAACTTGAAAATAAATAAAAGCTAATGATTTAAAGTATGAAAGAAAAAGACAAAATGAATTTAATCATAATACATAATCGTCTATCTTGAATTGACAATTTGAGAAAATAAATATTATTTTATATACAAGACAATTGTGTTTGGAAAAGACTTTATTTACTTTATACACTCAAGAATGTCGACTTACTTAAAGTCATCATTCTTTCTGTAAGCATTAAAAGTCACCTCAAAAGCATTTGAGAAATGACTATTTATTTAATAAATAAAATCCACACTCAAGAATGTCGACTTACTTAAAGTCATCATTCTTTCTGTAAACATTAAATAACACCTCAAAAAGCATTTGAGAAATGACCATTTATAAATAAAGTACTCAATAAAGCATTTATTGTACTTATATGCATTTAACTAAAGAAGTGACGATTTGTAAGAAAAATACTAATATACTACAAATCATTAAATTGAGTAAAGACAAAACTACATGATAACTTACACTCCAACGTTCAATGTACTACAAATCATTTATTATGATAATAGACCTTTTATAAATTATATCTCATTTAAAATACAACAACGAATAGTGTACCCCAAATGCTACACTTATGGTAAGAAGACTTTTTGAAAAAGCAATATAGTACACACAGAGTTATTTTTGAAATGACCTAACACCTCATATCCCAAAAGGACAATCATTTCAAAAAGGCAATGACTATTTTCTTGAGGGTATATATACACAAACAAAATAGTATTTCGAACAAGACATGTGAGCTTACAAAGAGAAAATTTCTTATTCAATATTCAAAAAGAGAGCCTAGAAAAAGAAAGAGAAAAGAAAGAGAAAAAGTCAAAAAAATCTCTTTGACAAAGAGAATCATCTGTGTGAAAAGAAAATAACATTCTGAGAATCTTCATTCATGCATTCATATCATTCTAAAGGTTCTTTAGGAAGTATTGTAACTTTTTGTTATTCACTGTATCCCTTCTCTGTTGAGAGAAGTAGACCTCTGTGAAAGAGGGTGTTCCCTTCTCTGTTGAGAGAAGTAGACCTCTGAGGAAGATGGTGTTTTCCCTTCTCTGTTGAGAGAAGTAGACCTCTGAGGAAGAGGGTGTTGTACTATTTATCCCGTAACTCAGATTTTATAGTGAAAGGCTCAAGTGTTTTGCTTGGGGACTGAATATAGGTCAGTAACTCGACCGAACCAGTATAAATCTTGTGTTTTATGTGTTGTACTATATTGCCTTTATTTTTTATATTATCGATCTATTTCATATTTCACTATTCACCCCCCCTCTAATGGAATTTCATTTGGTATCAGAGTAGGTTTTGCTAGTTTTGACATAACAAGTCTTCTAGCACAAATGACATCAACCTCTTATGCTCGTGATATTGAAGGACAACACGCATCTCGCCCTCCTTTCTTCAACGGCTCCAACTATGGATATTGGAAATACAGAATGACCATATTTCTAAAGTCTATAGATTTTGCTGTATGGAAAATTGTTGAATATCCATACACATCTCCATCCTCAAACTATAGCTTATGGTCTGATAAAGAAAAGAAGATGGCCAATCTAAATGCAAAGGCTATGAATGCTTTGTATTGTGCCATTGATCAAAATGAATTTAACAGAATATCAATTTGTGAATCTGCTTATGATATTTGGCATTCTTTGGAGGTTATTCATGAAGGAACCAACAAAGTGAAAGAAGCCAAGATCTCATCTCTGGTTCGAAAATATAAGTTGTTCAAAATGAACAATGATGAACCCATTACAGAGATGTTTACAAGATTCACCAACATCACCAACGACCTTAAATCTCTGGGAGAAACCTATTCTCAGACCGATAAGGTGAAGAAAATCTTGAGATCTCTTACAACTGATTGGGAGAAAAAGACAACAGCTATTGAAGAAGCTCAAAATTTATCCAAGCTTACTCTGGATAACTTAATAGGCAATCTTATGGCCTATGAAGTTCATATGAAGGAAAGAAGGGAAGAGAAACAACCTATAAAGAAAACTCTAGCTTTCCCAGCCCTTTCTGAGAATGAGGACTCAGAAAAGGAATCTGAAATTGCGCTGCT
Organism: Nuphar pumila; assembly: GCF_984573655.1. Classification (NCBI taxonomy): domain Eukaryota; kingdom Viridiplantae; phylum Streptophyta; class Magnoliopsida; order Nymphaeales; family Nymphaeaceae; genus Nuphar; species Nuphar pumila. The sequence goes on along the minus strand of NC_143258.1, from coordinate 33,816,177 downwards.
TACTCGAAAATTTCAACGCTTCATGAGAAAGAACAAGCTATCAAATAAGCACAAGGAAAAAAAAGATTCTAAGGAAGATACCATGTGCTATCAATGTAATAAGCCAGGTCACATGAGACGTGACTGTCCTCTTCTAAAAAGAAAATTCAAAACCGAGGAACCAAAGAAAAGGTTCTTCAAGAAAAAGGCTCTGCATGCTCAATGGGATGATTCAGAACCATCCACAAGTGAAGAGTCAAGTGATGATGAAGCCGAAACAACTAACATGTGCTTCATGGCAGAAGATAGCTCTGTAAGTGAATCTTTTGATTTTTCTTTTGAAGAACTTCAAAATGCTTTTCAAGAACTTTTTGAAGAATCAAGAAAAGCGATTCTCAAAAACAAAATTTTGAAATATGAAAATCTAGAGCTTCTCCAGAAAAATGAAGAACTCAGTATTGAAATTTCTGAGTTGAAAAAGAAAAATTTTATTCTTACTTCTGAAATCAGTTCTACTAATTCCAAGACAAAAAATCTTCAAGTAGAAATTTCAGAATTAAAAAGCAAAACTGAAAACCTTATGAAAACGGTTTTCAAGTTTACCAAAGGGAAAGAGAACCTGGATAAACTCCTATCCTCTCAGAAATTCTCTTTTTACAAGAATGGTATTAGTTACTCTCATATAAATAAACCTTCTTGTATAAATCAAAGGACTACTTTTGTCAAAGGTTCTGCTGAGCCTAAACAGGAGTATTACAACTTCAATTTTAATACCATGTACTCCTCTAAATTTGTAGACAAACCCAAATCTAAATGGATATGGGTTCCAAAGTCTAACAAAAAGGGACCTGATCAGATACCAAAAAGAAGTTTTACTTGATGTTTTGCAGGCACTAAAGAAGAAGAACAGATGGATACTAGACAGTGGATGTTCAAAACATATGACAGGACATCCAGATCTTTTTGCTGTTCTTCATCATAAAAAAGGAGGAACCGTCACCTTTGGAGATAACAACAAAGGGTTGATAATTGGTATTGGCAATATTGGTAATATCGACAAACCTCTTATCAAAGATGTTCTCCTTGTTAAAGGTTTAAAACATAACCTCTTAAGCATAAGTCAAATGTGTGACACAGGTTATAACGTTAGTTTTAAACATGATGCATGTCTCATAGCAGACACCAACAAAAATATTATTTTAAAAGGTATAAGAAAAAATAATATATATGAATTATACCTAGAAAATATTACTGAACACTGTCTTATAGCTAATAATGACACTCAAAATTTATGGCACATGAGAATGGGTCATGTTAACTCTAAATATATGTCTAAATTAGCTAAGAACAACTTGGTATGTGGGTTACCTAAAATATCATTTAAAAAAGAATATTTTTGTGATTCATGTCAATTAGGAAAATTGTCAAAATCATCTTTCAAAACAAAAAATATTGTTTCAAGTAAAAGACCTTTAGAGCTTCTCCACCTGGATCTTTTTGGTCCTTCTAGGGTAGCTAGTCTTAATCATAATAAATATGCTTTTGTCATTGTAGATGATTACTCAAGATTTACTTGGGTAATATTTTTGAAAAACAAAAGTGATACGTTTTATAAATTTGAAATTTTATGTAAAAAAATTACAAAATAAAAAATCTTCTACTATTATCAAAATTCATAGTGACCATGGTGGAGAATTTGATAATGATCTTTTTGTAAATTTTTGTAACTTGCATAGTATTTCTCATAACTTTGCCTTTCCTAGAGCTGCACCTCAAAATGGTGTAGTAGAAAGAAAGAATAGAACTCTTCAAGAATCTGCTAGAACTATGCTCTAACATAATAATCTTGCTAAATATTTTTGGACAGAAGCTTTTAATACTCTATGCTATATATCAAATAGAGTTCTTATCAGACCCTTATTAAATAAAACTCTCTATGAACTATTCTATGACAGAACCCCAAGGATAGACTACTTTAAAGTCTTTGGGTGTAAATGCTTTATCCTTAACACAAAAGATAGCCTTGATAAATTTGATGCTAAATCTGTTGAAGGCATATTCTTAGGATATTCAAGTCATAGTAAAGCATACAGAGTTTTTAATAAGAGTTCAAATTCTATTGAAGAATCTATGCATGTCAGTTTTTGTGAATCTATTGATCAATCTGTTCATAAGCAGACTAACGATGATGATCTTGAAAGTACAGATTTTTTCTTAGATAACACAGCTAAACCTAATAAAGATGATCTTCAAAGAACATTTGCTGAAATCAGAGATCATCCTCAAAAGCAGATTTTGGGAGACCTGACCAAGGGGGTTCAAACAAGAGCTTAGCTGGAACGGATTGCAAACATGGCATTCATTTCTCAACTTGAACCAAAGAAGATTGATGAAGTCATCATTGATGAGTTTTGGATGCTAGCCATGACTGAAGAACTGAATCAGTTCCAAAGAAATGATGTCTGGGATCTTGTACCAAGACCAAAAGATCATCAAATTATTGGGACAAGATGGATCTTCAGAAACAATCTGAATGAAAAAGGTAATGTTATAAGAAACAAGGCAAGGCTAGTGGCTCAAGGATACAACCAGGAGGAAGGTATTGATTTTGATGAAACATTTGCTCCTGTTGTTAGACTTAAATCTATAAGAATGCTTTTAGTATATGCAAGCTATATGGATTTCAAACTTTATCAAATGGATGTTAAAAGTGTTTTTCTAAATGGTTTTATAAATGAAAAAGTTTATGTAAAACAACCTCCAGGTTTTGAAAATGAACAATTTCTGGATCATGTCTTTAAACTAAAACGTGCTTTATATGATTTAAAACAAGCACCTCGTGCTTGGTATGACAGACTTAAAACTTTTTTATTAAAAACTGAATTTTCTGTAGGCAAAGCAGATTCAACCTTATTTGTAAAAATAGTGAATAATCATACCTTAATCGCTCAAATATATGTGGACGATATCATCTTTAGATCTACTAACAACAGTCTTTGTGAAGATTTTTCTAAGTCCATGCAGAAAGAATTCGAAATGAGTATGATGGGAGAACTCACCTACTTTCTTGGACTGCATATTAAGCAAACCAATGATGGAGTCTTCATCAATCAGTCTAAATATGCTCATGAACTTCTGAAGAGGTTCAACATGAACTCAACTGCTTCAAAGAATACTCCTATGAGCACAACTACTGTATTGGACAAAGATGAAGATGGTAAGACTATGGATACAAAGTTATTCAGAGGTATGATAGGATCACTACTTTATTTAACTGCTAGCCGTCCAGATATCATGTTCAGTGTTTGCTTGTGTGCTAGATTTCAGTCAAATCCAAAATAATCACATCTTAAAGCTGTAAAAAGAATAATGAGATATCTAAAAGATAGTTGATTTTGGGTTATTTTATTCAAAATCATCTACATTTGATTTAATCTCATACAATGATGCTGAGTTCGCTGGAAGTAAATCTGACAGAAAAAGCATAAGTGGAACATGTCATATGCTAGGGCACTCACTAGTTTCATGGTTCAGTAAGAAACAAAACTGTGTATCATTGTCAACTACTGAAGCTGAATACATAGCTGCAAGCCTAGCATGTACACAAGTCATCTGGATAAAGTAGACTTTAAAAGATTTTGGTTTAAAATTTGAAAATACAACTATTTTGTGTGATAATACAAGTGCTATAAACTTATCTAAAAATCCTATTTTACACTCACGAACTAAGCACATTCAAATTAGACACCACTTTTTAAGAGAACAACTCCTAAACAACATAATCAAACTGGAATTTATACCCACTAATAAACAATTAGCAGATATTTTCACTAAACCTTTAAAAAACGAAGACTTTATAAGAATTAGGAGAGAGTTAGGAATCTGTAAATTAAGTGATTTATAAATTTAATTCATATGACTAATTGGGATATAGTAAAATTATTCTACACAAGTTCACTTTTACAAAATATTAAAATATAATTTTACTACACACTTTCCTTTACAAAATTTATAAAACTTAACATATAAGGATGTCAAAAACACTCTATGTCAAATCATCTTTTGTCTTCCCTCATTCATTTACGAATTGCTTTTTAGACAATCATCATAATGTATAATCGAGTGTTTATATTGTTTATTTTTTTTTGTCTTCATTCCCTTTTACCACCTTTTTCAAAGCCAAAAAGAGTAGTTCACATACACCACAAGCCTTTTAAACACAAAAACAAATGCTTTATGTCAACTTTTTTTCAATACATCTTTCAAAGTACAGTCAACTTTATGTCCAATCATCACTTTTACACATCCCTATAAGAATCCTTACACAAACTCATTTTCGACAAACATGTCTCTCCTATTATATTTTTTATTAATTATTGTCCTTTTCATTGGTCCCATCTCTCTCTCTCTCTCTCTCTCTCTTCTACGAAAGTTGAGTCTCTTTTTTTTTTTTGTCATCTCAAAACCGTGGTTTTGGCCCCTTTACAAGCCTTGACAACCTCAGTTTTTATTCTCTAAAACCGTGAACTCTCTCATGTCGAGTTTCTTTAAAACTATGTCTTTCAAATTAACATTAATTCTAGACAATCATGACATTACTTTATGTCTATCATCTCATGTCAATCATCAATTATTTTTGTCCTCTTCTCCATCCATGTCCTATTCAAAAATCCATGTATGACATCATTTTTTTTACCACTCTTGATCCTTCCACGCCTATCCATAAAAACTATTTTTTATATAAGCAATCATCACTCCTCTCTCATAAGTCTCTTTTGTCTCTTTCTAAATGCATCCCTTACGAATTTTAAATCTATCCTCTTTAAGTAAAAATATTTTTACTTGTTGTTTGTTTTATTAGGTCATTATTCATCTCACATTTATAACACTCTTACACACCTTCTTTTTACGATATTTTTATTCCAAGACTCTTCACATCTCATCACCTCTTTAATTGAAATATTTAAAATCTATGTTTCATAATTCACATCGTGGAACACACCTCTTTAGCTCTATTCAATTATCCTATTTTATTCATCCGTATTTTTTTTCACACACTACTTCCAAAGAGCACTCCATACTCAAACTATGACAACTTTCACAATACGATGGACTCTCCTATATTAAAATTTCCTTATATAGAAAATTAATTCTTGAAACTATATTCTTCTTGTCATCTATCATAATATAATATACTCTCATCAACACAATCTTCCAAAAAATGATTTGATCTATCATTCACAAGTGCCTTAAGTTACAATTCACGAGTTCTCAATTCAACTAAAATCTAAATTTCATTCACTTCACTTGCCATTCACTTGGTATTATAATAATTTTCATTCCTCTATTTAATGAAATTATTCATTCTTCACGAATTCATTCAAAAAATTTCATCAACCTACAAGCTCTTATTCTATCCAAGTTCTCATTTTCTTCAAGCTTTTATTCTCTCAAGTTACTTGCAATGGCATTTTCTTCAAGATCTTCTGATGTCAATATGATTGAGGCAGTCAAATTGAGATATCCTGATCTCATTCACCTCTTCCACTCCATTAACTCTCTGCCGATCCAAACTGGTAAGGTAGTCCACTTTGAAGCATTCACCTCCTTCGACCTAGAAACCTCTTTTCAAGACTTTGTTTATATCTTAGGATCGTCCAACTCTATGTCCATTTATCCTCACCTCATCAAAATTTTCTACACCAAACTATCAGTCAACCAAAACCAGTCGACTATCACATCCATGGTCCATGAAAAAATCATTTCTTTTGACATTCCCTTGTTAGGTTGTATTCTTAACATTTCTTCTTATGACATCGAACTACCAAACATAGTACCTATAGATCATACTGTGTTCAAGAAGGTCCTCCACCCTACTCGTTCAACCCACTTCCCGTGGCATACAAGCAATTTAAAAACTCATGCTCTGCTATTGTCACAGATCCTCTCCTCCAATGTCTTCCCTAAACAACCATCGAAGGGATTCGTGGCAAATGAAATCTCTCTTATTCTCTATGCGATCTTCTGTAACTTCCCCATAAATTGGTCCAACATCATTTTCAATAACATGATTAATTTTTGCACCTTTCGTTCTCTCCCATTCGGTTATTTTATCACCCACATTCTTACGTACTTCCAAGTGCCACTTCAAAATGATGTCGTCTCTTATTCCATTCATGTATTTGATGACTCCTACTTTCCTGAAGAAGGGTCACCTCAACACCACTCTGACGACAAAGGCCATGGTGAGACAGATCTGGCAACAACTTTTGAACTCGACATATTCTCAGCCCTTGTCGACGTACAGAACTCTCAGGATCTCCTACTAAAGAACTAAGCTTCTCTGTGCCAAGCCTTTCAATCTTTGAAGATCGGCCAAGATGCTCTACTCCAGAAGCTTAATCACACATCCGATTCTGAATGACTTTTTCTTTGGTCTGTAATAATAATACTTTTTATACTCTGATCCCCACCTTTTTGTCTATGACAAAGGGGGAGAAAAACCTGTCTCCTATGTTGGAGAAAAATACTCTGATCCCTACTTTAAACTTAAAACTTTTATGTTTTATGCTTATGTCTTATGCATTTTTATGATAGCATTATTATTATGCATATGGATTTTTGACAGAGGGAGCATATTTTGTCATCATCAAAAAGGGGGAAAATGTTGAGAAACTATGTTTTGATGACACATAATATGATATACTGTCATATATGCTTTAATATGATATGATGATATGCCTTCATGAAAGATGTTATATTATGACTGGATATGATTTGTCATGCATTTAACGAGTATTTGATGCAAGGTTATTTCACCTAAGAAGAATGGAGACTGGTGTGAGTTTTATGAAAACCCTTTTTAAAACAATTTTTTTAATGAAAATCCGGTGAAAGCCAGACACCAAAAATATAAAAACCGGCTCGCACAAGTGGTGAAGTCCGGGTCGATCTCAGGGAACGGAAAATACTTCGTATTCAAACACACAATCTAACTACTCTTTATTGCCAAAATAAAAAGAATTAATTAAATAATTAACTACGAGAGTACGGCCCTACACAGAGGGCTTAAACAAAATAAATAAATGGTTTTATTACAGACCCAATTAATAAAATAAAATAAAACCCTAATCTAAAAAGAAAAGAAAGGCTTCAGTGCTTTGAGTCTTCTTGTCCCTTCTTGAGGTAATGTATGTTTTCTTGAACTTTTGCTTTTCTAAGGGCTCTCTGAGGACCTTTCTGAGGGTCTAAGGGTCACTTGAGGGGACCTCAGAGGGCTCTTTAGAAGCTCGAGATCACTTCTCTCGCACGTCCAAACGCTTTCCTGCAAAACACAAAAACAAAACAAAAAGCAGTACGAGGAAGACTAACTAGGAATTTCCTAACAAATGACAAAAAAATTTAACACAAACAGGATTTGACTTAACTAAACTAAACTAAACATGAACTGAACTATGAACGAACATGTAACAACCTACACTAAAAGCCAGAGTAGCAAAACTACCTAACTAACTAAAAAAATCAAGAAAACAATTGTAGTAGCTAAACTTAACTAATTCAAGAAGCAATAGATTAACTAAAGTGAATTAAAAAAAATCAAGAAGGTAATCAGCTGAACCTATTAACTAATGTTAACAAGTAATGACATGAATGAGAACTAAAAATTGGCTGAAGGTAAATTACCCTAATTGGCTAATCCCGAATTGATTAAAACTACTTATTAACTATGTGCAAGATAACAAAAATTATTAACTAACTAATGAATGACAAAATAAACTAATTCAGTCTAAATTCTATGTTGTAAGGAAGATGAATATAAACTAATAGAATCTGGAAATAAAACACAAATATATGTTTGACCCAACTATGATAAAACATATGTCAATGCAATGATAACATAGCAATCAGCTACCCTGTTTTTGACTACATATGCATGCTCAATAACCCTACAACAAATCACGTGAGTTCAATGTAATATAAACTAACTAAATAAAACTACCCTAAGCTATCGCTACAGGCAATGCACTAGTTGACAAAACAAAACCCGTTAATAGGAAGCAACAAAAAGAAGGCTAAAACGTTACTTGAATCTGCCTAAAGTATGATTCACTAACCTATGTAAAAATCAAATAACCTTACCTACATAAAAATCTGTTAACTGCAATTGCTTAAAACGTTGGTTAAGGAATAAATGGCTGAAACATATAACTAATGAAATTAAAAGCTAAGGCACTTAAGCATGTATCGACTAAACTATGTTATTGACTTAAGAAAATGCTGCTGTTAAACTGAATCACGCTGTAAAACAAAGATGTTGAACCTACAGAAACAAAAACGTTGAACAAGAATGAATAAAACAAACACAATGAAGCAAAATAAACTATCGGCCCAAAAAATATTGCTGAACCTAACACTATATGCACAGACTGAGCCGACCGTTGAGAAGGAATCAAAATAAAAGATCAAACACGTTGCTACCTTTTTTTTTCTCTTTTTTTAAATTTTGACAGACAAAAAACAAAGAAACTGTATACCATGTAGATCTAACTATACGGTACACACCACACACATTAACCCTAAAGACAAAAGAAGGAAACAATTTACGCAGAATTTAGGATATGATTTTTTTATTCTTTTCAGCAAAAAAAAATAAAATAAGAAACTATTCTGAACACGTAAAAAAAAGAGGGGAGAAGAAGTTACCGAGTGGATCGGCTGGACTGGTTGAGGGAAGAACGGTCTCTCCCTATATCAGATTTTCACGTTGCCTCCCTTTTGCTGAAGGAAGAAGAGGAACCCGCTGGCTAGAAAGAAGAAGAAGAAGAAGAAGAAGAAGAAGAAGAAAAAGCAAAATCGGCTGAAGGTAGAGAGAGAGAGAGAGAGGCGTCAATCCCAAAGAGAGAGACATCTTTTTTTTTTGGCTGTAGAAGATTACTTATAATACTAAATTAGGGTAAAAGAAAATTTTCAAAACAAGTCCACAATTTTCCATATTTTTCAAAAGACCCATTTTAGTAAAACAACTTTTATTGTCTAAAAACAAACAAACAAACTTCCTAAAAATTAAAAAACCTAAGCAAACTAAACTATGATTAAAACATTCTAACTATAATAGAAACACTAAAGAAAATATATGCAGGGAAAGCTTTGAAAAATACGAATTTCTGATAAAATTCAATTCAATGCAATTTCTCAGAACTAACAATAAAAATGGGTTTTTAGATCGATTTTAACACTGATCATGCATAAATAATTATTAATAAAATGCAAGTATTATGCATGATCAGAGACAACCTTCTCAAGTACAACTATTTGGTGCAATCATACTCTCTGAAGAAAAAGCTTGATGGGTCATACATCCATAAAGATCATCCAAGGAGATCGTCTACTTCAAGATGAAGACTTTTTTCTTCTTTAGAGTCATATGTAACAGAACCTTCAGAAGCATGCATATTGCATATTTCATATTACATGCTTTATCATACAAGCCATCTATTTACAAAAAGCTATGTTTTCATAAAAGGATACGATATTTCAAAAAGCACCTTTTTGGAAACAAATCATTGTACTTTCTTACAAGCATTTATGAAAAAGGTATTTTGACAAGATATAATAGCTCATGATTTCAAAAGCATTAATTTATGAAAAAGACAACTTGAAAATAAATAAAAGCTAATGATTTCAAGTATGAAAGAAAAAGACAAAATGAATTTAATCATAATACATAATCGTCTATCTTGAATTGACAATTTGAGAAAACAAATATTATTTTATATACAAGACAATTGTGTTTGGAAAAAACTTTATTTACTTTATACACTCAAGAATGTCGGCTTACTTAAAGTCATCATTCTTTCTGTAAGCATTAAAAGTCACCTCAAAAGCATTTGAGAAATGACTATTTATTTAATAAATAAAATCCACACTCAAGAATGTTGACTTACTTAAAGTCATCATTCTTTCTGTAAACATTGAATAACACCTCAAAAAGCATTTGAGAAATGACCATTTATAAATAAAGTACTCAATAAAGCATTTATTGTACTTACATGCATTTAACTAAAGAAGTGACGATTTGTAAGAAAAATACTAATATACTACAAATCATTAAATTGAGTAAAGACAAAACTACATGATAACTTATATTCCAACGTTCAATGTACTACAAATCATTTATTATGAGAATAGACCTTTTACAAATTATATCTCATTTAAAACACAACAACGAATAGTGTACCCCAAATGCTACACTTATGGTAAGAAGACTTTTTGAAAAAGCAATATAGTACACACAAAGTTGTTTTTGAAATGACCTAATACCTCATATCCCAAAAGGACAATCATTTAAAAAAGGCAACAACTATTTTCTTGAGGCTATATATACACAAACAAAATAGTATTTTGAACAAGACATGTGAGCTTACAAAGAGAACAAATTTTATTCAATATTTGAAAAAGAGAGCCTAGAAAAAGAAAGAGAAAAAGTCAAGAAAAGTTCTTTGACAAAGAGAATCATCTGTGTGGAAAGAAAATAACATTCTGAGAATCTTCATTCGTGCATTCATATCATTCTGAAGGTTCTTTAGGAAGTATTGTGACTTTCTGTTATTCATTGTATCCCTTCTCTGTTGAGAGAAGTAGACCTCTATGAAAGAGGGTGTTCCCTTCTCTGTTGAGAGAAGTAGACCTCTGTGAAAGAGGGTGTTTTCCTTCTCTGTTGAAAGAAGTAGACCTCTGAGGAAGAGGGTGTTTTCCCTTCTCTGTTGAGAGAAATAGACATCTGAGGAAGAGGGTGTTGTACTATTTATCCGGTGACTCGGATTTTATAGTGAAAGGCTCAAGTGTTTTGCTTGGGGACTGGATGTAGGTTAGTAACTCGACCGAACCAGTATAAATCTTATGTTTTATGTGTTGTGCCTTATTGCCTTTATTTTTTATATTATCGATCTATTTCATATTTCACTATTCACTCCCCCTCTAGTGGAATTTCAAATTTTATCTTGAGAAATCAACCGATAATGTTCATTAGGTTGGGGATCATTTTGGAAAAAACTTTATAATTATTTGGGTACAATGAAGAGGCCACTAATTCAGACTCCAACCATTCTCCTCCCTTTTTCCCTATCTCTTCCACGTGCAAAGACAAAAAACAATGCAATCATCAACCATACTTATGAGCGTTTCTTCTTGTTCTGACTCCATCTCATTCTCCGGGCTAGCACTAAAGGTGACCTTATAAGCAAGACCTATTTAAAATATAACTGCTCCGAAAGAGACTTGGTTCGCAGAGCGACTATCAGAGAAACCTGAATCAACTCTTCATCTCTCTAATTGATTTGGTTCCTGCCACTGGCTTTTACAACACCTCCTACGGTGTTGATCCCTATCAAGTCTATGGACTCATGCTCTGTCGAGGCGATGTCCCCTTGCTATCATTGCAAAATTTTACTTTTGCAAGTCAAACTGACATTTGAAAAAGTTTTTTGAAAATAACTCGCCTTCGTTTTAAAATACGGAAAAATTTCGTAGAATGGGACTCGCCTGTCGGTACGAGGTTCAACCGTTCCTGGCGCCTTTACCAGAGGTAATTGAACCAAGGATCAATCTAGTGCTTTGCTTTACTCAACTTATCTAAATCGATGTTCTATTTCCTAAATACACAAAGAATCAGGCATGTGCTATGAATTTCTGAAAATGCAGATTTTAAAACATGATGTTTGCTTCAAAGTTTGAAAAATACTTAGAGAATTCTTGGAAAAAATGACACTTTGAAAATTGTGAGCCTTATAGAGAGAACATTTTTGAAGAAAAAAGAAAATCATTTTTTGAAGAAATCCAAGTGTTTTGTGAAAATCGATTTCTGAAGGATTTCAAATAACTTTGAAAAAAAAACTTGATTTCTCTGAATTCAAATTTTGAATTTGAGGATATATCTTGGAAAATTGTGATTTGAACTTGAGAAATACTTGAAATACCACTTGAAAGCTCAGAGTTTTAAGAAAATCAATTTCTGAGTAAGACTTAAAAAAATTTGAGAAAATCTATTTCTCTGAACTAGAATTGAAATTTACAAATTGAATGAAATGAATGAATATGGATTTGGAAGACATTGTTTTAAAGAATTGAGAAAATCTTTTTGTATCTTTGAGAAATGCAGAATTTGATAGAAAATGGCCTTGATAGCAAGACTATGGCCTTGAAATCAGGGTTTTTTAAAAAGATGTTTTGTAAAATGCAAAATTTGAAATTCAAATGAGAATAAATCAAACACAAGATGATATGATATGATAGAAAATGAGAAAATCAAAGGTTGAAATTTCAAAATTGAGGTCAAATGACCAAAATGCCCCTGATAAGAAGACTATGGCCTTGAAATTAGGGTTTTAAGAAAATATTTTGGTAAAAACTTTAGATTTGGGGCTCAAATAAACATAAAATCAGATGAGAAACACCTTAATATGATTAAAAACATACACAAACCCTAAAAACATGAATTTCTATAAAAAAAAATCAAAAATATCATGAAAAGCATGATTTTGTCAGTGTTTTAGGATCCTACGGGTACCTTGTTTTGCAATATATTCAATTCAAGTATCAAATGATATCCAAAATTAATAAAAATCGATATATGTACTCCTTATAACCCTAAAATTAGATTGAAAATAGAAATATCAAATTTTTACATAATTTTAATATAAAAATATTAAAAAAAAGATTAAAATATGCTATTTTTATCCGGAGGCACGTACCTATTTTGGTGTCAGACCCAGATCAAAGATGAAACCAGCATATAAATTCATAAAATTTTATAGAAAAATACTACACATAAAAACAAATATTCTCCTTTTTACAGATCGGAAAAATCATCTTTGGTTAGGGAGACATCGTTCCAGCAATATTTGATCAATTATAACGAATATAAAAACTATCAAAACAGATGCTTCCGGTTTTAAATATAGAGACAAATAGCAAAATACATCAGAAAATTTTAGGATTTTAGCAGTGAATAGAAGACATACAGATAAGAAACTTCCCGTTTACAGATCATTGATCAAATCTTTGGTTAGGGAGATACGATCAACACAAGTTGAATTAGGGTTTTAATAAAATATAACGAGTTCTAAAAAGTTGATCTGACTCTCTAATAAAATAAAAATATCAAACAACGACAAAAAATTATGAAAAATTTACAGTAAATAATAGACTCTAATATGGAGCGACTGCAATTTACGAATTATGAATCGGATCTTGGATGACAAAAATAACGCAACTGCAAGTTATACTTGAATATGAATAACGAATTTAAGCAACAAGAATCACGATTTGACTTTGTATTTTTCTAATAAGGTTCCCAAATCCCAAAACCTTTGATTTTTTTACACAGACTTACTGACAAATCCATGGACTAATCATAAAAAAATCAGATTTTTTTAACAGAAATTTAAACACAAAATAGCATGATTTCTACAGATCTAGAATCAAAACCCACAAAAATATAATAAAACACTAAAAACTATGATTTAAACATGAAAAATAAAAAAAAATTACATAAACAGCATAACAAAATTTAATTTAATGCTGGACCATATAAAATAAATACTAATACAATAAGAAAAAAAAAAATAGGGAATCCATGATTAAAATTGATTTTACCTTTGAAAACATGGATTTAACCCATTTAACGGGTAAATCTCATGTTTCATTGGTTAAGAACATAGAAAACAGTCATGTGAATGATTCTAATGGATTAGAATCCTGGAAAAACTCATCAAAATGAGTTATATCATCTTCTTGGGTTGACCTTGGGTTCTTGGATGGAATCCATGGTTAAAACCCATGAAAAAAAGGGCGGACATGGTGAAATCTAAAAAAAAAGTAATAAATTTCATAAAAATGATGAGATAAAAGGTGAAGATCTTACCTTAGAGGTTGCAGCAATGGGGGAAGCAGCTAGGAAGAAAGAGAATCTCCAAGAAACTACTGAGAAAGGAATAGGGGTCGACCTCCCTATGGGCTCCTTTAAATAGGCAAAATTAGGTTTTAAAAATAGGGCTAATTAATTCCAATTTCGCCCCTTTTAAAATTTATCCAAAAAAATTAGTGGGAGCAATTTTTCTAAAGGGATTTAACCTAATTACTAACCTATCTAAGCCCTAATCAAAACCCTAAAATACCCCAAATGTGGCGCCAACCCTTGTGGGCCTCATTTGTTTTTTGTTTTTTTTTTAAAACCCTAAATTTTAAAGCTTTAAATCGAAGTTAAAAACAAAGAATAAAAATGGAGGTTTTAAAAACAAACTTTGGCTCACCTAGACATCTAACCTAAGTAGGACATTGGCTAACCCTAAACTCTCCCAAATATGGCGCCACCTAGAGTGGGCCCACATTGGATTTTAAAATCCTGATTTTAAAAATTTTAAAATCACTATTTAAAACCAAAGTAAAAATAATTTTTTAAAATTAATTTGAAACCTACTAAGCTCCTAACCTAACTAGAACACTGACTAACCCTAGTCTAACCCAGACTTTTGCAAATGTGGCACCACTTCGAGTGGGCCCCATTTGAATTTTCAAAAACGATTTTGAAACATGAAAATGAGTCAAAAGACATTCAAAGGTAGACTTGGAATTAAAAGTTTTAAAATGGCACAGAGTTCTGACTGGGTCAAAACTCCTCTAGATATGGTGCCAACTGAGTGGGCCCCACATTAGGGTTTTGAAATAAAGACTGAAAATGGCTTTAAAAGAGGGGTTAAAAGCAACAAATGAAATTTAAAGGTTTGAAAATAGAGTTCTAAGCAAAGTAAAACTCTGAATCAGAGTCTTGAACCAATTAGGACTCTGAGATTTTAGAATTTTGAAAGCCAAATGAAGAAGTTTTTGAAAGACTTTATCAGAACTGGTAAAACAGGTCAGAAAAATGCAGTTAAGGTTAGAATCCTAACTCAACTGAAACTCTGAAAGAGAATCCTGAATCAACCGTGACTCTGCAAGATGACCTAATTTTTGAAAAACAAATAAAAAAGATAAAAATGGGAGTAAAAACAAACTTCAGAATAGACTCCCAACTGGATTAGGACTCTGGGATAGAGTCCTGATAGGACTGAAACTCTAGATCTTTTTGGTATTTTCTAAAAAATAGATGAAAGAACTTGTGAAAATAGTGAAAATAGCAATAAGTATTGAAATCAAAACAGAGTTTCGATCCAACTGGGACTCTGGGGACAGAGTCCTAATCGAACGAAGACTCTCAAAATTTTAGATTTTATGAGAACACAGATGAGGGGATCTTGAAAAATAGATGAAAACAAGATAAAGTTGAAGTTCGGTTCATAGTCCTGATCTGACTAGGACTCTAAGGAAGACTCTTAATTCGACTAGAACTCTAAGAATTTTTGGTTTTTCTAAAAAGTGAATGATTAGATTTTAAAAAAAACTTTTGAAAATCGGTGAAAATGAAGTGAGAAAATGAACTCAGGATAGAGTCCTGATTCGATCAGGACTCTGAGACAAAGTCTTGATTCGATGAGGACTCTGGGATAAAATCTCAGAATTTTTGAAATTCTATAAACGTGCAACAATTTTGAAATTTGGAAAGATAAAAAAAAAGATTTTGAAAAGATTCTCTCGAAACTGAAATCAAGGTCAAAGTCCTGATCTAATTGGGACTCTTTGAATGGAGTTCTGGTTCAACTGAAACTCTGAGTTTTTTACTCATTTCGAAAGATTTTAAAAGATTTGATTGAAAATAGCGAAAATAGCCATGAAAGATAGAGTACTAATCCGACCGAAACTCTGAAGAAGGGTCCTAATCCGATTGGGGTTCTTGAAAAAGAGTCCTAATCCAATTAGGACTCTGGGATTTTGGTCAAAATGACAGAAATGGGCAAGGAATATGACCACGACTGGTTTAAAATAAAAAATAGAGTTTTAAAAAGGTTCAAAAAGATGAAAATACAGAGTCCTGATCCAACTAGGACTCTGAATTTTTTGAGATTTTGATAAAAGAAAGAATCCAGAAGCGACACCACCTAAATGGGTCTCATCTGATAATTGAAATCAATTGAAATCAATTGAAATTGAGTTTAAAATGAATCCAGATTGTTTTCTAAGAAAAACATTTAAAATATAAGTGTCCTAGCGGTTGACAAATGATAAAATGTCGATTCAAAACCTAGGTTTTGAAACTGATTTTGCAAGAAAAGTTTTAAAACTCGAATCTGAATCCAATATTTTAAAAACAGGAGTGTTGGATCTCGATGATGAGATGCAATGACATGCAATGTAATGAAATGATATGTCGAATGCATGCAGTGATATGCAATGACATGTAAAATGTGAACCCTGGATGAGGAACTTAGAATCCCGGATCCCTGGCAGAGACAAAGAATTTGGAGTTTTTCATCTGAGGATGAGAACTGATAATTGAAATTGAGCCAAAATGAGGGTTGAATCTTGATTGTAGGATGAAGTATTGAAATTTTTGTAAAAATTTGGGCTGTGAACAACCTTGGCTCAGATTTCAACTAGCTGGTTCCCTGAAGACTGCAGAGAGTGGGTCCCAGTGGCAGGAGGCAAGTGTTTGTGAATGAGGGTAAAAATTTAGGGTGTTTACAGATGCCCCTCTTTTCTACTAAGTTGGTATAGGGCCGAGCTTAGTGGCAAAGAAAAATACATCAAATTTGGGCTACATAAAAAAATGCCTCAATTAGAAGGATCTAACTGGTTATGAAGAAATTAGCCCTGACGAAAAATGATAGATATGAAATGGAGAATGATGAAGAAAGACTCATCTTGTAGAAGTGAAACTTAGGTTTTGCCTTTGACCTGGATGGGACGAGAAATACCTCATATAGAAGCGAGGCTCAGGTTTGACCCTTAACCTGATCGAGAAATGAAATACCTCATCAGAATGAGACTGAGGTTTAAACCCTTAACCTGATCGGGAAATGAAATACCTCATCAGAATGAGGCTCAGATTTAAACCCTTAACCTGATCGGGAAAATGAAAATGATAGAATCCTTGACTGAAAAAACCATGATGGGACCTTCGAACTTCCGCACAATAAATCCGATAGGGGTTTTGCAAAAGGATGGAAATTGGGATCCCTAAAGTTTGAAAAGAGGTTGATTTTGGGCGCCTCGTTGTTGAGACTAAATAACTTTTGAACTTGATGACCTTTTGCGAGAAAATAATTGGTGGCTTAACCTCAAGCCGAAATTGGACTGTCAATGGTAGGACAGTGGGGACACAGGGAAGTGTGTGAATCTGAGAACCCGAGCGCTCAGATTATACCAAAAGAAGAGAAGGAACCTTAAAAACTCCTGTTATCAAGTCCTAACAAGGGATGACAAATGATGCTAGGATGTGTCAAAAGCTGACAACAAGCTCTCACTTCACGTCAGGATAGCTAGAAAATATTGTCAAAATATTGAAAATTGTTGTTGATTCAAAGTAATTGAAAATGATGCACATTGGTGAGAAAATATTCCCTATTTTCTACCTGAAGTATTACTTCCAATTGGGCTTAACTTTGTAGAATCAAGATTCAAATTCAAAATGCTTGCCATTGGCTTTCTTTCAAGGAAGCTATCAATTTCCTTGATATGAACAGAAAAGACAATATTCTTGACATTGTGAAAGCAATTGGTGAAAGAATATTGATAATAGAATTTCACAAAATTAAAGAAGATTCTTGGCAGATTTGGCAGTTTGATATCCTTGGATTCTTTTTTCATGATGGTCTTTCCGCACTCTTTTTTTTTACAGAATTGGAGCTCTCTTGGATTTTTGGGGAGAGGTTTATTGCATCATCCTTCATTTTGGAGATGTCCTGACTTTTCTTCTTTTTTTGGAAGGGTACGTCACAAACTCTTTCAACTTGGAGATGTTCTGATCCTTCTTCTTCTCTTAGGAATTATATTGACGGTATTGGCTTATTGGTAGGTGGTCTCTTGATGACAACGGAAATTAAATATCTTTTAGGGTTTGTCGGGAGGTTTATCACATTCGCCTTCAACTTAGCTGTGATCTGAACTTTCCTTGGAAGGATCTGTCACAAACTCCTTTATCTTAGAGATGATCCAAATCTTCTTTGGCCCCGGGGGTCTAACTCACCCACCAGTCTTCAACTTGACGATGATTGAGAGATCCCTTTTGCAGATATTTAATTGCAGCTTAGATGATTGAGGAGATATGGGAATTGAGTAGAATTTTCTTTATCACCCAGGATATTTCGACTGCCTCATTTTTACAAGAATGGTCTTTAAAGATGTGTCATAGCTGCGATCAATATCAATCACTTATGGCTTTGCAACAACATTGAATTTTCTTTGCTGGCCATATCGAGGATTTATTCTTCATCCCTTTGGTTGGCCAATAGAAAGAATTTGGATTTTGAATCCTTCTTCGCGAAAGCTTCGCTCTTTCAGAAGTAATGCTGAAGGTATTTTGAAGTAAAGATTTATGCAATAAAGATTTTTGAAATCAATAAATATTTAATGACAAATTGGCAAAATATTCTTGAAACCCTTGGTGAAAGTGAGTATTTGAAGTCCGACTTAACACATCCATGACAAACATTCTTCTCTCCTTTCCCCAAAGGAGAAGATTCAAAATGAGAAATAGAAATTACTCCTCTCTTCCGTGAAGAGGGGGTGTTTGCAAAATGAACTTTCGAAGAGAATTTAAGTTTTTGTCAAAACTTCATAACATTAGGCTTCTCTTATGAAAAGGGACAGGTAATGGTGAGGTCGGTGAATTGGTCATGAAGGAGCGAGTCCATCATACTCTCTCTAAAATGAGGGTCCTCCATGATAAAATGGCCTAGTATAGAAATTTGGAGGGCCACAAGGAAAGCGAGCCTCCGTCGAAGCTCTCCCTGAAATAAGGGTTCCTTGTGTGAAATTGAAAATTATTTTGCAAACGGTTCACAAAGACACAAGTTCATTCAAAATCTCCCTGAAAAGAGGCTAAGTGAACAAAAGGATAGCATGTGAAAAGAACGAGCTCCCTTGAACTCTCCCTATAAAAAGGGTCTCTTGCAAGAGAAAATGATTGAAATTGGGTGACCAAAAGATCAAAATTGGAAATTGGAAATTGGAAATTGGAAATTGGAAATTGGAAATTGGAAATTGGAAATTGGAAATTGGAAATTGGAAATTGGAAATTGGAAATTGGAAATTGGAAATTAGAAATTAGAAATTGGGTGACCCGAAGGTCAAAATTGGGAATTGGAAATTGAAAATTGGATTTTAGAAATTGGAAATTGGAAATTGGAAATTGGAAATTGGAAATTGGAGATTGGAGATTGGAGATTGGAGATTGGAGATTGGAGATTGGAGATTGGAGATTGGAGATTGGAGATTGGAAATTAGAGATTAGAAATTGGAGATTGGAAATTGGAAATTGGAAATTGGAAATTGGAAATTGGAAATTGGAAATTGGAAATTGGAAATTGGAAATTGGAAATTGGAAATTGGAAATTGGAATTTGAGAATTGGGAATTGGGAATTGGGTGACCCGAAGGTCAAAATTGGAAAATAGAGCTTGAATTTTGATGAATGATCAGCACGATGACTGAACCCAAGAGGTCGACTTAACACGACCAATCAGCAAGACACTAACACGCGCGCTAAATTTTTGAAAGAATGCCAGTATGAGTACCGAGTTTTGAAAATGTATCAATATAAGCATTAGATTTTGAAAATGTACTGGCACAAACACTGGATTTTGGAAATGAACCAGTGTAAAAACTGGATTTTAAAAATCAACATTGTTTTTCAATCGAGACTTGAATTTTTGGAAAGAGGTCGGCGCTCTCAAAATATTTGGGAATTGTAACGAGAATGATTGTCAGGATCTCAGGGTTATCCCTTATCCTGAATGGGTAACTCAGGTTTATCCCTTAACCTGAAGGGGAAATGAATTTGATGCAAATGAATGAAGATGTATGCAAATTCGAATGAAAAATGATGTAAATGGGTGCTCATCTGTGCAAAATGAGAGATTTGTTTATCCTGCCCGCAAACAGAATATTTGTAGATAAAAACAAAATTTCAAAAATACCCCAGTGTAACTGAGAAAGGAGAATTTGACCATTATTGAAGAAAATTTGAGGAATTACAAAGAATAAGACATGATTAAAGTATAGAATTTTTTCAAATGTCGAGCATTGATGGGATCTGGCAGTTCCACTCCGTCGGCATTGATGAACCGATATAAATTGTGGGGTAATGCCTCCTTGACAACATAGGGACCTTCCCAATTTGGTGACCACTTGCCACCTGGGAGGTGCTTGAGATAGGCCGTTAATCAGAGCACTAGATCGTTGATTCAGAATTTCCTTTCAAAGACAGATTTTGCATATTGTCTGACTATCTTCTGACGATATGATTGAGCGTGCTCCGCTGCTCTGAGCCCTCTTTCATCGAGTAAATCAAGTTGTACCAGTCGCTATTGTTGATATTGATCAAGTGGTTGCTCTAAAAGTGATGCAAATTTTAGAGCGGGTTTCTGAACATGTAGAGGCAGTACTACTTCAGTTCCGTAGACAAGTTCTGGCGGAGTAGCATTAGTTGAAGTACGAATGATGCTTCGAGATGCCCATAATGCATCATTGATCTTCTCATGCCAGTCACGTCCTATTTCCATAGTTCACTCCAAGATTCGAATCAAAATCTTATTTGTGGCCTCTGTCTGACCATTCCCTTGAGGATAATATGGAGCGGAGAAGTGATGATGGATTCTGAACTTTGAGCAGAATGTCCTCATTCTCTCATTCTTGAAATGACTGCCATTGTCCGATACGATATCGTGTGGTATGCTGAAACGACAAAGAATATTCTTGTGGATGAATAAAACCACGTGTCGACCTTCTACCATACGTAGAGTGACAACTTCAACCGTCTTGGTGAAGTATTCTACTGCGACAAGACAATACTTGTGGCCATTTGAAGCAGAAGGAGTGATGGGGCCCACAACATCAAAAGCCCACATAGAAAATGGCCATGGAGAGATGACAGATTGCAAATATGTTGCTAGCGCATGAATAGAATGTGCATACATCTGGTATTGAACGCATTTTTTCATAAAACGATAACAGTCTTGCTGCATGGTTTTCCAATAGTATCTTGCCTGAATGATCTACTTAACCAGAGTCTGGTAGCCGACGTGGCCACCACAAATGCCTTCGTGTACTTCTCGCACAACTTCTTTGGCTTCATATTCATCTAAACACCTGGAATACTCAAAAATGAACCCCCAACAATAGAGAACATTGGCAAGAATAAAATAACGGGTGGACATACGCTGAATCGCTTTCTGCTCCCTCTTTGACGATCCTGGTGGAAGCTCACCAGTTTCAATGAAATTCTTGATGTCATGATACCAGGGCTTCTTCTTTTGCTCTGCTTGTATGAAGACAGGTTGATCAAGTCTGCCAATTTCAAAGGAACGACAGGATTCTTCGCTCCTGAAAGACATAATGGAGCTTAGGTTGGCTAAACTATCTGCTACTTGATTGAAATCTCTCTTGATATGAAAAAGCTGAAATTCTTCAAAATTATTGATAAGGGCTGAAACAATCTTTTGATAGGGAAGTAACTTTTGATCTTTCACTTATCATTCAGCTAGGACTTGATTGACGACGAGCAACGAATAACCATAGGCATGCACTCTCTTGACATTGAAGTCTTGTAAATTTTTTAAGCCTTGAATCAGAGCTTCATACTCGTCCATATTATGAGTATATTGGAAATCCAGTTTGAGAGAAAAGAGGATCATCTCCTTTTCCAGTGTAATTAATAAGATCCTGATTCCTATGCCTACCATATTCTTGGAACCATCGAAGAATAAATTCCAAACTGAAGATTGTTGAATATTACATATCCGTTCATCGGGAAAATCATCTTCGGCTTTTACATCATTTGCCAAAAGAAAGTCTGCTAATTGGTTTGCAATTGCTTGGCCTTTGATAGATTGCTGAGAGACATACTCCAAATTATGTTGCATCAATAGGACTTGCCATTTGGCGATCTGTCCGCTGAGAAAATGTTCTATAATATATTTGAGAGGATTTAGTTTTGATAGAATCTTGACTTCGGATGCCAACAGGTAGTGTCGCAACTTCTGACACATCCAAACTAGGGCTAGACATGTCTTATCTATTTGAGAGTATTTCTTTTCATAGTCAATAAATGTTTTACTCACATAATAGATGGCGTGCTCAATCAGGCTACCTTCTTCATATTGCGCCAGGAATCCACCACAGGCGACTTGATTAATTGAAACATATAGCAAAAGGGGTTTTCCCAATTTTGACAACTTCAAGATAGGAGGATTAAGAAGATACTTCTTGATAAGTTCAAACGATTGCTGACATTCTGGCCCCATTCGAACTTTACTCCTTTTCTGAGTAAGTGGTTAAAAGGCTCACATCTCATGGCCAGATTGGATATAAATCACCGGATTGATTGCATGTGTCCCTGAAGGCTTCACAATTCTTTGAGATTAGTCGGAGGCTGCATGTCAATGATGGCCTTCATTTTAGCGGGATCCACTTCTATCCCCTTTTTGCTAACCAAGAAGCATAACAACTTGCCTGATTTAACTTCGAAGACACATTTCTCAGGATTGAGTCTTTGCTTGTAAAGAATGAGTCGCTTGAAGACTTGATCAAGAGCACCAATATGATCTTCTTCTTCTTTGGATTTCACTAGAATGTCATCAACATATGCATCCATGGTTTTGTGCATCTGGTCATGGAAGATGGCGGCCATTGCACGCTGATAGGTTGCTCCAGCATTCTTGGGCCCAAATGAAATGACGATATAATAAAAAGTACCCCAAGGCGTAATGAAGGATATTTTAGATTGGTCACCAACGACCAACTTAATTTGATTATATCCGGAATACCAGTCCATAAAAGAGAATATGGCATGCCCTGCCGTGTTGTCGATCAGAAGATCAATATTAAGAAGTGGATAATCATCCTTTAGAGTTGCTTTGTTGAGATCTCTGAAATCGGCAAATTCGAACTTTACCATTCTTCTTGGGAACAACAACAATATTTGCTAACCAATCTGGGTAATTAATAGTTCGAATGAATCCAACTTTGAGCAAGTACTCAAGTCCTTCCTTGACCTGCTGCTCTACTCGGAGATTCATCTTTCTCAATTTCTGCTTAACTGGCTTAACATCTGGCTTTAGGATGAGGCGATGCTCAACTAATTTAGTTTCCAGACCCAGCATGTCTTCATAAGTCCATGTAAATACTTCTTCATGCTGTTTGAGAAAATTGGTGAGCCTTTTCTTTTCTTCTGGGCTCAAATTGGTGCCGATCTTGAGAATTTTGGGATTATCTTTCGATCCGATATTAATGTCCGCAGTCGGATCTTGAACTAAGGATAACGGCTCATCTTATTTCTGAATCGCTGTAAACTCAGGTAATTCTTGAAGAGTTGAATCAAATTCTGTGGGCTCTTCTGACTGCTTTATAGCCTGACGGCATTCTGCTCTTGCCTTAACTCGGTGGATCACGACCGGTTTTGGAAAGGCGCTTGGATTGAGGGTGAGCTTCTTGATTGATCGGGATAACATTCTGAAAATTGTAGAATGAATTTTATTCAGGAAAATCACCCATCATAAAATAAATTGCTTTTGTTAAGAAAATAATTTAAAAAATAAGAAAGTAAAATGATGATAAATTTGCGAAGATTTGAAGTAAGAAGACAGATGGCATCCTGATAGATGGAGAAAAACTTGCAACTTTATTGAAAAACTGAATTGATCAAATAACAATGATTGAAATGACACGGGATATTATCCCGATGTGAAAACAAAAGAATAGAAATGAAAAGACTAAATGCTTCTAATGTGCTCCCTTGACAAAGACAATGTTCTCTTGAGATCTTTTGCTAGTAAAACCCAATCCGTCTCTGCGAGGGTGATGCTCAGGGATTACCGGCTCCAATTGACCATTTTCATTCATGCCCAATCCTCTGAATGGCTGATATCCATGTTTCAATAATAGATCGAACCCCTTCTTGGCTTTCATGAATTGTGAAAATAAGGGATGATTCTTAACAATGTTGTAATCTAGGTGACCACCAATCTTGAAGAATTGTGGTCCTTTCCATTGAGTCATGGCTACCGCATGCTTTGGTGACTCTGCTATTTGTAGTATGTCCATACTTTCTCCAAGGTTGACTTCATCAATATCCCTGATGCTTGGGATATCGGCAATAAAAGTGGGTTTGGGAATCATGAGTCGCGTAAGCCTCTGTTCCGGATCTTCTCCCAAGATTGTTGTGATCATGCCACCTTTTGACCACTTTATATACTAATGCAAGGTAGATGACACTGCATTTGTGTTGTGGATTCATGTTTGTTCCAACAATAGATTGTACGTTGGTGGCACATTGACCACATGGAAGAGAACTGAATAGACGGAATAATCAATGAAGATCTCTAGGAAGATTTTTCCTTTTGCAGTCTGACCATGATTATCGAACCCATAGATGGTGATTGGGTCCAGGATGTACTCTTCTTCCTTGATGCCCAAAGCTTTTGCTGTCATTTCTGGGCATATATTGAGGTTGTTGCCTTCATTCCTCTGGTTCGAATCACAACGTACAGAGCATTGTTGTGAAATGCATGAGGTTTCGGCAGGTCCTTAACTGAAAAGGTGATCAGAGCATTAGTCATGGCCTGATTGACGATCTGAGCCATATCTTCGGGAGTAGTGCTCGTCTTCACTTTGATTTTTTGCAATAAGTTACTTAACACTTGTCGATGCTTGGATGAAGTGTGTGCCAAATCCAAAATTAAGACATTGGATAGGGCAATTATTGGCTTTTGTGCAGATGTCTTGCCATTTTCTAGAACGGATTTAATGAAATGTTTGGGGAATCTTGGAATTCTCTTGGCTCTTTTTGCATATATATCTAGCTTGCCGAAGGCTGAAATGAGGTCCATTTTTTGAGTATCTGACTGAGCCTGTTGAAGTATGAGGATCTCATTTTGGACTTGGGTATCATTGTAGGAGCATGGCATAATGTGATCCTGCGGCTGAAATGATTTCTATGAGATAACTGCAGCGGAATGATGGAGAAATGGTTATTTTAGAATTTCCATATTTTCATCTTCAGCACCCTCTATGAGAAGATTTTTGTTGATAAGGTCCTGAACAATGTTCATGAGAACAAAGCAATTTTTAGTGTTATGCCCCACTGTCCTGTGAAACTTACAAAATTGATCTTTGAACTTCCCCATGGGCATGGGGGGATCGACCATTCTGGGCAATTTGACCATGTCTTTGGTCAATATATACTTGAGCACAGTCTTGAGCGATTGATCCAGCGGAGTGAATTTACTGTCATAGCTCCACCCTTCATGTTTCACCTTTTCACAGGGTTTTGATCCCTGCTCTAGCTGAAGTGGTTTATTGTATTGAGGAGCCGACTTGCCTTTCTGGTCATTCTTATGGGGATTCGAAGCCTCTGCACCATAACAAAAGTCTTTGTTTTGCCCCTTGTGATGATTCCAATTGTTGTTTCTGGTAGAATGGGTGAATTGAGCTTTTTTTTTTTTGCTCATTCTGATTATTGCTCTTGGTAAATGTGAAGCCTTTATAGACTCCATTTTCCATACTCAACTCGAGCCATTCAGCTCGCTCTGTCAACTCGATGAACGTTCTTGATGGTGCAGTAGAAATGAGGCCTCTCAGAGGTTGTGAAAAATTGCTCAATATTAATGACAATGCGTGTCTCTCTCATATGGGGTCTCTCATCTTGTTGTAAGCTAACCTCCATCGGTGAATAAAGTCTCTGGACTTTTCATTCTCTTTCTGCTTGAGGCCGCATAGATGATTGAGTGTTAGAAGTGCCTCAACATTGAAAATGAAGCGCTCGATGAACAAATTCACCACCTTGTCAAATTCTTTCAATTCAATTGGATTCAAATGCTCTGAATACCACTTCGCAACTGTTTCCTCCAGACTGCGAGGGAAGCAAAGGAATAAATCCCGGTTGTCCCTTTTAAATTTGGAATACTCTGCGAAGAACATGGCGAGATGTGCTTTTGGGTCACCAGATCCATCGAATTTGATATATTTCTTAGGGAGATTGTCGAGATTATCATCCCCATCCAGCTTGTCATAAAAATCTTCGCTTGTAAAGACCTTTTTGCCTTTGTCATGAGCTTGCCGGTCTCTGACCATCCTGACCACATCTCTGAGCTGTGGCTGGTCAGGGTCATTAACAGACTGGTTCTTGGACTTGTAATCCGACCCCTGTCCCTGAGTCGACCTTCTAAATTCTTGTTGAATTTCATATTCTTCATCAATATCACCCACTGATTCTGCTTCCTCAAAAGTTTCCTTGTGATGACACTGCTTTTTGGAGATCTTCACATTCTTTTTCATTGTTCGGCCCTTACCCTTTTTCTTATTACGATTCTTTCCTGAACTGGTCTCTGTTTTTTCAGATAGCATTTTCTTTATCATTCTTTGAAACAAAGCATATATATGGGAATCAATATCATCATTGCGCTGCTGGATCTGACCCCTGAGAGATCGTGGAGACGACATTTCTTGCTTGGAGGCTGAAGGGGAATTGATATGCTGAACTGGTGCGATTTTCCTGCTGGATCTTGTTTGAACCATATAAAATTGCAAGTGCTCTCTGCAGGACAAAATGGGCAATTAGCTTGGAAGGATAGCTTTGGAATACAATAAATAGAGGGGAAAACATTTGACGAGGGTTAGGTTGACAATTTTGAAGTATACCCCATTACCATGGATTGGGTCGTCGTTGGAATTACGATAATTGCATTGATATTCTTTGTAGAAAGAGATAAACAACTAAAATATGCCTTGTTACCTAGGCGAAGTCGTCAAACCATAAAAGAGTGAGAATTGTTGAAAGAAAAATAATTTTATTAATAATAAGCTTGAGAAAGAAGGGGCGGACAAACAATTTGCCACCACTCTTTATAATCAGAAGACACTCGAGGACCAGAAAAAATAGTATGAGTTACAAAATAATCCCAGCCATGTCTGACAGAATGGTATGCTCCGGACCACTGATCTGATGTGAGATCGAACTGTGACATGATCTTTGATAGTAGACGAGCTTCTATGTGCTTCTGTTTCTGAGAAAACTACCTGACACATCATTCTGGATGATAGTAGGTGCAAACGAATGGACCAAGTAGCCTGAACCGCTTGTCGTATGCACAAGTATATCTGGGAGGTGATTCCTGACGATCAAAGTAATCCCACATGTCTTCTTCCCCTTGAAGGTTGTCGATCAAGAATCAGTATCGTGCCACTGGAAGAAGCTTTTCCTCATTGTATCTAAATGAACTGGCCCTGGTGGGTACATGCCGAAGGAACCAGGATTATAATGTGTAGGTGCACCCTTCGATTAAAATTGATTCTCCAAGTGTGAAACAGGTCAACCCTCAGTACAAGAAAGCCATTGCGGCCATGACTATAGAGAGGCGGCTAGTCTGTCGACTTCCCCACCTCCGCAAAAGTTGAACTATCCTGATGTCTACGTAACTCCATCCATCTGAAAAGAGAGCCAATCCCACAGTGCATAAGACCATCGCATGCTGGATTCTCTCTTGAGCTGTTCGAGATAAAGAGTTGACTTCTACGAATGCTTCATACTGTCTGTAAATCTCGAGCAGGTTCACATATTCATTTTCAGCTTCCTCGATTAGCGACCAAGACTTACATCCTATCACGCAAGCTAAGGCATCTTGAGGATCCAAACCCCTGACATTGATCAAGAACTGTTGTTCCAATGGATCTCTAGGCTGACTGGCTGGCTCAGGCAATCCTATAATTTCTGAAAACTCATCCATCAGAAGGGTCATCTCCTCCCATGGGAACCAGAAAGTACAAGTGCGCGGGTTCCACCCCTCTGCTAGTGCATGGATCAAATTACCGTTGACTATCTGCTTTCCCACTACGGATGCCAGTTCCAATCCACAATCGCTCAAATGGTCCGGAAACATACGAGAGAAGTTTTTGAGTCATGAATAATACCACCGGGGAATGAAGGATCCAGTGTTGAGAGTTCAATGTTCGGGAAGACCTTGTCGCACCTCGTAGGAGATGTGACCCTCAGGAAAGACTAAATCAAGCTTACTGGATGCCATCAGGATAGGCTGGAATTTACAAAAGAAGTAAGGATAAGACTTTGAGAGAAAAATCACATAATTTTTGAAGAAAATGCAGGTAGACTAAAAAACCAAATTTGGAAATTCGAGATCCAGAGGGAAGAAAGGGTGGAAATCACCTGGAGTTTTTGAAGAAAATAGAGGATCTTTTTGAAAATCGCCCAGGGTTTGAATAAAATAGAGATTTTAGGCAGTATATAGAAATAGATGAAAAAATTGGGGATTTTGAAAAATCGTCAAGTGGTTTTGGAAAAATTAGGAAAAATATAAGAGAATAAAAAAAATAAAGGGAAATAAACAAAGTACTTTCAATCACATCCTGCACAAACAAGTATGCACACACAGAATTCCCTAAAAGCTGACTCTAGGTGCACAAGTTTTGAAATAGGTGTAGGACCCTAATCCTGTCTCTAGGCTCAGATCATCTGTGTCCAATCATGCTATGCCGATATACTCGAGCCAAGGCTCGATGTACGTGGCATAAAATCAATTTCTCTGGTTTTAGGTTCATGTCTTCCAACATCCTTGAGCACCTGCCGATATACTTTGGACTATGACCCTTGGTACATGGCAAGGTTTTTTTAACCCAAATAGGTGGCCCAGTTGTGAGGCTTTGTCCCGAACTATGGTTATGAAAGAAAGCCCAGCAACGTGAAGACTGAGTAAAGATAGGTGGGGTGGTTTTTGAAAACATGAGCACATGCAAGCAAAAAGAGGGCTCTAAATTCTAAAGAGATAGATTTCTTTGAAATTTTTTGAAGACGCAAACATTATTTTCATACAAATCATAAATTAAGGAGGGTTATATTAGACCTAAGTATATGTGAGCATGAAAATTTCCTCCTCAATATGGTCCTACCAAACCATACCTAGTCTACATGCAATCCATGTCAGTTGGGTTCAACTCTAGGCTCCTAGGTTCACATGATATTATAAAGTAAAAACCGATATTCCATAGAACACGATTTTGACAATTTGAACTAAGTCAAACACATAATTGATCAGGTGAAGACAGGTCCTATCACGGTCGCCAAACATGTTATCATTACAAAATTTTACTTTTGCAAGTCAAATTGTCCTTTGAAAAAGCTTTTTGAAAATAACTCGCCTCCGTTTTAAAATGTGAGAAAATTCTGTAGAATGGGACTCGCCTGTCGGTATGAGGTTCAACCGTTCTTGGCGCCTTTACCAAGGGTAATTGAACCAAAGATCAATCTAGTGTTTTGCTTTGCTCAACTTATCTAAATCGATGTTCTATTTCTTAAATGCACAAAGAATCAGGCATGTGGTATGAATTTCTGAAAATGCTGATTTGAAAACATGACGTTTGCTTCAAAGTTTAGAAAATACTTAGAGAAGTCTTGGAAAAGATGACACTTTGAAAATCGTGAGCCTTGTTGAGAGAACATTTTTGAAGAAAAAAGAAAATCGATTTTTGAAGAAATCCAAGTGTTCTGTGAAAATCAATTTCTGAAAGATTTTAAATAACTTTGAAAAAAAAACTTGATTTCTCTGAATTCAAAATTTGAAATTGAGGATATATCTTGAAAAATCATGATTTGAACTTGAGAAATATTTGAAATACCACTTGAAAGCTCAAAGTTTTAAGAAAATCAATTTCTGAGTAAGACTTAGAAAATTTTAAGAAAATCGATTTCTCTAAACTAGAATTGAAATTTGCAAATTGAATGAAATAAATGAATGTAGATTTGAAAGACATTGTTTTGAAGAATTGAGAAAATCTTTTTGTATCTTTGAGAAATGCAGTGTATTTTGAAGTTAGCCTAAGAGTGTAGGCTGAATGTGGCTAATACAAAGATCATAAATCTGGGTCTCATTCATATTCTGACTATGGCCATGAATACGAATTCCACCGAATTTGTCAACTCCCTAAGAGCTTGTGCATGTGCCATTCGTGTCAACCATGGTGAAATTGAAATATCTGCATGAATGACAAACATAGCATTTATATATCAAAATTTAAACTATATGTAATGCAAACCCTAATTCTAAGCAGGAATTGAAATTCTTATTACAAATATATTTACAATTTACATCACTAATTGAATTTAAATAAATGAAATACAACCTTGAATATCCCTGCAAAACTAGAAAACATGTTAGCACAGAAATGTAGGTTTATCTAGATTTATCCGAAAATATTGGGAAATTATCAGATATTATCCAAATATAAACCCAATTCATACTTTCCTAATATAAATATAAATGATGAAATTGAATTGGGAATATGAAAATGAGATTTGAAAATTCAAAATTGGGGTCAAAATGACCAAATTGCCTCTAATAGGAAGACTATGGCCTTGAAATCAGGGTTTTTCAGAAAGATATTTTGTAAAATATAAATTTTGAAATTCAAATGAGAATAAATCAAACACAATAAAATAAGATATGATTGAAAATGAGAAAATCAAAGTTTGAAATTTCGAAATTGAGGTCAAATAACTAAAATGCCCCTGATAGAAAGACTATGACTTTGAAATCAGGGTTTTCAGAAAATATGTTGGTAAAAACTTTGGATTTGGGATTCAAATAAACATAAAATCAGATTAAAACACCCTAATATGATTAAAAACATACACAAACCCTAAAAACATGAATTTCTATAAAAAAAATCAAAAATATAATGAAAAGCATGATTTTGTCAGTGTTTTGGGATCCTATGGGCACCCTGTTTTGCAATATATTCAATTCAAGCATCAAATGATATCCAAAATTAATAAAAATCAACATCTACACTCCTTATAACCCAAAAATAAGTTGGAAATAGAAAGATCAAATTTTTACATAATTTTAATATAAAAATTATAAAACCCCCTCAAATATGTTATTTTTACCCACGGGCACGTACCTGTTTGGGTGTCAGACCCAGATCAGGAATCAAACCATCATAGAAATTTATAATATTTTACAAAAGAATAATAGACATAAAAACATAGATTCTCCTTTTTACAGATCGGAAAAATCATCTTTGGTTAGGGAGATATCGTTCCGACAATATTTAATCAATTATAACGAATATAAAAACTATCAAAACAGATGCTTATGATTTTAAATATAGAAACAAATAGCAGAATACATCAGAAAATTTTAGGATTTCAACAGTGAATAGAAAACATACAGATAAGGAACTTTTTTTTTTACAAATCATTGATTTAATCTCCGATTAGGGAGATACAATCAACACAAGTTGAATTAGGGTTTTAATAAAACATAACGAGTTCTAAAAAGTTGATTTGACTCTCTAACAGAGGAAAAATATCAAACCGTAAGAGAAAATTATAAGAAATTTACAATAAATAACAGACTCTAATATGGAGCGACTGCAATTTACAGATCATGAATTAGATCTTGGATGACAAAAATAACACAACTGCAAGTTATACTTGAATATGAAAAACAAATTTAAGCAACAAGAATCACGATTAGACTTTGTATTTTTTTAACAGGGTTCCCGAATCCCAAAACCTCTGATTTTTTACAGAGACTTATTGACAAATCTGTGGACTAATCATAAAAAAATCAGATTTTTTTTAACAGAGATTTAACCACAAAATAGCACGATTTCTACAGATTTAGAATCAAAACACACAAAAATATAATAAAACACTAAAAACTATGATTTAAATATAAAAAATAATGAAAATTTACATAAACAACATAACAAAATTTAATTTAATGCTGGACCATATGAAATAAACACTAATATAATATGAAAATAGAAAAAATACAGGGAATCTATGATTGAAATTGATTTCACCTTTGAAAACATGGATTTAACCCATTTAACGGGTAAATCTCATGTTTCATTGGTTAAGAATGTAGAAAACAATCATGTGAATGATTCTAACGGATTAGAATCCTGAAAAACTTATCAAAATGAGTTAAATCATATTCTTGGGTCGACCTTGGGGTTCTTGGATGAAATTCATGGTTAAAACCCATGAAAAAAGGGCATACATGGTAAAATCTAAAAAAAAAGTAATAAATTTCATAAAAATGATGAGATAAAAGGTGGAGATCTTACCTTAGAGGTTGCAACAATGGGGGAAGCAGGTAGGAGGAGAGAGAAGCTCCAAGAAACTACTGAGAAAGGAATAGGGGTCGACCTCCCTATGGGCTCCTTTAAATAGGCAAAATTAGGTTTTAAAAATAGGGCTAATTAATTCTAATTTTGCCCCTTTTAAAATTTATCCAAAAAAAATAGTGGGGGGCGATTTTTATAAAGGGATTTAACCTAATTACTAACCTATCTAAGCCCTAATCAAAACCCTAAAATACCCCAAATGTGGCGCCATCCCTTGTGGGCCTCATTTGTTTTTTTTTTTTTGAAAACCCTAAATTTTAAAGCTTTAAAATCAAAATTAAAAACAAAGAATAAAAATGGAGGTTTTAAAAACAAACTTTGGCTCACCTAGACATCCTACCTAAGTAGGACATTGACTAACCCTAAACTAACCCTAAACTCTCCCAAATATGGCGCCACCTAGAGTGGGCCCATATTGGATTTTAAAATCCTGATTTTAAAAATTTAAAAATCACTATTTAAAACCAAAGTAAAAATGTTTTTTTAAAATTAATTTGAAACCTACTAATCTCCTAACCTAACTAGAACACTGACTAACCCTAGTCTAACCCTGACTTTTGCAAATGTGGCGCCACCTCAAGTGGGCCCCATTTGAATTTTCAAAAACGATTTTGAAACTTAAAAATGAGAAGTTTTTCAAAATGACATTCAAAGGTAGACTTGGAATTAAAGGTTTTGAAATGGCACAAAGTTCTGACTGGAATTAAAGGTTTTAAAGTTCTAGATATGGTGCCAACTGAGTGGGCCCCACATTAGGGTTTTAAAAAAATTGAAATAAAGACTGAAAATGGCTTTAAAAGAGCGGTTAAAATCAACAAATGAAATTTAAAGGTTTGAAAATAGAGTTCTAAGCAAAGTAAAACTCTGGATCAGAGTCTTGAACCAATTAGGACTCTGAGATTTTAGAAATTTGAAAGCCAAATGAAAAAGTTTTTGAAAGATTTTATCAGAACTGGTAAAACAGGTCAGAAAAATGCAGTCAGGGTTAGAATCCTAACTCAATTGAAACTCTGAAATAGAATCCTAAATCAACCGAGACTCTGCAAGATGTCCTAATTTTTGAAAAACAAATGAAAAAGATAAAAATGAAAGTAAAAACAAACTTCAGAATAGACTCCTAACTGGATTAGGACTCTGGAATAGAGTCTTGATAGGACTGAAACTCTAGATCTTTTTCGTATTTTCTAAAAAACAGATGAAAGAACTTGTGAAAATAGCAATAAGTATTAAAATCAAAACAGAGTTCCGATCCAACTGGAACTCTGGGGACAGAGTCTTAATCAGACTAGGGCTCTCAAAATTTTAGATTTTCTGAGAAAACAGATAAGGGGATCTTGAAAAATAGAAGAAAACAAGATAAAATTGAAGTCTGGTTCAGAGTCCTGATCTGACTAGGACTCTGAGGAAGAGTCCTAATTCGACTAGAACTCTAAGAATTTTTGGTTTTTCTAAAAAGTGAATGATTAGATTTTAAAAGGAACTTTTGAAAACTGGTGAAAATGAAGTGAGAAAATGAACTCAGGATAGAGTTCTGATTCGATCAGGACTCTGGGACAATGTCCTGATTCGATCAGGACTCTGGGACAAAGTCCTGATTCGATCCGGACTCTGAGATAAAATCCCAGAATTTTTGAAATTCTATAAAGGTGCAACAATTTTGAAATTTGGAAAGATAAATAAAAAGATTTTGAAAAGATTCTCTTGAAACTAAAATCAAGGTCAGAGTCCTGATCTAATTGGGACTCTTTGAATGGAGTCCTGGTTCAACTGAAACACTGAGTTTTTGACTCATTTCAAAAGATTTTAAAAGATTTGATTGAAAATAGCGAAAATAGCCATGAAAGATAGAGTCCTAATCCGACCGAAACTTTGAAGAAGAGTTCTAATCCGACTGGGGTTCTTGAAAAAGAGTCCTAATCCAACTAGGACTCTGGGATTTTGGCCAAAATGACAGAAATAGGCAAGGAATATGACCACGACTGGTTTAAAATAAAAAATGGAGTTTTAAAAAGGTTCAAAAAGATGAAAATACAGAGTCCTGATCCAACTAGGACTCTGAAATTTTTGAGATTTTGATAAAAAAAAGAATCCAGAAGCGTCACCACCTAAATGGGTCTCATATGAGAATTAAAATCAATTGAAATTGTGTTTAAAATGAATTCAGATTGTTTTCTGAGAAAAACATTTAAAATATAAGTGTCCTAGCGGTTGGAAAATGACAAAATGTCGATTCAAAACCCAGGTTTTGAAACTGATTTTGCAAAAAAAGTTTTAAAAGTCGAATATGGATCCAATATTTTGAAAACAGGAGTGCTGAATCTCGATGATAAGATGCAATGACATGCAATGCAATGAAATGAAATGATATGTCGAATGCATGCAGTGATATGCAATGACATATAAAATGTAAACCCTGGATGAGGGACTTGGAATCCCGGATCCCTGGCAGAGACAAAGAATTTGGAGATTTTCATCTGAGGATGAGAACTGATAATTGAAATTAAGCCAAAATGAGGGTTGAATCTTGATTGTAGGATGAAGTATTGAATTTTTTGTAAAAATTTGAGTTGTGAACAACTCTAACTCAGATTTCGACCAGCTGGTTCCCTGAAGACTGCAGATAGTGGGTCCCAGTGGCAGGAGGCAGGTGTTTTTGAATGAGGGTGACATTTTGGGGTGTTTACACCCCTTTGATATTTGCAGGAGCTACACCGTCGTGGAGACCAAGAGTGTCGTGGAGTAGTGCCCCAACAACACACCAGCGATCATATGGTTCGATCCCTGCTTCCTGCGATACTCTGATATTGAGTTCTTCGGCGATGTTGATCTAAACGATACATTTGCGTGGCACAACCCCGAACAAAGGCTGGAGCTTTCGGATGTGGATAGTCGCGCCCTGAGGGTATGTTTGATGGCTTGTCTAGGGTTGGACGGAATGAACAAAAAGAACGGAACAGAACATTGGTTCTGTTCATTCCGTAACAAATGTTCCAAGTCCAACGTTTGTTTGGACCATACTCAAATGCTATGTTCCAAATGTTCGTTGTTTGATGATGATGTGCAGACAACTTGGACAATCATCGATAATGGGTTAAATTACTTTGTTTTGGATCGTATGACCCGATCCATCCACCATTTTACATGTTTTAACAAATTCATTATGTTTTTTTCCCCGGATATAGATCAAATTACGAAATTATATCTAAAATCATGAATTTTTGCTTCAAATATAAATCTCGACTGAGATTTTTTGCCCCGAATATAGATTTTTGCTCCAAATTGTTAAGAAACACTCAAGAAAGAAAACAAAGAAACAAGAACAATCAAACCACAAAGAAGAGGGACACACAAATTTACATAGAATTTTTTTTTCTTAAATCCAAGAGAGAGTAAAAAACCATAACCGCTCAGAGAGAAATCTTATTGCTATTTTCAACAGTTACAAGAGAAAAAGAAAAGAAAGAATTTATACAAGGCAAGGGCGACAACCCTAAACCTAAACAAGTTGGGTCAAATCCATAAGAAACCGAGTCTCAAACATAAGCCCAAAAAAAAAAATTGTCCCCAAAGACCCCCCGCCATGCCCCCCTGCCCCGACCCCGACCCCCGCCCACTGAACCCCCGGACTCCCCTTCCTATAAGAGAAAAAACTCTTAATGAGGCTCTACAACTCATCACAAATAAGGATCTCAAATTGGATTTTTGCCTAGAATATGGATCTCAAATTGAATTTTTGCCTCAAATATGAAACATGATTTTTTGCCTCGAATATGGATCTCAAATTGGAAATTTGCCATGAATATATCTTTTTGCCTCGAATATGGATTTCAAATTGGATTTTTGCTTCAAATATGGATCTCAAATTAGAATTTTGCCATGAATATGGATCTCTAATTGGATTTTGTCCCGAATATGAATATCAAATTGGTTTTTTGCAAGATTCATATTTAAAGTTAGACATTATAGACTAACAAATGAAAATCGTGAATGGGACAAAAACTTTGGCACCATGGAAAACTTTCAAGCTAGAAGAAATAGTTTGGAAGGGGTGAAAACGCTCGTTGAAACAATGCATATTTAACCCATACCCGTTGGGTTGTTAGCCGATGACGGAAATTTGGCAAGGTTTAGCAAAGTTCAACTGGCAGACTTGCAAAACAACATTTGTTAGCTAATCAAAATATAGGCTTTATATGCCCTTTTAACCATTAAATGTGCATAATGCAGATGGTAGGATGCAAAACATCAGGTCGATAAAATTAGTATTTGAATGCACGATATCAGAAAAACATTAAAAAAAAGAAAAGGCTATCCTTCCAAAATTGCTGCAGTCTGAGCAAGCTGGAGAGGCCTTTCAACTGCATCCTAGACTTTGGTATGGTCGGATTCATACAAGTCCTCAATGCAAGATATAAAACTTGAAGCCTGCAGAGATGGGCAACTAGTTATAAACATCAACAAGAAAAACCATGTACAAATATATTAAAAAATGAAAGAGTAATCATTATGCAAAAAAAAAAGGAACATCAATTTAGATAATTTTCAACAAAAAATTCAACCTTCCACTTTGATGAATACAATCAAGGAAAACAGGAAATTATAGTTGTTGGAACATTTGCATCATCCTCGTGCGCAGACTATAACCAAACCAACCATACTTAGCGGGAGTTACAACCTAGAACTACCTATCTAATGATAAGTCAATTTTAGGGAAATTTTAACATTAACTACCGACTAAAGTATTTCTCTTTCACTTCCAGCATCTGCCCACAAAAATGGACATTCTAAGTGCCTAGTGGATTGCCAGCTTACAAATAAATAACTTAAGGTGCAATATTAGATTAGCTCATATGATGTTTTTTACTTAAATGCAGATGCTCTTCCAGACATCACTGTTTCGTCTATAGCATTGCCTTCAAGGTTTTATTATGACTCTTCAAGCGACCATTTTGTCGAGGAAAACAAAATAATAGAGAAAAGAGCTTACGACACAAAATCAAAACACTGAATGCGAATGGAGCTCGAAATCAGCTACTCCGATTCAGAACCAGCAGATCTCAAGCTCGATTGACACTGGTTTAGCACAATTGAGTCCATTCGAGCTAAATTACAAAAACTACATGCAAAAAATTACCAAAAAAAACAAAACAAACAGAGAAACGCATTGCTGATCCATAGCAATTTCAGCAATTAGAACAACAAACAAAAACATAAAAAAAATGAAGGATTTACCATCTAGCGAAGACGGTCCAGTTGTAGAGCGAGAGGTATAGATGCCGGAGGGCTGAAGAGAAGCCCCCCATCAACAGAGCTTAGAGAGGAGATGGCGAATTGAAGAAGAAAAGGGAGTGGAATCGAGTTGGATCTAGGGTTTTTGAAGAATGGGAATAGGGTGGATTTCTCCTCCTCCTTTTTATTGAGTGAGATAATTGGGGAAAAATTTTAGGGTTTTAAAGAAGAGGAAGAAGGGGAGAGGCAGAGGAGAACATGTTCTCATTGATCCAAACATCCCCACCTCCATTAACGACATCATAGAGAGCATTCAATCCGAAAAACGAGCAACCCATCTTCTCCCTAGAGTGAACCCACGATGGCCGGCCGAACTATCAACCTCGCCGGTGCTAGCGCCCCTCCAAAGAGTGAACCCACCACGGTCGGCCGGATGATTAAGTCGCGATCTTCCGACGAGATTGGTTGGGTGGTGGTGCTGAGTGGAGGTAGATTGAAAGAGAGAGAGTCGGTGCCCCTCTGCCTTGCTCAATCGATGGAGAGAAGCATCGACGGGCGCGGTGCGCCCATCGATGCATTTTTTTTATGTTCTTTCAGTTCTTGTTCTTTTTGTAATGGAAGAGGGGTGGAGCAAAAATTACACATCAAAATGAATGTGGAGGACGTGTGGAACACCGTCCACCGCATTCAATGTTTGTTGAAAATCGTTGTTTTCAGCGTGATTTTTGTCTGAATCATGCTTGGAGCAGCGCATCAAACATACCCTGATGTATCCCCTGACTAAGCAGGCCCGCAAACGACCCAAAAATGTTCGCTACCAATTAATAGCAGCAGAAGGACCACAACTTTAGATATGGTCTAGCTCAGTGCACAAGGGACCTCAACCAAGCTCAATGCCAGAATTGTATAGACACTGCAATGACACAGATCGAATCATGCTGCAAGAGATACCAAGGGTGGAGGTCTGTTTACGGAAGCTGCAACGTCAGGTACCGGCAACAACTGTCACTGCAGAGACCCAGCACCATCACAACCAGCGCCTTCTCAGCCGGCAGAAAATGGTGAGCTTAGTCACAAATCTCATTATCGGGATTATCTCAAAAAAAAAAACTCACAATAAATTACAGTGAATTTTTTATCTAGGGGCCAACTTTTGCCCTTATTTTCATATAATGCACACATTTCTGAAATTTTAAATATGGCCAAACCTTTCCTGAAAATTGTCAACCAGTGTTATTAAAAGCGTTGAGGCGTAGCGAGGCGCTCCACCAAAATCTGAGGCGAGGCGTAAGCCTCGAGGCGCAAAGCGTAAGCCTCAAAAAAAAAATTTTTTTAACTTAAAAAAAATTATAAAAATGATCTAAAATTATAAATAAATAAGAAATGCTTTATTGATGAAGCGCCAACCGACACAAAATAAAAAATCTCAAATAAATACGAAAAAAATATGAGATTAACATGTAAAAGTAACATTAATGCAACAACTTGATCTATGTAAGTATCTAATTGCATAAATATGAGCATTCATTCAATAAAAAACTAACATTAACAACAAAATGCATATTAGCACTAACAACATCATGTCATAATTAAAAAATGCATGTTAACATTAACAACCAAATGTTAATGTATTTGTCCAGAATTCTTCAAAATGAGAGTGTTAACATTTACAATTACAACTGAAAGTCCCAAAAAACATATAAATGGCCAATAGCTCTATGATATGAATTAGGGCCTAGGCTCTTGCTGTGTCTCGTCATCATCAATATTTAAGTCTTCAATATCATCATATGAAGAATCCATATAAATAGGTTCTTCTTTATCTTCATTCTCTGACTCTTCATCATCTACACTTTCTTCATCCACGTCCTCAATTACTTCTTTTGCTTTTCTTTTTCCTTCAATAAAAAATCATGTATTAAATATTTACGTTATGTAATTAAAAAAATACATTTATATTCATAGCTAGGTAAAAGGAATATAACTTTACCTCGATCTCTTGAAGACATGTCTTGCCTAGAACCACTTTGTGAAACATGAGGTGAAGTGACTTTTTCAATAGGCACATGCTCAATGGCATTTATGTCGAAGTTCGGATCCAACCATGAATCCTCCAACCAATTGGGATCACTTGGCAACACTAGATCTTCCTTCTCCACAATCCACTCATCGTCTGAGTCTATATGATCTAGACATATAGGGTCTTTGGTAGCCCTCCTCTTCATATTTCTCTCTCTTAATTTCATATTGTACATTACAAAAACCAATGCATTCATCTTCTCTTGTTCAAGTCTATTCCTTTGTTTTGTATGCACCTATAATTTCAAATCATTGATAATCAAATATAAGATAATTAAACATATAAAAATGTATTTCAAAAATAAAATACAAAGTCACAAACCAATGAGAAAGTACTCCAATTCCTCTCACAGCCCGATGCACTGCATGTCAAACTTAAAATTCGAATTGCAAAATTCATCAACTCAGGATTTTCATGCCCAAATGAACTCCACCAATCAGCTGCATTCAAATAAAATAATAAAAAATTGATAAAAACATTAAGAATGTCATAATTAACAAAAAAATAAAAAAATATTGACAAATAACAACATAATTGCAAACTTACCAGGACTTTTAAATTTTCTTGTTGTAACAGCTGCCTCTCTGCCAAACAAGCCCTTTGCCTTTTTAAATGCATCGATTTGTGTTGTAATTTTCAACTGAATATTTGCATCAGAAACTAATTTTTCAACACAATCATAAAAGCCACCCATAACTTCTCCATCAGGGTTGAAGTTGTCAGCATAATGAAAATGTGGATTTAAATAATAGGCAGCTGCATGCAAAGGCTTATGAAGTTGCAAGTCCCATCGTCTATCAATGATATCCCAAATAGGTTTATATTTTCTTTGGACATTGTCAAGGTTTGAAGCAATTTCCTCCTTTGCTCTATCCATTGCCTCATACAAAAATCCCATAGCAGGTTCGTCTGCATAAACGAGTCACAATACTTTGACGAGAGGTAGTGTAGCTTTAATTGCATATGATATGGTAGCCCAAAACTTATGATCATTAAGAACAATACAAGAAATGTTCTTAGCATCAGATTTCTTATAGTAATTAGATGTTCTAAAATTTGAAGATAAGAACATCGACTTTAACTCTTTCTTATAACATCCAATACTATGAAGTGTAAGATATGTTGTGGCAAAATGAGTGACGGCTGGACGTAGAAGTTCTTTCTTCTTTGTGAATTTTCTCATTAAATTTAATACCCATGCATGACTATAAATGTATCTTGTAATTTTTTTTGCCTTTTCCACTGTATCTTTAAAAATTGATATCTTTCCAATATCTTCTAACATAAGATCCAAGCAGTGGGCTGCACATGGTGTCCAAAAACATGTTTTTCCTGCTATTAATATATTTCCAGCTGCCACATAATTTGGTGCATTATCTGTAATGAATTTCACCACATTACTTTCACCAACTTCTTTAACAACTTCTTCAAACAACTGACACAAATTTATACCAGTTTTTTCCATGTCGTTGATGTCAACGGACTTCAAAAATACTGTCCCAGATGAGCTGTTCACAAGAAAATTAATTAAGTTTCTTCCTTTCCCATCTGTCCAACCATCTGTCATAATACTGCAACCAACCTTTGGCCACTCTTTTTTGAACTCTTTCAAAATTTCATGAGTACAATCTACCTCGTCCTTCAAAATCCACGTTCTGATCTCATGATAAGAAGGTGGTTTGAACCCTCACCCATAATTTGCAATAGCTTCTACCATTGCACCAAAATATGGACTGTTGCAAAGATTAAATGATAAGTCATTTGCATAAAAAAATCTACCAATGGCACGACATACATTTTTTCTTTCATCCCTTTTGAAAGCAGTGTTTGTTGTGGTTTGTCGTGCTTCTTTGTTCACAAAAAGGTCCATAGGACCAGCTGCACTTGTTTTTGCATCACTACCTGATCCACTAGTTTCTTTATTCGCATTATCGTCGATTGATGATCCAAAATAAACACTTCTCCCGATATCCAACTTGGTTTGTTCTAACTCTTCTTTCTTTAGCCTCTGATCCTTTAGATGATTCTGAAAAAATCTTTTCACGTCAGGTGGAACTGCTTCGCACATGCTTACACAATGCTTTGTGCCAGCTAAGTGATGTTTTAGCCTATAGATGCTTCCTGTAGTCTGTTTATGACAGTAATTGCAAATTACATGTCCTACGAGTTTGGGATCTTTAGTAGGATTTGGAACTTTAACTCCATGATCCCATCCTACATCTTTTGCCATTGTTCAACTGCAAAAATACATAACATAAAATATATATTAGCATCATGCATTCTGCTGACCACATTACATGAAAACAAATGCAAAATAGACAATCTTGGTGTATAAGCTATATATGAATCCTAGAAAAAAACATAATTGAGCAACAGGAGCTACGTTGCTCATGTGTGCCAAAGTAATAGAAACAAAACAATGCCGGCATACATAACTCTTCTCTAATGTAACAGACTAATATACAACATGCTAACTGAAGGCATAGTAGTCAGGAAGTTGCAAATCTATCAAAATATAATGTGAGTTGAAAGGTTCTTTAAGTATTTTGTCAATCTTAACCAAGTTTGGTCCGTTGCAGGTTTTGTAAACCAAACCCATGATTGTGATCTCTTTAGTTCTTTAAGTTGAAAGAAAGCGAAAAGATGGCTACTTGTGCATGTCCAGAGACTAGAGTATTTCTATATTTGAAGAGGCAAGGAATAACATCCAAAATATTTTGAATCCGTAGTTACTAAACTAATACATAAATACAAACAAGGCTAAAAGGTGACAAGAAAAACATGAGTGACAGCATGGCAAAATAGTGGTTTAAATAGTTGACATGATAACCTTTCATAGTAGAGAACCAAAGAGTGATGGGAAGAGTAAAATAATCTCTCAAGAAAAAAAGAAAAAAGAAGAAGATGGGAACAGTAAAACAAAGCAAAAAGCTAAGTAGATGACAAATCGACTTAACTTCAAATTCCCTAAGGCCTTAATATTATCTGTCACCTGGAAGTTCAGAGACATCCAATTCATAACAAGAAGTATGGCAGAAGTATATTGCTTGTCATACAATAATCAAAGAAACAAACTTCTAAATTTTTAGCTACAAACTGAAAATTCATATCATGAAGAGAGAATTCAGACTTATACTAATTCACAAACAAAAACATACACAGATTTTTTTTTCTTTAACATCCAAAAAGCCGATGGCATCGGCCTGCTCGTGGTTTCATCATTCTGAGGGCCTTCATGGCATCAGCCTGCTCGTGACCAGGCTATAACAACACACTTTCAATCCCTCTTTTCCTCCATTTAGTGAAGCAAGCATAGTGTTTTGCATGGCACCCATAACCACATTTAGGTTCCAGTCATCCATATCGCCATTCCTGTCATTAGGACCTCACTGATGCAAGTTGTTTTCATCAAATTGGACCTTGTGTATGTGATTTACATCATCCATTTAGTGAAGATCGGCATTTGAATAGACAAAATCCGACTTATGTGCAAGACTTTTTGCTGATTCAAAAATCAATAACCATTAATAAAAACATGGTTTTTTTGTTAAAGAACACTGTCAAAATAAATTGAAAATCATGTTTTTTTTTTGTTAAAGAACACTATCAAAATATTGATTTCTATTAAATCAACCGTGTTGAACCCATCGATAGGGCCAGATTGATCAAAATAACTTAGTACCAATGAGATCCCAGAGGGAGTTATGACCACAGAGGATGATATAGGGATGAGTGGAGTCGGGTTCCCCATAAACGTAGGTTACACGGTTTCACAAAGAACAAATGACAAAAGAAGAAGCTGGGGAAAAACACACAGATCTTACCTGTCACCGGAAAGCGCAGAGGTCGCCGGAAGGGACGGCGGTGGCGGTGAGTCGCTGGCCGATGGTGAGTGGTGGCCGGCGGGTCGTCGATGGCTTCTCAGCAGAGGAAAGAAGAAGGTGGAAGAGTGGTGGCCGGCGGCGAGTAGTGGCGGGGGACGAGAGGGGACGGAGTGGAGAGAGAAGGGGCAAGGGCTTTCTCTCGCCCTGAAGCGCCTGCCTTTTTTAAAGACAGGTTCTCGATCTTTCGAGAATACGGGCCCGAATCCGGGTCGATCTCGGGTCCGGGTCATCCGATTTCTTAATACGCGCCTCAGTTTGAGGCTCGCCTCGCCTCAAGGCGTACGCCTCAAGGCGCATGAGGCGTACGCCTTGAGGATGTTGCGCTTTTTAAGTGCGCCTCAAGGCAAAAAGGGCCTCGCCTCGAGGCGAGGCGCACTTTTTGCACCTTAACAACACTGCTGTCAACCAAGGCATGTATTTTATTATTGTCCTTTAACTCACATTAAATCATAAGTCAATTAGAATAATGTCCATCATCATTTAAAGTTCACTGTTTACTTTTTCCTTTTCCTTTTTATGAGCATAAGTACTTTGCAGCTTTCAAAGGATAATGCAAGAAACCAAAAAGACTCACCTTTTCCATTATGATGAGTGTTGACCTGAGGTCCTATTTGACAGTTTAAAAAAAAATGGTAAATATTTGAATTTTCAGAAACGTATGGCCCATATTTGACATTAGGGTCGAAAGGTTAATGGCCCCTGAATAAAAATTTTCTTAAATTAAAACATCTGTTTTCCTCCAAA
The DNA here is from genome assembly GCF_984573655.1 of Nuphar pumila. NCBI lineage: Eukaryota > Viridiplantae > Streptophyta > Magnoliopsida > Nymphaeales > Nymphaeaceae > Nuphar > Nuphar pumila. The sequence continues at coordinate 33,771,967 of NC_143258.1, read as the reverse complement.
AATTCTCCGAAAAATGTAGGCATGTTTAAATTAAAAAGCATATAAATACATAAAAACACAAATTTCTAAAAAATATATATAAAAATATGAATACCACGCTAATAGCGTGATAATACGGCAATAAAAAAATGCAATTTTTTCAAAATAGGTGATATTTTGAAAAAAATGCTATATTTTTTCGGGATTATACCGGCTTTTGAGAGATTTCAGAAACTGGGATATATATGTAACTCTACCTTGTGCGTATATTGATGACTTGTAGGTGGCGTTGTCTTGCTTTTATTTGATATGATTAAGGATGACATTGGACCGGGCAGGGCGGGGGGACAAGGTCTTGACCTCCTGCCCTTCATTCTTGACTTTATCTCCGCACTGATTTTGATTTTAAGCATGAAATTAACTTAGGGTCTCTAATTGACAGTTTTAGTGGAAAGTTTTGGTAATGCCTTTTCAAAAGGTATGGAACTTCTTTTAAAATATGAGTCTAAAGGTGCGTCGTTCAATGATAATTTTACCTGAATCTAACTATTTTCGGCATAATCTCTAAAAAAAGGACTTAATATATAGTAGACCCTTGTTTGACAATTTACCCTAGAGAATCTCTTCTTGCATAGAAGATCTTGATTTTTTCCCAAAAATTGGAGGAATGCTTTAAAAGGAAATTAAAAAATCAATACAGTTGGGGGTGACAAGAAGTTGCACCCGTAAAAAAACAAAAGGGTCAATGCCCATTGAGATCCCGTGCTCTATGGTGCTAGGAAGAGGGGAACTGGAGACCTTAACCTTCTACATTAGCAAGAAAATTGACTGCACCAGGAACCTATGATCTCTCACTAGCAGCCCATGCACTTTGCTATTGCGCCAAGAAATGGCCCTCAAAGTAACAAAATAAAAAAAATTCAAATGTAAATCCCATTTAATGAAACCTAGATTTTTTTTTTAATTGCATGAAACCAGTGTTGTAGTTTTGATGTCCCAGCCAGGTTGGATGAAATAGTTTAGAGAACACACAAAAACAATATAACCAACAAAGAAACAAACCATACACAGCCTACGTCTGTTAGGAGAGTACCGAGAACTTTATTATTGAAGAAAGCCCAATAACCATGTAAGCAGAAAAAAAAAACCAGACCGCAGAGGTGGTATCCCATGTGTTAAGTGGGGTTCTGTACCAACCTGAAGGCCCAGGTTTGAATCCCTCTGTCACAAGGGGCTTAAGAGATATCTGGTAGGGGTCTGCCTAACCCCAGTTTGCCTTTCCAAAAATAAAAAAAAGAAAAGAGAACAAACAAAAAGCTGTCTTTAATAACCGGAAGTTGTACCAATGCATGTGATCTAACTATGCAATGCAACCTTTCTAAAATCCAAGCGAGAATATCTTTCTCAACACCAAAAGACTCTCTCTCTCTCTCTCAAAACCCTCAAGAGAAGCCCAGTACTATTAGAAGACTCGTCTCCTCTCTTCAATTAATGCTGACACTATCCAAAAAACAGAATTCCTCTCTTTCCTTGTCTTTTTTTTTTAATGTACAAGAAATCTCCAATATGTGCTTTCTTTTCAAATCCATTACCATGAATAATAAAAAAAACTATGTCAAGAAAGAGTCATCATATGTGCAAGTGGGACTCACACATTTCATGTTCAAGTCACAACTTAACAACCAGAGCCTAGTTCCAATAAATATGAGAGAAAAAGAGCATTTTTAAATATTAGTTAAGAATGCCTTTCATTTACCGTAAAACATTGGATGCTATGAATTAAATAATAATAATAACAATAATAATAATAATGTGGAATCACTTATATTTACATGAACCAAAAATCAAAATAATTCACTCACTTTGAGCAGATGGTAATAATCTTTCCGTGGACTTCGGCAATATGTTTCATCTTACATGCAATTACTTATTTTTCCATGAGCCGAAGATCAATTCTCTGAAAATGGTAGTTAGTGTTTCCATATAACATCATGTTTGGAAACAACAACCTGGGAATCTTCTAAACCTTTCCATATATACTTTGCATTATTTTTTATGAGAGACTTTTCCATCTAATACTGATAATAACTAGGCAGGATTAATGGCATTGGCATGTTTGTTTAGGAGGTAAGAAAAGGAGAATTGTGATTATCATTTGCTCCGCCATGGCCGTGCTTGTGCTGGGAGCTTTTGTGTTGTTTCTCTGGCGAAAGAGAAAAGATAATGGCGAGTCCAACCGGCAAAAGCTAGATTTTGCATGTTGTTTTACATGGCTCATATTTATTATAAGCCACTTCCATTTTCCTTGGCTCTATGACAGAGGATCAAAGAAGATATAGCAGTGAGATCCCTTCACTAGACTTCGGCAGCCTCGGTAAGGATGAAAGAGACCATGAGCTACCTCAATTCAGCCTAAAGATTATACAAGCAGCTACCCACAATTTCTCAGAGGACAATAAGCATGGGCGAGGAGGATTTGGCCCTGTATACAAGGTATTTCAATATAATATCAGTCTGCATCTTATATTTACAATGGAGTATCAACTGAATCAAATTTTATTCCTTTTAGGGTGAACCAAGTGGGTGGCTAGTAGCAGTGAAAAGGCTTTCCCAAGGTTCTGGGCAGGGTCTTAAGGAGTTTATGAATGAAGTTGTACTGATTGCAAGGCTTCAACACAAAAACTTGGTTAGGCACTTGGGCTGTTGTGTGGAGAGGGGAGAAAAGATGCTTATCTATGAATTCATGCCCCACGGTAGCCTCGATGCATTTCTTAATGGTAATATAACCATCTCTGCTGAGTACCCTTTTCAGACTTGCACCATTCTAAGGAAACTGACACAATGATGTAGGGTGCGGCTGGGAAATTTTCGGCGACGGCTACCATTCCGGCATCCTGTAAGGTGGTGGCCTTGCATAACAAAAACAAAAAAAAACAGACAGTGTACCTGAGGCTGCCATTGACGGAGGGTGGAGGACGTTGCCGGAGAAGGGCGCTCTTCAACTTAGCCTGTCCGCAGCCACCACAAGTGCAGGCCACTGTATGCGGACGGTAAGTCGACCTCTTCCCTCCTTGAACTTCTATATTTTCGCACTCTCCAGGGTTGCTTATGAAACCCTCTTTTATAAGCAAAAAATGAGAACGGTTTGAGTAACTGTTCCCTCTGATTGTTGGTTTAACGGAAGGAACACATTCATGTGGGGAAGCGTTACCCACATCGTGGGTAACCACCACCAACGTGGTGATTTAACCCAACATTCTTCCACTTGTTCCGACGATAAATCTTTTAACCAGAAAACCTTATGAGAATAACTTGATGAATAGAATGACCTTTATATTCTATTCTAAAGGTTCTTAGTTGAATCTCTAATCCTTATGAGATTAATAACAACCATAATGAGAATAAAAAAAGACTGAAAGTGATCACTTTATTTATATGCATATGTCAAAAAGAGTTTAACAATCCCATCCTCATTACATGTTCGGAATATAATCCCGGTGCTAGCCCTTTAGTAAGAGGATCAACGATCATCTCTTTGGTACCAATATTGACAATATGCACTAAATGATTCTCCGTCTTTTCTTTAACAACAAAATACTTCAATTCCATATGCTTGCATGACGTAGTACTTTTGTTGTTATTCAAAAAGGACACCACAACTTCATTATCATAGTAGACCTTCAGTGGCTTCCCAATGGAATCAATCACCTTTAACTGTGATATGAAGTTCTTTAACCATATAACCTGCGAAGTAGTCTCGTACAATGCAATGAATTCTGCCTCCATGGTGTGGGCAGCAGTGGTCGTCTGCTTTCCACTCCTCCAAGAGATCGCTCCCCCAGCAAGTAAGAAGACGTACCCAGTAGTAGACTTTCTACTATCCAGGCATCCTCCTAAATCCGCATCTGAGTAGCCAATGACCTCGAGGTGATCAACTTTATGATACGTTAACATATAGTCTTTTGTCCCTTGCAAGTACCGCAAGACTTTCTTGGCAGCCTTCCAATGGGGTAAACCTGGATTAGACTGAAATCTGCCAAGTACCCCTACTGCAAAAGAAATATCTGGTTGAGAACATGTCTGTACATACTGCAAGCTGCCAACAACTGATGCATATGGATAAGCACTCATCTGTGCTTTGTCAATATCGTTCTGTGGACAATCCTTTAGGCTCAGCTTGTCACCTTTTGATATGGGTGTAGAAGTAGGAGAACAATTCTCCATCCCATATCGCTTTAACACATTTTCTATATAAGATCTTTGGGAGAGGCCTAAAAACCCTTTTGCTCGGTCTCGACGAATCTCAATGCCAAGAACATAAGCAGCCTCACCCATATCTTTCATATCAAAATGTGATGTAAGAAACTGTTTTGTCTGTGAAAGCAACTTTATATCGTTGGTTGCAAGTAAAATGTCATCCACATACAAGATCAATATAATGAACTTACTCCCACTTTCCTTAAGGTATATACATTGATCAATAATGTTTTCTGTAAACCCGAAAGTCACAATGACTTGGAAAAATTTAATATACCATTGTCGGGAGGCCTGTTTAAGTCCATATATTAATTTGTTAAGCTTACAAACCAAACGATCATTTTCAGAGAAACCAAGAGGTTGTTCCATGTATACCTCTTCATTCAGATCCCCGTTGAGGAACGCTGTTTTCACATCCATTTGATGTAGCTCTAAGTCAAAATGAGCTACAAGGGCCAGAATAATCCTCATTGACTCCTTAGTTGAGACAGGAGAGAATGTCTCATTATAGTCAATGCCCTCCATCTGGGTGAATCCTTTAGCAACCAATCTTGCTTTATGTCTCTCTATGTTACCTTTGGAGTCTTTCTTGGTCTTAAAGACCCATTTACACCCTACGGGCTTTACTCCTTTAGGTAACGTGACAAGATCCCACACTTGATTTTTAGCCATAGAGTCTAACTCTTCTTTCATGGCTTCAATCCAGTGCAAAGATTGTTTGCTTTCAACAGCTTCCATAAAAGTCAACGGGTCATCATCCATATCTATGAAATCCCCAGGCTCCTGAAGGTACACCACATAATCAGGATGTATGGCAGATCTCCTAATCCTTGTGGATCTCCAAACAGGTCGTTCCTCAGGCTCAGATGGAACCTGATCATCATGCTCGTGCTCTTCCGCATTGTCCACAATAGGTTCACTTTGGATTTGTGCATTAACAATCGAATGATCAACCACACCATCATTAGGAATAACAATGTGGTATCTTTCGATGTTTTCCTTAACAGGTGATGAAACTGGATCCTGTATTTCCTCAAAACCAATGCTTTGAAGTGCACTTAATCCTACTGAACCATCTTCTAGGAATTTAGCCTTATCCGTTTCAACAATTTGTGGTGAGTGAGATGGGCAATAAAACCTATACTCTTTTGATCTTTCTGGATAACCAATGAAATATCCACTGGTTGTTCTTGGATCAAAGGCTTTAATGTGGGGGTTATACAGTTTAGCCTCTGCAGGACATCCCCATATGTGCATATAAGACAGTGATGGTTTCCTACCTGTCCACAGCTCGTAAGGAGTTTTAGGCACAGATTTCGTAGGAACCTTATTCAAAATATGCACAACAGTCCTTAAGGCTTCACCCCACAACTTTATGGGAAGTGTTGAATAATTCAACATAGCCCTGACCATTTCTTTAAGCGTACGATTTCTCCTTTCAGCTACACCATTCTGATAAGCACTACTAGGCATGGTATATTGAGGCACAATGCCTTCCTCTTTAAGAAATCGTGCTAATGGTCCTTCCCTTTGCCCCATCTCAGTAAATCTACCATAATATTCGCCACCTCTATCAGACCTGACTATTTTAATAACCTTATCGGTTTGTTTCTCTACTTCTTTTATAAATTCCTTAAACATCTGAAAAACATCAGATTTTTCGAAAATCAAGTAGAGATACATATACCGATAATAGTCATCAATAAAGGTGACGAAATATTTTTTGCCTGTGTAACAGGGAGAAAACGGTCCGCATACATCCGTATGGACTATTTCTAATATCTCACTACTGCGTTTGGCACCCTCTTTATATGTATTTGTATGCTTAGCCTTTATGCAATCAACACATGGGTCATTGTCAGTAAAATCTAGAGATTGCAAGATCCCTTCATTTACCAGTCTCTTTATTCTCTTTTCAGAGATATGACCTAACCTTCGATGCCAAAGCATGTAAGATTTATCATCTGTCATGCTACGTTTATTTCCAACCAATGCGTATTCAGAAGTCAAAGACTCCTGAGTTCGGATCTTCACATTCAATCTATATAAACCATCATAAACTGATGCAAAACCAATTTCAATTGAATTTCTGAATATGAACATTTTGGAATTTTCAAACTTAAAACAATATCCAAATTTATCCAACTTTGAAATTGAAATTAAGTTTCTACTATACGATGAAATATAAAAGACATCATGATGATCTAAAACTACGCCCGTATCTAGAGTAATCCTGCAGGTTCCAACACCTTTCACATGTGAACGCATCTTGTTTCCCGAATAGATGTTTTTCTCATGCATTGTTGGTTCCCTTCTGCTCAGGAACAGCTGTAGACAGTTGGAAATATGAATACTAGCACCAGAATCAATCCACCAGCTATTTTCAGGAATTTGTAATAAATTACATTCATGAGAAACAAATGACAAATTACCTCTCTTTTCCAACCATTTCTTGTACTTTATGCAATCTGCCTTTATGTGTCCCTTCTTGCAAAAGAAGCACTTTATGGGAGCAGAGTTGGATTGCTTATCTTGGGATGACTTATCCCCAGCTGGCTTCTTCCTAGCATTTCTCTTAAATGCATTCTTTCTTGGTCCTACTTTGGACATATGAGAAGCCATATGTGCACTCTGCACCTTCTCACCTTTCATCCTCTCTTCTTCTTCAACACACTTGGACATGAATTCATTAAATGTCCATTCATCATTATGTGTGTTGTACGAGATTTTGAAAGGTCCGTATTCCAAAGGTAAGGACGTTAGAACTAAATGCACTAGGAAAGAATCCGAGATGGTGAGCTTCATGTCATTCAGCTGAGACGCTATGTTTCTCATCTCCAAAATGTGCTGGCGAATGTTTCCCCCTCCAGTATATTTCATATATATCAGTTTTGACATCAAGGTACTGGCTCTGGCCTTGTTTGAACTCATAAACTGTGCCTCAATGGCATTCATGAATTCCCTCACTGTTCTGCATTGTGGGATAGCACTCCGAATGTTCTTAGCTACTTTAGATTGCAAAAGCAACAAGCTAAGTCTATTCGAGCGCTCCCACTTCTCAAAAGAAATCTTTTGATCAGCAATACTCTGATCAGTGAGGGCAGCGGGTTCATCTATCCTTAGGGCCAGATCTAGATCCATATACCCTAATGCAAATAAAACAGTTTTTTTTCAATCACTAAAATTAGATCCATCTAGAAAAGGTATAGAGCTAGAGCCATCTAAAATCACAGAACTAGAAATTGCATGACAAAAAAAACACGTATCAAAAAACATTCATACGAGACTAAAACTTTAGTGGAAAAAGCAAAATGATAAAGGCCCTTGATATGCTTCTTTCCAGACGAGTGTAGGGGGTCATCAGAGTCCTACTTTGGTAAGAGCTCTGACACGCGAAACCACTTCGCCTACCAACCATATTCGGTAAAACTAAGGTTCTTGTGAAGATAGACCATTAACACAAGGTACCTTTGGATACTCATGTGTGATGTATCTCGACGCATTTACCTTATTCTACTCTACTTAAATTCCAAACACGATAAAACTACCTTTGGGTCGTCTATCGTTTCATGAATCTAAGTACAATGTGCATATCAGCTTAGGAACTGTATGATAGTATAAAATTTATTTATGACTCACGTGTATTCAGTCACATTGGTGACATGAAAACACTGATTCATCTAACTATCCTTAATGCTAATATGCAAAATTATATCTTAAAATGGTTTGTAAACCGAATGGACCAGACATATGACTCTCGAAATGGTTCTAAAACTGAATGAACCTGTCATATGTTCCACGAACCAGTCTTAAAGCACTCTGAACCGGTCTGAAACAGCCCCGAACCGGTCATCCAAGGGTCCGAACCGGTTCTGAACGTTATGAAGTGGGTCAAATATGAACAAAAAGTTCATAAAACCCTATAACCGTATGCCAAAATCTGTGTATTTTCTTATATCTAAGAAAACAGGGTCTTAGCATCTCGGAACCGGTGAGAAACTGAAATGAACTGGCCAAAAACGGCTCTGAACCGGTCCTGGAAGGGGACTGAGTCAGTCCCTGATCCGGTTCAGGCCAAATAGTGCCTGGACCCTTCTGGATCCGAGTCAGACCCGACTGCTAACTGGATCCGGGTCAGACCCGGGGTTATCCGGATCCGGGTCACACCCGGTACAGTCCGGATCCAGGTCGGACCCGGTATGATCTGGATCCGGGTCTGACCTGGTTGCAACTAGATCCGGTTCGGACTCGGTACATACCGGATCTGGGTCAGACCCAATTGCAACTAGATCCGGGTCATACCCGGTACTGACCGGATCCGGGTCGGACCCGGTACTGACCGGATCTGGGTCGGACCCGTTACATTTCGGATCCGGGTCGGACCCGATACAGTCTAGATCCGGGTCGGACCCGGTACTGACTGGATTCGAGTCGGACCTGGTACATTTCAGATCCGGGTCGGACCCGATACAGTCTAGATCTGGGTCGGACCCGGTACAGTTGGATCCGGGTCGGACCCGGTAATGACCAGATCCGGGTCAGACCCGGTAATGACCGGATCCGAGTCCGACCCAATACCGGACCCGATCCGGTTCCTGTCATTAAAGAAAAAAGGGCAGAAAACCCCGATATTTTCAGAAATAAGGGGTTTTCCCCTTTTTCATTGCCGGCGACCAATGTCGCCGGTCGGCGACCCACGCCGCCTGCCGTCGATTATCGCCGGCCCCTGCCGGCAACCAATGCCGCCGTTCGCCGGCGACCAATGCCGCCGCTTGATGGCGCTACTTCTTCGACGAAAGCAGCCATCCACCAGCCAAAAACGATGCCTCAGAAGACTTCAGAAATCCGGTGACTCAATAGTCGCCGGCGACGGCTCCTGCAGCCTACTAATGGCGGATGGAGAAAATAAAAGACGCCGGCGGGGACCTCGCCGACAGGAAAACCTCCAAAAAACAGAGGTAAGTCTTTTTTTTTTTTTATCAATCTGTCGCCCAACGGCGACAGTCGCCGGTGCCGGCGACAGGCGCCGGTGACCAGCAGCAGGATCACCCCACGGTGACCTGCGTTGCTGGTCAAACCGAAGCACACCGCGCAGCGGAAGCGTGGTGGGCCCATAACCCAATGTAGGGTGCGGCTGGGAAATTTCCGGCGATGGCTACCATTCCGGCATCCTGTAAGGTGGTGGCCCTGCATAACAAAAACAAAAAAAAAACAAACAGCGTACCTGAGGCTGCCATTGACGGAGGGTGGAGGATGTTGCCGGAGAAGGGCGCTCTTCAACTTAGCCTGTCCGCAGCCACCACAAGCGCAGGCCACTGTATGCGGACGGTAAGTCGACCTCTTCCCTTCTTGAACTTCTGTATTTTCGCACTCTCCAGGGTTGCTTATGAAACCCTCATTTATAAGCACAAAATGGGAACGGTTTGAGTAACCGTTCTCTCTGATTGCTGGTTTAACGGAAGGAACACATTCATGTGGGGAAGCACCAACGTGGTGATTTAACCCAACAAATGACACCAATCAGCTCTATAGCCAATAAGCCAGTTCCTAAGAGAGCAGACTCAGTAGTCGGGGTTGGGGCTGCCATATGAGCTAGAGGGCTGGGCCCACCCTTCATGTGGCTTCCATATATGCCGGGGTTTGGGGCCCACCCTTCCCAAGGTGGTGGCCAGTGGCCTCCATTCGCGGAGCTCCCTTCTTCAGGTGGCTGCCACATGGCCTCTGAGGCCCACCATTTCCTTAGGACAGGAGCAGATCCAGTGTTTGGAGGCAGAACACCTTCTACTAGGGGAGCATAAAAAACGGGGGAGCCCCGTATTAAAGAGGGTACATAGAGTTTTGAGCCCCGAATACAGTACAACTTCTCCTTAGGGCGAGAGCCCTTGATCCAGTGGACTGAGTGCTTAGCAAAATACTCGGGTTGTGTATTGGATCAGGCCTCGGTTCCCAATGGAGCTTCCAAAAGTGTAAGTATATTGTATGTTTGTGCGTGGAGGGGGTGGAAGTAATCAGTTTTTTGGGTTGTTGTAGATAAACAGAAGCGTAAATCACTGGATTGGGAGAAGCAATTCGAGATCATCATGGGAACTGTAAGGGGGATTCTCTATCTTCATCAGGATTCCCGGCTCAATGCCATTCATCGGGATCTCAAAGCAGGCAACATCTTGTTGGATGAGCAGATGAAAGCAAAGATTTCTGACTTTGGAATGGCTAAAATCTTCAGTGGAGATAACGACCCCAAAGGCATTAACATTAATTTTATTCTCATATTATTCAAAAGAACAAGAGATTGTGCAAGAGAACACTGTAGCAAGTTAAAACCTACATAACTTTACACCTCATGATTATAAGCAGAGAGGTACTATTACTGAAATAAAGAAGCAATTAAGAAGTGGGATGCAACCATTTTTCTAGAAAGGTCGGATAGGATAGGATAGGATAGGATAAGATAGAAAATTAAGGGGATCTAACATCAGAGTCGAAGGAATAAAATGGTGATAAACATTTATGATGAGTAATTGTTTCTGAAGGGAACTATTTGTAGCTTGCCACATCCTTTGCTGCTAAAAATAGCCCTCTAGTGCTAAGTTTTTCGGCCTTTAAAAGTTTAATTAATTTTATTATTAAGAGAACGTCATTACTTTGTATGCTATCTCGTGCTATTTTTAGTTGCTTGCATCAATCTGACTCTGCTTCTTGCATATGTATCTTTGTTAACCATCTCTTTACACAGAACTCTTATGAGATATTTTCTTGTTTTTTCACACAGTGGATACATGGCTCCAGAGTATGCCATGGATGGGCTGTTTTCTGTCAAATCAGATGTCTATAGCTTCGGCGTTCTGCTCTTAGAATTGTCAATGGCCAAACAAACAGTGGATTTCATCTTTCCCAGCTGGGTCATGGTCTGGTCGGATATGTAAGTCATGCATCTCTCTCTCTCACTCTGAAACACACACGCACACACAAAGTGGCTAATGAAATCCACTTACAGACATGGACCCTATGGCGCAATGGAAGAGAATCAGAGCTAATAGATCCAATGATTGGAGAATCAATACCAACAAGCCAAATAGTGAGATGCATACGCATTGCCTTACTCTGTGTTCAAGAGGACCCTGCAAATAGACCCACAATGCCAGCCATTATAAACATGCTTGGAAGCGACTCTGCGGCCCTTCCAATTCCCACACAACCCCCTCTGGTTTTCAGAACTGTCACCGGTTTGAGTAATCCATCAACCAACACCAACAGTTTCTCTACAAGTGCTGATTTGAGCAATCCATCAACCAGTACGAACGGTTTCTCTACAAGTAACAGTGCAGTTGCTGAAACTTTGTCAAGGTAGCAGCAATCATATACAGGAGCGTGCTGGCGGCTCTAATGGGCAGATTAATTAGCCTCATCTTTCACCAAATAAAAGTCTCTATTGGATAAACTGCAATCTACTTAACTTCATGGCAAGATCCTACAATACGGGGCTAACACCAATAACATGTGAACCAGTGATGCTTTTTGTTTACAAGATTTTGAAAGAAACTACAGCTTCTGATTGCTCTCTCTCTCTCTCCCTCTTATCCAGAAACTACATTTGATGACAAGCTGGCATGCAACTCAATTTGCATCATAGAAAGCATAAAGATTTAAAATACTTTTGGACAAAATTCTTAATCTATGATCCAGTGCCCTTGACATATCTCAATATCCTCTTACATGGGGTTTTGCAAAATTTGGCTCATAGTTACTGTAAATATATAATTTTTGTATATATGTATATATATTTATATATTTATATATTTATATATATACATATATAATTTTATTAATATTTATTTTTTGTTTTATTTATTTTAGTCAACTCAGAGTTAACTAGGACTAGCTGATAGGTTTTAGTCCAATGGCTAGTAATTATAGCCATCGAAATAGGTCCAAGTCGGATCTAGTCCAATGGCTGGATGGTCTCTTCTCTCTCATTTGTATATAAATAAGGGGTGAACCCCCTTCATTCTTTAATGCTTATTGCATTTATGGCGAGTAAATAAAATTATAATTTTTAATTTATGCATAAACGGTCCATGTATGCAGAAATATGTGAAGTGTTGGTGCCATTTAATTAGCTTGCGATCATTATAACTTGATCTTTACACTTTTGTTTCTTTTTACCATTGTTGCAGTTCTTAGAGGGAGATGAGAGACAGGTGAAGGTCTCATCGACCGTGCCAATTTGAGGTGTTAATTTTTTTAACACTCAGATTGCGATATAAAAATTTTTAAAGCTTTATTTCGAGATCTCTTTTACCTTTACAATCGTCTCTAATTCCTAAGACTCAGAATACAAGAAGAAAAAAAGGCAGAGAAAAATAAAGAGAGAAAAAGATAAGGGTTTGAGAATTGGTTGGATCATCGTATCTTCTTGGGCTTCTTTGAATACACTATCACTATGACAACTTGTTTTTGTTTTATCTTTTGAACTTACTTAGCTTTTCATTTTTATAGAATTTGCTAAACTTCTTTTTTAAGTTTAGCTCCCAAGATAGAAGTTATTTTGTCATGGATGTTCTTTTGGGTGGATGAATGTCATTTGTACCTATAACCACCCCATGCTCATTGCCTTCCTACTTTATGGGTATTAACCATGACATGGATGGATGTGCCTTCCTATTTTATAGGTACCAACCAAAACATGAGTGAATACTTGGGAGTAAGGGTGATATAGCACGTACTTCAACCAGCAAGCACGATAAAAAAGATTTATTGTAACCAACATTAGTTACTCTTCTTTACCATAACCTCTAAGCATGGTAAAGAAGTTTGATCGTAAGCACCATATGTTACCTTCCTTTACCACAGCCTGTAAGGGTGGTAAGAATGGGTTTATTGTAACGAGCACAAGTTACTCTCATTTATTATAATCAATAAGCATAGGTAAGATAGATTTACTATAACTACCACACATTAGACTTCTTTATCGTAACCAACAAGTACAGTATGAGAGGTTTACCATAATCAATATAAGTTACCCTTCTTTATTGTAACCAACAAGCATGGTAAGAGAGACTTACCGTAACCTGCATATTTATTTAAATGAGTACACATATTTGATAATTTTAACACATTTACACATATTTTTTCTAATAATATTTAAATTAATTAATTATATTTTGTGTGTTGAAACATGCATATGTATAGATGTGATATGTCTATAGGAAGATCTTATTTACTTGAAAACCATGGATGCAAGCTTTAGCTACAAAATCTGGCCCATGGATTACTGATTAGAAGGTTCCACTAAAATTGTAAAGCAAAAAAATGGTTGTCTATTTTGCAGTCATGCTGCAAAAATGAAAGAATCAATAGTCTTTTAGCTTTTGTATCAAAATTGAAGAAGTCAACAAATAACGGTTAGGATTCAGATCAGAATCCAAATCTATTTCTCAGATTCGGTAGCCAAACTTAGATCCAAACTAGAGATGTCAACGGATTGGATATATTTGGTATCCAACCCATTAGTTAAAAAAAGTGAAACCAATTAGTAATCAAATTCAGATTTGGTATAAGGATTTCATGACTGAATCTGATAGATATCCAAATCCAAATGTGTATTTCCGGATCCAAATCTAAGTTCGATCAACCAATATCCAATTAGTCAGATTTAGTATTTGGCAACATTTGACCTGAATCCAAACTGTTTACCTCCCTAATCCAGACTCAATATTTAGGTTTGCACTTGAACTTGAGTCTAACTTGTAATAAAGTCAGGATCCGGCTAAGTCCCAAATCCAAGCATCTGTGAATGATAAACTTTAAGGTAGTCAGATCTGGATTCGATTGTAGCTGATGCTCTCTGAGTCCAAATCTTGCTTCAGATAATTAGCTCCTAATAAGTCGAACTTGATAATGCTTAGACCCGACCCGAGTCAGAGCTGTTTACATCCCTGCAAGAATTAATACGTGCATGTGGCCACTACTGTGCACCTTAAAGTGTGACAAGCAATGAATGTATGTCATTAATTTTTCTTTTAGGTGAAGTGAAAATAAAATAATAATGAGAGGGTGATGAAGCATCACCTGAAGAGGGCAATATAAATAAAAAAGATCAGAAAAGAATGGTTGGTCTTGGCATTATTACTTTGGCTCCGCTTGATGAAACAACATTATTGCTGCAAAGGCATGTGTATAGGGTGAAAAGATCAGGTGCAATATGATTATGAATATTTGTGCATCAAGCACCTGATCACCCTCCATCTCGGGAACAGACCTGTCAGTTGTGAGGCCCAAGGCATGATGGAGGGCAATCAGATGCTTAATTTACAAAATTTGTGCATTGTGATTGCACCTGATCCTGACTCTGACTCATGCATTAAAGTGGGACCCTTCTTGTTCTCCCATCCCCACAAGTGGGGCCCCAACAGAGACCTTTAGGCACTGTGGTCCAGCTTTTGGGTAGGTGTATCCATGATGGATCCAAGATGGACAGTTGTTATTCTACATATCAACTTTCTCCAGTAGGGTTCCCTCTCTTTATAACGAGGGATCCAAGATGGAGGGAAAAAAAGAATAGGTTCAAAAGAGTATTTTTATAGGCGAAGAAGTCCAAATCGTAATCACAAATCTCGTTTTCAGGATATTCTTGTTAAAAGAATCTTTCAAGATATTTAAAATAAAATAACTTTTTCTCAAAAAAAATTCAAGAAAATATCGGCTAATAAAAAATATAATATATATCTATGTATAATAGAGTGTGTGTGTGTTAAGATGAAATGGTTGATGGTCGTGCTCATCCTAATAGGAAGAAGGATGTGATTTCTTTTCTACTTGTAATTTCTGGTTGTAACAGATGTAAATAGTTAAGAGTTCTTTTTTGTTCTTTCTTTTGTTGTTTTTTATATTGGTGAGATTCTTATTCTACCAAACATGGAAATTAGCAGCTGTAGAGATACGGTTGAGGTTGTATTTATATGTATTTTGTTTCCTAATAGAAGCAAGATGATCAAGTATTCTATCCAAGGGGTTTGGCATAGTAGTAGGATGGGGTTGAGACCGTTTGATGGGCCTCTCCTTCTATGTGCTTCTACACGAAGGAGGGTGAATGACATCGTATCTTTGGTCAATGCAAAGTGCCAATAATTATTTCAAGGTGCGTTTGAATAATGTTTTTGTTGTGGACTACGATATCTCTCTTTTGATTTTCAATTAACTAAGTCATGGGAAAATGGAGGGCATTTCTCGTGCCTTTTTCTTGGAGGAAATAAAAAAAGTCATTTGGTCACTTCTTAATGGAAAGACCCCAGGTGTTATGGCTTTCTTATTGAGTTTTACAAGCTTATATTAGACTCTTTTAAGAGAGACTTGCTCCAAATGATGATGGACTTTATTGTTAATGCAAGTAATCCCGGCACTTTAGGCAAGTCATTACTTGTTCTTGTTCGTAAGGACTTGCAATCCAAGAATATTGGTAAAATTTAGACCAATTTCATTGATGGGTACTCTATTCAAAATTATTTCAAAGATATTGTCATCTAGGATGAAGGGGGGGGGGGGGGTATTGGTAGCCTTACATACACATTGCTTCATATTGAAAATTGAATTAAAAAAAACATTTGACTACTTTGATTGGAGATTCTTATTGGGTTGTTTGTAACAATCGGGATTTAGTGAAAGATGGACTAAATGGATAGAGAGAATGCTATTCGCTATTGTGGTGTCCATTAATGAATTAATTAACTACGAGAGTGCATCCCTCTATGGAGGGCTTAAAAAAATAATAATAATAAGTGGCCTTATTACAAACTCAATTGAATTAAATAAAATAAAATAAACACCCTAAACTAAAAATAAAAGAAGAGGTCTTCAATGATTTGAGCTTCTAATCCCTTTCTTAATCTAATGTATACTCTTTTTACTTATTTGATTCATTAGATCCCTTTGAGGGGCAATATGAAGGGCTTGAGGAGCCTTTTCAAAACATCAGAGGGCTCTTTTAGGATACTTTCGAGGGCCCATCGCATGTCCAATGTCTTTGCAAAAAACAAAGACACGAAACAAAACAAAAATGAATAAAACTAAACAAAAACTAAGGGTTAGTGGAATAAAAATTCAGCAAAAAGAATTGAAACAAAAACTAAATAAAGTAACACTACATGTAATAGGCTAACAACTGACAACTAAAGAACAACTATAAGACAACTAACTAATTTTGAAACAACTAAAACAAACTAAAGTAAAAACAGAAGGAAACATTATAGCATATAAACTAGCTGAATTGAAACAAGAAAGAACATAGTAGATCTAAAACTAATTAACTACCATCTGACTAGGAAAACGAAAAAAGAATCTAACTGAGAACCAAGAGTTTAAACTAGTACGCTATATAGATTTTAAAATGAACTAATTTATACTATTGAAATAATAATAAAATGCCTAAACTATTAATCTTACTATGAATCACACAAAGAAAACAAAGAGCATCAGCTATGGTTGTTCTCACTAAATCAATAAAAATTAAACTCAATGCTGAATTAATGAATTAACTAGACCTACACATGAAAACTGAAAATAACGAAGAAAACTGAAAATAATGAAGAATGAAATCCAAGTTACTGAATTTGATAACAAAAACTACATCAATGATTAAACAAACATTAAGATCAATTATGCTAAATGTATGGACTATGAAACTCTACACTATGCTCAATGTCATTCATGTCTGAATAGAAACTGCGTGAATGACGTTGAGCTCGGTCGATAGATTGATCTGATCAGCTTAAAAATCATGGTCTGATAGCCACGATAGACGTGATATTGCAGACATATCTTCAAGATAATCTAAAGTATATCAAATCTGTGTAACCAACTGGTGAATCAGCCACAAAAAGAAGAAGAAACAACACACGATCTGTACAAAAATTATACAAATGCTGGACCTGAGTAATCTGTGAATCACACAATACTATGTATTTCCAGATCACGTCTTTTTGTTTGATTTAGCTTATTTAGTGTAGATCGGATTTGGCGACATCTGTATATTAGACGTGTGTCTAGTTTACATCTTGGTGGATATCACAAATAAAGAAGGTTCAAATCTATGGCTTAAGAAAAAGATCATTTCTCTATGCTGCGTTTCTTTCTAAAAAAAATGAAAACTAAGAACAACCACATACTATAATCTAAAAAATAAAACTATTCTATGCTACCTATATTATGAAAATATATGAGATGAATATAATGCACGTTAATAAAATAATACTTAATATCCTATATGCAATGAATATGTAGAAAATTCAATATAATGCATGTAATGATTCTAAATACTACGAAGATGGGGAAGAAGAAACAAACTGTGTGATCCACTTCCGATGAAGGGATTGAGAAAAAGAATGGTCTTTTCTTTGAAAAGTGCACACCTTCGTTAATCAAGGCAAGTAGAACCAACAACAGAGAAAGATCAAAAGCAAGATGAATTAAAGGGAAAAAAGTGGAGAATAAAGGAGAATCAGTTGGAAATGAAGAGGAGGAGAAAGAGAAGAGAAGAGAAGTGAGAGAAGAGGTTTGCATTTTTTCAAGAGGAAAAAATGTGGGCTGTAGGATAAAAACTATTATTTATACTATGTGTTACGTCAAAACACGTTTTTTATGGGAGTCTGAAAATTTTTCAATAATTTCAAAAAAGGGTCTTCCTCTAAAAATGTGTTTTTCAAAAAGTGAACTTCTAAACTAATTGAAATTAATTAATTAACACCTTATCTAATTAAACTACAAGTCAAAAAATTCTAAATGAGGTAAAACATTGAAAAATGCAGGGCAAACTCTGAAATATATGTTTTTTTTGGATTTTTATTTTAAAGTGATTTCTAAAAAATAAAGATAATAATGAGTTTTTAATACAATTTTTCTATGGATCATGCATAAAAATGAATGAATAAAATACAAAAATTATGCACGATCAAATTCTTCCATGCTTATCGTTTGCTAGACCTCGAACAAACTGAATAAAAAGCAAAAATAACAAACTAATCAAAACAAAATCCTAACTCACTTTTATAGGCATCACGATTGTATTTAGAAAATACAACAAACCCTTTAAATGCTTTAGTAACCCAGTGGACGAATAAGGTCTTGAGAGGGTTTGTAGTGATGCTACCCACAAACATCTCTGTCATGTATGCATAAAAATTCAACTTAAAAAAACATTAGGCAATTGAGAAGTTTGTTTTCACAAATGTTTCATGTCATTACATTATCAAAACATGATTAGAGTCTTTTAAAGGCCACTACAGAATAAAATATTTTCTTTCACTTTTCTAAATATCATAATCATTTATACTTTATTCTCAGAAAATCAAATATGTATATAACATTATTTACTAATCCTCACTTATATGTTTTTTGCATAGGTTTTCTCAATGCTTTTTTCTAAGTAGTGAACTTTTTTTTTCTTTTTCTAGATTTTTAATTTTTTCATACTTTTTCTTTCTTTTTATTAAATACTATATCAAATTTTCATTTTTCGTGACCCATATAATGAGCTTTAGGTCAGCGACTCCCAGGCCAGGCGACCTTAGGGCACCATATACTAAGTATCCCTTAGACTTAATTACTCGAGTCATTAGACCTTCCATTTTCATAGTTTTACGTATAACTTGCTTCTTATTGTGTATAATGTCAACATCTATTAGGATCTCTATAAGGTCCATGTAACGGGATTTTTGGCCTGTGGCTCTTAACCTAGGTGGTTTTAGGGCACCAGGTGTAAACACTCCTCAGGCTCTACTTGCTGGAACAAAATAGGCCACAGATATTAACTTAGATAAAGAAGTGATTTTCTTCGTTATCCTTTTCGACATGGGAGTTAAACACTTCAACTTGTGTCTGAGCCCAGCTACTAGGGAGTACAAAGAGATCAAACAACTAAACATATGCTCTTTTTCAGTTTTTGAGCTCTTATTTTCAATTATGTTCATTTGCTTAGTTTTTCAAAAAATAAAACTTTGTATATTCATACTTGTGATTCAAAATAAACTCCAACATGCATCTATCATCATTTTGTTGAAATCTATATAATTAACCACAATTTTCTAGATCAATGGCAGAAAAACTTTTTTCGTGGAGCTTAAAAATTCTCTAAAAACATTAGATTATATAAAACATTCATATAAGATCAAACACATTCTTCAAAAGTCTAATTTTTATGAGTTTTGAATAATGTGCAAGTACAAAGACATAAAAAATTTAGGTGTGCAAACTACACCTTCTCCCATGCTTGAATGCCACTATCCTCAGTGGTACTTCTCCATGCTTGCATGGAACTATATAAATGCACATGAGAAACACAAGAAATGAGAGGAAAGGAGTAGAAGTCATCTGATCCATATTGTAGAACCTTACTTGATACAATACTGAACTGGCTTTGTAGAGGTTTTACCTTTCTCATAGTTCGCAACTCATAAAAATGCACAAAAATGCAATACATATATGATCTATCATTCGGGCTCATGAAAGAAAACTATATACAAACAGAAAAAATACTAAAACTTTGAATACTACAATACTAATATGGGCTGCCTTCCATAAAGTGCTAAGTTTTACGTCCTCAGCCAGACGAATCTCTGATTACTCTTCATAGTCTATGAGATCAATGGACATGAAGTCATGCTCAATCAGGAGGTCTAAGAAAAATGGTGTCATCTAGGACCCTGTCCACTATGTTTCCTCAAACTCTACCCCTATGACCCTGCGATGACTCTCTTGCCTGGTAAGAACGAGTTTAGTCTCAACATGGAGACTACTCTCAATAGATTATGAGCACTTGTTGGATGGTGTTAAACATGAAGAGGTTTATGTGAACATACTTGAATATGCCATGCATTTAACGTATTCTCGTCTCCTACTTGCCAAAATCAATTGATTCTTACAAGGCTCAAGGAAAAGGAGCTCTAAGAATATACGAAGGAGAAGGCACAGGTCGTGTGCCGTGCCCATTTTCCTTGGGTCTGGTAGAAGAGATCGACTGGTCAATAGATCTATCATTGAGCTCTCTAGTCTTCTCCTGAGTAAAGTGGAATGCCTTCCCACTCTAAAAGGTTATAAGAGAGTTGGCCTGCTCTTGGTGAGACTCTGTAAGATGCAGACCATGGTGCATGGGTTTCTTACCTCTTGGGTTGACAACAGATTCACTAGGAAGAGTCTTTCCTCGCTTCATCGGCTCAAAGCCTCAACCAACTGTCACATCTGTGTCTTTAGCTTTGCTATCGACTACGTATGGGAACTGAGGTTGACTTTGATGTCAGAGAAGGCCTCGAACAACTTCTTCTGAAAAGAGTGACTCAATATGGTCTCCTAGGGAGAAGGCAAAATAAGTTGGGGAGGGGCCTGATGTACACTTTGAAAGTATATTTTTGAAAGATGTTTTTATGAAAAGAGTTTATGAAAGTTGGTCACCAAACTTTAAAAATCCAACTCACAAGTAGTGAGAACCGGGATCGAACACGGGGGAACGGGTAGATACAACTTCGTATTCCACAAATGCTAATTATTTATTGCCTTAAGAAGAAAAAATTAAACTACTTAAGAGTAATTATAAACTAAAAATTAAAGAGTTATTACAAACCCCAAATAGCTAAAATTAAAATTAATTACAACTTTGAATGTGGCCAAGAATGACCCTAATTAACTACGAATTGAAAATGCAAATTAAAACAAAAATTGCAACTCCTTCGCTTTTGCTTCTTTACTTGACTTTAGATACACTTTAGTTCTTCAATGTAAAATCAACAAACAACATCATTTTCTGCAAAAAGAATAAGAAAAAATACACGAAAATGCAAAAAGCTAATGTAAATTGAACTTCAACTTGAATTTACAATTCTGCTATTGAGTGTTGCAGAAATTCTTATCAAAACAGGTTTCTGTAATTTGACAGAATGGGACAGTAATTGGATTCAATTTCCTATCACATTTTCAAGATATAATTTTAACACATGAATAAAGAGAATCTAATTTACAATATTGAAAAATTCAAAGTAGAACTCGATTTATTAATAAATGAACAACAACTTTCAAACTTTGAAAATTGTTGTCAAGACTTCTAATAGCTTCTGGTATTTAATATATTTAGTCTAGTAAAACAGATTTAAAATGAATGAAAATTTCATAGATAAAACTAGACTCATTCATGGATCCAATCCATTTTACGAAACTGGATTTGAATTCTGGAAGCTCCAGATAACATAAAAATAAAAACTAAAAAAAATGTATAAAATAAAAGTTATAGAAAACAGAGATGACAAAATATGCAGCCAGAAAAGCTCTGAACGACCCATCAATTGAACTTCGATCATGCTGAATTTTTGTAGAGAGCAACAAGATTCAAGCACGAATCAAATTCAATTTACGGATCATAATTTGGATTTTGAATTCTCCAAATAACCTAAAATAAATATCTGACATAAATTGAAACTGAAATAGAAACTTAGAATTATGGATTTCTTCCTCTTTGATCTATTAGATTGAATCAAAACATGAATCAATCCAAACTCCAATCACAAATCTAATATCTAACCATGCTAATTAAAGAATCAAATAAAAGAAACATTAATTATTTTCTGAAATTAAAATCTATGCTATAAGAGTGATGGATCTAATACTATAATTGAATTGAACTCAATTAAGCATAAATCACTTTTCTCTTTTCTATATTTTCAAAAGACAAAAAAAAACCTAAATCAGATTTAGATCCATTGAATGGATCAAATCTGATATGATCTTATTATAATCAAGAAACAACAATAAAACTAAAATTCAAAAGACAAATCCCTAAACTAATGCAATGAGATTGATTAATTTCTTGAATTGCACAAGAGCTATTCAAGAAATCGATTTCTCTTCTTGGAAATGAAATGAATTCTAAATGTAAAACACAACAAGAAAAAAAAATGCAGAGTTTAAAACTTCCTAAGATAATCAATTCAACAACAAAAACAAAAACAAAAACAAAAACTATCTATGCTAAAATTTATAAGAAGGATGTTTAGAAAACTCACTATAAATTCACTTCTAGTGAATTCGACTATTGGAGGTGAAGGAAGAATGATCTTCAATGGTGGATGATCTGTCCACACTCTTTCAATTTTTTTCCAAAGTCATCTTCATTGCTGGACAGAAGTGAAAAAATGGAGAAGAAGAAGAGCAAGGAGGGAGGAAGGGAGAGTTGGATCAAGAGCAACTTTGGATTTCTTTGAGAGATCAAGAGGAGATAAAGGAGATAAGAAGGGAGTGACTTAAAATGATTGAGGATGAGTTCACTCCAACCCTACATGGATTATTTATACTATTCTACACTAAAAATTACAATTATACTCTAATTTTTAACAAATTCCAAAATAGAGATTAAAATAAGAATTAATGTTAGGCGCCATTTTCAAAAGAAGTTTTTTCTAAAACTTGTAAATGAGTTTGGGTTACATGCTTGCTGGACCTTTTAGAATTGGATCCAAGATCCAATTAAGGTATTTTTTTTGGATTGGATCAGGATCTGCATTGCCTTGGGATCCAGTCTAGAACCGTAGAATCCTCATTTAAACTCCAAATTCCAGAAGATTTGAACCATGATTTCTCTAATCCTAAAACATCATAAGCATGAAGTGTAAACTAATAAAATATACCTAAATGCATGATTTATATAATAAAATGAATGCATTTTCATGCATTATCAGGGCCTGTGGGAAGGTGAACTGCGGGTAACCTTGTAGGAGGTTGTCCTGTCTGTGCTATGTTTGGGAAGGTAGATGGAGTAGGGCTTGTGGATTGCTCCACGCAAAGTTGAGATGGTTTCATCATCTTGGGTCATAAGTGGGTGCATACGGGTCGTGCACTAGTCTGGCGAAACCTTGGGCAACCTTCACTTGATCCTGAATGAATTAAGGATAGAGTGGTGTTGTCGGACAATCAGAAACAAAGTGTGTAGGTGTAAACACCCAAAATTTTCCACTTTCATTCACAATATCCTTTCTTACGTCATTGGGACCTACTTTCTTAATTCTTTAAGGGAACCAGTTGGTCGATCACTAAGCTAGGGCCATTCGAAACCCAAATTTGTATCAAATTTCAATATTTCATTCTGTAATCAAAATTCAATCTTTATTCTGGCTTATTTCAACAATCAATTTTCGTCCTCAAACAAAATTTTTCAATTCCTTGTCCATGCCAGGGTCTTGGACATCAAATCCCTTATCTAGGGTTTGTTATTTCATAGCATTTCATTGTATTACATAACATTTCATCTCATCTTCGAGATCCAGATTCCTTATTTTCAAAACCTCAAACCCATATTCGATTTTTAAAACCTTTCTTTTTAAATCAATTTCAAAACATGGGTTTTAAAATCAATTTTCACTATTTGGCCAATCCCCAAGGATTTATATTCCTTTATTTCAAAATATTTTCCTTAGAAAAATAATCTGGATTTATTTTGAACTCGATTTTTAAGCCAATTTTCAATTTGCTTTAGGTGAGACCACATGGGTGGCGTCAACCCTATTTTTTCTTCTTTATTTGATTTTATTTCATTTTCATGTTTCACTTATTTCAAAAAATCAGAAATCTTCGATAAGCATATGTGTCACTTAGGTTTCTTGAAGATCTTGTTTTTAATCCATTTGTTTTCATCTTTTAAAAACATTTTTGAAAAACCAAGTGGACTCGCCTAGGTGGCGCCACTTGGATTTTAACATTTTAATTAAATTAACGTCAAAGTCCAACTTGGACTTGACCTAGGACTCTCTAGAGAGGTCGACCCCCTCTAGAAGCCCTATCTCTTAATTACCTAAGAGAGCTGCTACTAGGCGGGACTCTCTAATTAACCCCTTTTAAACATTATAAAAGGGGACCTAAGGGGGGTCGACCCTTATTCTCTCACATGCTCTCTCTCTCTCTCTCCTTCAAGATCCCTCAAGTCCAGCAATCCTTCCTCCATTGCGGCCCCAAGGTATAGCTCATCCCCTATCTATTTTTAATTTAATTTTTAATTTGTATTTATTAATAATTCCTCCATTGCCGCCCGCATATATATGCTTTTTCTTTCTTTTTCCATTCAATAATTCGTATGAGAGCTTTAAGAAGATGATCAGCTGAGCCTTGATCAATCTTTTTGCAATTTTATTCCATGCATATGGATTATATTTCATTTATTTTGTTAATGACCAAAGAAAGAAGGTGATTCGACCTTCTATAAGTTGAATCCCCCTTTTTTAATGGCAAAATCGATTTTGATCCATGCTTCCTGATATTTTGTTGTTGTATTCATGTTTATTTTCATTATTCCATGCATTCAATCATGATTAATAACCTTAGTTACACGTTTTATTAATTTTAGCACGCTTAATTAGATGTCATTTTGTTTTAGTGCTTTAGTTTCACAGTCTTCAATTCTGGATGTCTGATGATGATGCTATTTTGCCTATTTATATTCATTAATTAAATTTAATTTTTTTATAGTGAAATCATGCATATGTCAACGACTTCCAATAAAAAAATCAGTTTTTTTTGAGTTTGGTAAACTTGTTTTTAAATATCAAAGTTGGAACCTGTTTTTCTGCACCGTTAGGCCGACTAAAGAAACAAGACCAAATTGTTTGAGTTATATCTCCCTAACGGGAGATGATTTTTAAGATCTGTAAAAAGGGTCTTCTTTGTTTTTGTGTCTAGTTCATCCCCAACAAATTTAATAAATTTTGAACCCTTTTTTCTTGATTTTTTTATTAAAAACCAAGACTGGTAGAGAATCCAGATTCTGTAATAGGTTTGTTTTCAAAAGCAAAAACACTGACTTCCTGAAGTCATCCAACCCTAACCAAATTTGATTTTTGAAATATGTAAATTTGAGTGTCTTCTTTGATCTCTCTGGCAACTTCATCCAAAAAAATTGGGAAAAATTGAATATTTTTACCCTCTGAAACACCCGAAATACATAAACCTGTTCTAAATCCCTGTTTTCTGTTTTAAAACATTTTTATCCAAATGTTTTGTTCATATCTCAAGTTTTACAAATTATTTTTAAATTATGTAAAAAGGATTGGTTTCTAGAACATGTCTTGAGTCTCTGGACTGAATTTGTGCTCAAATTGGGTTCTTTTAGATCATTTTTTTTGAAAAACCCCAACTGGTTTTTCTGCTTGTCTTATTTTTGTAAAAACCAATCTTATTTTGCAAAATCCAATTTTAAAATCCAATTTGGTAGTTTTCTTCAATTTTTTCCCTAATTTTTCGATTGTATGGTGTTCTTAAGGCTATTTGGAGTCTTCAAACCAAATTTGAGATTTTTCTAAAGTGGTTTGACATATCATTCATTCAATTTTCCCAAAACTAGTCTTTTCAAAACCCTAATTTTTATTAAAATAAGGGTAAAATTATCATTTTTATTTTATATTTCTAATTTGGGCATTATTTTCTAATTTGAAAATCTCAATTATATTCTAAATCATGTCAACAAGCTTCTCAATCAATTTCATCAATTTTTGAATGCCAAAATTGGAGATATTCTAAGAATTCTTTTGAAAAACCCTCATTTCAAGGCTATAGTCTAGTTTTCAGAGGTATGCTGGTCATTTTGCCCTAATTTCAGAATTCTAATTTTCAAAACCAATTCATTTTTATATTTTATCAAATCATGCATCCATTCATTACTTTATTTATGATTTTATTTCATAGAAGCATGAAAATGGCTAATGTTTGAAAAATATCCTTCAATTTCCAAATATTGTCGGATAAATCTAGAAAAGCCTACATTTTTTCACTAACAAGTTTGTTAATTTTGTAGGAAAGATTATATTTTCTTTATTTATTTCAATTATTCAATGTAAAGTTGTAATTCAATTATCAAAAATAATAAAAATTTCCTTTTTGCTTAGCTTACAATGATTTGCATATAGTTTATTTTTGATATTCAATGCTATTGTTTGTCATTCATGCACATATTACAAATATTATAATGGTCGACATGAATGACACATGCATCTTTTTTTGAGAGCTTAATAAACTCGGTTGAGGTCGTATTTGTGGCCATAGTCAGAATATGAAAGATACTCAGATTTATCATTCTCTCTTAAGTTACAGTCAACCTACACTCTTAGGCTGTCTTCGAAAATCATCTCATATTTTAAAGTAATTCCAAATATTTTTCAAAAATCATCCTAATAGGAGTCAATGGGATATATTCAATACATATTCGTGGCCATAGTCAGGTATATGTAGAGAATCCGTCCTATTTGAGTTTTATAAGACACACAAAACCCACTTTTTCATTTTATACCAAAATCGATTTCTGAAAACAAAAGAGATTTCTCAAGGATTTTTAAAACTTTTTTCTTCCAAACAGGATTTTATAAAAATGCATTCATTCATCATATAGGTTAGTCTGCATCATAGGGCTACGCACCCAATCTTCTGAGATTTTTATTCTTCAAAATTGATTTTCTCAAAATATTTATTTTCAAAGAATTTTCTAAGTGATTCCATGCAGGGATCACGATTTTCTCAAGATGTCAATTTCCAAGATTTTCTTTTCAAAATATTTTTCCAAGTCTGAATCATGATTTCCAAAATATCTCCTTTTTTTCAAGTATTTCTAACAATTCCAAGCATACATCATGTTTTCAGTCAAAAATTTTCAAAGTCATAGCACATGCCTGGTTCTTTGTGCATTTAGGATTTAGAATAACGTTTTAGACGATTGAGCAAAGCAAAGCACAACATTGATCCTTGGTTCAATCACCCTTGGTTATGGCACCAGGAACGGTTGAATCTCGTACCGACATGTGAGTCCTATTTTATGAAATCTTCCTGCATTTTAAAATGAAGTTTTGTTATTTTCAAAAGCTCAATTTGACTTGCAAAATAACAAAAATTTTGTAACGATAACAGTAGGGCTAGCAGATACCTCACACACTTTTTCTACTTGATTAAGTGAAGATGGGTTAGCCTAAAATTGATCAACTTGCCTAGTCCACTAGTCCACTTTGATTTGTGGATCATGTTCAGACCCAACTTCATAAATCCCTCACTTTTTAGGAATACTAGGAACAAATGTGGTCCTATCAAGTCTCGATGATAGGGCATGGTGCATAACATTTCTACTCAATATTTTGAATATGGCCCATGCCTCATCCACGCTCTTGAGCATGAACATGCCCCCATATGAAGAATCAACAATTTGCCTGTCCTTCTTGGTCAAGCCATCGTAAAAGTATTGTACCAATTGCTAATGGGGCACCTGGTGGTGGGGGCCCTTATGAAGAAGATCTTTCATCGTCTTCCACGTCTCATAAAAATGTTTCCCCTCAATTTGAGAAAAGCTAGTGATGGCTTTTTGAAACTAGTTTGTCTTACCAATCAAGAAGTACTTTTTGAGAAACTCTTTTTGCATGCATTTCCAAGTAGTAATATAAACCATGTCTAAGGTTTTTAGCCAGTGCTTGACTTTGTCCTTGAGGGAGAACAAGAATAACATCAACCTCAACACGTCATCCCCGAAATTGTTGATATGCACTTTAGAGCAGATCTTGAGGAACTCATATGATGACAATATGGGTCTTCATTGCCTAGGCCATAAAAGGATGATAACATTTGGATTATGCTGGCCTTAATTTCAAAATGATTTTCTCTTATATCAGGTCTAGCGATGCAGGATGCAGGAGTATATTCATTAAGAATGAAATGCTTCCTCAGGAGACGGGTCAACTGTTGATCCTCAACCATGGGGCCGGATCAATCGGCTCTCTTAATAAGGGACTTTGGGTCCTCAACTAACTTAGCAAGCTCGGGGTCAAGCGAGCATTGCCCTTGCATATACCTCATTGTAGACCAATGTAGCAAACATCCTAAAACTGGGCTTTCTACCTACCTAACGCGCAATGTAGTCAAACCACAAAGCGGGTAAAGAAAAAATAAAACAAGAAAGAAGTAAACAAACACCACCCACTTAAACCCGACAAATATTTTTGCGAAAAATAAATTATAAGGATGGTACCAATCGT
The DNA here is from genome assembly GCF_984573655.1 of Nuphar pumila. Lineage (NCBI taxonomy): Eukaryota > Viridiplantae > Streptophyta > Magnoliopsida > Nymphaeales > Nymphaeaceae > Nuphar > Nuphar pumila. The sequence goes on along the minus strand of NC_143258.1, from coordinate 33,743,705 downwards.
GCGTAGTCACCTCCTAGGGGTAGCCTAATAGGTGGGTCGTGCAAGAAAGGTAAGTTGATATCTAGGGTTTGCAAACACATGGTTCTAAATTCCTAAGTACTGAAAGAAACCAGCAGTCCTAGATAATAAACAAAGAATAAACTAACACCCGTAAACAAATAACGAAAAGGAAACTAACAATCCTAAGTAAACAAGAACACACAATGGGCAATAAGGTGGATACTCGTATTTCAATCGTCGTTCCCCGACAATAGCAAAAAAAAATTGGTGTAAGTTTTTGAAATAGATTTTTAAAACAATATATTTAATAAAAACAATGTGAAAGTTAGGCACCAAACAAATAAAAACTGGCTCACACAAGTGATGGAGTCCTGGTTGATTTAAGGGAACGAGAAAAATACTTTGTATTCTACAGAAATCAAACTATTCTTTATTGCCAAATAAAATAAAAATAATTAATGAATTAATTAACTACGAGAGTATGGACCTCTGCAGAGGGCTTAAAAAAATAATAATAATGTGGCCTTGTTATAAACCCAATTGAATAAAATAAAATAAAGTAAACACCCTAAACTAAAAATAAAAGTAGAGGTCTTCAGTGCTCTGAGCTTATAATCCCTTTCTTCAATCTAATGTATACTTTTCTTATTTATTTGATTCATTAGATCCCTTTGAGGGACTCTCTCAAGGGCTTGAAGAGCCTTTTTAGGATATCGAAGGGCTCTTTAAGGATACTTTTGATGGCTCAAAAAAGAACTCACCACACGTCTAATGTCTTTGCAAAAACATAGACACAAAACAAAAAAAAACAAATAAAACTAGATAGAAACAAAGGGTTAGTGGAATAAAAATTTAGCAAAAAGAATTAAAACAAGAACTAAATAAAGTAACACTATAAGACAACTAACTAATTTTGAAACAACTAAAACAAATAGAAGTAAAACATGAGGAAACATTAGAGCACATAAACTACCTGAATTGAAACAAGAAAGAACATGGTATATCTAAAACTAATTAACTACTATCTAACTAGGAAAATGAAAAATGAATCTAATCGAGAACCAAGAGTTTAAACTAATATGCTGTATAGATTTTAAAATGAACTAATTTATACCATTGGAATAAAAATAAAATGCCTAAACTATTAATCTTAATTAAATAATTAAACTATGAATCACGTAAAGAAAACAAATGAGCATCGACTATGGTTGTTCTCACTAAATCAATAAAAATTAAACTCAATGTTGAATTAACGAATTAACCAGACCTGCACATGAAAAATGGAAATAACGAAGAACAAAATCTAAGTTACTAAATCTGATAACAAAAACTATATCAATGATTAAAAAACATTAAGATCAACTATGCTAAACGTATGGATTGTGAAACTCTACACTATGCTCAGCGTCATTCATGCCTGAATAGAAACAGTGAGAATGGCAAAAATCATGGTCTGATAGCCACGATAGACGTGATATTGCAAACAGATCTCCAAGATAATCTAAAGTATATTCAATTTGTGTAATAAGCTAATGAATCAGTTATGAGAAGAAGAAGACACAAAACACGATATGTACTAAAATTTTACACACACTAGACCTGCATGATCTGTGAATAACGCAATACTGCGTGTTTCCCGATCACGTCTTTTTGTTAGATTTAGCTTATTTAGTGTAGATTGGATTTGGCGACATCTGTATATCATACGTGTGACTGGTTCACATCTCGGTGCATATCACAAATAAAGAAGGTTCAGATCTGTGGCTTAAGAAAAAGAGCACTTCTCTACAATGCATTTCTTTCTAAAAAAATGAAAACTAAGAACAACTGCAGACTACAATCTAATAAATAAAACTATTCTATGCTACCTATACTATGCAAATATATGAGATGAATATGATGCATATGAATAAAATAACACTTAATATGTTATATGCAATGAATATGCAGAAAATTTAATATAATGCTTGCAATGATTCTAAATACTATAGAGATGGGGGAGAAGAAGCAAACCGTGCGATCCGCTTTCGATGAAGGGGTTGAGAAGAAGCAAACCGTGCAATCTGCTTCCAATGAAGGGGTTGAGAAGAAGAATGGTCTTTTTTTTAGCAGCACACACCTTCGTCGATCAAGGCAAGAAGAACCGAAGACATAGAAAGATGAGAAACAAGATGAATCAAAGGGAAAAAAGAGGAGAACGAGGAATAACCGGATGAGAATGAAGAGGAGGAGGAAGAGAAGAGGTTTGCATTTTTACAAGAGGAAAAAATGTGGGTTGTAGGCTAAAAAATATTATTTATACTATGCGTTAGGTCAAAACATGTTTTTCTATGGAAGTCTATTTTTTTTTTAACAATTCCAAAGAGGGTCTTTCTCTAAAAACAAGTTTTTCAAAAAGAAAACTTTTAAACTAATTAACGTTAATCAATTAACTCCTAATTTAATTGAACTACATGTCAAAAAATTCTAAAGTAGGTAAAACAGTGTAATGTGCAATTTTCCTGAATATTTTATTTTAAAGTGATTTCTCAAAAATAAAGATAAGAATGAGTTTTTAATGCGGTTTTTCCATGGATCATGTATAAAAACAAATGAATAAGAAGCATAAATTATGCATGATCAAGGACCCTCTCTCTCCTCTTTTATTCATTATTGCTATGGAGGCTATTTCAGTTACGATTGCGGTTAAGGTTGAAAGTTTTAAGGGGTGTAAGGTATTGCAATCAGTTTCAGTACCACACCTTCTCTTCGTCCATAATTTATTAATCTTTATTGAAGCTTCCAAGTAAAATATGTTGACCTTGTTGATGATCCTAAAATATTTTTCAGAAATCTTGGGTCTACGTGTTAATACTAAGGGACTCCTATCTTTTGGTGCATGCTCTTTTTAGAGCCAAATATGTTAGGGTGTGTGGTTTTTGGCACTCCGCGGGGGACATATGAGACATTGTATTGAATAGGGATCCTTAAAATTTAGCCTATCAACAATGGACTGCACTTAGCACTTATGGCTTTCTTATCAAGCTTATTTCTACCAAATCATGTGGACGTGGTATCTTGGCCTCTCTCTAAAGACGAGATCTTCTCTATGTCATCCATTTCCATCTTTTTCGGGTCACTTTCTATTTCTTGGCCTCCCAAACATGTTTTATGGGGCGAAAGGTTGCTGCTTTGTGGCTCTCTCAAGGGTTGGCTTGTCCTTCTTGTTGTGAACTCGAACTCTAAGCTCAAAAGGCATAGTTTCCACATTATTATCTAGTGTTGGCATTGTTTATGTGAGAAATAGTTCACATATCATCCTTTTTGGAAGTGCGATTTCTTTTGCAGTTTGCTGCATCGTGCTTGGAGTGGTGTTCTTTTAGATTGGGACAGCTTATCCTTCCTTAAGGAAGTTCTTATAGCACCGCACACTAGGCCAAAGGGGCATGCGTTGGCAATTTCTTTGGCGAGCTTGGATTTTATCGGCCTGAAGGCTTGTATGACTAGAACGCAACAATCACATATTTCAAGGTAAAGCTTGCAACATTGAAGAAATTTACAACCAGATGCCATGGGATCTTGGTGAGAGGGCTCGCATCAAGTGGCCTTCTCTTCCATTGGATTGGAGCAAATGGCTGATTTTTTGCTCCAACCTTAATGTCGTTTCTGATTTTTCTGGCTTTCCTGTTTTTTCTTATGTCTTTCTCTTCTGATTGCAGTTCTTACGGATGTGTGCTGTGATACCTCATCACTGCTCACCAATCTGTTCCTATCCTAATTGCTGTATCTATTATTATCAATATATATATTTTAACTTCTCTCAAAAAAATTAATATCAAGCCGCTCACTGATTTGTTTGAGACTGCGCCATAAAATTGTAGTAATTATATCCTTATGTGTAACAGGTATGCAGCATCAAATCAATAATGTCTCTAAGCTTAGAGCAAAAATTACAGATTGTAGAGTTAGCAAAACTCCAGGTTGTAGTGGGATTGAAATAAACTTTTCTGTTCGTGAATTTGTCATGGCAGATAGGTCACACACTGATTCAAGCAGTATTTGTCTTATGCTGGACTGTCTTCCTCATGAAATGAAACATTTTGGATATACGTTTAAAGAAACCTTATAAAAATTTGCCGTTTGACGTAATGAGGCATTTGATCAGTCACAAGATTATGTTTAGAAAGAAGGTAGATTTATGTCCACTTTCTTTTCATCAACAATTCTTGATAGGATATCTCGAGAACAAGGTTATTGAAGCAGGTACATGTGCATCCTGGATTGAAATACGTCATTTAAATTTTCCTTATGCTTGATGACAGCTCTAAATTATATAATTTTCTTGGAACATAGGTTGCTTTCGTGGCATGAAAACTTTGTCGTGGAAGTTGAACTAAGCATGTGTCATTATCTTCATGAATTTGAGATCAGGACATTTGAAAAGCAGAAAATAAATGAAGTAAAAAAGTACGCATATATGAAACTGGATTTCATTGAACTCCTTGAAGTACAAATTCCTCGAGCCACATTTTCCAAGCGAAGCAATGCCAATCCAAATTGATTCCATATATAACGGTTCAACTACAGAACAAGTTCGTTTATTTTTAACATTTATAACTTGGAGCAATACTTTCAAACTCTATTCACCTATCCACAATAAAACAAATCATGCAACATGAGGTAGCATAGTTCCTAGCAGTAACAGAATTATTGCAACCTTTTTAGGTCCTCACCCATCTGAGCCGCAGGGAGATTCCTACTGCTTCCACAAAAACATCCGTCTAGTATCCTGTATGCCATAAAGTGAGGAATTCTTTTGAACTTCCACGATCTGCTACTGGTATTAAGAAGCTTACCGAGCTCGCAACTCAGTAATTGTCAAGCCACTCAAAGATGGCGACAACTCTAATACACCCAAAGAGTGGGTCTCTGATGTTGATCTGGCATCAGATGGTGGCCTCTCCATTGACCTACCGCCCACATAAAATGCGGGTGGTAAAGGGGCAGGAAGAGTCATAGACGTGCTACCAAGCACGAGAACAACCGAGGACATTGTTGGTCTGTCTGCTGCATCATCTTGAACACATAGTAGTCCGATATGGACGCATCTCAGTGCTTCGTTTCTTTGATACAATTCGTCCAATGCCTCATCTACCAATTCTGTTGGCCTGCTCTCTTTAAATAGCTTCCATGCCTGTACCAATTTGGAATAAAACGTTGGATCTGGTTGAAACTTTAGTGTGGCGGCAGTAAACATCAACAACGGAAAGGATACGTACATAATTAAGCAGGTCTTGACTGATCTCTGATTGGAATGAAGTGTTCCTTCGGCCAGAAACAATCTCTAGCAGTAATACTCCAAAGCTAAACACATCTGATTTAACAGAGTAATGACCGTTTATTGCATATTCTGGAGACATGTAGCCACTGCCAAAAATAAAGGATGTCACAAGCTTTCCTATTTGGATAATAAATCCACAATAAGCAAATTTTAGTAATTTAGATTGAGAGCAATTTGTAGTAAGTCTCCTCTTTTTTCATTCACGTTTGCTTGCATCTCATATAATTCAAAATCACGTGATTCCATCTCATGTGATTTGAAATCAGACAAGGTAGAGAACATGAGATTTCAAATCACATGAGAAAGTCAGCAAAATGGCCCCTAATGTGATTTTGAGTCACATGAAGGATGCCATCTCAAGTTTGCTTGCATGTGTGAAAATGGGCCAAATTCAGCCGCTCTCACCATTATGAGAGAACCGTTCTCATTTGAGGCCAAACAAGTGCCCTTGGTTGCAGAAGATCGAGTGAATTCATTTAACACTAGAATAAACCATAAGGCCATGATCCCAATTTCTCTAGGAAGACATTACATCCATCAACAAAAGCATACCCATTTTTAGTTTGTGTATGCTTAAGCTTAACAATTCTCAGAAGTGGGAAATCTCATAGCCTTAAAATATATTAAGATACCTTTTCATGGGTGCACAAGACAAAGTGAAAAATCAGATTGTTGGTGAGATTAGTTGAATGTAAGCCGATCAAGGGTAACGAATATAAGTTAAGCAGCTTAGTATAAACTTACTATGTCCCAGCGATTCTGTTTGTATTGCCTTGTGTCTCATCTATATTGCAGATCTTTGCCATCCCAAAGTCTGAAATCTTTGGGTTCATTTCTTTATCCAACAAGACGTTGCTCGCTTTCAAGTCTCTGTGGATAATTTTGAGTCGTGAGTCTTCATGCAGATACATGAGACCCCTCGCTATGCCCGTAATGATTTTGAGACGTGTAGCCCAATCGAGTTGCGGACGTTTAATTGGATCTGGTGGATAAGCAAGAAAAAATGTCGTATTAGTATTTCAATTATTTTTCCATACACTGTTTCTTTGGGATTGCTATATATATATATATATATATATATATATATATATAGTGATGAAAGCTTACAAAATAAAAACACGTAAAATGGCTTTCTAGGGTTTTCATTTCTTTTTTTAAAATCAAAATATATAGATGCGATCTATCTACGTGGTTGATTTTATAGAGATTTGGCTCTTGGACCATCAGATTTAGACTTCGACAACTAGAAATCTTCATAACTTTTTCTGCTTTAAAAAAAAGAAATCTTCATAACTTCTTTAACCTTGAAAATCATTTTTCATCAAAAAGTATGAGATGTGGATTTCTAGCAAATCGACCATTCCAAGCACATCTACAAGGTCAGAATTGTAAAGAAAAATGCAGGAAAACCCATTTGGTTGTTGGAGATTTGGGTCCTTCTATCTTGATCGTCGGACTAATATTTGGAGGCCTGCAACAAAGTGTTTTCTTAAAAGCGACAGTTGCCCCCATCAGGTTGAGTGGAGTAGGGTTGTTGACAACTTCGCTTATGGGATATAACCAAGCCTTACGTCTTGTGTAATACTAACCACTCTTAGCACTGAGTAGGCTAGTCACCGCGACAAAGTTATCCTGAACAGCTTCACAGTGAGAGAGAAGAAGAAGAAAAACACAAAAAAAAAAACAGAAAACCCAGAGTAAGTTTGGTACTTGCTTTTTTTTTCTCATCAAGGGTCGATCAAACATAAGTGCCATGTGGACAAACAGTCTCAACATGTTGACATGTTAAGGCTAGGCGAAAGTCCCAAGTAATGGAATTATAACGAATATTAACAGCCTATGTCAGTTAAAGAATCTGAATGCAAAATCACCATTTGGGAGGTCTTTCCAGAAGTTGTGAGATTCGAACGAAAGGAAATCTCCGATGCATAAATCAGTGAAAAGGAAACGATGATCATCTCAACAACGATGATCAGGACCATAAAGGGGAGGAAGTGGCATCCTGTCTCTAGTGGCATTTTGATAGAGAGCACCAAGTAATTGGGACAACAGATGGATTTTGTTGATTTAAAAAGGAAAAGAGGTAAAAACAAGAGGAAGAGATAAGAAAAGTCCCAATAATGCAACACTACATCAATCAAGAAGACTGTCCCTAATCTTTTGCAAATTAGCCCCTACGTCATTTGTATTTTGCAAATTGGTCCTTGTACAAGGGCAGAATTGTCAATTCAACTGCCCTTAACCGTTAGCATTAAAGAAAACTAATGACTGTTAACCTCAGGGACTAATTTGCAAAGGATAATAAAAAAGGCGGAGACCGATTTGCAAGATCGTATAGAGTAAATCGCCCATAAGGCAGTCACCAATTTGCCAAAAAAAAACAATAAAATATTTGCTCACGAGTACACCTTGCTGATTAGGGGCAAGCATAATTTGTCGCCTAAAGTGAGACGATCAATCTTCGAAATGAAAATATTATCTACAATTGTTTTATGTAGCATGTGGGTTATCTACTTATATATATTTTTTATAACATTATCTTATCTACTAACTATCTGCGTGTATAGTGTGTATTAAAAAAAAAAGTTTATTAAGGTAAAGCAGAAGGTGTACCGACCAAATAAAATGCTGTCCAGGCAATTATTGGGCACGTACTCATAAACTAGAATCTTTTCTTGCTCTTCCATGCAGAAACCAAGGAGCCTAACCAGGTTCCTATGCTGAAGCTTGGCAATTAACCGCACCTCATTCTTGAACTCCGTTGAACCTTGACTTGACCTACTGGACAGCCTTTTCACTGCTATTTCTTTACCATCTATTGTGCCCTACAAAACCCATATGCAGGTACAAGTCATTTTTTGGGGCTCTGACCCTTGGATTTTGATTACCAAACAACCCTAATACCCTAAAGATTATAAGAGACCATACCCACCCTCCACAAGCTTGTTCTCTTCGGAGAAGTCGTTGGTGACATCTCTTATGATGCCCAAGTCAAAAATCAATGATTCCATGTCCTCAATTTCTTAATTAAGCTTGTTTATCCCTTTATAAGTTTGCTTCTTTGATTTCCTTCTTAACAAGAGTCCAAGAGTAAAAGAATCAATACGAGACAGCAATTATGGCGGCACTAGTTTTTTTCTTTGAGCCCGAACCTGCATTGATTAGATGATTTAGACCAAGAAAATTTACAAGAACATGAAAAAAATGAAAAACATGCATTTGAAACCTACTTTGACATAATATTTATATAAACTAGAGTCGGTCACTAATGAACCTATTCTTCAATCCGAATAGCATGCCATATTTCATGGAATTGGGTTTATTGCCATATTGGTAATAATTCTATACCTTTATCACCAAGTTTGATAATGGTAAAAACTTGATATAAAAATTGAATCTTATCATATGAAAAGCATGTGATCGTACGGCTGAGAGAGATTTCACCACCATTGCTCCACTGATTTTGGTGGATAACTTTTCGTATGTATGGACATGAAAATTAGAGAAAAAACAAGAAAGTTTATGGACGAAAAACCTTCTCCTACTTGAACCCAAGGTGGGGAGGGCTCAGCTTTTCATATTTTATGTAAAATTTTCTTGTCTTTTTCTCACTTCCAATTTAGAAAAATACAGGAGTCATTTTTCTATTATACTTAATAATTTAGCCTCACTAAAGCTACTCATCTTTAAGATGGATAAGCACTTTTGTGGTCCTATGCACCCGATTCAGTTTAAATGATTCCCGAAGTCTCTCTCTCTTTTTTTAAAAAGGAAGCATTAAATGCTCTCTTCCGACATCACGTGGGCTGCCACTTCAATCATCCCCGAAGTCATCCTTATCGTTATACCCTCCGTGGAATCTCATTGATGCGAGTTGCTTTCATCAAACCATACCTTGTAAGTGTGATCTAGGTCATCCATTTTGTGAAGATCAACATTTGAATTGCTAAAATCCAACTTGTGTGGAGGAGTTTTGGTGATTCTAAAAAATTAAAAAAGTTTGGGATTTTAAAAATCATGTTTTTTTTTCTTTAAATAACACTGCCGATTCTTATTAAATCGATCATGCTGATTCCATCTTGCGAGCAGATTTGATCAAAACAAGTGGCATCAATGAAATCCAAGAGGGCGTATGAACCGGGTTTCATTGCACCCCAATACCACCATTTTGTGCATCAGTCATCTTCGTAACTTCACACAAACACAAGAGAGAGAGAGAGAGAGAGAGAGAGAGAGAGCAACTCACTGGTTGCATTAGGATCCGACAGCGGAAGGGCATCTGATGAGGATGGGAATGACGCATCTGCTGTTGATGTTGGGAATAAATTAAACTGGAACAAGAGTCTTCTAGAATTATTGAGTATGTACAAGAGTTTTATAGAATTATTGAGTATGTACAAGTTTCTAAGAGTCTTCTAGAATTATTGAGCATATACAAGCTTCTAAGAGTCTTCTAGAATTATTGTATATGTACAAGTTTCTAAGAGTCTTCTAGAGTTATTAAGTAGGTACAAGTTTCTAAGAGTCTTTTGGAGTCTCAATACATCTAGAAAGGTCTTACTAGTGCTATAAAAGCCTAGTCTAAGAGTCATTGTATGAATCCGAAGTGTGAAGAGCCTTTTTGAGTAAAAAGTACTAGAAGTCATTCTCCGTCATCGTTCTCCACTTTTTCTCTTCATTCTATATTTTATTTTCTTCAAATTGGTATCAAAGCTTTGTTCGATTAAAATGAACAACTCTATTCTTCTTCCTTTCGTCCCTCAATTAGTCAAAGAAAATTACAGAAATTGGAGTATCCAAATGAAAGCTATTCTTGGATCTCAAGAATTGTGGGAGATAGTCGAAAAAGGCTATGTTGAAGTTGAAAATAAAGAAATGTCTCAAGCTAAAAAAGAGAGTCTAAAAGCGTCGAGAACGAAAGATAAGAGAGCTCTTGTAATAATCTACCAAGGAGTAACCTCAAATGAAGTCGCTTTTGAGAAGATTGCGTGTGCTACTTCCTCAAAGCAAGCATGAGAGATTTTGGAAAGTTCATTTAAAGGAGGTGAAAAGGTAAAAAGGGTCCATTTGCAAACTCTTCGAGAAGAGTTTGAAGGTTTGCATAAAACGGAGTTAGAATCAGTTTCTGATTATTGTTCACGAGTATTGTCTATAGTTAACTAATTAAAAAGAAATGATGAAACTATGGATGATGTTCGTGTCATTGAGAAAATTCTTTGTTCTTTGGATTCAAAATTTGACTACATTGTGGTAACAATTGAAGAATCAAAGAACTTGAATACCATGACCATTGATGAACTTACGGGATCGTTGCAAGCTCATGAAGAAAGGCTAATAAAAAAGAAGAAAGAAGTAGTTTTGGATCAAGCACTCCAGTCGAAATTGTCTCTAAATGAGAAGAAGGAGAATTTCAAAAATCAAAGAGGTCGAGGACGTGGTCGTGGAAGAAGTGAAAGCTTTAGAGGAAGAGGCTCATATACTCGTGGAAGAGGCGATTATTCAAGCAAGGAGAATGACTTGAATCAAAATTAAATTTTCAAAGGCTCGCAAAGAGAAAGAGGTCATGGAAATCAAAGAGGGAGAGGTCGTAGCTATTTTGAATGCTATAATTGCCACAAACCTGGTCATACGGCAAGTGAATGCTGGTACAAGGAGGAAGAAAGGCATGATGCTCGTTTGGTATATGAAAGCAAAAACCAAGAGCAAAATCATGACACTTTGTTGCTCGTGTCTTATGGTAGAGATCTTGATGATGTCTGGTACATAGACAGTGGTGCTAGCAAGCATATGACAAGTAACAAACATTTATTTTCTAAGTTGTTTGAATCTAATTATGGTGAAGTTAAAGTAGGAGATGGAAATGCTTACAAAGTTAGTGGTGTTGGTGAAATGAAGTTCAAAACAAAATCAGAAAAAATAGAGAAAATGTTTGAAGTTTATTTCGTTCCTGGTTTGAAAAATAATTTGCTCAGTGTAGGGCATCTTTTAAAGAAAGGATACAACATTCATTTTCATGACATGGCTTGCTACTTGTCAAGGAAAAAGCAAGTTATTGCAAGGGTTGGAGTTGCTTCAAATAAATTTTTTTCACTCACTCTTCAAAATAAAAATGTCTTGTTTTACTAGTATTGATAATGAAGTTTCTAAGCTATGGCATGATAGATATGGACACTTTAATTATAGAAATTTGAAGCTTCTCTCAAAGAAGATGATGGTCAAAGGCTTGCCTCAAATTGATCATCTTGATGAAGTTTGTGAAGCATGCCAACTCGGAAAGCAACACAGAAACCCATTTCCTCCTCAATCATCATGGCGTGCAACAAGACCTTTAGAGCTTATTCATTTAGATCTTTGTGGTCCGATGACGGTGACATCTTTGGGAGGTAATCGCTATTTTATCTCTTTCATTGATGACATGAAAAGTTTGGGTGTATTGTGTCAAAGAAAAATCTGAAGCTTTTAAAAAATTCAAAGACTTCAAGGCGAAAGTTGAAACATTTACTAGGCTGAAAATCAATACTTTGCGGACTGACCATGGAGGTGAATATTTTTTAAATGAGTTTGAAAAATATTGCAAGGGCAATGGTATTCGGCATGAAATAACGGTCTGACATACACCACAGCAAAATGGTGCGTGTGAAAGAAAGAATCAGACAATTATGGAGATGGCCAGATGCATTCTTAAGAAGAAGAAGCTGTCAAGAAGATTTTGGGCAGAAGCTATTTCTTGTGTAGTTTATCTTATTAACAGATCACCAACAAGAAGCTTGGAAAATTGCACACCACATAAAGCATGGTATGGTTCAAAGCCTAGTGTTCACCATCTTAAGGTATTCGGGAACGTGACTTATGCTCATGTTCCAGATGCTATGAGAAACAAGTTGGATGATAAATCAGATAAGTGTATTTTCATAGGCTATAGCGAAAGAAGCAAGGCTTACAAACTATACAACTCGGTGACAAAGAAGATTGTAATCAATCGAGATGTTCGATTTGATGAAAATTCCATATTTAAAGACTTGGAGGTTGAAAAAAAAAATTTGCCTATCTTTTCTTTTGAGTTTGAAGAAGAAGAAAATGATCCAACATTTGAAAATAACGAAAATAGTGCCCAAGCAGAAAATTTTTCTGCTTCCCCAAGTTCTTCATCCAACAACCCTATAAGAAAAATGAGAAGCATCCAAGAATTATATGACATCACAGAAGAAGTTAGTCAGAATGATGCCATATTTTTGCCTTCTTTACAGGTGAAGATCCAATTTCTTTTGATGATGCATGTCAAGAAGAAAAATGGAGGAGAGCCATGAAAGAAGAAATTGGTTCAATTGAAAACAATGATACATGGGAGCTTGTAGATTTATCACCAAACAAAAGTTCTATTGGAGTAAAGTGGGTGTACAAGACAAAGATGAATCCAGATGGCTCTATCAACAAGCACAAGGCAAGGCTGGTAGCAAAAGGGTACAAGCAAAAAGAAGGAGAAGATTTTACAGAGGTATTTGCTTCTGTTTCAAGACTTGAGACTGTTCGTTTAATTATTTCTATTGCTGCTCAGAATAATTAGAAGTTTTTTCAAATGGACGTAGAATCTGTATTCTTGAATGGTGTTTTTAATGAAGAAGTCTATATTGACCAACCACCTAGGTTTGTCAAGGAAGGAGAAGAGAAGAAAGTGTACAAGTTAAAGAAAGCTTTGTACGGGTTGAAGCAATCACCCAGATCATGGTATAGCCGCATCAATTCATATTTTGAAAAATATGGATTTCAGAAATGTCCATATGAACATACTCTCTACATCAAAGTCAATTCGAAAGGAAGATTCATTGTTGTAAGTCTTTATGTTGATGATCTAATTTTCACAGGGAATGATGCGTAGATGTTGAATGAGTTCAAGAACTCAATGATGGAAGAGTTTGAGATGACAAATTTAGGTGAATTGCATCATTTTCTTGGTATTGAAGTTTATCAAACCAAGAAAAGAATTTTTATTTCGCAAGAGAGCTATGCAAAAGAGATCTTGAAGAAGTTCAAGATGGAGAATGTTAATCCAGTTTCGACACCATGCATTTCAGGTTTGAAGCTATCTAAAGAAGGTGAAGGAAAACTTGTCAATTCTACTATGTTCAGAAGTTTGGTTTAAAATCTAATGTGTCTCACATCCACAAGGCCTGACATTATGTATGCTGTCAGTTTGGTGAGTAGATTCATGGAGAAGCCATATTCAAATCATTGGGAAGCTGAAAAAGAATTCTAAGATGTGTGAAAGGAACTATTGATTATGAAATTATTTATGAAACTAATGTTGCAGTCAACCTTATTGGTTATACTGATAGTGACTTAGCCGGGAGTGTTGATGATAGCAGAAGTACTTCAGGTCATGTATTTAATCTTGGAAGTGGAGCAATTTTGTGAAGCTCAAAGAAACAACCAATTGTTGCGCTTTCTACTACGGAAGCAGAATATATTGCTGCATCTTTTGCAGGTTGTCAGTTAATCTGGTTGCGTGGAATTTTGGAGAGTTTGAAGTAGAAGCAAAATAAGCCAACAACTCTTTTATGTGACAACAACTCAACTATCTCAGTTTCAAAAGATCCAGTTCTTCATGGAAGGACCAAACACATTCGAATTTAGTATCATTTTCTGAGGGAACTTGTGAATGAAGGTGATGTTCATGTGGAGTATTGCAGAACGAAAGATCAGATGGCAGATATTTTCACAAAGCCACTTAGTGGACAAGTCTTCAAGAGAAATGCAAAAAGATTGGGTGTAAGGCACAAGTTTAATTTAGAAGAGGCATTGTTGGGAATAAATTAAACTTGAACAAGAGTCTTCTAGAATTATTGAGTATATACAAGAGTTTTCTAGAATTATTGAGTATATATAAGTTTCTAAGAGTCTTCTAGAATTATTGAGCATATACAAGCTTCTAAGAGTCTTCTAGAATTATTGTGTATGTACAAGTTTCTAAGAGTCTTCTAGAGTTATTAAGTAGGTACAAGTTTCTAAGAGTCTTTTGGAGTCTCAATACATCTAGAAAGGTCTTACTAGTGCTATAAAAGCCTAGTCTAAGAGTCATTGTATAAATCCGAAGTGTGAAGAGCCTTTTTGAGTAAAAAGTACTAGAAGTCATTCTCCATCATCATTCTCCACTTTTTCTCTTCATTCTATATTTTATTCTCTTCAGTTGAACCTGAGAGGAATGGATATATTTCATACCTTAGACTGCAAGTAGCACTCACAATCACCGACCCTTGTCTCTGTTTGCAGCAAGCAGAAATATAATCCATTGCCTGGCCCAAGCAAATCCTGCAGTCGGCCGTGGAGAGGTCCCTTGTGCATTACACCATCCCATACAGGGTCTGAAAATCGGTGAGCCATGTGTGGCTGCTCGCGTAGATGGAGCTCAAATTGGCCGCAGCGGAAGAAGAGAGATTCCTTAGGAATTGCACCAACTTCTGGTTAAAGTCAATGGGATCGGATACGTTGTTAACGTTGCTCATGGTGAAGAAGTTGATGTCCATGGTGCCAAGAAAATTGTCACTAGAATAGCGCAATTTGCATTTCAATCGCCATATGATCGTTGATTTGCTGCCAGGATAGATGTACCGGATCATGGCGGCGACGATCGATGTGCAGTTCCGACATTCTTCGCTGGAGACATCGCAGCGGTAGAGAACTAGGCTGTAGACCTTGTCAGGAGTTTTGCCGGCGGCAGTTCTGATGAGTGAGGCATTGGAGGTGAGGGATAGGAGCAGAGTGTTCAGGTTCTGTTGGTAGGTGTTGTTGGCCGTATAGTTTGATTGTGAGGAGCATCTGACGTTGAGAGGGTCGTAGTTGATGAGCTAAACAACCATGGTGTGGTGAATCTTGACTGCTAGGACAACCAGTGCCACTTGCAGCACCAACATCCAGCAGGGTTGCATCTCTCTCTCTCTCTCTCTCTTGGGTGGCTTTTGTGGTATATGATTTAGTCATTTGCAGATAAGTTCAAAAACAAAAAAAAATGCAAGATTTATGAAATGTCTTCGGGAACAAGTGGACTATTGTTGATAAGGCTGAATGAAGTGAAAATTAACAAAAGAATCGCCTCATTGTACTCAACGAGCGTGAAATGGTCCATGTGCCACACAAATTTAATAATAAGTGAAACAACCAATCTCAATCATAACTAACCTCTTCTCATCCAACCAACCCAATCTGGCCTACCCATCTCTTTCTCCAAACCTCTGTCTCACCAATCTAGCCAGCCCCTTGTTCAATCTCACCCTTCTTCCTTCTTCCATTAAACTAACACCTCTCACCTCTCTCATTAATTTCCTACACCATCATGCATTATTGATTGAATGCAACACT
The DNA here is from genome assembly GCF_984573655.1 of Nuphar pumila. Taxonomy (NCBI): domain Eukaryota; kingdom Viridiplantae; phylum Streptophyta; class Magnoliopsida; order Nymphaeales; family Nymphaeaceae; genus Nuphar; species Nuphar pumila. The sequence continues at coordinate 33,728,032 of NC_143258.1, read as the reverse complement.
TTACTATTTATTAGGTAGACACTTCCTCTCTTTCTCTCTCAATTCTAGAATATACATGTCAATTTCTTAGTTGACTCTAACTCTTTGATTAGTAAGGGGTTGAATGAACATTTTCATAAATCATAAGGGAGAGTGTTGGGGAAGGAGCCTGTTCTTGGACATATTGTGTCCGAGAAAGAGATCGATGTTGATAAGGCTAAAGTGTAGTTTATAGCTAAATTATCTCCATCAACCTCAGTGCAGCAGGTGCGATCATTCTTAGGACATGCAGCTTTCTATAAGCAATTCATTAAGGATTTTAGCAAAAATTGTAGATTGTTATGTAACCTACTCTCAAAGGATCAACTGTTTCATTTTGATGATGCCTATTTGAAGGTATTTTTATCTTTGAAGGAGGCCATGATCACAACTTTTATTCTTCGTTCTTTCGATTGGTTAGCACCCTTTGAAATCATGTGTGATGCTTTATATTATGCGGTTGGATCCATTCTTGGCCAGAAGATTGAATGGAGGTCCCATGTCATTTATTACACTAATACGACCCTCTCCGAGGCTTAGATAAATTATACTACTACTAAGAAAGAACTACTAGGAGTAGTGTTTGCCTTAGAAAAATTTTGTTCTTACTTGTTAGGCTCCAAGGTTATCGTTTACTCAGATCATGCCGTCTTGCAGTATTTGATGAGTAAAAAGGATACCAAACTATGTCTCATCTGGTGGATTCTTCTGTTAAAAGAATTTGATCTTGAGATTCAAGACAAGAGTGAATGCGAGAATCTTGTAGCAGACCATCTCTCCAGACTGATTGTGGAGACATCCACTAATCAAGGAGAGATTGATGATTCTTTTTCGGATGAACAACTTCTTCATGTGAGGTGTCTGCCCTGGTTCACGAACATCATTAACTACTTGGTGACTAGAAAGTACCCTGCGCATTGGAACAAGAATGAGAGAGATCATTTTCTAACGTAGGTTTAACATTATTTCTAGAAGGATCCAGAGTTGTTCAGGTTATGTGCGGAACAGATGATTCGAAGGTGCGCCCTTGAAAAGGAGTTCTCGTCTATTTTAGAGTTTTGACATTCCTTGGCCTGTCACTACAAGAAAAATGCAGATTAGCGACGGATGCTATCCGTCGCTAATCCATCGTTAAAGTGTTTAGCAATGGATTAGAGATAGAAAGCATCAGTTGCATAAACCTAGTCGCTAAATAGCGATAGAACTGATCTATCACAAAATTCATTGCTAATTAGGGACGGATCATGTCCATCACTAATCCGTCGCTAAATAAGCACAGATTTAGTTTTGCGATGGAATGTAATCCGTCACAAAATTTAAAAAAAATTTAAAAAAAATTGAAATATAATCCTTGAAACAACTTGGCGCCTAGGTCACACGGACTCAGCTAGAAGATCGACGCACCCGCATCGACACGCCTTATGTCAAACTCGATCAATGCACTCAGGCCGAGTCTGTTCACTTTTTGGACTCAGTCAACTTTGACCGAGTCTATTTTTGTCTATTTTTAAGGCAAAAGAAGTAAAAAATAAAAAAAATATATTTATATAACAAATTTTACAAATATAAGAGTTCCCATTAAGTCTTTGTACATAAGCCCTAAACCTAAACAAATCGGGTCTGATCCATAAGAAACTGGGTCTCAAACATAACCCCAAAAAACTGAAATATAATCCTTGAAACAACTTGGCACCATAGATGGGCCGGTCTCATGTACAACTTTTACAACAATAAAAAAACACATAAAACTGACCTTGATTATCTGCTCCAATTCAATATTCAAGACTTCATTGAACTGAGATTCACTCACACCATCTCTGATTATCAACAAAATGAAATGGAATGAAGTTAGAAGTATAACTATTAACCATTACATTTTGCCTAATGATTAAAAAAGTAGCACAACTGCACCGGAAAATGATCTTCTCAGGCTTCCTTTGTTTGGCACTTTGATAGAAGTCAATCAACAATTCTCTGCAAACAAAAAAGCAATGAAACTGAATTCAGGAATACACTATAGTAACCTCCAAGCAACATAACCAAGACATAAAGTATTGGCAGCCGTTTGGCTGCACACTTTGGAAAAAAATTGCAACATTATATTGATTAAAAAATTAGATTTAACACAACATATCCCACCCAAGTTTTACTTTAGACAAAAGAAAGATGTAAGTAGGCAAGATCTTAGCAAATGAACAAGTGGAAAAAAGGTGGTAAACTTCACACGTTTCATAAAAAAATCATTTCAATGGCCTAAACCAAACACCCCTTGGCCCTCTGTAAAGCAATTGAATATCTAAAAACTAACCTCAAAGAACCAAGCTAACAACTTAAACACCTATTAGTCATAAACAATGTGTTGGCTGTAAAAGCATGAAATATTTGACTCAACCTGATAATTCCCCCATCAGTTTTGTTGTCGACAGTAAGCTTGAAGAGAGAATCTACCATTTCTACTTTAGGAGATTGTGTCCTAACAGATGCCCAGTACCAAGAAATTAAGGGCCAATCATGAGAGCTCACAACATGCTATGTTGAACACATAAAAAGATACAAGTAAAAACCAATAAAAAATCATTATATAAACATCAATTAGTGAGGAAAACGTACACAGATAATGAAATATACCTATATATAGTATACATTTCTGCAATATGAGAGTTTCAAAAAGAAAAGGATGTAATTAAAGCTTAGGTACCACTGAGAGAGCACATTACCGCAACAATTGATGGCATATCAGACTGACTAGGTGATCCATGAGACACATCCATTCCAAAAATTATGGTCGGTGATGAAGAGATTATTGGAATAGATGATGATTTCTCAATAGCAAGCAAGGAATTAATCCCACCAAGCTGATTTTAAAGCACACAAAATTCAAAAGGCATTTTAGCAAAATGCTAGAGATAATCAGATAATAAAACAAAAAAATTGCAAACACTGAAGTACCTTAGAATTGATCTTCAGTAATATATTAGTGAGATATTGATCATTGATTTATGGGAAGGTGCCATACACTGGGTCACAATACCCAATTCAGAGAGATTTTTCCTCTTCCACGATCCTAAATCAAAGAAAATATCCATAGACATATGAGTTTTTCCTCTCAGATAAAACACAAAGAAGGAACTGTGGAAGTCCAGGTAGTTTTGATTTTATTTGATCAAACATTTTTTCCACTCTGATGGCAGGTGGAGCATTCTGGAACTCATGATACTCTTCGAATGTGGCGGATGGTGGTGAAATATTCTGATAATAAGAGTGTTAGTATTAATGAAACAAGCTATAACATAAAAATTGAAGACAAGATGAAAATGAAAGTAATAGAAAGATATTCCCAAAACTTACAATGCCCCTGCTCCTGCCAGCATTAGCAAGCTCCCTAGCAAGATGACCTATATCACATCTTGTAGAAAAATTGACGATTGCCCAGTGTTCAATACTAATAGGTTTAAGCATTTGCTGCACATAGAAGTTGCTAATCAGAACCATATTCACTTCAGACTAGAAGATCCAGCAGAGAACAATAAAAGAGACTCATATATGTAAATAAATGAAAACATGTACCTTCTGATTAAAGTTCCACCGTCCATTTCATGGTGCAAATGAATCCCCATTGCCAAAAACAAGCTTTTATAAAGCTCCAAAGAAAAATAGGAAACAACTGAGCAGTAAGCACCATAAGATGCTAATTTATATTATAAAGGATGAAGCAAGTCTAACAAAGTTATACCTTTGAAGAAAGCAGAATTCTGGCAAGGGATTTTCTTTTGGCGATAGATACCCAAACAAGGTAGGAATGAGGGTGGCAACGGGAGACCCAGGCAGCGGCGGTGAGTCACGACATTGCTTTCGGTCAGTGCTCGAATAAAAAGGGGAATGCGGCGACTGCGTGCGAGGCGGGGAAAGGAAACAGAGGAAGAGGCGGTGGTGGTCACGACGGCGGCGCAACTCCGACCGTTTGGTAAACGGGGAAGGAAGGAGGTGTAGACGCGAAGAGGGCAGTCAACTGCGAACAATAAAGAGGAGAAGAAGGTGGTGCCCTTTGGCTAGTAGGGGGGTCAACGACGATGCAGCTCCGGCGATGGTTGACGGCAATGGCATCCGGCTCCAACCGAATGCGGACGGAGAAGGGGAGAAGGGAAGAGGAACGCCGAACGACAAGGGTGTCAACGACGACACAGCTCTAGCGAGGCCACAAATGAGGAAGGAAGGAGGAGAAAAAGGTGAGGTGAGAGGCCGCGACGACGGCGCTGGGAGGTTGGTTGTTGGTCGGCGTTCTGACAGGAAAGGAAAGATGAGGCCAACGTTCGGATGGGGAAGCCGATTTGGGGGTAATCAGAGAGAGACAAATTTTTTTTCCCTAGATGGGCCAGTTTAAATCGAAAAGTAGCGACAAATATTTTTCGTCGCATAATCTGTCGCTAATTAGCAACGAATTCACGATGGAAAAATTTTGCCGCTCATCTGTCGCAAAGTTGCGACAAAGTTTGAGACAAAATTTATCCATCGCGAATCCATTGCTAAGTAGCGACGGATTTTGTGACAGAAAAATTCTGTCACTAATTCCAATTTTGGCGACGACTAGTTTTCTTTAGCTATTCTGTCGCAAATTTGCGATAGAAAAAATTCATCGCAAATTAACATTTTTCTTGTAGTGTGTGGAGGACACTTTTCTAGTCGGAAGACTGCTGCAAAGGTCCTCCAATATGTATTATGGTGGTCGACACTTCATCAAGATGCTCACGAGTTTTGTAGGAGATGATTACGTTGTTAGTAGACAGAGAGCATTTCCAAGTGCAATATGATGTCCCTTCTCTTCATTCTTGTAGTTGAGATTTTTGATGTTTGGAGCATCAATTTTATGGGTCGCTTCCTGCCTTCGTTCAATTATATTTATATTTTGGTGGCAGTCGATTACATGTGCAAGTGGGTCAAGGTCGTGGCCATCCAAACCAATGATCATAAAGAGGTGCTTAGATTTATTGAGCACAATATCTTTAGTAGGTTCGGTGTCCCGAGTACCATGATTAGTGATGAAGGTAAGCACTTTAAGAATGTGCATGTTGCTTCCTTACTCAGGAAGTATTCTATACATCATTATATTGCTACGTCATACTATCCATAGACGATTGGTCAGGTTAAGGTCTCCAATAGGGAGATCAAACAGATTCTTGAGAAGACAATTCTGTCAAATCAAAAGGATTGGTACCAGATCCTAGATGATACATTATGGGCATACAAGACTACTTTCAAGACTCTGATTGGCATATCCCCTTACCGATTGGTTTTTTGAAAGCCATGTCATCTCCCTCTTGAGTTGGAACATAGGGCTTATTGGGAGATTAAGAAATTTAATTTTGATATGGCCCAAGCTAGCGCTAAACGAAAGTTGTAGATGAGTGAGCTCTAGGAGTTGCGAAACGATACATATGACAACATCAAAATCTACAAGGCTCAAACTAAGCATTTTCATGATAAGCATATTTTGAGGAAATAATTTGAGCCTGGTTAGAGGGTTTGGCTTTTTTATTTATGACTCTATCTCTTCCCAAGAAAGCAAAAGTCTAGATGGGATGGCACGTTCATAGTCCAGGAGGAGTTCCTACATTGCGCTATTGATATTTTGGACCTACGTTCGGGCAAGAACTTCAAGGGCAATGGGCAATGATTGAAGCCCTACATTTTTTATGTCGTGACTAGTCAGGACATCAAGGTCATTGACCTCATTGATGTGTGAGGTAGCGCACAATGTTTGTATGTGGTACCATTAGCATTAGATTTTGGTTCTTTTATAGTTTTTCTTGATAGACGTTTGCTTATTTCTTTTGTTTTCATTCATGAGCATGAAAGATAGATCATGTATGCATTGCATTTTTGTGAATTATTATGAGTTATAGATAGAGATACAGAGTGAAATCTTTGCAAAGCCAGTATACCCAAACTTTTTCTATCTATGTATCTGCACATTGATAAAAACTAAAAAAAATTAGGCTTTTAAGGAATATGTTTGATCTTATATGAATGTTTTACATAATCTAATGTTTTTATAGAATTTTTAAGCCCCCCCCCCCCCCTCAAAAAAAAAAATCTGACACCAATCTAGAAAAATATGGATATTTACATGGATTTCAAAGAAATGATGGTAGATGCATGTTAGAGTTTATTTTGAATCACAAGTATGAATATGCATAGTTTAGTTTTGAAAAAAACTAAGCAAATGAACAAGTTCAAAAAGTAGACCTCAAAAAGTAAAAAAGAACATATGTTTAGTTGTCTGATGTCTTCTTATTTTCTAGTAGCTAGTTGTGTGAAAAAGAGCACACAAGTTGAAGTGTTTGAGTTCTATGTCGAAAATGATAATAAAGGAAATCACTTCTTTGTCTAAGTTAATATCTGTGGTCTATTTGGTTTGAGCAAGTAGAGCCTGAGAAATATTTTCACCTGGTACCCTAAAGCCATCTGGTTTGGGAGCCACCAGCCCGAAAGCCCGTTATATGGACTTTATAGAGAGCCTAATAGATGTTGACATTCCACATGACAAGGAGAAAGTTATACATAAAACTATGAAATAGAAGGTCTAGTGACTCGACCGATTAAGTCTGAGGAATACTTTGTATCTACTGCCTTAAGGTCGTCTGACTTGGGAGTCACTGACCTAAAGCTCGTTGCGTGGGTCACAAAAATTGAAAATTTGATATAGTGATCAATGAAAAAAAAGAAAAAGTGTGAAAATTTTTAAAATTTAAAAAAGAAAAAGAAAAAGAAAATCAAGAGCATGAAAGATAAAGTTTACTGCTTAGAAATAATTCATGATAAACTTATGCAGAAAACATATAAGTGAGGATAAATAAGCAATGATATGTGTATATGTGATTTTCTGAGAATAAAGCATAAATGATTATGATATTTAGAAAAGTAAAGGAAAAACTTTTATTCTGTGGTGGCATGTAAAGACTCTAATTATGTTTTCATAGTGTAGTGACATAAAATATTTGTAAAAACAAACTTCTTAACTACCTAATACTTTTTGAAGTTGAATTTTTATGCATACATGATACAAATGTTTGTGGGTAGCATTGCTGCAAACTCTCACGAGACCTTACTCATCCACTGGGGTAACTCAGGGGTTTAAAGGGATTGTTGCATATAGTAAATGCAATCGTGATTCAGAGTTTTAACTTTAATTATTTTTTCTTTTTCTTTTGCTTTTGCTTTTTGCTATTCAAGATCAGTTTGCTCGAGGACTAGCAAATGATAAGTATGGAAGAATTTGATCATATATAATGTTTGCATTTTAGATACATATTTTTATGGATGATCCATCAAAAAAATGCATCAAAAATCCATTATTGTAAATGTTTGTGAGAAACTGCTTTAATATTGAAAATAAGAAAAAATGCCAATAAAAATCTTTACTGCATTTTTTTGGTATTTTTAATTGGTTTTGGATTTTTCAATTCAAAGTTTAATTAGTTTAGGAGTTTAAACTAATATTTTATTTTGATTAGGATTGTCCTTTTCTAAAACATGTTTTTAGAAGAGTCTTTATTTGAAATTTTTGAAAATTTAGTGGTGGATTTTAGAAGAATCATGTAACCTAGCTTTTGTTAATACAAATAATTATTTTAAAGAAGTGTTTTCCTCCAGAGAAACATGCCAGCCCCTTCCTCTCTGTCTCTCTTCTCTCTAGAGAACAGTGAGGTTTGTTTCTTCTCCCCCATCATGGTTGTTAGTTTTACGTATTGCATACATTCTGGTTTATTTTCAGCATTATTGATTTATTTAGGATAGTTTATTTCATGATTCATGATAGTATAGGAATACATATTTCATAGAATAATTATTTCAGACTATTTTATTATTGTTTTAGCAGTTTTATAATTTTTTTTAGAAAACACAGTTCCATCTTTAGTTGTTTGGACATTGGTGCATGAAACAAAAAAAAATCTGTGTGAAGTTTCAAGTTCACGCAGATTTTCAATTTGATCCCAACATGACCAGCATCATCACATAGACTTACGTGAATCTAAACATGTAGATTTGGTGCAAAGCTATGCTTAGACTCACTGTCAATCACCCACCAACATGATTGATGTGGGTTGTTCCAAGCCTGTGCGTTTTTGTTAAGTGATGCATCAATTGATTAGTATTTAATTTGGGTATTAGATTACTGATTTAATATCCTCATTTAATCTATCCATTTTAGATATTTCTTTTAGTTTCGTTTACATAATATTTTTTTTAATATAGCACTTTTTTTTGGTCCTGCACAAATCATGGTTCAACGTGATTGACGTTGAGCTGTGTTTAGCTCTGCAGCGTTCAAGTCATCTAAGCGTGATTTAGTTAGTTCAAATTTTAAGTTTAATTATTATTAGTTAGTATTTGATTTATTTTTCTTCTTAGTTATTTAATTAATTCGCTTTATAATTTTCTTTTGTCATAATCGATTAATGTGCAGTTTAGTTCATGTGCATGTTCTTCTTATTTTAGTCATTAGTGAATATAATTCAGCAATAGGTTAATTAGACTTAACAATTTTAGTTTTATATTATTTCATAAATTATATCTTTTTTATTTTATAGATTCTAATTGATTCAATTTAGTTTAACATTTTCTTTTAATTGAATTATGTATAGCAGTTTATTAGTTAATTCCCAAATTCATAATTTCTTTTAGTTAAAAATTAGTTTTATTTATTTCATAATAGTTAGACTTAATATTAAGTTAGTTTAGATTTAACGTCTCACTTGTGTTAGTTGTTTTAGTTACAATTAATTCAATTATAGCCTAATTCATGTTTTCCCTCCATTAGCTACATTTTTTTCAGCATTAGTTTACTTGATTAAAAATAGTTTAATTAATTAGTTAGTTAGATTAGAGTTCTTCATATGTCATGTTTTTAATTAGTTAATTTAAAATTTTAGTTAGTTTTAGACTTAATGTGTTTCTTGAATTAAGTTCATAGTGGTTTTAATTTGTTTCACGTACTTAGTTTGTTACATGTTAGTTTAGTTGTTATATTAGTTTGTTACAAGTTTGTTAGAGCTTGTTTGATTCTTGCTTTTCTGTGACTAACATTAACTTTAGATTTCATTTTTCTTGTTTTATTTTTGTATTTTTTTATGCAGAGAATGTTTGCCTATGCGATAAGCCCTCAAAAGTGCCCTTGAAGAGCCCTCAGAGGTCCCTAAAAGGTCTCCTGAAAGCCCATAAGAAAGCCCCTCAGAAGATGTATGAGAAATGCAAGTAATGAATGCAAGACATACAACTATCAAATACCAATAGCTCTTGGATTCATTTGAAGCAATGGCATTGCAAGAGACTAGAACTCAAGCAACTGAAGACCCGTTGTTTATTTATTTTCTTTTCTTTTAGCTTTAGGGTTATTTATTATTTTTATTTGGGTTTGTAATAAAGCCATTCATTATTTGTTTAAGCCCTCTACATAGGATAGCTCATTTTAATTAGTTAATTTTTTTTATTTTAAGGCAATAAAGATTATATTTTTATGGAATATAAAGTTTTTCACTCTATTATCTGAGTTTGACCCAAATTTCACCATAGTGTAAGCCAGTTTTTATTATTTGGTGTTTGGCTTTCACAAAACATTTTTTCAAAAATATATCTTTAACAATCTATTTCATAAAACTTACACCACTTATTTAAGAGAAAAGTTGACATTAGCTAAATGACAATACTCCTTATATGATTTAGAGTTTTATGTAGTGGTACAAACCCGCTATTATTGAAGGAATTACTTTATTTACAAGGAATTTGTCTTATACACTAACCATGAAGCTCTAAAATACCTTAATAATCAATAAAAATTAAGTGCTCATCATGCTAAGTGGTTTAGCTCCTTACAAGAATTCACCTTCACAATTACATAAATCTGGAGCTCTCAACAAGGATGCACTTAGCAGAAAAATAACCTCCTTACTACTATGTCTGTTCAGATTATGGGAATTGAGAATTGTTAGGATCTATACTCATCCAATCCTAATTTTAACGACATCTAGAAGAATTGCATTACAAATAAATATCACTATGACTCAAAGCTTTTGGTACATGATGGGTATTTATTTCGAGAGGATCAACTTTGTATTCCCGACTCTTCTCCAAAATTATACTTAATTTCATAATTGAACAATGGTAGGTTAGCAGGTCAGCTTGGTCAAGACAAGACTTTTGCCCTCTCGGATGAGAGATATTATTGGCTTAAGCTGAGGCGAGATATTGTTATGTTCGTACAATGTTGTGAGGTGTGCCAGGTTGCCAAAGGGCATAAGCAAAACACTAGCCTATATATTGCCTTTCTCGTTCCTGATAGACCATGGAAGCATGTATCCATGGACTTTGTTCTTGGCTTACACAAGGCAATTAGAGTTCTTGACTCCATTCTTTTTCTTGTTGACCAATTTTCAAAAATAGTTGTCTTAATTCCATGTCAAGAGACCACTGATGTATCCTTAGTTGCTTCTTTTTACTTTAAAGAAGTAGTCTGTTACCATGGTCTTCCTCAAACTATCATCTTTGATCGTGACACTCATTTTTTGGGTAATTTTGGAGGTCATTGTGGGTCCTGTTGAAAACTAAGCCCTAGTTTAGTAGCGCATACTACCCTTAAACTCGTGGACAAACTAAGGTTGTCAATCATACATTGGATAATTTGTTAAGGATCTTAGTTGGGGATCATATCAAGACTTGAGATCTTGTCTTACCGCAAGCTGAGTTTTCCTACAATAATGCAGTGATCTGATCCACTGGAAGATCACCCTTCCAAATTATTTATGGGCATTACTCCACTCATATTATGGATTTGACTCTTGTTTCTAGACTAACACACCTATGCCTGACATTGTTGATCACATACAAGAAATTCATTCTCAAGTTAAGCAAAAGCTCTAGAAAAGCTATGCCAAATATAAGTCTCATGTTGATAAGGGAGAATGACATATTAGCTTTGAGGTCGGTGATTTGGTCATGGTGTACTTACGCCCAGAACGATTTTCATTAGAGACATGGAAAACTATGTTTGGGTAAGTATGGTCTATTTAAAGTCCTTCGCAAGTTAGGGTACAATGCATACCAGCTTGAGTTGTATGAGGATTGTAAAATTTTGCCAAACTTCAATGATAAATTTACTGTCTAATATATATGTTGATAACATTATTGTAACATGTAATTATGCAGATTTTGTAAAACAACTCATATGTAAACTTGAAAAAGAATTTGTTTTGAAAGAGTTGGGAGATTTGTACTTCTTTTTAGGAATTGAAACAAAGAGAAGCTCACAAGGCATGATTCTATATCAAAAAAGATATGTTGGAGAACTTAACAGGAAAAAAAAAACTCCTAGAGGCCAAAATTGCCAATACATTGTGAACACCCCAATTTTTTCAAAAATTTGTAAATATTCCCTTTTTTTGCCCTTGGCCCCATTTTCTGAGAAAATTGAGTCAATTTCAATATAAATTTCAATTATTCTTCGAATTTTCTGGAATAAACTCCATTTTTATATATCTGACTCGAATTCGGATCCGGATCTAGCATTAAAATCCAAATCTAAGTCTCGTTATACAATTTTTAAACAAAAATTACAAAAATGCCACAAATAATTTTTAAAAGTCTCAGACAGTCGGTCCGACATCCAATTGGATCCACGACTCTGTATTTTCTCAATTCGAGGTTAAAAACTCGAATATTTCCTTAAAACCTGGATCCAAACCCGTTTTATGAGGAAATTTTAAAAGTTTAAACCCGAATCCTCAGAAAACTCTTCTTTTGTAAATATTTCTCAAAAATATAAAAATAGTTTTTTTTAAAATCCCTTATTTTTGCTTAGATTTTAGAGTTTTATTTCAAAAAAATAACAAAAAATACAAAAAATATGAAGAAAAGAACAAAAAATCAAAACACAAAGAAAATTACAAAAAAATAGTCTTAAAAACCCCTTTTGAGAAAATTTTCTTTTAAAAGAGCCTTGTTTTTGAATTTCTGAAAAGATCTTGCCAACGGCCTCTCTCTCTCTCTCTCTCTCTCTCTCTCTCTCGAATACTCTCGACCCTTCTCGATTCTTCTCCCTTTTCTTTTATGAACGACTCCCCTTCTCCTCTTCGAGCATCCACTCTCACCCCCGCATCCCTCTTCTCTGATTTTTTCCACATCTTCTTCTTCACGATTTCCTTCTCTCCTCCCTCCTTCAAAGTTGCTGCAAGCAAGGGGTCTCGATCCTGAAGTACCCACCACACATCACGTTTCATCCTCCCATTCTCTTCACTCCCTCAGATCCATTTTTTACCTCCGCACATTCTTCTTCTTCTTCACGCTTCATTTTCCCCCTTTCTCTTCTGCTTCTCCTTCTCTTGGATCTTCCCTAATCGAGCAAAGGAAACCCAACTTCCAGTGACAACCACGATCAATCAACCCTCCAGCAATCCGAGCTGAAGTGCTATCTCTCGAGGTACCTCGTCTACCGTTGTTTAGAGTTGATCAAAACCCCTGCAACAATCAGGTGAGTAGCCATCCTTCTCTCTTCTTTTAGATTCTCTGCAAAATGTTATCTCTCTGCTTATCGTCTAAATCTCTTTTCTTTTATTTTCATTTTATTTTATTTTATTTTATAGCACGAAGGATGGAATCGTCCTGCATATAGCAGAGTCGACCCACTCAGTGCACTATCAATAGGAATCTTCAGATTCCAACATTTTTTTTCTAGTTACAAATTTTCTTTAGTTTTCAATTTCTTATTCTCATTGTACATCGTCATCTCGATCTTGTTTTTTTTCTTCTTCTTTGAATTCTCCCTGACTTCTCATTACAATACATGACTATGCCTTACTGTAGCATGAGTCCGTGTATTGCTGCTTGAGTCGTTCATGCTTCCCGTAATTTATTAAATCACTTCATCGTCAACATCCTGCTAACAATGTTTTGCTGCTTGTAAGAACTGGGATCCATCATTGGCATATACTCACCATGTCTTGTTTCATTTGATATTCCTTGCGTGTTCTGAAGTCTAGGCAATTAGATCCACTAGTCTCTTGCATCACATTAGCATATGTCTGGATGTCCAGTTTTGGATATAGCATTCTCTGTGAAGACATAAGCTCAATCCACTGAAACCCCACCTGGAGCGGAATGTAGTTCATGGCAAGATCCACTGGTATTTATTCACAAGTTCAGATGGGCCCTGTGTCTCACGACATTTGCTCCCTATCACAGCATCGTCATAGCATCTTTTGTTCATTAAGCTTCATTTCACCATCCTCATGTCATATTCTCTTCCTTATCATTATGTTATTATTTGTGGCTTCACTAGTATGACATTCATGGTATTTCATCGCATCCCAAAATAATGTGCTAGGTTTATTGGGCCTCGTCTGCATCAATGAAATTATTTTGGATTATGTGAAAACCTTTCCATCAAGTTATGGGGGATGCTCATTCTCCTCATGTCTTAACTTTCACTCCAATTTGGGCTGATTTTCTGTTATTATTTTAATCTACCTTTTGTTATTTCCTTATCCATGTGCTTGTTATAAATGTCCTCTTTCAAAGTTCTTTGGAACTATAGCCGTGCATGTCAACTTCGAATTGAGGGAAGGTTATCAGAAATCCCTCTTTATCAATTTTGTTGCAAAAGAGAATGGAATTTGTTCGCTGAAGAAGAATAGTGCATAAAATAAATTGATCAGACAAACAACCGATACAAGACTGGGCAGTCAAGTAGTCGATTCAGTGAATATGATGCATCTGCAGGAAGCCCACACATCTACAGGAAAATTGACTATGAGAGAAAGCATTGGAATGCTTCTGTAGCATGGTCTCCGTCTTCATTTCGATTGGCTTACCAGCAAAGCCATGTTAGCAATCCCATAAATCTGTTTGAAATATTTAGGTGGTATCGTCTAATTTTATTAATTACAATTCCTTTATAAATGAGTTCTGTAACATTGGTCGTACATTGGAGACTTGAGAATTATATAATGAAAGACATGCATGACAGCTTATACCTTGCACTTTGAGGCTTATACTGTCAACTAATTTGGCTTAAATGACAGGTTATATGGGAGGGGGATAAAAGCTCATCGAATGATCTGAAGAGGCTTCCTCTTGAGGCATTATCAACGAGCTTTAAAAATAGAAAAGCTACCGTAATGAATAAAACTCTGGACAGGGTGTTTGCAGTGAGTCATCATCCTCAAAGACTCGGAGCTGAAAATTGGGTAAGGGACCAGGTGTTACGCTAGTGAAAAGGGGAGCTTAGCAGGACAAGGTGAAGTGTACATTGCTTATGTTTAGCTTTTGTTTATTAACTGTGTTGCATATGTCAATTTGTATTTTTGTATTAGCTTGCGTATATAGCCATGTTGTTTGATGTCAATTGGGATGTCACTTAGCACCCATATTGGTTACACAGTGACTCCACCACACACAGCGCAGGGTAAATTTTGCTATCAGCAACTCCATTCCCTTGTCGTTGCCATCTTTCTTTAATCATTATTGCAAATTCCAACCTTTCAACGAAGATATCCTGCATCTGTGTGATCAAGCTCTGTGTATGCACCACCTACACCACCTTTTCAAAGGGAGGTCCATCTAACTTAACAAGGTATGGGTACCTTGTTGTCACTATATGTTTGCTATGTAAATACCAGTGAATATGAATCCTAACAGTCTCACATTTTGCCATTTGAGAAGTTGCTGATAATCACTTTTCCACTGGTCATTCTGCTGCTTAGAGAAATCTATGATCTTCCCAAGGCCCAATTTGTTTCTTTTGCAGCCATTTTTCTTTGATTATCTCATATGCCATCTATATGTTTGCCTATTTTTAGCATCTTAGCTGGTCTTCCATCTTGATGTGTTTCAAGCCGTCAGATCGATCTGAGTCTGATAAGAAGCATCCAATCGTACAATACCTGTCGTATGTCACCTACAGCATCCCGGTACTCTTCCAGTTACCTTCACATTCCTCTTTCAAGCATCCACTGCCACCCTGCCATTTCACTTCATTATTCATTTTTGTGATTTTCTGTATTGTCAATGCACAACGCTTACACTTTCCCTAGCATACAACATTTGTATATGACTGTTCTCTATTTTTGTACATTATCTCATATGGTTCATGGCTATGCATCAACAAAACCACGAAATAGATATCTTCTATCCTCATCCTCCAACTGGGCCTAATTTTGGCCATTCATTGCCAACTACTGCTAGTATGAAAGTTGGTTATTGCGAGCCACTTGTGAAATCATCTCAAGGAGCTACCTGGAATCACCTGTGCTGAAACCACTGCTATTACATGATGCACTGATCATCTGGTTAGTGACCCAACCTCTGATTTAACGTGGAGTGTCTGCTCATTGACTCAAAGTTAGGTTTCTGAGTTGATGAGTTAAAGTCAAGAATCCGGTTAATGCAAAATCAGATATTAACATGTTGTAGAATCCATGCTTTATAACTTCTTGGTAAGTTAGGAGGTCAGAACAGACACTCCCTTGAAGAGTCACTTGTATCGAAAACGCCAGGTGAGCATGGCCTTTTGCTCGATGTTCATTTTTAAGTTACTAATTCCTTCCTTAATACCTTTAGATCATTGCATTTATTTCACTGCATAGTATTTTACTTCCTGCACTTATATTTCTTCACCTCTTGCACACTGCCACTGTCATAGCAAACATCCCTTCAATGCATTTCCTGTCCACTGCTGCATCGTCACATTGGGGCAACACCCTGATATTTCTTGTGTCATATAAATGCACACTACATACAAATGCACAACTACTCCATTTCGCTCCCTGCATGTTCTACCTACCTGCATGAGCCACCATGTGTCCATTAGTGTAGAGATTAACCTGTACATGCCTTCAGCAATAGTATATATTTTATCATTAGCTTGGCTTATCATATAGGCATCATCAACTCCATTTTTCCACTAACTTAGGAGATTATTCATGTGTTCTAGATGTGTATATTTTTATTTAGCCATTAGGCCTCCACATATGCATATTAAATTGTCAACATAACATTTCCTTCTGCTTTTGCTAAACTTGAGATTTTACAGGAATTAAGTAGAAAATGTCATTTCCTTCTTAGTTTTGGAATTCAAGTTTCGAAATTGTAATAGCTAGATATCGATGAGAAACTTTATATTTTAGCATTAGAATAAAATGCATGAGCATATATGCCTTCTAGAAATGCTTGCTTCATATCATTTTATCGTTTATTTCAAAATTTCATGAATGGGAACACGAATGGCACGTGCACCATTCTAATAAAAGGTAATTAGATCCTAAGTTGACGATTTGCATCAATGGCCATAGTCAAGGTGTGAACAAAACATAAGATTTTCATCTTTTATGAGATAACATTGGATCCACATTGGATCTCCTTTCAAAATCATCATATTTTTAAATATTTTTCTTTGATCAGAGTTTAATTTAAAATTAACTCAAGATATATATATCAATGGCCATAGTCAAGATATATTGAGGGATAATTTCATCTTAAACTCTATAAAGGCACCAAAATGTGTTTTATTCTTCACTTGAATTTAAATATGATTATTATATAATACATTTTATGACAATAGTCAGAAATGTATTATATCTTCAATCTTATTTTAATTCACTTAAAGAATGAAATATGCTTTTCAAATCCAATTTCAAATTTTTTAATTAATTTCATCATTTAGGATAGAATTACATCATATTTTCAAACAATTTTTTTCAAAATCCAAGTGATTTTGAGATATATTTTCAAGTATCTTCTTCATTTCTCAAATCAATCTTTAAATCTTATTCAAATTCATCCTTCTAATCCCGATTCTATCTTATTTCAAACTTCAATTTCCAAGTCCAATTTGACTTTGAAATTTCAAATTCATTTGTATATTCAAAATTCAATTTCCAATTCAAATCAAATTTCAAAGTTCAAATCAACTTTGAAATTCCAAATTCATTTTCAGGATTCAATTTCAAATTCAATTTAACATCTCAGATCAAATTTCAAAGTTTAATTTAACTTTGAAATTCCCAGATTCATCTTCTGATTTTTTTTCAAGTTTAACATCAAATTTATTTCTTTATTTTTCAAAATCTCCAAAGTTCTATCTAAAGGTTGAGTCTTGACTCTCAATTCAAAATCAAGGTTTTGAGATTTGATTCTGAATATCAAAATTCGATTTTTACTAAGCTTAAAGCCCACTTTTAAATTCAAATCTGGATTTCCAAAATCCAGATCCATCCTAAAAAAAAGCCCCATTTGGATTATCAAAATCCAAATTCCACCTTGGATTCTAGATTAGAATCCGATTTCCATCTTGGATTTCAGACTTCGAATCCAATTCCATTTAGGATTCCAGGTTTCAGATTCAACTTCATCTTGAATTCCAGACTTCGGATCCAATTCCATTTAGGATTCTAGATTTTGGATTCAATTCCATCTTGGATTCCAGACATCAGATCCAATTCCATTTAGGATTCCAGGTTTTGGATTCAACTTCATCTTGGATTCCAGACTTTGGATCCAATTCCAATTAAGAATCTAGATTTTGGATTCAATTCCATCTTGGATTTCAGACTTCGGATCCAATTCTATTTAGGATTCCAGATTCTGAATTCAACTTCATTCCCTACTTTGGATCCAATTCCATTTAGGATTCCAGATTCCGGATTCAATTCCATCTTGGATTCCAGAATTCGGATCCAATTCCACTTAGGATTCAGATTTTGGATTCAAATCCATCTTGGATTCCAGACTTCGGACCCAATTCCATCTAGGATTCCAGATTTCAGATCGAATTCCGTCTAGGATTCCAGATTTCAAATCCAGTTCCATTTTCAATTGCTATTTTTTCTCAAAGTCTAAATATCCAAATTCAATTCCTACTTCAGGTTCTGAAATTAAGAATCTCTTTTTTCAGAATCGATTCTTTCAAAATCAAAGTCCATTTTGACTTTGAAACTTCATTTTTTTTCAAAATTCTATCTCAAGTTCGAAAAAACCTCCTTTTCTCCTTATTTCTTCTAATCAAAACCCATTTTCCAAACTCTGATTATTCCAAGACCTGCAATTTCAAGTCTCTTCTTCCAGATCTATTTCAAATTCTAAGTTAGATTCAAAATCTAACTTTTTCAAATCAATTTCAAATCTTCGAATCATTTCTTCACTCCATTTATTTCAGGATCACTTAGAAAACCCCAAAAATTTCTAAATCATTTTCTTAAAAGCATACATCTTTGCATTTGCATTGCACAAGCATGATTCTTTGTGCATTCTAGGCTTAAAATAAATTCTTAGAAAATATTTTAGCAAAGCAAAAAAGGCATAAATTTGATCCTTGGTTCGATTACCCCTGGTAAAGGCGCTAGGAACGGTCGAACCTCATACGGACGAGCGAATCTCGTCTCTCCATTTTCCCACAAACTTTCAAAATGGAAGCGAGTAATTTTCAAATACTTTCAAAATTAAGGTCAAGTGAGACCTTCGCAAAAGAGTTTCTCTCTCCTTTTCTTTCTTTTCTCTTCTCTCTTCCTTTTCTATCTTTTATTTTTCCCTTCAAAAGAGAAAATAGAGGCTAGAAAGGGAAAAGAGAAAGTAAAAGAGAGAGAATCCAAGAGAAATTTTTTTGCGATGATCACAGTTTTGGCGACCGAGATGGGACTCATCTCCGTCCGATCGAATTATGCCTTTTTTTTGCTTTGCTTTGATATTATCTAAGTCTTTATTCTACAAATGTCAGCTTCATTTCCATGCAAACCTTAGGAGCCTAGACTTTGTCCTAGCTGACATAATGCATATAGGATCTAAGTATGGTTTGGTAGGACCATATTGAGGAGATTATTCCATGTTCACTTAGACTTAGGTCTGAAATACAACTCTCCTCATATCTAGGGATTGAATGCAAACAATGTATGCAAGTGTATGCTTCTCTTCATTTAAATTTTATCTCTTTAGGACTTGCATTAGAGCCATCTGGTTTATTGCATGTTGAACATGTTTTTGAAAACATCCCTACCTATATTGTCCCGGTCTTCACGTTGCTGGGTTGTCTCACTGAACCGTAGTTCGAGAGAGAGCCTCACAACTGGACCACTTATTTGGGTTAACGCCCCCCTACCACGTACCTAAGGGCCATAGTCTGAGGTATATCGGTAGGTGCTCGAGGATGTTGGGAAGACATTACCGTAGAACCGAAGGAATATTTCTATGACACGTATTTCGAGCTTCGGCTTGAGTATATCGGCGTATCTTGGTTGGAATCAGATGATCTGAACCCTAGAGTGAGGATTAAGGCTCTACAAGCCATTTCAAATATTGCATTTAGAGTCGGCTTTAGGGAGTGCTATTTGTGCATCCTTGTTTGTACAGTTGTGATTGTGTGATATTTTATATTTTTCTTATATTTTACAAAACCCTGGGTATATTATTCAAAATTTTCTCCTTGTTTTCAAAACCCAGGTGTATTTTTTTTTCTTCTTCTGATTTCTTCAATTCTTTTGATCCTGCCTGCAATTTTTCAAAATTGTAAATCTTTGCCATCTATTTTCAATTTCTTTTTTTTTCCTCCTATCTTTCCAATGTATCTTCTGATTCTATTCTAAGAATTCTTTCACCTTTTTTTTACAATAAAGTCTCTTTTTGTCAAGAGATGTCTCATTTTTAACATAGCATTCATTCTTCATATTTTTTTAGTTGTTCATTCCTCCCCATGGAGTAAAATCACAACTGTCACAAATTCTGTGACGACTCAATCCCTAGCAATGGGATATCATTTTTCAAAATCTATTAACGTGATACCTTCTCTTGTCAAAAATTTCTCTCAAAAATTCGTTAGTCTAAACCACTCCTTTTAGTCCTCAAGACAGCGTTGATATTTCATCATGGTTCAGACAAGGACTGGAAAAGAGACAGTTCCACAACAAAGCGATAGTGAAGCAGAGGAAATAAACTCCTCCAGATCATCCAGGCAACGGGGCCAAGAAACAAAAAGCGATGTCGATCCAGCTACATACAAGCTGTTTCAGAGGGTGATGACCAAGGTGATGTCTGAACAGGCTGAGGAAAACCCGGAGAAAATATCTTCCAAAAGCAAAACCAAGGAAAAAGTCAGCAAAAAGCAAGTTCAGTATGACAGTACTTCAAAGTCAGCAGAGGAAGACTCAGAGGAAGAGCAACTAGCATAATTTCACAACCCCTTATATCGGCCCAAGAAAATCAATGAGGGGAGCAAATCAGCAAGCAAAACCAAGTTTCAGATCCCTGCAGAAGATTCGATGTACGAACATCTGAGAGAAGTAGCCAGTGCAGTCAAAGACTTACAAGCCTAGGACAAAGGCAAAAAGACCTACACCGGTGCAGACTTTTATGATGGCTTAGAAGGGGATGACAACTGGGAGGATCTTCCTCGCAAATTCATAAAATTTGATGGGACCGGCAACCCCAAGGCTCATCTGGCCACATTTTTCACAGAGTACAACTGGTTTAGAAGAAACAACAGAGCTCTACTCCTATGCTTTCCACGCAGTCTGGAGAGAATTGCAGCAAGATGGTATGCCGACCATATCAACCTGATTGAACTGCGAGACTTTGACAAAGTCATCAACCTATTCATTGAAAGGTTCCTTTTCAATACCGAGGCTCCGCCTACCCTCAACCATCTTTTCAATCTGAGACAAAATGACAATGAGAAGGCAAAAGATTTCATTCATAGGTGGAGATCTACCTGCAACAGGATGAAGGACTCGATATTAGAAGGGCATGCACTGTCAATAATCTTGAACAATTTCTCTCAACCTCTGAAGGGCTGATCTCTACTTCTCCATCCAAATCCTTCATCAAGTTAATAGAGCGAGTTGAATGGCTCAAAATGGGATTAGAGAACAAAACCTATGATGGCATCACCTTGGCAAGAGACAGTCAGGATGAGAAAAAGAAAACCAACTTCACCTTTTCTACTAGTTCCTCCAACAACAACAATGGCAAAAACAAAAGGGGTGGCGGAAAGAACCACACCAGTGGATCAGGCAGAGATGATTGCTCTAGTCAAAAGAACGGGATCAGCAGGAAGAATGACATCCCTCCCTAGAGCATCCAATTAGAATCAAAGCCCCAAGGGAGACCGAAGCACGACGGTTGGAGATACGACTGTGAATTTAGCTCCTTAGAGCAACCACTTGAGCAAGTTCTTGAGTACATGATAACCAAGGAGATGGTCAAACTCCCCAAAGTAGCAGACCCTCATGTGACTATGAGAAGGTTTACAGATCAATTTTGCAAATTTCATCAGACAATGAGTCATGACACCGAGCAGTGCTTTGTCTTCAAAAACATCGTCCAAGACTGCATTGATAAAAAGCTTCTAGTGGAAGACGAAGAAGAAAATTAGCCAGCCGTCCTGACCTAGCCTTCCCGAACCATGCCAAAGTTTTTCTGCTTTCTTTCTTTTCAGTCACCTTATAGGGGCAAGTCAGCCTCAGTCTTTTGTGACCTTTGGTCAAAAACTTGTAAATATTTCAGTATTTGTTATCAATTCAGCTTATCACTGCAATGTCAATTTTTTTTCATATCTTTGATATCAAATACTTCTTTCTTTTGCCACACTGGGGCATTTATTTTGAAAAATTTTCATTTCAAAGAATCTTTTTTGTCATCGACTTCTATTAAGCTGCATTAAATTCCTATTCTTTTCACGATGATGGACGATCCCAACATCATTCATGAGAGAAATGATATTACCTATGAGGGTTTTTCAAAATCATGAAATTTTAAAATTTTTTGCAAAATCTTTGTCATGATCATAAAAAGTTTAAAACTTTGATCCAATCTTTTTCAAAATCAACCCTTGTGTTGATCTTCTTTTCCAAAATTGGTTTCGAACCATTGTCTTCAAAAATCAACCCTCATGTTGATCTCTCTTCAAAATCAACCCTCGTGTTGATTCTTCTTCAAAGATCAGCTCTCGCGTTGATCATTCTTCAAAAATCAACCTCGCAGTTGATCCTCTTCCCAAAAATGATTTTCTCACTTATTTTTTGAACAAACATTCTCCTCTCACTTTAAAGATCCCACATGCAGGCAGTATCAAATAAATTCTTTTCTTTTCTCAATTTTTATCAATTTTCATTTAATTTTTTGTCAATCTTATCAATTTTTATCCTTCTTTATCAATTTTATCAATTTTTCAATTCTTTCAATTTTGGTCAATTCTATTCTTTCCTTCTTTACCCTTTCAGGTTAAGGGTTATACCTGACGCCTCTTTCCCATGAGGTATTTCTTTCCTTCTTTACCCTTTCAAGTTAAGGGATAAACCTGATGCCTCTTTTCAATGAAGTACTTCTTTATTCTTTTTTCCGCTTAGGTTAAGAGATAAACTTGACCCTCGTTCTTCGAGGTGTTCCCATTCAGGATAAGGGATAATCCTGAGACCCCTCATAGGAGCGATATTGCTACCTATGAGAATTCTTTTGCAAAACAATTTTCATCAATCTTTCTCGATTTTGCAAATTTTTATCAGTCTATTTTTAATTTTTCTCAAATTTTATTCTTTCACCCTTTCAGGTTAAGGGATAAACCTGATGCCTCTTTCCCATGAGGTATTTCTTTTCTTCTTTACCCTTTCAGGTTAAGGGATAAACCTGATGCTTCTTTCCCATGAGGTATTTCTTTCCTTTTTTACCCTTTCAGGTTAAGGGATAAACCTGATGCCTCTTTCCCATGAGGTATTCCTTTCCTCTTTTACCCTTTCAGGTTAAGGGATAAACCTGATGCCTCTTTTCAATAAGGTACTTCTTTATTCTTTTTCTTGCTCAAGTTAAGGGATAAACCTGACCCTCATTTTTCGAGGTGTTCCCATTCAGGATAAGGGATAATCCTGAGACCCCTCATAGGAGCGATATTGCTACCAATGAGGATTCTTTTGTAAAACAATTCTCATCAATCTTTCTTGATTTTGTAAATTTCTATCAATTTCTTTTCATTAATTCTCCTCAAATTTAATTCTTTTTCCCTTTCAGGTTAAGGGATAAACCTGAACCTCGACCTTCAAGGTATTCTTTCTCCTTTCAGGTTAAGGGATAAACCTGAACCTCGTCTTTCGAGGTATTCTTTTTCCCTTTCAGGTTAAGGGACAAGCTTGAATTTTCCCTTCAGGATAAGGGATAATCCTGAAACACCGGCAATCATTCCTGCTTCAATTTCCAAATATCTTGAGGACGTCGGTCTTCATTTTCAAAACCCAATTCTCGTACAGGTGCATTTTTTAAAATCCACTGCTCGTACTGGTGCATTCTCGAAACCCAGTGCTCATACTAGTGCATTTCAAAATCCAGTGCTCGTACTGGTGTATTTTCAAAATCCAGTGCTCGTACTGGTGCATTTCAAAATCCAGTGCTCGTACTGGTATGCTTTCAAAATCCAGTGCTCGTACCAGTACATCTTTCAAAACCCAGTGCTCATACTGGGGCATTTTCAAAAAAATTAGTACTCGTACTAATGCATCTTCAAAAATCTAGTACTCGTACTGGTGCATTTTTAAAAATCCAGGGCTCGCACTGATATATTTACAAAAATTCAGTGCTTATACTGGTAGGTCTAGCGCTCATGCTACTGTCTGGCTGATTGATCAGTTGGCTCCCCAGGTTCATGTCTTTGCACTAACCATTCATCAACATTCAAAAGTGTTAATTTCAATTTTGACCTTTGGGTCATCAAACTATTATCGTCAAGCCTTCGGGTTACAATTTCATCAAATGTCTATCATTTTCAAGCCTTCGGGTTACAACTTCATCAATGTTTACCCATTTCAAGCCTTCAGGTTACAATTTCATCAAATGTCTATCATTTTCAAGCCTTCGGGTTACAATTCCATCAATGTTTCTCAATTTTAAGCCTTCGGGTTACAACTCCATCAATGTCAACCATTTTAACCTTTTTCAAAAAAAAAAATCTTGCTTTTGAGCTGGTCGAACAAAAAATCCTGCTTTTGAGCTGGTCGAACAAAAAATCCTGCTTTCGAGCTCGTCGAGCAATCAAAATCCTACTTTTGAGCTTATCGAACAACGAAACCCTACTTTCGAGCTGGTCGAACAATCAAAATCATGCTTTCGAGCTGGTCGAACAATTAAATCTTGCTTTCGAGCTGGTCGAACAAAAATTCTGCTTTTGAGTTGGTCGAACAATCAAATCCTGCTTTCGAGCTAGTTGAACAAAAAAATCCTGCTTTCGAGCTGGTCGAATAATCAAAATCCTGCTTTTAAACTGGTCCTTTTATCAAAAATCCTGATTTCGAGCTGATCGAGCAACCAAATCCTGCTTTCGAGTTGGTTGAACAAAAAAATCCTGCTTTCGAGCTGGTCGAACAAAAAATCTTGCTTTCGAGCTGGTCGAACAACCAAATTTTGCTTTCGAGCTGGTTGAACAAAAAAATCCTATTTTCGAGCTGGTCGAACAAAAAAATCCTATTTTCGAGCTGGTCTTTCCATCAAAATCCTGCTTTCGAGCTGGTCTTTCCATCAAATCCTGCTTTCGAGCTGATCTTTCCATAAAAATCCTACTTTCAAGCTGGTCGAAAAAAAAAATCCTGCTTTTGAGCTGGTCTTTCCATCAAATCCTACTTTCGAGCTGGTCTTTTCATCAAATCCTGCTTTCAAGCTGGTCGAACAATCAAAATCCTGCTTTCGAGCTGGTCGAACAATCAAATCCTGCTTTCGAGCTGGTCTTTTCAATAAAATCCTGCTTTCGAGCTGGTATTCCAAAAACGAAATCCAGTTTGCTGGTAAAAAAAATTGCCAAAATCTCATTTTCATTTCGTTTCTTCAAAATTTCTACTCAAGGTCCTATCAAAATTTATATTGAGTAATTATTTCACAAAGGATTCTTGAAAACTCTGCCAATTTGCTAGAAATATTGGTTGACTATAAATATCTTATTGCACGAAAGAATCACCTCAGATTACCTCTAGTATCCTTTCCAAAAAGGTGAAACTTTTTGTGAAAAGGGATAAAATTCAAATCTTTTCCCTGTTGATCAACCAAAAGGATGTAAGAAATATCCTCGGTATGATTAGCGAAAGAAATATTCAATGATGTTGAAAAGCCAGAAGCAAATCGATATTGATCATAGCTATGATGCATGTTAAAGATGACTCTCTGGCAATCAGGCAGTGGAAATATCCCGAGCTATAAAAGAATCTACTTAATCCATATCTCCTCAGCTATTTAAGCTGCAATCAAATATCTGCAAAAGGGATCTCTCAATTGTCGTCAAGTTGAAGATGAATATGCGAGCTAGACCCCCGGGGCCAAAGAAGATTTGGATCATCTCTGAGATGAAAGAGTTTGTGACGGATCCTTCCAGGGAAAGTTCAGATCACCGTCAAGATAAAGGCGAATGTGATGAACCTCTCGATAAACCCTAAAAGATATTTGATTTCTGCTATCATCAAGAGATTTTTCTTTATCAATGAGCCAATATCACCAGTATAATTCCTGAGAAAAAGAAGGATCAGAGCATCTCCAAGATGAAGGAGTTTGTGACATACCCTTCTCAGAAAAAAAAGAAAAGTCAGGACATCTCCAAAATGAAGGATGATGTAATAAACTCCTCGCCAAAAACCCAAGAAAGATCAATGACTCAAAAGAGTGCAAGAAGATTATCATGGGAAAATACCCAGATATCAAAACTGCCAAAATTGCCAGAAGTCATATTTTCTTATGCAAAATTCTTTTATCAATATCTTTTCACTACTTGCTTTTATGAAATTATGAATATTTCTTCTCTTCTCATATCAGGAAAATGGATAGCTTCCTTGAAGAAAATCATCAGCGCTAAAAATTCGAATTTGACTCTTAAGACCGATGAGTTAACCTCGTTGGAGGAAATACTCTAGGTAAAAGAGGGAATGTCTTCTGCACATACGTGCACATTTTTCAAGCATTTTAGTCAACTACAATTTTATCTTAGCAAAATTTTCTAGTTATTCAAAAATGAAATAAATGCTCCATATCTATTTTTGATGCCACCTAGAGTTGTTTACATTTTTAAAAGAGTTGCCTCGTTCAAGAGAGGTATCTCTTCCTGTCCCATCACAGTTTCTTCATTTGAGAATTCCATATGGTCGTACTCGCTCAGGTTAAGGGTCAAACCTGAATTTTCTGCAAAAGGTCATCGATTTTAAAAGCTATTTCAGTCTCAGTAATGAGATGCCCAAGAACATCACTTTTTCAAGCTTTAGGGAACCCCATTTTCCTCCTTTCGCAAACCGCTTTTGGATTTGTTCATCCAAACTCCGGAGGTCCCATCATGGTTTCTTCGTTCGAGGATTTTGTATGGTTGTCCCTTTCAGGATAAGGGGTAAGCCTGAACCTCGCTCCTTGAGGTATTTTCCGTTTAGGTTAAGGTTAAACCTGAGTCTCATTCCGACGAGGTTCCTCATTTTGATGAGGTAGTTCTCCCAGACCCATGCTTTGTATATCCATCCAAGAAAGGATCATACTTGAGCTTCATCTCACGAGACATTTTTCTCAAAAATGTCCCATCAAGGTCTTCGTGTATTCATTTCCCATTCAGGTAAGAGTAGAACCTGAAATTCATCTTGATATATCTTTGTCCCATCCAGGTCAAGGGCTAAACTTGAGTCATTCCAAAAGGTTGATCTTGTATCGTCCACGAGACTTGATCAAAATCCTTATTTCCTACCATTTCGGGGCCTTCACCCAAAAGTTCTATCACGATTTCCTCATTTCTATTATTTAGTCACATCATCTTCCAGGATTTTGTCTCCCCAGAGCCATTCAGGATAAGGTTTTAAGCCTGAGAAACCGTGTTGTCAAAATAATTCTTCCACACCCAGTTCGGATATGCTGTCTCAGGCATTTTTCAAAATTTGGAGTGTTTTCTTTTCCACTAAGCCCGGCTTTCAACCGGCTTAGTAGCAAAGAGGGGCATCTGTGAACACCCCAAAATTTTCAAAATTTTGTAAATATTTCTTTTTTTTGCCTATGGCCCCATTTTATGAGAAAATTGAGTCAATTTCAATATAAATTTTAGTTATTCTTCGAATTTTCTAGAATAAACTCCATTTTTATATATCTGACTCAATTTCGGATCCGGATCCAACATTAAAATCCAAATCTGAGTCTCGTTATACAATTTTCAAACTAAAATTACAAAAATGCCAAAAATAATTTTTGAAAGGCTTAGACAGTCGGTCCAGCATCCAATTGGATCCACGGCTCTGTATTTTCTCAATTCGATGTTAAAAACTCGAATATTTCCTCAAAACCTGGATCCAAACCAGTTTTCTGAGGAAATTTCAAAAGTTTAAACCTGAATCCTCAGAAAACTCTTCTTTTGTAAATATTTCTCAAAAATATAAAAATAGTTTTTTTTTAAATCCCTTATTTTTGCTTAGATTGTAGAGTTTTATTTCAAAAAAATAATAAAAAATACAAAAAATATGAAGAAAAGAACAAAAAATAAAAACACAAAGAAAATTATAAAAAAATAGTCTAAAAAACCCCTTTTGAGAAAAATTTCTTTTAAAAGAGCCTTGTTTTTGAATTTCTGAAAAGATCCTGCCAACAACCTCTCTCTCTCTCTCGAATACTCTCGACCCTTCTCGATTCTTCTCCCTTTTCTTTTATAAACGATTCCCCTTCTCCTCTTCGAGCATCTGCTCTCACCCCCACATCCCTCTTCTCTGATTTCTTCCCCATCTTCTTCTTCACAATTTCCTTCTCTCCTCCCTCCTTCAAAGTTGCTGCAAGTAAGGGGTCTCGATCTTGAAGGATCAGCCACGCTTCGCGTTTCACCCTCCCATTCTCTTCACTCCATCAGATCCATTTTTTTACCTCCGCACATTCTTCTTCTTCTTCACGCTTTATTTTCTCCTTTCCCCCTTTCTCTTCTGCTTCTCCTTCTCCCTTCCTCCTCCTTCTCTCGGATCTTCCCTAATCGAGAAAAGGAAACCCAACTTCCAGTGACGGCCACGATCAATCAACCCTCCAGCAATCCGAGCTGAAGTGCTATCTCTCGAGGTACCTCGTCTATCGTTGTTTGAAGGAGATCAAAACCCCTGCAACAATCAGGTGAGTAGCCATCCTTCTCTCTTCTTTTAGATTCTCTGCAAAATGTTATCTCTCTGCTTATCGTCTGAATCTCTTTTCTTTCATTTTCATTTTATTTTATTTTAGTTTACAACACGAAGGATGGAATCGTCCTCAATATAGCAGGGTCGGCCCACTCAGTGCAAAATCAATAGGAATCTTCAGATTCCAACATTTTTTTTCTAGTTACAAATTTTCTTTAGTTTTCAATTTCTTATTCTCATTGTACATCGTCATCTTGATCTTTTTTTTTCTTCTTTTTTGAATTCCCCTTGGCTTCTCATTACAATACATGACTATGCCTTGCTGTAGCATGAGTCCGTGTATTGCTGCTTGAGTCGTTCATGCTTCCTGTAATTTATTAAATCACTTCATCGTCAGCATCCTGCTAACAAAGTTTTGCTGCTTGTAAGAACTAGGATCCATCATTGGCATATACTCACCATGTCTTGTTTCATTTGATATTCCTTGCGTGTTCTGAAGTCTAGACAATCAGATCCACTAGTCTCCTGCATCACGTTAGCATATGTCTGGATGTCCAGTTTTGGATATAGCATTCTCTGTGAAGACATAAGCTCAATCCACTGAAACCCCACCTAAAGCGGAATGCAGTTCATGGCAAGATCCACTGGTATTTATTCACAAGTTCAGATGGGCCCTATGTCTCACGACATTTGCTCCCTATCACAGCATCGTCATAGCATCTTTTGTTCATTAAGGTTCATTTCACCATCCTCATGTTATATTCTCTTCCTTCTCATTATGTTGTGATTTGTGGCTTCACTATTATGACATTCATTGTATTTTATCGCATCCCAAAATAATGTGCTAGGTTTATTGGGCCTCGTCTGCATCAATGACAATATTTTGGATTCTGTGAAAACCTTTCCATCAGGTTATGAGGGATGCTCATTCTCCTCATGTCTTAACTTTCACTCCGCTTTGGGCTGATTTTCTATTATTATTTTAATCTACCTTTTGTTATTTCCTTATCCATGTGCTTGTTATAAATGTCCTCTTTCAATGTTCTTGGGAACTATAGCCGTGCATGTCAACTTCGAATTGAGGGAAGGTTATCAGAAATCCCTCTTTATCGATTTTGTTGCAAAAGAGAACAGAATTTGTTCGCTGAAGAAGAATGGTGCATAAAATAAATTGATCAGACAAACAACCGATACAAGATTGGGCAGTCAAGTAGTCGATTCAGTGAATATGATGCATCTGCAGGAAGCCCACACATCTACAAGAAAGTTGTCTATGAGAGAAAGCATTGGAATGCTTCTGTAGCATGGTCTCCGTCTTCATTTCGATTGGCTTACCAGCAAAGCCATGTTAGCAATCCCATAAATCTGTTTGAAATATTCAGGTGGTATCATCTAATTTTATTTATTTCATATCTTTTATAAATGAGTTCTGTAACATTGGTCGTACATTGGAGACTTGAGAATTATATAGTGAAAGACATGCATGACAACTTATACCTTGCACTTTGAGGCTTATACTGTCAACTAATTTGGATTGAATGACATGTTATATGGGAGGGGGATAAAAGCTCATCGAATGATCTGAAGAGGCCTCCTCTTGAGGCATTACCCACGGGCTTTAAAAATAGAAAAGCTACCGTAATGAATAAAACTTTAGACAGGGTGTTTGCAGTGAGTCATCCTCCTCAAAGACTGGGAGCCGAAAATTGGGTAAGGGACCAGGTGTTACGCTAGTGAAACGGGGAGCTTAGCAGGACAAGGTGAAGTATACGTTGCTTATGTTTAGCTTCTGTTTATTAACTGTGTTGCATATGTCAATTTGTATTTCTGTATTAGCTTGCGTATATAGACATGTTGTTTGATGTCAATTGGGACGTCACTTAGCACCCATATTGGTTACATAGTAAGTCCATCATACACAACGCAGGGTAAATTTTGCTATCAGCATCTCCATTCCCTTGCTGTTGCCATCTTTCTTCAATCGTTATTGCAGATCCCAACCTTTCAACGAAGATATCCTGCATCTGTGTGATCAAGCTCTGTGTATGCACAACCTACACCACCTTTTCACAGAGAGGTCCATCTAACTTAACAAGGTACGAGTACCTTGTTGTCACTATATGTTTGCTATGTAAATACCAGTGAATATGAATCCTATCAGTCTCACGTTTTGCCAATTGAGAAGTTGCTGATAATCACTTTTCCATTGGTCATTTTTCTGCTTAGAGAAATCTATGATCTTCCTAGGGCCCAATTTGTTTCTTTTCTAGCCATTTTTTATTGATTATCTTGTATGCAATCTATCTGTTTGCCTATTTTTAGCATCTTAGCTGGTCTTCCATCTTGCTATGTTTCAAGTCGTCAGATCGATCTGAGTCTGATAAGAAGCATCCAATTGTACAGTACCTGTCGCCTGTCACCTACATCATCTCTGTAATCTTCCAGTTACCTTCACATTCATCTTTCAAGCATCCACTGCCACCCTGCCATTTCACTTCATTATTCATTTTTGTGATTTTCTGTATCATTAATGCACAACACTTACACTTTCCCTAGCATACAACATTTGTATATCACTATTCTCTATTTTTGTACATTATCTCATATGGTTCATGGCTATGCATCAACAAAACCACGAAATAGATATCTGCTCTCCTCATCCTCCAAATGGGCCTAATTCTGGTCATTCCTTGCCAACTACTGCTAGTATGAAAGTTGGTTGTGTGGCATCACCTGCGAGCCACTTGTGAAATCATCTCAAGGAGCTACCTGGAATCACCTGTGTTGAAACCACTACTATTACATGATGCACTGATCATCCGGTTCAAGTCCCAACCTCTGATTTAACGTGGAGTGTCTGCTCATTGACTCAAAGTTAGGTTTCTGAGTTGATGAGTTAAAGTCAAGAATCCGGTTATTGCAAAATCAGATATTAACATGCTGTGGAATCCTTGCTTTACAACTTCTTGGTAAGTTAGAAGGTCAGAACAGACACTCCCTTGAAGAGTCACTTATATCGAAAACGCCAGGAGGACCCCGAGCATGGCCTTTTGCTCGATGTTCATTTTTAAGTTACTAATTCCTTCCTTAATACCTTTAGATCATTGCATTTATTTCTCTGCATAGTATTTTACTTCCTGCACTTATATTTCTTCACCTCTTGCACACTGCCACTGTCATAGCAAACATCCCTTCAATGCATTTCCTGTCCACTGCTGCAGCGTCACACTGGTGCAGCACCGTGATATTTCTTGTGTCATCACTTGCACACTGCATACAAATGCACAACTACTCCATTTCGCTCTCTGCATGTTCTACCTACCTGCATGAGCCACCATGTGTCCATTAGTGTAGATTAACACATACATACCTTCAGCAGCAATATATATTTTATCATTAGCTTGGCTTATCATATAGGCATCATCAGCTCCATTTTTCCACTAACTTAGGAGATTATTCATGTGTTCTAGATGTGTATATTCTCATTTAGCTATTAGGCCTCCACATATGCATATTAAATTGTCAACATAACATTTTCTTCTGCTTATGCTAAACTTGAGATTTTGCAGGTAGTAAGTAGAAAATGTTATTTCCTTCTTAGTTTAAGAATTCGAGTTTCGAAATTGTAATAGCTAGATATCGATGAGAAACTTTATATTTTAGCATTAGAGTAGAATGCATGAGCATATATACCTTCTAGAAATGCTTGCTTCATATCATTTTATCGTTTATTTCAAAATTTCACGAATGGGAACACGAATGGCACGTGCACCATTCTAATAAAAGGTAATTAAATCCTAAGTTGACGATTTGCATCAATGGCCATAGTCAAGGTGTGAACAAAACTTAGGATTTTCGTCTTTTATGAGATAACATTGGATCCACACTGGATCTCCTTTCAAAATCATCATATTTTTAAATATTTTTCTTTAATCAAAGTTTAATTTAAAATTAACTCAAGATATATATATCAATGGCCATAGTCAGGATATATTGAGGGATAATTTCATCTTAAACTCTATAAAGGCACCAAAATGTGTTTTATTCTTCACTTGAATTTAGATATGATTATTATATAATACATTTTATGACCATAGTCAGAAATGTATTATATCTTCAATCTTATTTTAATTCACTTAATGAATGAATATGCTTTTCAAATCCAATTTCAAATTTTTTAATTAATTTCATCATTTAGGATAGAATTACATCATATTTTCAAACATTCTTTTTCAAAATCCAAGTGATTTTGAGATATATTTTCAAGTATCTTCTTCATTTCTCAAATCAATCTTTAAATCTTATTCAAATTCATCCTTCTATTCCCGATTCTATCTTATTTCAAAATTTCAAACTTCAATTTCAAAGTCCAATTTGACTTTGAATTTTAAATTCATTTGTATATTGAAAATTCAATTTCCAATTCAAATTAAATTTCAAAGTTCAAATCAACTTTGAAATTCCAAATTCATTTTCAGGATTCAATTTCAAATTCAGTTTAACATCTCAGATCAAATTTCAAAGTTCAATTTAACTTTGAAATTCCCATATTCATCTTCTGATTTTTTTCCATGTTTAACATCAAATTTATTTCTTTATTTTTTAAAATCTCCAAAGTTCTATCTAAAGGTTGAGTCTTAACTCTTAATTCAAAATCAAAGTTTTGAGATTTGATTCTGAATCTCAAAATTTGATTTTTTCTAAGCTTAAAGCCCACTTTTAAATTCAAATCTGGATTTCCAAAATCCAGATCCATCCTAAAAAAAAAGCCCCATTTGGGTTCTCAAAATTCAAATTCCACCTTGGATTCTAGATTAGAACCCGATTTCCATCTTGGATTCCAGACTTCAGATCCAATTCCATTTAGGATTCCAGGTTTCAAATTCAACTTCATCTTGGATTCCAGACTTCGGATCCAATTCCATTTAGGATTCCAGATTTCGGATTCAATTCTATCTTGGATTTCAGACTTTGGATCCAATTCCATTTAGGATTTCAGGTTTCAGATTCAACTTCATCTTAGATTCTAGACTTCGGATCCAATTCCATTTAGGATTCCAGATTTCAGATTCAATTCCATCTTGGATTTCAGACTTCGGATCCAATTCCATTTAGGATTCCAGATTCTGGATTCAACTTCATTCCAGACTTCAGATCCAATTCCATTTAGAATTCCAGATTCCGAATTCAATTTCATCTTGGATTCCAGAATTCGGATCCAATTCCACTTAGGATTCAGATTTTGGATTCAAATCCATCTTGGATTCCAGACTTTGGACGCAATTCCATCTAGGATTCCAGATTTCGGATCGAATTCCATCTAGGATTCCAGATTTCAAATCCAGTTCCATTTTCAATTGCTATTTTTTCTCAAATTCTAAAAATCCAAATTCAATTCCTACTTCAAGTTCTGAAATTAAGAATCTCTTTTTCAGAATCGATTCTTTCAAAATCAAAGTCCATTTTGACTTTGAAACTTCATTTTTTTTTTCAAAATTCTATCTCAAGTTCGAAAAAACCTCCTTTTCTCCTTATTTCTTCTAATCAAAACCCATTTTCTAAACTCTGATTATTCCAAGACTTGCAATTTCAAGTCTCTTCTTCCAGATCTATTTTAAATTCTAAGTTAGATTCAAAATCTAACTTTTTCAAATCAATTTCAAATCTTTGAATAATTTTTTCACTCCATTTATTTCAAGATCACTTGGAAAACCCCAAAAATTTCTAAATCATTTTCTTAAAAGCATACATCTTTGCATTTGCATTGCACAAGCATGATTCTTTGTGCAATCTAGGCTTAAAATAAATTCTTAGAAAATATTTTAGCAAAGCAAAAAAGGCATAAATTTGATCCTTGGTTCGATTACCCCTGGTAAAGGTGCTAGGAACGGTCGAACCTCATACCGACGAGCGAATCTCGTCTCTCCATTTTGAAAGTGCACTAGGATCGAGGCAACGAGTACTAGAGAGGGGGTGAATAGTGCTTTTAAAACTTTCTGCGAAATATTGAAGGATTTTGCAAATCTCAAAGCAAACACACAAAGAACACAAGATTTTATCCTGGTTCGGTCAAACCCGACCTACATCCAGTCCCCAAGCAAAACCCGCTTGAGATTTTCCACTATCAACCTTGTAAACTACAAGATCGCACATACCATAACCGGTCCCACTTTCAGTAACAATCCCACTGAAAGCAAACAACTCCTTTACACCAAGGAGTCCTTCTTTTTACAGAAAATAAGTAACAACTTACAATACAACCTATGAGCCTTCCTTTTGAATGCAAATGAGGTGCAATTGGCTTTTGAGGTTGTTGAAACACTCTACTCACGAATTCACTATCTCTCAAAGTGATTTGAATGAAAAACTGAAGTGAAAATATCACGTGAGTGAGAAAACAAATATTTGAATGAATAGGAGTGAAAAGCAAGAAGTAATTCAATATAATTCTATTGAATTTTATGTTTTTGAGTGTAGAATGCACTCATATTTATAGTTAAAGTATTTCATACGTTGAGAGTATGAAAGGGTGTCAAAACTGTCCATTTTGAACGATCAAAACGTTTGAAAAATGAAAAGACATGCCTTTTTTGAAGTTTAAGGAAAACGGCAAAATTAGTTGACTGAAACATCAGTTAGTCGACTAATAGTTAGTTATTAGTAGACTGACAGTTATCGTCGGTCGACTGATCTGTTAATCGAGCCGTTTGAAAATCTGAACTTTTGAAACTTAGTCGACTTAGGAAAAGTTAGTCGACTGATAATATCATCAGTAGACTGAAAAACCTTTTAGTCAACTGCTGCTAAAAACTTCTGAAAAACAAACATTCTGTTCAGTCGCCTAATAAAAAGCATTAGTCGACTGCTGCTAAATTTTTCAGAAAACACATGTTCTGTTCAGTCGACTGAAAAACCATTAGTCGACTGCTGCTAATTTTCCAGAAAACATACATTCTGTCCAGTCGACTGATAAAACCTTCGGTCGACTAATTTGACAAAAATGACTTTTTAGAAAATATGGCGCGAAATGATTAGTCGACTGATAAGTCTATTGGTCGACTAATAAACATGAAAATTTAAGAAAAGAGTTTTCTAAAAAGATTTTCAAAAGAGTTTCTTTTAGAAAAGTTTTTCTAAAGACTTTTAAGGTGAAATGCAACCTAAATATGCACTCTAAGTAAGGATCTTACAAGAATCTAAGACTTTTAATGAATTAAACATTTGCACACTAGTCTTCAAAGATTCTTCACTGAATTCTTCAATTTCTTCATAGCCTTAGCTGAAATGCAGTTGATTCCACTTGCTCATCATCAAAACCTTGTACTTGAAGTATCATGTATGGCTTCATTGTCGTAACAATCTCCCCCTTTTTGATGATGACAAACTTAATCAAAGATGAAACTTTTTAGATGCATAGATGGAGATTTTACTCCCCCTATCAATATGCTGCAAACCATTAAAAGTTAGCACATTTAAAGCACATATATCACATATTGATTGGTTTGCATTTCCATTCATCATTTTTTTTTATGCATTTAGAAATACATTCATTCAAAGCTTTCTTTTTCTCTTAATTTTGCATTTCTCATGCAAGATCTCCTGTAATGCTATCTTTATCTTTTTCTCCCCCTTTGTCAGAATCAAAAAGAGTAAGGGCAAAAATAGCATAAGCAGAAATAGACTTTTAACTCGTATCTCTATTTTAAAACACGGCAAGAGAGTTCCAGCGTGTTTTTGAAGATGCGCCAGTCACTACAAGAGGATTCCGACATTTGAAGATCACGGCCAGAAGATTCCGGCGTCTCCTTGTTACGGTAAGAAAATCTCGGCGAAGATGGAGTCGAACGACACTCCGAGGGTTTTTCGGAAGAGGGAGAGAGAGGCAAAAGAGAAAGATGGGTTTTCGATTTAAGGGTTTCGTTTTAAAAAAAAACGAAAAGGTACGAAGTGAAACGATGCCTCTTTTAAAAAAAACGGGTTTTAAAACAAATCCAAGGGGTGTCGGGTCCCTTCACTAAATTTTTTTTAAAAAAAATTTAGTCGACTAAAACTTTATCGGTCGACTAAAAAAGTGAGAAATATCATCAGTCGACTAGAACTATATCGGTCAACTAATATGATGCGATACATTCCAAAATATAAAAACACCAGTCGACTAGAATTTTATCGGTCGACTAATATAGTGCGATTTTGATATTTTGTTCAAAAATCAACATTTTTATAAATCCAAAAATGAGCAAATACCTAGTTCTCTCCTAATTCTCATAAAATCTTCATTTTTAAGAGGTTTAGTGAAGATATCGGCATGTTGTTCTTTAGTGGAAATAAAATTTAACGAAATATCTCCTTTTAACACATGATCTCTTAAAAAAATGATGTCTAACTTCAATATGCTTAGTTCTTGAGTGCTGAATAGGATTTTTTGAAAGATTTATAGCACTAGTGTTATCACAATAAATAGTTGTTGTGGAGTAGTTTAAACCAAAATCTTTTAAGGTCTGTTTCATCCAAAGTACTTGTGAACATGCTAAACTAGCCGCTATATATTCAGCTTCAGTTGTTGAGAGTGATACTGAATTTTGCTTTTTACTAAACCAAGAGACTAAGGAATTTCCCAAGAAATGACAAGTTCCACTAGTACTCTTGCGATCAGATTTACTTCCTGCAAAATCTGCATCACTATATGAAACTAAATCAAAGGAAGATGATTTTGGGTAAAACAAACCGAAATTCGAAGTATCTTTCAAATAACGAAGAATTTGTTTTACTGCAGTTAAATGAGATTCCTTTGGATTAGCTTGAAATCTTGCACACATACAAACACTAAACATAATATCAGGTCGACTAGCAGTTAAGTATAATAGAGATCCGATCATACCTCTGTAGAGCTTAGTATCTACACTTTTACCATTTTCATCTTTATTAAGAGAAGTAGTTGTACTCATAGGATTCCTTCTTGATTTTGATGAGTCCATCCCAAATCTCTTGAGAAGTTCTTTTGTATACTTACCCTGATTGATGAAGATTCCTTCTTCAGTTTGCTTTATTTGAAGTCCAAGGAAGTAGTTTAATTCGCCCATCAAGCTCATTTCAAACTCTTCCTGCATAGCCTTAGCAAATTCTTTACAAAGAGAATCATTAGTAGAACCAAATATTATGTCATCAACATAAATTTGCACAATAAGAATATCTGAATTAAAATGTTTAATAAATAAAGTGGAGTCTACCCGACCAATGGAAAAACCAGATTGTTCTAGAAAATTTCGTAGTCTTTCATACCACGCTCTTGGTGCTTGTTTAAGTCCATGCAAAACTCTGGATATTTCTCATTTTCAAAGCCTGGAGGTTGCTCTACATAAACTTCTTCATTGATGTGTCCATTTAAAAATGCATTCTTAACATCAATTTGATATAACTTGAAGTTCATGTAACTAGCAAAAGCAAGCATCATACGAATTGACTCTAATCGAGCCACTGGTGCATAGGTTTCATCAAAATCTATGCCTTCTTCTTGATTATAGCCTTGTGCCACTAGCCTTGCTTTGTTACGAATGACTTCACCATTTTCATCCAGCTTATTTCGGAAGACCCATCTTGTTCCAATTACTGGATGATCCTTTGGTCTATCAACTAGATCCCAAACATCATTCCTAGTAAATTGGTTAAGTTCTTCAGACATGGCTAAAAGCCAAAATTCATCATCACATGCCTCATTGATATTCTTTGATT
The DNA here is from genome assembly GCF_984573655.1 of Nuphar pumila. Classification (NCBI taxonomy): domain Eukaryota; kingdom Viridiplantae; phylum Streptophyta; class Magnoliopsida; order Nymphaeales; family Nymphaeaceae; genus Nuphar; species Nuphar pumila. Next base: position 33,690,179 of record NC_143258.1, on the reverse strand, counting down.
CTAATTTAGATATGAAAGCAACATTTGCAATATATTTTTCTAACTGCCTTCTAGTTTAGACACCACTCTTTATTTCACCAATAACTTGTTCATGTGGATGATTAGGAACTTCTTTCCAAACCGGTTGAAGAGGAATATTTTCTTGAGAAGTACTCTCTATCAAGGGTTCTTCTTGAAGTATTGCTTCTTCTTCTTCGCTTAGAGGTATAACCTGCTCACAATTCTCATCAAATGCAACATGTAAAGATTCTTCAATACAAGATGTTCTTTTATTGAAAATACGATATGCTTTACTTCTAGAAGAATATCCAAGAAATATTGATTCATCTGATTTTGAATCAAACTTATCAAGATTATCTTTGGTATTTAACAAGAAACATTTACTACCAAAAATTTGAAATATGAGATCTTTGGTATACGATCATAATACAATTCAAAACATGTTTTATGTAAAATTGGTCGAATAAGAACACGATTTAAGACATAACATGCTGTATTAATTGCTTCAGCCCAAAAATATTTTGGTAAATTTTTATCTTGAAGCATGGTTCTAGCACATTCTTGCAAAGTTCTATTCTTTCTTTCAACAACTCCATTTTGTGGAGCCGCTCTAGGAAAAGCAAAGTTGTGAGATATACCATGTAAATCACAAAACTTTAGAAAAGATTCATTTTCAAATTCACCACCATGATCACTACGAATTTTAATAATAGATGTAGATTTTTCATTTGTAATTCTTCTACAAAGTTTAGAAAATTCTGAAAAAGCATCATTTTTGCTTTTTAGAAAAATCACCCATGTAAACCGAGAATAATCATCTACTATAACAAAAGCATACTTGCTACCATTCAAACTTTGAATTCTAGATGGTCCAAATAGATCTAAATGTAAAAGTTCAAGAGGACGTTTTGTTGAAACTATATCTTTAGCTTTAAAAGAACTCTTAATTTGTTTACCCCTTTGACAAGCATCACATAAGTGATCCTTTTTATATGGTATTCTAGGTAGGCCTCTTACAAGATCATTCTTGGATAATTTTGAAATAATTTTAAAATTAACATGTCCAAGTCTCTTGTGCCATAACCATTGAATTTCATTTGAAACAATAAGACATTTTTCATTAAAAGAGGGTAATTCATCTAGATATAGTTCATACACATTGTTTCTTCTTTTACCTTTAAAAATGATCTTTTTAGATTGAAAATCAGAAATTAAGCATAAATCATTTTCAAAAGAGTATGCCGATTCTCTAGAAAATATATGTATGCTTCCTCTGATGAACTCTAGAAAACAGTTAAACGAATTATCAAATATCTTAAGGGAACTTTGGATTATAGTTTTCTTCTTAAAAGGTCTAATGATTTTTCTATTAATTCTTACTCTGATGTTGATTGGGCAGGTAATCCCGATGCTAGAAAATCTACTAAAGGATATGGAGTTTCTTTGGGACCAAATCTTATTTCTTGGAGTTCAAAAAAGTAGTCAACGATGTCCAGATCTAGCAACGAATCTGAGTATCGAGCATTAGCTAACTCAATTACTGAAATAACGTGGTTTAAGTATATAATCCAGGAACTCAAAATATCTCTTCCTAAAATTCTAATTATATGGTGCGACAATATTGGGGCCGCTTGCCTAGCTTCACACCGTGTGTTTTATAACAAGAGTAAACACATAGAGATCGACATACATTTTGTCAGAGACAAACTCACAAAAAAGGAGTTGTTCATCAAATATATATTATTGAGACTAGTTGCAGATGCTCTTACCAAGCCATTATCCAAAGATTGACATAAATTCTTATGTTTCAAGTTCAATGTTGTACTTGTTTCCCTGATCTAGAGTGAGGGTATTAAATGGAAAATGGACCCCGATGATAAGGCTGCCATATTCATATTCAACAACCTTACATTTGAGGGTAACCAACTCAAACAATATCCAAATTAAGAAGGTTATCAAGAATGCATCAAGAGAACAAAGTCTAAATCTCGTATATCAGGAAAGACCAAATGTGGCATCTAAAGATATGAATTGTAAAACAAATTTCTCTCTCATTAATCCCTTTTAAATAGGGAGAACCAATTGTAATCAAATTAATATAAGAAAACCTCTTCTCTCAAGAATGAGTGAGTGAGGGAGAGAACCTTAGAGGTAGGATTCCATATCAAGTCCAAACCACATTATTTTTTTTGTAATAGAGCAAATACAAAATAATAGAGGATAAAAAAAATAAAGCATACATAGTATAGATCATATTTTTTTATTCATCCTTTTCAATTTAGCATGCTACAGTTTAAAGAAAAAGAAAAACATGATACCACTAAACCAGAATCTATAATTTAACAACCACTCTTATAAGTAAAAGAAACTAACACAGGTTGAACACCAAGTAAAACTACTCCTTATAAGTTAAGAAATCTCCTTGAACTGCCTTAAACTTGATAAACACATCTCTAATAGGTTGAGCATTATCTCACACAGTAACCGGCCATCGATCACAAAAGAGGGGTCAATGGTGGCGGAAGAGGGTGTGACACTAGGTGAAGGTAACCCAATGGATGAACCAACGTAGCTGGGAGGGAGAAAAAGAATTATACCAACTGGTTCGGTCCCCTCTCGAAGGTTAAGGAGGAGGGTGCGACCAGGAAGGAGGAAAATAGTAATTTGCCGAGCAGGAACCCTAAGACACATGATAAGGCTACCAGGGAGAAGGAGCAGCTTCAGACGATCCACCATGAAAGGCACACATGATTTAAAACCTCACCAACATAGACCAGCTGCTCGAACCAAGGTCGTCATGGTGCTGGCATCAGAAAAACCCATGGCCGAAAGGACACTGGCTCATCAACACAGAAAAACGGCTCGACCATGATAGGGCAATGGCAGCACATGCACACAACAAAGATGGAGGATGAGTCCTAGTGAGAAAGGACACAAACACGATGATGAGGAGGGATGCGTACTACAAACCAATTATAAAATGTAGGCAATGGAAAAGTCTGGGCAGCTAGGAAGCAAAAGGTTGCAAGGGAAATTCTAAGTCTGCCAAATGGCAGAACACAACCAATCACACTTGTCGGTGCATAGTCCCCAACACAAAAGGTGGTCCCTGATGCCACCATGGAGGAATCCCATTGTAACCAGGTACACACCCCTCCTTTCATTTTTTTAATTACCTCCTAAAGACGCGTTCCAACAGAATGAGTAAGGATGTCTAATACTGGATATGCCCCCAGGCTTTACACTTTCTCCCAACAATAACCGGGTAGAGTCAGGATTGGATTCAGACCAAGATCTAGTCTAGTCTAAGTTGACAGTCAGTGTAATAAAAGGAAAAAGAGGGAAGTAAAATAGAGGACTTCTCATGGGTCCGAAACCGTCAATCAAGAAGAAAACAATGTTGAATCATTAAGAGGTGCTCAAAGATTTGAGCAATATGAAGGGGAGTCGGACATTTAAGCTATAACAATCCAAGTGTGCGTGTAAGTTGGGAATCAACCTCTGGGAAGGTAAAGGGTCTGCATGGAAGGAGGGGAGGCTAAAAGAGAGGGAGAACCCTGTGGTCAACCCAAAGACTATGAATACCCCCAAACCCTCATCCATAAAAGTAATGTACTCTTGGAATGTTCGAGGGTTAGGGAGAAGGTGCGCTCGCAAGCACATAGCGAGGGTGGTCAAGGATCAAGGAATTGATCTTATTTTCATGCTGAAAACCAAAACAACAATGAAACAATGTTGGTCATGCAAAAAGAATTTCTGGATCTCTGCATGCTAGGAAATTTTTAGGCAATAGGAAATAGAAGAATTTTATGCATGTGGGACCCAAGGAAAAACTCAGTGAAAGTAGTTTGGGTAACAGACAAGATTGTATCTCTTTTGGTGGTTCATGAGAATGACACATTTTTGGTTATGGGTGTGTATGGTCAAAATGACAGTTGATAGCCACCCTGAAAATGAATCATGTGTGAAAATCCAAATGAGAAACGATTATAAATACTAAATGAGGATCAACACTGCTAACAACGCCAACTGTTAGGGTTCTCCAGCGTGATTTTTTGCTACAATCAAGCTTCAAAGACATGGATATGTATGACAAGCTATCGATCTATATGGATATGTATGACAGGGTGCGCCTCTTTCCTTTTTCTTTCGGTTATCTTCTTGATCCTTAATAGGATCATGACATTGTGTATTTATAAGGGTGCTCTCTCCCTTGAGAGTAGTGAGAAATAATAAGAGCTGGTGATTCCTTTCGTGGGAATAGGTCATATCGACCGAACCATGTTATATTTTTTGTTAATATGGCGATGGTCACAAATCGTTACAACCCAAGCACTCATGTAAATCGTGACACGATATGTGCAAATCGTGACATGATACCAAAGTTGGTGTGCAAATCCTGACTTGTAAATCACAACATCGTGAAGTGGTGTCACTTGTAAATCACAACGTGGTGCTACTTGCAAATCATAAAATCATGGGTGGTCCTGATAGATTGGAAAGGGCAAGAGAAAAAAGAAGAGGATCCCACACAAGATACCCAGACTCACCCTGATTTAATGAGATGATTGACCAGTGTGGTATAACAGAGGTTGGGCACTCTGCACTCCTATTTACAAAGCAAAATGGCCAATAGGGCAGCTAGTTTTGACCTAGCCAGTTAGATAGAGCCTTGGTGAATGAATGCTCGATCAACATATTTCCCAATACCACGGTAAGAATCTTGCCTCAATCCATATTTGATCACAACGAACTATTTTTAAGCAGCTTGATGACGCATAAATTACTCATAAATATAACACATTATGCATGCATAAAAGCATCATTTATAGGTTTAGAACCCACACTTAGATTCATTTTGGTATGATTGAGCTACGGTTCGAATTTTGTTTGAATCAGACTTAAAACGAGAGAAATATCGCATTTACAGTGCATCGGTTTAGACCTCAAGGCAAACCGGGTCAAGATCCGATCCAAACGACCAATTTGTATCTTGGATCAGTATAAAACATACCAAATCCAACCCAACCCAGCCCCAAACTCATTTTTTTTGAACTTAATTGCTAAATACCCCCTGCAAAAAGGCGCCTAGCCATTATTTTGTTTTTAAGCCATGTTTTGGAAATAACCAAAATATGGGATTTTGCATAAAACACAAGAAGAAACCCTAAGAGGGGGTCTCTACCTTGGGAAGTGTGCCTCCTCCAGCCGACTCTCGATCCAGCCATCTCCTTCCTCAGCCATCAAGTCACCCCACCTCGTCCTTTCTCCTTCTTGGGTGTGCTTGGCTTTGCCAAGCCCTCCATTGAAGCGTTGTCTTCTACCTCCTCCATTCCTCTTTTCCCACATCTATCTTTCTTCTCCCCTTGCTGCACTAATGGCCCATGCTTCACGTTTTATATGTACAATAGGTCGTGGAGGGAGCTGCTTCTAGCCGGAGCACCGTCTGCTCCATTAGAATCGACCGCCCTCTCTAGCCGGTCGTCTTCCCCTTCCCTTGCTCGGTTCTTCTCCCACCTGCATGCTCCAACAAGTTAAAGCAAAAAGGATACAGTTGCAGCACCACCGAGGCTGCAGACGCATGCCCAAGGCAGATTCCAACTCCTCTCTACCCTCCCAATCCTCGGATTGCCGCTTGGCCATGGTAAATCCTCATCGCATCTCTTCTTGTAGCGTAGAACTGATTTGCGTATGTTTTTTTTTCTTTTGTTTATTTCTCTACATTTTCTGTGTGTTTGACAGCCATAGGTAGCGTATTAGTGCTTAAACTAGCACTATAACTTGAGTTAGATATTTTGTTTAATTTGTTCTTTTTGTGTTTTACAGCTTTAAATGATCAAATCCCTTTCTAGCGCCTAAACCGGCTAGATTAATTCTAGCCAGCTGAAGCTAATTGGTGCAAATCTTAGTGCAGTAAAATAATATAGATTAGTGATGTTTTGAGTGTGTTTAATTAAGTTAATACTGCAGAAAATTTGTTGTTCATTGATTATGCATTTAGATGTATGCAATTAGTGAAAATCGGGTAGATTCCCTCTACCCGATTTATGCGTGTTAGTGTAAGTAGACATACTCGTGGATTCCCTGTGTTCAGTATGAAATTTAGACAAATTATAGTGAATTCCGCGTTATTTTGATGCATTACCAAGTTTAGATTAAAGGTTAGTATAGTGTTAGACTTAGTACGGTTTTAGAAGTGTTTTTCTCTTTACTCGATTTAGGTAAGTTTGAAGTAATAGTCAGCTTGTTGCATGTTGTTTAAGTTCTATTTTAGAAGAATTAATATGCTCATTTACGTTTTGTAGTGAAGCAATCTAAATGCTATTAGGTTTGTTTGATTGATTTTAATGCATGTAATTAGTGTGGTGTGTGTTAGAATTGGGTAGTGTCATTTCTATGCTATATGAGTTAGGTGTTTAGTTTTCATAAGGGATATTAGGCATCAGTTGTTTGGCTGTAGTCTAGTGTTAATTAGCATGTTAAAGGGTGAATTGCTTTAGTGTTAGATTAGGTCTAATATCTGTTTTGAGTTTATATTTTATACTAGTTTATGTGGTAGCTCTAATTAGACGTAGTTCCATGATTTAGTCAATGTTAGTATTGCCTAGTTGCTAGGAGTTTTCAATCTCTTATTGACTCTGTGTTTGCAGCAGGTGTTTAGGTTGTAATTAGTTAACATGCAGCATATTAAGTAACTTAGATGGCTTCAGTTAATCACCCTTAATGGTTTTTAGCATTCAATTTGTTTAAACCCCTCAAGTCGACTAGAATCCCTTTAGTTGATTGAGGGTATTTTCTAAAAATTGACATAGTGATTAGATTTGTGTTTTCAGTCCATGTTTGATTTTAATTAGTTAGTATTTAGGATGCTAAATGGAGTAGTTATGTTAGATTAGGGTTTATTTGCATTTTAGACTTTCGTCGCAACATTTCTTAACTCCTACGTCAAAACCGGCTAGAACCACGTATCTAGCCGGGTTTGTCGATTTGTGAGCCTAGGATCCATTGTTAAACTCATACTTTCTATAGGTTATCAGTATAATTAGATTTAGAATTAGTATACATGTGTTTTAATTGGATAATTAGCAATTTAGGATTTATTTTCGCATAGTTTTGCCCTTCGCATCATTTAATTTTCTAGATAGGCTTATCGTGTGTTTCTTGCTGATTTTGTGATGCCTATACATGGAGTTCCTCGAGTGATTTTCGGGATCCGTAAGCTTCGTTGAATTTCTGATTCTATCAGAAATTCAGCGCAATAAAAATCACTCCAATCGGACTCTGTTTAGGTCATCTACGATTCATTTTACGACCGCCTATCAGAAATTAGGGTTTTGCATAGCGTGGGGGTAAAATAGTCATTTTCCATTTTTCATAATTTTTCTAATTTCATGTTTAAGTGCTTTATTAAAATTCTAGCATTAGTGTAGAGTTAATCTTAGCGTTAGTAGATTTAGTTTAATGAATTAACTCTGATTAGTCCTCATTTTACGTATAACTTAGTTTAATAATTACTTTTAGAAATAACGTAATCGTAGTTGTTTCAAGTGTTTGCATATTTTTACTAACTTTACCTTCGTGTCATGCAAGCGATATTAGGTTGCAGTAAGAGCAATTCATCCTAGTGGTCGATTGTCGCATTAGTGAAATGATGAAAATGCCCTTACATTCACAGGCTTAAGTCACTGCACGTTTCTTTTTCGTTCTTATTTATTTTTTATTTCATTGTAATATTTGGGTGTAATTGAACAAGTTCAATATCAATAAAGTACAATTTTGGTTTTAATTTGAGTATATCCTGTTCTCTGTGGATCGATCCAACTCATCACTTACGTGAAAAAATTGGTATTATTACTTGGTTGGCGATTTTCCAAAATAATTTCATCTATAAAATAATGTTTTAAAAATACTCTTATAAAAAGCACACCAAGTTTTTGGCACTATTGTCGGTGAACAGTGATTATACTCTTTTAATTCTATTTTTGCAATTTGTTGATATTTGCTTAGTTAGTTAGTTACTTGTGTTTTATTTTCTAGTTTGTAGGATTAGTAAGTAAACATAGGATTAACGTAGTAGGTACATATAGGATTCACGTTTTGTCTCTTTAGGATTCACAATTTTCATGCTTCTAGAACGCTTAGACAGGTGAGTTCTAGATAACCTAGCGTGAATTTCTATCGTTGTACTTAAGCATACTTAGAGTAGATTTGATTATGCATTTGAATTCTGTTTAAGCATGCTTAACGTAGTTTAATTGCACTTAGTTTACTTCCTGCTTTTATTATTTGCTTATTGCTTTCGTTTTTCTATTTACGTAGTTAGGTCGATTAGATAGTTTAGGTTAGGTTGCACACATCTGGACTTCGTGCGAGTGTATGCAAGGGCGTAGGAATTTGGGTGTCCCACTTCAACCTTTCGTTGAGGATCCAGAGAGAATCTTACATTCTGCTTAGAACCGACCCGAAATGGGAGACCTAGAACCCGAAGTTTCGATGCGTCCTCTCAGGGAGTACTTCCTACCCACAGAGTACACCCAAGCATCGTGCATTCGAAGACCAGCTATTAGGGTGCCACATTACGAGATTAAGGCTAGTGTGATCCAAATGCTCCCATCTTTCTACGACCTTAGTCACGAAGATCCCTACCGGCATTTAGACAAGTTTATCGAAATATGTTCAACAGTTAAAATTCAAAATTTTGAGGACGACACGCTGAAGTTGATCCTCTTTCCTTTCTCATTGAAGGATAAAGCCAAGTACTGGCTTAAATCCTTAAATACCATCGTTATAGGGTCATGGGATCAGTTACAGCAGGAGTTCCTTAAGAAGTACTTTCCCATAGGTCGAACAAACCAATTCTGGTGAGCCATCATCAGTTTCTCAGAACTGAATGGTGAGCAATTTCATGAGACCTGGGAGAGGATGAAGGACCTCCTTAGGAAATGTCCCCATCACCAGGTGCCCAGGTGGCAGCTGGTGCAGAGCTTTTATGATGGATTGTTTGACCAGAATCGTCAGATGATCGATGCTTCATGTGGAGAGACATTCATGTTAAAAAGTGAGGATGAGGCATGAAACTTATTTGATACTCTTGCCGAAAATTCATTCCATCATGCCTCTACCTCCTATTCAGATAGAGTCACACCCAGTGGATCAAAGCAGGGTGGTGTTCTTGAGGTGGGTCCCACGACTGAGCTACAGAGTAAAGTCGATTTACTTTCTCAGAAGTTGGACCAGCTCCTCTCAGGACCACCCCAACCTCATCCAGTGTGCACGTTGTGTGCCAGTCCGGCACACATTGTTACTGAGTTCCCTTCGACAGCTCAATACCCTGAATTTGTGCAAGAGCAAGTTCAAGCCACTCATAATTACGCCAGGCCCCAGAACAACCCATATTCTTCTACATACAACCCGGGGTGGCATAATCACCCTAACTTCTCGTGGAAGAACCCACAGTCTTCCACCTAGATTCTGCCCTCACATCCCACTCGGCCGCCTCCATTCACTCAGACATTATAGAGGCTGAGCTTTCCTCAAGCCGCTCCTTATCCTCCCCAGCCTTCATGAGAGTCTGCCCTGCAAACTTCTTTTGAGGAGAGACTTCTCCATGCAATCAAAGAGGTGAAAACCTCAAGCTAGAATGCCTTTGACAAGTGTAGTCAGATGTTGAGTTCTCATACACAGTCCATCGCGAAGTTAGAATCGCAAATGGGATAATTAGCGGAAGCGCTGAATAGAAGACCTGAGGGTAGCTTGCCGAGTCAAGTTGTGCTAGAATGATTGCTAGTCCCTAGCAATTTGCACTACCCTGATAATGAAGGTACTGACTTACCCGATAAAATATAAATTCTTATTAAACAACTAACTCACTTTCGTAGAAATCATGGTTGCATTTAGCTTATGCAACAAGCCCTTTTTGAACCCCTGGGTTACCCCAGTGGATGAGCAATGTCTCATGAGGGTTTGCAGAGATGCTACCAACAAACATCATATCTCATGCAAAAATTTAAATTTTTCTTCTAAAATGCTAGGCAATTCCAGAAATCAATTTTAGCAAACATTTCATGTAATTTTCACTCTCAGAACACAATTAGAGATTCTATGCCTCCACGATAAAAATCTTTCTTTCACTCTTCTAAAAATCGTATTTATCTATGATTGTTTCTCAGAAAATCGTGTATTGTCATGTTATTGTTCATTTTTCATCACTTGTATCTTTTTCTGCACAGACTTTCATTCTATTTCTAAGCAATAAATTTTTCTTTACATTAAGCTCCCATTTTCATTGGATTTTTAATTTTTCCAATTTTTGAATTCTTTTCTTTTCATTTGCTAGCTTGTGTGCGGTCTGCTTTTGTGCCCTGTGCAATGTCGATATCTTTTTATACCACTATTTGTATGTTAAAGACATTAACTAGGCACAAAAGTAACTTCCTTCATTTACCCCTTCGACATGAGGTTCAGACACTTCAACTTGTATCTGATCTCAGCTTCTAAGGCTCATAAAGTTTTCACTTTCCTTTTCAAATAAAATTCAAACGCTTCAACTTGCGTCTGAACTCATCTTACTCGTGATTGTAAAATTATCCAAACAAGCTAACACATGCTCTTTTCTTTTGAGCTTGAGCTTTTTCTTTATACTTTTCACTTACTTAGTAGCTTATTTCGAACTGTGCATACTTATACTTTGTGATTCAAAATTATCTTTTTACATTCAAATACAGTCTTTTCTTTGAACTTCACATAAATACTCACTCTTTTTAGCTTTGTTCAAAAATTTTTTTCCTCATGGGGTATTTGATGATGCATGAATTACTCGTAAAGATAATATTTTATGCATGCATAAAAACATCATTTATAGGTTTCAAACCCATACTTAGATGTATTTAGGTATGATTGAGCTACGGTTCAAATTTCGTTCGAAACGAACTTAAAACGAGAGAAATATCGCATTTACAGTGCATCAGTTCGAACCTTAGGGCAAACCGGGTCAAGATCCGATCCAAACGACCAATTTGGATCTTGGATCAGTATAAAACATACCAAATCCAACCCAACCCAGCTCCAAACTAATTTTTTTTGAACTTAATTGCTAAATACCCCCTGCAAAAAGGCACCTAGCCATTATTTTGTTTTTAAGCCTTGTTTTGAAAATAACCAAAATATGGGATTTTGCATAAAATGCATGAAGAAACCCTAAGAGGGGGTCTCTACCTTGGGAAGTGTGCCTCCTCCAGCCGACTCTCGATCCAGCCATCTCCTTCCTCAGCTATCAAGTCGCCCCACCTTGTCCTTCCTCCTTCTTGGGTATGCTTGGCTTTGCCAAGCCCTCCATTAAAGTGCCATCTTCTACCTCCTCCATTCCTCTTCTCCCACATCTATCTTTCTTCTCCTTTTGCTGCACTAATGGCCCATGCTTCACATTTTGCAGGTACAACAGGCCGTGGAGGGAGCTACTTCTAGCCGGAGTGCCGTCTGCTCTACTAGAATCGGCCGCCCTCTCTAGCCGATCGTTTTCCCCTTCCCTTACTCGGTTCTTCTTCCATCTGCGTGCTCCAACAAGCTGAAGCAAAGAGGATACAATTACAGCACCACCGAGGCTGAAAACGCACATCCAAGGCAGATTCCAACTCCTCTCTACCCTCTCAATCCTCGGATTGCTGCTTGGCCACGGTATATCCTCATCGCATCTCTTCTTGTAGCGTAGAACCGATTTGCGTATGTTTTTTTTTCTTTTGTTTATTGCTCTGAGTTTTCTGTGTGTTTGACAACCATAGGTAGCGTATTAGTGCTTAAACCAGCACTGTAACTTGAGTTAGATATTTCATTTAATTTGTTCTTTTTGTGTTTTACAGCTTTAAATGATCGAATCCCCTTCTAGCGCCTAAACTGGCTAGATTAATTCTAGCCGGCTGAAGCTAATTGGTGTAAATATTAGTGCAGCAAAATAATATAGATTAGTGATGTTTTGAGTGTGTTTAATTAATTTAATATTGCAGAAAATTTGTTGTTCATTGATTATGCTTTTAGATGTATGCAATTAGTGAAAATCGGGTAGATTCCCTCTACCTGATTTATGCGTGTTAGTGTAAGTAGACGTACTTGTGGATTCCTTGTGTTCATTATAAAATTTAGACAAATTATAGTGAATTCCGCATTATTTTGATGCCTTACTGAGTTAGATTAAAGGTTAGTATAGTGTTAGACTTAGTACGGTTTTAGAAGTGTTTTTCTCTTTACTCGATTTAGGTAAGTTTGAAGTAATAGTCAGCTTGTTGCATGTTGTTTAAGTTCTATTTTAGCAGAATTAATATGCTCATTTACGTTTTGTAGTGAAGCAATCTAAATGCTATTAGGTTTGTTTGATTGATTTTAATGAATGTAATTAGTGTGGTGTGTGTTAGAATTGGGTAGTGTCATTTCTATGCTATATGAGTTAGGTGTTTAGTTTTCATAAGGGATATTAGGCATCAGTTGTTTGGCTGTAGTCTAGTGTTAATTAGCATGTTAAAGGGTGAATTGCTTTAGTGTTAGATTAGGTCTAATAGCTGTTTTGAGTTTATATTTTATACTAGTTTATGTGGTAGCTCTAATTAGACGTAGTTCCATGATCTAGTCAATGTTAGTATTGCCTAGTTGCTAGGAGTTTTCAATCTCTTATTGACTCTGTGTTTGCAGCAGGTGTTTAGGTTGTAATTAGTTAACATGCAGCATATTAAGTAACTTAGATGGCTTCAGTTAATCACCCTTAATGGTTTTTAGCATTCAATTTGTTTAAACCCCTCAAGTCGACTAGAATCCCTTTAGTTGATTGAGGGTATTTTCTAAAAATTGACATAGTGATTAGATTTCTGTTTTTAGTCCATGTTTGATTTTAATTAGTTAGTATTTAGGATGCTAAATGGCGTAGTTATGTTAGATTAGGGTTTATTTGCATTTTAGACTTACATCGCAACATTTCTTAACTCCTACGTCAAAACCGACTAGAACCACGTATCTAGCCGGGTTTGTCGATTTGTGAGCCTAGGATCCATTGTTAAACTCATACTCTCTATAGGTTATCAGTATAATTAGATTTAGAACTAGTATACATGTGTTTTAATTGGATAATTAGCATTTTAGGATTTATTTTCGCATAGTTTTGCCCTTAGCATCATTTAATTTTCTAGATAGGCTTATTGCGTGTTTCTTGCTGATTTTGTGATGCCTATACCTGAAGTTCCTGGATTCATTTTTGGGATCCGTAAGCTCCGCTGAATTCCTGATTCTGTCAGGAACTCAGCACAATAGAAATCACTCCAACCAGACTCTGTTTAGGCCATCTATGATTCATTTTACGACCACTTATCAGAAATTAGGGCTTCGCGTAGTGCGGGGGTAAAATAATCATTTTCTATTTTTCATAATTTTTCTAATTTCATGTTTAAGTGCTTTATTTGAATTCTAGCATTATTGCAGAGTTAATCTTAGCGTTAGTAGATTTAGTTTAACGAATTAACTCTGATTAGTCTTCATTTTACGTATAACTTAGTTTAATAATTACTTTAAGAAATTAACGTAATCATAGTTGTTTCAAGTGTTTACGTATTTTTACTAACTTTGCCTTCGTGTCGTGTAGGTGACATTAAGTTGCAGTAAGAGCAATTCGTCCCAGTGGTCGATTGTCGCATCAGTGAAATGATGAAAATGCCCTTGCATTCAGGGGCTTAAGTCATTGGGCGTTTCTTTTTCGTTCTTGTTCAATTTTGATTTAATTGTAATATTTGGGTGTATTTAAACAAGTTCAATATCAATAAAGTTCAATTTTGGTTTTAATTTGAGTATATCCTGTTCCCTGTGGATCAATCTGACTCACCACTTACGTGGAAAAATCAGTATTATTACTTGGTTGGCGATTTTCCAAAACAATTTCAACGCTAAAATAATGTTTTAAAAATACTCTTAACAAAAAGCACACCAAGTTTTTGTGGCCTTGATTTAATGAGATGATTGACCAGTGTGGTATAACAGAGGCTGGGCACTCTGCACCCTTATTTACAAAGCAAAATGGCTAATAGGGTAGCTAGTTTTGACGTAGCCAGTTAGATAGAGCCTTGGTGAGTGAATGCTCGATCAACATATTTCCCAATACCACGGTAAGAATCTTGCCCCAATCCATATTTGATCATAACGAACTGCTTTTAAGCAGCTCAATTAAAACACAATTAGCATCACCCTTCAAATTTTTAAAATTTTGAACCTATAAAACAAGATGCGAAATAGTAAAGTCAAACTGGGAAAGGAGGGTGGTTGGCAACCCAATATACAAATTGATATCCAAGTTAGAGGCAATAAAAATGGACCTCAAGAAGTGGGCCGGAGAAAATATCAGTCATATTCCTTCTAGAATCAAAACAATTGGGGAAGAAAATAGGGAAATGTAGCTGATATAAGAGATGAAGACTCCATAAGGAAGGAGTTACAGTTGAGAGATGAGCTCCAACTTTTACACCAAATGGAAATGAAAGAAGAAATATGGAAGCAAAAGTCATGATGTAAATGGCTTAAAGAAAGGGACTATAACCCGAGCTTCTTCCATGCTATGGTCAACAAAAATAGAAAAGCCTTGCTCTTTAATATGGTTGGCAAGAGAGATCTATTTATCCAGTGTTCCCTGACCTTTAATATGAAAGAATAACAAAAAAGTAATGAGTGAGTTGAGATGGTAGCTAAAGGAGTAAAAATTACAATGTCATCCTCGAGAATCTTCATATGTCATTATCCGTTGAGGATTGGTAACACTTGGCTTATCACACCCTCGCAAGTTCAATAGGGGAGCCCGCACATTGAACTTGTGATGAAGATTGATGAATTGCTTTAACAACAATAGTTTATTGAGTTCATCCTCTAGTTGGTCATGAGATGAAATAAAATGAACTTGGTCACACCACACCATAGGTGGAGCATGAGGAGGAAACCCGAGTTCATGTAAGAGAGAATGTAACCAAAGTAGATTTGAGAGGACACATGCTAGGGATTTATATTCGGCCTCGGTAGTGGAATGAGCTATGGTCTTCTGCTTGTAGGACAACCAGGAGATCACATTGTTTCCAAGAAAAACAATAAAGCTTGCAGTGGACATATGATCATCTGGACAACAAGTCCAATCCGCATCTGAATAGGCACTGAGCCGAAGAGAGGGAAAAGATTGAAGGAGTAGGCCATGATGCAAAGTCTCCTTTAAGTACCACGATTCTTTTGACAACCGTCCAATGAGCATTAGTCGGTTGATGCATATACTGACATACTTTGTTGACCGCAAAGGAGATGTCGAGACAAATAAGAGAGAGATATTGCAGATCACCAATAATGTTGCAATAGAGTGTAGGATTCTGAAAAAATGGTGAGTTGTCTTTGAAAAGCCTAGAGGATGAGCTCATAGGGATAAAAACGAGTTTGGCATCAGCCATACGAGCCCGCTGATGTAAAGTTAGAGTATATAGCCGTTGAGAGAGAGTCATGCCCGCAAGACAATAGAACAACTCGATGTCAAGAAAATAACTCAGTCACTCGAGATCCTTGATAGAAAAGGCCACACCAAAACGGGAAATAAGACAAGAGATTTTGGTCGAGGAGTTGCCTGTGATGACTATATCATCCACATAGACTAAAACATAAATAATAAGACGACTCTGCTCAAAAATAAAAAGTAAAGCATCTGATTTAGAGATAATAAAATCATGAGAAACCAAGTAGAAACTGAGGTGTTGATACCAGGCCCACGGAACCTGCTTGAGACCATACATGGTCAAATTTACAAACATGAGTAATTTGGGGCTTCTTTCTTCAAAAATCCACCAGTAATTTCATTGTTTGTGTGGGGCTACAACATGGTTAATGCACATCCAAATTAGTTGGCGTTTCCGTGTTACCAGGATTTTTGGATGTGCAGGAAACAATTACTTAATTTGTCAGAATTCAGGGTTTTGAATGATCTTGATCTTTTACAATGCAACCACAAGCAAGTTGTCCCAAGATGTACTGCAAAAGTTCGAACACCAAATAAAGACATCCCATTTCAACAAGCAAATGAACTTTACTCAAATCATTGCATCGTTTGCTAATTTAAAATTGCAGCAGCTAGATTCAAAGTATCCATTGTTCGAGCTTATTCATCGATCTCAAGTACTGTATCTTGGTAAAAATTAATTGACAGAAGATATACATGCTTTCATATACCATAATCACCAAGACAATTTTGATGCGTCAATATATAGTCACCACCACAACAAACGACAAAACAACAAAAAATAAACTTGTTCCAATCTGCAAGGCGGTGGTTTGGGTAAGAGTATCTGAATAGTTTCCGTGCCAAATGTATTTGCTAAAAGGTCTGATTGAATAGGCAATATTTGTTTCCCAAGGAGGGCACAGTTTACCTTGGAAAAATTTCAGTATTGGTAACCATATTGGCAGAAATATTGCTGCCACTTGTTGACGGTTGGTTGGACTTGGTCATAGCTCGAGTAGAGAATGTGGGCTCTGTGGGTACCTGGAGTGGCAAAGACTCGCTTCCAAGCATGTGAATGACGAATGGCATCGTTGGTCTTTGTGCAGCATCATCTTCAAGGCATAGCAAACCGATGTGGATGCATTTTAGCACTTCACCTGTCAGAGCAGAGTCCCCAAGCATTGGATCCATAAAGTCCATACCTTCCCCTCGACACCACAAACTCCACGCCTGTTGGTCAATTTCATTTTAAGATAAACAGAGATTCTTGTTTAGTGTATAAAGTTCAGCACGCAGCGACCAAGATGCAAGTTGAAGCTGAGGTAATTTGATTTAAAAATAAAACTGGAACCAAGACAAAATTAAGCATCCAAGTTGAAGGGGTGTGTGCGTGTGTGTTTGTGTTATGTTTAATTATGTACATTCAAAATTTTTGATCCAGTACAATGCAGCTCGAAGGACCATTTTAAGCCACTGTGATCAATAAAAAATTCAACAAAAATCGAAGTTAAAAATTGAAACGCATGTAATTAATGGCACCTTGTAAAGTAACTGTAACATAAAAAGGAATATTATAAATACAAAAATAAAGATAGATACATGATGTTGAAGGCACCCATCAAAGGTTGAATAAGTGTCATGGCATGTTCACTGTCGTGTTGTGTCAACAAAAAAAGCACATTCTAAGTGAAATGCCCGTGTGATGAGAAATATGTTAAAGTATTAATTTCGTGATTTCCTCAAGAGCGCATTTGATTCTTGGGACAAGCCTCACTGGAGCTGTGGGACAAAGGGACCCCACGCCAGACTTGTCCTGCATTTGAAAAGAGGGGACAAAGTTCTGCAAAATCATATGATGGACACTTGAGAGGTGTGCATGGCCTGAAGGAAAAAGATGAATTTTCAATGTATGTGCAGGTTTTGCCTCATGCCGCATGAATCATCACTGCTGTTTATGATGGATATTTTGAGAAAATCTACTTAGCATACTTAGGGGAAGCTGATACAAGTGTTGGGTTTCCCTCCTTTGTGGGACCCATCTATCTTAGAAATAGATCGTTCGATAACTGATCATTTATGGTATGCTCATTGGAACCACGTATATTTATTATTGCGGAAGAATTCCCAAGCATGGCTTTTGATTGTCACGAGGACAATTTCTGTATTTGCTGGATAGCGATTTGTAGATGTCCTCTAAGCTGAATGGCGATTCAATTGTACAGCAATTTGAGGATGACGATTTGTGGATGGTGCTTCAGCTGCATAGCGATTTGTGCTTCAACGGTATATCGATTTGTGAAAGTCAATTCAGATGCATAGCGGCTTGTGGATGTCGTTTCGACTTCCACATTAATGCGAGTCTCGTTCTCTATTTAAGGAGGTCAAGGTGAGCAGAGAAGATAGGCAGAGCACATAGAGAGTGCGGGTGTAGAGGGTGTTGTTCGAGCAAAGCAAGAAGTGTTTCTCCACTTCTTTCGAGACAACTTCGTGAGGTTGGTTCTTCAGAACATTTATTTTTTGTTCTTTGGTGAGATCTTTCATCTTGTTATTTCTCTATACCATTGTGTGTTTGTAAGGCTTATGCCTTTTGGCCACTTTGTAAACTTTGTTTGAAAGATAGTGGAAGGTGCTGACCAATCGGTCGCCGTGGACATACCTCAGTTTAAGAGAACCACGTAAATCTTGTGTGCTTCTTTTATTTTCTTTGTCATATATATATTGCTTCCATTGATTTTGCACTTGGGAGAAATCCCGTTTTTTCTCTACATCTGGTATCAGAGCTTGATTCATCTAGTTTCAATTCGTTATATTTTGTGTGAAATCATGAAAAGCAACGTTGGGCATATGATTAGCATGAATGGCTCAAATTGGATGACCTGAAAAACTAAAATGGAATATCTCTTGGTTTGTAAAGATTTGGATGGACCCATAGAGGGTGATAACAACAAACCAAAAGAGATGAAAGATGACGAGTGAAAAAAGCTAGATCGAAAAGCTGTCAGTTTCATTCAGCAATGGATTGATGATAGCGTTTTTATCACGTATCCATAGAAAATTTAGCGCATAGTCTTTGGACCAAACTGGAGAGTCTTTATAATAGAAAGACAACAGTAAATAAAACTTTCTTATTTCGAAAGCTTGTGAATCTCAAATATAAAGAGGGCTCCTCTATTGCAAAACATTTAAATGAGATTAAAAGCATTGTAAATTAGTTGGCCACCATGAAAATTACCTTTGATGATGAGTTGCAAGCTTTGTTGCTTCCTAGTTCTCTTCCTAAAAGCTGGAAAACTTTGGTGGTCATAGTTAGTAACTCCACACTTGATGGAATGGTAACAATGAGCCAAGTTACCAACAATCTGTTGAATGAAGTGACTTGAAGAAAACCATCAGGTCCTTCTTACTCCGAGGCACTTGTGATGGAAAATCGAAGGAGAGGTAGGAGTAAGAGCAGGGCTCCGTACAACCATGAAAAATCAAAAGGTCGATCAAACTCGAGTTCAAAGAAAGACGTCGAGTGCTATTAATGCCACAAGAAACGACACATGAAACAGGAGTGCAGAAAGCTCAAGTTCAAAGAGCAGAACAAAGAGAGAAAATCACAAGAAAAGAAAATTGGTACGACTGCAGTCACAAATGGTGAGCTCATGATTGTCCGTGATGGTACTAACATCAATTTGATCGGTCAAGAGACTGATTGGGTAATTGATTCTGGAGCTTCATTTCATGTTACCTCGCAAGCTGATTTCTTTATTTTTTAATCGCAAGGTGATTTCGGGAATGTTCGAATGGGAAATGAAGATATATAAAAAATTATCGGTATAGGTGACATTTGCTTGAAAACGAATATTGGTTGCAAATTATTGCTTAAATATGTGAGGCATGTATCATATATACGACTAAATTTAATCTCTACTGAAAAGTTGGATGATGAAGGCTACAACAACAATTTCAGTGATGGAAGGTGGAAGCTAACCAAAGGTTCTCTGGTGTTAGCAAGAGAAAAGAAGACTTGTTCTCTCTACACTATGCAAGCAAAGATTTGCAAGAGTATTGTGAATGCTGTGGAGAATGACTCATCCACCGATTTATGGCATAGAAGGCTCGAGCATATGAGCGAGAAAGGACTGCAAGTCTTGTTCAAGAAAGAGCTTCTAGTGGAAACAAAAGGTATATCTTTGAAAATATGTGTTCATTGTTTTCATGGTAAATAAAATAAAGTATCATTTCATAGAAACTTTGCATCTAGAAAATCTCATGTTCTAGATTTGGTACATTCTGATGTATGTGGTCCTTTAAAGGTTAAGACACTTGGTGGTGCACTATATTTTGTTACTTTCATTGATGATCACTCTAGAAAAGTTTGAGCTTATACACTGAGAACTAAAGACCAAGTTATAGATGTATTTAAGTACTTTCAAACCATGATTGAAAGAAAAACTGGTAGACCGTTGAAATGTGTTTGCTCGGATAATGGTGGTGAATACATTGGGTCATTTGATCAATATTGCACCAACCATGGCATCAAGCATGAAAAGACAATAAAAATGATACCTCAACAGAATGGGGTTGCAGAGAGAATGAATCACACCATTCTTGAGAGAGTTAGATGTTTACTGTCACATTCTAAATTGCCAAGATCCTTTTGATCTTATCAATTTGTCCCCTTCTATTCCATTGAATGGAGATGTTCTAGAGAAAGTTTGGATAGGGAAGAAAGCTTTCTATGATCACTTGAGAGTATTCGGCTACATAGTCTTTATTCATATTTCAAATGAAGAGAGGTCCAAACTTGATCCAAAAGCAAAGCAATGCATATTACTTGGCTATGGCTACGAAGAATTTGGCTATAGATTGTATGATCCAATTGATAAAAAAGTTGTCAGAAGCCGAGATGTTGTTTTATTGGAAGATTAGACTATTGAAGACATTAACAAGATTGTGACACCTGAGTCTAGAACTGGTGATCTTGTTGACTTAGATCCTCTTGATTCACCTGTTGTTCATGATTTCATTGAGGAGATGCAAACATCTTATAATGATGTAGAGGAAGAAAATGCTGAGCCAGAAATTGAGGGAGAACAGACACCCCATGAGCCACTTCCTCAGACTCCGTTAAGGAGATCTACCAGAGAGAAACAACCATCTAGAAAATACTCATCAAACGAGTATGTGATGATAACAAATTGAGGTAAGCCAAAAACTTATGAAGAAGTTTTAGAGTATGAAAACAAAACTGAGTGGTTTAAGGTAATGAAAGAGGAAATGAAGTCATTGCATGAGAATCACACCTATGATCTGATAGAGCCACCTAAAGGAAAGAAGGTTTTGAAAAACAATTGGATCTTAAGGCAAAAGAATGATGGAAACAACTCTCAACTTAGATTCAAGGCACGACTTGTTGTAAAAGGTTTTGGTCAGAAGAAAGGAGTTGATTTTGATGAGATCTTCTCACCAGTTGTGAAGATGTCCTCATATAGTTGCAAGTATGAACTTAGAAATTGATCAGCTTGATGTGAAGACTGCATTTTTGCATGGTGACTTAGAAGAAGAAATTTATATGGAGCAACCTGAGGGCTTCATTAACAAAGGTAAGGAGCAATTAATTTGCAAACTGAAGAAGAGCTTGTATGGATTGAAACAAGCACCGAGACAATGGTACAAAAAATTTGATTCTTTCATGACTGAGCATGGGTATTCAAGAACCACCACAGACTATTGTGTGTTTGTGAAGAAATTTTCATATGGTAATTTTACTATTCTCTTGCTTTATGTTGATGATATGCTAATTGTGGGCCAAGACACAAGCAAGATTAACAAGTTGAAGTTAGAGCTGAATAAGGTCTTTGCCATGAAAGACTTAGGTTCAGCCAGGCAGATTCTTGGGATAAAAATTGTTCGTGATAGATCATATGGGTTGATCTGGTTATTATAAGAGAATTACATTAAAAAGGTTCTTGAAAGATTCAATATGGATAAAGCAAAGCCTGTTAATTGTCCACTTACAGGCCATTTCAAACTTAGCTCAAGTCAATGTCCTACAAGTGATGAAGAAGAAAATGAGATGCAAAAAATGCCTTATGCTTCAGCAGTTGGTTCTTTGATGTATGCCATGGTCTGTACTCGATTAGATATTGCTCATGTTGTTGGAGTTGTTAGTCAATTTCTGTCAAATTCAAGGAAAGAACACTAGGCAATAATGAAATGAATTTTAAGGTAACTTCAAGGATCTTCAAAGATGAGTTTGTGTTTTTGAAAATGTGAGCCTAATCTTGACGGGTTCACAAATTCTGATATGGCTGGTGATGTCAATAGTAGGAAATTTACTTCTGGGTATTTGATTACTTTTGTAGGGGGAGCAGTTCAATGGTAATCGAAATTACAAAAATGTGTAGTTCTCTCCACCATAAAAGTTGAGTCCATCGTCATCATAGAAGCAAGTAAGAAATTATTATGGTTGAAGAATTTCTTACAAAAGTTGAAATTAAAACAAGAAAGGTATGCCCTTCATTGTGACAGTCAGAGTGCAATTCACTTGAGCAAGAATTCCTCATTTCATTCAAGATCAAAACATATTGATGTTAGAGACCATTGGATTCGAGATGTCTTGAATGATAAACTGTTACAACTTGAGAAAGTTCACACTGATGATAATACATCAGATATGTTGACTAAGACATTGTCTAAGGACAAGCATGCGAAGTGTTGACTCTTGGCAGGAATGGTCAAAGCCTCCACACAAGTCGGAAAGGTGGAGAATTGTTGGGTTTCTCTCCTTTGTGGGACCCATCTATCTTGGAAATAGATCGTTCGATAATTGATCTCATTGGAACTGCGCATATTCATTATTATAGAGGAATTCTCAAGTACAACCTTTTATTGTCTCGAGGACGATTTCTGTATTCGCTGGATAGCGATTTGTAGATGTCCTCTCAGCTGAATGGAAATTCAGTTGTACAACAATTTGAGGATGACAATTTGTGGATGGTGCTTCAGCTACATAGCGATTTGTGCTTCAGCAGTATAGTGATTTGTGAAAGTCGATTCAGATGCATAGCGGCTTGTGGATGTTGTTTCGACTTCCACATTAACGAGAGTCTCGTTTTCTATTTAAGGAGGTCAAGGTGAGCAAAGAAGATAGGCAGAGTGCGGGTGTAGAGGGTGTGGTTTGAGCAAAGCAAGAAGTGCTTCTTCACTTCTTTCGGGATAGCTTTATGAGGCTGGTTCTTTAGAACATTTGTTCTTTGTTCTTTGGTGAGGTCTTTCCTCTTGTTATTTCTCTACACCATTGTATGTTTGTAAGGCTTATGCCTTTTGGCCACTTTGTAAACTTTGTTTGAAAGATGCTGACCTATCAGTCATAGTGGATGTACCTCTGTTTAAGGAAACGACGTAAATCTTGTGTGCTTCTTTTATTTCCTTTGTCATATATATATTGCTTCCATTGATTTTGCACTTGGGAGAAAGCCCGTTTTTTCTCTACAACAAGTCTATCCTAATCCAAAATCTGCTTAATATATATATGTGATTCATGCTTAACAATGTTCATTGAAATCTTAACTAGGTGTAAATAGAATGTATATCCAGGTTGAGAAGGGGGTCCTCAATCTAGGCAGGGCTTTTCTATGGGGTGGGTCTTATTTGTCTATCTTCCGGGGGGTTTGGGAAGCGGGATTCCTACTTATGTAGTGCTACAACAAACTTTGTGTCATTTACCTGAACAATGTTGCCTGAGTGTAACCAACGTACAACCAATAGTTCACTATGAGGATCATAACCTTGAATGGAAATAACCCCATTGCATTAGATAGCCCATCCTGGTGAGAGACTAGGTGCATGTTTGCTTTGGTCACAGGTGAGAAAGTAAAAGCTTGAAAAAGTGTAAGTTGTGATTGTTGGTCACAAGACTAACTTTCACAAGATTCAAGACAAAAACAAGAAAGAACAATCACAACTGACAAGCATTGTACCTTTTCATGTTTCACCAACCCTAAGAAAGTATTATGATTGTCATATACAGTCATAGGATCCAAGACTCACAAGGGATTGCAAACAAGCCCTAGGTCAGCAGTATGGTGCTTTTGCCTAAAATGCTGACTCAAGATAGGTATGTCAACCTTGACGAAGAGAATTTTGTTCCCAGACTCAGTAATAAGCTCCAGTCTATATAATAACACAGCCCTGTGCTTGCTTCACACAATAGCATGTAAAAAGGCTTCAAAACATTATACAATGCTTTTGATTTTATACATAATCTTCTCTCTTAGGTGTGAAAAGCCATCAGTTGACTTTTAGTATAAAAATCACCCAAACAAATCAAAGAGAGAGAGAGAGAGAGAGAGTCCTTGGTAGTGGTAAACTTACATGTCCAACAAGGTTGTGAGATTGTTCGGACATATGAAATCCCCTGTTCAATTGGCCACTAACAATCTCCAATAGTAGAACACCAAAGCTATATACGTCAGATTTTACAGAGAATCCATGCAATAAATGATATTGGATTTAGAGAATTTGTTTAGACAGATGATAATGGCATCTTAATCCAAAACTTCAAGTAATCAAGACATAAATTGCACAAAGTAATTAATCTTATACTTACTATGTTCCCACAATAACATTGGTATTTGCTTGACCCTGTTTTTCAATAAAAATCCTTGCCATTCCAAAGTCAGATATTTTTGGATTCAACTGATCATCCAACAAGACGTTCCCTGCTTTGAGATCCCTATGGATGATGTTGAGTCGAGAATCTTGATGGAGATAAAGCATGCCCCTGGCAATCCCCATGATGATATTGAATTGTTTCCCCCAATCCAGCAGCGTACGCTTCTTTGGATCTAAACATCATTTCAATAAAATTGTTTAATAACCTGTGTGTATGTGCATGAATGCATGTGTATGAGCATGAGAGCAAGAGATACAACCATAAAGAAAGAAATTAAGGCTTTTGTTTGGCATATATTCATATATGAGCAGCTTCTCTGCCCTATCCATGCAGCAACCCAGGAGCCTGACTAAGTTTTTGTGTTGAAGCTTTGCAATCAAGTTGACTTCATTCTTAAACTCTTTTAATCCTTGCCCAGATCTTTGTGAAAGCCTTTTCACTGCAATCTCTTGTCCATTAGGAAGCCTTCCCTGATTGAAGTACCGCCTCATTATATACCGCTTCATGAGTTAAATTCGAAAAAACCTCTCTCAAAAAAAAGGAAAAAAAGAAAATGAAAAAGCCATGGGTAATGCGTTTATGTACCTTGTAAACAGGTCCATATCCACCTTGTCCCAGCTTATTCTCCTCACTGAATTTATTTGTTGCATCTTGGATGGTCTGTAGGCTGATTTGTGGTAGCTGCTGGCTTTCCTCTTGCTTACTGGGGCTACCGATATCAAATAGGGAGATCTCATCATTATATCTTCTCTTCTCTGTCATATAAATAAGATTATAGATAGGAACACTCTTACTTTTTAGTAAGAGAATAAAATTGACATTAAGAACTGAAGCAAGATAGAACAAGTTAAAGTAAGCTACAAATATACAAATAACATTGGATACCTATATGTCTTCGCCTCTTGAGGAACACAAATATGGCACAAGCTATAGAGAGAAGTCCACACGTTGCAGAGGTGATGATAATAACAATTGTTACAGAATTCAACTTATGCCCTGCATTGAAAGTTAACCATCATCATATTGTCAAATGAAGTTCTTTTTTAAAAAAGAGAGAAAAATTGATGTTCTTGTGAGTGTTAGGTAAAGGCATTACTAATATTTATGGTAGTCAGAATGAGCAACTTTAGATTATAAAATAATAGATACTAGGTCACAAAATTGCTGCAACAAGAAGATGAAATTATATATATATATCAATTGAGGTCCTAATTGTAGTCACTAGGGTTTCAATCACACATTTTTTTAATTTATAACCCGAAGAAATCGCACCCAACACAAAGACCTAGTCACACAGTATTAGCCTGCCATACCTATAGTCATTGTGCCGGTTGCATAAAACTCCAAGGCTAGGACCCCTGCCTCCAAGGTTTATGCTATGCATTGACTTGCACAAAGAGGTAACGCCCATGAAAATTGAACCTTGATGGTCTGTCTAGCAGCAAAGGCCCCACCCGACTATCCCAACCCCCCTTGGGGCATTTCGATCACACTTGATCAAGCAGTTTAAGATTTTGCCTCTCTCCCTATAAGAGCTAGGTTTCAAGTGTGCTAAACAGATGCCACGCAAAATTCAAATGGAGCAATTAATGCTCTAAAGGTTTTAAACTTGTATACCAAAAAGTGTATGCCTCTAAGTACACAGATAGAGTTTGCAGCTGGTGGTTTATTTCTTCTTTTTGTTATGACAATAAAACCAAGTGATTTTGGCCCGTTATAATGGAACAAAATGATTACAGCCTGAATTTTAGAAGATAGTAAAGATCTCGTGCCTAGAATCCAGATCCTTCAAAGGTTAATGGGGTCAACCAACATAGTGTGTGTCTCAGGATAAAGACGTGACAACTGACATGACTTGCCTAATGATTGACAAGTCAAAGATCCAGAGTCTCAATAAAAAACAGAAGTTGAACACTTGTCAAGACCCCAAGACATGATAATTAAGAGCAAGGTCTACCTAGGGGGCTTGTGATGCTAAAGAATCATAGAGGACATCTCCTAGTTCTAGAAAATTAATTAGAGTTAATTAATTATAAGATGGTCTTTTAGTTGCTGGGTTCTTTTGAGTAGTCATTTGGTAAGAAGTACTAATCTAGTTGTTTTTTTATGTAAGTAGGACTCAACCCAAACTGCATCTATATAAGGAGGTTTCGTAAAATCATATGAATAATTGATTAATGCATTGAGTTTTCTCATAAAGCCTTGTAGTCCTCCTCTCTTTTTCCTTCTGTCTCTTTGGCATCCCAATCCTTAGACACCATATTTTCTCTCTCCTCACTCTTAGATATCCCTACTTCTCTAATGTCTTCTTCTTATCTCTCCCTCTGATCTCATTTGGCATCACATGTGTGGTGGTGGATTCAGCCTATACAAAAGGCTCAAGCCCTTCACTAGTTTCTTTCAGAAATTCAAGAAGGCTATATTATCCGAAAAAGCTATTTCAAGCCTCAACAACTATGGTTCTGCTATACCTCCCTCTTCATAGTCTAACTCAAGCATTTAGTCCCCTAACCCTCTGATATTAGTTTTTTAGACATATAACTAGACCCTAGATTGCATTAGTTTGTTTCTTATAGCCCTAAAACCAAAACCACATCTATCTGATTAACCTGAAAGGCCTTGATTTTATTATTCGATCTTTCCAGCCTTCTAATGACCTATTTTACAATTTTCTAACCTATAGCAGTCTATTCTAACCCTAACACATCCCTAGGTGACCAACAAACCCTTGATCTAGTCTATCTTAATCCTATCACTCTCTTCTGATTATCCTCTAGGGTCATTTTTAGCTTACCCGATTTTCTCATTTCTATAGGGCTTTTCCCAAAATCACCCAAAACCTTCACTATGATTGTCCTCAGACCACTGCTCCATTATGTCCAATAGGAACCTCACCTCAAACAAATTCATCCCAACCTTAGGGCTAAGAACCTCAGGTTTGATCTCTCACTTGTGTTGGGTTCAAACTAGAGTACCTATCTCTTGCAAGCCCAGGACAAACTTTTGTTCCAAACTCCATACCAATCAAACCGGTCCTTGAGAATCACCTAACAAAGTGGTATCAAAGCGAAGAACATACCAAAGAGCAATCTCAATCCCTCTGTGATGATAAAGTTGAAGAGATTCACTGACATGGCAAAAATGCCCAGGGATTGCCGAGCGAACCCAATTCAAGATGTGATGATGAAGGCAAGAGAGTGCCAAAAAAATAACTGCTTGGAGCACATTGAGAGAGTCATAGAAGTCCAAAGAGATCGGTTGGACTCTCTCCACAAGTGAAAGCATGGCACTGATCAGGGTGCTAACTTCAACGGTGTTAAAAGAGACACTTGATCAAACTCATTCCTAGGAGCCACTGCATTAGTTCACTTGAAGAATGGGTAAGAAACCTCACCTTGAAGTCTATACCTTTAAGGGTGAGAATGTGTTATAGTAGATCTTTAAACTCAAGCGCTTCTTTATCTGCAATAATATACTCCGAAAGGCACGTGTTGTCGAAGAAGTAGCCCCTCGTGAATGTGGCAACCTTCGATGGTATAAGTCGGTTGCCATCATACATGGGAAGCTCATATGAGTTGATTTTAATGACCAAATCATAGAGAGATTCGATATCTACGATAGTTGCTACTGGAGGCTCCAATCTCTTCATGACAGTTCTACACAATTGAATACTTTGTTGACAAACTTGCCATCGGTGGTGATTCCTTTATCAGCAGGGCCATCACCAATGTCACAACAATGCACCATGGATCGAGAGAATGTTCAATCAGACTAGACACCCCAGCCTGCTAAGAACACCATGATGGGCAACACTAAACTCGCCCACCAATAAACTTGTTTAGAAATCAGTTAGTGAGTTGACATTATCGAACGAAGAATCAACTACTATTAAGGGCACAAAGATGGAATCACCTCACAACCTCTCCTATGATACTCTCATGAGCGTGACAACACCAACTTTTGTGTAGATCCATCATAAGGTGCAAAGTCATCGAGTGGATACACTTGTTTCTAGGGGAGCAAAAAAAGTTTTTTCAAAAAAATGTTACTGGGGTCCATTACAAAGAGCACCTTGAATTAGATCATATGGTCAGGGATGAGACAAAACATAAAGGTAATGAAGTTTGCTTAGATATGGTCATGAAGCCCTAAAGAACGAGACTTATGCCAGATCCATATCAGGTTCCCACCTTGAAAGTTTGCGTGGAGTTCAGAGTCCATGTAATATTTGATCTAGGAGAAAATCGACATTAAGTGTGCCACTTAATAAAAGAAGTACCTACTACCATCTTAGAACTTTTTCCTTGCAGATCATGAGCTAGCAAACAAGAAAATCCCGTTATAAGTGCTGCCAAGGACTCATATGAGGTTTGTCATGCAGTCGATCAAAACCTCGTGTTTGATCTTGAAGGAGCAGCCAATCTATAAGATCCATAAATTTTATGAAATTTTAATCAATATAAAGAAATTTTTTATATAGCAAATTCAATCTATATTAGTTGAGAATTTTAGTCAATTATAGTGGCATAGTAACTGCTTGGTTAACTACAATTAATTAGCATTTAATTGGTCAATATTAAGCATTCATTTACTAATTATAATTAAATTAGAGTTTAATTCCTAATTGACTAGCATTTAGATGAAACTATGCTTAATTAGCATTAAGTGGATTATTACATATGATTTATAAAATAAATTTGGAATTTAATGTAATGTATAATTTTTCAAGTATTTAAAAATAAAAAATATGTTTTTTTACTTTTTGGAGGTAAACTTTTGTGTAGTGAACTAAGTAAAAAAAATTATAATAAATAAAAAAAACAAAAGAATTTGGAAAAATAGAGTTGATTTTTGAAATCACAAGAAGCCTTACTTCTTCTCAAGATTTGTCCATAAATGGATCACACAAAGCAGAATTTCAAAAAGTTGTTTTTCCATTTTGTTGAAAGAAGAAAAGTCTCTCTTTGAAACTTGAAAAAGTTGGTCGGTTTGAACCATCTCCTCTCTCCATCTTCCTACATTTACTCTCCACCCTCCATCTTGGTCCAACCCTAATCTCTCTCTATGAAAACTCAATTCTGGAGTAGGGGGTCAAACATCCCCCTCCCTATTTTAATATTTGGCTCTCTCTCGTTCTCCTCTTCTCTCCCTCCCGATCCATATTATTTTTCTTTGATAGCCATTAAAGCTTGGCATTGTAGAGGCAATGACACCCCTTTCTCCTAAAGTGTAGGGTTCAGTGCCATTGGAACTCCACTCTACATGGACTAAAAAGAGATTTCTTATATCTTAGCATTGTGCTTGTGTTCGTCTTCAAGGTTGGGTCTAAACACTTCTCATATGGATTTTATAAGGCATAATGTTTATTTTATATATAAGAATGGGGTTTCCAAATGTGCATTCATCTATAATTTTTTATAATGCATATATGTATGATTTGTACTTATGTTAATAGTTGAAATGCATATTTTGCTTTGGTATTTTAGCTTCTCAGTCTTGAATTCTGGACGTCTCATGATGAAGTTATTTTACCTATTTATATTCCTTATTTAAATATAAATTTTTTATGATAAAATCATGCATATGTATATGACTTCCAATAAACAAATCATTTTTTTTTAGTTTTGTAACCCTGTTTTCAAAAATCGAAGTTGGCACCTGTTTTTCTACATTGTCAGGCAGATTGCAGAATCAGGACCAACTTGTCTGAGTCATATCTCCTTAACGGGAGATGATTTTCCAAATCGATAAAAAAAGTTTTCCTTGTTTATTTGTCTAGTATTTTTTCACCAAATTTTATGATTTTTGGAGTCGATTTGATACCCTGTTTTCATAAAAAATCAATACTGGTACATAATCTAGATTCTGTAATAGGCCTATTTTAAAAAACAGAAACCCTGACTTCCTAAAGTCACTCAGCACTAACCAAAATTGATTTTTGAAATATGTAAATTGGAGTGTCTTTTTTTATCTTTCAAGCATCTTCTCCCAAAAAATTGAAAAAGATTGAATCTTTTTACCTCCTCAAACACCCGAAATACAGAAACCTGTTCTTAATCCCTATTTCCTGTTTCAAAATTTTTTAACTCAAATGATTTGATCATAACTCAAGTTTTACAAATTATTTTTGAATTTTGTAAAAAGGATTTGTTTCTAAAACATGTTCTGAGTCTTAGGACTCAATTTGGGCTTAAATTGAGTTCTTTTAGAAGTTCTTTTGGACGAAAAACCCCAACTAGTTTTTCTAACTGTTTTATTTTTGTAAAAACCAGTCTTAGTTTTGCCAAATCCACCTTCAAAACCTAACTTCCTATTTTTCCTGAAAAGTTTTCCTAAATTTTCAATTCTTGGATGCTCCTAAGGCTATTAGAAGTTTTCAAACCAAAATTGAGATTTTTTCAAAGTTGTTTGGCATCTCATTCATTCAATTTTCCAAAATTAGTCTTTTCAAAACCCTAATTTTCACCAAAATAAGGGTAAAATTGTCATTTTTATTTTATATTTTTAATTTTGGGCATTATTTTCATATTTCAAAATTTTATTTATATTCTTAATCATGTCAAAAAGCTTCTCAAACAATTTCGCCAATTTTTGAATGCCCAAATTGAAGATATTCTCAAAAAATTATTTCGAAAAACCTTGATTTCAAGGCTATAGTCTTGCTTTAAGGGGTATTTTGGTTATTTTCCCTAATTTCGCAATTTAAATTTCCAAAACAAGTTCAATCTCATATTTTATCAAATCATGCATCCATTTATAGCTTTCTTTATGATTTTTTATTTCATGGAAGCAAAGAAATGGCTAATTTCTGAAAAATATCCTTCAATTTCTAGATATTGTGAGATAAATCCAGAAAAGTTTACATTTTTTCACTAACAAGTTTGCTAATTTTGCAGAAAAGATTGTATTTTCTTATTTATTTATTTATTTATTTAATATAAGTTATAATTGCAATATTAAAAAATAATAAATTTTTTCTTCCTGATTAGCTTAAGCTGCATTTGCATATAGTTTAATTTCAGTATTCACTGCTATTGTTTGTCATTCATACATATATTACAAATATTACAATGGTCAACATGAATGACACGTGCACCTTCTTTTAGGAGCTTAATAAACTTGGTTGGGGTCGTATTTGTAGCCATAATCAGAATACGAAAGACATCCAGATTTATCATTTTCTCTTAAGTTATAGTCGACCTACACTCTTAGGCTGTCTTCGAAAATCATTGCATAATTCAAAGTACTTCTAAATATTTTTTGAAAACCGACCTAATAGGAGTTAATGAGATATATTCAAAATATATTCGTGGCCATAGTCAGGTATATGTGGAGAATTCGTCCTGTTCGAGTTCTATAAGGCACATAAAACCCCTCTTCTTTTATACAAAGATTAACTTTTGAAACAAAAAAGATTTCTTAATGAGTTTTTGAATTTCCTTTTTCTTTTAAATAAGATTTTACAAAAACCATATTCATTCATCATGTAGGTTAGTGTGCATCATAGGGCTACACACCCAGTTTTATAAGCCTTTTCTTCAAAATCGATTTCTCAAGACATTCAATTTTCAAAGAGTTTTCAATAAAAAAATAGAGGCTCACAAATTTTCAAGTATTTCTCTTTTTCAAAATCAATTTTCTTTCTTCAAAGCGTTTTCCAAGTCTGACTCACGATTTTCAAAGCATCTCATTTTTTTAAGAATTTCTAAAATATTCCAAGCATACATCATGTTTTCTGTCAAAAATTTTCAAAGTTCATAGCACAAGCCTGATTCTTTGTGCATTTAGGAAATAAAATAACGTTTTAGACAATTGAACAAAGGAAAGCACAACGTTGATCCTTGGTTCAATTACCCTTGATTATGACGCCTGAAATAGTTGAACCTCGTACCGATAGGCGAGTCCCATTCTACACAATTTTCCCGCATCTTAAAACGAAGGTGAGTTATTTTCAAAAGGTCCGTTTGACTTGCAAAATAACAAAAATTTTGCAACGATAACAAGGGACAACTCATTTTTGGGGCTATGACCCTTGGATTTTGATTACCGAACAACCCTAATACCCTAAAGATTATAAGAGACCATACCCACCCTCCCCAAGCTTGTTCTCTTCAGAGAAGTCGGTGGCATCTCTTATGATGCCCAAGTCAAAAATCAATGATTCCATGTCCTCAATTTCTTAATTAAGCTTGTTTATCCCTTTAAGTTTGCTTCTTTGATTTCCTTTTAACAAGAGTCCAAGAGTAAAAGAATCAATGTCCAGACAGCAATTATGGCGGCACTAGTTTTTTTCTTTGAACCCGAACCTGCATTGATTAGATGATTTAGACCAAGAAAATTTACAAGAACATGAAAAAAATGAAAAACATGCATTTGAAACCTACTTTGACATAATATTTATATAAACTAGAGTCGGTCACTAATGAACCTATTCTTCAATCCGAATAGCATGCCATATTTCATGGAATTGGGTTTATTGCCATATTGGTAATAATTCTATACCTTTATCACCAAGTTTGATAGTGGTAAAAACTTGATATAAAAATTGAATCTTATCATATGAAAAGCATGTGATCGTACGGCTGAGAGAGATTTCACCACCATTGCTCCACTGATTTTGGTGGATAACTTTTAGTATGTATGGACATGAAAATTAGAGAAAAAACAAGAAAGTTTATGGACGAAAAACATTCTCCAACTTGAACCCAAGGTGGGAGGGCTCAGCTTTTCATATTTTATGTAAAATTTTCTTGTCTTTTTCTCACTTCCAAAGGTGCCCACATAGCCATTCGGGTGTCTTTTGAGCTTTCAACTATATTTTATTAATGAAATATCAAAAGCCACACTCTTCTAGGACACACGACCTAGAAAAATACAGGAGTCATTTTTCTATTATACTTAACAATTTAGCCTCACTAAAGCTACTCATCTTTAAGATGGATAAGCACTTTTGTGGTCCTATGCACCCGATTCAGTTTAAATGATTCCCGAAGTCTCTCTCTCTTTTTTTAAAAAGGAAGCATTAAACGCTCTCTTCCGACATCACGTGGGCTGCCACTTCAATCATCCCCGAAGTCATCCTTATCGTTATACCCTCTGTGGAATCTCATTGATGCGAGTTGTTTTCATCAAACCATACCTTGTAAGTGTGATCTAGGCCATCCATTTTGTGAAGATCAACATTTGAATTGCTAAAATCCAACCTGTGTGGAGGATTTTTGGTGATTCTAAAAAATTAAAAAAGTTTGCGATTTTAAAAATCATGTTTTTTTTTTTAAATAACACTGCCGATTCTTATTAAATCGATCATGCTGATTCCATCTTGCGAGCAGATTTGATCAAAACAAGTGGCATCAATGAAATCCTAGAGGGCGTATGAACCGGGTTTCGTTGCACCCCAATACCACCATTTTGTGCATCAGTCATCTTCGTAACTTCACACAAACACAAGAGAGAGAGAGAGAGAGCGAGAGAGAGAGAGAGAGCGAGAGAGAGAGCAACTCACTGGTTGCATTAGGATCCGGCGGCGGGAGGGCATCTGATGAGGATGGGAAACCTGAGAGGAATGGATATATTTCATACCTTAGACTGCAAGTAGCACTCACAATCACCGACCCTTGTCTCTGATTGCAGCAAGCAGAAATATAATCCATTGCCTGGCCCAAGCAAATCCTGCAGTCGGCCGCGGAGAGGTCCCTTGTGCACTGCACCATCCCATACAGGGTCTGAAAATCGGTGAGCCGTGTGCGGCCGCTCGCGTACATGGAGCTCAAATTGGCCGCAACGGAAGAGAGATTCCTCAGAAACTGCACCAACTTCTGGTTAAAGTCAGTGGGATCGGATATGTTGTTGACGTTGCTCATGGCGAAGAAGATGGTGTCCATGGTGCCAAGAAAATTGTCACTAGAATAGTGCAATTCGCATTTCAATCGTCATATGATCGCTGATTTGCTGCCGGGACAGATGCCCTGGATTATGGTGGCGGCGATCGATGTGCAGTTCCAGCATTCTTCGCTGGAGACATCGCCGCGGCAGAGAACTAGGCCGTAGACCTTGTCAGGATTTTTGCCGGCAATGGTCCTGATGAGTGAGGTGTTGGAGGTGAGGG
This sequence comes from Nuphar pumila, assembly GCF_984573655.1. Lineage (NCBI taxonomy): Eukaryota > Viridiplantae > Streptophyta > Magnoliopsida > Nymphaeales > Nymphaeaceae > Nuphar > Nuphar pumila. The sequence continues at coordinate 33,655,916 of NC_143258.1, read as the reverse complement.
ATAGGAGCAGAGTGTTCAGGTTCTCTTGGTAGGTGCTGTTGGCCGTATAGTTTGATTGTGTGGAGCATCTGACATTGAGAGGGTCGTAGTTGATGAGCCCAACAGCCATGGTGTGGTGAATCCCGGCTGCTAGGACAGCCAGTGCCACTTGCAGCACCATCATCCAGCAGGGATGCATCTCTCTCTCTCTCTCTCTCTCTCTCTCTCTTGGGTGGCTTTTGTGCTATATGATTTAGTCATTTGCAGATAAGTCCAAAAACAAAAAATAAAATCAAGATTTATGAAATCTGTCCGGGAACAAGTGGACTATTGTTGATAAGGCTGAATGAACAAAAATTGACAAAAGAATCACCTCACTTCACACAACTAGCGTGAAATGGTATGTGTGCCACACAAATTTAATAATAAGTGAAACAACCAATCTCAATCATACCTAACCTCTTCTCATCTAACCAACCCAATCTGGCCTACCCATCTCCTTCTCCAAACCTCTGTCTCACCAAGCTAGCCAACCCCCTTGTTCAATCTCACCCTTCTTCCTTCTTCCATTAAACCAACACCTCTCACCTCTCTCGTTAATTTCCTACACCATCATGCATTATTGATTGAATGCAACACTTTACTATTTACTAGGTAGACTCTTCCTCTCTTTCTCTCTCAATTCGAGAATATACATGCCAATTTTTTGGTTGATTCTAACTTTGATTAGTAAGGGGTTGAATGAACATTTTCATAAATCATAAGGGAGGGTGTTGGGGTAGGAGACTGTTCTTGGACATATTGTGTCCGAGAAAGAGATCGAGGTTGATAATGCTAAAGTGTAGTTTATAGCCAAATTATCTTCATCGACCTCAGTGCGGTAGGTGCGATCATTCTTAGGGTATGCAGGTTTCTACAAGCAATTCATTAAGAATTTTAGCAAAATTTATAGACTGTTATATAATCTACTCTCGAAGGATCAACCGTTTCATTTTGATAATGCCTATTTGAAGGTATTTTTATTTCTGAAGAAGGCCATGATCACAACATGAACTGAGGCCTTCAGTTACAAACTAAATTGTATTAACTTTACATGTACAACAATGAATCATTTGCATCAGAATCGTGTTCCTAAGTAAGATGCAGACGAAGAAGCGTGTCCAACATAAAAAGAAGCCAACACATAAGTGCACCATGGGCCTTCCAAAAGATGGTATTACATGGTTGTGCAAATGTGCTATATACAATTGAAAGAACAAAGATAAAGATTAAATAGGCATGCAACACTGCCTTGTTTAGCTTCAATTCAACAAATACATTTAATAATAAAAAACTGGACTATAAAAAATTTGAGGACTTAAGAAAATTCCTTTTCTTTTTACTCTGAAAAGCATTTTTAGAATTTAAAGATTCACCTCCTTGTTTTCTGTACTTTCTTTTGCATTTGGGAGATTTGTATATTTTGCTAACCACCATTCACCAACACCATCATCTGAGCCATAATATAGAAAATAAGTTATGAAAGTTACAAAAGTGTAAAAAAATTATAGGGAATAATAAAAAGAACCATTCATATTACATAAGGAAACAAAAAAGATAACATGAATTGTATACTTTTCTCTTCCCTCCACTGTTAGCTTTCCCACTTTTCAATAGCATTGTGCTTTTTAGTTTTGCTTGCACACTTTTCCTGAATTATACTTTCATTCTTCACTATTAGGAACATTTTCTATCAAGTATTTACAATCTTGCATGTTTCTAATATGGGGTACAAGAATCAGCCTCAACCAATAAAATAAATAGTTTGTATCATGGAGCAATTTACCTACAAAATTAAAAATAGCTAGCACTAGATAAATTAAAGCTATGAACATGAACCCATCTAATGTTACACCCAACTTTTGGGCACGTGTTATATACCTCCAATTGTCACCATACCCATCCACCAACTCATTCTCTATGTATTAATTAGTACTAAAACTCTCGTAGCATAAGTACAAATCCTAACAACAATATCTCTTTATTTAAACTTGTGTTACTAAAGAACCTGATTCAATTATTATTTGGGATTCATAGAGAAAAGCTTATGGAAAGTCTATTGGAGGAAGTAACTGTATGGTGGTCATGTTTGCTAATACTTTATCTTTGGATTGTGCCCACCTTTCCAAGTATAAATGGATTTTATTGATCTTGACTTGAATAAAGTGTTTCAGTACAAAACACTCTTTCATTTTGTGACTAGTAAGGCAATGATATTTGAAGTACTTAGAATTATTTATCTATTTTGCTTCCCTTGGTCTTTTGTACTCTGAAAGCTCAATTGTTTTCATTTTCAACATGTACTCCAAAATTTCTTCTACGTCATCATCATTGAAAGAGTATTTCTTCTTTAACTTTTCTTCCAAGGTAGTTTTGTCTTACCCTTCTTACTACCTTTCTTGCTACTATCATATTTTGTGTTTTTACTATTTTCATTCTTAGCTTCATTAAGCTTTGGTTTGAGATTGGACACTATTTCATCCACACTATAAAATGCATTACCCTTATTACGAGTATTTTTTCTTTTAATAGAATTTGTCTTAGATCAATCATAGGTGCTTTTGATATTCTGATCAATGTCTGAGAGCTGATTGAATATTTTTGGTTCTATCGACATCATGCAACATGGGATTGATGGTTGCAAGTTTTTCTGGATCATCTGATCTTTGCTTAATTTCTACTAAGTGAGAGGTAGTGATAATTCATTGTTGACTATAAAACCTACCCAAGAACTTATCTTGCTTTTCTTCCCAATTTAGTGTGGAGTAAAATGGCTATACCAAGTAAATATAGGTACAAGACAAATTGTCTTAGGCTATGAAATAGGCCAAGTGTTCTCTTGGACATCCAACCCATTGAATCTCTTAAAGACCCGAGGTTGATAATTTAGAGGATAAAGATCCTTCTCCACATGTTTTGGATACAATTTAGAATAACTTCAAGAAGGTTCAGAAATTATTGTCATTCTAAATTGCTTAAAAATTTTATTGAGCTCTTCTAAGAAATTTTCCTCTATAAGGAAGAACCCTCCTTGAGATTGCAATATTAATGATGATGCATGAGGAGGATTTGATGTTCCTTCTTTTTGTACTATTTTACCAAGCAAGACATTCATTTCAAATTCTTTTTCTTCTAATTAATGCCAATCTACTACAAGAAAAATGCTAATTAGCGACATAAATTTGCGATAATTTTTTTTTGTCACAAATTTACGATGAATTAGCGAGAGAAAGCTATTAATCGCTAAAATTTCACTTATTTACGAAATTAGCGATGGAAAACATTCCTTCGGTAATCCATCGCTAATTAGCGACGGATTAGCGATGGAATTTATTTCGTCTCACGATCCGTCGTAACTTAGCGACGGATCAGTGGCAGAAATTTTCCATCGCTACCCCATCGCCAAGCAGCAACAAATTTTTTTTGTTGCTAATTTCCCCATAAATTCCTAATTCGAGTCCCTTTCTGTTTTGTCTCCGTCGCTCGTCGCCCACCGCCAGTTGCCCATTGCCCGTCGCCCACCGCCCGCCGACCTCCCCCTTCGGCTCAGGTAACCCCCGACTCCCCTCTCTCTTTCCTTTTTCGCCAGGGAGGGGCCGAGCCTCCCTATCTCCCTGTCTTACAGGACGCGAGGGAGGGGTTCGGCCCCCTCCCTGTCTCCCTGTCTTACGGGATGCGCGGGAGGGGCTCGGCCCCCTTCCCTATTTTTTTTCGCTAGGGAGGGGCTGAGCCCCCTTCCTATTTTTTTTTTGCCAGGGAGGGGCCGAGCCCCCTCCCTGTCTCCCTATCTTACAGGATGCACGTGAGGGGCTCAGTCCCCTCCCATGTTTTTTTTTTCGCCAAGGAGGGGCCGAGCTCCCTCCCTGATTTTTTTTGCCAGGGAGGGGTCGAGCCCCTCCCTGTCTCCCTGTCTTACGGGATGCGAGGGAGGGGATCAGCCCCCTCCCCTGTTTTTTTTTTGCCAGGGAGGGGCCGAGCCCCCTCCTTATTTTTTTCTTCGCCAGGGAGGGGCCGAGCCCCCTCTCTGTCTTCCCGTCTTACGAGATGAGAGGGAGGGGCCGAGCCCCCTCCCTATTTTTTTTCGTCAGGGAGGGGCTGAGCCCCCTCCATGTCTTATGGGATGCGAGGGAGGGACTTCGACCCCTCCCTGTTTTCTTTTTCGCCAGGAAGGGGTTGAGCCTCCTCCCTATATTGTTTTGTATATTTATGCTTTGCACGTACGTTGCTGAGCTAATTGCGCAATGCTTAATGCTAAGCATCACATGCGGATAAAAATGCAATGCAAAAAGAAATAAATAAAAAATACAAAGGCAAAAGCATTGCAAATCGGGTAAATACCCGTGGTAAGTAAGTGATGCAAGTGCATCACATGTTATTTAATTTCTTGGATGCAATAGTTTTTTGTTCACATACTCACTTAGTTGTGGATATCTAGGACTGCTTTGATGGAGTTTGGAGATCATGCTGAGCATGATTTTAATGTATAAAAATAGAAGTGTTCCTATTTTTGGAGTTTGGATTCCATGCTAGGCATAGTAGTAGTTAGCGGGATATTAGAGTGTGTTTGCTGCAGGTACATGTTTGACATTGTTTTGATATGAATGATTTGAATGTATTGCAATGTTTGATGTGTCTGTATCCATGCTTGCATGAAGTTATTTTCCATTTGATTATGCCTTTCATATGAAATTGTATCATGAAAACATGCTTCAAATGAATGTATCATTTTATGGAATGTGATTTCATATTTCTAAATATCCTCGTGATGTGTATAAATATGATGTGATGGTGTTACACACAAAAATATTAAATGATCAATGCATGAATAATAGTTCATAAAATTGCATTTTATGTTAAGCATGCTTGTGGTATAGAGGGAAAGAAAATTTATGCATTAACTGAAACAAAAAATTTGCTCATAAACAATCACCAAATAAGAATTAATAGATTAATTAGCTATTTTTTTCATCATAGCATTATTATAATTCTCTTTTAACTGGTGATGATAATATCCTTAATATTATAGGATAAAATGGCTGCAAATCGTGAATGAATGTACCATAAGATAGTTGATAATGAGGTATCGCATGAATATATGGATGGTGTTGACAGTTTTATTGAATTTGCAACGGCAAGTGTTAGTACAGTGGATCCCACTAGTCGGATCAGATTCTCTTGTACGATGTGTAAGAACAATCGATTTGTAGAACCTCATGACGTTAGACATAACCTATACAGGAAGGGTTTTGTTAGTGGTTATTAGAATTGGATGCTTCATGGTGAAGAGTTTTGGAATAATTTTGATGCATAGATGGATATGGTGCACGATAATCCATATGTAGATTTGATATTTGATACCGCAGAACCAGAAATGGGTTCTGCTATGGGACCTAGTGATGTACCAACTGAGGTAGAGAAAGAAGCAACAAATGATGCAGCTAGTAGATTTTATGACTTACTTAGAGATGCTGATGAGTCACTGTGGAATGGTTGCGAGAGTCACACTATCTTGTCTGCAGTTCTTCAACTACTGAATTTGAAGTTAGAGTATAATTTGAGCCAATCATGTTTTGACCATCTATGCTCTATTATGAGGAGTATGTTGCCCAAAGATGAAAAATTGCCAGAAAATCTCTACCGTGCAAAGGTTATGGTCAACGCTTTAGGTATGTGGTATCAAAAGATAGATGCTTGTCCAAATCACTGCATGTTGTATTTTGAAGATCAAGAAAATAGCAGATCATGTTCGTCATGTGGGCATCCTCGGTTTATGCCAAAGACAAGGGGCAATGATAGCAAGAGGTCATACAAGTCACCCCGCTACTTTCCTCTCACCCCTAGATTGCAATGACTGTATATGTCTTCGAGGACAACTAAACACATGATATGGTATGTAAATAAAGTTTGACATGATGAAAACAAGATCACACATTCTATTGACGCAGAAGCTTAGAGGCACTTTGATCATACTCATCAGAACTTCGCAATAGAAGTGAGAAATGTTAGGCTCGGTTTATGTACAGATGGATTTAATACATTTAGGGGTCGATCAACCTCATACTCGTGTTGGTCGATATTTTTCACCCTATATAACCTTCCTCCAAGCTTGTGTATGAAGCGTCAAAATCTTTTCTTGTCTCTATTGATCCCTGGTCTGACTTCTCCGAGCCAAAATCTTGATGTATATTTAAGGACATTGATTAATGAACTGAAAATACTATGGGATGACGGTGTTCTCATGTACGATGCCCACAAAAACAAAACTTCAATATAAAGACTGTTGTTCTATGGATAATTAGTGACTTCCCTGCATATAGTATGTTATCTGGTTGGAGCACACATGGGAGATTGGCATGTCTATACTGCATGGAGGATACAAAATCTTTTAGATTGACGTATGGAAAGAAGCCATGTTGGTTTAATTGTCACCATCGATTTCTACCAAGCGATCATGTATTTTGATGACAAAGGAATGTGTTCCGAGCTGGCACAATTGAAATAGAAGGTCCACCTGCACGGTTGTCGGGCATAGAGATTTTAAGACGATTGCGATACTTTCCATATGGACTGACAGATGCCCATAGTGTGAGGCCCTTCCTTGGATTTGGGAAGGATCACAATTGGATAAAGAAATCTATATTTTGAGAACTACCATATTGGCCGACCTTATTGATACAATATAATTTGGATGTGATGCATGTAAAAAAAAATATGTTTGATAATGTGTTCAATACGGTAATGAATGTCAAAGAAAAAATGAAGGATAATTCGAAAGCCCGTATGGATTTAAAAGTAATATGTAAAAGATCAGAATTAGAACTCCAAGAGTAGAATGGCAAATTATTGAAACCAAATGCAAGGTACGTACTTGGACCGGATCAAGTAAAGCAGGTATGCCAGTGGTTTAGACAGTTGAGATTTCTGGATGGATACGTCTCTAATATTGCTCGGGCTATGAAGATAGACGAGGGCCAATTGTATGGGTTGACGATCCATGATTGTCATGTTATCATGCAATGGTTAATTCTCCTAGCATTTCATGATTTGTTATACAAACCTATATGAGGGGTATTATCCGAGTTGAGTCAATCTTTTAGAACATTGTGTGCATTGAAAGTTGTAGTAGCTGAGGTAAATAATCTTGAGGATTCTGTCGTCACTACTATTTCTTAGCTAGAGAAGATATTTCTTCAGCATTTTTCGATGTTATGGAACATGTGATCATACACTTGCCATATAAACTTAGGGTTGGTAGTCCTGTGCAATATCGGTGGATGTACCCATTTGAAAGGTAAAATTTATTTTATATTTTTCTCCCTAATGCTATTGAGAATTTATTATATTATGAGATATATATTGTTGACAAATGCATGTTTGACCTAAAAAAAAAGGTTCAGAATAAAGCAAGAGTGGAGGGTTCAATTTGTGAGGCACACTTTAGAAGAGATTTCAAATTTCTCATCTATGTACTTTGAGCCTCACATTCCAACATGTTATACTTGCCCACCTCATAATAATGATTGAGAACAAGTTATTGTGACTAACAAACTATCGATATTTAAACCACTTGGGAAGGCCTTTGGCAGTTGCCGATCAAGACTCTTGGAAGATCGAGAGCAAGACGCATCACAAATCTCTATCCTTTTTAATTGCTCAGAGATCGACCCCTATATTGAGTAAGTATACATAATATGTTACACTTAGTTCTCTACGTACATGTTTTGGTAATATAATTATTTGTTAAATACAGACGATTTGATCTAGAGTTGCGAAGACAACTTCTACATCTAACTGATTCAGAATTACAAAAAAAATGTGAAAATAAGTTTGTGGCATGAATGAAAGAGTTGGTAAGGATGATGACATGCATTGTTTCCGTGTGAACAACAATATGTTACTTAATTGGTTGTGTTTACAGTCATTGTTTATGCTTGTAGGTCCGCCATGGTAGTGTTAAAGATCAAAGAATATGTGATTTACAAAATAGTTTGACCAAAGTTATGCAATGTTACAACTGATACATCGTAAATGGTTATCGATTCCATACAAAAGACTACGGTGCAAACAAGTCAACGATGAATAGTAGTGTGTGTGTCAAGGGTAGCAGTTACGATGAAAATGAACTTGACTACTACAGTGTTATGGAAGAAATAATGGAGATCACTTAGGCATAAATAACAGGTTAACTTTATTCAAGTGTCATTGGTTTGATCCCACAGCAACAAGTGTCGACAAAGCCTCAGGCATTGTGGAGGTGAATCATAAATCAATATTTGAAATATATGAACCATTCATATTAGCATCACAATCTCAACAAGTTTACTATACTTCATATCCGAATACAAGAAAGTCAGATAGAAATGAATGGTGGGTGGTTTGCAAGGTAAAGTCTAAACTATACCCTGAGTATGATCAGTTACAAGAAGACAAGATTGTTGAAGAGGTTGAATACTATCAATCAGATGATATATATGACTTCTTTTATGGTCATAATGTTATACATGGTCTGTATGTCACATCTCTATTGTCCGATGGCACATGTATGGAAGAATGTGATCCAAATGATATACCAAGTGGATGGGCGCCCAGTGTAGAAGAAGAAGAGGAGGAGGAAGAGGAAGAATATGAAAGTGAAACAAGTGATGAGGAAACATACTCGATTTAGTGAAATATATGTTTGAGTGCTATGAATGATTTGAATGTATTACCATGTTTGATGAGGTAGTAGTTAGAAGGATATTGGAGTGTGTTTGCTGCAGGTACATGTTTGACATTGATATGCTATGAATGATTTGAATATATTGCCACGTTTGATGTGACTATATTCATGCTTGCATAAAGTGATTTTTGATTTGAATATGTATCCATGGAATTGCATATCATGTAACTAATCCAAATAATATTTTTATTTGTTAGAATATGGTTCATGGAGGTCACAGTGGTCGAGGACCAAGTGGAGGCCATGGGACATCATTAGGTAAATGTCTTTGTGTTATATTTAAATATAGGCATTCATTATGTTTTTGCTTATATGTTGATATAAACATTGTTACTTGTTAATCATCTTTATAAGATCCTAGCTCAGTGATAAGCAGTCTCAACCTTCGTCTTCACGCAATGCTTCGATAGGTATATCATTTAAATAATTGTATACTTGATTAGTCTAAATGTGCATTGTGTGAATTTCTAAATCATTGTTCTATAGGTGATGTTTCGCCTACACATGACCTACCTACACCAGCTACTCATATACATCACGAGACAACACCAGATATAGGGTCTTTTCAGTGTGACACATGATGACTTATTCAAATAGTGTATATCGATAGTCGATCATAAGTATTTCATTGTCACTTGTCAAATACTTATCTTATAAATAGTGTATATCGATAGTCGATTGTTAATGTGTATCAATTCATATGGAGTGTGAGGTTCGAACAACAAGAAGTAATATAAGAAATTAGAAAGTCACTACTTCAGCATCTTCCAAGACTGGTCGCGCAATGGAAAGAGTACCCAACGAAGGTGTTGAACAGATTAATGTCCTCATTCATGTATACAATCGTTTATCATTATATTTAATTTTTTGTTATACTCATGTGTGCTAATTTTTTGAAAGTATTTATAGGTTTCCCATTGCTTCGCGACTGCGAACGAGAAGAAAGATGTGAGGGTAGTGTGGCAGAAGGTGGCTGCCAATCGATTTACCGATATGCTGTACAATATGAAGACTGCAACAAAAAAAGTAGCTGGTGGGATAGATGATCCACTACAGTGGAAGAGCCATGGGCCTTCTACTATCAGGAGAGATTATTGGGAGGGCATATGCGACAAGTGAGCGAGCAATGAAATTTGAAACCGCTCAGCAAAGGCTGCACAAAATCGAGAGAAGATGCTCGATGCCCATCTACATACAGGTGGATCTAGGACTTTTAAGAGCCACCAGAAGAAAATGGTAACTCATCAATATATATATATATATATATATATATATATATATATATATATATATATAATCAAATTTTTAAGTATTTCTGCATACTTATTAATTGACATTTTTATCATTTAACATTGCAGAAAGCAGAAAAAGGAGACATTGTGCCTTACAAGGATGTGTTTGTTGAAACACATAAACGTAAGAGCACGGGAGATTTTGTATCAGAGAAGGCGAGAGTGGCATCAGTATGTATTTATTGTATTAATAAACATTGTAATATACAAGTTACTATGAATTACGTTAATACAAATATTGTAATTCTTAATTATTAATTCATATTGTAATCATTACTTTGTAGGAGTGATACGAGCAACAAATGGTAGAGCGATATGGCGATGACTCCACTCAGCATCCACCTTTTGATCCTGCGGCATGGGCGACTGCAACCGATGAACCCAAAAAGGGTCATGTGTTCGGGTTTGGGAGTAACATGAACACCACAGTAATCGTTGCCTCCTACAACCATGGCTCTCAGAGTTCTCTCGCTAACATCAACTCCAACCGTCCGATTGACCCTGCTATGTCTTGGGATGGTGTCTGTCAGCGTCTTGAGGATAAAATGCAATACCTTTTAAATAAAGTCATTCCCAACATTGTCCATAATGAGTTGTGCAACTTTTTTTGGGACAAGAGAACTTCGCCTGCATTCAACATGAGCTCTGGTGCTCGTCAGGTATAAAGATTCATGTCATTTGTTTCATGTCGTTAGATTTCAAGCTAGTATATGCATGATTGAATACATATATGCATGATTGCCTCACTATGAATTTTTTTGATACCTTTAGAACACATATATGCATATATAATTTTTATGACACCCTTATAACACATATACGCATGATTGAATGACTATGAAAGTTTTTTACAACCTTATAACACATATATGCATGATTTCATCACTATAAAATTTTTTGAGTGCCTTATAACACATATATGCATGATTGAATCATTATGAAAGTTTTTTGACAACCTTAGAATACATACAAGCATACTTTCATCACTATGATAACCTTAGAACACATATGAGCCTGATATTAGCATATATGAAAGTTTTGTAATGCCTTATAACACATATATGCATGATTGAATCACTATAAAAAAATTTGACTGTCTTAGAACACATATATGCATGATTGAATCACATATAAAGTTTTTTGACTACCTTAGAATACATATGAGCATGATTGAATCACTATAAAGTTTTTTTATTGCCTTATAACATATATGAGCATGATATTAACATATATGAAAGTTTTTTTACTGCCTTATAACATATATATGCATGATTGAATCAATATGAAAGTTTTTTGACAACCTTAGAACACATATATGCATGATTGAATCAATATGAAAGTTTTTTGACAACCTTAGAACACATATATGCATTATTGAATTAATATGAAAGTTTTTTGACAACCTTAGAACACATACAAGCATGCTTTCATCACTATGAAATTGTTTTACTGCCTTAGAACACACATATGCATGATTGAATTACTATAAAATTTTCCTTAGAACACATATATGCATAATTGAATCAATATGAAAGTTTTTTGACTGCCTTAGAACACATATGAGCATGATTGAATCACTATAAAAGTTTTTTAACAACCTTAGAACACATAAAAGCATGATTTCATCACTATGAAAGTTTTTTGACTGCCTTGTAACATATATATGCATGATTGTGATACATAACACATTTATTTGACAGCCTTATAAACCATATATGCATGCGTGAATCACTGTAACATTCTTTGACAACCTTAGAACACATATCTGCATGATTGAATCACTATAATTTTTTTTTCAGTCTTAGAACATATATCTGAATTCTGTTAATGTTCTTCAGTTTATTGCTAGTCTATGTGTCATTCAGCCATTTACTTTGTTGCATTAGATTAGATGTATTGCATATAATTTATTTCATTATATTTTGTTTATAAATACTAACATTTTGGTTCTCTTGTAGGATGCTGGAGATGATCGGCATAGAGGAGCTGATGGAGGCATGGAGGGAGGGGCAAATCGAGAAAATGAAGAGGATGATGCCCTGAATCTTGGCGAGGATTAGATTCATGTGTTTAATTTGTTTGACATACTTGTAACTAATTATAACTTGGCAAGGACTATATTTGGTTGTTAAAGTTGTTTAACTTAGAACTTGTGTTAAATTTGTTTCACCTGTATATATATATTTTTATGTGTACTTTATTTTTTATAAGCAGGTTATGTGAATTGTATAACGAGAAAGTTTTCTTGAGTTTCATATTTCATTTTTTTTTAAATTAGCGATGGATAATATCCGTCACTAATCTGTCGCCAATTTAACTTAGTCTATGGTTTGCGATAGAATTTAAGCCATCACTAATGTTTGTCGCCAAATTGGCGATAGACATTAGCTACCAATATGTATCCCTCGTTACAGTTTAGCGACAAATTAAATTTTGTCACATAACGAAATCAGTCTCTATTTAGCGATGGACATGATCCACCGCTAATCCATCGCTAATTAGCGATGGATTGGCGACAGATAAATTTTATCGCAGTTTAGCGACTAGGATTATGCGACGAACACTTTCCATCGCTAAGCTGCTGCTAATCTGTCACTAAACACATTAGCGACAGATTTTGCGATGGATAACGTTCGTCGCTAATACACATTTTTCTTGTAGTGGTTACTCTTTAGGAGTCAATACTTGTTTTGCTCCAGCCATCACTACAAACACTGCCATAAGACTATTTGAAAGTGAGATTGAATCTTCTTCAAAGAGTGGATTTGAATATTCGGATCTAAGAGTATTTTTCCAAAATTCTCTCCTATATGGGTAGTCAAGATTAAAATAAGGTATGAGTTTTGCCTTATGGTAACTTTTGCCAATCAATGCAGCCTTGCATGGCACCTCAAGTTGTGTAGGCATTGAGACTTTGACAGGTTGGTGATGGCATTTGTATGTAAGTATTGATACACTTTGGTTTGTTGAAGATGTCACCATTCTTCAAGCAAGTGTTGCTAGGTTTTGTCTAGTTGGTGATGTTATCTTTGCAGGTGTAACTGCTGGTCAAGTTTAGGTGGTTGGTGATGTCACCTCACTCTCTAACCCATGACATTACCTTTACGGGCATGTGTAATAAGAGGGTTTGGCTGGTTGGTGATGTACTTTTTCTGCCTATGATGTTACCTTATTGAGTATGTATGTTGAGCGGGTTTGACTAGTTGGTGATGTCACATTTGCCTTAGGTGATGTCACTATCCCTGGCACATATGTTAAGGAGATTTGGCTGATACATAATGTCACCTTTGTCACTGGTGATATCACCTCTGAGCTTTGGCTAGTAGGTGATATCACTTCTGAGCTTTGGTTAATAGGTGATGTCAGTTTTCTTAGCACAAGTGTTGGTGTGCTTGTGCTTTGACTAGTTGGTGATATCACCTTTGCCTTAAGTGATATCACTTTTCTTGGTACAAGTGTTGGTGGACTTTGGATGGGTGGTGATGTCATTTTCAGCCCATGACATCACCTTTATTGGCATAGGTACGTTCTAGCTAGTTGATGATATCATATTTTCAGCTAATGATGTCATCTATGATGACACAAGTTTTGAGGGGGCTTGGCTGGTTGATGATGTTACATTTGCTAGCATGGATGCTGGTTTTCCTACTTGTATCATCGTATGAGACATAGCACCAAGCACTAGAGATGCATTTTTAAAAAATCTCTTTATCAAAAAATGCAATTTGCAATTTTTTGGAAACCACCAAAGTCCAACCATCATCTTCTTTCATGTTGAGAACATAACTTTTTTTGTATCTTTTTTTGAACGTAAAAGAAACCTTTTGGCATCCTTTTCTTTAAAAATATGTAAGTCCTTTGGCATTCACCTTATAGGAAAGCCTTTCAGCATCTCATTTTTTTATGAAAGAGAGGAGTCTTTCGACATCCTTTGCAGAAAAAAGCTTTTTAGTATCTCATTTGTTGGTGAAAGAGAGGAGCCTTTCAATGTTATTTGCATAGAAGAGTCTTTCGATATCTTATTTTTTTTGTGACATAGAGGAGATTTTTGGCATCCTTTGCATAGTTGAGCCTTTTGGGATTTTGTTTTTTGGTAAAATAAAGGAGTCTTTCGACCTCCCAATTTTTGGTGCAGTGGAGGGCCTTTTCAGCATTTTCCTCTTCGGAGATGCATCAAATTTTAGCTAAGCTTTTCAAGTTGTTGAGCAACATTGAAGATGCCTTTAGCTTTGCTTTTAGTGAAATGGTCCATGTATGCAGAAATATGTGAAGTGTTGGTGCCATTTAATTAGCTTGCGATCATTATAACTTGATCTTTACACTTTTGTTTCTTTTTACCATTGCTGCAGTTCTTAGAGGGAGATGAGAGACAGGCGAAGGTCTCACCGGCCATGCCAATTTGGGGTGTTAATTTTTTGAACACATAGATTGCGATATAAAAAACTTTAAAGCTTTATTTCGTGATCTCTTTACCTTTACAATAGTCTCTAATTCCTAAGACTCAGAATACAAGAAGAAAAAAAGGCAGAGAAAAATAAAGAGAGAAAAAGATAAGGGTTTGAGAATTGGTTGGATCATCGTATCTTCTTGGGCTTCTTTGAATACACTATCACTGTGACAACTTGTTTTTGTTTTATCTTTTGAACTTACATAGCTTTTCATTTTTATAGAATTTGCTAAACTTCTTTTTTAAGTTTAGCTCCCACGATAGAAGTTATTCTGTCATGGATGTTCTTTTGGGTGGATACATGTCATTTGTACCTATAACCACCCCACGCTCATTGCCTTCCTACTTTATGGGTATCAACCATGACATGGATGGATGTGCCTTCCTATTTTATAGGTAACAACCAAAACATGTGTGAATACTTGGGAGTAAGGGTGATATAGCACGTACTTCAACCAACAAGCATGATAAAAGAGATTTATTGTAACCAGCATTAGTTACTCTTCTTTACCATAACCTCTAAGCATGGTAAAGAAGTTTGATCGTAAGCACCATATGTTACCTTCCTTTACCATAGCCTGTAAGGGTGGTAAGAGGGGTTTATTGTAACAAGCACAAGTTACTCTCATTTATTATAATCAATAAGCATGGTAAGATAGATTTACTATGACTACCACATATTAGACTTCTTTATCGTAACCAACAAGTACAGTATGAGAGGTTTACCATAATCAATATAGGTTACCCTTCTTTACCGTAACCAACAAACATGGTAAGAGAGACTTACCGTAACCTGCATATTTATTTAAATGAGTACACATATTTGATAATTTTAACACATTTACACATATTTTTTTGAATAATATTTAAATTAATTAATTATATTTTGTGTGTTGAAACATGTATATGTATAGATGTGATATGTCTATAGGAAGATCTTATTTACTTGAAAACCATGGATGCAAGCTTTAGCTACAAAATCTGGCCCATGGATTACTGATTAGAAGGTTCCACTAAAATTGTAAAGCAAGAAAATGGTTGTCTATTTTGCAGTCATGCTGCAAAAATGAAAGAATCAATAGTCTTTTAGCTTTTGTATCAAAATTGAAGAAGTCAACAAATAACGGTTAGGATTCAGATCAGAATCCAAATCCATTTCTCAGATTCGGTAGCCAAACTTAGATCCAAACTAGAGATGTCAACGGATTGGATATATTTGGTATCCAACCCATTAGTTAAAAAAAGTGAAACCAATTAGTAATCAGATTCAGATTTGGTATAAGGATTTCATGACTGAATCTGATAGATATCCAAATCCAAATGTGTATTTTCGGATCCAAATCTAAGTCCGATCAACCAATATCCAATTAGTCAGATTTAGTATTTGGCAACATTTGACCTGAATCCAAACTGTTTACCTCCCTAATCCAGACTCAATATTTAGGTTTGCACTTGAACCTGAGTCTAAGTTGTAATAAAGTCAGGATCCGGCTAAGTCCCAAATCCAAGCACCTGTGAATGATAAGCTTTAAGGTAGTCAGATCTGGATTCGATTGTAGCTGATGCTCTCTGAGTCCAAATCTTGCTTCAGATAATTAGCTCCTAATAAGTCGAACTTGATAATGCTTAGACCCGACCCGAGTCGGAGCTGTTTACATCCCTGCAAGAATTCAAAGCAGGTTATATGTCCCCCCCCCCCCCCAAACAGGGGAGTTAGCTATATCTCATGTTCGGGGGTCCCAAAGAGCACCACGTATGTAAGCATGTGCGTCTCGTATCCCCATGTTTGTCAGCATTAATTAGCGTTGGAGTTTGATGCGATTGCAAAGACTTAAGTACCCTCTCCTCCATTGGTGCCAAAAAAAATGACGATTCTTGAAAAGGAGTGGTTGTAAAGACTTAAGTGCCCCGAAGATGATTATTTAAGACCCAGTCTCTCCATTGCAGGATTATCCGAGAAAGAAATCTCCCCTAGAGGAGACCATGAACATCAACCCTCTCACTCTCTCTCTCCCTTCTCTTTCTGCTTCTGTGCACATCCAACAGAAGATCCTACATTGCTCCATCAAGCACCAACTGACCTGCACATTGACTGTTGTGGAGCCTGATTCAGAGTTTTTACCCTTACAGGAGGAGGGTTTTTGGGCTCATCCCAGCGTGGGTAGCATCATTCAACTAAATGAGTTATAGATCCTTATTCAGAGTTTTTACCCTTACAGGAGAGGGGTCTGGGGGCTCCTCTCAGCGTGGGTAGCATCATTCAACTTGAAGAGTTGTGGAGTCTGATTCAGTGTTTTTACCCTTACAGAAAGGGGGGTCCGAGGGCTCCTCCCAGCGTGGGTAGCATCATTCAACTTGATGAGTTGTGGAGCTTGATTTAGAGTTTTTGCCCTTATAGGAGCAGGGTTTGGGGGCTCCTTCCAACGTGGATAGCATCGTTCAACTTGATTCGTTGTGGAGCTTGATTCAGAGTTTTTGCCCTTACAGGAGAAGGGTTTGGGGGCTCCTCCCAGCGTGGGTAACATCGTTCAACTTGATTCGTTGTGGAGCCTGATTCATAGTTTTTGCCCTTACAAGAGAAGGGTTTGGGGGCTCCTCCCAGCGTGGGTAGCATCGTTCAACTTGATTTGTTGTGGAGCTTGATTCAGAGTTTTTGCTCTTATAGGAGAAGGGTTTGGGGGCTGCTACCAGCGTGGGTAGCATCGTTCAACTTGATTCGTTGTGGAGCCTGATTTAGAGTTTTTGCCCTTACAGAAGGGGGGTCAGGGGGCTCCCCCCCGGCACGGGTCCTGGGTGTCGTGGTGAAAAAAATGCATAGGGTGTTGTGGTGAGAAAGACATATGATTTCTTCCAAGCAAGGTTGGAAGAAATCAATGGAAAATCCAACAAGGAGCATGCCAGAATGAATATGTGGATGTCAACCGAGAATGGTGTTTTGCAACTCAAATAACACAAAATAATAAGGGTCTGATTTTTAGTTAAAATGGGGAATGAAATGACAATAGAAGGTGCTTAAAATTAACAAGAATAAACTAGACTCAATAACGAAGACACCACATTTTACGAATTTGGAATATGACCTCCGGTTAGTGAGATCCCAAAACACTACAAATCGCTATAGCGATTTGCGAAAGACACTACAAATTGTTGTTGAAAAGCCGGATAACACTATAAATCGTTGTGGGGCTCGTTGGAGACCCGAAAATACTACAAATCGCTGTAGGAAAGCCCGATAATAATACAAATCGCTGTATGAAGGCCCCAAAAAATTTGTAGTATTATCGGTTGCATCGTAATACTACCCTCATACCCGATAATACTATAAATCGCGACAACAGATGTATCCTCATGTGTGTTCGCATCATATTGCATCGTAATTTGGTGTCGCCGCAAAGACTTAAGTACCCTTTACCGCCATTTGCTTGCTCTTCCTCGAACGGACATAAATGCCCTCCTTCTAGAAAACTGAATCGTCGGTTCGTGAAAAGGAAAAAACTGCCCTCCATCGTTATCGCGCCAAAACGTTCCGCAAAGTTTGCGTATGTAGCAAGCCGTATGTTGTAGGATTTAAATAGTTCAAAACAATCCATTCTTGCACTAAGCAGAAAACTCTAACGGAGCATACTTTGCTTTCATCTGTTGTCGCCGGAGCATCCTTTCCTTTGTTCTAGAGCATCCATTTCCGTCTTACGCGCAGTCGCAGCATCGTTGCCACCTTTTATTGCCTATTAGTTGTTACTGTTGCTTACTCTACACCAAAATTCCATCGTTTCGGTGAGTTTCGTGTAAGGTTTCTTTATTCAATCTGAAGATTGCTTCTTATACAACGGCTTGTAAGTTTGATAAATCTTACAACGATGTGTACTTATGAACCCAAATATTCCGACGATTTCTAATCATGATGATTGTGTAATGTGTTGTGCATGTTAGCAATGTCTGCGGCTCATCAGATTAGAGATACCCCGTCGTTCTATGGGTTGTCTATTAGAGAAGTGATCCGCCAGTCCCATCTATCTAAGGTTTCTGAAAGGTACCAAAATATACTGAAGATTGAGAACGACGAAGACAGGGAAAAAGCCTTGGAATTATATTATGCGGAGGATTATCCATCAGATATCGAGGCTGCAGATCAAAGGAAGAATTCTGAAGAACGAAAGATGCAGAAGAAGGATGACGAAGAGAAGGCAAAGCAAATAAATGAGGAGAATGTAAAGAGAAGGCGGAGGAATAAGGCAGAGTAGAGGGAAATGCAAAAAAAAAATGAGGAGGAGTGAAAAAGGTATTTTAACAAGGCAATGATGGAGGCTAGGGCGGAGTTGGATACGAATGAGTTGGAGCATAAAACAAGGCGAAACAAGGAAAAGCTACTCAAGGAGGCGGATGATAGGAGAAGGCAATCGAATAAGGTTTAGGAAGAGAAGGAACGAAATAAGCCTTAGGATGAGAAAGAAAAGGAAAGGCGAAGGAGGGAGGAGTTTGAGGAAGGTAAGGAAATGCAAAGGCAGGAGAGGGAGGACGAGGAAAAGAAGGAAAGGCAACGAAAGGAGAAGGAGGGGGAGGAAGAAAAATAAAGAGAAAGGAAGAAGCAGGAGGAGGAATTGCAGGAATGAAGGAAACAAGACCTGGAAGAGAAAGAAAGGCGGCGGAAGGAGAAGGAGGAGGTGGAGCAAGTGCAGGAAAGGGAAAGGAAGAAGTGCATGAAAGAAGGAAACAAGAATTGGAGGAGATAGAAAGGCGACAGAAGGAGGAGGAGGAGGAAAAAAAGGAAAGAGAAAGGAAGAAGCAGGAGGAGGAAGTACAAGAAAGAAGGAAACAAGAATTGGAAGAGATAGAAAGGCGGCGGAAGGAGGCGGAGCAGGAGGAAGAAAAGGAAAGGGAAAGGAAGAAGCAGGAGGAGGAAGTGCAGGAAAGAAGAAAACAAGAATTGGAATAGATAGAAAGGCGGCGGAAGGAGGAGGAAGAAAATGAAAGAGAAAGGAAAAAGCAGGAGGAGAAAGTGCAAGAAAGAAGGAAACAAGAATTGGAAGAGATAGAGTGGCTGCAGAAGGAGGAGGACGAGAAAAAGGAGAGAGAAAGGAAGGAGGAGGAGAAAAGGAAGGAGAGAGAAAGGAAGGAGAAGGAGGAGGAGAAAAGGAAGGAGAGAGAAAGAAATGAGAAGGAGGACGAGAAAATGAAGGAGAGAGAAAGGAAGGAGAAGGAGGAGGCCAAAAAGGAGAGAGAAAGGAAGCAAAAGGAGGAGGAGAAAAAGCAGAGAGAAAGGAAGGAGAAGGAGGACGAGGCAAAAAAGGAGAGAGAAAGGAAGGAGAAGCAGGCGAAAAAGGAGAGAGAAAAGAAGCACAAGGAGGAGGAGAAAAAGGAGAGAGAAAGGAAGGAGAAGGAGGACGAGAAAAGGAAGGAGAGTGAATGGAAGGAGAAGGAGGATGAGAAAAGGAAGGATAGAGAAAGGAAGGAGAAGGAGGATGAGAAAAGGAAGGAGAGAGAAAGGAAGGAGAGAGAAAGGAAGGAGGAGAGCCAGAAAAGGAAGGAGAGAGAACGGCAGCCGATGGTGGAGCCGGTAGAGATGGAAATGGAAAGGCAGTTGGAGGCAGTGGACCCACTAGAAAGTCCTAGGTTGGAGGGAGAACAGGATAAAAGAGCGACCAAGGTAAATATATTCGTCCTGTCTCTGAAGATTTAATAATATGTTTAGCGATCTTGGTCTAGTGATTACTATGTTAGGTATTAATATGTATAGCGATTACTGTGATAGTGTGTGTGCAACCAATATTATTAATAGCGATTAGTAGAATATTATGGATTAGTAACAAATGGAACTAATTTATAATTGGTAGAAATAATATGTTATTTTGTGTTACAGGGTGGTCGCACGAGAAGTAGAGCACCAGGTGAAAAGCTCGGAGGTCGGTGTCAATGGCCTGTAGTTCTATCGTGGTATGGTCAGCTGAGTGCATATCAGAAGGACCGATTACGAAATATGCACTTCGGTGGCCTTTTGGACTAGCAATATTTTGAAACTTGCTGGAATACCATGACCCACCTGGTAAATAAGTGGAATGATAAGACGAACACATTCCAGTTTGATTCTTTTGAGATCACCATGACTCTAGAAGATGTGGCGAGGATCACTGGCCTTAAGTGCGATGGCAGTGCTGTCCTATTACGGCATTCAAACTATAACGCAAGGGAAAAATGCACGACCCTTTTAGAAATGTCGATGGACGAATGAAGTCATTGTATTTCTGGTGGAATCAAGTCCATATCAATGAAAGTCTCATTTTTTCGTAATAAATGGGAAGGCCGCTCCGCTACTTTTGCATCTGAAATAGCTGACCAAGAGTTGCGCGGCTTCCTTCTTTATTTTTTTGGTCTTACATTATTTTTTGATTGTTCTGGTTCGAGAATAAGTTCCATGTGGCTGCAGTACCTGGCAGACTTAGACGAAGTCGACAACTATGCCTGGGGTGCCGCTATGCTCGCACACTTGTACAGTCAACTCTACCGTGCGAGTAATGGTACAAAAACAGTTGGGGGATTTTGGCCATTTGTTTAGGTATTTGTTGATTACATACTTAGTAATTGTAGACTAATCTCATTGTAGGTAGTGGTGTTACTAATAATATTGTTTTTGTTAGGCTTGGGCGTTGGAACATATTATCCCATTGCGTCCACGTTGTGGCTCTCCGATTTGTGGTTTTCCAAAGATCGGTCGCTGGGCTAGAATAAACGTCACAGTTCACAATGCTAAGTCCATTTTAGATGGGCTGCAACTAAATGAGGTAAACGTTCTAAAATTGTTTACAATCGTGTCAGCATTTACCATTGAGTATTATAAATCATTGTAATGTTTAGCATTCTTAAGTAATCATCGTTGCAGGATTGTCTTCCGTAGTACATATCGTTGTTGCCATATCATGCCTAAGTAAATTATAATATAATTGCCATTCGTTATTAAAAAGAATTACCAATTTACAGGTTTTGTGGAGACCTTATGGAGATGGGGAGGACGATGACCAAGACGTTGTTGCAGAGGCTGCTAGATTGTCTGACCGCGATTTGTGGCTATTCTGCAATTATGAAGCCGAGTTGCAGCATGGTAGTCGAGTTCTCCTACAATCTGGCTTGGGGCAGTATATCCCAAATAAGTCTTTGGAAGTGAGAAAGAAGATGAATAGTGGTGGGGGCAGGAACGTGAATTGGCGCAAACGCTACAGGGACGAATTATTCATTTGGAACTCAGGTGGTGTCCGTGTCGTATCGTATGATTCTAACGAACGACAATTTGATCCCTTCTATTTCGAAAGGTATTGGGAACCAATGCGGCGAAATCTGAAGATTGAGAAAATTGCAAACCCATGCCTTCCAACTGCCCCTTCTCATGTTGCAGCCCAGCCTCTACAACCAAAACGTCGTCTCTCTCTGGTTACAACAATGAGTCTCTTAGTAACAAAGCGCGATGAAGAGCGAACACTTGCTACAAAAGAGAACATTGTCTCTGCCGCAAGGTTCGAACTTATGGAGAGGGAGAATAAGAAATTAAGGACAGAAGTAAGCAATATGGGGATTTAATTGAACTTAGTGGTAGAGATGTTGAGCAGTTTTCTTAATAAGACGGACGCAACCAAGAGGTCACCTAGGAGAGACAGTCCACCAATAAAAAGCGAGAGACAAGTCTATGATATTTCATCTGATTCGTCAAGTGCCTCAGAATAAACCCTATGTATTCTTTTTTATCACGATAAGTATTTGTTGTAATTGTGTAATTAATTGTCGTAACGTGACATTCTTTTATTGTTTAATTCTTTATTATTACATCTAACAGACACGTTTCATCTCTGTATCTCGTAAATAAATAAACTTGAATCGAAAATAGATGTCTGTTGTTCAGAAATCGTGGCATTGCCTAACCTCTTTGGCGTCGCTAAGATAGAGCATTTCTGCTCAGCAATCGCTGTATTTGGCTCCGCCTCGATAGAATATCACAAAAAGGGTTTGCGATGTAAGCCGTGAACAATAATTTAACAAGTTCTGACGTCGTAAATGATAACAGTCAATAGCTATAATAAAATAAACTTTAATCGAAAATAGTTGTCTGTTGTTCAGAAATCGTGGCATTACCTAACCTCTTTGGCGTCGCTAAGATAGAGCATTTCTGCTCAGCAATCACTGTATTTGGCTCCACCTCGATAGAATATCGCAAAAAAAGATTTGCGATGTAAGCCGTGAACAATAATCTAACGAGTTCTGACGTCGTACATGATTACAGTCAATAGCGATAAGAAAATAAACTTTAATCGAAAATAGATGTCTGTTGTTCAGAAATCGTGGCATTACCTAACCTCTTTGGCGTCGCTAAGATAGAGCATTTCTGCTCAGCAATCGCTGTATTTGGCTTCGCCTCGATAGAATATCGCAAAAAGGATCTGCGATGTAAGCCGTGAACAATAATCTAACGAGTTCTGACGCCGTACATGATTACAGTCAATAGCGATAATAAAATAAACTTTAATCGAAAATAGATGTTTGTTGTTCAGAAATCATGGCATTACCTAACCTCTTTGGCGTCGCTAAGATAGAGCATTTCTGTTGAGCAATCGCTAGTATAAAGCGTCAATGAACGTTTGTTGTTAAAAAACCGATAAGGAAAGTATGTGGCATGAATATATCGATGTATCCATATACGATAATCAATACAATAATCGTCAAAGATTATTCATACCTAGAAAACGAGTTTGTTCGGGTCGGGTCAATCTCCCACTGAACTATTGTTAACATACGAAGTTGAAACGACTGGTTTTGAATTATTTAAAACTCAATCATTTAATTTGCGTGTTGTTTTTGAAAAAGCCGGCATGTGAAAAGACGCATTTTTAAATATTTAAAACGCAATCATTTAATTTTTCGGCAGGTATCGAAAAGGGCAGCATGTGGAAAGACGTATTTATAAATATTTTAAATGCAATCATTTAATTTGTCGGCGGTTATCGAAAAAGGGCGGCATGTGAAAAGATGTATTTTGTTTTATTTAAAACGCAATCGTTTAATTTGCGGGCGGTTTTCGAAAAAGGGCGGCATGTTAAAGGACGTTTTCTTTATATTTGACTAACGACGTCGATTCCGTATCTGCGTTGCAAAGGTGGCATCAATATCTTCGTCCAGGCATGGCGCCGAAGAAGGGGACAATGGGAGCAATACGACCAGTGATGGCGCCAAAGAAGAGGACGATGGAAGCACTACAACCAGGCACAACGCCAACGGAGAGGTCGATGGGAGCAATACGACCAGGCACGGTGCCAACGGAGAGGTCGGTGGGAGCAATACGACCAGGCACGGCGCCAAAGGCGAGGACGATGGGAGTACTACGACCAGACACGACGCCAATGGAGAGGGTGATGGGAGCAATACGATCAGGCACGATGCCGAAGAAGAAGACAACCACATCTACAGTACCAACACTAGCGCTTAAGACGCATATTTTTTGAACCGCCTGAGCGGTTTAGTCTACATTTGCCTTTTCATGTCGTATTTGGACTTGTGTTGTTTACTGTAGAACATAATTTCAATGTCGAATTCTGAATACTATGCTCATGGTGCATTCAGTGCAACATCCACAGACAAGGGTGGGAGTCAACGCCCAGACGAGTTCGTAGAGAACATCGAGCAGATGCAAGATGAATTTGCAGAAGGGAACACTATCAATAATTTTGTACGTATGAAACCACTATCATTTTCTAGGTCATCGGTTCGTATGTTTTGAAGTTCGTAAATTTGTGCAACCAGACAATGTATGATTTTGTCAATTATATTCAAAGCAACGCAACGAACAATACAGTACGCATCATCAGCTCTTATTTCATGGTATGTCTGGTCCGCTATTGTTTTGTTTGCTTTTATGACTTACTCACGTTTCTTGGTGGTTAAACCTTACTATTTCGTG
The DNA here is from genome assembly GCF_984573655.1 of Nuphar pumila. Taxonomy (NCBI): domain Eukaryota; kingdom Viridiplantae; phylum Streptophyta; class Magnoliopsida; order Nymphaeales; family Nymphaeaceae; genus Nuphar; species Nuphar pumila. Next base: position 33,631,506 of record NC_143258.1, on the reverse strand, counting down.
CAATAGATGTACGTTCGACGAAAGCTATACACCAGTGGATTCACAGATCCACTACCTTGTTGGAGCAACGATGATGAGTGCCTGAACATTTCTTAATTTGAAAAGGTAAGTGAACAAACCTCTTCTCGAAGGTTTAGTCGTAACATCCCCATAACGATATGTCTATGGATTTATAAATTATTTTATCGATTCACAGATTTTACTTCCTACACTTTGGCAAAAGCCCGACCATTGGGTCTTATACGAGATGAATTTTTTAGAAAAACAACTATAGTGCTACAACTCATTGGACTACCATAGTGGCATAGAACGTGATGCTATGCATTTGGTAAGCTTCTGCCCATAGGTGAATCGTAGCTATTTGAGGTGGACCGGACTGTACTTATATTATCCCTTTATCACAGGCGGGATTCCTAAACGGGTTTATGGGTGTCGACATTGCCGAGTGGATGTTGCTCTGTGCTGACGATGCTCCTTTACAAAGTAGTGGGGTCGATTGTGGCATATTCGTAATGAAACATATTGAAGCAATATACAATGGAGAAGAACCTTGTTTCGACACTGTATGAGTTTTGTATCCAATGTTATTGGGGATTCCTGTTATATATTGGTTTCACATTACATGTTTTGTTGCAGGAAGATATACCAGAAATACGCGACAAAATATGCGCAAATTTGATTGAGTTTAAAGAGAACGCCTGACAAAATATGTAATATAAAACCTATCGATTGCTCTGTCTGTACAACCTAACGAGCTCCGCCATCACCGTTCTCGCACTCCTCCTTGACAGAAACTCCGTCGGTGCAGTCGCTCTGTGGGTGGCCAGCAGGAGCTCCACCGCGTCATCTTCCTCTCCCGTTCCGGTGATGGGGGCTCATCTCGCCGCAGTATGATTCGTCTGGTTTCTGGTATCAACACAATCGAGAGATAGAGACAGAGAGAGAGAGAGAGACAGACTGTAGATATGTAGGTGGAAGTCCGGTAGGCCAATTTTTTAAGACTACAAATTTTGTAAATCTGTCTCCGTTGAAATATAATTTGAACATTTTAAAACACGCTTGTAAATCGTTGTACTGCTTCATCTACGAAAATTAAATCATATCGAGAAATAGTTTTTTGTTGTATGTGTTTAACCAATGCTAGTAATGTTGTTCTTCAGTAATTAAAAATATTGTACAGCGAAAGATATTTTGGTGTTGTTCTGAAATCTTTGTATAACTCGCATTCCGTGAACTTAATGCGCGGAAATAGTTTTCCGCGGATTGTGGTTCACAAAGGCACTTAATGTTCGCTTTGGACTAAATGACGAAGTATTTATCAATAAGAAAGGTTTGTTCTCAGAAATTGATGTATTGCTGAACCTACGATAATGAAAATCGTAATATATATGCCCCATCGTGAACGACTTGTGGATTTATTTAAGACCAAAAAATTCAGTCCAATCACATTGATTACTTTTGAGAATAGCTTTCTGGCATGACATTGTTCAATTTCGTTAATGCGGAGCGTAATTTTTTTTTAGATTTGCTTTTTGTTTAATAAAACTGACGTATATACCTGAAAACTGACGGAGGGTGATACGACGTTTCATTAATATTTGAATGACACATCACACAGTTCCACTTTGCTTCGCGAATAAGGAACCGACAAACCAACAATTCCTGCATAAACGACTTGTTCTTCAATCAAGTATATAGGCGGCTTCGACGCAGTTGATGTATATGTCGATACTTTTTTATATGTCTGCAGTATCATAATTAAAGGAAACGTCATTTAAAATTAAAAAAAATTTCAAATTCTTACACAAGTTTTCATGGTAGTAGCAGTGAAGTCGACGTTAGACCACCAATTTTGAACATCAAGCATGTTGTATCGCTGTGTACTATTTGTAATTACGAAAGCAACATTAATGGCCCTTGTTCACCGCATTCGTCTCGAATCTCTTCTGCGATTTTCGACGGATGCGTGTAAGCAATAAAGCCATGTTTAAGCATCAAACATTTCATATCGATGTTGAATATTATCATTTCGAACATTAGAAGTCTTTGTTCATTGCATACATCGCAGTCTCATTGTGCGACTGTCAATCACGCGGGTTGAGCGCTCATCTTTTATCAATTACAAGCTTTCATTAATTGTGCATGCTTACCATATAAATCCTATGTTTTCCTTGCAATTTACATTAAATGATGACGAAGAATATTGCGATTTCAGAACAGCAAGCGTTCCTTATCGTTGTTGAGTATTATTATTTTTTGGGTGAACATATACATTTTGCTGTAAGATATGCGTCCATGTTAAAGGTCAATAGCGGTTATATTTGTTAGCTGATCAGGAATTGCTCTTTTGATGAGACACTTTAAATACAAACCGCCAAAAAGGATTGTGATTCATGCAGACAACAACGACTTCTAGTATTCGGTCGACATATTATAGATTACACACAAGTTGGTTGAGCCGTCTCCAAAATCTGCTTGAAATAAACGAACATGAAATTACTTTACCGTGGTGGGCACCGTTGGTCGTTGCCTTTTAGATCCTCGCGACGGCTCCGTTAGTTTCTCCTCCGCAATTAGAAAGCACGTCAATTTTTTGCAGAGTTCTTCACGGAATCCGGGTATATCAACCTGCAAAAACAAATTATATAGTAGAACCAATAGACATGCATTTAATCCCCAATAACAGAGGCCAATAAATGACATACAGCGTCGAAACAGGGTTCTGCACCATTGTATATCGCTTCAATGTACTTCATTACAAATACGCCGCAATCAACGCCATTATCTTGTAATGGAGCATGGTATGTCGTGCGATAGATCCACTCGCTAACATCGACTCCCAAAATAGCTTTGACGAAACCGATATGAGAATAATGCGACCCAAACTAAATTCATGACCCCAGTACACAACACGATACTCATATAGATGGAATCTTACGAGATGGGAAATGTCTAGCCGTAAACCACTGTCAACTTCCAACGAATTGTAACACTATAGTTGTTTTTCGTGTAAATCCATCACGTATAAGACCCAATGCTTTTCTGATTGCCAGAGTGTAGGAATCAATATCTGCAAATGGATCAAAAAAATGTTGTTAGCACTGTCATGCTATAACCTTGTACTCTAGGTTTGTTTGCTTACCTTTTCACTTGACAAAAGGTCTCTGCAATGATTACCGTTAACCCAATAAGGTAGGCCGTCTTTAAATCCACTGGAGTATGGCAAACGGCGTAAGATCGTCTGCATACCGAAACATTGCTAACAACAACGTTAACATATGAATCAATTGGACTAAATCAATAACCAAAAGCAACATAAAATACAACTGATATACCATGAAATACGGGTTGACGATGCTTATAATCTGGCTTGGTGCGTTGCTTTTAATATAACTGACAAAATCGGATATAGTCTGTTTGCAGCAAATATGGTGTTGTTAACGCACGTACGCATGGCTTAGGTATATAGACAACTCCTACTAGTTTCATACGAACAAAATTACTGATCATGTTGCATTGTGAGAATTCATTGCGCATTCATTTGATGTCCTCCAGGAGTGATTGACTAAGTTTTCGCCCAACTTCGTCGGTGGATGTTCTACTGAAATGAATAAGGACATTGCAATGAACGATATGGAAATTACATTATATAGTACACAACATAAATCGCAAAAAATGGCATGAAAGAGATGAATTTTGATGAAAATAGAGATGATGTGAAGACAATATACGCATGATTCGCCATTGTTGGTCGTGTAGCTGTCTTCGTCTGCCTCACCGACCACAATTTTCTACGTTCGGGGGAGGAACTCCAGGTTTATGAAGGAATCGTCGGTTTGATTGTTGCTGGTTCACGAAGTAGAAGATAATCACACCGTCCAGTACTTGTGCAACTATTTATGACCCAAAAGATCTATTGCTCAACCAACATGATCAATGAATAATGTACAACAAATCCAAAATTTATGGTCATCGGTTGGAATTGCGTAATTCGACTACATATTCGCTGCATAGCGAGTTGTGGTTATCGCGGGAAAGCGATTTGTGCTGTAATACTCAGCCTTTGTAAACGGTGTTAGTCAACACCGAATTGTGGTGTTAAACGATACTAGTATAAAGCGATAATGAACATTTGTTGATAAAAACCTGAGGGATCTGAACGATCCCACGTTAAGAACTCCAAAGCGATTATGAGAAATTGTGGAGTACCACTCACACTTGCACTTCCACTGTTAAAGCGAACAAAGCTCCCCCTGTAACAGATGAAGAGGTTTACTTACCTCTTAAGAAATGAAGTGAGGAAGAGAAAAGACACATTGATTAGCCTTTTATTTACAATATATGGCTAAAAGTTTTCACAAGATAACAATAATGATTTCAAAAGGCAATTGGAGGTGTTGGGAACACGAAAGAATTGCTGGAGAAGAAGTTGAATCGACGCTACGTCATAGCTTTACCAACTAACGTTGGTAAATTGACCGAAATTCCTTCTTTGTTCCATGGTTGATCTCTCTTCGTCCAGGAATGGTGTCGTTGAAATGTAAGCTTCGATTAGTGCTTATCGCTTGGAGCTGCGTAGGTAGACTTCGTATTCGCTGCATAGCCAGTTGTGGTTATCGCGAGAAAGCGATTGTGCTGTCAGCTGGACGGGGATTTGTTGCCATCGCTGGATACTTTGTGATGTGATCCAGACAACGATTTATGAGCAGCGGTGGATAGCGATTTGTGGCTTCTGCAGGAAGTCAATTCATGACATCACTGAATGACGATTTTTTGGTTATCGTTGAATAGCGATATTTGGCATCGTAGCATAGTGATTTGAGGGTATTGTTCGACTGTCAATCTAAGCGGGAAGCGAAAGGTTGTTCAAGTAAGTTTTTTTGGGGCATTGATCAAGGTTGCGCTTCATTTTATGATCTAAGTAGGATTTCACCTGCGTGGTGATAGCTTATTCAGATCATAAAATGAATCGCAACCTTGATCAATGCCCCATAAAAACTTACTTGAACAACCTTTCTCAGCCCGCTTAGATTGACATTCGAACAATACCCTCAAATCACTATGCTGCGATGCCACATATCGCTATTCAACGATAACCACAAATCGCCATTCAGTGATGTCATGAATCGACTTCCAGCAGAATCCACAAATCGCTATCTATCTATTTAAGCAAATACAAGCATGGACCACAAGTCGTCGATGAAAAATCACTATAAACTTGTAACAAATCTGACATTGTTGAAATCGGGTCATGCAAAGAGGCATGACAACTAAATTAATAGCCCACACGAGATTCCTGCGTTCCATACCCATCTGTCGAATGCAGCAGAGCCTGTCATGATAGAGAAAATATAAGACACTGCATTAAGTTTCACAAGAAATGCATACCTCCTCACAACATTGATTACATACCAAAAGACTTGTAAAACTGAAGCGATCGTTGCTGGAAATTTGGTCGGGAGGAATAGAGGTTTCAACATTTGCTGGTACTTCTGTAGGGTATTGTTGCATGTTGGACATTACACGAGTTAGATATTGACAAGCTTCACGTAATGGGAAGCAATATAATGTCTTATATACCTGTTCATTCGAAGGGCTTTGTTGTTTTTTATTATAGGTTGGTTGTTTCTTAGTCCTTTACTTGCCAACCAATTCTAGTGCACCCTTTGCCCTCTGACGACTGCGATCAGAGGCAGGTTTTCTTTTGATACCCTGCGCTTCATTAATATGTCCATCTGTTATCGTCGCAAAAATTTTTCCCCGTCTTCCCTTCCTTGCGGAAGAGAGAGAGGGAAACGCTTTCGCGATTCAAACTTGACCGGATTTTGGAAAATGTTTTGAAATACTCGCCTCCGTTTTGAAAATTGCTGGAAAATCCATGGGATGGGGCTCGACCTGTCGGTACGAGGTTCGACCGTTCCTGCCGCCTTTAACAGGGGTAATCGAACCAATGACCAAAATTATGCTTGACTTAGTGAAATTGCCGAAATTGTGTTCTATCCTAAATGCACAGAGAATTCAGGCATGTGCTATGAGATTTGGTAAAATATAAGTTGGAAAACTATGATGTATGCTTAGAAAATATTTGGAGTTTGAAAAGCATTTCTCAGGAAAAGATGGAAATCAATCTCTCAGGAAAACTCAGATGAAGAAGGTTTGAAATCTCGAGAAAGTTTATAAAGAGTTGGAAAATCTTGAAGAAGTGAGAATCTTGAGAAAGTTTAAATGAGAATCTCGGGAAAATCTTGAGAAAGTTTATAAAGACTTAGAAAATTGAGAATCTCAGGACAATTTTGAGAAAGATTAGAAAGACTTGGAAAAATGAGAATCTCAGGAAAATTTTAAGAAAATTTATAAAGACTTGGAAAAATGAGAATCTCAGGAAAATTTTAAGAATTCTTGAGAAAATATGAACTTTTGAAAAGGAAAGCACTTGTTGAGAAAATGCAGACTTTGAGAATTTTCTTAAGAAAATGATAGAAAATTTATAGGAAAGGTTCATTGAAGAATGAAACTTAGAACTTGGGAAATTGAAATCCTGAGAATCTGGTTTTTTTGAAATATCTGAAAATCAACTTGGATTCCTGAGAAAATGAGAAATTCCTTTTGCAAATGGATCTTAAGAAAATAACTTTTTAAGGAAAATCACAGGAAAACTTTGATTTGGAAAATCCAACTCCGAATATCATCATAGTTTCTTGAGAAAATCGATTCCATGAAGTGAAAATCTTTTGAGAAAATCATGAGAAAACGAATGATGCAAATGTTTTGAATGAATGAATGCACTTTGAAAAGATTTCTGAAAATTTTATTGGAAAATGTGGATTAAGCCAAAGTAAATCCTTCACCTATTCTGACTGTGGCCAGGAATATGTTCAGAACTTATTTGAGTTAATTCACAATATTTTGAAAACATTGGAAATATGAGGTGCATTTTCAAGATAGCCTAAGAGTGTAGGCTCAATGTGACTGGTAGAGAGAGGATGGATCTGAGTCTCGTCCATATTCCAACTAGGGCCGTAAATATGGACTCCACCGAGTTCATCAACTCTCTAAGAGTTGGTGCACGTGCCATTCGTGTTCATCCACGGTGAATTTGGAAAATTGAGATATATGCATCATATAATCAGGATATTATTGAAATCAAACTATATGAGATGCAACCTAATCTAAGCAGTAAAAGTAAATCTTATTCCAAAGTTTACATTGGATTGTTACATTGCATAACATAAAGTAAAAGAAAATTGAAATGGATCCAAGGAATCTGCATCTTCTAGATTTTCCTGCAAAATGAGAGTTAGTACAAAATAACCAACGAAATGGACATATATATATAATATATACAACGAAGAAACATATACATATATCAAAATGCTAAAATAGGTGCTAAATGTCATATAACGATGGAGGTGTAACTATATGAGAAAATATATGGATGTTCATACATGGAAATAAGAGCACATGAAGAGATATATATATATATATATATATATATATATATAAGTATATATCTATGTATATATATATATACATATATATATACATATATACGTATACATATAGTTAAATGTATATAGATATACATATATATATATACATATAATGAGAAAATATGTACATACTAATGGAAACTACATATAATAAGTAAAACTAGAAATTACAGGTATATACAGTTTCTGTAGGTGATTTCACGCAACCATACTTCTCAAATTATAATGCAATTTTCAGTAAAAATTGGTATGGAGCCTCCCTATATATCCATAATGAAGCACGCCAAAGATGGTTGAGAAATCACGATTGGATATAGAGATATCCGTTCATGAATATGGCCAAATGTCAAGACTGCACACTTGCAGCAGAAAATGAATATGTGCAGGAAATGGGTTGTGGAAGCATCATGGACTATTTCAAGGATATCATGAAAAGGATATGAAAAGCTTGGTGAATATGTGAAAATGTCGTGGAAAATGATGAAATACTATGTATAATTGGTGCTGCAAATGGGGTGATATTCTAACAATATAGCAAACAAGAATTTAGCACTTAGCTAAGCAAAATCTCATAAAACCAAGGGTGATGTTCCAACCATAGCTTCATAAAACAGAGATTTTAACAGCAAGCTAGACAAAATCTCATAAGTCAAATGATGGTGTTACAACATAACTTCATAAAACAGAATTTTAGCATATATATATATATATACATATAAAAACAGAATTTTAACATAACTCCATAAAACAGGAATTTGAACATCAAGCTCATAAATCAAATGATGAAGTTCCAGCCATAACTTCATAAAACAGGAGTTTGAACATCAAGCTCCTAAATCAAATGATGAAGTTCCAGCCATAACTTCATAAAACAGGAGTTTGAACATCAAGCTCCTAAATCAAATGATGAAGTTCCAGCCATAACTTCATAAAAAACAGAATTTGAACATTAAGCTCATGAATCAAATGATGAAGTTCCAGCCATAACTTCATAAAACCAGAATTTGAACATTAAGCTCATGAATCAAATGATGAAGTTCCAGCCATAATGTCATAAAACCAGAATTTGAACATTAAGCTCATGAATCAAATGATGAAGTTTCAGCCATAACTTCATAAAACCAGAATTTTAAACAACAAGCTAAACAAAAAAAAAAATTATAAATCAAATGATGATGTATTTACCAGAGTAAGAGAAAAGAAAAATACATGTAATAGCAAATACTTATGAAGGGATATATATATATATATAAGTATATCTATACATATATATATCCATATATACATATACACGTATACATATAGATAGATATACATTAGATATACATATATACAGATATATATATACATATAATGAGAAGACATATATGTTTGATGGAAATTCCACATAATGGGTAAAACCAGAAAATATATGTATATACAATTTCTGTAAGGGATTTTACACAGCCATATTTCCCAAATTACAACACATTTCGCAACAAAATCGAGTATGGAGCTTCCCTATACATCAATAACAAAACCTGTAAAAGATGGTTAAGAGATCCTGAATGGATATTAAAATATCCATCTATGAAAGTGGCCGAATAACAAGACTGCACTCCTGCAAAAAAGGGAATGGTATGGGTATAAAAGCATACTGTGAAAATGCTGTGAAAAGCACAAGGGAGATGTGAAGATGCCACAAAAAGGGTGTCCCGTGTAATGCAACAATGATTTTAACTAACATGGTTAGATTATGTTGTCCATCAGATTAACATTTAACAGTTTGAGGAGATATTTGCTATTTTGCAGTAAAAAATCAAATAATTTAATCAGGAACTTCCAGCTTTTTGACAAAGTATGCTTCACTATCTTATTAAATGAATGATTTTCAATTATCTACAATGAAAATCAGAAACAATGATCCTTTATTCCCTATGATCAACTTGATTTTCAGGTGGACCAACCCTTATTAACTAAATCCATGATTGCTGTTCAGCAGTGAACCGAAATTTTGGAGATAACAGAACATGATTGACAATCTGGATGCTATTAAGCTATACATGGACATCAATGATATAACATCTCACAATGTATGCTAACAATGTATTATCAAAACTACCATAAACTAAACGAATTGATCTTATAAATGAGACCAATCGGCAATAACAAATGACTTCAATAGATGCATCCTCACAAAGAGTGTTATGATAGAAGGCCCTCAATGATATTAGTTACAGCAATGAACTGTAGGTGCAAAATGGCAGTGAGATTTGGCAGACAAAGAAAACAAAACAACAAAAAAAAATATGCAGATAGAGATTGAGGTGCTAAATGATATGTATGAGAGGGTGTTACGTTAAAATGGAAAAGAGAAAATGAAATAGAAGCAAAGGAAGGGATTTCACCTTGGTTCAATAGAAGTTGCTGAAGGAGAGAGGAACAGCCGTTAGAGGTGGGCCTTCTCCAAGGAAATCACAACCTTCTCAGAGAAAACGCAGACCCCTTTTGTATTGGGCCATCTGCTGTTAGATTCAAGGAAGAGGCAGCAACCGTGCGGTTTCTGCTGAAGGGCTGAAGGGAATGATCCACACGTTGGCTGGATGATGTCTTCTTTTGCAGGTGGGCTGAAGACGTTGGCTGGACTGTGGGCACGCTGAGATGGCTGGAGGTGGCTCTCCTGCGGCTGGAGCTGAAAAGGATCGGATGTTGATGGTGCTGAAGGCTGATGAAGGATCGGATGTTGATGGTGCTGAAGGCTGATGAGGGATGTCGACCGCAAATGGCTGGCTGAAGAAGGTGAAAACGCCCCTCCCCACCTTGAGAGCCTCCTGCAAAAACCGAAATCCAATTCAAAAATCCTCCTCCCCTGGATGCCCTGTCCCCCCTCTTTTTAAAACTTTTCCTTCTCACAAGAAAACGCAGCCCTCCCTTCCGTTACAAATTTTTATTTTTTATTTTTGAAAACTTTTGAAATTTTTGTAACTGAATTTTGAAAACTCGCAGTTTTAGGGTCTGGGCAAAATCTTAGGTTTTTAAAATCATTTTGGGCTTGTTGACCTAAGTCTTAGATAACTAAGCATTTTAAGCAAGTTCGGCTGTGATTTTTTTTTTCTTTAAAACTGTTTCTAAAAATGAATAGTGATATCATAAAAAAAAAAAAAATTAATGATAATAATAAATGGGAGATGCCACCTCAGCCATCTTAAATTTTTTTTTTGAAAATAAAGCTTTATTTTGTTTTATAAAATCTTTTATTTTAAAATGGGGTGCCACATGTGTGTGGGCCCACTAACTAAAATATAAATAAATAAATATTGATAAATTAAAAAGAAAAATTTGCAAAATGAACTTCGGGTGGGTCCCGCTTGAGAATAGGAAACTTACCTGGGGGTCTTAGTATGATGCTAGTTAAAAGGTGGGTCCCGCTCGAGATAAAACATTATTTATTTTTCAAGAATTTGGAAAAATTGGTTTTTCAGGACAAAAATATAGATAAAATAAATGTAAAAATTTTTGTAAGGAGATTTAAAATCTTTTTGCAAAAAGTTTTGAGATAAAATCTTTAAAATCAATATCCAAATATCCAGATTGTTTTTCTTGAGAAAAAAAAAATTGTAATTCAAAGTCCTGGGGGTAAAATGGGAAAATTTGGTAATTTTGAATACCCAGGGTTTTAAAATTGGTTTTGAAAAGTTTAAAAGTCAAATCTGGATTGACAATTTTGAAAATCAGGAGTTCTAGATCTCAAACTGACATGCTATGCAATGAAATGATGCAAAGTGTTCATGCAATGCGATGCAAAGACATGTTTCAGTGAAATGTCACTCTGAGCTCGGACTTGGAAATTCTAACTTTTTGTCCAGAAAGAGGATTTTGAATTTTTGCAATTTGAAGATGTCTCTGAACCTAAATATGGAAATTTTGAGGCTCAAGAGTAAAATTTAGGACTTTCTGCAAGGTTCAATCTTGGAAAATAACCATTTTGCCCTTCATTGCTTCTGGAGAACTGAAATGTGCCGATTAAGGGCAATGTCAAGAATGTGTGTGAAAATTTGGGGTGTTTACAGATGCCCTTCTTTGCTACTAAGCCGGCTTATGGTCGAGCTTAGTGGCAAAGAAAACACACCAAATTTGGGCTATATAAAGATGGTAGATATGAAATGGAGAAATGAAGAGGAAAGACTCACTTTGTGAGAGTGAAATTCAAGTTTATGCCCTTAACCTGGATGGGACAGGAAATGCTCCGTATGGAACGAAGCTCAAGCTTTGACCCTTAACCTGATCGGGCAGAAAATGGAATACCTCATTTAAGGAGGCTCAGGTTTATACCCTTATCCTGATTGGGTGGAAAATGGAATAACTCATTGAAGGAGGCTCAGGTTTGTACCCTTATCTTGATTGGGCGGAAAATGGAATACCTCTTTGAATGAGGCTCAGGTTTGTACCCTTATCCTGATCGGGCGGAAAATGGATGGAATCCTCGAAAGAAGAGACCACGATGGAACCTTCGGATTTTGCACAATAAATCCGACAAGGGTTTTGCAAAAGGAAGGAAAATGGGGTCCCTAAAGCTTGAAAAGGGATTGATTTTGGGCGCCTCATTGCTGAGACTAAATAGCTTTTGAAATTGCCTTTTGCGAGAAAATGATTGGTGGTTCGACCTCGAACCGAAATGGAACTGTCTATGGTGGGACAGTGGGGACACAGGGAAGTGTGCAATCTGAGAGTTCATGCTCTAAAAGAAGGGAAGGAATCAAGTCCTTAAGAGGGATTTAAAATTGGTGTCAGGATGTATCAAAGACGGATATCAAGCTCTCACTTCATGTCAGGATAGCTAGAAAATATTGTCAAAATATTGAGAATTCTGTTGTTGATTCAAAGTTTTTGAAAATGTTGCACATTATTGCAAAGATATTCCTTATTTTCTACCCAAAGCATTACCTCCAAACAAGGTTCACTTCGTAGAATCGAGACTTGAAATCCAAATTGCTTGCAATTGACCTTCTTCAAAGAAGCTATCAATTTCCTTGATATGAACAGGAAAGAGAATTTGATATTATGAAAGCCATTAATGAAAGAGGATTGATAATAGAATTTCATAAATTTAAAGAAGATTCTTGATAGATCTGGCAGTTTGATATCCTGGGAGCTTCTCTCATGATAATCTTTCTGCACTCTTTTGGCTCTCTTGGGTTTTGGCTACATTCTTCTTCATTTTGGAGATGTTCCGACTTTTTTTTTTTCTCTCTTTCTTTCTCCTCTCTTTCTCTCTTTTGGGAGGGTACGTCACAAGCTCTTTCATCTTGGAGATGTTTCGATCCTTCTTTGACGATATTGGCTCATGGGTCAGAGATTTTTTGGATGATAGCTAAAATTAAATATCTTTTAGGGATTGTCGAGAGGTTCATCGCATCTGTCTTCATGTCGACAGTGCTTTGGACTTTCCCTAGAAGGACTCGTTACAAACTCCGTCATCTTGGAGATGTTTTGAATCTTCTTTGGCCCCGGGGGTCTACTCGCTTAATTCGCCTTTATCTTGACGACAAGTGAGAGATCCCTTTTGCAGATACTTAATTGCAGCTTAGGTGATTCTGAGGAGACAGGGTTTTGATGAATACTCTCTTTTTCTAGCGCTTAGGATATTTTCACTGCCTCATCTTTTCAAGAATAGTCTTTAAAGATGTGCCATTGACTGTGATCAATATCAATCATTTATGGCTTTGCAATAACACTGAATCTTCTTTTGCTGGCCATATCGAGGACTTATCCTTCATCCTTTTGGTTGGCCAATAGAAATAATTTGAAGTTTGAATCTCTTTTCGCAAAAGCTTTACTCTTTTAGAAGTAATGCTGAAGGTAAATTGAGATAGAGATTTGTGCCATAAAGATTCTGAAATCAACAAATACCGTGACAAATTGACAAAATTTTCTTGAATCTTTGGTGAAAGTGAGTATTTAAAATCCGGCTCAATACATTCGTGACGAAAATTTTCCTCTCTTTTTCCCCAAAAAGAGAGACTCGGGCTTAGCCCTTACCTGAATGGAAAATGGAGAATACTCCTCTCTTCCCTGAAGAGGAGGTGTTTGCAAGACGAATTTTTGAAGAGAAATTAAGCTTCCGTCAAAGCTCCCTAATATTAGGCTTCTCTTATGGAAAGGGGGCCGATAATGGTGAGGTCTGAAAATTCGAGTCATGGAGAAACAAGTCCATCACACTCTCCCTGACAAGAGGGTCCTTCATGACGGAAATGGCCTAGTATGAAATTGGGAGGTTACAAGAAAAGCGAGTCTCCGTCGAGCCTCTCCTTTAAAAGGGTTCCTTGTGTGAAATTGGAAATTGTTTTGCAAACGGTTCACAAAGACACGAGTCCCTTCAACTCTCCCTAAACAGGGGCTAAGTGAACAAATTGGATAGCATGCGAAAAGAACGAGCTCCCTCGAACTCTCCCTAAACGGGTCTCTCGCAAGAGAAAATGATTGAAATTGGATATTGAAATTGATTGACCAAAAGGTCGAAATTGGAAATTGAAAAATTACCTGTTTGGAAATTGGATGACCCGGAGGTCGAAATTGGATAATTGAATGACCTAACAGTCGAAATTGGGAATTGATAGACCAAAAGGTCGAAATTGTGTGACCCGAAGATCAGAATTGAGACTTGAGTGACCCGAAGGTCGAAAATTAGAAATTAAATGACCTGGAGGTCAAAATTGAGAATTGAGAATTGAAATTGGAAATTGGGTGACCCCAGGGGTCGGAATTGGAGAATTGCATGATCCAAAGATTGAAATTGGAAATTAGTGGGCAAAATATCAAATTTGAGCAATTGACAGACCGTGATGGTTGAAATGACTTGGATTGATCAAAGGATAATTATGAGTTTGAGTCAGAGCTCGAATAAAATATAGAGATCACAAGTCGGAACCCGGATCAACAAAAGAAAATGATGTGAAATAAAACCCGAGTTGGAACTCGGTTTTTCGAAAAAGTTTGGGATTTTGAAAATGTACCAGTTTAAACATTGGATTTTGAAACAATACCAGTTCGAGCACTGGGTTTTAGTTCAGTATTGGTGATTACCTTCCAATTTTGAATCATTAGAAATTGTGATGGGACTGTTTGTTGAAATCCCAATACTGACTGGATTGTTGTTAATGTAGTTGAATGCAAATGAATATGAATTGATGCACATGAATGCACAAGTGTGTGAAATGAGGAATTTGTTTATCCTGCCTGCATACAGAACAAAATTTTAAAATGCCCCAGTGTAACTGGGAAAGAAAGTTGAATCATTATTTGAAGGAAACGGGAAGATTACAAGAGGAGACTAAATTTTTCAAGTATAGAACTTTTTCAAGTGTCAAGCATTAATGGGATCTGGCAATTCTACCCCATCGGCGTTGATTAGCCGATATGAGTTGCGGGGTAATGCTTCTTTGATGACATATGGGCCTTCCCAATTTGGCGACCATTTGCTGCCTAGACGATGCTTGAGATAAGCTGTGGATCAAAGTACTAAATCATTGACTTTGAATCTTCTTTCGATGACAGACTTCGCATATTGCCTGGCTACTCTCTGGCGATAGGATTGAGCATGTTCTGCTGCTTTTAACCTTCTCTCGTCGAGTAAGTCTAACTGTACCAGTTGCTGCTGCTGGTATTGATCAAGAGGTAATTGCAGAAGCGATGCGAATTTCAAAGCAGACTTCTGAACATGTAGCGGCAACACTACTTCTGTTCCATAGACCAGTTCTGATGGAGTAGCATTCGTTGGAGTGCGAATAGTGGTCCGGTAGGCCCATAGTGCATCGTGGATCTTCTCATGCCAATCACGGCCTGTTTCCACAGTTCGCTCAAAGATGCGAATTAAGATCTTGTTGGTGGCCTCTGCCTGACCATTCGCTTGAGGATAATATGGGGCAGAAAAATGATGATAAATCTTGAACTTTGAGCAGAACATCTTCATTCTTTCATTCTTGAAATGACTGCCGTTATCTGATACAATGTCATGCGGGATGCCGAAACGACAAAGGATGCTCTTGTGAATAAAAGTGACCACGTGTCGGCCTTCTACTGTGCAAAGAGTGATAGCTTCTACCCACTTGGTGAAATATTATGTTGCGACAAGGAAGTATTTGTGGCCATTTGAAGCTGAAGGAGTGATGGGACCTACGACATTGAAGGCCCACATGGAGAACGACCATGGAGAAACAACAGACTGTAAATAAGTTGCCGGAGCATGAATAGAAGGTGCGTGTATCTGGCATTGCACACACTTCTTCACATAATGATGACAGTCTTGTTCCATAGTCTTCCAGTAGTACCCTGCTCTGATGATTTGTTTGACAAGGGTTTGGTAGCCGACGTGGCCACCACAGATACCTTCGTGTGCTTCTCGCACAACCTTTTTGGCTTCTTTTTTCATCTAAACATCTGGAATACTCTGAGCTGAATCCACGACGATAGAGGACATTGGCCAAAATGAAATATCGAGTGGACATACGCTGGATTGTTCGCTGCTCTTTCTTTGAGAGTTCTGGAGGAAATTCGCCGGTTTCTATGAAAGTTTTGATGTTGTAATACCAAGGTTTCTTCTTTTGCTCAGCCTGGTTTACTTGTTCCGCTGGAAGGAAAGCAGGTTGGTCAAGTCTGCCAATTTCAAAAGAGCGACAAGATTCTCCATTTCTGAATGCCATAATGGAGCCTAAACTGGCTAGACTATCGGCCACTTGATTAAAATCTCTCTTGATGTGGAATAACTGAAATTCTTCAAACTTGCTGACAAGAGCTGAAACAATTTTCTGATAGGGGAATAACTTCTGGTCTTTCACTTGCCATTCGGCTCGAACTTGATTGACGATGAGTAATGAGTCACCGTAAGCGTGCACTCTCTTGACATTGAAGTCTAGTAGAATTTTTAGACCTTGAATCAGGGCTTCATACTCAGCCATATTATGGGTACATTGAAAATCTAACTTGAGAGAAAATGGAATCATTTCTTTCTCTGGAGTGATTAATAAGATCCCAATGCCTATTCCGGCCATGTTCTTAGAACCATCGAAAAATAAATTCCAGACTGGAGATTGCTGGATATTGCAAATTTGCTCATCAGAGAAGTCATCTTCGGCTTTCACCTCTTCTGCTAGAGGAAAATCTGCCAATTGATCTGCAATTGCTTGGCCTTTGATTGATTGCTGCGAGACATATTCTAAGTCATACTACATCAATAAGACTTGCCATTTGGTGACTCGTCCGCTGAAAAAAGGTTGCTCCAAGATGTATTTGAGAGGATTGAGTTTAGACAAGATTTTGACTTCTGATGCTAACAGGTAATGTCTTAGCTTCTGACACATCCATACCAGAGCTAGGCAGGTCTTTTCTATTTGAGAGTATTTCTTTTCATAATCTATGAAAGTTTTACTCACATAATAGATGGTGTGCTCTATCAAGCTGCCTTCTTTGTATTGCGCCAAGAATTCGCCGCATGCGACTTGATTGACTGATATGTATAACAAAAGAGGTTTTCCCAATTCTGGCGGCTTCAGGATTGGAGGATTGAGAAGATACTTCTTGATTCTATCGAACGATTGCTGACACTCTGGTCCCCATTCGAACCTCACTCCTTTTCTGAGTAAGTGGTTGAAAGGTTTACATCTCATCACCAAGTTGGAAATAAATCGCCGGATTGATTGCATGCGTCCCTGAAGGCTACGCAACTCTCTGAGATTTTTCGGGGGTGGCATATCAATGATAGCCTTTGCTTTGGTCGGGTCAACTTCAATTCCCTTTTTGCTGACCAGAAAACCCAACAATTTGCCTGATTCGACTCCAAAAATACACTTTTGCGGGTTAAGTCTTAACTTGTAAAGAATGAGTCGCTTAAAGACTTGATCAAGGGCTTCAAGGTGATCTTCTTCCTCTTTAGATTTCACGAGGATATCGTCAACATACGCATCCATGATTTTGCGCATTTGATCGTGAAAGATGACGGCCATCGCTCGTTGATATGTTGCTCCAGCGTTCTTGAGCCCAAAAGGCATAACTGTATAACAAAAAGTGCCCCAAGGCGTAGTAAAGGAAGTTTTAGATTGGTCGCGGGCGGCCAACTTAATCTGGTTGTAGCTGGAATATCCATCCATGAAGGAGAACATGGCATGTCCTGTTGTGCTGTCAATCAGAAGATCAATGCTTGGCAGTGGATAGTCATCCTTCGGAGTTGCCTTGTTAAGGTCTCTGAAGTCTATGCAAATCCTGACTTTGCCGCTTTTCTTTGGGACAACGACGATATTGGCTAGCCAATCTGGATAGTCAATAGGTCGGATAAATCCTGCTTTGAGCAGATCTTCAAGTCCTTCTTTGACTTGTTGCTCTATTCTAGGATCCATTTTTCTCAGCTTTTGCTTAACTGGCTTTACATCTGGCTTCAAAACGAGTTGATGTTCGACCAATTTGGGATCTAAGCCCGGCATATCTTCATATGTCCATGCAAAAACTTCTTCATGTTGTTTGAGAAAATTGGTGAGCCTTTCTTTCTCTTCCGGACTTAGACTGGTGCCGATCTTGAGAATCTTGGGATCTTCTTCTGAGCCGATATTGACATCTTCAGTAGGATCTTGTACTAGAGCAGATGGTTCATCTTGCTTCTGAACTGAGGCGAACTCTGGTAATTCCTGAAGAGACGGATCAAATTCTGCATAATCATCTAACTGTTTTGCAATCTTGTCATCTCTTGTGCTTGCTTTGACTCGGTGAATTGCTGCCGATTTCTGGAAAGCCTTTGGATTGATAACGAGTTTCTTGATTGTGCGGGAAGACATTTCTGAAATTTTGGATAAGAAATGGGATTTAGGAAAATCATCCATCATACGACAACCAATCATTTAAAAAGAATTATGCATAAGATGATATTGAGTTATGAGAATATAGAGACAAAAGAGGCAAATGGCATCCAGATAGACAAAGAAACCTGACATTTTATTGATTTGACTTTGATAAAAGACATTGAGACATTTATTTTGAAAGGAATAGAAAGGAAATGCAACAACGATTCTCAATGTGCCCCTTTAACAAAAACAGTCTTCTTTGGTGAGCTCCCGCCAAAAAACCCTAGTCCTGCCCTGTGGGGACGATGCTTTTGGATCATTGGCTCGACACGACCATCTTCATTTTTGCCCAGTTTTTTAAAGGGTTGATAACCATGCTTCAGAAGTAAATCAAATCCCTTTCTTACTTTCATGAATTGTGGAAATAATGGATGATCTTTGACAGTGTCGTAGCTGACACGACCTCCAATTTTGAAGAACTTGGGACCTCTCCATCGGGTCATGGCTACAGTGTGCAGGGATAATTCTGATGTTGCCTGGAGTATTTCCTGACTTTCTTTGAGACTGATCTCTTCATTCTCTCTGATGCTAGGAATATCTGCAGTGAATGATGGTCGAGGAATCATAGGCTGTGGGAGCCTTTCTTCCGGGTCCTCTCCGAGCACGGTTGTAATCATTCCACCTTTGGACCATTTTACGCATTGATGCAGTGTGGAAGGCACTGCATTTGCATTATGAATCCATGTCCTTCCGAGCAGCAAATTGTAGGTGGGTGGCACATTGACCACATTAAAAAGCACTGAATGTACCGAATAATTAATGAATACTTCCAGGAATATCTTGCCTTTTGCCGTCTGACCATGGTTGTCAAACCCATAGATGGTGATAGGGTCTAGAATGTACTCTTCTTCCTTAATGCCTAGCGCCTTTGCGGTCATTTCAGGACATATATTGAGGCTGCTGCCTCCATCTACTAGCACATGGGGTACTGTCATTCCCCTGACCCGAACGACAATGTAAAGAGCATTATTGTGAAAGGAATGAGGCTTTGGAAGGTCCTCATCCGAGAAAGTGTTTGGCGCGTTGGTCATGGCTGAATTCACAATTTGTGACATGTCTTCAAGAGTAGTACTGGGCTTAACTTTGATCTTTCTGAGCAGATCATCCAATACTTGCTGATGTTTGTAGGAACTTTTGGCCAAGTCAAGAATGGAAACATTGGACAGAGCGGTCAAAGGCTTCTGACTTGAATTCTCCGGCTTGGGCTTGATGATTTGATTGAGAAAATCAGGAAGTCCCTTTGACTTGGGGGCTGACTTTACAGATGCTTCAGAGACTTTCATCTTGCCCAATGCTGAGATTAGATCCATCTTCTTAGAATCATGAGTTGCTTGTCGTAGTACTGACACCTGGTGATGAACCTGGAGATCTTGTGCAGAACACGGCTTGATGTGCTCATGCGGTAAGAATGGTTGTGCGGACACCACCGCCGTGGTGTGCGAAGGAAAAGGCTGCTTAAGAATGTCCATTTTCTTCTTCTTCTTCTCCTTCTACCAATAAATTCTTGTCAATAAGATCCTGCACAATATTCTTGAGAATGAAACAGTTCTCAGTGCTGTGTCCCACTGTTCTGTGAAACTTACAGAATTGATCCTTCCATTTCCCCATAGGCACAGGGGGATCAGCCAGTCTTGGCAACTTGACCATTTCCTTCGACAACATATACTCGAGCACATCTTCGAGTGATTGATCTAGAGGAGTGAATTTTTGATCATAACTCCATCCTTCATGTTTAACTTTTTCACGCAATTTCGGCCATTGGTCTTGCTGAGAAGGCTTGCTGTATTGAGGAGCAGGCTTCATTTTTTGATCTCCTTTATTGTTGGGATTGCCTGCGCCGTAGCAGTAATCTTTCTTCTGCCCTTTGTACTGATTTCGGCTATTGTTGTTGTTGTTGTTGGCAGAGAAGGTGAAGTGAGCTTTCTTCTTCTGCTCACCTTGGGGGTTACTCTTGGAAAAAGTGAAGCCTTCATAGACTCCATTCTCTACGCTCAGCTCGAGCCATTCTGCTCGCTCAGTTAATTCAATGAAGGTCCTGGACGGTGCAGTAGAGATTAATCCTCTTAATGGTTGAGAAAAGTTGTTGAGGATCAATGACAAAGCGTGCCTTTCAGATATGGGATCTCTCATTTTGTTGCAGGCTGACCTCCATCTGTGAATGAAATCTCGTGCTTTTTCATTCTCATTCTGCCTCAGACTGCAGAGATGACTTAATGTCGTGAGCGCTTCTGTATTGAACAAAAAGCGTTCAATAAATAAATTCACCACTTTATCGAACTCCTTGAGCTCGATGGGATTGATATGCTCAGCATACCATTTAGCTGCAACTCCTTCCAAGCTGCGAGGGAAACACAGGAACAGTGCTCTGTTATCTCTCTTGAATCTTGAACACTCTGCGAAGAAAGTGGCGAGATGGGCTTTCGGATCGCCAGAACCATCGAACTTGATGAATTTTCGGGGAAGGTTTTCGAGATCGTCATCCCCTTCGAGGCCGTCATAGAAGTCCTCACTGGTGAAGATTTTCTTGCCCTTGTCGCGGGCTTGGAGATCCTTAACAACTCAAGCCATTTCCTTGAATTGTGACTGCAGAGGTTCTTCTGTGACTTGATTCTTTGCTTTGCGGCTCCTCCTTTGTTCTCGCCCACGTTTCTGAAATGCCGGAGGCACCTCATATTCTTCCTCAGTGTCTTCAGTTGATTCAGATTCATCTGAGATTTCTTCTGACTGAATCTGCTTCTTGGGAACCTTCTTATTCTTGTGCCTGTGGAACTTTTCTCTGAATTGATTTTTTTCTGCACTAGTCCCAGCTTGTTCACTCATTATTTTATTCATCATCTTTCGGAACATGGCATACATTTGAGGGTCTATGCCGTCATCCTCTTGTTGCTGCTCTTGACTCTTCTCGGATCGGGGGGAGCCCATCTCTTCTTCTGAGGCTGACGAGTACTACGATGCCGTTATTCTTTTGCCTGATCTTGTCTGAACCATCAAATGTTATGGATGCTCTAATGTGGCTGTGGTTGCTCTCTCTCTCTCTCTCTGCAGGGTAAAAACCTGATTAGATTATAAAGGAATTGGCTTTTGGAAGAAATATTTATTGAAAATATGGTAGACAATTTGAAGAAGATATCCCATTACTAGGGACTGAGTCGTCGCGAGAATCACGACAATTGTGTTGTCAATATGAGAAACAATCAACAAAACATGCCTTGTTACCTAGGCAAGGTCGTCAAACCACAATAGAAAAAGAGAGAATTTTATTGAAATGAGAAAATATGATTTTATTGATCTTGACAAAGAGGTGGAGGACAAACAATTTGCCACCATTCACGATAATCAGCAGACACTCTAGGACCAGGAAAGATTTTAAGAGAGACAAAGGAATCCCAGCCGTAGCGGGCAGAATGATATGCCCCGGACCATTGCGCGGAAGTGAGATCAAACTCTGCCATAACTCCTGATAACAATCGGGCTTCGACATATTGCTGTCTCTGGGAGAACTGCCGGACACATCTCTCTAGTTGGTAATAAGTACAGAAGAATGGGCCCAATAACTTGAATCTCTTGCCATAAGCATAGGTGTATCTGGGAGGAGATAATTGTCGATCAAAATAGTCCCAGACTACGTCATCTTCTTGAATGTTGTTGATCATAGACCGGTACTGTGCCACTAGAGGAAGTTCTTGACCATTATATCTGAAAGAGTTTGCTCGAGCTGGAACATGCTGAAAAAACCAGGATTGAAGTGCGTAGATGCATCCTTCAACTAAGATGGATTCTCCAAGTGAGAATCGAGTCAGACCTCGATATAGGAAGGTGAGCGCTGCCATAGCTATGGAGAGACGATTGGTTTGTCGATTTCTCCATCTTCTCATAAGCTGGATTATTCTGATGTCCATGTAGTTTTGTCCATCTGGAAAGAGGGATAGTCCTACAGTGCATAACACCATTGCATTCTGAATCCTTTCTTTAGCTGTCCTGGATAGCGAACTGACTTCAACGAAGTTCTCGTACTGACGATACAACTCAAGCAGGTCAACGTATTCATTTCCCTCCAACTGGATCAGGGGCCAGGATCGGCGGCCTGTCATACGAGCTAAGGAATCTCGGGGGTCTAAACCCTTGACATTGATCAGGAATTGATGTCTAATGGATCGCTTGGCTGACCGGCTGGCTCTGGCAATCCCATGATCTCTGAAAATTCATCCATTAAAACGGTCATCTCTCCCCATGGGAACCAGAAGGTACATGTTCGAGGATTCCATCGTTCTACCATTGCGTGGATCAGGTTGCCGTTGATGGTCTGCTTTCCAACTGTTGACGCCAATTCTAATCCACACTCGCTCAAATGGTCTGGGAACATTCGGGAAAAGCTTTTTAGCCAGGAATAATACCACCGGGAAATGAAAGTTCTGGTGCTAAGGGCTCGATGTTCAGAACGACCTTGTCGCACCTCGAAGGAGATGTGACCTTCAGGAAAGATAGGATCGACTTGACTGGATGCCATCGAACTGAAACAGGAAAAAGACTCGGAATGAGACTTAGGACAATGTAGGAAATTTTGAAAAATTTTGCAGGCAGGATATAAAATGCAGCTGGAAATTTGAGATCTAGTAGAAAGGTAGAATGTAAAATTGCCTGGAGTTTTGAAAGAAATGGGATATTTGAGAAAATCATCCAGGGTTTGAGAAAAATATCTCGTGCCAAATAAGGATATTTGAAAAAGGCCTAATAAGTTGGAAAACATTGGGAAATATAAAGAATTGAGGAAATAACACACATACAATCACATCCTGCACAACATTTATGCACATTCAGCACTCCCTAAAAGGCTGACTCTAGATGCATTATTTTGAAAACAGCTGTAGGACCCTAATACTAACTCTAGGTTCAGATCGTCTTTGTCCAATCCAGTTATGCCGATATACCCGAATCGAAATCCGAGGTACTTGGCATATAATTTCAACTCCGGTTCTAAGGTAAGGTTTTCCAACATCCTTGAGCACCTACCGATATACTTCGGACTGTGGCCCGCGGTACGTGGTAGGGGGGTGTTAACCCAAATAAGTGGTCCAGTTGTGAGGCTCTGTCCCGAACTAGGCTTCTCGAAGAGAGCCCAACAACGTAAAGACCGGGTAATGATAGGTAATTGGGGTTTTTGAAAAATGATCACATGCAAGAAATAGAGGGCTCTAAGTCCTAGAGAGATAGATTTTGAAAACTTTGAAGAAGCATACATTGTTTGCATTCAGATCCTAAATTGAGGAGAGTTGTGTTTAGACCTAAGTCTATGTGAGCATGAAAATTTCTCCTCAATCTGGTCCTACCAAACCATGCCTAAGCTACATGCAGTCAATGTCAGCTAGGTCAGAATCCAGGCTCCTAGGCTCACAAGATATTGAAAGTAAAAAGAGCTGACATTTTGTGAACATAATTTCGATAATTGAACTAAGTCAAGCACAATTTTAGTCAGACGAGGATAGGTCCCATCACGGTCGCCAAACCTGTTATCGTCGCAAAAAATTTTCCCCGTCTTCCCTTCCTTGCGGAAGAGAGAGAGGGAAACGCTTTCGCGATTCAAACTTGACCGGATTTTGGAAAATGTTTTGAAATACTCGCCTCCGTTTTGAAAATTGCGGGAAAATCCATGGGATGGGGCTCGACCTGTCGGTACGAGGTTCGACCGTTCCTGCCGCCTTTAACAGGGGTAATCGAACCAATGACCAAAATTATGCTTGACTTAGTGAAATTGCCGAAATTGCGTTCTATCTTAAATGCACAGAGAATTCAAGCATGTGCTATGAGATTTGGTAAAATATAAGTTGGAAAACTATGATGTATGCTTAGAAAATATTTGGAGTTTGAAAAGCATTTCTCAGGAAAAGATGGAAATCAATCTCTCAGGAAAACTCAGACGAAGAAGGTTTGAAATCTCGAGAAAGTTTATAAAGAGTTGGAAAATCTTGAAGAAGTGAGAATCTTGAGAAAGTTTAAATGAGAATCTCGTGAAAATCTTGAGAAAGTTTATAAAGACTTAGAAAATTGAGAATCTCAGGACAATTTTGAGAAAGATTAGAAAGACTTGGAAAAATGAGAATCTCAGGAAAATTTTAAGAAAATTTATAAAGACTTGGAAAAATGAGAATCTCAGGAAAATTTTAAGAATTCTTGAGAAAATATGAACTTTTGAAAAGGAAAGCACTTGTTGAAAAAATGCAGACTTTGAGAATTTTCTTAAGAAAAGGATAGAAAATTTATAGGAAAGGTTCATTGGAGAATGAAACTTAGAACTTGGGAAATTGAAATCCTGAGAATCTGGTTTTTTTGAAATATCTGAAAATCAACTTGGATTCCTGAGAAAATGAGAAATTCCTTTTGCAAATGGATCTTAAGAAAATAACTTTTTAAGGAAAATCACAGGAAAACTTTGATTTGGAAAATCCAACTCCGAATATCATCATAGTTTCTTGAGAAAATCGATTCCATGAAGTGAAAATCTTTTGAGAAAATCATGAGAAAACGAATGATGCAAATGATTTGAATGATTTGAATGAATGAATGCACTTTGAAAAGATTTCTGAAAATTTTATTGGAAAATGTGGATTAAGCCAAAGTAAATCCTTCACCTATTCTGACTGTGGCCAGGAATATGTTCAGAACTTATTTGAGTTAATTCACAATATTTTGAAAACATTGGAAATATGAGGTGCATTTTCAAGATAGCTTAAGAGTGTAGGCTCAATGTGACTGGTAGAGAGAGGATGGATCTGGATCTCGTCCATATTCCGACTAGGGCCGTAAATATGGACTCCACCGAGTTCATCAACTCTCTAAGAGTTGGTGCACGTGCCATTCGTGTTCATCCACGGTGAATTTGGAAAATTGAGATATATGCATCATATAATCAGGATATTACTGAAATCAAACTATATGAGATGCAACCTAATCTAAGCAGTAAAAGTAAATCTTATTCCAAAGTTTACATTGGATTGTTACATTGCATAACATAAAGTAAAAGAAAATTGAAATGGATCCAAGGAATCTGCATCTTCTAGATTTTCCTGCAAAATGAGAGTTAGTACAAAATAACCAAGGAAATGGACATATATATATAATATATACAACGAAGAAACATATACATATATCAAAATGCTAAAATAGGTGCTAAATGTCATGTAACGATGGAGGTGTAACTATATGAGAAAATATATGGATGTTTGTGATCATCGCAAAATTTTTCCTCTCATAATGTTCTCTTTCTTCCTTCTCTTTTCCTTTCCTACCTCTTATTTTCCTCCTTTTTGAAGGGAGAAAGATAAAAGACGGAAAGAAAGAGAGAAGAGAAAGAAGAGGAGAGAAGAGGAACTCTTTTGCGGGTCTCACTTGACCTTAATTTTGAAAAATATTTTGAAATAACTCGCCTCCGTTTTTGAAATATTTGCGGGAAAAATCGGGAGACGGGATCCGCTCGTCGGTACGAGGTTCGACCGTTCCTGGCGCCTTTACCAGGGGTAATCGAACCAAGGGTCGAGTTTTATGCCTTTTGCTTTGCAAAGAATTTATCTCAGTGTTTATCCTAAATCTAAATGCACAATGAATCATGCTTGTGCAAATGCAAAGATGTATGCTCCTTTTGAAAATGTTTTGAAAAATTTCCAAGTGAAATTGATAAAGTGAAGAAAATGATTCCTAACTTAGAACTTAAGATTAAAGTTCTAAGTTTTTAGAATGATCAAGAGTTTGGGAAGATAAATCTGGAATTTGGAGGTTAACCTTGAAGTTTTGTAATAAAAAGAGAGTGAAAGAAATTTTTCACAGTCATAAATGGACTTTGAATTTAAAATTTTGAACTTGGACGAATATCTGGAATGGAATTGAATTCCACTTTGAAGTTTGAAATCAGAATAAAATGTGGGAAATTTTAAAATAGAATTTGAGAAATAGAATTTGATTTGAAAGTTGAAATTCAAGATGGAATCTGAATCCTAAGACTGGATTCTAAATAGAGTCCAAAGTTGAATTTTGGATTTAGGATCCGAAATAGGAACTTGATTTGAAATCTGGAATGAAGAGGAATTGGCTTTAAGAATTAGACTTAAAGTGAGATTTGGATTTGGAATTTTGAATGGAATTGGATTTAAAATTAGGAATCCAAGATGAGATTTGGATCTGAAATTTTGAATGGAATTGGATTCAAAATTTGGAATCCAAAATGAAATTTGGATCTGGAGTCTAAGATCCAAGATAGAATTGGATTCTGGACCCTAAAATGGAGTTGGATCTGAAGTCTGAGATCCAAAGTAGAATGGGATTCTGGTTCCTAGAATTGAAATTTGGATCTGAATCTGAGATCCAAAGTAGGATTGGATTCTGGATCCTAAGAATCAGAATTTGGATCTGCAAAAGTAGAATTGGTTTTGGATCCTAAGATGGATTTAGATCTGAAGTCTGAAATCCAAAGTAAATTGGATTCTGGATCCTAAATGGAATTTGGATCTGTAATTGGAGATCCAAAGTGGAATGAGGATCTGGACCCTAAATGGAATTTGGATCTGTAATCTGAGATCCTAAAAGAGGAATTGAGTTGATGCTTGGAAATCTGGATCCAAGTTGAGACTAGGTTTTAATTTTGGATTTGGATTATGAAAAATCCAAATAGGACCTTTAGAGATGGATCTGGGTTTTTGAAGATCCAGATTTGAACTTGAGAAGGTTTTGAGATTCAAAGTCAATCTCAACTTTTGATTTAAAACTTTGAAGGAAACTGGATTTAGAATCAGAAGATGAATTTAGAAACTTCAAAGTTAGATTGAACTTTGAAATTGAGTTTTTGAAGTTTGAATATGAAATAATTTTGAAATTTCAAAGTCAAATTGGACTTTGAAATTGAGATAGGTTTGGAAAATAGAAAAGATGTTCAAAATCACTTGGGTTTTTGAAAGAATTTTGAAAAATATGATGCAATTTTACCCTATATGATGAATGAATTTGAATAAATTTGAGATTGGATTTTGAAAAGCTATTTCATTCTTTAATGAATTAAAATAAGATTGAAAATATAATACATCCTTGACTATGGTCATTGAATGTATTATATGATAATCTATATTTAAATTCAAAAGAAGAATGAAATACATTTTTAGTGCTTTTATAGAATTTAAAATGAAATTAACTCTCAATATACCCTGACTATGGCCATTGGTATATGTTTTGAGTTAATTTTAAGTTAAATTCTGATAAAAAAAGAAAATATTTTAGAAAAACATGATGAATTTTGAAAATGGATCCAGTGCGGATCCAGTGTTATTTCATAAAAGATAAGAATACTAAGTTTTGTTTACATCCCGACTATGGCCGTTGGTGTAAATCATCAACTTAGAATTAACTTACCTCTTATGAAAAGTTGCGCGTGCCATTCATGTTTCACCATTGTGGGAATTTGAGAAAGAAAAAAAAAATGCATGAAAAACAAGTAAATCATGATATTTACAATGCTCATTCATTCTATCTAAAACATGAAATGTAAATTCTCATTTAAGATCTAACTATTACAAATACATGAAATGGAATTTACAACTCCAAATAATGATCTTTTCCACATATTCCCTGCAAAACACTTGAGTTAGTATGGAAGATGGAAGGAAACTGTACATGCTACATAGATGTCAATAGCAAAAATGTTCATATGTCAAGATATTTGAGATCCAAAATGTGGAAAAAGATACAATTGATATGTATTTATGTACATATACTCATGTATACATACTCTTATATACATATGTGTATGAGGATATGAATGTATATGTATATACATATATGTATATATACATACATATATATATATATATACATCTATGTATAAGTGGAATGATGAATGTGAAAGGTATAAACAGTGGTAAGTGTAAGAATAATAACAGCAATGAGGTGGACATATGTTTGTGATATTGGATGTATTACTACAGTAGGTAAATATTATGCTGAGGATGCTATTCTAAGGGAAGCATTGAGCGCCCAAGTGTGGTGGGCAGGTGCAACATGGCTGTTTGTGAACTGCCATGGCATATGCAGTAAGGAGCACGGAGGCTGCAGCTAAGTACTGCAAAATCACTCAATAAGGAGCACAGAAACCGAATCAACCAGAAAAAGATGCAAAGGAGCTGACCCTCATAGCAGAGATCACACTGAAAACACAGAAAATGATGCTGTCATGATAAATCACCCAGGATTTTCAAAATTTATTGGTGAAGCTCGCTTGTGCTGACCAATGAAACCCAATTCTGGCAGCATTATACTGAATGTTATGCTGGAGATGGTAGGTGAATATGACAGTGAATAGGTGTATAATATGTAAGCTATACAAAGGTTGTGAAAATATGATGAGGGGTGAAGGCTGTGGGTACTTACAAGTGAGCAATACACTGAAAAATGGAAAATATGCATGCAGGTACTATGAAAAAGTGGTGATGAATATCAAGGTAGACCAATAAATATCAGTATGTGTTACAAGAGGTACTGTTATGATGAACAATGCCTCTTATAGAAAATGTAGGTGCAGACGCATGTAAGGTGGACTGTGTACATAGTGATACACCAGGGATGATAAAAACCGCAGATGCTTATATACAGTAAATGGTGATCTGGTACATCTAAAAGATTTCGCAGGCACAATTTGCGTCCAATGTTGTAATTGATCCAATGAAGATCGCCAGCAAAATACCCATCCTCTGGATACCGTGCGTCTAATGGCTTTTCAACTGCAATGTATTATATATTTATGGAATCCAGAAATGGTGTTCATTATGAATTCATATAACAACAGAAAGTATATGCAACTATTAAAGGAACCGTGAAGGTCAAACCAAGCAATAGTGATGATCTGTTGCAGCAGCCCGATACAGGTATTCAATGGCCACATAATGAAGCCACATTTAAAGCTTTCAAAATTCTTGAAATGCTTAAGGCTGAAGATATAAACACAGGTGAACCGGAGCAAGAAGATGCAAAAAAAAAAAAAAAAAAAAAAAAGAAAAATAACTTTTATCACAATCTGAGAAAATGACAGAAAGAAAAAGAAACAACTAATGTAATGATTCCCAGAGCCTAAAAAGGAAATGTGTGTGTATCTATTATGAGGTGTGATAGACAAGAAGGATGTCACTGCAAATCAGAACCCAGAAGTGTCACTGATGAAAACAGGGAACGAGATTATAAAAACAAAGTAAACAAATACACACACACACACACACACACACACACACACACACACATATATATATATATATATATATATATATATATATATATATATATATATATATATATATATATATATATATATATATATATATATATATATGCAAGTGTAACTAGATGTGTTATGGGGGGGGGGGGTGTGCAAAATATATGGAACACAGGATTTAATGGTTGAGTGCAGATATAGGCTGAAATGAAGGACAAAAGCTGAAGGAACCAAAAATGTGCTATGAAAAGCTAAAATGTGAGAATGTATGCACTCTAGTAACTTTGCACAAGCCTAGGTATTAACAGGGGAATTCACTATCAGCGGAATGGCTCTTACAGCAAATCTACGTGTAGTTTGGTTCAAACTCATTCTGAAGGGGGAGCTTAGTGAGAGCACTATGGGTTGTGACTGATGGAGCCACAACCTTCTCGAGAATCACGTCTGTCTCTAGCACAATTCAAAAGGGTATCATAAGGCTAATTGCAGATGGGGAGGCCCATCTCTTGAGAATATTTCATCACAGATATAGGATCTTCAGGATTGCACGAGGGTATTCTAAGAATGAAGCACTGTCGCTTATCTGTTCAAAAGGGGTTTCGGCCAAGTTTTTTTTTTTATCAACCCCCGTGGATGACCTCAATTGTCCGCCATCCTATTCCCTGCATCATTTTCTGGTGGCCCCAAATCAAATTCACGATGACAACTGCCGTGAATTAAAAGAATTCAAACTAAAGGTTGGTGAGATACCGATCCATTGGCCTGGATTGATATTATTGGGAAAGGCTAATGGCTTACGGCAATACAGGGTGACTACTTGAAGGAGCAGAATGCTCGATGGGAAAGCAAGCTATCCAATGGAACTAGACTTTTGTAACTCAAGCAATCTACAGCTTATTCTGAACCACAGTGAAATCGATTGTGTTTTAATGCAACACAGTGGGTACATATAACATGGATTGAAAGTTGATGAGAGGAAACAGTGTATCCTGAACAAAATATGATGGATATTCTGCAATATACCAAATGAACCTTCATGATTGAGCTAAACATTTCCCAGCAGTGATTAGTGAGGATGTTATATGCAAGCAGGGAGAAACACAAATACACGAGCACAGGGGAAACTCAAAATATTATGAATATCATATATCTGAAACCAGATACAAATGCAGCAAAAGAAAAGAATAAATGAATATGTGGCTGAGGCAAAATGTAAACACAAGATCCATAGTGAGTGAAGGTAAGTTTATGCTACTGGTCGTAGCATATTGGAAGCCGACGTGGGTAAAATGATATTTGATGATTTACTATCACCCCTGGAGAGAAGTTATCCCCAACGAAGCCATTTTGAAGCTAGAATTAATTATCATCGCCCCCAGATCCTTTTTCTTTTGGGTGAGTTAATAATAGTAAGGAATGTAATGGCGACCAATAACAACATCCAAGTGAAATGACCATACAAAAACAGAAAATCGACTACTCAGCACAAGGATGATAAACATCAAATTGAAGATGGAAACAGGAAATCCGAATTTGGGGTTCTGATGAACCATATCGGATGGTAAAATAAAAAAAGAAAAAGAAAGAAGAGAAATGGAATTTAAAAGTAGGAAAAGGAAATCTGTTGGAATGAAATCATTCCATTGTTTTTGCACAATGGAAATGTTGAGTTTGCTATAAGCAACTCAACACTGTCGCTGGTGCTTCTACAGGGCCCAAAAATAAAAAAAAATAAAATAAAAAGAAAAGGAATCAAAAACAGGAAGGAGATGAAAAGAGGAGTTTCTTACCTTTTTCAGGATCCTAAAGAGGGAAGGGTCTTCAGTAGCTCGTAGAGGAAATTCCGGAAGGACGAAATGGATGTTGCTTGATATGAAACGGATTGTAAGTGGATTTTTCTGCAGGGAAGCTCCGTGAATGCTTGCAGATGTTGCTTGATGATGAGTTGAGTGTGTGCCGATAACAATCCAGGAAGAGGAAATTTGGTGAAGGTCGATTGCAATGGATGCCTCCAGGAAAGCCAACTGATGGATGCTTGATTGAAGACCCGATGCTTGAGGGTAGAGGATCGACACCAAAGGAGAAAGAGTAGATGATTAAAGCATGCTCAAGAAAAATTGCTGTATGAAGACGAATCTCAGTGAATGATTAGCCAAAAAAAAAAAGCGATACCCCCACAGAAGATTGGGGTCTCCTCTTAAAGAGGGCTTGGAAGGCTCCAGAGAGGAAGTCGTTGGAGATGGAGGATGAAGAGAGAAGAAGGCCGTTTTGAGATTAACGATGGAAAGAGGAGAAGGAAGGAGCGCGGGAGGAGTTTGTTGTGGATTTTCTCTTTTTCCAGAAAGAAGACTCCTTTAAAAAAAACTTTTTTGTAAAATGGCTTTTTAAATGAGGTTTTTAGCAAAAGGCAACTTTGCAAAGCTTGAAATCATTTGTTTTTCCTCGTAGTTTTTTCTAAAATCTTGTTCTTTTTGGTTTTTATGTTATATATTTTTTTTGTATTTTTAGAATAAAATCCTAAAGCTTTACGAGAAATCGAAGATTTAAAACTAATTTTTTGGTGTTTTTGTAAACTATTTACAAAAGAGAATTTTTCTGAGAATTTTAAAGCGATTTTGAGAAAATTTCTTCAGAAATGGGTTTGGATCCGGTTTTTGGGGAAAAATAGATTTAAAATCCTGGATTCGGATCCGAAGTTAACTTTGAATGTACCAATATGGAATTTTAATTCAGAAAATCTGAAGAATTGACTTGATTTTCTCAGAAAACGGGGTTAGGGGCAAAACTTTGAAAATTTTGGGGTGTTCACAGATGCCCCTCTTTGCTACTAAGCCGGTTGAGAGCCGAACTTAGTGGCAAAGACAACACTCCAAATTTGAAAATGCCCCAGTCAGCAGGTCTGAACTGGGTGTGGAAGAATTATTTTGAAAGTATGGTTTTTCAGGCTTTGAAACCTTATCCTGAATGGTTTTTGGGAGACGAAATCCTCGAAGATGATATGATTGAGTAGAAAATGAGGAAATCGTGATGGGACTTTAGATGGAAATTCTGAAATGGTGGGAAATGAAAATTTTGATCAGGTCTCATGGGTGAGACAAGATATATCAAGATGAATTTGAATTGAGGAAAGGGATACACGGGGACCTTGATGGGACATTTTGGAAAACGCCTTGTGAAATGAAGCCCGAGTATGATCCTTTCTTTGGATGAACATATGAAGTATGGGTTCCTTGATGGGAGGAGCCATGATGGGACTGGAAGAAATCATCTCATCCAAACGAGGGATCTCGTTGGAACGAGACTCAGGTTTAACCCAAACCTGTAAGGAAGATACCTCGCAAAGCGAGGTTCCGGTTTAATTTTAAACCTGGATAGGAAATCTACCATACGGGTTTCTCAAAAATGGAGAAAGCACGATGGGACCTTCGGAATTTGGACGAACAAATCCGAGAGGGGTTTTGGCGAAAGAAGGAAATATAGAGCCCCTAAAGCTTTGAAAACTGAATGATTCTGGGTGTCTCATTTGCTGAGACTGAAATAGCTTTTTGAAATCAAATGGCCTCTCGCAGAAAATTCAGGTTTTGACCCTTAACCTGAGTGGGAACACCATACGGAATCCTTGACTGAAGAAACTGTGATGGGACAGGAAGAGATACTTCAACTGGATGAGGCAACTCTTCTGGAAGATATAGACAATGCTAGGTTGCATCAAAATGGATATTGAATGTTTATTTTATTTTTGGAATAGCTAGAAAATTTTGCCAATAGGATAAAATTATAGCTGATTCAAATGCTTAGAAATGTGCATGTATGTGTGAAGATATTTCCTCTTTTACCTAGAGTATTTCCTCAAATGAGGTTCACTCTTCCTTTCTAAGAGTCAAATTCAAATTTTAGCACTGATGATTTTCTTCAAGGAAGCTGTCCATTTCCCTGATATGAGAATAAAAGAAATATTCTTAATTTCATAAAAGCAGAAAATGAAGAAATATTGATAAAAGAATTTTGCATGAGAAAAGATGACTTCTGACAACTTTGGCAGCTCGATATCCGGGTGTTTTCCCACGATGATCTTTTGCACTCTTTTTGAGTCACTGGGCTTTCTCGGTTTTTCACATCATCCTTCATTTGGATGGGTCCTGACTTTTCTCTCTTTTTCAGGGAAGGGTGCGTCACAAACTCCTTCATCTTGGAGATGTTTCGATCCTTCTTTTCTCTCAGGGATTCTATATGATATTAGCTCAAAAAGGTCTGAAATCAAATATCTTTTAGGGTTTGTCGGTAGGTTCATCGCATCTGCCTTCATCTCGACAGTGATCCGAACTTTCCCTGGAAGGATCCGTCACAAACTCCGTCATCTTGGAGATGTTTCAAATCTTCTTTGGCCCCGGGGATCTACTCGCTTAATTCGCCTTCATCTTGACGACAATTGAGAGGTCCCTTTTGCGGATATTTGATTGCAACTTTTAAACGAAAATGAGAAGGGATGGGTTGAGTGGATTCTTTTTATAGCTCAAGATATTTCCACTACCTGATTGTCAGAAAATCATTTTTAAAACATGCGTCATAGCCAAGATCAATATCAATTCTCTTCTGGCTTTTCAACATCATTGAATATTTCTTTTATTGATCATATCGAGGACATTTCTTACATCCTTTTGGTTGATCAACAGGAAAAGATTTGAATTTTACCTCTTTTCGCGAAAAGTTTCACCTTTTTGGGAAGGAAATAGAAGAGGTAATCTGAGAAAATTCTTTTCGTGCAGTCAGACTTTTAGAATCAACTAATGCTTTTAGCAAATTGGCAAAGTTTTCACGAATTTCTTATGAAATAATCACTC
Organism: Nuphar pumila; assembly: GCF_984573655.1. NCBI lineage: Eukaryota > Viridiplantae > Streptophyta > Magnoliopsida > Nymphaeales > Nymphaeaceae > Nuphar > Nuphar pumila. Next base: position 33,597,071 of record NC_143258.1, on the reverse strand, counting down.
AATATAGATTTTGATGAGACATTTAGCTGTAATTTAAAGAAATGGTGCAAGAAATCAGACTTTAGAAAACTGGACAGATGAAATATATTAGGTTTTGGAAATCCCGACCAGTTTATGAGAAACTGAATTTTTGATAATCCCGACCAGTGAAAACACTGGATTTCAAATCCCAATCAGTGAAAAATACTGGATTTCAAATCCCGACCAGTTGTGACAACTGTATTTCAAATCCCGACCAGTTGTGACAACTGTATTTCAAATCCCGACCAGTTATAAAACTGGATTTCAAATCCCGACCAGTTATGAAAACTGGATTTCAAATCCCGACCAGTTATGACAACTGGATTTCAAATCCCGACCAGTTGAAAAATACTGGATTTCAAATCCCGACCAATTATGAAAACTGGATTTCAAATCCCGACCAGTTATGAAAACTGGATTTCAAATTCCGACCAGTTGAAAAATACTGGATTTCAAATCCCGACCAGTTGAAAACTGGATTTCAAATCCCGACCAGTTATAACAACTGGATTTCAAATCCCGACCAGTTGAAAAATACTGGATTTCAAATCCCGACCAGTTATGACAACTGGATTTCAAATCCCGACCAGTTATGACAACTGGATTTCAAATCCCGACCAGTTATAAAACTGGATTTCAAATCCCGACCAGTTGAAAAATACTGGATTTTGAGAATGAAGGATTTAATCTGATGGTTTGAAAGTGATTGAATTTGGGAGATTATAACCCGAGGGTTGAGAAAATGATAAGACTTTGAGGATATTACAACCAGAGGTTGGGAAACTGATAGAATTGAAGACCTTGAAATGATAGAATTGAGGAGTCGCACCCTAAGGGTTTGATCTTTTGGAATACACGACCAGCGGGAGCTGGATCTTTTGGAATACAGGACCAACGAGATGCTGGATCCTCTGGAAATACATGACCAGCGAGATGCTGGATCTTTTGGAAATATATGACCAGCGAGATGCTGGATCCTTTGGAAATACATGACCGGCAAAAGCTGGATCTTTTGAAAAATACATGAAGTTTTGGGAATACTTAAGTCAGAACTTGAATTTAGAAGGAGAAAGGTCTTTGGTCAGAAGACTGATTTTAGAAGGTTACCGGTGTGAGAACCGGGTTTTTCTATATATGATTGAAAAGTTTGAAAATAACCAGTGCGAGAACTGGGTTTTGAAGATGAGCTTAGATTTTTCAAAATGAGTTTTTAGAAGATAATTCAGGATTTATCCCCTTATCCTGAACGGGGGGAATAATAAAAAGAATACCTCATCGAAAGGAGGCATCAGGTTTATCCCTTAACCTGAAAGGGTATTTTGAAGATAAAAGTAGAGGAAATTTTAATAAGATTGGAAAATTTGTTAAAACTTGACATAAACGAGCATTAGCTTGATGTAAATCTGATCAAAGCAAAATGAATCAAATGAAAATAAAGATCACAAGATCAATTAAGAATTAACAAAATTTTGAGGAAAAGAACTTTCGTCTAATCCTGCCTGCATATGATGAGAAAGATTTTTATGAATTAAAATAAAATGCCCCAGTATCATGGAGAGGAATGTAAGAATTGATAGAAGATCATTATTTTATTTAAATGGCTCTTTGAATAGTACAAATGGTTTTTGAATGAAAATTCTAAGTATAAAATTTCTTCAAATGCAGAGCATTGATGGGATCTGGCATCTCCACCCCATCTGCATTGATTAGACGATACGAATTGCGAGGCAAAGCTTCCTTAACCACATAAGGGCCTTCCCAATTGGGTGACCACTTGCCTTGTGGTCGATGCTTGAGATGAGCTGTCGATCTGAGCACCAAATCGTTAACTCGAAATTTTCTCTCAATGACAGACTTGGCATAATGTCGAGCTATCCTCTGTCGATAAGCTTGAGCGTGCTCTGCTGCTTTGAGCCTCTTTTCATCCAGTAAATCTAGTTGCACCAATCTCTGCTGCTGATACTGATCAAGTGGCAATTCTATGAGAGAAGCGAATTTGAGAGCGGGCTTTTGGATATGGAGAGGTAACACCACTTCAGTCCCGTAAACGAGTTCTGAAGGAGTGGCATTAGTCGGAGTCCGAATGGTGGTCCGATATGCCCAAAGCGCGTCATGAATTTTCTCGTGCCAATCTCGACCTGTCTTCACAATCCTTTCCAAAATACGAATCAAGATCTTATTGGTGGCCTTTGCTTGGCCATTCCCTTGAGGATAATAAGGAGCTGAGAAGTGATGGCAAATTCTGAATTTAGCACAGAAGGTTTTCATCCTCTCATTTTTGAAATGGGTTCCATTATCTGAGACAATATCATGTGGTATGCCGAAGCGGCAAAGGATGTTCTTATGAATGAAAGAAACCACATGGCGGCCTTCTACTGTGCGTAGAGTAACAGCTTCAACCCATTTCGTGAAATACTCTATCGCAGCCAGGAAGTATTTGTGGCCGTTGGAAGCAGAAGGAGTAATCGGGCCGACGACGTCAAAAGCCCACATGGAAAATGGCCAAGGGGAAACAACTGATTGTAGGTATGCGGCCGGAGCATGAATGTAAAGCGCGTGTAATTGGCACTTGACGCATTTTTTCACAAATCCATGACAGTCTTGCTGCATGGTATTCCAATAGTACCCTGCTCGAACGATCTGTTTGACGAGAGTTTGATAGCCAGCATGACCACCACAAATCCCTTCATGTGCCTCTTGGATAACTTCCATAGCTTCTTCTTTATCTAAGCACCTTGAATACTCAGAACTGAATCCACGGCGGTAGAGGACATTGGCGAGAATGAAATATCGGGTAGACATACGCTGGATTGCACGTTGCTCCCTTTTAGGCATTTCTGGTGGAAATTCACCAGACTCAATAAAATTCTTGATACTTTGATACCAAGGCTCCACCTTCTGATTGACCTGATTTACCTGTATAATTGAATCGAAAGCGGGTTGTTCGAGTCTGCCAACTTCGAAAGAGCGACATGACTCACCACCTTTGAATGATAAAATGGAGCCCAAACTGGCTAAGCCATCGGCTATCTGATTATGCTCTCTTCTGATGTGATTGAGCTGAAATTCTTCGAAGCTGTCGACAAGAGCTAAGACGATCTTCTGATATGGGATCAATTTGGGATCTTTCACTTGCCATTCAGTGTTAACTTGACTGACAACAAGTAGTGAGTCGCCAAAGGCGTGCACTCTCTTGACATTGAAATATTGCAGAATTTTGAGGCCTTGTATTAAAGCTTCATACTTGGCCATATTATGAGTGCATTGGAAACCAAGCTTAAGAGAATAAGAGATCATTTCTTTTTCTGGAGTGATCAACAGGACTCCAATCCCGATGCCAGACATATTTTTAGAGCCATCGAAGAACAAGTTCCAAACTGGGGGCTGTTGGACATTACAGATGTGCTCGTCAGGAAAATCATCCTCTGTTTTAATTTCTTCTGTCAGAGGGAAATCTGCCAGCTGATCTGCGATCGCTTGGCCCTTAATTGACTTTTGAGAAACATACTCTAAGTCATATTGCATCAACAGGACTTGCCACTTTGCGATTCGTCCAGTGAGAAAAGGTTGTTCAAGAATGTATCTGAGCGGATTGAGCTTTGAAAGAAACTTAATTTCAGAAGCCAACAAGTAATGTCTCAATTTTTGGCACATCCAGACCAGAGCTAGACAAGTCTTCTCCATCTGAGAATACTTCTTTTCATAATCAAAGAATGTTTTGCTCACGTAGTAGATGGCGTGCTCTATCAAACTGCCTTCTTCATACTGAGCGAGGAATCCACCACAGGCATTTTGATTGACTGAAATATATAGCAAGAGAGGCTTTCCCAGCTTAGGCGGCTTTAAAACTGGTGGATTAAGGAGATACTGCTTGATGCGCTCGAACGAGAGCTGACATTCTGATCCCCATTCAAATTTAACTCCTTTTCTCAGCAAGTGGTTAAAAGGCTCACATCTCATAGCCAAATTGGAGATGAACCTGCGAATAGACTGAATACGCCCTTGAAGGCTTCGCAGCTCTCTCAGATTAGTTGGAGGCGGCATGTCAATAATGGCTTTTGCTTTAGCCGGATCCACCTCGATCCCTTTCTTGCTGATAATAAAGCCGAGCAGTTTGCCGGACTCTACTCCAAAAACACATTTCTGAGGGTTAAGCCTCAATTTGTAAAGAATAAGTCTTTCAAAAACTTTACTAAGAGCATCGAGGTGATCCTCTTCTTCTTTAGACTTAACCAAAATGTCATCCACATACGCATCCATATTCTTGTGCATTTGATCGTGGAAAATAACGGCCATTGCCCTTTGATAAGTCGCCCCGGCATTTTTGAGCCCGAATGGCATAACTGTATAGCAGAAGGTTCCCCATGGAGTAGTAAATGAGGTCTTCGACTGATCACGAACGGCCAACTTGATCTGATTATAACCTGAATATTCGTCCATGAAAGAAAACATGGCGTGACCTGCTGTGCTATCGATCAAGAGGTCAATATTAGGAAGTGGATAATCATCTTTCGGGGTAGCCTTATTGAGATCCCTGAAATCAATGCAGATCCGAACTTTTCCATTCTTTTTAGGGACTGCTACGATATTTGCCAACCAATCTGGATAATCAATGGCCCGGATGAAGCCTGCTTTCAATAAATCTTCCAGTCCTTCTTTGACTTGTTGCTCAATTCGAGGGTCTAATTTCCTCAATTTTTGCTTGATTGGTCTGGCTTCTGGTTTCAACTTGAGTCGATGCTCAACTAGTTTGATATCCAACCCTGGCATATCTTCGTAAGTCCAGGCAAATACTTCCTGATGCCTTTGGAGGAATTGGATGAGTCTAGCTTTTTCAATTTCGCTTAGGCTCGACCCAATTTTGAGAATCTTCGGATCATCTTCCGACCCAATGTTGATATCCTCAGTTGGATCTTGAACCAAGGCTGATGGTTCATCCTGCTTCTGAATGTGAGCAAATTCTGGTAAATTCTGAATAGTGGAATCAAATTCAGCTGGCTCTTCAGTCTGCTCTGTTGCCTGACTGACCTCGGCTCTGTCTTTCATCTCAGGAAACCTTGCCAATTTTAGATACTTGGGATTGATAACAAATCTTGTCATTGATTCAGGAGTTTAATGGTCCTGAAAATGCCAAAAAGAGGTTGTGTTTAAGAGAAAGTATGATGAGCCAAATAAAAATTTTTATATAAAGCAAGAGTGATGATATAGACAAAGTATAAGAAGGAATTGATGGATATTTGAAAAGAAAATTTTGATCTTTCATTGATTGAAGTAAAGTATTTACAAGATTTTAACAAAAGATGGGACTGTATTGTCCCTACAAAAAAGAGAATAAAAGAAAGCAGGAAAACTAAGGCATCATCTTCACTTGTTTCCTTTGACAAAAGCTGTCTTTTTGCTGGAATCCTGGCCGGTTGAACCCCAACTCTGAATTGTCCGAATGCTGAGTAGGAACGATTGGCTCCACTATACCATCTTCATTCTTTCCTATGCCCCGGAATGGCTGATATCCATGTTTTATCAGCAGATCAAATCCCTTTCTGGCTTTGGAGAACTGGGGGAATAAAGGGTGATCTTTGAAGGAGGCGTAATCAATGCGTCCTCCTAACTTGAAGAAACAAGGTCCCTGCCATTGGACCGTGGCTGCGACATTTTCTTCTTCCATGACATCTTTTAGCTTCAGCATCTCTAGACTGTCACTGAGATTGATCTCATCCGCTTCTCGGATGCTCGGAATATCAGCTGTGAATGTCGGACGAGGAATCATAGGCTGTGGCAGCCTCTCTTCAGGATCTTCACCCAAAATGGTGGTGATCATTCCACCCTTAGACCACTTGATGCACTGGTGGAGAGTTGATGGAACGGCATTGGCATTGTGGATCCATGTTCGTCCCAACAGAAGATTGTAAGTCGGTGGTACATTGACGACATGGAACAACACAGTATGCACTGAGTAGTTGATGAAAATTTCCAAAAAGACTTTGCCTTTGGCAGTTTGCCCATGATTATCGAAGCCATAGATGGTGATGGGATCAGGCACATACTCTTCCTCCTTTAATCCCAATGCTTTCGCTGTCATTTCTGGGCAAATATTCAGACTGCTGCCCCCATCAATGAGTACGTGTGGGACAGTCATGCCCCTGGTTCTGACCACTATATACAATGCATTGTTGTGGAATGAATGAGGCTTAGGCAAGTCCTCATCTGAAAAGGTAATAGGCGCGTTAGTCATTGCTTGGTTTACTATCTGCGCCATGTCTTCGGGCGTGGTGCCCGGCTTTACTTTGATCTTTCTTAATAGATCATCTAGTTTTTCTTTATGCTGGGGAGAGTCGTGAGTCAACTCAAAGATGGAGATGTTGGAGAGCGCTGTGATGGGCTTCTGAAGGCTTTTGGCCCGTTCTTCTGCTGCTTCCGAGGTTTCTGCTTCCTCTATGCAGGCCTCCCTTTTCACAAATCTTTTTGGAAAAACTTGGATCTTTCCACTCTCAACTGACATGTTTCTAATATTTAAAAATGAGAGGATATCCCCTCTCTGAAATGCAGGCTGATTCTGATGTAGAACCGTCACCTGATGCTGCAAACTTATTTCTTTGCTGGAGCAAGGATGTATGTGACTCTGCGGGAGAAAAGAACCTTCTGAAACGGTTGACACTGAATGTTTTGGGAATGGGGCGGACAGAATGTCCATTTTGCCCTCTTCTTCATCCTCGATGAGGATGCTTTTATCAATACAATCCTGAATCAGATGCTTCAGGACGAAGCAGTACTCAGTGTCGTGGCCCATCGCTCTGTGGAATTTGCAGTATTGTTCCTTAAATCTTCCCATGAGCACTGGTGGATCTGCCACCTTGGGAAGTTTTACCATCCCGTGAGACAGCAAATATTCCAAAATCTTCTCCAGTGGCTGATCGAGGGGAGTAAACTTCCGATCCCTGCTCCAGTTTATATGTTTAGGTTTTTCTTGAAGGTCCCCCTTTTGTTGAGGACCGGTCGGGAGAGGCTTATCATTGTTTTTGAAGAATTTCCCTTTCCTTCCTCTGTTCTGCTCGGGCTTTGTGCCACTGCCACTGCCCTGTTTACTGCTACTGCCTTGATCATCCCCTGGAACCTCGGCGGAGTAGGTGAAGTGTGCCTTCTTCTTTGGGTCTTGCACATTTTTGGCTAAGGCAACACCTTCGTACATCCCGTTCTCTACTCCCATCTCGAGCCATTCTGCTCGCTTCGTCAGTTCAATAAACGATTTGGAGGGATATGGGAAGAGGAGGCTTTTTAGGGGCTGGGAGAAGTTGTTGAGAATGACTTGGAGGGCGTGCTCCTCAGAGATAGGGTTTCTCATTTTGTTGCACAGGCTTCTCCACTTGTGGATAAAATCCCTAGCCTTTTCATTGGGCTCTTGTTTCAGGTTGCACAGGTGGTTCAGGGTGGGTAGGGCTTCCGTGTTGAACAGGAAGCGTTCAACAAACATATTGACGACTTTGTCAAAATCCCTTAGTTCGATGGGATTGACGTGCTCAGCATACCATTTGGCAGCTATCCCCTCCAGACTGCGGGGAAAACAGAGAAATAGGGCACGGTTGTCTTCGCTGAACCGGGCGCATTCTGCGAAGAACATGGCAAGGTGGGCCTTGGGGTCTCCGGATCCATCGAATTTAATGAATTTTCGGGGGAGATTCTCCAAATTGATGTCTCCTTCCAAACCAAGGTAGAAATCCTGCCTAGTGTATGCCCTTTTTCCTTTATCCCGGACCTGCAGGTCTTTGACGATTTTGGTCAGTGCCTGGATAGAGTCTTCTGCAGGGGGCCCATGCTTGGGCTTGTTCACTGACACTGGCTCCTCTACCGGCCTCTTGGACTGCCGCAGATGTTTCGGGATGTATATCAACTGCTCTTCTTCAGAATTCTCTTCTGCTGACTCAGAATCTTCAGAGGTACTGTCACGCTGTACCTTTTGCTTGCTGATCTTGACTGGCTTTTTCATGGGCTTCTTCTTAGCCTTGGTCTTAGAAGCCGCCTTCTTTGGAGCCGCCTTAGCCTGCTCGGCCATCATTTTAGTCATCATTTTCTGAAAAACCCGGTACATGGCCGGATCAACATCGCTTTTATTTCCGGAGTCATGCTTTTTGGACAATCTAGGAGAATTCATCTCCTCTGACTCGTTGTCACTGTGTTGTTGAGCAGCCCTTTTGTCAGCCCTTGTCTGAACCATTTTCAGATGCCTAAGCTTTCCTGCAGAATATGGGAATGGTTAGAGTATGGAGAAGCTTTTTGAAAATCATAATTTCTTCGAGAGAAAGCAAGAAATGAGGGGATTTGGTAGACAATTTCAAGAGATTATCCCATTACCCGGGATTGGGTCATCGCATGATTTGTGATTATTGTGTTACCATTTGATGATAACAGAGAAATGTGCCTTGTTACCTAGGCGAGGTCGTCAACCATGATAAGATTTGAAGAAATGCGGAAGGAATATCCCTTTTACCTGGGATTAGGTCGTCACTCAAGTTTTTGTGACTTTTATTTATGCTTCAAACAAAATACAGAAAATAACATTTTTGGCCAAAAACTAAAATTTTATTGATATTTGTAACTTTCAAAGAAAAAGAGAGGGTGGGCAGACAGTTTGCCACCACTCTTGATATTCGGATGATACATTTGGCCCAGGAAATATGGATAGAGAAATAAAGGAGTTCCAGGTATATTTTGCGACATGATATGCCCCAGACCACTGATCCGACTGCAGGTTGAATTCTGACACATTGCCTGTCGGAAAACGGGTGTTGGCACGGACCTGCCGCTGTGAAAACTGCCTCAGACATCATTCTGGCTGATAATCGACACAAAAGAAAGGGCCCATCAACTTGTAGCGCTTGTCACGAGCATAAGTGTATCGAGGAACAGTCTCTTTTCTGTCAAAGAAATCCCAGGTGATCTCCTCCTGATGCAGCTTCTCGATCAGAGCTCGGCATTGGATGACTGTCTTTGGTTGCTTACTGTTGAACCTGAAAGAACTGGCTTTTGAGGGAACGTGGCGTAGGAACCACGACTGCAAGGCATAAGTGCATCCTTCTACCAGAATGGTCTCCCCAAGAGCGAATCGAGCCAAACCTCTGTAAAGGAAGGCTAATGCGGCCATGGAGACTGAGAGCTGACGGGTCTGCTTGCTTCCCCATCTCCGAAAGAGCTGGGCAACTCTGATGTCTATAAAATTCTGGCCATCTTGGAAGAAGGCTAACCCCACTGTGCACAGGATCATGGCGTGCTGAATTCTGTCCTTCGCTGCTCGGGACAAAGTGTCAACCTCTTTGTAGGCTCCGTACTTTTGATATAATTCAAACAGGTCGATGAACTGATTCCCACCAATCTCGGTGAGAGGCCAAGATCTGCTCCCCGTTGCTCTTGCTAAGGCTTCTCGAACATCTACCCCTCTGATGTTGATCAAAAATTGCTGCTCGACAGGATCATCTGGCTGACCAGCTGGTTCAGGCAACCCCATAATGTCGTTGAACTCGTCCATCAGTAGAGTCATTTCTCCCCATGGAAACCAGAATGCGCAGGTACGTGGATTCCATCGTTCTGCCACGGCCTGAATCAACGCTCCATTGATGACTTGCTTGCCTACCGCTGATGCCATCTCCAACCCACAGTCATCCAAGTGATCTGGGAACATACGTGAGAAGGTGGCGAACCAAGAATAATACCACCGTGGGAAGAAAGTACGAGACTGGATGACCCGCAGATCTGGGGTTCCATCCCTTATTTGATAGAGGACGTGATCCCAAGGAAAGATAGTATCGGGAGATTCAGATGCCATCGGAGAGATACTGAGGCAAAGAAAATAAGGAGAATTAGATAGAATGCAGGACTTATGGATAGACTCTTTAAAGAATCAACCTGAAAATTTCTGAAAAGGTTGATAAAATTTTAAAGAAATTTTCCAGGGTTTTGAAGAAAATTTGATCTAGAAGAGAAAAAGAAAATGTAGGTAGAGAGAAATATACACCTGGGGTTTTTAGAAATAAGGGCAAGTTTTGAATAATACACCCAGGGTTTTTGAAAAAGGGTCTGATACACATATATGAGAGAATAAAATATCACACAACCAAAGCTGCACAAACAAGGATGCGCATACAGCACTCCCTAAAGGCTGACTCTAAATGCAATATTTGAAATGGCTTGTAGGACCTTAATCCTAACTCTAAGGTTCAAATTATCCGATTCCGATCAAGATACGCCGATATACCCAAGCCGAAGCTCGAAGTACGTGGCATAGAAATATTTCTCCGGTTCTAAGGTAATGGCTTCCCAACATCCTTGAGCACCTACCGATATACCTCGGACTATGGCCCTTAGGTACGTGGTAGGGGGGGCGCGAACCCAAATAAGTGGTCCAGTTGTGAGGCTCTCTCCCGAACTATGGTTCAGTGAGACAGCCCAGCAACGTGAAGACCGGGACAATATAGGTAAGGGATGCTTTTGAAAACATGTTCAACAAAAAGTCAGATGGCTCTAATGCAAGTCCTAAAGAGATAAATTTAAAATAAAGAGAAGCATACACTTGCATACATTGTTTACATTCAATCCCTAAATTTGAGGAGAGTTGTATTCAAGACCTAAGTCTAATGTGAGCATGGAATAATCTCCTCAATATGGTCCTACCAAACCATACTAAAAATCCTATATGCAATGATGTCAGCTTTAGGACAGAGTCTAGGCTCCTAAGGTTTGCATGAAAATGTAGCTGACATATGTAAAATAAAGACTTAGATAATATCAAAGCAAAAGAAAAGGCATAATTCGACCGGACGGAGACGTGTCCCATCTCGGTCGCCAAACCTGTGATCATCGCAAAATTTTTCCTCTCATAATGTTTTCTTTCTTCCTTCTCTTTTCCTTTCCTACCTCTTATTTTCCTCCTTTTTGAAGGGAGAAAGATAAAAGACGGAAAGAAAGAGAGAAGAGAAAGAAGAGGAGAGAAGAGGAACTCTTTTGCGGGTCTCACTTGACCTTAATTTTGAAAAATATTTTGAAATAACTCGCCTCCGTTTTTGAAATATTTGCGGGAAAAATCGGGAGACGGGATCCGCTCGTCGGTACGAGGTTCGACCGTTCCTGGCGCCTTTACCAGGGGTAATCGAACCAAGGGTCGAGTTTTATGCCTTTTGCTTTGCAAAGAATTTATCTCAGTGTTTATCCTAAATCTAAATGCACAATGAATCATGCTTGTGCAAATGCAAAGATGTATGCTCCTTTTGAAAATGTTTTGAAAAATTTCCAAGTGAAATTGATAAAGTGAAGAAAATGATTCCTAACTTAGAACTTAAGATTAAAGTTCTAAGTTTTTAGAATGATCAAGAGTTTGGGAAGATAAATCTGGAATTTGGAGGTTAACCTTGAAGTTTTGTAATAAAAAGAGAGTGAAGGAAATTTTTCACAGTCATAAATGGACTTTGAATTTAAAATTTTGAACTTGGACGAATATCTGGAATGGAATTGAATTCCACTTTGAAGTTTGAAATCAGAATAAAATGTGGGAAATTTTAAAATAGAATTTGAGAAATAGAATTTGATTTGAAAGTTGAAATTCAAGATGGAATCTGAATCCTAAGACTGGATTCTAAATAGAGTCCAAAGTTGAATTTTGGATTTAGGATCCGAAATAGGAACTTGATTTGAAATCTGGAATGAAGAGGAATTGGCTTTAAGAATTAGACTTAAAGTGAGATTTGGATTTGGAATTTTGAATGGAATTGGATTTAAAATTAGGAATCCAAGATGAGATTTGGATCTGAAATTTTGAATGGAATTGGATTCAAAATTTGGAATCCAAAATGAAATTTGGATCTGGAGTCTAAGATCCAAGATAGAATTGGATTCTGGACCCTAAAATGGAGTTGGATCTGAAGTTTGAGATCCAAAGTAGAATGGGATTCTGGTTCCTAGAATTGAAATTTGGATCTGAATCTGAGATCCAAAGTAGGATTGGATTCTGGATCCTAAGAATCAGAATTTGGATCTGCAAAAGTAGAATTGGTTTTGGATCCTAAGATGGATTTAGATCTGAAGTCTGAAATCCAAAGTAAATTGGATTCTGGATCCTAAATGGAATTTGGATCTGTAATTGGAGATCCAAAGTGGAATGAGGATCTGGACCCTAAATGGAATTTGGATCTGTAATCTGAGATCCTAAAAGAGGAATTGAGTTGATGCTTGGAAATCTGGATCCAAGTTGAGACTAGGTTTTAATTTTGGATTTGGATTATGAAAAATCCAAATAGGACCTTTAGAGATGGATCTGGGTTTTTGAAGATCCAGATTTGAACTTGAGAAGGTTTTGAGATTCAAAGTCAATCTCAACTTTTGATTTAAAACTTTGAAGGAAACTGGATTTAGAATCAGAAGATGAATTTAGAAACTTCAAAGTTAGATTGAACTTTGAAATTGAGTTTTTGAAGTTTGAATATGAAATAATTTTGAAATTTCAAAGTCAAATTGGACTTTGAAATTGAGATAGGTTTGGAAAATAGAAAAGATGTTCAAAATCACTTGGGTTTTTGAAAGAATTTTGAAAAATATGATGCAATTTTACCCTATATGATTAATGAATTTGAATAAATTTGAGATTGGATTTTGAAAAGCTATTTCATTCTTTAAATGAATTAAAATAAGATTGAAAATATAATACATCCTTGACTATGGTCATTGAATGTATTATATGATAATCTATATTTAAATTCAAAAGAAGAATGAAATACATTTTTAGTGCTTTTATAGAATTTAAAATGAAATTAACTCTCAATATACCCTGACTATGGCCATTGGTATATGTTTTGAGTTAATTTTAAGTTAAATTCTGATAAAAGAAGAAAATATTTTAGAAAAACATGATGAATTTTGAAAATGCATCCAGTGCGGATCCAGTGTTATTTCATAAAAGATAAGAATACTAAGTTTTGTTTACATCCCGACTATGGCCGTTGGTGTAAATCATCAACTTAGAATTAACTTACCTCTTATGAAAAGTTGCGCGTGCCATTCGTGTTTCACCATTGTGGGAATTTGAGAAAGAAAAAAAAAAATGCATGAAAAACAAGTAAATCATGATATTTACAATGCTCATTCATTCTATCTAAAACATGAAATGTAAATTCTCATTTAAGATCTAACTATTACAAATACATGAAATGGAATTTACAACTCCAAATAATGATCTTTTCCACATATTCCCTGCAAAACACTTGAGTTAGTATGGAAGATGGAAGGAAACTGTACATGCTACATAGATGTCAATAGCAAAAATGTTCATATGTCAAGATATTTGAGATCCAAAATGTGGAAAAAGATACAATTGATATGTATTTATGTACATATACTCATGTATACATACTCTTATATACATATGTGTATGAGGATATGAATGTATATGTATATACATATATGTATATATACATACATATATATATATATATATACATCTATGTATAAGTGGAATGATGAATGTGAAAGGTATAAACAGTGGTAAGTGTAAGAATAATAACAGCAATGAGGTGGACATATGTTTGTGATATTGGATGTATTACTACAGTAGGTAAATATTATGCTGAGGATGCTATTCTAAGGGAAGCATTGAGCGCCCAAGTGTGGTGGGCAGGTGCAACATGGCTGTTTGTGAACTGCCATGGCATATGCAGTAAGGAGCACGGAGGCTGCAGCTAAGTACTGCAAAATCACTCAATAAGGAGCACAGAAACCGAATCAACCAGAAAAAGATGCAAAGGAGCTGACCCTCATAGCAGAGATCACACTGAAAACACAGAAAATGATGCTGTCATGATAAATCACCCAGGATTTTCAAAATTTATTGGTGAAGCTCGCTTGTGCTGACCAATGAAACCCAATTCTGGCAGCATTATACTGAATGTTATGCTGGAGATGGTAGGTGAATATGACAGTGAATAGGTGTATAATATGTAAGCTATACAAAGGTTGTGAAAATATGATGAGGGGTGAAGGCTGTGGGTACTTACAAGTGAGCAATACACTGAAAAATGGAAAATATGCATGCAGGTACTATGAAAAAGTGGTGATGAATATCAAGGTAGACCAATAAATATCAGTATGTGTTACAAGAGGTACTGTTATGATGAACAATGCCTCTTATAGAAAATGTAGGTGCAGACGCATGTAAGGTGGACTGTGTACATAGTGATACACCAGGGATGATAAAAACCGCAGATGCTTATATACAGTAAATGGTGATCTGGTACATCTAAAAGATTTCGCAGGCACAATTTGCGTCCAATGTTGTAATTGATCCAATGAAGATCGCCAGCAAAATACCCATCCTCTGGATACCGTGCGTCTAATGGCTTTTCAACTGCAATGTATTATATATTTATGGAATCCAGAAATGGTGTTCATTATGAATTCATATAACAACAGAAAGTATATGCAACTATTAAAGGAACCGTGAAGGTCAAACCAAGCAATAGTGATGATCTGTTGCAGCAGCCCGATACAGGTATTCAATGGCCACATAATGAAGCCACATTTAAAGCTTTCAAAATTCTTGAAATGCTTAAGGCTGAAGATATAAACACAGGTGAACCGGAGCAAGAAGATGCAAAAAAAAAAAAAAAGAAAAAAAAAGAAAAATAACTTTTATCACAATCTGAGAAAATGACAGAAAGAAAAAGAAACAACTAATGTAATGATTCCTAGAGCCTAAAAAGGAAATGTGTGTGTATCTATTATGAGGTGTGATAGACAAGAAGGATGTCACTGCAAATCAGAACCCAGAAGTGTCACTGATGAAAACAGGGAACGAGATTATAAAAACAAAGTAAACAAATACACACACACACACACACACACACACACACACACATATATATATATATATATATATATATATATATATATATATATATATATATATATATATATATATATATATATATATATATATATATGCAAGTGTAACTAGATGTGTTATGGGGGGGGGGTGTGCAAAATATATGGAACACAGGATTTAATGGTTGAGTGCAGATATAGGCTGAAATGAAGGACAAAAGCTGAAGGAACCAAAAATGTGCTATGAAAAGCTAAAATGTGAGAATGTATGCACTCTAGTAACTTTGCACAAGCCTAGGTATTAACAGGGGAATTCACTATCAGCGGAATGGCTCTTACAGCAAATCTACGTGTAGTTTGGTTCAAACTCATTCTGAAGGGGGAGCTTAGTGAGAGCACTATGGGTTGTGACTGATGGAGCCACAACCTTCTCGAGAATCACGTCTGTCTCTAGCACAATTCAAAAGGGTATCATAAGGCTAATTGCAGATGGGGAGGCCCATCTCTTGAGAATATTTCATCACAGATATAGGATCTTCAGGATTGCACGAGGGTATTCTAAGAATGAAGCACTGTCGCTTATCTGTTCAAAAGGGGTTTCGGCCAAGTTTTTTTTTTTATCAACCCCCGTGGATGACCTCAATTGTCCGCCATCCTATTCCCTGCATCATTTTCTGGTGGCCCCAAATCAAATTCACGATGACAACTGCCGTGAATTAAAAGAATTCAAACTAAAGGTTGGTGAGATACCGATCCATTGGCCTGGATTGATATTATTGGGAAAGGCTAATGGCTTACGGCAATACAGGGTGACTACTTGAAGGAGCAGAATGCTCGATGGGAAAGCAAGCTATCCAATGGAACTAGACTTCTGTAACTCAAGCAATCTACAGCTTATTCTGAACCACAGTGAAATCGATTGTGTTTTAATGCAACACAGTGGGTACATATAACATGGATTGAAAGTTGATGAGAGGAAGCAGTGTATCCTGAACAAAATATGATGGATATTCTGCAATATACCAAATGAACCTTCATGATTGAGCTAAACATTTCCCAGCAGTGATTAGTGAGGATGTTATATGCAAGCAGGGAGAAACACAAATACACGAGCACAGGGGAAACTCAAAATATTATGAATATCATATATCTGAAACCAGATACAAATGCAGCAAAAGAAAAGAATAAATGAATATGTGGCTGAGGCAAAATGTAAACACAAGATCCATAGTGAGTGAAGGTAAGTTTATGCTACTGGTCGTAGCATATTGGAAGCCGACGTGGGTAAAATGATATTTGATGATTTACTATCACCCCTGGAGAGAAGTTATCCCCAACGAAGCCATTTTGAAGCTAGAATTAATTATCATCGCCCCCAGATCCTTTTTCTTTTGGGTGAGTTAATAATAGTAAGGAATGTAATGGCGACCAATAACAACATCCAAGTGAAATGACCATACAAAAACAGAAAATCGACTACTCAGCACAAGGATGATAAACATCAAATTGAAGATGGAAACAGGAAATCCGAATTTGGGGTTCTGATGAACCATATCGGATGGTAAAATAAAAAAAAGAAAAAGAAAGAAGAGAAATGGAATTTAAAAGTAGGAAAAGGAAATCTGTTGGAATGAAATCATTCCATTGTTTTTGCACAATGGAAATGTTGAGTTTGCTATAAGCAACTCAACACTGTCGCTGGTGCTTCTACAGGGCCCAAAAATAAAAAAAAATAAAATAAAAAGAAAAGGAATCAGAAACAGGAAGGAGATGAAAAGAGGAGTTTCTTACCTTTTTCAGGATCCTAAAGAGGGAAGGGTCTTCAGTAGCTCGTAGAGGAAATTCCGGAAGGACGAAATGGATGTTGCTTGATATGAAACGGATTGTAAGTGGATTTTTCTGCAGGGAAGCTCCGTGAATGCTTGCAGATGTTGCTTGATGATGAGTTGAGTGTGTGCCGATAACAATCCAGGAAGAGGAAATTTGGTGAAGGTCGATTGCAATGGATGCCTCCAGGAAAGCCAACTGATGGATGCTTGATTGAAGACCCGATGCTTGAGGGTAGAGGATCGACACCAAAGGAGAAAGAGTAGATGATTAAAGCATGCTCAAGAAAAATTGCTGTATGAAGACGAATCTCAGTGAATGATTAGCCAAAAAAAAAAAGCGATACCCCCACAGAAGATTGGGGTCTCCTCTTAAAGAGGGCTTGGAAGGCTCCAGAGAGGAAGTCGTTGGAGATGGAGGATGGAGAGAGAAGAAGGCCGTTTTGAGATTAACGATGGAAAGAGGAGAAGGAAGGAGCGCGGGAGGAGTTTGTTGTGGATTTTCTCTTTTTCCAGAAAGAAGACTCCTTTAAAAAAAACTTTTTTGTAAAATGGCTTTTTAAATGAGGTTTTTAGCAAAAGACAACTTTGCAAAGCTTGAAATCATTTGTTTTTCCTCGTAGTTTTTTCTAAAATCTTGTTCTTTTTGGTTTTTATGTTATATATTTTTTTTGTATTTTTAGAATAAAATCCTAAAGCTTTACGAGAAATCGAAGATTTAAAACTAATTTTTTGGTGTTTTTGTAAACTATTTACAAAAGAGAATTTTTCTGAGAATTTTAAAGCCATTTTGAGAAAATTTCTTCAGAAATGGGTTTGGATCCGGTTTTTGGGGAAAAATAGATTTAAAATCCTGGATTCGGATCCGAAGTTAACTTTGAATGTACCAATATGGAATTTTAATTCAGAAAATCTGAAGAATTGACTTGATTTTCTCAGAAAACGGGGTTAGGGGCAAAACTTTGAAAATTTTGGGGTGTTCACAGAATAATATATATAATATATACAACGAAGAAACATATACATATATCAAAATGCTAAAATAGGTGCTAAATGTCATGTAACGATGGAGGTGTAACTATATGAGAAAATATATGGATGTTCATACATGGAAATAAGAGCACATGAAGAGATATATATATATATATAAGTATATATCTATGTATATATATATACATATATATATACATATATACGTATACATATAGTTAAATGTATATAGATATACATATATATATATATATATATATATATATATACATATAATGAGAAAATATGTACATACTAATGGAAACTACATATAATAAGTAAAACCCGAAATTACAGGTATATACAGTTTCTGTAGGTGATTTCACGCAACCATACTTCTCAAATTATAATGCAATTTTCAGTAAAAATTGGTATGGAGCCTTCCTATATATCCATAATGAAGCACGCCAAAGATGGTTGAGAAATCACGATTGGATATAGAGATATCCGTTCATGAATATGGCCAAATGTCAAGACTGCACACTTGCAGCAGAAAATGAATATGTGCAGGAAATGGGTTGTGGAAGCATCATGGACTATTTCAAGGATATCATGAAAAGGATATGAAAAGCTTGGTGAATATGTGAAAATGTCATGGAAAATGATGAAATACTATGTATAATTGGTGCTGCAAATGGGGTGATATTCTAACAATATAGCAAACAAGAATTTAGCACCAAGCTAAGCAAAATCTCATAAAACCAAGGGTGATGTTCCAGCCATAGCTTCATCAAACAGGGATTTTAACAGCAAGCTAGACAAAATCTCATAAGTCAAATGATGGTGTTACAACATAACTTCATAAAACAGAATTTTAGCATATATATACATATATATATATATATATATACATATAAAAACAGAATTTTAACATAACTCCATAAAACAGGAATTTGAACATCAAGCTCCTAAATCAAATGATGAAGTTCCAGCCATAACTTCATAAAACAGGAGTTTGAACATCAAGCTCCTAAATCAAATGATGAAGTTCCAGCCATAACTTCATAAAAAACAGAATTTGAACATTAAGCTCATGAATCAAATGATGAAGTTCCAGCCATAACTTCATAAAACCAGAATTTGAACATTAAGCTCATGAATCAAATGATGAAGTTCCAGCCATAACGTCATAAAACCAGAATTTGAACATTAAGCTCATGAATCAAATGATGAAGTTTCAGCCATAACTTCATAAAACCAGAATTTTAAACATCAAGCTAAACAAAAAAAATAATTATAAATCAAATGATGATGTATTTACCAGAGTAAGAGAAAAGAAAAATACATGTAATAGCAAATACTTATGAAGGGATATATATATATATATAAGTATATCTATACATATATATATCCATATATACATATACACGTATACATATAGATAGATATACAATAGATATACATATATACAGATATATATATACATATAATGAGAAGACATATATGTTTGATGGAAATTCCACATAATGGGTAAAACCAGAAAATATATGTATATACAATTTCTGTAAGGGATTTTACACAGCCATATTTCCCAAATTACAACACATTTCGCAACAAAATCGGGTATGGAGCTTCCCTATACATCAATAACAAAACTTGTAAAAGATGGTTAAGAGATCCTGAATGGATATTAAAATATCCATCTATGAAAGTGGCCGAATAACAAGACTGCACTCCTGCAGAAAAGGGAATGGTATGGGTATAAAAGCATACTGTGAAAATGCTGTGAAAAGCACAAGGGAGATGTGAAGATGCCACAAAAAGGGTGTCCCGTGTAATGCAACAATGATTTTAACTAACATGGTTAGATTATGTTGTCCATCAGATTAACATTTAACAGTTTGAGGAGATATTTGCTATTTTGCAGTAAAAAATCAAATAATTTAATCAGGAACTTCCAGCTTTTTGACAAAGTATGCTTCACTATATTATTAAATGAATGATTTTCAATTATCTACAATGAAAATCAGAAACAATGATCCTTTATTCCCTATGATCAACTTGATTTTCAGGTGGACCAACCCTTATTAACTAAATCCATGATTGCTGTTCAGCAGTGAACCGAAATTTTGGAGATAACAGAACATGATTGACAATCTGGATGCTATTAAGCTATACATGGACATCAATGATATAACATCTCAAAATGTATGCTAACAATGTATTATCAAAACTACCATAAACTAAACGAATTGATCTTACAAATGAGACCAATCAGCAATAACAAATGACTTCAATAGATGCATCCTCACAAAGAGTGTTATGATAGAAGGCCCTCAATGATATTAGTTACAGCAATGAACTGTAGGTGCAAAATGGCAGTGAGATTTGGCAGACAAAGAAAACAAAACAAAACAAAACAAAAAAATGCAGATAGAGATTGAGGTGCTAAATGATATGTATGAGAGGGTGTTACGTTAAAATGGAAAAGAGAAAATGAAATAGAAGCAAAGGAAGGGATTTCACCTTGGTTCAATAGAAGTTGCTGAAGGAGAGAGGAACAGCCGTTAGAGGTGGGCCTTCTCCAAGGAAATCACAGCCTTCTCAGAGAAAACGCAAACCCCTTTTGTATTGGGCCATCTGCTGTTAGATTCAAGGAAGAGGCAGCAACCGTGCGGTTTCTGCTGAAGGGCTGAAGGGAATGATCCACACGCTGGCTGGATGATGTCTTCTTTTGCAGGTGGGCTGAAGACGTTGGCTGGACTGTGGGCACGCTGAGATGGCTGGAGGTGGCTCTCCTGCGGCTGGAGCTGAAAAGGATCGGATGTTGATGGTGCTGAAGGCTGATGAAGGATCGGATGTTGATGGTGCTGAAGGCTGATGAGGGATGTCGATCGCAAATGGTTGGCTGAAGAAGGTGAAAATGCCCCTCCCCACCTTGAGAGCCTCCTGCAAAAACCGAAATCCAATTCAAAAATCCTCCTCCCCTGAATGCCTTGTCCCCCCTCTTTTTAAAACTTTTCCTTTTCACAAGAAAACGCAGCCCTCCCTTCCGTTACAAAATATTTTTTTTTTTGAAAACTTTTGAAATTTTTGTAACTGAATTTTGAAAACTCACCGTTTCAGGGTCTGGGCAAAATCTTAGGTTTTTAAAATCATTTTGGGCTTGTTGACCTAAGTCTTAGATAACTAAGCATTTTAAGCAAGTTCGGCTGTGATTTTTTTTTTCTTTAAAACTGTTTCTAAAAATGAATAGTGATATCATAAAAAAAAAAATTTAATGATAATAATAAATGGGAGATGCCACCTCAGCCATCTTAAATTTTTTTTTTGAAAATAAAGCTTTATTTTATTTTATAAAATCTTTTATTTTAAAATGGGGTGCCACATGTGTGTGGGCCCACTAACTAAAATATAAATAAATAAATATTGATAAATTAAAAAGAAAAATTTGCAAAATGAACTTCGGGTGGGTCCCGCTTGAGAATAGGAAACTTACCTGGGGGTCTTAGTATGATGCTAGTTAAAAGGTGGGTCCCGCTCGAGATAAAACATTATTTATTTTTCAAGAATTTGGAAAAATTGGTTTTTCAGGACAAAAATATAGATAAAATAAATGTAAAAATTTTTGTAAGGAGATTTAAAATCTTTTTGCAAAAAGTTTTGAGATAAAATCTTTAAAATCAATATCCAAATATCCAGATTGTTTTTCTTGAGAAAAAAAAAATTTGTAATTCAAAGTCCTGGGGGTAAAATGGGAAAATTTGGTAATTTTGAATACCCAGGGTTTTAAAATTGGTTTTGAAAAGTTTAAAAATCAAATCTGGATTGACAATTTTGAAAATCAGGAGTTCTGGATCTCAAACTGACATGCTATGCAATGAAATGATGCAAAGTGTTCATGCAATGCGATGCAAAGACATGTTTCAGTGAAATGTCACTCTGAGCTCGGACTTGGAAATTCTAACTTTTTGTCCAGAAAGAGGATTTTGAATTTTTGCAATTTGAAGATGTCTCTGAACCTAAATATGGAAATTTTGAGGCTCAAGAGTGAAATTTAGGACTTTCTGCAAGGTTCAATCTTGGAAAATGACCATTTTGCCCTTCATTGCTTCTGGAGAACTGAAATGTGCCGATTAAGGGCAATGTCAAGAATGTGAGTGAAAATTTGGGGTGTTTACACCATCATAATCAACAATGTTCACTACTGACTTGTTGAAGATAATGTTTACGCTTCAACGCAACTTCTCGGGAGTGTCAAGCGAAACATGATTTTCACCTACGTTGTGTGATCCCATTATCTTCGGCTGACATTCATTCGCTGCAACAAACTTAAGGTGAATTGACTCCACGTTTTTAGGTAACTCCATTGCAGCTTTTCTCACAGTTACATAGCCTTCTTGACTTCTCGATGCCAAATCAGCAACATGCATGAATGACCTACACAGTTGTTGGTAACGGGAGGCTATGTGGCACTTCTCGTCAACACCAGATTTACTCGCATTGTCCATAACGAGCATTTCAATCTTCGCGCGTCTGGTCCATCTTCGCATTACGTAAGACTCAGGCATTTCTTGTATCTTCTCTTGATTGAGTGCATTTAATGCATGACAGCATAGAATGCCTTTGAATTCATACATTTTGCATGAACATTCTACCCTTCCGTTGTCAACATTGTACGTGACATGTGCTTCTTGTCTTTCCTGATGCTTTTCGCCCTGACAAAAAATATGGTATTTGTGCATATTCTCGGTTTGCACGAGTCCTTCTATTTTGCAATTCATGACATGTAACACCTCTTTCTTGATCCATTCAAATACAGTTAGTGTATATAGAGCTGCAGGTCACATCAATATTTTCATGCCAAGAGTTAGAGGTCGTGTATTGAAGCATTTCACGTCTTGTTCAAGCTCACTCTGTCTTAGACCGTCTACAAATAAATCATATTGTTCCATGAAACGAAACATTATTAAACATGAATACAAGGTTTTCTTCAGCGTGGCATGCATAGATTCAGCTTTTTGTGTGCTTATCATACCTGCACAAAAGTATTGTCTTCCATATGCCAATGCCCACTTCTCTTTTTCTGCATATAAATTTTGTAACCACAGACAATCAATAAGGTCGTATGTCTTAATCATTTGCTCCCAATCTGACTTAAAGGTGACCTCGTCTACGCTATGAAGTACACACCTTGTAAATTTTTTGTCAAACCCTGTATTCTGATTAAATATGTGTCCTATGTTCCTTGTTGCATTTTGAAAGATATGCCACAAACATAGGCGATGATGTGCATCTGGCCACACATGAAGCATTGCAGCCGCAATTGCGTGATCACCATCTGTAAGTACAGTTTCAGGATGCTTCCCGTTCATTGCCTGTGTAAATACTCTGAACAACCACTCAAAGCTTTCCTTGGTCTGGTCATACAAAAACGCCCCGCCTAATATACAACTTTGTGCGTGATGGTTCACTCCGACAAACTGCGCAAATGGCCACTGTTCAATATTAATCTTTACTGTAGTATCAAACATAAGCACATCATTGAAACATTCATAATCTACTCTTGACTTTGAATCTGCCCAAAACATATTCACAGCATATCCATCTTCGTCCACTTGCATTGCACTAAAGAAACCATGTTCATTGCTTGATTTATTCTGTAAGTAATGAACCAAAGAACATATTTCTCCGTTCTTCATGTTTTTTGTCCTCTTCCTTCTCAAGTGGTTTCTTAGATCCAAAGGTGTGAATGGCACATTTTCGCGACCACCATCTATGTGGGTAAACAAATTGTATGTCTTCCTTGGTGCAATGTCGGTGCTATCGGCTATTTCAGCCATTGCAGCATGCGCTACAGTTACTTTACGATGTGACCTTAGCATAGGAGTCATAAATGATGCCGATAACTCATGATTATGATCACTGATTAAAGTACGCATGACAAATTTCTCATTCGAATGTCTTCTCAAAACCATTCTCGCTTGACATCCACATCTTGATTCTGGCATGCTCCTTGTTGGATTTCCCATTGATTTCTTCCAACCTTGCTTGGAACAAACATATGTCTTTCTAACCACGACACCCTGTGCATTTTTTGACCAGGAAAACCTTCTCACACTGAAGCAACTTTTAAGGCATAATCATTGTAAAATTTATATGCAGCTTCCTCATTATTAAACTGCATTCCTTCTACAGGAACAGAGTCAAGTGTAATTCCATGTACATTTCCAGTTCCTACGCTTTTATTGTGTGTACTGACATCAAAATCTGCCTCATTATTGACTTGCATTTCTTCTACTGTAACATTCAAGTCAAGTGTACTTCCATGTACATTCCCGGTGCCTACACTTTTATTATGTGTACTGTCATGGTAGTCTACCTCATTATTGAATTACATTTCTTCTACTGGAACATTCAAGTCAAGAGTGGGTCTAATGCCTGCACCCTTCTTTTCATGTGCATCGTTAGTGCAAATGTTCAATTCTTTGGTTGCGTCATTAGTATAGATATTCAATTCTCCAGATCTTTCGATTGATTGAGCTACATCAACTTTATTACAACCTGATGATAAGCTCAACAATGTTTTAAGCAATATATCAATTTGTGTTTGCAGCAAAATAGCAAACAAATCGATATTAACTAACAAAAATGTATCTCACAAAAAAGGGAGTCTGTTACTAATACAGCGGTTTGAGATACAATGCATATAATGAGTGAATGTAGGATACCTGATGGAGTAGAGGCCCTTCCTAGCATTTGTAAACAAGCATTCTTGTCAACAGGTCCCAGCGTCTTACAAATATCGATAAGTTTCCAACCATCGTAAGAACAAGATCTACCCGCAATAAACAAACAATGCCTTAATGGCACACAACACAACATGCCTTCTTCCTCGATAGCATGATGAGATGGAAAGCTACTCACGCCGCCTTAATGGCACTAGTTGGAATGTTTGTGAATCATTGCTTTCTTCCATAATGCCTAACAACAACGAAAAAGAAGAGAAGATAGTGGAATGTTTTGTAAGCAATATATCAATTTGCGCTAGCAAGCGTATACGTTTACTACGATTTAATTAGGATGCATATAACAACGGATACCGATAAGGTTAAGCAAGTCAAAGCAACGATTTAATGAATGACAGTATCAAAGCAAGTGCGGTTTGATGTTTGCTTATACTGAGCATCGAGTTGTCGCTTACCATGCCAATTGTAATACACATGTCGTACATGTGTGTTGATGCTAATGCTCTCATTACATCCACTAGGCTCTAAAGCGAGTCCAATAGAAGTCGCTGAGAGAGAAACGACATGCCTGCGAAAATCGCCCCCCCCCCCCCCCATGTGTGTAATGATGTGTTTCTGCACGCACACGTTTTCAAAGTCTGTGTACAAATATCTTAGAAATACATATTATAAAACATATAATATCTTACAAATCGATATACATATCAATTTGTAAGATATTGAAAATCGATACGGCAGTTCAACATAATAACTTACAACTCGACAATACAAAACCATATTATCTAAAAGGTCGATAAATATATCGCACAATAAATTACAAATCGATAAGAAAGAAATTGAGCATAATAGCAAACAAATCGATATTAACTAACAAAAATGTATCTCACAAAAAAAGGAGTCTGTTACTAATACAGCGGTTTGAGATACAATGCATATAATGAGTGAATGTAGGATACCTGATGGGGTAGAGGCCCTTCCTAGCATTTGTAAACAAGCATTCTTGTCAACAGGTCCCAGCGTCTTACAAATATCGATAAGTTTCCAACCATCGTAAGAACATGATCTACCTGCAATAACCAAACAATGCCTTAATGGCACACCAGACGACATGCCTTCTTCATCGATAGCATGATGAGATGAAAAGCTACTCACGCTGCCTTAATGGCACTGGTTGGAATGTTTATACATCATTGCTTTCTTCCATGATACCTAACGACAGCAAAAATGAAGAGAAGACACAGGAATGTTTTGTAACACAAGGCAGGCACGAGAAGGCGACAATGTGTTGTAAAACAGGATAAAAAACAAAGCGAAAAACTCGACTGGAGATGAAGGCAAAGTTTGGGTTGATAATGGGAGCTACTGTTACAGCAGATGGCGCAGGAGTTTAATGAATAGGGAACGTCTCCACTTTAAATAGTTAACATCAAACTTTCTG
Source organism: Nuphar pumila (assembly GCF_984573655.1). NCBI lineage: Eukaryota > Viridiplantae > Streptophyta > Magnoliopsida > Nymphaeales > Nymphaeaceae > Nuphar > Nuphar pumila. The sequence continues at coordinate 33,571,215 of NC_143258.1, read as the reverse complement.
GATGGAGGACTTTTTTGTCCGTTTCTTGAACCGGAGTTTCAGAACTCTTGAATGGAGGATATTTTTGTGATTTCCTCGAACTTTCTGGATGGAGGACTTTTTTGTCCTTTTTTGTCTTTTTCTTGAACCGTCGTTTCACAACTTTTGAATGGAGGATATTTTTGTCATTTCCTCGAACTGTCATTTCAGGGCAAGAAAAGCAAGTAAGGGTGATTAAGTCTTTGCAATAGCACCAGAGTCCGATGCAAAGTTATGTCAACATACACGGGCATACGAGCCCCATGTGCATGAATACGTGGTGCTCATTCGACCCCCCGAACACAGACGTGGGATTCAGTGAATCATCGGGGGCAAACATACACCACCCTCTCCAAGAATTAATACGTGCATGTGGCCACTACTGTGCACCTTAAAGTGTGACAAGCAATGAATGTATGTCGTTAATTTTTCTTTTAGGTGAAGTGAAAATAAAATAATAATGAGAGGGTGATGAAGCATCACCTGAAGAGGGTAATATAAATAAAAAAAATCAGAAAAAAAAAGAAGTCGATGAATGGTTGGTCTTGGCATTATTACTTTGGCTCCGCTTGATGAAACAACATTATTGCTGCAAAGGCATGTGTATAGGGTGAAAAGATCAAGTGCAATATGATTACAAATATTTGTGCATCAAGCACCTGATCACCCTCCATCTCGGGAACAGGCCTGTCAGTTGTGAGGCCCAAGGCATGATGGAGGGAAATCAGATGCTTAATTTACAAAATTTGTGCATTGTGATTGCACCTGACCCTGACTCTGACTCATGCATTAAAGTGGGACCCTTCTTGTTCTCCCATCCCCACAAGTGGGGCCCCAACAGAGACCTTTAGGCACTGTGGTCCAGCTTTTGGGTAGGTGTATCCATGATGGATCCAAGATGGACAGTTGTTATTCTACATATCAACTTTCTCCAGTAGGGTACCCTCTCTTTATAACGAGGGATTCAAGATGGACGGAAAAAATGAATAGGTTCAAAAGAGTATTTTTATAGGCAAAGAAGTCCAAATCGTAATCACAAATCTCGTTTTCAAGATATTCTTGTTAAAAGAATCTTTCAAGATATTTAACATAAAATAACTTTTTCTCAAAAAAATTTCAAGAAAATCTCGGCTAATAAAAAATATAATATATATGTATGTATAATAGAGAGTGTGTGTGTGTGTGTGTGTGTGTGTTAAGATGAACTGGTTGATGGTCGTGCTCATCCTGATAGGAAGAAGGATGTGATTTCTTTTCTAGTTGTAATTTCTGGTTGTAACAGATGTAAATAATTAAGAGTTCTTTTTTGTTCTTTCTTTTGTTGTTTTTTATATTGGTGAGATTCTTATTCTACCAAACGTGAAAATTAGCAGCTGTAGAGATACGATTGAGGTTGTGTTTATATGTATTTTGTTTCCTAATAGAAGCAAGATGATCAAGTATTCTATCCAAGGGGTTTGGCATAGTAGTAGGATGGGGTTGAGACCGTTTGATGGGCCTCTCCTTCTATGTGCTTCTACACAAAGGAGGGTGAATGACGTCGTATCTTTGGTCAATGCAAAGTGCCAATAATTATTTCAAGGTGCGTTTGAATAATGTTTTTGTTGTGGACTACGATATCTCTCTTTTGATTTTCAATTAACTAAGTCATGGGAAAATGGATGGCATTTCTCGTGCCTTTTTCTTGGAGGAAATAAAAAAAGTCATTTGGTCCCTTCTTAATGGAAAGACCCCAGGTGTTATGGCTTTCTTATTGAGTTTTACAAGCTTATATTAGACTCTTTTAAGAGAGACTTGCTCCAAATGATGATGGACTTTATTGTTAATGCAAGTATTCCTGGCACTTTAGGCAAGTCATTACTTGTTCTTGTTCCTAAGAACTTGCAATCCAAGAATATTGGTAAAATTTAGACCAATTTCATTGATGGGTACTCTATTCAAAATTATTTCAAAGATATTGTTATCTAGGATGAGGGGGGGGGGGGTTATTGGTAGCCTTATATACACATTGCTTTATATTGAAAATTGACTTGGAAAAAACATGACTATTTTGATTGGAGATTCTTATTGGGTTGTTTGCAACAATTATGGTTTAGTGAAAGATGGACTAAATGGATAGAGAGAATGCTATTCGCCACCTCTATTGTGGTGTCCATTAATGAATTAATTAACTATGAGAGTGCATCCCTCTACGGAGGGCTTAAAAAAATAAATAATAAGTGGCTTTATTATAAACTCAATTGAATAAAATAAAATAAAATAAACACCCTAAACTAAAAATAAAAGAAGCGGTCTTTAGTGATCTGAGCTTCTAATCCCTTTCTTGAATCTGATGAATACTCTTTTTACTCATTTGATTCATTAGATCCCTTTAAGGGGAAATTTAAAGGGCTTGAAGAGCCTTTTCAGGACTGTAAACACCTCAAATTTTTACCTTCATTCACAATTTCCTCTCTCTTGCCACTGGGGTCCACCTCTCTGAAGCCTTCAGGGAACCATCTGGTCGACTCCTGAGCTAGGGCTATTCAGAGCTCAAATTTTTATTCCAAACTTCAGTATTCTATCTTGCAACCAAAATTCAATCCTCTTTTTGACTCAATTTCAATTATTAGTTCTCATTCTTAGATGAAAATTTCCAATCCTTTGTGTCTGCTAGGGGTTCGGGATTTCAAATCCCTCATCCATGGTTTGCATCTCATGTATCATTGCATATCACTGCATGCATTTGGCATATCATTTCATATCATTTCATGACATTTCGTGTCATTTCATGACATTTCGTGTCATTTCATCTCATTTTCGAGATCTAGCACTCTTGTTTTCAAAACCTTCAATCCAGATTCGATTTTAAACCTTTCTTTCAAACCAATTTCAAAATCCTATTTTTTTAAATCGACATTTTCCATTTGGCTAAACCCCAGGGCTTTATGTCAAAATGTTTCTCTTAGAAAAATAATCTGGATTCAATTTAAACTCATTTTCAAACATCAGATGAGACCCATCTAGGTGGTGTCACTTCTGAATCACTTCTTTCGTTCAAAATTTCACAATTTCAGTTATTTCAAAATTCTAGTCGAACTAGGACTCTGTCTTTTTCACATTTTAAGCCCAGTCAATCTTTCATCTTATTGTTTTAAATTTAGAAATGGCTTCACACCCTGTTTACTCTCCTCATTTGGTATTTTTCCAGAGTTTCAGTCAAACTAGGACTCTTTTCCAGAGTTTCAGTCGGATTGAGACTCTATCCTGGTTTCATTCTTTGTGTCTGTTCTTCATTAATTTTCGAAAATCTCTTATTTGTCTTTTCAAAATGTCAAATGTTAGAGTCACAGTTGAATTAGGACTCTATTCGGATTTCATCTTTTGTCTCTATTCTTCAAATATTTTCGAAAATCTTTCCACCTGCTTTACAAAAATGTCAAAACTTCAGAGTTTCAGTCAAATTAGGACTCTATTCCCAGAGTCCAAATCGGTTCAGAACTCTACCATGATTTCATCTATTACCTTTGTTTCACTTGTTTTTAGAGTTTTAGAGTTTTAGAGTTTCAGTCGAGCTAGGACTCTATCTCAGAGTTCTAGTTGAAGTAGGACTCTAATTCTAATTTCAAATTTTATTCTATTTCCACCTGTTTTCTAAAATTCTCTCATTTATTATTAGAAAAACAAAAAACTCCAGAGTTTCAGTCCGATCAGGACTCTGTCCCAGAGTCCTAATCCGGTTAGGACTCTATTCTGATGATTGTTTCTATTTCAATTTTCACTCTCTTCACTTGTTTTCCAAAAATTAGTCTGGTTTGCAGAATTCTAGTCCATTCAGGACTCTATTTCAGAATTTCGGTTGAGTTAGAACTCTAACCCTGACAGCATTTTCTGACTTATTTTCACTGGTTTTGACAAAATCTTTCAAAAACTTCTTTTTTTGGCTTTCAAAAACCTAAATCTCAGAATTTTAGTCGGTTTAGGACTCTAGTCTAGAGTTTCGGTTTGTGTAGGACTCCGTTTTCAAAACTTTTGATTGTCATATGATTATTTTAACTCCATTTTAAAACCATTTTCAGTCTTCATTTCAACTTTTTCAAAACCCTAATGTGGGACTCACTCAGTTGGTGCCACATTTGGAGGAGTTGTGAACCAGTCAGAACCCTATTTGGTTAAAAAACCTTCAATTTTAATTCTAATTTTTAATTCTCTTTTGAAAACCTTCATTTTCAAGTTTTAAAATCATTTTTGAAAACCAAGTGGGGCCCACTCTGTGTGGTGCCACATTTGAAAGAGTCAGGGTTAGTTTAGGGTTAGTCAGTGTTCTAATTAGGTTAGAAATTTAGAATGTTCAAAATTGATTTTAAAATTTTTATTTTCACTTTGATTTTTAACTTGGTTTTTAAAGCTTTCAAAATCAAAGTTTTAAAAACCAAATATGGGCCACACTAGGTGGCACCACATTTGGTCCTTCTAGGGTTTAGTTAGGTGTTAATTAGGATAGTTAGAAGTTATATTAGGGTAGGACTCTTCAAAAAAATCGCCCCCTTAGAGATAGAGTTCTATTTTTTCAAAATTTTCCTCCTAATTAACCCTAATTAGTGGGTTTTCAAGAGGCTATAAAAGGAGGCACTAAGGGCGGCAATTTTTTATCTTTTCTCTCTATTTTCTCTCTCAATTTTCGTGGTGCACTCCTCTCTCCTTCAACAACCCTCCTCCCTCCATTGGTGTAGCAGCCCAAGGTAAGATCTCCTTCCATTATTTCCATTATTTTGTAGTTTTTTTTTTCATTTTATTCCATGATTCACCATTGCCACCCCTTGGTTATGAGATTCAAGCCAAGTTTTTGTTTTAGAACTGTGAAATCAGTTCAAGAAAGTCGTCTAACGCAATGTGAGGATGTTTTCCATGATTTCAAACCGTGGAAAATGTTTGAAATACTATTTTATATGATTAAGCCTTGTAAAAGATGAGATTCGCCTGTTCAATGGGTCAAATCTCTCTTTTCAAAGGCTAAATTGAATTCCAATCATGCTTTTCCTGATTTTTTTATCTTATTTCATTGCATTAATGTTTATTTTATTTAGTCAAGCATCAAATCCCTATTTGTTACATTCTTTATTGCTTTTTTTTTGTTATATTTCATGTTTAGATTAGGCTTTTCATGCTTTATCGATAATATGTGATTCTCGATCCCGGGCACTCGGGAACCATGTTATTTTATGTCTGTTTTCCTGTCATAAAATTCTGATTTTTTAGGATTAAACCATGAATATGTCAGTAATTCCCAATCAGGTTGTTTTGAAGTTTTGGGTTCTGTAACTCTGTCAAAAAAATAGAAAACTGAACCATACTTTTTGAACTGTGAAAACGCTATAGGAATTTGGGAATGACTTGCCGATGTGATATCTCCCTCATCGGAGGTTCGATCGATGATCCATAAGTTGTAGTGTCTTATTTATTCTATCTAGTATTTCCTGTAATTTTTTTAGATTTTATTTATCAGTTTGCTATTTTTCCTCTGTCAGAGAGCATAATCTATTTTACAGAGCCTATCGTGCATTGTTTAAACCCTTGATCAACTTATGTGGATCATATCTCTCTAACCAAAGATCCGATCAATGATCCGTAAAAAGGAAAAATCTTTCTCTGCATGTTTACTATCAGTTGTTAAAATTTTATAATTTTTTAGTGTTGTTCCTTATTTTTACATGTACCCAAAACTGGATCTGTCTATTTCTGTTCATTATATGTTTGCCAAAATTAGGTGCATTGTGTCAGGATCATAACTCTCCAACCGTAGGTTGGATCCGTGAACTGTAGAATACAAATATTTTTGTTTATCTGTCTACTATCTCCCTATGAAGTCTTATAAATTTCTATGGTGAATTGATATCCGAAACATGTCTGATACTGTGATAGAGACATGCCCGCAGGCAAAATTACAAAATTCCAATGTTTTTTATTTAATTTTCATATTTAGAATAATATCAAAAATAAAGTTTTTGATTATATTCTATTTCTAGGGTTAGTATAACTGTCCATGTTGATTTTTGTGAGATTTTGAATTTATTTGATATGTGGTTTAGTTAAAATGCAAAAGCAGGGTGCCTGATACCATGAAATGAAACAAGAGTGAAAAATACAATGCCAACAAAGGGCTTATACAAACACACTAATCATGGTCTCTAATGTCCCGATTCAAGCAAAACACTAGTGAAAATCACTATTTTTATGATATTTCAGTTTTTTTAGGAAAAGTTTTATGTTTTTAGGGTTTGATTATGTTTATCATCATTCTAAAGTGTTCCCCACATGTTTTGGTGTTTATTCGAATTCATTTGAGCCTTAAATCCAAAGTTTTATAAAAATCTTTTCTGAAAACCTTGATTTCAAGGTCATAGTCTTGTTTTTAGGGCCATTTTTGTTATTTTTCATAAAATTCCAAATTTCAAGTGTTTATCTTTATTATTTATTCAGTTTTATTATATCTTTTATTATGTTTATCCCAGGGAAGCATGAAAAAAGGCTTATATCTGGATAAATCCAGTAATTTCTAGATATTATTGGATAAATTTGGAAAAGCCAACATTTATCCACTAACAAATTTGTTGATTTTGCAGGGATATTTAGGATTAGATTTATTTTCTTTTAATTCAATTAGTATTATAAATTTGGAATAAGAATTTAAATTCCAGCTTAGATTAGGGTTTGCATTGCATATAGTTTAAACTTTAATATATAATTGTTATGCTTGTCATTTATGCATATATTATAAGCTCACTATGGTCTACACGAATGACACATGCACAAGCATCTATGAAGTTGATAGACTCGATCAAGTTCGTATTTATGGCCATAGTCAGAATATAAACAAAATTCAGATTTATCATCTTCTTTTAAGCCAAAGTCAGCCTACACTCTTAGGCTATCTTCAAAAAACATTGCATATTTCAATCTTTTATAAATGTTTTTCTCCTTTTAGAATCAAATGGGTTACATTCAATCCATATCTGTGACCATAGTGAAGGATATGAGGCAAATTTACTTCAATGAAGTTCTATAAGGCACCTAAATTCTCTTTTTCAAGTAATTTTATCAAAATTTCTTCAGAAAATATCTTTTAGAAGTGGAATTCATACATCATTTAGGTTTAGATTGCATCATGAAAGTACTTCACAGGGCCACACGCCCCTTCTTTTGATTTATTTTCCCAATTCTATTTTAGAAAATCGATTTTTCTTAAAAATTTCCAAGTCGTTCTCAGAAATTGATTTTCTCAAAACCCTTGGTTTTTCAAGGATTTTTCAAGTACTTTCTCAAACTCAATCCATGATTTTCTAAGTTATTTCATAGTTCGAATTCAGAGAAATCAAGTTTTCCAAAGATATTTGAAATTCCTTAAAAATCAATTTTCCTAAAACACTTGGATTTCATAGAAATCAACATTTCTTTTCTTAAGAAATATTCTCTCAACAAGGCTCACGATTTTTAATGTGTCATCTTTTTCAAGAATTTTCAAGTATTTTCCAATCTTTGAAGCATACATCATGTTTTCAATCAAATTTTTTTTAAGTCATAGCACATGCCTGATTCTTTATGCATCTAGGAAATAGAACATCGATTTAGAGAATTGAGCATCGCAAAGCACACAGTTGATCCTTGGTTCAATTACCCTTGGTTATGGTGCCAGAAACGGTTGAACCTCGTACCGACAAGCGAGTCCCATTCTTCGAAATTATTCTGCTTTTTAAAAATGGAGGCGAGTTATTTTCAAAACTATTTTCAAAAGGTCAGTTTGACTTGCAAAAGTAAAATTTGCAATGATAACAGGTTTGGCAACCGTGATATCTTCACTTGATCAATCATGTGCTTAGCTCTGTTCAAATTCTCAAAATCGTGTTCTACAGTGTCAGCTCAATTTCATGTGAACCTAGGAGCCTAGACTCAGACCCAACTGACATGGATGACATTTAGACTTAGGCATGGTTTGGTAGGACAGATTGAGAAGATTTATTCATGCTCACTTAGACGTAGGTCTCATACAATCCTCCTTAATCTAGGAATTGCTTGAAAACAATGTTTGCTTCTCATAAATTTTTCAAAATTCTACTTCTTTAGGTGTTAGAGCCTTTTGTTTTCTTGCATATGATCATATTTTAAAAACAACCCCACCTATCTTTACCCGGTCTTCACGTTGCTAGGCTTTCTTCCAGAACCATAGTTCGGGACAAAGCCTCACAACTGGGCCACCTATTTGGGTTGATCCCCCTTGCCATGTACCAAGGGCCATAGTCCAAAGTATATCGGCAGGCACTCAAGGATGTTGGAAAACATAAGCCTAGAACTGGAGAAATTCTTTTATGCCACGTACATCGAGCCTCGGCTTGAGTATATTGGCATAGCATGATTGGACAAAGATGATCTGAGCCTTAAAGTTAGGGTTAGAGTCCTACAACTATTTCAAAACTTAAGCATTTAGAGTCAGCTTCTTAGGAAATGTTGTATATGCATACTTGATTGTACAAAAATATGATTGAATGTATGTAAATTATTTCCCTTTATTCTTTTTATTTCCTTATATATATTTTTTTAAAATTTCTAAAATAACTGGATGATTTCCAATATCTCTTTATTTTCTCTTTATTTTCTTGTATTACATTCCCTTTTTACAAGGATTTTATCCAAACCCTGGACGATTTTTCAAAACCTCCTGTTTTTCTTCAAAACAGTCCAGGCGATTTCTCTTTCATACCTTTTCCTCTGGATCTCAAAGTTCCAACCATGTTTTGATCCTGCCTGTATTTTCTTCAAAAAATCATGTATATCCTTCAAGTCTGGTCCTTATTTCTTCTTTGTTCTCTAGTCTATCTTGATGGCATCCTATCAGCTCGATTCATCTTTCCTGAGGGCCACATCTCCTATGAGGTGTGGCAAAGTCTCACTGATCACCAGATTCTCAGCACCGAATCTTTCTTTCCCCGGTGGTACTCTTCATGGCTCAAGAACTTCTCTCGTATGTCCCCAAACCATCTGAGCGACTGCGAATTAGAGCTGGCCTCTTCAGTTGGCGAGCAGATCATCAACGATAATTTGATTCAAGCATTGGCAGAGCGGTAGAATCCGCACACTTGCACCTTCTGGTTCCCATGGAAAGAGATGACTATACTATTGGACGAATTTTCATACATCATGGGCTTACCTGAGCCAGCTAGTCAGCCAGACGACCCCCATAGAGCAACAGTTTCTCATCAATGTCAAGGGACTCAATCTCTGGGATGCTCTTACACGGATGACAGGACGTAGATCTTGGCCATTGATTGAAGCATATGGGAATCAGTATATAGACTTGTTTGAGCTATACCAACAACATGGGACATTTGCAGAAGTCGATTCTTTATCCTAAGCAACTTGAGAGAGAGTTCAACATGCAATGATCTTATGTACCGTAGGACTAGCCTTCTTTTAGGACAGACAGAACTACGTTGACATCAGGATAGTTCAGCTCTTGCGATAGTGGGGGAGTCAGCAGACCAACCGCCTTTCGATAGCCATGGTCACATTAGCTTTTTTATGCCGTGGATTAACTCGCTTCACGCTCAAAGACTCGATCTTAGTGGAAGGGTGCATCTACACTTTACAGTCTTGGTTCTTCCGGCACGTACCTACTAGAGCCAGTTCATTCAGATAAAATGGCAAGAAGCTACTGCCCACAGCTAAATACAGATTCTTAATCGATAACCTCCATGAAGAAGAGATTGTGTTGGATTACTTCGATCATCAAGTTTCTCCCCCTCGATACACCTATGCTCGAGGCAAGCGATTCAGATTACTCAGACCATTCTTTTGCATCTACTATCAGCTAGAGCGATGTGTCAGGCAGTTCTCGTAGAGGCAGAAGCGTGTTAAAGCTCGACTACTATTAGGCACCATGCTAGAGTTCGATCTAACATCAGTGCAGTGGTCCAGAGCATACCATTCTGCTAAATATAGTTGGGATTCCTTTGTTACCCTTACTATTTTTCCTAGTCCTCGAGCATCTGCTAATCATCTTGAGTGGTGGCGAGTTGTCTGTCTACCCCCCCTTTGTCAAGTCTATTATCAATAAAATCATTTTTCATCAACAACTGCCCTTTTATCATGGTTTGACGACCTCGCCTAGGTAACAAAGACATATTTTAGTTGTTTGTTCTCCTTATAAAGAATAGCAACGCAATTGTCATGATTTCAACGATGACTCAATCCCTAGTAATGGGATATTCTTTCAGTTGTCTACCTAATCCTCTCTAAATATTTTTCTTCTGCTCATTCCAAAATCATCATTCTCAGAATCTAATGATCAGTTTTACCTTGCAAAGAGCATTCATGATTCTACATGGTTCAGACGAGGTCCGATAAGAAAATCACACCCATTCAGCATCTCAACTACTCTTCAGCATCCGAGCAAGAAATGACCTCTCCACGATCTGCCAGAGACCAGAGCCAGCAAGCCCATGATGATGTTGACCCGCACATATATTCATTATTTTAGAAAATGATGAGTAAGATGGTGGCAGAGCAAGCAGGGGCCAGTTCAGGCAAGACCCCTAGCAAGAAGAAGGCCAAGGGTCGTACAGTGAGAAAGCACTTGAAGATTTCAAAGAAACGGGTTCAATATGAGGATACCTTTGATGAAGAAGAATCAGTGAATAGCATCGATGAAGAGTGTGAAGCTCAGCAAGCATGTCAGAAGTCGACCCAGAGGCAGGGATCAACTAATAAGATGAAAGATCTGTCAGTAGATGACCCAGTTCAGATGTAGTTGAAAGAAATGGCCAGGATGGTCAAAGATTTGCAAGTCCACGACAAGGGCAAGAAGGTGTTTACAAGTGAAGACTTTTATGATGGTTTGGATGGGGATAACAATCTTGACAATCTCCCCAAAAAGTTTATTAAGTTTGATGATTCTGGTGATCCTAAGGCACATCTCGCCATGTTCTTTGCTGAGTGCTCCAAGTTCAAAAGGGACAACTGAGCTCTTTTCCTTTGTTTCCCTTGCAGCCTGAAGGGACCAACTGCTAAGTGGTATTCAAAACATATTAATCCCATCGAGTTGAAGGATTTCAATAAGGTGGTCAACTTGGTTATTGAACGGTTCTTATTCAATACTGAAGCACTCCCAACACTCAATCACCTCTGCAACCTGAAGCAAAAAGATAATGAGAAGGCCAGGGACTTCATCCGCAGATAGAGGGGTACCTGCAATAAGATGATGATCTCAATTTCAGAGGAGCACGCACTCCAGATCATTTTGAACAACTTCTCACAGCCATTGAGAAGCTTGATATCGACTTCACCATCAAGGACATTCATTGAACTAACCGAGAGAGCCGAATGGCTCGAATTGAGCATAGAAAATGGAGTCTACGAGGGCATCACCCTCGCCAAGAGCAATAATCAGCATGATCAGAAAAAGAAAACCCATTTTACCTACTCTGCCAGTAACAACAAGAACCATTACAAGGGTAATGGAAAAGATCACAGTTATGGTTCAGGGGATTCAAATCCCAGCAAAAATGAGCAAAAGGGTAAGTCGATCCCCCAGTACAATAAACCACCTCAGCCAGCTATGGAACAAGGGTCAAGATCTCAAGAAAGACCAAAGCATGAAGGGTGGAGTTATAGTCACAAGTTTACCCCCCTGGATCAGTCACTCGAGACAGTGCTTGAATATATGCTCGCTAGTGACATGCTAAAACTCCCAAGGGTAGCTGACCCACCAGTGGTCATGGAAAAGATGAAGGATCGATTGTGCAAGTTCCACCAGACAGTGGGACATGATACCGAGAACTGCTTCATTCTCAAAAACATCATTCAAGATTATATCAACAAGAACCTTCTGGTAGAAGGTGCAGAAGATGAAAAGATGACTATTCTGAATCAGCCTTTTCTTCAGCAGTGATCTCTGATCAGCCGTTCCAGCCATAGGACCATATCCAACCATGTTCCAGCAGTGATATCAATATTCAACATCAGGTCCTTGTATTGCATCAGGCCCAGTCCAGTGCCCAGAAGATGGACCTTATTTCAGCTTTCAGCAAACTGAATGTATCACCCGAGCCTGCCAAGGCATCCGCTAAAGTAGCCAAAAGAATTCCGGGGTTTCCCAAGTGTTTTATCAAGTCTGTTCCAGAAAAGGCAAGGCATAAGATGAAAATGCTAATATAGTTCAAAGACCAATCATTGTCCTTTCAAATGTATTGATTCTTGAGTTGGCGCGTGCTTCTCCCAAACATCAGCGAGTCCTAGATGACCTACTACGGAAGATCAAAGTAAAGCCAGTCACGACTCCTGAAGACATGGCCCAAGTCGTCAACCAGGCCATGACCAATGCTCCCATTACATTTTTAGATGAGGACCTGTCAAAGCCTCATGCATTTCACAACAATGCTTTATATATAGTAGTGCGAACTAGGGGAATGACCGTATCCCATGTGCTTGTTGATGGAGGCAGTAGCCTCAACATTTGCCCCGAGATGACTGCCAAAGCTCTGGGCATAAAAGAAGAAGAGTATATGCCTGATCTGATCACCATTTATGGGTTCAACAACCATAGACAGACTGCAAAAGGCAAGATTTTTCTGGAGATTTTCATCAACTACTTTGTCCATATGGTCCTTTTCCATGTTGTCAATGTGCCGCCAATGTATAATCTTCTACTTGGACAAACATAGAATCACAATGCCAACACAGTGCCTTCTACTCTCCATTAGTGCATCAAGTGGTCCAAAGGGGGCATGATCACTATTGTTATGGGTGAAGACCGAGAAGAAAGTCTTCCGCAACCAATGATTCCCCGACCCACCTTCACAATAGAAATCCCTAACATCAGGGAGAGTGATGAAGTTGTCCTTCATGAAAGTTTGGAAATGGTGGAGATGAAGGAATCAACAGAACATATAGTGGCAATGGTTTGATGGCAAGGACCATATTGCTTCAAGATCAGAGGTCGAGTTGATTACAGCACCTTCAAGGATTATCCCTTGTTCCCTCAATTCATGAAAGCTAAAAAGGGGTTTGATCTCTTACTGAAGCATGGCTATCAACCTTTCAGAGGATTGAGCAAAAGCGAAAATGACCGGTTAGATCCAGTAATTCCTAAACATCATCCGCACAGAGCAGGACTGGGTTTCACGGGCGGAAGATCTCACAAGAATACTATCTTCGTCAAAGGAGGATATTAGGAGCATCTGCTATCACTTTCTTTTGTTTTGTTCCTTTGTTTTCTTCATTATGTAGGGGCGATGTCCCATTTCATTTCCTTTCCATCATTGTCATCATTTGATTTGATTCTTCAATAAAGTTGCAAGTTCTTATCTATCTGGATGCCATCATTCTTTTCCCTTTCTATGATTTTTCTTTACAATTCGTTATTACTAGCTCTTTATTTTTGCAAGCTATCTCGTGATGATTGATTTTCATGAACACTATTCTTTTCCAAAAATTTCAGAATGACTTCCAAGCTAATCAGGAAGCTTGTCATCAATACAAATGTTTCTTCAATCATTCCAAAACCTGCGAGGATCCATCGAGTCAAAGCAAGAGCAGAGAACAGTAAGGCTATAAAGCAGTCAGAAGAGTCCGTAAAGTTCAATTCGGCTCTTCAAGAGTTGCTAGAGTTTGCATCGATTCAGAAGTAAGATGAGCCATCATGCCTAGTTCAAGATCTGACCGAAGATATAAATATTGGTTCAGAAGACAATCCGAAGATTCTCAAGATTGGCAATAGTCTGAGCCCAGATGAGAAGGAAAGGCTCATCGATTTTCTCAAGCAGCATGAGGAAGTGTTTGCATAGACTTACAATAATATGACGGGTTTGGATTCCAAATTGGTCGAGCATCACTTCATTTTGAAGCTAGATGCCAAACCGGTCGAGCAGAAGTTGAGAAAGATGGATCCCCGAGTTGAGCAACAAGTTAAAGAAGGACTTGAGGACTTACTCAAAGCTGGATTTATTTGAGCCATTGACTATCCAGACTGGCTAGTAAATATCATCGTTGTTCCCAAGAAGAATGGCAAGGTTCGAATTTGCATCGACTTCAGAGATCTCAACAAAGTTACCTCTGAAGGTTGATTATCCACTTCCCAACATTGATCTCTTGATCGATAGCACGACAGGTCATGCCATATTTTCTTTTATGGATGGATATTCTGGATATAATCAGATTAAGTTGGCCGCTCGCAACCAATCCAAAATATCCTTTACCACCCTTTGGGGCACTTTTTGTTACACAGTCATGCCGTTTGGGCTTAAGAATGCTGAGGCAACTTATCAACGTGTAATGGTTATCATTTTCCATGATCAGATGCATAAAATCATTGACGCATATGTTGATGATATACTGGTCAAATCCAAAGAATAGGTAGATCACATTGAAGCTCTCAGTCAAGTCTTCAAACATCTCATTTTATTCAAGCTAAGACTCAATCCTCAAAAGTGTGTTTTCGGGATAGAGTCAGACAAGCTACTTGGCTTCATGGTCAGCAAAAAGGAGATAGAAGTAGATCCCGGTAAGGCAAAGGCTATCATTGATATGTCACCTTTGACCAATCTCAAAGAACTGCAAAGTCTTCAGGGGCGCATTCAATCAATTCGACGATTCATATCCAATTTGGCCATGCGGTGTGAACCCTTCAATCATCTGCTCAGAAAAGGAGTAAAGTTTGAATGGGGACCGGAGTGTCAGCAGTCATTCGAACGCATCAAGAAATATCTCCTCAATCTACCTGTTTTAAAGTCGCTAGAATTGGGAAAGCCTCTTTTGTTATATGTTTCAGTTAATCAAGCCGCTTGTGGCGGATTCTTGGCGCAATACGAAAAATGTAGTTTAATAGAGCATGCCATCTATTACGTGAGCAAGACCTTCATCAATTATGAAAAGAAATATTCTCAGATAGAAAAGACATGCCTAACCCAAGTCTGGATGTGTCAGAAGTTGAGACATTACTTGTTAGCGTCAGAAGTCAAGATTCTATCAAAGCCTAATCCCCTCAAGTATATTCTCGAGCAACCGTTTCTCAGCGGATGGATCACCAAGTGGCAAGTTTTATTGATATAGTATAACTTAGAGTACGTCTCTCAAAAGTCGATCAAAGGCCAAGTGATTGTAGATCAGTTAGCAAATTTTTCTTTGGAAGAAGATGTGAAAGCCGATGATGATTTCCCTGATGAACACATTCATAGTATCCAACGGTCTCCAGTCTGGAGTTTATTTTTTGATGGTTCCAAAAATATGGCAAGCATAGGGATCAAAATCTTATTGATCACGTCTGAGAAGGAGATGATCCCCTTTTCCATCAAACTCAATTTTCAGTGCACTTATAACATGGCT